>NC_090443.1:626146587-627463587 GCF_031143425.1 Pleurodeles waltl | reverse complement strand
GGACCTCCTCACCTTCAGGAGGCTCCTCAAGACATGGCTCTTCGAACGCTAGCAGCACCCCCCCCCCACCAGCGCCTCGAAGCCCTGTCGGGTACATAGCGCGCTTTATAAATTCACTGATTGAATAAAGTACGAGAACGAAACGGTTCTGTGCCATCATCTCTCTTGCATGTTGGAGCCTTTATTACAACAGGATCAGTTTAAAGAGGGTATGGGTGTACTGTTTTTTCTGACAGTGTCAAGGAGTTTGGGCAAGGGACAGTAGGAGAGAGCAGAATTTGTTCGTGCAATTGGATATACTTTGTCATCTATGCTTAGTAGATATCAGAATGATTTGATTTGTGATTATTTATCCTAAGATACCATGCACGGGCAATTGCTGTTCAACATCACTACTATTTACTATGTAACGGTGAAAAATATAGAATTATGTGCAGCATAATTATAACATTTAGAGAGTGTCATAGTTTTAAGAAATATATAAAGGATAGTTTTTGAATCGATATATTTTGGTCACTGATATTAGTTACTTATGCTAATAATGTGATACGGTGTACCAGACATGTTTGTCTTGCTAAGTTATTTCACAATGATAGAGGGATGTCTATTATGAACACCAAAAGTATTAGCACAGTTTGGTTTTGTTGAATATAGATATGAGGGTTCGGAAAGAAGAACGGAAGTTTTTTTGACACACCATGGCATGTGTACTCGTTCCTAAATACTGTGTCCAGCCTCCGAGCTATCGAGAAAACTAGTAATTACATCTAATGCTCCACTTTATTTACAAGTCAGAAGTGTTCCAAGAGGTTTGCTTGCAGCGAAAACTCGAGGGCCGGAGGCATTCAGCAACCAACACAGACAGACACGACCTTTCAGCAAACTCTAATCATAGATATTAAAGGAAAGGGTAACTGTATACCAATGTTAATAGATCAAGCCGCAAAAATCATAAAGAGAGCAACATTATCGCACATAAACATAACTATACTTGTTTCCTTCTTCGGTAAAGCTGTCAGTTTTTCAACACTCTTGAATACAGAGTAATGGTGTGAAAGGGTTACACGATGTTCAGAGAAAAAATCAATGTTCTTAAAACAAACATTTATCTTGAAATTCCCCATTTTCATCCGTGTCTATTGGAACGATGTACAGTTTTTTTGCTTGAAGCTGTCACTGTGGTGTGCTCAGTTTTTTAAGGATTATTCAGATCCCGTTCAACTTCCCAGCGCGGTTGGCATTCGGTGACCTCTTTAGCCAGGTGCTTCTGACAGGACGCAGGGTGTACATATCTCTAATGTCTTCGGGAAATAGCACAATGAAAATGGCACCTATTAGGAAACAGACGGCAGTGTCAGGCTCCAAAGGAATGCCTTCGCAAAATCCTCTCACTGTAGGTTAAACATCCCATTTGTGAGACAAGAGCGTTATAAGACGCTGGCAGCCATTCTCATTTGGCACCATTTCTTCCCCCGGAATATCCAGGGGGCCTGCCTGATGGTTCAAGGGCTGAAAAATTACAGCAGAGAAAGTAACATGCCAGGTTTTAACAGAAACTGGATGCATACCACTCCGAGAAACAAGGACAAAAAAGAGGGGACATATTTATGATTGGAGTTGCATCGCTCTTGCACCACGCAATTTGGTGCATGTGTGCCGCAAGGCCAAAATGTGATTTATTAAGCTATGCAAGGCCAACTCATGTGGGCCTCAGTGGCTTGATAAATCCAGAGTAATGCAAGGCAGCGCACATTGGTGAGTTGTGTTAGACTGCCCAAGGGAGGCATTCCAAGGGTGTTCTGTGGATTTAGACACATTCCAACTACACCTTCCCAGTTGAGGCGGAACAAGGAGAAATATCTTTATTTCTCTTTGTTACCTCCTCTTGCTATTTGTGCTGCATTCTCCAGCACACATAGAAAGAGGAAAATGCCGTGGGGATTTTTATATGCAGTAAGCTGCCCCTTCCTGCACACAAACAATCCTCCCTACAACCCAGGCACTCTTGCACCATGGTGCAAGTGTGCCTACATTGGTGCTACGCTACCAAAATGGCAGCAGCGCAGGGACAAATGCGGGAATGTGCTGCATTCCTTTAAACAGAGCACATTCTTAAACGTTTACTGTCATTTAGCGCAGCGCCACAAGGTGACCTGATGTGCTGCATGACTTTCTCATAAATGTAGCCCAAAGTGTTCCAGTGTAGATCGTACTAAAGGTACAAAGGTACTGTGGATGCCTCAGCACCCTGGAACCCCTGTCTCGCAGTATTTGGGGGATGCCCCTGGTGATTTAAAGTTAAGGGACTTTTACCTTTCTCACCGAAAGGGTGTAAGTTTTATCAATGTTATCACTATTTCCTCACTTCCTCCACTTCCTCCACTACAATCTCCCTTGCTTCAAAGGAAGTCATGGCTGGTTAGAATGAAATTGTCGTGGAAATGTTTAATTGAGTCCATTTCTTTTGACTTAACAAGGAAAAAGTATATGTTGTATCCCGCAAAAGTGTTTCTGCCAAAGTATTGCCAATTGTAAACTATCCACGTCTGGTCAAGTAGTATGCAAGCAGATTTTTCTGGGCCATAATCAATTATGCACGGCATCTATTTGTATCTAAGCTTACAACCAATGAATAACCACATATGCCATTATGACGTAACTGGACTGCGAACAGCCCTCTTTTCTTGCGCTTAAAGATCAGCTGGTACGAAATAAAGGGAAAATAGCTGCCAAAATTAACAGAGCCATGATGAAGGACAACAACTCGGTGCAGAAGTTCATGAGACCAGGGAACTGCCGATGAAGGGAGACACACTGATGATCCGCCAAGCAGAGAAGAGCATTGACGATGATGATCCATCCACACAATAAGAAGATGGCTTAGGTAGTAGGTTGGACAGCTGGTGCCACTAAAGGGAGGGAAGAAAAAATAAACAACAGTAGTTATCAAAAAACAACGGGTGGGATAATACTCGCCTCCGTGTCTTTAATAAAATTAAGACTTTCCGTCATTAAAACTAGTAAAATCTACATTTTATGGCAAGACCGGAGGCTCCTATTATGCATGTTTAAAGCGAATTAATAACATTCATAACCGTATTATCAACTGGTTTACAATAAAAAACTCTAAACACATTATCATTAGACCAATCTGCAGATCTAAGAATGTCCACCAGACGTGAACCCGCCCAAAAAGCCTTGGATGCCATGGCACCCCTGGAAGAATGGGCTCCAAATATGGAAGTGTCAATACCAGCCAAGGACATAATCAACTTAACCCAACGAGCCAAAGTAGCAGCGGACACTGGCTTGTAAGGTTTCCAAAAGGAAATAAGGAGTTGGGAAGATGAGGACGTTCTTAGTTGCGCAGTCATATGTTCATATACTTTTAAACATTTAGCTACACATAATTTAGGACGATCAGGAAAATAAGGGTAAAAAACAGAATGCAAATTTGTTTTTGTTCTCCTAGAAATGGTGAATAATACTCCTGAAGGAGTATACTGACGAGAAGAAATGTCTAAAACTTTGACGTCAGAAATTCGTTTAAGAGATAAAAGACACAACAACATGGTGAGTTTAGCCGACAACATCTTTAAAGTAAGAGACGAATTGTGGGGCCAGGAAAGGAAGAAATTCAGTACCATGTTAACATCCCACAAGATTCTGTATTTAGGAAGCGGGGGATTAGAAAATTTTACTCCCTTTAGAAGTCGGCAAATAAGCGGGTGTTCTCCCACTGGCCTTCCGTTGATGAAGTGGTGGTTCGAGGAGATGGCGGACCTGTACAGATTAATAGTATGGAACGCTTTACCCTTGCTAGCTTCTGCAGCGAGGAAATTCACTATAGAAGTAACATCTGCTGAAAGGGGATCAATGTGTTTTCCCAAACACCAGCTGTGCCATAAAGTCCAGGCTGACTTATAGGCATTCCTTGTTCCAGGGGCCCAAGATTGTTTGATATATTCTGAAGCTTGTGACGAAATGCAAGGGAAAGACTGGTAATTCCCGAAATTTTCCAAGCTGAAAGGCAAAGAAGGTTGACTAAAATGAGGTTGTGAGGGCGCTGAAGAGGGTCCAAAAGAAGGTCCAGGAAAGAAGGAATGAGAAAAGGAAAGTCTATGGCCAGTTCCAGAAGGGTTGGGAACCAAATCTGGGACTGCCGAAAAGGAGCGATAAGAACTAAAGTAGCTTGCTGACGCCAGACCTGAGCAAGCACTCTGCTGATCATAACGAAGGGAGGAAAAGCATAAGAAAGGGACTTGGACCAGTCCTGAAGGAAAGCATCGTAGGCCCGGGCTGAAGGGTCCGGTCTCCAACTGTAAAATTGGGGAAGTTGTGTGTTGAGGCAAGACGCGAATAAATCGATCAACATGGGCCCCCATCTGTCTTGAAGAAATTGGAATATTGCGGGATGGAGCTTCCAGTCGCTTGAATCGTGTAGATGACGTGAATGCCAGTCGGCGATGGAGTTGAGAGATCCCAGAAGATACTCTGCCTGAACCGAGATTTGGTTTGCAAGGCAAAACTCCCAGAAACTCTTTGCCAATTCTGCTAAGGGTTTGGATTTTGCACCCGAGATGGTTGATATAACGGACCGCGGAAATGTTGTCCATCCTTCGAAGGATAGCGCAGCATTCCCTGTTCTTCGCTAGGCTTCTGATTGCAAAGGAGCCTGCAAGCATCTCTAAACAGTTGATGTGCAATCTGGACTCCTCTGGTGACCATGGCCCTCCAGTCGAGATTGGTCCACAGCGGGCCCCCCAACCGGTTAGGCTTGCATCGGATTCTAATACAAGATCTGGGGCTGATGGAAAGATAGTCCTCCCGTTCCAAGCGTCTAAATGGTCTATCCACCATTGCAGTTCTGTACGTGAATCGTGATCTAGGGGAATAACATCTGCGTAAGAAAGTCCTTTGCGAAGATGTTGGATCTTTAACCGTTGGAGAGCCCGGTAATGCAAAGGGCCTGGGAATATAGCCTGAATGGACGAGGAAAGAAGACCGACGACCCGGGCAAGGGTCCTCAGAGAAATGGACGAATGACGAAGAATTTGAAGAATCTCTGACTTTATAGACTTGATCTTTGCAGAAGGGAGAAGCAGCGTGGACGAAACTGAATTTATTAGGAAACCTAAGAATTCTATAGTTTGGGTAGGAAGAAGAATAGACTTCTCTTTGTTGATGATAAAGCCAAGATCTGCCAAGAGAGAACACGTAAGGTTGAGATGGGATGAGAGTAGATGAGGAGATTGATTCATGAGGAGGATATCGTCTAGGTAAATAAGAAGTCTTAACCCCTGTGCCCTGAGATGCGCTATCACTGGCTTTATGAGTTTGGTGAAACACCATGGAGCTGACGAAAGACCGAAAGGAAGGGATGTAAAATGAAAGAATTGGTCGAGCCATTGAAATTGAAGAAACTTCCTGTGATCCGGGTGGATTGGAACTACCAGGTAAGCATCCTGTAAATCCAAGCGGACCATCCAGTCGTTTTGAAGGAGAGAATATCTGAGATGGAGAATGGTTTCCATCTTGAAGTGACGGTAAACCACAAATTGGTTGAAGAACTTGAGATTGATAACCGGTCTAATTTTCTTGTTCTTCTTTTGAACTAGGAAAATGGAACTGGTGAAGCCTAGAGGATGGGGTTGAGTAAGAGCAATAGCTCGCTTTTGAAGAAGGGTTTGGACTTCCGAGGAGATAAGAGCGGACATATCTGTAGAAAACCGTGGAAGTGGGGGAACAACGAATTGTATTGGAGTTGAGTAAAATTCTATCATGTAACTTCGAATGGTATTGAGAATCCAAGGATCTGAAGTAATTAACAGGTAATTTGGGAAAAAATGACAAAGGCGACTGCCCACGTGTACGAGAGAAGGAAAAGGATTTACCTGTTTGGTTGGCATTTCTGTTGTTCCTGAAGCCTCTGGTACGGAAACCTCTGGCTCTTTGTGGGTAAAACTGAGGTCTGAAGTCTTGGTATGAAGAGTTGTAGATGTAGTTGCCACGGGAGCCTTGGTTGTAATATGGACGGCCGGCAAAGCGGCTCCTGCCTCTGCCGGCCCTGTTGAAAACCCGTTGACTGAACATTTTCTTTAAAGACTGTTGAGCCTTATTGATCGAAGTAAAAGTAGCAACGTACTTGCCCAGTTCTTTGATAAAGTTATTGCCAAATAAACAACCTTCTGTTTTGGTGAGCGCTTGGAGTGAAGCTAAATGCACCAGTTTGGGGTCCAGTTTGAGCAAAATCCCTTTGCGACGTTCTTGTGAAATCGCAGCGTTGGCATTGCCTAACCAGCATACAGATCTTTGGATCCATAGGGAAAGTTCCTCTGGGTCGCCCGCAGAACCATCGATTCTGGCGGCCTCCGCCATGTCGAAAATACGGGTAAGAGGGCCAATGACGTCTAATAATTTGTCCTGGCAAGAGGACCAGGCTTTATCTACCCCTTTCCTGGGATCCTTGCCAAACTTAGTGAAGAAGGTGAGGATGGGTTGGTCAATGGAAGGAGTAACAGATGTCTTATACTCCAAAGAGGGACGAGGACACTCAGATTTAAGTTTAGAGCGGGTTTGCTTATCTAAAGGACAAAATAACTTGGTTGAAACATATTCTCCCACATGAGTAGCCGGGAACCATTCAGTTGAATTGGGGTGTAATATGAAGGAGGGGTCAAACATAAGCAAACCTTCCGAATCTAGGACTGGAGTGATATTGGAAGAGGAAATTTTAGTTTTTTTTGGGACAGGTGCGGCGTCACAATCATCTTGATCAGATGGATCAGCATCTGAATCCGCATCAGGTACCTCGTCATCAGTGTCTGGAATGGAGGTGATAACTAAGGGAGACAAAATATTCTTTGATTTTGCCTTGCGTTTCTGAGCTGTACCCTCAGTGACTCTTTTCTCCTTAATTGGAGCCTTTGGAGGAACCGCGTCCTCTGCCATGGGTGAGGAAACCTCACAAACTTTCTGCGCCAAATTGTGTGAACTCCTGGAAATGAGTGAAGGGCGCTGTCTGCACTCCCCTGCAGACTGGGCAGTAAATGTTTTATTAAACATTTTCAAAACTGAAGATTCTAAATTTTTTGACAGGCTATTCATGGAATTATTAACAGCTTGTTGAACAGAGTTTTGAATAAAATGATTAATATCTTGCTTAATGGCAGAAACCTCTTCAGGGTCCACCTGACGTGAGGTTGAGCTGCCAGAATCCATGTTTAAACAAAAACTGGTTAAGAAAGGGTTAATAGTCAAGGGAATGAGAGAACAAGGAACAGCTCCGCCCCAGGGCGTGTCTAATGCTGCCTACTGTATGTCCTGGGAAATGCAGAGGAGCCTGAGGGGAAAGGACGTGCGCAGAATAAATCCTGATAAAGCGGTTGGTTTTGGAGAAGAAAAGTGGCGGTAAGCGTTGTAAACTGCTGGGAAGACGAAGGAGGCACACAGGAGTGAACCGTTCCTCACGCGTTGTCCAATTAATGGCGCGACGCGAGGAACGGTTAAAACCGTTTAAGTAAATCGAGCGCGTGCCGGGGAGCGCGAGAGCACGAAGCTAATGCGGCAACATGCCGACTGGTGAATAAAACAGTGTATTATCACACAGCAACAAGGCATAACATTACGCGCTAAACAAAAAGTAAATGACCATAACTATAACAATAATGCACAATAATAGAAGAGAAATAAGAAAAGACGACTTAACTGGATTGCGAGCAGCAAGAAAAGAGGGCTGTTCGCAGTCCAGTTACGTCATAATGGCATATGTGGTTATTCATTGGTTACTGTTATTGGACTACCTTTTGTTTCCCATTGGCTGGTTTCTTCCATGCTCATGGGAATTGTTGTTTTCTTCACTTGCTGCTGTTTTAATTAAAGCAAGAAAAGAATGCATAATAGGAGCCTCCGGTCTTGCCATAAAATTGTTTATTATGTACAGCCTGACCAATTAGAAACAATAAAAATCACAGTTGTGATCGTTTGATACACCATATATCGACCGTGGAAGACAGAGTTGAACCTGTTGGGAATCAACTTACCGCTTCTTGTCACATAAACATACACAATGGTGGCTAGCGCCTAATTCAGTGAGTCATCTGTGGAAACGGCAACTGTTCTTAAGAAAAGAACCTTAAGTCTCCATGCTACAAAATAATTGATGAAAAGATGGATGTAGTTTTTCAGACATTGTGCTGATTAGTCGAATTATGGGACAAGAAACTCAAAAATCTAGGTACTCGGAAAGGAAACCGCACCTTGTCTATTGTTAACAATTAAGTTGGGTGCATACAAATTGTGTAGGTAATCGACGTATCGAGTACATGATTTATAAAAATAGGAGTGAATCTGCATTATAAAACTACCACTAGGAGTTGCTGTAGATTTACTACTGTTTGGAATCATTAAACATTCCCAGTAGTACACCCTTAAAGCTGGGGCCGTCCGTAGCATTTCACACATACTAGTGGGGACGGAAAATGTTCAATGTATTGTATTGTAATCATATTTATATAGCGCTTACTACCCCTGACGAGGCGTCAAAGCGCTTTTCGGTGAGTAGCACGCTACTCTGGAACCCAACAAGAATTAGTGATGTACTTAGTACAACCCTGTATTGGGCACATTTATTTAGCTTTTTTATAACTTCACAGGGGAAACAATGTTCCCGCAGAGAGAACTGCAAAATTATAGCCCCCAGAAACTTTATGGTTATCCATATCCTTTGCAACTCTGAAAGGGAAGGCATGTATGCTCGTCCCGCGTTGACATGAAATTTGAACCATTTAGAGAATGGGAAAGGGTTGGTCGTAACAACATTTGTGAAGGGAATTCAATAACTGTCAAGGCAAAAAATGCCATAATCCATCAACACATCACCCTTTCAGTGACAGCTTCTACTGAGGGCTCCAAAATGTGAAAGATAAAATGGTGATAAAATAACTTTATTATCATTTTATTTTTCCCCTGCCAACCCGAGCTGGTTGTGAGGGCGGGGCAGGGCTATTGCTGCGGAGTGGCAGTAGGGAGGAGTATGTGCTGACTACATCAGTTTAAACTGCACATGTCACTTTGGTCAGCTGTTTCGTGTCGGCTAGCCTAACATGCACACTTGAAACCTCTATAGCCTGAGATGCTTTAGACAGCTAGGTCGATAGCAGGAACAGACCTCCAGTGCCTGCAGGAGTGCTGACACAGTCCTTGCTAACCAATACTGGTGCGTCTCTCATGCTGATTAACAGGTTAAGAGCAGCATCTGGACTGGTTAGGGGAGTTGACTGGGGCCGCGGCTGGATGACTGCAGAAGAACATGACCTTAGGATGTGCAGCCAGGTAATTTCCTTTTCCTTTAAACATGTAATCAATGTAAACAGTAACAAAATTGTTGACATGCATTACAGTGACAAAAGAAAGTTAAACATTTGAACTTTAAAATGTTAATATAATTTATTTCTGCAATTTAGGGCCATATTCATACTTTTTGATGCAAAACTGCTCCGACGCAGTTTTGTGTCAAAAAGTTTAATGCCGGCTAACGCCATTTCTTTGCGCCACCCAGGCATCAAATTTATACTTTGCCGGTCAGTGGCGCAAACCACAGGTTAGAGTCATTTTTTGTGACTCAAACCATTGCGCCACGTCATAAAGAAAAAACACATTAACGCGGCGAAAATGACTTTTATACGTTTTACGATGTCGCAAACCAGATATGCTCCTTTTTTTGCCACAATATCGTCAAAAAGCGGCACAAATAGAGCAAAATGTGCAAATTAGCACCAAAATGGATCCCAGAAGCCATGAGAGACCCCGAGAAGACTACAACCGACTAGGAACCAGCCAGGAGGATCCAGACAAGACCCAGGAGAGGGAGAAGAAGAAAAGGAAGTGCTGGTTCAGTGCAGAGGAGCAGGAAATACTTGTGAAAGAGGAGACGGAACACCAGCATCAACTTTTTGTCACCTCAAAATTGCCAATTGGGAGGACAGAGGCCACTTGACAACAAATTATGGACAAGATTAACAGTGTGGCAGAAGTACGGAGAACAGTCACTGCTTACAAGAAATGCTGGCATGACTGCAAGTGCAGGACCAAGGAAAAGATGGCAAGGAACAGGAAGGCAACACTGCAGACTGGAGGTGGGAGTCCAGCACCGCAGGAAGCCCTGGATTAGAGGGAGGAGATGGTGGCAGCCGTCATCCCAGAGGAGATTGTCACAGGGATTTAAGGACAGGACAGCACAGACTACCAGGAAACAACACAGATGCAGGGTAAGTTGCATGGGGGACAAAAATGCCTAAATGTTAACTTTAAGCAGGGGGGGGACATACCTGTGAGGGAAAAGGGAGAGGTGTGAGGTAAAAGGGAGACAGCATATGTTAAACAGAGGCGCTTGAAAATACAGGAATGATCAATGGCAGTGTGGGCTGAACCGCTGGAGCCAGTGGTGAGAGACCCCTGACCTCTTTTGGCCGGAGCTCGCTCCCCTGCGCCGACAGCACCACCTTGCTGTAGCGCTCCTCCCCGACCCACACCACTGATCGCGTGTTCGAGGACCCCCCCTGAAGTACTGGGTTTTTCAGAACCCAGTGGTGCCAGGGAACACACCCTAAGACTTCGAGTCCTTCCTGTTTCAGACTACAGAAACACAGAGTCTTCTTGGTGAAGTCAAAGATCTTGTTTATTGGCTGCAGCCAGTAACAGGTATCCTAGAAGTACAACACAGTGTATATTCTCAGGAGACTGCTGCCTTTGCAAAGCTAACCTTCTCTTTTATACAAAATATTATGCTTTAGGCAAACATTCCTTATTTTACAGTTGACCATTCACATATTTTCACTACAAAGAAATAGCAGGGTTATGATGACAAGCCCATATTCCAGTTTGTCCAGCCCTCAATCAATTACCCGGCAAGGCTTAGTACTTTCATCAGATATCGACGGACCCCCAATATAAACGGGCACCTCCTCCTTGTAAAGCAAGTCATAAAGAAAGAAACAGGGACAGGTGTGTAAGATTAGGCATGGTTTGTGTGTGATGAAAGGTTTATGATGTGTTGTGCCTTGATACTAATCTCATTTGGCCACTGGGAAAGAAACTGGCCGAACAGGTTTGGCTTCAGGCAGTGGAGTCAGCTTGCCCAGGTCACAGAGGAGTCAGCAAAGATATACGTGTCCTTCAGACTCGTTTTCAGCATTAGACATTGGCCTATGTGAGGGCAATCACAAAATGGCTGTCGTTTAAATGGAACACGAGGGTTCAAGACGGAAACTCTGATATTCGGGTGATTTTGTTACCCGAATATGAATACAATGCTGGTGCATACTATTCTGATCATTCTCGGTCTGCTGATACCAAAATCGTTGTGATACGAAGATGTTTATAACACGGGTCCAGAATTTTCAGTACCACAGACCCTCCTTTTGCCCTTACATAGGCAATAACCTATATTCACGCTAATCTGAGTCCAGGTCTATATTCATAAAGTCGTTGAGATGTTGCTGTAGCATCATCCTATTACTTAGCTCGTCCCTTGATACAGGTTTCCTTACACACGATGTAGCACAGAGGCCACATATTGCAGGAGCACACTGTACACACAGACAGGACAGGAAAAGAATGGCTAAGATCATCCCAATGACTACCAGAGTCTTCCATCCCCAGGCGGATATCAGCTCCCAGAACCACCCCATCAATGACCAATCTCCTTTATCCACGTGAATAGACTCGGAGATCTTATGCAGTTTGGAAATGGCCTGGTAGACTGTCGGAGCGTTATCTGGGATGAAAACACAGCAACTTGATTGGATCACTTTACATACCCCACCTCGGTCTGCAAGTATGATGTCTAATGCGACCCTGTTCTGAAGAGTCATAAGGCGATCCGACTGGAGCTCAGCAGTCAAATTACCAAGGGCACCGGCGGTTTCAACTACCGTGGATTCAACCACCTTTGTCAATTGCCTTATGTTCCTGCTGTAAACCATAGGGCCCCAAAACGGCAGAAAACCCTTTACGAAATCTCCAAATTCTTGTCCTGTAGTGTCTTCTTTACTTATGACACCTCTAACTATCCTTGTCATATGGTAATCTGCTGCGGCCGTGTAGGTGGGAGGTAACAGGAACGAAACAAAACATGTGCCTGAGAAGTCAGGAGGCAACCATGTATAGGCTCTATTATGGCAGATGAAATAGGTACCCTTAGCTGCTAAGAACGAAGGAGAAGTCTAAGACGCAAAAACATATGTTTCAGTGCAGATACTTTTCCCTAACTGAGCTCTGGGATTCTTGCCAATACCTTGCAGACATAGGTGACCCTGATGGGGTACAATCCAAATCGGGGAGGATCTCTTTGCTCGCTGGTTCCCACTCAGAGTAACTCCATATCCTGTTACGTTCCATCCAATATATGCTAGTGTCTCATCTCTCGGGATAGTCTCATAGGAAATATCTTCCCTAATCATATCTACTATACCCTTAGCTAGAGCACTATTCTTATGATTATCTTTCACAGAACGTAGGGGGTTGGCTTCATACGCGTATATGAACACCGTTCTATATGCCCATACAGAACCATTATGGCTGAAAGGCAGGACCAGATAAGGGATACCTTTATCAGTAGTATGGGGCATAAGACCACACACCCAACAGTTAGTTGTGTTCACTACTAATTGGTGTTGGTGTAGAAGCTGAATGAATGAATTGTTGGCAAACTCTAATCTTCTGGCAGACTCGTGTTCAGGCAGGGGGTGAAAAGAATGCGAGGAAAGAGTAGAAGGAGTTATGGGCTGTGTAATGGGTGCAAATGTCACTTGAAAAGAGAATAAAACATATCCTATTAAAAACGTCATTACACTAAGCAACATGAAAACACATAATATCAAAAATCGTTTCTTTGTCATAATTATACCCATCCAGTGTACGCTGGTAAGTCTTTACCATTCTATGCACTGTGTCTCCGTTGTTTTTTCCGTTGTTTTTTTCTCCACTGTTTCCGTTGCTTTCTGGCTTTCTCTCCTTTCCCTTTATCCTCCGCTTCTAGTCTGTGCATTGTAATACCTGTATCCACTGTTTCCGTCGCTTTCTGGCTTTCTCTCCATTCCCTCTATCCTCCGCTTCTAGTCTGTGCATTGTAATACCTGTATCCACTGTTTCCGTCACTTTCTGGCTTTCTCTCCTTTCCCTCTATCCTCTGCTTCTAGTCTGTGCATTGTAATACGTGTATCCACTGTTTTTCCACGGTTTCCTGACCTCATCCACTTTCCCTCTGTTTCCGACTCCTCTCTACTAGCCTGTACATTGTTTATCGCTCTTTGCACCTTTTTTCAATCCTTTTTTTTCACGTTTTCTCTCACTCACTGTTTTACCTTTCCCTGGGCCATCTCGACCCTTGTGCGCTCCCCCGGCTCCTACCTATTCCCCGCCGCTGCGTCCCTACGGCCGCCTCCCTCCCGCCCCCATTCACTCTCCCGCCCACGCCTGCCTCCGGCCTCCCAGCTGCCCCTCCTTCCCACCTCCCCCTCTTAATGGCGGTCGCTGCACGGCCCAGGTGAGAGACCCCTGACCTCTTTTGGCCGGAGCTCGCTCCCCTGTGCCGACAGCACCACCTTGCTGTAGTTCTCCTCCCCGACCCACACCAACGCAACCGATCACGTGTTCGAGGCCCCCCTCCGCCTCCCGGGCATCCAGTGTACGCTGGTAAGTCTCTACCATTCTATGCAGTGTGTCTCTGGTGTTTTTTCCACAGTTTTTTCTCCACTGTTTCCGTCGCTTTCTGGCTTTCTCTCTTTTCCCTCTATCCTCCGCTTCTAGTCTGTGCATTGTAATACCTGTATCCACTGTTTCCGTCACTTTCTGGCTTTTTCTCTTTTCCCTCTATCCTCCGCTTCTAGTCTGTGTATTGTAATACCTGTATCCACTGTTTCCGTCGCTTTCTGGCTTTCTCCCCTTTCCCTCTATCCTCCGCTTCTAGTCTGTGCATTGTAATACCTGTATCCACTGTTTTTCCACGGTTTCCTGACCTCATCCACTTTCCCTCTGTTTCTGACTCCTCTCTACTAGCCTGTACATTGTTTATCACTCTTTGCACCTTTTTTCAATCCTTTTTTTTCACGTTTTCTCTCACTCACCGCTTTACCTTTCCCTGGGCCATCTTGACCCTTGTGCCCTCCCCCGGCTCCTGCCTATTCCCCGCCGCTGTGTCCCTATGGCCCTTCCCGCCCCATTCGCTCTCCCGTCCACGCCCGCCTCCCAGCTGCCCCACCTCCCCTCTTAATGGCGGTCGCTGCGTGGCCCAGATGAGAGACCCCTGATCTCTTTTGTCCGGAGCTCGCTCCCCTGCGCCGACAGCACCACCTTGCTGTAGCGCTCCTCCCTGGCGTCCAGTGTACGCTGGTAAGTCTTTACCATTCTATGCACTGTGTCTCTGGTGTTTTTTCCACAGTTTTTTTCTCTACTGTTTCCAACGCTTTCTGGCTTTCTCTCCTTTCCCTCTATCCTCCGCTTCTAGTCTGTGCATTGTAATACCTGTATCCACTGTTTCCGTTGCTTTCTGGCTTTCTTTCCTTTCCCTCTATCCTCCGCTTCTAGTCTGTGCATTGAAATACCTGTATCCACTGTTTCCGTCGCTTTCTGGCTTTCTCTCCTTTCCCTCTATCATCCGCTTCTAGTATGTGCATTGTAATACCTGTATCCACTGTTTTTCCACGGTTTCATGACCTCATCCACTTTCACTCTGTTTCTGACTCCTCTCTACTAGCCTGTACATTGTTTATCGCTCTTTGCGCCTTTTTTCAATCCTTTTTTTCACGTTTTCTCTCACTCACCGTTTTACCTTTCCCTGGGCTATCTCGATCCTTGTGCGCTCCCCCGGCTCCTGCCTATTCCCTGTTGCTGCGTCCCTACGGCCCCGCCCCCCTCCCGCCCCATTCGCTCTCCCGTCCATGCCCGCCTCCCAGCTGCCCCTCCTTCCCACCTCCCCCTCTAAATGGCGGTCGCTGCACGGCCCAGGTGAGAGACCCCTAACCTCTTTTGGCCGGAGCTCGCTCCCCTGCGCCGACAGCACCACCTTGCTGTAGCGCTCCTCCCCGACCCACACCCACGCGACCGATCGCGTGTTCGAGGCCCCCCTCCGCCTCCCGGGCGTCCAGTGTACGCTGGTAAGTCTCTACCATTCTCTGCACTGTGTCTCCAGTGTTTTTTCCACTGTTTTTTTCTCCACTGTTTCCGACGCTTTCTGGCTTTCTCTCCTTTCCCTCTATCCTCCGCTTCTAGTCTGTGCATTGTAATACCTGTATCCACTGTTTCCATCGCTTTCTTGCTTTCTCTCTTTTCCCTCTATCCTCTGCTTCTAGTCTGTGCATTGTAATACCTGTATCCACTGTTTCCGTCACTTTCTGGCTTTCTCTCCTTTCCTTCTATCCTCCGCTTTTAGTCTGTGCATTGTAAAACCTGTATCCACTGTTTTTCCACGGTTTCCTGACCTCATCCACTTTCCCTCTGTTTCCGACTCCTCTCTACCAGCCTGTACATTGTTTATCGCTCTTTGCGCCTTTTTTCAATCCTTTTTTTCACGTTTTCTCTCACTCACCGTTTTACCTTTCCCTGGGCCATCTCGACCCTTGTGCGCTCCCCCGGCTCATGCCTATTCCCCGCCGCTGTGTCCCTAAGGCCCCGCCCCCCTCCCGCCCCATTCGCTCTCCCGCCCACACCCGCCTCCCGCCTCCCAGCTGTCTCTCCTTCCCACCTCCACCTCTAAATTGCGGTCTCTGCAATGTAAATAGTAACAAAATTGTTGACATGCATTACAGTGACAATTGAAAGTTAACCCCTTCGCTGCCAGGCCTTTTCCCCCTCCTGTGCCGAGCCTTTTTTTGGCTATTTGGAGCAGTTCGCGCTTAGGCCCTCATAACTTTTTGTTCACATAAGCTACCCATGCCAAATTTGCGTCCTTTTTTCCCAACATCCTAGGGATTCTAGAGGTACCCAGACTTTGTGGGTTCCCCAGAAGGAGGCCAAGAAATTAGCCAAAAAACAGTGAAAATTTCATTTTTTTTACAAAAATTGGAAAAATGGGCTGCAGAAGAAGGCTTGTGGTTTTTTCCCTGAAAAGGGCATCAACAAAGGGTTTGCGGTGATAAAATCACCAGCTTCCCAGCTTTCAGGAACAGGCAGACTTGAATCAGAAAACCCAATTTTTCAACCCAATTTTGGCATTTTACTGGGACATACCCCATTTTTACGATTTTTTGTGCTTTCAGCCTCCTTCCAGTCAGTGACAGAAATGGGCATGAAACCAACGCTGGATCCCATAAACCGCAACATTTCTGAAAAGGAGACAAAATTCTGAATTCAGCAAGGGGTAATTTGTGTAGATCCTACAAGGGTTTCCTACAGAAAATAGCAACTGAAAAAGAAAAATATTGAAATTGAGGTGAAAAAAACATCAATTTTTCTCTAAGTTTTACTCTGTAACTTTTTCCTGCAATGTCAGATTTTCGAAAGCAATATACCGTTACGTCTGCTGGACTCTTCTGGTTGCGGGGATATATAGGGCTTGTAGGTTCATCAAGAACTCTAGGTACCCAGAGCCAATAAATGACCTGCACCCTGCAGTGGGTTTTCATTCTATGCCGGGTATACAGCAATTCATTTGCTGAAATATAAAGAGTAAAAAATAGCTATCAAGAAAACCTTTGTATTTCCAAAATGGGCACAAGATAAGGTGTTGAGAAGCAGTGGTTATTTGCACATCTCTGAATTCCGGGCTGCCCATACTAGCATGTGAATTACAGGGCATTTCTCAAATAGACGTCTTTTTTACACACTGTCTTACATTTGGAAGGGAAAAATGTAGAGAAAGACAAGGGGCAATAACACTTGTTTTGCTATTCTATGTTCCCCCAAGTCTCCCGATAAAAATGATACCTCACTTGTGTGGGTAGGCCTAGCGCCCGCGACAGGAAACGCACCAAAGCGCAACGTGGACACATCACAGAAAACAGACCTGTTTTTAGCAAAGTGCCTACCTGTAGATTTTGGCCTCTAGCTCAGCCGCCACCTAGGGAAACCTACCAAACCTGTGCATTTCTGAAAACTAGAGACCTAGGGGAATCCAAGATGGGGTGATTTGTGTGGCTCGGACCAGGTTCTGTTACCCAGAATCCTTTGCAAACCTCAAAATTTGGCTAAAAAAACACATGTTCCTCACATTTCTGTGGCAGAAAGTTCTGGAATCTGAGAGGAGCCACAAATTTCCTTCCACCCAGCGTTCCCCCACGTCTCCCGATAAAAATGATACCTCACTTGTGTGGGTAGGCCTAGCGCCCGCGACAGGAAACACCCCAAAGCGCAATGTGGACACATCACAGAAAACAGACCTGTTTTTAGCAAAGTGCCTACCTGTAGATTTTGGCCTCTAGCTCAGCCGCCACCTAGGGAAACCTACCAAACCTGTGCATTTCTGAAAACTAGAGACCTAGGGGAATCTAAGATGGGGTGATTTGTGTGGCTCGGACCAGGTTCTGTTACCCAGAATCCTTTGCAAAGCTCAAAAATTGGCTAAAAAAACACATGTTCCTCACATTTCTGTGGCAGAAATTGCTGGAATCTGAGAGGAGCCACAAATGTCCTTCCACCCAGCGTTCCCCCATGTCTCCCGATAAAAATGATACCTCACTTGTGTGGGTAGGCCTAGCGCCCGCGACAGGAAACGCCCCAAAGCGCAACGTGGACACATCACAGAAAACAGACCTGTTTTTAGCAAAGTGCCTACCTGTAGATTTTGGCCTCTAGCTCAGCCGCCACCTAGGGAAACCTACCAAACCTGTGCATTTCTGAAAACTAGAGACCTAGGGGAATCCAAGATGGGGTGATTTGTGTGGCTCGGACCAGGTTCTGTTACCCAGAATCCTTTGCAAAGCTCAAAAATTGGCTAAAAAAACACATGTTCCTCACATTTCTGTGGCAGAAAGTTCTGGAATCTGAGAGGAGCCACAAATTTCCTTCCACCCAGCGTTCCCCCACGTCTCCCGATAAAAATGATACCTCACTTGTGTGGGTAGGCCTAGCGCCCGCGACAGGAAACGCCCCAAAGCGCAACGTGGACACATCACAGAAAACAGACCTGTTTTTAGCAAAGTGCCTACCTGTAGATTTTGGCCTCTAGCTCAGCCGCCACCTAGGGAAACCTACCAAACCTGTGCATTTCTGAAAACTAGAGACCTAGGGGAATCCAAGGAGGGGTGACTGGCGGGGCTCGGACCAGGTTCTGTTACCCAGAATCCTTTGCAAACCTCATATATTGGCTAAAAAAACGCATTTTCCTCACATTTGAGTGACAGAAAGTTCTGGAATCTGAGAGGAGCCACAAATTTCCTTCCACCCAGCGTTCCCCCAAGTCTCCCGATAAAAATGATACCTCACTTGCGTGGGTAGGCCTAGCGCCCGCGACAGGAAACGCCCCAAAGCGCAACGTGGACACCACCAAAATTTTGGAAGAAAACAGAGGTGTTTTTTGCGAAGTGACTACCTGTAGATTTTGGCCTCTAGCTCAGCCGGCACCTAGGGAAACCTACCAAACCTGTACATTTCTGAAAACTAGAGACCTAGGGGAATCCAAGGAGGGGTGACTGGCGGGGCTCGGACCAGGTTCTGTTACCCAGAATCCTTTGCAAACCTCATATATTGGCTAAAAAAACGCATTTTCCTCACATTTGAGTGACAGAAAGTTCTGGAATCTGAGAGGAGCCACAAATTTCCTTCCACCCAGCGTTCCCCCAAGTCTCCCGATAAAAATGATACCTCACTTGTGTGGGTAGGCCTAGCGCCCGCGACAGGAAACGCACCAAAGCGCAACGTGGACACATCACAGAAAACAGACCTGTTTTTAGCAAAGTGCCTACCTGTAGATTTTGGCCTCTAGCTCAGCCGCCACCTAGGGAAACCTACCAAACCTGTGCATTTCTGAAAACTAGAGACCTAGGGGAATCCAAGATGGGGTGATTTGTGTGGCTCGGACCAGGTTATGTTACCCAGAATCCTTTGCAAACCTCAAAATTTGGCTAAAAAAACACATGTTCCTCACATTTCTGTGGCAGAAAGTTCTGGAATCTGAGAGGAGCCACAAATTTCCTTCCACCCAGCGTTCCCCCACGTCTCCCGATAAAAATGATACCTCACTTGTGTGGGTAGGCCTAGCGCCCGCGACAGGAAACACCCCAAAGCGCAATGTGGACACATCACAGAAAACAGACCTGTTTTTAGCAAAGTGCCTACCTGTAGATTTTGGCCTCTAGCTCAGCCACCACCTAGGGAAACCTACCAAACCTGTGCATTTCTGAAAACTAGAGACCTAGGGGAATCTAAGATGGGGTGATTTGTGTGGCTCGGACCAGGTTCTGTTACCCAGAATCCTTTGCAAAGCTCAAAAATTGGCTAAAAAAACACATGTTCCTCACATTTCTGTGGCAGAAAGTGCTGGAATCTGAGAGGAGCCACAAATGTCCTTCCACCCAGCGTTCCCCCATGTCTCCCGATAAAAATGATACCTCACTTGTGTGGGTAGGCCTAGCGCCCGCGACAGGAAACGCCCCAAAGCGCAACGTGGACACATCACAGAAAACAGACCTGTTTTTAGCAAAGTGCCTACCTGTAGATTTTGGCCTCTAGCTCAGCCGCCACCTAGGGAAACCTACCAAACCTGTGCATTTCTGAAAACTAGAGACCTAGGGGAATCCAAGATGGGGCGATTTGTGTGGCTCGGACCAGGTTCTGTTACCCAGAATCCTTTGCAAAGCTCAAAAATTGGCTAAAAAAACACATGTTCCTCACATTTCTGTGGCAGAAAGTTCTGGAATCTGAGAGGAGCCACAAATTTCCTTCCACCCAGCGTTCCCCCACGTCTCCCGATAAAAATGATACCTCACTTGTGTGGGTAGGCCTAGCGCCCGCGACAGGAAACGCCCCAAAGCGCAACGTGGACACATCACAGAAAACAGACCTGTTTTTAGCAAAGTGCCTACCTGTAGATTTTGGCCTCTAGCTCAGCCGCCACCTAGGGAAACCTACCAAACCTGTGCATTTCTGAAAACTAGAGACCTAGGGGAATCCAAGGAGGGGTGACTGGCGGGGCTCGGACCAGGTTCTGTTACCCAGAATCCTTTGCAAACCTCATATATTGGCTAAAAAAACGCATTTTCCTCACATTTGAGTGACAGAAAGTTCTGGAATCTGAGAGGAGCCACAAATTTCCTTCCACCCAGCGTTCCCCCAAGTCTCCCGATAAAAATGATACCTCACTTGTGTGGGTAGGCCTAGCGCCCGCGACAGGAAACGCCCCAAAGCGCAACGTGGACACCACCAAAATTTTGGAAGAAAACAGAGGTGTTTTTTGCGAAGTGACTACCTGTAGATTTTGGCCTCTAGCTCAGCCGGCACCTAGGGAAACCTACCAAACCTGTACATTTCTGAAAACTAGAGACCTAGGGGAATCCAAGGAGGGGTGACTGGCGGGGCTCGGACCAGGTTCTGTTACCCAGAATCCTTAGCAAAGCTCAAAAATTGGCTAAAAAAACACATGTTCCTCACATTTCTGTGGCAGAAAGTTCTGGAATCTGAGAGGAGCCACAAATTTCCTTCCACCCAGCGTTCCCCCACGTCTCCCGATAAAAATGATACCTCACTTGTGTGGGTAGGCCTAGCGCCCGCGACAGGAAACGCCCCAAAGCGCAACGTGGACACATCACAGAAAACAGACCTGTTTTTAGCAAAGTGCCTACCTGTAGATTTTGGCCTGTAGCTCAGCCGCCACCTAGGGAAACCTACCAAACCTGTGCATTTCTGAAAACTAGAGACCTAGGGGAATCCAAGGAGGGGTGACTGGCGGGGCTCGGACCAGGTTCTGTTACCCAGAATCCTTTGCAAAGCTCAAAAATTGGCTAAAAAAACACATGTTCCTCACATTTCTGTGGCAGAAAGTTCTGGAATCTGGGAGGAGCCACAAATTTCCTTCCACCCAGCGTTCCCCCAAGTCTCCTGATAAAAATGATACCTCACTTGCGTGGGTAGGCCTAGCGCCCGCGACAGGAAACGCCCCAAAGCGCAACGTGGACACCACCAAAATTTTGGAAGAAAACAGACCTTTTTTTAGCGAAGTGCCTACCTGTAGATTTTGGCCTGTAGCTCAGCCGCCACCTAGGGAAACCTACCAAACCTGTGCATTTCTGAAAACTAGAGACCTAGGGGAATCCAAGGAGGGGTGACTGGCGGGGCTCGGACCAGGTTCTGTTACCCAGAATCCTTTGCAAAGCTCAAAAATTGGCTAAAAAAACACATGTTCCTCACATTTCTGTGGCAGAAAGTTCTGGAATCTGAGAGGAGCCACAAATTTCCTTCCACCCAGCGTTCCCCCACGTCTCCCGATAAAAATGATACCTCACTTGTGTGGGTAGGCCTAGCGCCCGCGACAGGAAACGCCCCAAAGCGCAACGTGGACACATCACAGAAAACAGACCTGTTTTTAGCAAAGTGCCTACCTGTAGATTTTGGCCTGTAGCTCAGCCGCCACCTAGGGAAACCTACCAAACCTGTGCATTTCTGAAAACTAGAGACCTAGGGGAATCCAAGGAGGGGTGACTGGCGGGGCTCGGACCAGGTTCTGTTACCCAGAATCCTTTGCAAAGCTCAAAAATTGGCTAAAAAAACACATGTTCCTCACATTTCTGTGGCAGAAAGTTCTGGAATCTGGGAGGAGCCACAAATTTCCTTCCACCCAGCGTTCCCCCAAGTCTCCCGATAAAAATGATACCTCACTTGCGTGGGTAGGCCTAGCGCCCGCAACAGGAAACGCCCCAAAGCGCAACGTGGACACCACCAAAATTTTGGAAGAAAACAGACCTGTTTTTAGCGAAGTGCCTACCTGTAGGTTTTGGCCTGTAGCTCAGCCGCCACCTAGGGAAACCTACCAAACCTGTGCATTTCTGAAAACTAGAGACCTAGGGGAATCCAAGGAGGGGTGACTGGCGGGGCTCGGACCAGGTTCTGTTACCCAGAATCCTTTGCAAAGCTCAAAAATTGGCTAAAAAAACACATGTTCCTCACATTTCTGTGGCAGAAAGTTCTGGAATCTGAGAGGAGCCACAAATTTCCTTCCACCCAGCGTTCCCCCACGTCTCCCGATAAAAATGATACCTCACTTGTGTGGGTAGGCCTAGCGCCCGCGACAGGAAACGCCCCAAAGCGCAACGTGGACACATCACAGAAAACAGACCTGTTTTTAGCAAAGTGCCTACCTGTAGATTTTGGCCTGTAGCTCAGCCGCCACCTAGGGAAATCTACCAAACCTGTGCATTTCTGAAAACTAGAGACCTAGGGGAATCCAAGGAGGGGTGACTGGCGGGGCTCGGACCAGGTTCTGTTACCCAGAATCCTTTGCAAAGCTCAAAAATTGGCTAAAAAAACACATGTTCCTCACATTTCTGTGGCAGAAAGTTCTGGAATCTGAGAGGAGCCACAAATTTCCTTCCACCCAGCGTTCCCCCAAGTCTCCTGATAAAAATGATACCTCACTTGCGTGGGTAGGCCTAGCGCCCGCGACAGGAAACGCCCCAAAGCGCAACGTGGACACCACCAAAATTTTGGAAGAAAACAGACCTGTTTTTAGCGAAGTGCCTACCTGTAGATTTTGGCCTGTAGCTCAGCCGCCACCTAGGGAAACCTACCAAACCTGTGCATTTCTGAAAACTAGAGACCTAGGGGAATCCAAGGAGGGGTGACTGGCGGGGCTCGGACCAGGTTCTGTTACCCAGAATCCTTTGCAAAGCTCAAAAATTGGCTAAAAAAACACATGTTCCTCACATTTCTGTGGCAGAAAGTTCTGGAATCTGAGAGGAGCCACAAATTTCCTTCCACCCAGCGTTCCCCCACATCTCCCGATAAAAATGATACCTCACTTGTGTGGGTAGGCCTAGCGCCCGCGACAGGAAACGCCCCAAAGCGCAACGTGGACACATCACAGAAAACAGACCTGTTTTTAGCAAAGTGCCTACCTGTAGATTTTGGCCTGTAGCTCAGCCGCCACCTAGGGAAACCTACCAAACCTGTGCATTTCTGAAAACTAGAGACCTAGGGGAATCCAAGGAGGGGTGACTGGCGGGGCTCGGACCAGGTTCTGTTACCCAGAATCCTTTGCAAAGCTCAAAAATTGGCTAAAAAAACACATGTTCCTCACATTTCTGTGGCAGAAAGTTCTGGAATCTGGGAGAAGCCACAAATTTCCTTCCACCCAGCGTTCCCCCAAGTCTCCCGATAAAAATGATACCTCACTTGCGTGGGTAGGCCTAGCGCCCGCGACAGGAAACGCCCCAAAGCGCAACGTGGACACCACCAAAATTTTGGAAGAAAACAGACCTGTTTTTAGCGAAGTGCCTACCTGTAGATTTTGGCCTGTAGCTCAGCCGCCACCTAGGGAAACCTACCAAACCTGTGCATTTCTGAAAACTAGAGACCTAGGGGAATCCAAGGAGGGGTGACTGGCGGGGCTCGGACCAGGTTCTGTTACCCAGAATCCTTTGCAAAGCTCAAAAATTGGCTAAAAAAACACATGTTCCTCACATTTCTGTGGCAGAAAGTTCTGGAATCTGAGAGGAGCCACAAATTTCCTTCCACCCAGCGTTCCCCCACGTCTCCCGATAAAAATGCTACCTCACTTGTGTGGGTAGGCCTAGCGCCCGCGACAGGAAACGCCCCAAAGCGCAACGTGGACACCACCAAAATTTTGGAAGAAAACAGAGGTGTTTTTTGCGAAGTGACTACCTGTAGATTTTGGCCTCTAGCTCAGCCGGCACCTAGGGAAACCTACCAAACCTGTACATTTCTGAAAACTAGAGACCTAGGGGAATCCAAGGAGGGGTGACTGGCGGGGCTCGGACCAGGTTCTGTTACCCAGAATCCTTTGCAAAGCTCAAAAATTGGCTAAAAAAACACATGTTCCTCACATTTCTGTGGCAGAAAGTTCTGGAATCTGAGAGGAGCCACAAATTTCCTTCCATCCAGCGTTCCCCCACGTCTCCCGATAAAAATGATACCTCACTTGTGTGGGTAGGCCTAGCGCCCGCGACAGGAAACGCCCCAAAGCGCAACGTGGACACATCACAGAAAACAGACCTGTTTTTAGCAAAGTGCCTACCTGTAGATTTTGGCCTGTAGCTCAGCCGCCACCTAGGGAAACCTACCAAACCTGTGCATTTCTGAAAACTAGAGACCTAGGGGAATCCAAGGAGCGGTGACTGGCGGGGCTCGGACCAGGTTCTGTTACCCAGAATCCTTTGCAAAGCTCAAAATTTGGCTAAAAAAACACATGTTCCTCACATTTCTGTGGCAGAAAGTTCTGGAATCTGAGAGGGGCCACAAATTTCCTTCCACCCAGCGTTCCCCCACGTCTCCCGATAAAAATGATACCTCACTTGTGTGGGTAGGCCTAGCGCCCGCGACAGGAAACGCCCCAAAGCGCAGCGTGGACACATCACATTTTTTCATTGAAAACAGTGCCTACCTGTAGTTTTTGGCCTGTAGCTCAGCCAGCACCTAGGGAAACCTACCAAACCTGTGCATTTCTGAAAACTAGAGACCTAGGGGAATCCAAGATGGGGTGACTTGAGGGGCTCTGACCAGGTTCTGTTACCCAGAATCCTTTCCAAACCTCAAATATTGGCTAAAAAAACGCATTTTTCACACATTTTGGTGACAGAAAGTTCTGGAATCTGAGTGGAGCCACCAATTTCCTTCCACCCAGCGTTCCCCCAAGTCTCCCGATAAAAATGATACCTCAGTTGTGTGGGTGGGCCAGGTGCCTCCAACAGAATAAGGCCCAAAACTTGTATAGATACAGGGGATAGTACTGCGAGTTTATAAGGACATATTCTTTTATACATCTTTAGACTGACTCTGCTTTGGGGACCCACATACGTGAGGTGTCATTTTATTTGGGAGACTGAGGGGAAAACTGGGGAGTAGGAATTTTGTGCTGGAGTGGTGATCGTACGAAGAAAAGTCAGGAAAATATGCTTTTTTTAAGCACATTTTGAGGTTTACAGAGGAGTCTGGGTAAGAAAATGTTGGGGGATCCACGCAAGCCACTCCTCCCTATACTCCTTGGGGTGTCTAGTTTTAAAAAATGTCTGGGTTTGGTAGGTTTCCCTAGATGAAGGCCGCACACAGGACCAAAAACATAGGTGCCCTCTCCCCCCCCAAACACAGGTAGTTTTATAATATATCGTTTTGATGTGCCCACATACGTCCGTGATGTGCCAAACACTAAAATTTTGAAAAGAAACACACTTAGGTTATGTGAAAAAGACCCCTCACCCACCAACCAAGTTGGTGGCATGCTTCATCATCGGGGTCCCACCTGAGGCACCTAGCGTGTCATAGGTGTGCTGCGACGCCTGATTACAGCGGAGCAGGTTTGGTCATTTTTACCACACATACTGGTTGGATTTGGCACGAGGGTGAGTGATGGTTCAGTGGATCAAATTTTACTAACAAGAGCTTTCACAAAAATGAAAAGCACTGTTAGTAACTGAAAGGCAAAAAACTGAACCAATGACTCACAGCTCGTGAGCTGTAAAGCCGCGACAAGGCACCAACCGCTTTACAGTCCATTCACACAACTTTCATACATGACACACACAAGGCCATTCACACCGCCAGCCACGGGCCCAGCACATTACAACACTCACATCGACAGACAGCGCCACTCAAGGGCCCATCACTTACATACGCCCACATGCCTGATACAACAATCACACCAGCTGATGGGAGTGTGTGGACTGGTGTTTGGCTTGCAGTGTGTTGCAGTAGCCAACATCAAGTCAATATGTACAGTCTCAGCCAAGCCCCACTCCACACACAATGGCATCATATTTTTTTTTTTTTTAACAGAGGAACCCCTAACTAAGTAGAAAGAATTACAAAACAACAAACACAAAAGCTCTAACTAACAACATGACAGAAATGCTAACCATGAAACTAAACACATGAAAATACAAAACAGACATGAGTTTACACTCATGGTTGTTCCCAGAAATTCTTCTGGGTGTGGTAATTCTTAAAACAAGCACCGACACACAGCCCAGGCTTTGAAGGACAATCTGGGCAGTACATTCGAGTCTCCCTCCGGATACCTCTTCGAAAACACACTCTACATTTCTTAGCTGGAAAGTCTTTTTTGGGTGTGGGAGGAATGTGCTCAGCAAAGTGGCGATCTTTCAATCTAGCCACATCCTCCACCACTGCTTCTCTAGGAACTCTGGCCTGTTCCACCACAATAAGGCTCTCTATCACTGACTCCTGAAATTTCACAAATGTCATCTTTGAGTCTGGAGACCTATCCCTAAACACAATAAAAGCATTGAAGGTTGCTAAGTGGAAGAGGTGAAGTGCTAACTTCTTATACCAAACATAAGACTTACGAATAGCAGTATAAGGTTCCAACCTCTGGTCAACTCTATCTACACCTCCCATGTGCTTATTATAATCTAAAATGCACACAGGTTTGCGCACTTCAGCAACCTGGCCCCAAACAGTCACAGGGGAAGTACTCTCATCATGGATGGTACTTAGCATGTAGACATCCCTCTTGTCTGAAAATTTCAAAGCTAGCAGCTCCTCGTTCCGCAAGGCACAGCACTGTCCCCTCTCAAGTTTTTTACAGACAAGCTCCCTTGGATAGCCTTTCCGGTTAGAACGGATTGTGCCACAAGCAACTGTGTCCACTCTAAACAATTCCTTGAACAACTGCACACCAGTGTAGAAGTTATCTACATACAAATGGTGACCTTTGTTGAACAGTCGTCTACCAAGATCCCACACTATTTTCTCAGTAATTCCAAAAGTGGGAGGACAACCAGGGGGGTCAATATTGGAATCCCTACCAGTGTACACACGGAAACTATACACATATCCTGTCCTACTTTCAGACAGCATATACAATTTAATTCCATATCGTACCCTTTTGCTAGGAATGTACTGCCTAAAAATCAAACGACCCTTGAAGAGGACCAAAGACTCGCCCACACTTATCTCTTTGCCTGGAACATAGACCTCCGAAAACCGATCTACAAAATGATCAAGGACAGGCCTAATCTTAAAAAGACGGTCAGAATCTGGGTGATCTCGTGGCAAGGCTAATGCATTGTCAACAAAATGCAGCATCCTAAGAAGAAGCAAATACCGATTACGACTCATGGTAGCTGGAAATATAGCTGTTTGCATCAAGGGACTAGTAGACCAATAAGAAGCCAGTGACGGCTTCCTTATCAACCCCATCAAAAAAGTCAAACCCAAAAACTTTTTTAGCTCCTCCAAATTTGTGGGAATCCACTGGGCAGCTCTAGAGTGTGGCCTAAGTCTAGCAGCGTTGTCCCTCAAATGCTGCTCCGCATACAAATTAGTCTGCTCAACAATCTCTTCCAAAAACACATCATCCATGAATAACTCAAAGAAATTGATAGGCATAAAGTTCTCTGTATTGGCGTTACACCCCGGGAGACCAGTAAAGGCAGGCAACTCTGGCTGCTCCATGTTTGGGGCAACCCAGACATCAGGTCTTCTAACGGGAAACCTTTCAGCCCCAGGTTGCTGCACTATTGGCACATCAATGTCCTCCTCTAAAACAGAACCTTCATCTGCACTGAGTGTGGCTTCATCATCAGAAGATTCCCCTCCAACAGAAACATCACTGCCAGAATCTCTGACTTCCTCCTCTGCCTCAGATGCAGAGTCCGTCTCATAGTCATGATCAGACTGTGACTCAAAAAGCATACCAACCACCTGCTGAGCGGTCATCCTGCGGCTAGCCATGATCTCTCCTGCTAAAATTAACTGGACAAATTCACCACCAACAACCAGCACTGTGTAAGACAAGTAACAAAGTGTAGCTTTGTTAGTAAGAGTTACAAACTCAAAAACTATACCGCTCACTTGCCTGAAAAAGCTTGATTCACCAGCAACTACACAGCAATCACCAATGATATCCCACTAAAAAGAAAGAAAGAAAGGCAAATTAGAAATAAGACACAACAAATATCATTGTGCACAAACCTAAGGACAATTTCACACACAATCCTGCATTTAGTACACCCCCTACAAACATGTCATTCATGCATGGCAACAATACTCCTTTGGAGTAAATTGTTTTTACTTACCTAAAACATGCAACTGTGCAAACTGCAGGTCAACCACCGCCAAAACCGCAAGGAGCCACAGCAAATAAAGCAAAAGCTTTGAACTAGAACAAAAAGGAGGAAAACATTTTTTATCACAAATGCAAAGACTTCTTCAGTTGACAAACACCCCACCATCAAACATTTTAGAAATTGGTGCCTAAGTGGATTCTGTCATAGGGGCAGATGGGCCTACTAAAAAAATAGGCCTGTCTGCCCCAAGGAAGCCAGAAAATACCTTTAGTACTGTGTCCCCATGGAGAGCGACCCTTGCCAAAGGGGACAGCCCTCAAACAAAAAAAAACAAAAAAAACACACACAACACTATCCCTGGTGCCTAAGTGGCTTCTGCCCCCTTGGGGGCAGGTGGGCCTAAGAAAATAGGCCCATCTGCCCCCAGGGGGTGTAGAAATGGCCACCAGGTCAATGCCCCCCTTGGGGGGGCGCCCCGTGACCAAGGGGACGCCCCCCCACAAAAATAAACAAATAAAAAAAAATCCCTGGCGTTCTAGTGGTTTCTGCCCCCCTTGGGGGCAGATCAGCCTAAAAATAATAGGCTGATCTGTCTCCAAGGGGTGCAGAAATGGCCTGGGTACATGTGCCCCCAAAGTGGGGGGCGACCCTTGCCCAAGCCCCCCCCCATCCACTAACACACACACACACACACACACTATCCCTGGTGTCTACGTGGCTTCTGCCCCCCTTGGGGGCAGGTGGGTCTAGAAAAATAGGCCCATCTGCCCCCAGGGGGGGCAGAAATGGCCAACAGGTCAATGCCCCCCTTGGGGGGGCGCCCTGTGCCCAAGGGGACACCCCCCCACAAAAATAAACACATAAAAAAAAATCCCTGGCGTTCTAGTGGTTTCTGCCCCCCTTGGGGGCAGATCAGCCTAAAAATAATAGGCTGATCTGTCTCCAAGGGGTGCAGAAATGGCCTGGGTACATGTGCCCCCAAAGTGGGGGGCGACCCTTGCCCAAGCCCCCCCCCATCCACTAACACACACACACACACACACTATCCCTGGTGTCTACGTGGCTTCTGCCCCCCTTGGGGGCAGGTGGGTCTAGAAAAATAGGCCCACCTGCCCCCAGGGGGGGCAGAAATGGCCAACAGGTCAATGCCCCCCTTGGGGGGGCGCCCCGTGCCCGAGGGGACGCCCCCCCACAAAAATAAACACATAAAAAAAAATCCCTGGCGTTCTAGTGGTTTCTGCCCCCCTTGGGGGCAGATCAGCCTAAAAATAATAGGCTGATCTGTCTCCAAGGGGTGCAGAAATGGCCTGGGTACATGTGCCCCCAAAGTGGGGGGCGACCCTTGCCCAAGCCCCCCCCCATCCACTAACACACACACACACACACTATCCCTGGTGTCTACGTGGCTTCTGCCCCCCTTGGGGGCAGGTGGGTCTAGAAAAATAGGCCCATCTGCCCCCAGGGGGGGCAGAAATGGCCAACAGGTCAATGCCCCCCTTGGGGGGGCGCCCCGTGCCCGAGGGGACGCCCCCCCACAAAAATAAACACATAAAAAAAAATCCCTGGCGTTCTAGTGGTTTCTGCCCCCCTTGGGGGCAGATCAGCCTAAAAATATTAGGCTGATCTGTCTCCAAGGGGTGCAGAAATGGCCTGGGTACATGTGCCCCCAAAGTGGGGGGCGACCCTTGCCCAAGCCCCCCCCCATCCACTAACACACACACACACACTATCCCTGGTGTCTACGTGGCTTCTGCCCCCCTTGGGGGCAGGTGGGTCTAGAAAAATAGGCCCATCTGCCCCCAGGGGGGGCAGAAATGGCCAACAGGTCAATGCCCCCCTTGGGGGGGCGCCCCGTGCCCAAGGGGACGCCCCCCCACAAAAATAAACACATAAAAAAAAACCCTGGCGTTCTAGTGGTTTCTGCCCCCCTTGGGGGCAGATCAGCCTAAAAATAATAGGCTGATCTGTCTCCAAGGGGTGCAGAAATGGCCTGGGTACATGTGCCCCCAAAGTGGGGGGCGACCCTTGCCCAAGCCCCCCCCCCATCCACTAACACACACACACACTATCCCTGGTGTCTACGTGGCTTCTGCCCCCCTTGGGGGCAGGTGGGTCTAGAAAAATAGGCCCATCTGCCCAAATGGCCAACAGGTCAATGCCCCCCTTGGGGGGGCGCCCCGTGCCCAAGGGGACGCCCCCCCACAAAAATAAACACATAAAAAAACATCCCTGGCGTTCTAGTGGTTTCTGCCCCCCTTGGGGCAGATCAACCTAAAAATAATAGGCTGATCTGCCCTCAAGGGGGGCAGAAATGGCCCTAAAAGACATGCCCCCCAAAGGGGAGCGACCCTTGCCCAAGGGGGCGCCCCCCCATCCACTTCACACACAATCCCTGGTGCCTAAGTGGCTTCTGCCCCCCTTGGGGGCAGATGGACCTAAAAAAAATAGGCCGATCTGCCCCCAAGGGGGGCAGAAATGGCCAACAGTTCTCTGCCCCCTTGGGGGGGGCGCCCCTTGCCCAAGGGGGCACCCCCTCCCAACATACCTGCACAGAAAATATAATTCCCTGGTGATCCAGTGGTTTCTGCCCCCTTGGGGGCAGATCCGCCTAAAAAGTAGGCCAATCTGCCCCCAAGGGGGGCAGAAATGGCCGTAACTAATTGCCCCCACAAGGGGAGCGACCCTTGCCCAAGGGGCCGCTCCCCGCCAGCAAGAAACACGAGCAAACAACAAAAAAAACAAATCCCTGGTGTCTAGTGGGCATTCCTGCTGCCCGATCGCAATGCGATCGGGCAGCAGGAATGCTCAAAGAGACACCGGGGGAAAGGAAAAGCCTTTCCTTTCCCCCGGTGCCTCTTTAGCCCAAACCCCCCACCCACCGGGAAGAGGAACTCACCTCTTTCCTCGTCGCCGCACAGGAAGCAAATGGCTTCCTGTGCGGCGAAATCCCCATAATGAAGTCAGCGCGCGATCGCGCGCTGACGTCATTATGGGGGGGTGGGGGGGTCGGGGGTGGAAGGGGAAGGGCTTCCCCTTCCATCCCTGACTTTGGGGGGGTGGGGGGAAGCACACAGAGGGAGCGAGAGCGCTCCCTCTGGGCTGTGTGCCGAGGACGTAGTGGTTACGTCCTCGGCACAGCAGCACTGTGCCGCGGGACGTAACCACTACGTCCGCGGCACAGAAGGGGTTAAACATTTGAACTTTAAAATGTTAATGTTATTTATTTCTGCAATTTAGGGCCATATTCATACTTTTTGATGCAAAACTGCTCCGACGCAGTTTTGTGTCAAAAAGTTTAATGCCGGTGTTATGCCATTGATGGAGTTTGACCAATGACTTTGTGTTTCACCACTGCGCATATTAGTTGCTCAATGTTCACCAGTAGCACATTGTATGTTTTGTTTAGTTGAGCCGCCTATGGGCTTTGACATGGCATTAGCCATTACTTTCTGTATTCAATTTAGCCGCCTATTGGCTTTGACATTGCATTAGCCATTACATTCTGTATTCTGCCTATTGGCTTTGACATGCTGTATTCAGTCTAGCTGCCTATTGGCTTTGACATGCTATTAGATATTCTGCCTATTGGCTTTGACATGCTGTATTCAGTTTAGTTGCCTATTGGCTTTGACATGATATTTGATATTACATTTTGTATTCTGCTCAGCTGACATTCTGTATCCAGCTTAGCTGCCTATTGGCTTTGACATGATATTATACATTGCATTTTATATTCAGCTTAGCTGCCTATTGGCTTTGACATGATATTATATATTACATTCTATATTCAGCTCAGCTGCCTATTGGCTTTGACATGATATTAGACATTGCATTTTGTATTCAGTTCAGCTGCCTATTGGCTTTGACATGATATTAGACATTGCATTTTATATTCAGCTCAGCTGCCTATTGGCTTTGACATGACATTAGACATTGCATTTGATATTTAGGTTAGCTGCCTATTGCCTTTAACGTGGAGTTAGACATTGCAGTTGATAATCCAAGCTGTATTTTTGCAAGCTGTGTTTTTGCACAAGATGAACCAAGATGTTTTCTTCTCACAGTAGACTAGACCTGATTAGAGAGGGTACATTGGTTGTTTTTCTCTCTGCTTGAGCTTGGGAAGAGGAGCAGTCTCGGAGATCTGGCCAGTCTCCAAAAGCTTGCGTAGTTTTCCCGAGTCTGAGAGGAGGGGGCACACCTTTGTAACGAATGTCACAGGCTTCAGAGAATTAGATTCAAATCTGCCTGACTTCGTGCTGGAGCTTGGCGCCAGTTGCCAGCATCCCATGTGGGTAGATAAATCTCTTTGTCGCAGCTGACAGGGAGTCATCAGCTTGCAGACCCTAGAAAGATGAAGCTGTAAATAATTTCTCACACGGTGAAGTATTTGTTTTGCTTTGCATTTAATATCTTATAAATAAAACCTGCTGTGTATATTGCAAACTGATATATTTTGTTTTCATTAACGTGTGCTTGAAATCTAATAATTCGTCATTCATAAAAATTGCGGTTGGGGAAGAATTAACAACAATAAAAGTCTTCTTTGAACTCAGAAGTGCATTCCTGGTATGTTATGTAAGTGCTAAAAACTAGATAAGAGCAAAAGCACCACAGCCGGCTAACGCCATTTCTTTGCGCAACCCAGGCGTCAAATTTATACTTTGCCAGTCAGTGGCGCAAACCACAGGTTAGAGTCATTTTTTGTGACTCAAACCATTGCGCCACGTCATAAAGAAAAACCACATTAACACGGCGAAAATGACTTTTATACGGTTTACGATGTCGCAAACCAGATATGCTCCTTTTTTTGCCACAATATCGTCAAAAAACGGCACAAATAGAGCAAAATGTGCAAAGGAGCGCCAAAATGGATCCCAGAAGCCATGAGAGACCCCGAGAAGACTACAACCGACTAGGAACCAGCCAGGAGGATCCAGACAAGACCCAGGAGAGGGAGAAGAAGAAAAGGAAGTGCTGGTTCAGTGCAGAGGAGCAGGAAATACTGGTGAAAGAGGAGACGGAACACCAGCATCAACTTTTTGTCACCTCAAAATTGCCAATTGGGAGGACAGAGGCCACTTGGCAACAAATTATGGACAAGATTAACAGTGTGGTAGAAGTACGGAGAACAGTCACTGCTTACAAGAAATGCTGGCATGACTGCAAGTGCAGGACCAAGGAAAAGATGGCAAGGAACAGGAAGGCAACACTGCAGACTGGAGGTGGGAGTCCAGCACTGCAGGAAGCCCTGGATTAGAGGGAGGAGATGGTGGCAGCCGTCATCCCAGAGGAGATTGTCACAGGGATTTAAGGACAGGACAGCACAGACTACCAGGAAACAACACAGAAGCAGGGTAAGTTGCATGGGGGACAAAAGTGCCTAAATGTGAACTTTAAGCAGGGGGGGACATACCTGTGAGGGAAAAGGGAGAGGTGTGAGGGAAAAGGGAGACAGCGTATGTTAAACAGAGGCGCTTGAAAATACAGGAATGATCAATGGCAGTGTGGGCTGAACCGCTGGAGCCAGTGGTGAGAGACCCCTGACCTCTTTTGGCCAGAGCTCGCTACCCTGCGCCGACAGCACCATCTTGCTGTAGCGCTCCTCCCCGACCCACACCACTGACCGCGTGTTCGAGGACCCCCCCCGCCTCCCGGGCATCCAGTGTACGCTGGTAAGTCTCTACCATTCTATGCACTGTGTCTCCGTTGTTTTTTCCGTTGTTTTTTTCTCCACTGTTTCCGTTGCTTTCTGGCTTTCTCTCCTTTCCCTCTATCCTCCGCTTCTAGTCTGTGCATTGTAATACCTGTATCCACTGTTTCCGTTGCTTTCTGGCTTTCTCTCCATTCCCTCTATCCTCCGCTTCTAGTCTGTGCATTGTAATACCTGTATCCACTGTTTCCGTCACTTTCTGGCTTTCTCTCCTTTCCCTCTATCCTCCGCTTCTAGTCTGTGCATTGTAATACCTGTATCCACTGTTTTTCCACGGTTTCCTGACCTCATCCACTTTCCCTCTGTTTCCGACTCCTCTCTACTAGCCTGTACATTGTTTATCGCTCTTGGCGCCTTTTATCAATCCTTTTTTTCATGTTTTCTCTCACTCACCGTTTTACCTTTCCCTGGGCCATCTTGACCCTTGTGCGCTCCCCCAGCTCCTGCCTATTCCATGTCGCTGGGTCCCTATGGCCCGTCCCCCTCCCGCCCCCATTCGCTCTCCCGCCCACGCCCGCCTCCCACCTCCCAGCTGCCCCTCCTTACCACCTCCCCCTCTTAATGGGGGTCGCTGCGCGGCCCAGGTGAGAGACCCCTGACCTCTTTTGGCCAGAGCTCGCTCCCCTGTGCCGACAGCACCACCTTGCTGTAGTTCTCCTCCCCGACCCACACCAACGCGACCGATCACGTGTTCGAGGTCCCCCTCCGCCTCCCGGGCATCCAGTGTACGCTGGTAAGTCTCTACCATTCTATGCAGTGTGTCTCTGGTGTTTTTTCCACAGTTTTTTCTCCACTGTTTCCATCTCTTTCTGGCTTTCTCTCCTTTCCCTCTATCCTCCGCTTCTAGTCTGTGCATTGTAATACCTGTATCCACTGTTTCCGTCACTTTCTGGCTTTTTCTCCTTTCCCTCTATCCTCCGCTTCTAGCCTATTCCCAGCCGCTGCGTCCCTACGGCCCGCCCCCTTCCCGCCCCCATTCACTCTCCCACCGACGCCCGCCTCCCGCCTCCAAGCTGCCCCTCCTTTCCACCTCTCCCCTAAATGGCGGTCGCTGCGCGGCCCAGGTGAGAGACCCCTGACCTCTGTTGGCCAGAGCTCGCTCCCCTGCGCCGACAGCACCACCTTGCTGTAGCGCTCCTCCACGACCCACACCCACGCGACCGATTGCGTGTTTGAGGCCCCCCTTCGTCTCCGGGGCGTTCAGTGTACGCTGGTAAGTCTCTACCATTCTATGCACTGTGTCTCCAGTGTTTTTTCCACTGTTTTTTTCTCTACTGTTTCCGTCGCTTTCTAGTTTTCTCTCCTTTCCCTCTATCCTCCGCTTCTAGTCTGTGCATTGTAATACCTTTATCCACTGTTTCCATCGCTTTCTGGCTTTCTCTCCTTTCCCTCTATCCTCCGCTTCTAGTCTGTGCATTGCAATACCTGTATCCACTGTTTCCGTCGCTTTCTGACTTTCTCTCCTTTCCCTCTATCCTCCGCTTCTAGTCTGTGCATTGTAATACCTGTATCCACTGTTTCTGTCACTTTCTGGCTTTTTCTCCTTTCCCTCTATCCTCCGCTTCTAGTCTGTTCATTGTAATACCTGTATCCACTGTTTTTCCACGGTTTCCTGACCTCATCCACTTTCCCTCTGTTTCTGACTCCTCTCTACTAGCCTGTACATTGTTTATCGCTCTTTGCACCTTTTTTCAAGCCTTTTTTTCACGTTTTCTCTCACTCACCGCTTTACCTTTCCCTGGGCCATCTTGACCCTTGTGCCCTCCCCCGGCTCCTGCCTATTCTTCGCCGCTGTGTCCCTATGGCCCCACCCCCCTCCCGCCCCATTCGCTCTCCCGTCCACGCCCGCCTCCCAGCTGCCCCACCTCCCCTCTTAATGGCGGTCGCTGCGCGGGCCAGATGAGAGACCCCTGACCTCTTTTGGCCGGAGCTCGCTCCCCTGCGCTGACAGCACCACCTTGCTGTAGCGCTCCTCCCCAACCCACACCCACGCGAACGATCGCGTGTTCGAGGCCCCCCTCCACCTCCCGGGCGTCCAGTGTACGCTGGTAAGTCTCTACCATTCTATGCACTGTGTCTCCGGTGTTTTTTTCACAGTTTTTTTCTCTACTGTTTCCGTCGCTTTCTGGCTTTCTCTCCTTTCCCTCTATCCTCCGCTTCTAGTCTGTGCATTGTAATACCTGTATCCTCTGTTTCCGTTGCTTTCTGGCTTTCTCTCCTTTCCCTCTATCCTCCGCTTCTACTCTGTGCATTGAAATACCTGTATCCACTGTTTCCGTCGCTTTCTGGCTTTCTCTCCTTTCCCTCTATCCTCCGCTTCTAGTCTGTGCATTGTAAAACCTGTATCCACTGTTTTTCCACGGTTTCCTGACCTCATCCACTTTCACTCTGTTTCTGACTCCTCTCTACTAGCCTGTACATTGTTTATAGCTCTTTGCGCCTTTTTTCAATCCTTTTTTTCACGTTTTCTCTCACTCACCGTTTTACCTTTCCCTGGGCCATCTCGATCCTTGTGCGCTCCCCCGGCTCCTGCCTATTCCCTGTCGCTGCGTCCCTACGGCCCGCCCCCCTCCCGCCCTATTCGCTTTCCCGTCCACGCCCGCCTCCCAGCTGCCCCTCCTTCCCACCTCCCCCTCTAAATGGCGGTCGCTGCACGGCCCAGGTGAGAGACCCCTAACCTCTTTTAGCCGCACCTCGCTCCCCTGCGCCGACAGCACCACCTTGCTGTAGCGCTCCTCCCCGACCCACACCCACGCGACCGATCGCGTGTTCGAGGCCCCCCTCCGCCTCCCGGGCGTCCAGTGTACGCTGGTAAGTCTCTACCATTCTATGCACTGTGTCTCCGGTGTTTTTTACAGTTTTTTTCTCCACTGTTTCCGACGCTTTCTGGCTTTCTCTCCTTTCCCTCTATCCTCCGCTTCTAGTCTGTGCATTGTAATACCTGTATCCACATCGCTTTCTGGCTTTCTCTCTTTTCCCTGTATCCTCTGCTTCTAGTCTGTGCATTGTAATACCCCCCCCAGAATACTCTACCACCCCCACTCCCTCCTCTCTCTCAACCCCGGAGCTCGCCCAACTGCTTACTCACCAGCCCCACACACACACAAGGCCCCTTCTCCTGCCGCACCTGCCTTTTCTCCTGCTCCACCCCCATGCACCCCACACCAACTCCAAACACAACAGCCCCCACACAACTACAACCACACCCACAAACATACCCCACAACCCACACACTCCCCAAACAAATAACACCCCTACCCACAGCAATACCACAAACACACCCACATACGCTACCTCACACCACAACAACCACACCACCCGCAACCACCTCAGCTGTCTGCTACTAAACACCCTATCCCTACACAAACATGCCATAGAACTCTGGGACCTCATCACATCACACTCACCTGACATTGTCTTCCTCACAGAAACATGGACAAACCTCACATCCGAGCAAGACATAGCCATAGCCACCCCGGAGGGCTACAAACTCCAACGCAAAGACCGCCTCAACAAACCTGGAGTCGGCATTGCCATCCTCCACCGAGACACCATCAAGGTCACCACCAACCCCCTTGACACCCTCAACAACGCAGAACACATGCACTTCCTCATCCACATCAACAACACCACCACCCTCAGAGACACACTCATATACAGACCCCCTGGACCACGCCCCCTCTTCTGCGACACCATCGCTGACACCATCAGCATGCACGCTTTCACCTCCACAGACTACATACTCTTCGGCGACTTTAACTTCCACCTGGAAAACCCCCTAGACCACAACTCCTTCTCCCTCCTGGACACCCTCACCAACCTGGGACTGAGACAACTGGTTACTGCCCCCACCCACTCGGCTGGACACACACTAGACGCCATTTTCACTGCAAGCCAACACGTCACCTACACTCACACCACTAAACTCCAATGGACAGTCCACCATTGCGTCCACTTCTCCTACAACAAACCACCCACACACCACCACCAACACACCACCCCCTACCGCATGTGGGACAAGATCCCCACGGAACACCTGAACTCCCAACTGACTCAAACCCCTCCACCCAACACCACCGATCCCAACATCTCTGCACACAACCTCAACAAATGGATCACCACCTGTGTCGACGCTCTTGCGCCCCTCAAAAAAAAAAATCACTTCCCGCAATATCAAGAACGCCCCATGGTTCACCACTGAACTCCACGAGTCCAAACGCAAATGCCGCAAAGCAGAGAAAACCTGGAGACACAAACCTCTCTGCCCTCAAATCCACACACGAATCCACCACCAACTCATACACACCACCAAAAGAGCACACTACAAGGAACGTATTGACAACAACTCCCAAAATAGCAAAGAACTCTTTACCATCATCAAAGAGCTCGCCAAACCCAAAGCCAGCAACCAAGACCCCACCCACACACAAACCCTCTGCAGCTCCCTCTCAAAGTATTTTCACCGCAAAATCCAAGACATACACAACAGCTTCATACCACACACACCCTCCACACACAACCCCCACCCACCCAACACAAACCCAACACACACACCCCACAACCTACTCACAACCTGGGCCCCCACCACTGACGAAGAAACTGAAAAGACTATGAACTCCATTCACTCTGGCTCCCCCTCTGACCCATGCCCCCACCGAATATACAACAAGGCCAGTCCCACCATAGCCCCTATAATCCGAGACATAATCTACAGCTCATTCGCAAACGCCACCTTCCCTGACCTCTGGAAACACGCGGAAGTCACCACCCTCCTAAAAAAAACCGAAGCCAACCCAGACGACCTCTCCAACTACCGCCTCATCTCCCTCTTCCCTTTCCCAGCCAAAGTCACAGAAAAACTAGTCAACTCCCGCCTATCCCACTTCCTTGAGACAAATCACACACTCGACCTCTCCCAATCTGGGTTCCGCAAGAACCACAGCACAGAAACCACTCTCATCGCTTGCACCGATGAAATCAGATCCAGAATCGACATGGGCGAGACCGTAGCACTCATACTCCTCGACCTCTCCGCAGCCTTCGACACTGTCTGTCATCACACACACGACTCCACAATGCCGGGATCCGCCACCTAGCCCTGGACTGGCTCACCTCATTCCTTACCGACAGAACCCAAAAAGTCCGCCTCCCACCCTTCCAATCCTCCGCCACCAAAATCACATGCGGAGTCCCACAAGGCTCCTCCTCAGCCCCACCCTCTTTAACATCTACATGGCCCCACTAGCCAACATCCTCAAACCCCATGGCACCACAATCTTCTCATACGCGGATGACACACAACTAATTTTTTCCCTCACCCGCAACCCCTCCCCCGCCAAAACCGACCTATACGCTGCACTCCTTGGCACCGCTGCTTGGATGACAGCTAACCACCTGAAACTTAACTCCAGCAAAACCGGAATTATCATTTTTGGTCCTCACAAAAACACTTGGGACCCCTCTTGGTAGCCCACCACACTAGGCCCTGCACCCACCCCCGCAAACCACGCACGCAACCTCGGCATCATCATGTACCCCTCCCTCTCTATGACCCATCATATCAACGCACTCGCCTCCTCATGCTTCAACACACTCCGCACACTGAATAAAACTTTCAAATGGATCCCCACAGAGACCAGAAAGACAGTCACCCACGCTCTTATCAGCAGCAGGCTTGACTACGGCAACGCCCTCTACGACGAAACCACACAAAAACTCAAACGCAAACTACAACGAATCCAGAACTCAGCAGCACGACTCATCCTCGACCTTCCCCGACATGAACACATCTCACCACACCTCAGATCCCTCCACTGGCTCCCCATAGACAAAGGGATCATCTTTAAGATCCTCACTCACGTGCACAAATCCCTCCACAACACCGGCCCAACCTACCTCAACGAGAGAGTGACCTTCTACACTCCCACACGTCACCTCCACTCCGCCGACCTCTCCTTCGCCTCAGTCCCCTGCATCAAACACACCACCATGGGGGGCAGATCTTTCTCCTATCTGGCCCCCAAAGCCTGGAACTCCCTCTACACCCACCTTCGCAAAACCCAAGACCTCCTACTCTTCAGAAAAAAACCTTAAAACCTGGCTTTTCGAACAGTGATCTACTCTCCCCTCCTCCCCCCCAGCGCCTTGAGACCCTAACGGGTGAGTAGTGCGCTTTATAAATCTCTTTGATTGATTGATTGATTGATACCTACTACACAATGCATGTCAACCATGATAATCAGGTAGTGGAAAGGGCAAAGGGGCACGGGTGCATGGCCTGTGCAGGGGAAACCTGGGGCACAGCACAACACTACACCAACAACCTTTGCATGGGGGTATTCTGCCATGCCAATGATGTTGGAAAGGCAAGGCCAGTCCTGAAAGGTAGGGTACAACGTGAAACTGGCCTGCTGTCACACAACACCTGGTATTGTTGCTACATGAACTAGGGCTCAATTACCAGTCGCAGGCAATATCCGCAAGTGGTATTTGCCATTGACAACAGTTGCCACTACCACCTGTGCTGTGTGTGCAGGTCAAGTAGCCAATGGCAGTTACTTGCCCATGGATCAAACATACATTAAAAATAGAGGGTTCAGGATGACGACGTTATCAATCCCCTGTAATTCCTAGCAAAGTGCAAATCATGTCAAATACTCATGTCTATAGGCGCAATAAACATCAGGTATTGTTATTAACATTATTAAATACACAGCAGTAATGTCATACCCATGCTGCACATTTCAGGGTCTATCCTGTGCCAGTGTTACAATAGCTGCATTGCCACCTTGCAACATCCCAAATGTCATTCTGCTAAGACAACAGCATTAAGGGGGAGGACATATGTGTCTAGCTAGTTAAACACACCCGCACAGTCATAAGAGGAAATGGAACACTGCCAGGACCATCAGGGCAATCCAATGTAGCACACATTCCCCAACATGCTGACACCTGTATCGTGCCATGCCAATGCTATACATAGTATATGCTAGGTCTCAGCAACATATAGGTGGATGTGAAATATCTGAGACTGGGTCAGTTACAGATTGTTAAGTGTGGTGCATGTGGCATCAGAACACACACACCTAGTGCAAGGCCTCACCATGATAATGGAAGTAGACAGAGGGTTGAGTAGGATAAGAAGGTGGCAACATACAATTTTGACAGAACCTACACCTAGAGGATGTGACGCAGACAATTCCCCAAGCTGCCCACACTACATGTGACATGCAGGTGGGGCATAGGCCTCAGAGAATGCTAATCTTAATGACAGGAACAATGAACAGGAACCAAGATTACAATGTTCCACTAATAGTAAGTCAGCAACGTCACATTACAACTGCCACATCACAGACACACTAATTGTACAATATCTCATTGCAGAGGGCGATTGTTTTCCTGGGGATATGTCTGTCCTGTACTTCCCTGATGACATGGATGACGAGCTGACAAACATTAGCCAGCAGACCCTCCAAGATGTCCTTGGAACCCTCCAGACCCCACCTTCATTGGTAAGGAGGAGCACAGAAGTAGCAGCCATCACAGAGGACCCACCCACCACCCCAATAGTATGACCTGTGTGGCCATGCATTCACAAAGTTCAGGGATCCCATGATGACCCATGAACTTTAGAAAATTGTTTGGCTATAAAGTGACACAGATGGCAAATGCACCAGCTCTGTACCAGCTATTGGGCCCAAGGCAAAAAAAAAAAACACACAGAAGCAATGAACTTAGGGCCATATGTTCTTTTTTTATGTGTAGCATTTGCTTCATTTGTTTACGCTACAGCTATGGAAAGTAGCACAAAATATTTAGATATTATCAAGTGTGCATTACTTTGGCATCCATAATTAATTTAAATACTGCACAAACCAAGTCGAAATATCAGCCTAAGATATTACCAGAGGTTAGGAAGATCTTTGTACATATGCCATGAATGTTGTTAAGACATGTATCACAAAATTTGGGGACTACATTGGTTCCTTGCATTAGCATGTGAAATACATCTCATTCCTGGTACACTCACATGCCCAGAATAATACTTTTGTTTGTGCCGCATTATCATCATCTATTGACGTCAAAGCAGCACTAATTTACAAGATAAAGTTGTCTTTTGTAAGATTGTGCAGCTTTTGTGTCAACAAATGATGGTAATGCGTAGCAAAAAGTGTATAAATCAGGGCCAATGTTAGTTAAACTTGCATTTCACATGTCCAAAAACATTGCATGCAGCATGTCACAAAATCTGCTACTGTCACTCCAGAGCATTTTACTGTACACATTAGTCTAATTTGTACTCACCAGCAGGGCCACCAATTACCACACCCAGGTGGTCCAGCAGGTCTTGCTCTCTGGCCACCAGGTCAGCCCAGCGATGTTTAAGTTGGTGGTCGTTGCGTTGGCTGTTGAACACTCTCTTTAGGTGGAACAGCACCGTTGACCACCTGAGCCTCCTAGCCTTGGTGTGATACCCCTGTATCACCCTGCCACCAGCCTCTAACATCAGGGGGAGGAACTGGCACACCAGCCAAATAAAAGCCCCCAGCTCCTCATCGCCCATTCTCTCCAGACGTGGCCTTCCCAACATCTCAAAAATAATAGGGATAGGAAAGAGAAAGGAGGGAAATACAGGGAAAGGAGGTATGGAAATTAAACTTAAGGAATCCACAAACAGCCCAACAATATCCCAACTAACAATACCCACTACACACTTCCAACAGTACAAAGTCAAATTTAAACACAAAAAATGACAAAAACACACTTGCATTGATTTACACAGACACTTACAAAAACAACAGATGACAATGGAAAAGGCACACAGGAGACAACATTAACAGACACCACTCTCTACACAGCCACACAGTCTATAAGAATCACAGACTGCAAAGTGAAAGTGAAAGTACATCCACTGTACCATTTCTGTAAATAGGATAGTCTATTATATCACTTCCTGTCTCAAAGGCGGTGCATTTTTATTATGATGCGTGGAATTTTATGATGCTTACTGGCTTTGCGTCAATATTTTTTGACGCATATGCTTAAAATTTCCCTTGCATTCAAGGATCAATATTTTTTTCATGGATAACCGATTTCATGGGGTGCAGTGTTGGAATTAACGCTAGGGACCAATCGATGTATAATGGGTGTGAGCGTCATGTTTGTGTCTTTTCTGACACTTTTGTGTCAAAATATCTGTCTATAACTGTGTTTGTATTATTTTTCAATTTTTTAACATACATGAAGACTATAACTATACAAAGATAGGATGTTATGGCCTGCTATGTGTGTTCTAGTGTTTGGGCACATGTGGCAGACCACATTATTGTGGACCATAATACTCATGGTGTTGTGACGGATTAGCACTCTTAACTAAGGCAACAGCAACACAAACTTTTGGAATTAAAATTGGTATTTTTTCTAGTTTGAGCAGGTGTTGCATCAATAGAGGATAGCAAGGCTACGCAACTTAAAGAATTCACTCATGGCCTGTGCGTTTTTGTCTGTGAATTGGCTATTTCAATTGTTGTTGTGCCTCTGTGTGAACGGCACAAGATGTGTTTTGCATAATGTGCTTGTATGCATGTGTTGTACTTGTGGATAACCATTAGATGCCATTCATTGAGGTACATCAGTCATGATATGTCTTTGTCATATCTGTTGCATCTTATGCTGTGTGAACTTCCATGACTTTGCAACCAAACTTCTCCCATGACAAACTATACACAGGATAGATACAGGACGGTTGATAATGGCAATGTAAAAAATGTAAGCCATCATATGTTCTGGAATGTTGGATACCACTTCATGGTCAATTGTGTGTATACTACCCATGAGTCTGGCATTTGAACATGCTAGGTAGGTACAGTTTTTGTGACACAGAGTCCCAACTCCAATCCAAAAATGTTTTGGTACACCACAGTTTGAGTCATGTAAATGACCTATGTTTCTCCTGTGGCTGTGGAGGACTAGCAGACCATGCTGCATGTGTTCACATATTTCCAGTGGTTCATTGCACAAAGGTGTCCAGTTCAAGTTCGTGGCCATGTGTGTCAGTACTGGCCTCCATGTTGTCATAGTTACGTGCAGGTCTAGTCATGAGTCTCTGGAGCCATTCCCTCAATTAACAGAGTATCCTTCAAAGCAGATTTGGCCTAAAACCAAAGATAAACTAACGACACACATGGTGATAGCACAGCTATGGCACAGCAGAACTCTCTAAAATTCCCACTGCAAAGGGAACATCAGTGCCTCTGTGCTGATTAATCTCACAGCTAGTCACCACACAAGCCCCATCAGAAGGTGGCAACAGAACTGAATCTGTGTCTGGACCGTCGGGGCACACACATGTTTTGTCCTTACATACACATTAGCAACCCTTGTTTGTTGTGCTGTAGGCACCGTACCAAATCCATGCATCCAGCCATAGCACACTGACACTGTTTGGCACTAATGAATACATTCAAAACCAAACAAGAGATGGAGGCTGGAGTTGGCCATTTGAATACATGTCCAAAAACAGAATATGATGAGTAAAATGATTAAACTATACTGTACATTTGAGGATTCATTGAAGACCTACCAGACACAATACCCCAGGAGGAAACAGAAGGCACGGAAAGCAACTATGAGACAACTGTAGCCACAGGGAACCTCTATGGTTAACGCAAAGACTGGAATCAGTCTGGCTAACAGGATGCAGGCTCTGTCAGGAACAAACATGAACAAGGCAAATACACAGTGAGCAGACTCAGAAAGGGGCAAGCAGGAACAACACTTTGGGATCTAAAAACAGATTCTGCTGTGGTCTGCACTTTTACACAATCCCCCAAGGGCTCTGCTACACAAGTGATTTTTACGCCAATGCACAACAAGGAGATTCAGAAAATGCCAGCTTCAAAGAAGTTCCAGGCAGCAGCAACGGCAGAGTCAAATGCTTGGTCTGCATGGTAGTGCTCATAGGTGTGTGCACCTTCAGTCTTTCTCAAGTTGTGGAGTTGAGAATCAAGTTGAAAGGGGCAATTAGACCTTTCACATGGGAAGCAAAGGACAGCTGATTACAGGTCTTACCGACTTCCAGGCAGTGCATTATTTGACCTGAAGTCCATGCAGACTGATGAACTATGACTATACATGCCATCCTGAAGTGGGAAGCACACAAGAGTCAGAATGGGAGACTGAGTGTGTGTAGCTGAGGAATCTCAGGCTACAGATAGTCCATTTACAGGGCCCCCTATAAAAGTGTGGGGAGAGACTTAAAACATGTGAGTGGCAGGACTTATTACCTGGGATGGACTGCGCAGGGCATGTTTTGTGAGCAATGCTTGTCATACTTGGGGCACTCATGCTAACCATTTTCAGCCTAGATGGACTTCTTGTCACACATGCTCCTTGCAGAGATAGTTGATGTCACACTTACTGCTGTCAAGGTTCTGGTCATACATTCCTGTTAGCAATGCAATAGCACATCCACTGCCTCATGTATGAGACACTTTTGTCCTTATGATTGATGGTGTCTTAATTGTGTGTCATGCTGCAATGGACCATGCACGGGTCTCATAGCTGTGGTCCTCTGATATTGCCCTTCACATGTGAAATAGACAGGAAATATGTCATTTACACTGTGTGTGATGTTGGGTGTACATTCATACCCATCAAATGTGATGTGGCTTTTTCAGTATCGATTCTGTATTTCTAATGTGCTCCATGAGACTAAACTCTGATTATGATTCCTAGGGTTAATGTGATGCATACAAATTACCCAGAGCATGATTGAGTGATGAAGGTAGGTGTTTAATGACATATGATAACAAAGTAGTGATGGTGACTATAGTTAGAAGAAGTTTTGAACAATGTATTGTCTCCGACGCAATCCTGCTACAGTGTTTGGATGGTCCCCCTCATTTTCACGGACAGCATCCTTCCTCTTCTTCAGGCATTTGTGGGTCTGGTTCATAGAGGGGAATGTTCCTCCTTACACAAATGTTGTGCAGGATGGCACAGGTCAAAATGATCTTGCAGACCATTTCAGGTGAATATAGGAGGCTGCCTCCAGTGATGTCGAGGCACCTGAATCTCAACTATGGTGCGTGTCCTCCGATGTGCCTCATTATAGGCACGCTCTGCTGCTGTGCTCGGGTTGGCAAATGGGGTCATGATCCATGGCTGGATCCCATAACCCTGATCAGCTGAAAGAGAAAATGAGGGTAAATATTTGGTTGTTGGTTGCACCATCATTTTCACTTTGCATTGCAGTTGTTATCCTGTGTTGTCTGTGACTCATCTGTGTTTGTGTTATTGTGTGGGATCCTAGGGTTGTTTAACTATTAAAACTGGTGTTTGGCTGACTGGCCTGATATTAGCGGTATATTTGTAAACATGCAGTTCATTGTGTAACTCCCAGGCATTGTCATGTGAAAGAAGTGTCCATGTGCCTTCACTGGAGGTGACATGGTACTTCCACACACACAATTGATTCCACTGTGGTGGTAACACAGTTGCACTATATGGCCTGAACATCCCATTCAATTAGACATATGTAATTGCATGTGGAATACAACAGTGAGGCCCTGTGATTTGGCTAGGTGACAATGTACAACACATCTCCATAAGTTGGCAGCACTGAAGTGTTTACAACTGACAATGCACAATTATCCCATGTGTGACAAGTTCTCTGCAAACCTATTTTGTGCCCTCACAGAGTTGGCTCATGTACAAACATGTACCTACACTACTGAACCTGCTCCTGGTAAGCTGGCTAACTTGGTTGTGGGGGTGAAGGTTTGAGTGTCAGAAGGTCCATGTGCTTGTACATCTGTTATGTATATGTGTAATTTTCTCAATCCGTATGTCTAGCAGTGTGCACTTTGCATTAGTGTCTCATCAATATGTGTTCATAGAACAGTCCACTTCCTTTTTGCTAGCGGGCAATGTCATCCCAGGAGTGATGTCAGAGGTTGGTACTGCCTCAATGATTCCATGTCACCTTCATTAGAGTCAGCATCATCATGCTATGTGTCTCATAGTGTTTGACCTGCAGCGAGACACTTTACACACCCCTTACACAGCAAATATTGCTTGGAAGGGTGTGTGATTGAGTGTTATTGATGTGATATTGGAAGATTCATCTTCCAAGTTGTACTACCTGGTAAGGCCATGTCATTGTCACTGTGTGGTTTTAAATTGGTCCCTTGTGGCTCTGGAGTGGCATCTGTTGTTATTTGCATCTGTCATTTGTCCATAGGTGTGTATCCCATTGGGTCAGGATATCAAACATGACTACCAGGGTTGCAACCTCAGTGTCTTCCTGGCCACGTGTCAATGTAGTAGTGTATGTGTTGAGTGTCCTACAGGGTTGCTGTGCTGTGTGTGTATATTACTTTGTTTCTGTACTTACTTACAAATAGGCCAGTGCCATATCGTCCATTCTGGAAGTGTTGATTGATGGTGCTGTGGCGGAAGATGAATGAATCATGTACACTTCCAGGATACTTTGCCACAATGTTGGTGATCAATCCACGGTGATCCACAATGGCCTGCACATTGATGGAGTGTGTGTGCTTCCTGTTGTGGTATTGATGCTCTGTTGCAGCAGGTGGCATAATCCGTACATGTGTGCAGTCAATGGCACCAAGCACGTGCTGGAAGCCATTGATTTGATAGAAGCCCTGGTTGGTCTCCTGCTGCTTCTGCTGTGTGTTGGGGAAGGTGATGTGGTGGGGTGTGAGAGAGATGATGGCATCCAGTACCTTGGGAAGGAAGGCAAAGAATGAGGGCTGTGAAATCCCAGCAACCAGGGCACCAGTGGTTTGAAAAGAGCCAATTGCCAACATGTACAGGACAGCTAGCAGCTTGGTCTCTGGTGAAATGATGTGGGGTGTCTGCAAGCAGGGTGCCAACTGGGAGTGTACATGATTCATTCATCTTCTGTCACTGCACCATCAATCAACACTTCTAGGATGGGCGATATGGAAATGGCCTACTTGTTGGTAAGTACAGAAACCCAGTTATATACACACTGCACAGCAACACTCTAGGACACACAACACATACACCACGACATCGACATATTGGACAGGAATACACTGAGGTTGTGACGCTAGGCATGTTTGATATCCTCACCCAATGGGATACACACCTAGGGACAAATGACAGTTCCAAATAACAACAGATGCCACTCCCGAGCCACCAAGGGACAATTTAAAACAACACAATGACAAAGACATGGCCCCAACTGGCAGTACAATTTGGAAGATTAATCTTTCAATATCACATCAATAACACTCAATCCAACACCCTTCAAACCAATACGTACTGTGTAAGGGGTGTGTAATGTTTTTTGCTGCAGGTCAAACACCATGACACACATAGCATGATGATGACTCCAATGAACGTCACATGCAATCATTGAAGCTGTACCAATATCTCACATCACTCCTACTCTCACATTGCCCACTAACAATAAGCAAGTGGACTGTGCGCAGAACACATCTTGATGGGACAATATTGATACTGCACATTCCTACACATACGCATTGCGACAAATTAACACACACACACACACAACAGATGTACAGGCATACGGACCTTCTCAAACTCTAAATGACAACCTCACAACCAAGTTAGCCATCTGAACTGGAACATGTTCAGTAGTATTGGTACACGTTACAACCTGAGTCGACTTGGCAAGGGCAGAGAAATAGGTCTGCAGTGAACTTCTCATACATGTGAAATTAGTGCGTAGTCAATTATTAACATGTCAGTGCTCACAACGTATGGAGATGTGTTGCACATTGTCACCTTGCCAAATCTAAAGGTCTCACTGATGGTTAAATAATTCTATTGCATATGGTACATCCTAGAAGCCTAGGATTCCACACAATAACACAAACACTGATGAGTCACAGACTACACAAGAGAACAACTGTCATGCAAAGTGATATTTTTGGTGCAAGGTACATCAACATTTTCTCACTCATTTTCTCTTTCAGCTGATCAGAGGTATGGGATCCAGCCATGGATCATGACCCCATTTGCAAACCCAAGCACTGCAGCAGAGTGTGCCTATAATGAGGCACATAGGAGGACACGCACCATAGTCGGGAGGACCTTTGGCATCCTGAAGACACGATTCAGGTTGCTCGACATCACCCGAGGCAGTCTTCTATACTCTCCTGAAAAGGTGTATAAAATAATTTTGACCTGTGCCGCCCTGCACAACATATGTGGAAGAAGGAACATTCCACTATATGATCCCCACTCATAAATGCCTGAAGAGGAGGAAGAGGAGGATGCTGTCCATCAACATGAGGGGGACCATCCAAACACAGATGTAGGGTTACGTCGGAGACAACATATTGTCCAAAATGTCTTTTAACTCTACTCATCCATCACCACTGTCTTACCATATGTCAATAAACACCTATACTATACATTATATAATGGTCTGGATAATCATTTTTGCATAACATTATCTCTAACTATCAGAATCAGAGTGTAGCCTCATGGAGCATTGCTGAAATACAGATTAGGACACAGAAAATTCCAAATCTATTTTGATGCGTATGAATGTACAGCCACATTCACACACACTGTAAAAGACATATATCCTGTACATTTCACATTTGAAGGGCAATAGCAGAGGACCACACCTATTTAACACATACATGTTGGCAACATGGTTCATCGCAGCATATGACACACAACTAAGACATCATCAGTCAATAAAGGTAAAAAATGCCTCATACATGAGGCAGTGAGTGTGCTATTGCATTGGTAACAGGAATGCATGACCAGACCCTTGACATCAGTAAGTCTTACATCACTTATCTTTGCAAGGACTATGTGTGACAAGATTTCCATATAAGCAGCACATTGATAGCACAAGTGTCCCAGATATGACTAGCATTGCTCACATGACATCCCCTGCACATGTCAGCCCATGTCCTAAGTCCAGCCACACCTATGTTCCCTGTCTCAGCCCACCCTTCTTCAGAGGTCCCTGGAATGGGAATATGTGTCCCCAGATAATCCCTCCTCAACACACACCCAGACTCACAATGTTAATCCAGTGGGCTTCCCATTTTAGTATGGTATGCCATAGTCATTGTAGTTCTGTCTGCAAGGACGTCAGGTTAAATAATGCACTGCCTTGTAGTCTGTAGGACCTGTAATCACCTGTACATTGCTTCCCGTGTGAAAGGTACTGTTGGACCTTTGAACTTGAATCTCACTTACAGGACTTGTGAGAGACTGATGCTGCACACACCTGTGCGCACCTCCATGGAGACCAACCATTTGAACATGCACTGCCCTTGAAGCTGCCTGGAACAGCATAGAAACTGTAATTATATATATAACACTGTTATGCATCGCCGTATAAATCACTTGTGTAACACAGCCCTTGGGTTAATGTGTTATGTTCCAACACACAGGAGAAACACAGTTTTCAGTTTCCTCAGTGTTGTTCCACCTTTTACCAGTCTTAGTCTGACCACTGTGTATTTACCTTGTTAAATGTTTGGATCCTGATTGACCCTGCATCCTGTTAGCTTGACTGGCTCCTGTCTTTGTGTTACCCTAAACGTCCCTTGTGCCTACATTTGTATCATAGTTGCTTTCCCAACCCTCACATTCCTCCTGGGGTATTGTGTCAGGTGGGCCTACAATGCATACTCAAATACATTGTATAGCATAATCAGTTTATTTATCGCACCATGGGGGGGGAACTTGTCTCCAAATAGCCGCATCATGGTCCATCCCTTGTCTGGGTTTCATGTGTGCATGAGTGACAAATAGTGACAGAGTACCATGGCTGTATGCATGGATTGGGTATGGTGCCTCCAGCACAACAAACAACGTCAGATAATGTGCATGAAATGTCTACACATGTTAGAACCCTTACAGTCCACACGCTGATTCACATTGCTCCCAACATATTGATGGGGCTTGTATGGTGAATAGCTGTGAGATTAATCAGCACAGAGGCACTGATGTTCATAGATGCAGTGGGAATTTTAGAGTCCAACCTGTGTACAAATGTTGTGAGGACACTTGCCAGTATAAGAATCCTGAGACATTAACTTTGTCAGCACACCAAGGTTTCCCTGTTGACAGTCTCATAACACATCTGCAGTGACAGAGCTGGACCATCCCCATGTGTGTTCTCAATTCCTCTTTGGCTTTCCTTCTATTGATCTGATACTTTGTAGATACAGGAAATGGCTCCACAGACTCATGACTAGACCTGCACTTAACTGTGACAACATAGGCCCCAGTAATGATACAGGCTAAACATTGGCCCACACACATGAACCAGACACCTCTGTGCATTTTACCACTGGAAATATGTGAACATGTGCTGCTTGGTGTGCTGGTCCTCCACTGCCACAGGGGAGACATGGCTCAGTTATATGACTCCAACAGTGGCATAACATTACAATTGTGTATTATATTTGGGACTCGGTGTCACAAACACGGTACCCACATAGTATCATCCCATGCCTGACGCATGGTGGGTAAACAAACAAGTGTATAGGAAGTAGTATCCAACATTCCAGGACATGTGATGGGTAAGTTTTGGAACATTGCCATGAACAACCGTCTGCTATCTATCCTGTGCATGCTTTGTCATTGGTGGTGATTATGTTCCAAAAAACCTAGGAAGTGCACACAGCAGTTGTTGCTATGTGTATGACTAACACATGTCCTCTCTCATTTCCACACTGACTTGCATCTGAGGTGATGGTCACACAGTGGGACAACAACAATAGTAGCAGCCAAATCACATACATTGACCCATAGGCATTGAGTTACTGTATTGAGTTGGGTCACCTTGCTATCCTATCTTGAAGCAAAACATGCCCAAACTGGGTAATACCTAAATGTATCCCACACGTTTGGCCATCTATTGCGTCAGTGAAGAGTGCAAATCCAGTACAACAAGTAGAGGACCATGGTCCGCAGTAATATGATCTGCCACATGTGCACATACACAGTAATGCCCAATGTGGGTGTAATCAGCTGATCTCTGTATTGTCACAATTGTCATGTACCATTACAAATGAGAAATGACCCAAACCCATTTAAAGACAGAAAGTTTGACACATACGCGTAAAATAAAATGCACATGCGTAAAAAAATGATGCATATGCGTCGAAATATGACGCACATTGCCATGAAACATCCATTGGCCCTGAGCGGTAATTCCCACACTGTACCCCCGGAAATTGGTTAAGTATGAAACATATTTCACAATACGGATGCAGGGTTATTTCTCATCATGTGCGTCAAAAAGAAATGATGCACAGACTGTAAGCGTCATAATATTTTGACGCATAACAATAAACACGCACCACATTTGAGGCAGGAAGTGATGTAATAGGATATCCTGTTTACAGAACTGGTACAGTGGGTGTACTTTCACTTTCACTTTGCAGTCTGTGATATTTCCTAACTGTGTTTTCCTGTGTTTAGAGTTGTCTCTGTACATTTTGTGATTTTGTCTCCAGTGTGGTCTTTAAATTGTCTTTTTGTGTTTCATAACTGTCGGTGGTATCCTGTCTTAGTGATTTTTTGGTCATTTGTGGTGGCAATATTTGTCTTTGTTGTGATGGGAGTCTGTTGTGGATAGTGGTAGTTTGGGTAAAGTTGGGCTGTGTTCTTAGTTATTTTGCATTTCCCTGTCCTACTTTCCCTCTATTCTCCTCTGTACCCTTTTTTCCCTTTTTGTGTGCAAGAATGTTGGGTAGGCCTTGTTTTGGCAGGATGGGAGAGGAGGAGCTGGGTGGGTTTCTTTGGCCGGTGAGCCACTTCCTACCCTTAATGATAGAGGCAGGTGGTCGTGTGATCCAAGGTTATCACACAGAGGCAAGGAGGCTCCGGTGGGCAAAGATGTTGTACCATCTCCAGAGAATCTACAACACACCGTGCAATGACCACCAGCTGAAGCACCGCTGGGCTGACCTTGTTGCCAGGGAGCAAGACCTGCTGGACCACCTGGGGATTGTGATTAGTGGCCCTGTTGGTGAGTACAAATCAGAGTAATGTGCATGTTTAAATGCTCTGTAGTGACAGTAGCTGATTTGTTCATATGCTGCCGGCAATGTGTTTGAACATGTGGAATGCTAATTAAACATGCAGGGCCATATTTCTACTTCGTTAGCACCGCAATTGCGACCTGTTTTGAAGCAAGAGTGGCGCAAACTCACAAAATACAATTGTATTTTGTAAATTTGTGCTGCCTTTGTGTCAAAAAGCAGCACAAATGCTGTGCAATATTTGTATAAATATGGCCCACAGTTGCCTGTGAGGTATACAATATTTCCTACACATTACCGCCATTTGTTGACTCAACAGCTAGACTAACTTTCAAAACACAACAGGAGCCTGTAAATTAGTGCTGCCTTCACGTCAATTGATGATTTCAATGTGGCTCTAACATATGTTTCATGTGTGGTCTGTGAGTGTATCAGGAAACATATGTTTGAAATCCAGATTTATTCAAGAAATAATGTGTCCCTCTATTGTTTTCAGATGCATGTCTGAACTGGATTCTGACACATACGTAACAATTCATAGCTTGCCTCAGGTAACATCTTAGACTGATATTTTGAGTTTGTAGTGTCACATTTAAATTAGTGATGGATGGCAAAAGGTATGCACACAGGTTCATATCTCAATGGTTGGTGCAACTTACCATAGCTGTTGCACATCAAATGCAGAAAATGATACAAATTGAAGGCTAACAACTGTCCCTGGCCTTCTGTACATTGTACCTGTGTGTCTAAAATTGGTCTTAGTCACAACGTCTGGGTGACTGGTATTGCAGTCCTCACGGAAAGTGGCTTTGCATGTCTCTCCTGGATACACATGATGAGAGGAATACACTCCATTAATTTGTCTGCTAACTAATGAAGGAGCATGTTTGCCACCACATGATAGTTAGGGCCACTGCATGTATGCAGATATGTGTGTCTCAGTCACTGGAGTGCCCGGGTCTGTACATGTTTGCAGTGGTATGTAGGATGCAGTATCATCATGTCAGAGAGACTTGACTTTCTGATTTAATATTACACATAGTATTTGTATTTGGAAGTGATGTACAGTGCACAGACATTGAGCACATTTATCCCTTCCATGCCTTACAGGTGGACCTGCACCCTACATTATTGGAGAGGTGGCTTGATTTGCAGACCCAGACATCTCCAGTAAGTGTTGATATTTCTGTTCTGTGTTGTGTTTGCTGATGATGTGTGATTGACTCCTGGGTGTTGGACACATAGCAAGGTGTGATGCGCTGGTCAATGATCTGTTTTGTTCCTTGTGTGGAGTATCATTTTTTCCCCATCTTTGAGTTGGCCAATCCTTATCGTATAATTTGGGATTGTAGGTCAGTCCTGTAGGCACGGCAATGTGAATAGGGATGAGTTATGTGGATAAAACTTTAAATCTGAAAATGTAGCAGTGGACCATATTAGTGATTTAGTCAGCCAGTCAGACCCTAATTCTCCCAGAATAGGGATGCCAAAGTCTTACCCACAGCTTCCCTATTCACTAATGAACATGTTTGACTGTATGCTTAACTTCCTAGCAGCATGTAGCTCCATATGTTGTGCTACGAGTATGAGGCACTTGAGTACAATGGCCTAGGTGTGCATGCAGCTCATGGCCAGAGGTGTGCTTGCATCTATCTGTTTGTTGTAAGTAATGGGTTACTGGTAGGAAATGATGTTGACAATGGTCTGTATTTCCAAAGTTAAGTGTTGATGGGATTGTCCAAGGTTTGGGTGTCTCCTATTTGGACTTCCTCCTTACCTGTGGTGTGCTGGCCAAACCCATGTACAGCTTTCCAAAGCTTCCTGGGTGTCATGTAAATTATTATTTGCTTGTCCACCAGCCCCCCCCAGCACAGGCGTAGGGTTGTGAATAGTGTATCCAGGACTCATGATCCAAGTTTAGTACACAGACATGTAAATCTGTAAATCACTTGTCCAAACCTAGGATACCCACTCATGATTAGCACCTGCATTCTATACTGACAATTCCATTTACAACTCACAGATCTTGTGGCCCTAGATTGTCATCAAGAACATAGTAATTTGTTGGCCTGTCAGTAGTGGAGGATCTTCAGCATGATTTTTACCTGAGAAGTGGCTGAACAATGATGCCAAAGTCATTCCAGTTGTTACCCATCTTTTAGGGTTTGTATATGCTGTTTGATGATAGGACATGTGTAGGCTGGCTTGGCATGTACTGCCTCAGGGACAATCAATGATCTGTATGATGATATGGGCTGTTTCAGGTATATTAGATGTATTGTCTGATTTACTTCTTGAGCCATTTCACACAATGAAGTACCTAATCTTTGGTTTTCTATTTGTCTTAACAGCTGCCAATATTACTCCCATCCAGATTCAAGAGTTTCAGTGCAGGGCAAAGCGTTACCGTCACATTCTGGATGTGGAGTCTGGGTTCCGCAACATGGCAAGGCGTTATCGCCATGAAAGAGCTTCTGGAGTGTGGAGGACATTTGCCCAAGGGGGCCCTTCCGTGTCCACCACAGCCACCACCACCAGCACCACCACTACCACCCATGTGGCACCAACAGAAGCAGGGACCTTTGCTGGACCATCAACATCGACAACTCCAGGACCTGTAACACACCACCTGCACCTCAGCCTACAGACATGGCACCGACAAGGGCCCATACTTCCTCCACTGGCACCCAGACCACCCCTGCTGCAGTCATAGACCCTGCAGCTTTTAACCAGATGCAACGGAACTTGGACCATGTGTTACATAAAATGTCCAGACTGCAGCAGGAGGTGGCACAAGTGAATCGGAGGCGGTGTGCCATCAAAAAGACCCTGCGGAGGGCCAACTTGTAGGCTTATACTCAGCCATGATTCCCTCCCCTCCCTCCTCTTTCCTGGTTATTTAAATTAGTGGGTTTAGGGGGCTAAGTGTTAGGTTAGTATAGGCTGTTAGTTTAGTAGTGGGTGGGTGTAGGAGGCTGGCCTGGCTTATAGTGGGTACCTTGTGGTACTTAAGCCTTGTGCCAGGTCCAGTTATCCCTTATTAGTAGATTAGAAGTGTTCTAGCAGCTTATGCTGATAGAAGGTAGCTATGGCAAAGCAGCTTAGGCTGAACTAGGAGACATGCAAAGCTCCTACTATACCACTTATATCATATAGCACAATATCATACAAAACACAATACTCAGAGTTACTAAAAATAAAGGCACTTTATTTTAGTGACAATATGCCAAAAGTATCTCAGAGAATACCCTCACTTAGGAGGTAAGTAGTATACCCAAGTTATATGTACACAAACCCAAAACAGGAAAGTAACAGTAAGAAAAGTAGTGCAAACCATGTAGAATCACAATAGGATGCAATCGGTGAACATAGGTGTAGGGGCAACACAAACCATATACTCCAAAAGTGGAATGCGATTCACAAATGGACCCCAGACCTATGGAAAGTTGTAGAGGGTCGCTGGGACTGTAAGAAAACAGTAAGGTTGTCCAAAATACCCCACCCCAAGACCCTAGAAAGTAGGAGTAAAGTTACCCTACAACCCCAGAAAGACACAGTAGTCGTGATAGGGGGATTCTGCAAGAACCACAAGCACCAGCAAAACACTGAAGACGGATTCCTGGACCTGAGGACCTGAAGAGGAAGGGGACCAAGTCCAAGAGTCGCGATAGTGTCCGGGGGGGCAGGAGCCCAGAAAACCCTGGATGAAGGTGCAAAAGGGCTGCCTCCGGGTGGAAGAAGCCGAAGATTCTGCAACAACAAAAAGGGCTAGGAACTTCTCCTTTGGATGGAAGATGTCCCACGGCGTGCTGGATGTTGCAGAAGTGTTTCCACATAGAAATACTGCAAACAAGCCTTGGTAGAGGTTTTTGGGTGCTGCTGGGGACCAGGAAGGACCAGGATGTTGCCCCTTGGAGGAGGAGACAGAGGGGGTGCTCAGCAACTCAGAGAGCCCCCGCAGAAGCAGGCAGCACCCGCAGAAGTACCGGAGCAGGCACTTGGATGTTCTGTGAACTCAGAGTCACAAAAGGAGGGTCCCACGATGTAGGAGTCCAACGGGTTGAGCACTGCAGGACGGAGTGCTGGGGACCCAGGCTACGCTGTGCAAAAAGGAATCCTTGGAGAAGTGCACTGAAGCCGGAGCAGCTGCAAATCACACAGTACACAGGTTTGCTGTCTGGCGTGGGAAGGCAAGGACTTACCTTCACCAAATTTGGACAGAAGGGCCACTGGACTATCGGGGACACTTGGATCCAGCTCCTGTGTTCCAGGGACCATGCTTGTCAAGATGAGAGGCAGAAGTTTGGTGCCTGCGTTGGCAGGGGAAAGATTCCGTTGACCCACAGGAGATTTCTTCTTGGCTTCCAGTGCAGGGTGAAGGCAGACAGCCCTCAGGGCATGCACCACCAGGAAACAGTCGAGAAAGCCAGCAGGATGAGGCGCTACAATGTTGCTGGCAGCAGCATTTCTTTTGCCACCCATAGGGAGCTCTGACAATTCCTACACAGGCCTGCCACTGCAGCCTGAGTGAAATAACGTCCACGTTATTTCACAGCCATTTACCACTGCACTTAAGTAACTTATAAGTCACCTATATGTCTAACCTTTACCTGGTAAAGGTTGGGTGCTAAGTTACTTAGTGTGTGGGCACCCTGGCACTAGCCAAGGTGCTCCTACATTATTCAGGGCAAATTCCCCGGACTTTGTGAGTGCGGGACACCATTACACGCGTGCACTATACATATGTCACAACATATGTATAGCGTCACAATGGTAACTCCGCACATGGCCATGTAACATGTCTAAGATCATGGAATTGTCACCCCAATGCCATTCTGGCATTGGGGAGACAATTCCATGATCCCCCGAGTCTCTAGCACAGACCTGGGTACTGCCAAACTACCTTTCCCAGGGTTTCACTGCAGCTGTGCTGCTGCCAACCCCTCAGACAGGTTTCTGCCCTCCTGGGGTCCAGCCAGGCCTGGCCCAGGAAGGCAGAACAAAGGACTTCCTTAGAGAGAGGGTGTTACACCCTCTCCCTTTGGAAAAAGGTGTCAGGGCTGGGGAGGAGTTGCCTCCCCCAGCCTCTGCAAATGCTTTGATGGGCACAGATGGTGCCCATCTCTGCATAAGCCAGTCTACACCGGTTCAGGGATCCCCCAGCCCTGCTCTGGCTCAAAACTGGACAAAGGAAAGGGGAGTGACCACTCCCCTGACCTGCACCTCCCCTGGGAGGTGCACAGAGCTCCTCCAGTGTGCTCCAGACCTCTGCCATCTTGGAAACAGAGGTGCTGCTGGCACACTGGACTGCTCTGAGTGGCCAGGGCCAGCAGGTGACGTCAGAGACTCCTTCTGATAGGCTCCTACCTGTGTTGCTAGCCTATCCTCCTTCCTAAGTAGCCAAACCTCTTTTTCGGGCTATTTAGGGTATCTGCTTTGGGGAATTCTTTAGATAACGAATGCAAGAGCTCATCAGAGTTCCTCTGCATCTCTCTCTTCATCTTCTGCCAAGGAATCGACCGCTGACTGCTCTGGATGCCTGCAAAACAGCAACAAAGTAGCAAAGACGACTACTGCAACCATGTATCGCTGATCCTGCGGCCTTCTCGACTGTTTTCCTGGTGGTGCATGTTGTGGGGGTAGTCTGCCTCCTCTCTGCACTAGAAGCTCTGAAGAAATCTCCCGTGGGTCGACGGAATCTTCCCCCTGCAACCGCAGACACCAAAAGACTGCATCACCGGTCCTCTGGGTCCCCTCTCAGCACGACGAGCGTGGTCCCTGGAACTCAGCAACTCTGTCCAAGTGACTCCCACAGTCCAGTGACTCTTCAGTCCAAGTTTGGTGGAGGTAAGTCCTTGCCTCCCCACGCTAGACTGCAATGCTGGGTACCACGTTATTTGCAGCTGCTCCGGCTCCTGTGCACTCTTGCAGGATTTCCTTTGTGCACAGCCAAGCCTGGGTCCCCAACACTCTAACCTGCAGTGCACGACCTCCTGAGTTGTCCTCCGGCGTCGTGGGACCTTCTTTTGTGACTTTGGGTGAGCTCCGGTTCACTCTTCTTTGTTGTGTCTGTTCCGGCACTTCTGTGGGTGCTGCTTGCTTCTGAGTGGGCTCTTTGTTTTGCTGGATGCCCCCTCTGTCTTCTCACGCAATTGGCGACATCCAGGTCCCTCCTGGGCCACAGCAGCATCCAAAAACCCAAACCGCGACCCTTGCAGCTAGCAAGGCTTGTTTGCAGTCTTTCTGTACGGAAACACCTCCGCAAGCTTCTTCACGACGTGGGACATGCATTCTCCAAAGGGGAAGTTTCTAGCCCTCTTCGTTCTTGCAGAATCCAAAACTTCTACAATCCAGTGGCAGCTTCTTTGCACCCACAGCTGGCATTTCCTGGGCATCTGCCCACTCCCGACTTGAGTGTGACTCTTGGACTTGGTCCCCTAGTTCCACAGGTACTCTCGTCTGGAAATCCATCATTGTTGCATTGCTGGTGCTTGTCTTCCTTGCATTATATCCCCTATCACGACTTCTGTGCTCTCTGGGGAACGTAGGTGCACTTCGCACCATCTTTTCAGGGTCTTGGGGTGGGCTATTTTTCTAACCCTCACTGTTTTCTTACAGTCCCAGCGACACTCTACAAGCTCACATAGGTTTGCGGTCCATTTGTGGTTCGCATTCCACTTCTAGAGTATATGGTTTGTGTTGCCCCTATACCTATGTGCTCCCATTGCAATCTATTGTGACTATACATTGCTTGCACTGTTTTCTATTGCTATTACTGCATATTTTGGTATTGTGTACATATATCTTGTGTATATTTGTTATCCTCATACTGAGGGTACTCACTGAGATACTTTGGCATTTTGTCATAAAATAAAGTACCTTTATTTTTTGTATATCTGTGTATTGTGTTTTCTTATGATATTGTGCATATGACACCAGTGGTATAGTAGGAGCTTCACACTTCTCCTAGTTCAGCCTAAGCTGCTCTGCTAAGCTACCTTTTCTATCAGCCTAAGCTGCTAGACACCTCTTCTACACTAATAAGGGATAACTGGACCTTGTGCAGAGTGTAAGTACCCCTTGGTACCCACTACAAACCAGGCCAGCCTCCTACATTGGTTGTGCAGCGGTGGGATAAGTACTTGCAACTACTTACCACTTTGTCATTTTGTACTTTTCATAAGAGAAAAATATACAAAACAAGTTCAGTGTATGTACACCTAACCAAAAAGTTTTGCTTTTCTTCTCTTACTCTATTGCTAAGTGCTGAAAAGTACCTCTAAAACTTTCAAAAAGTTCTTAAAAGTTGAAAAAGTTTTTTTTCTGTTCCTTAAAAAGTTCTGAAACTTTTTCTTTCTTTTTCTGTCCCTTAAACCTTTTCCTATCATGTCTGGTACAGGTCAAACTCTGGATCTGGCCAACACAGCTTATGACCACCTTAACTGGAAAGGTGTAAGGAGTCTCTGCATTGATAGAGGTTTAGGGGTAGGGAAGAATCCCTCTAGAGAACTGTTAGTTGATATGCTCATTGAACATGATAAGACCATAGCTGGCACATCTGGTGAGAGATTAGCTGATGGTTCACACTCTGATTCTGGGGCACCCCCAGTAAAAGTGGTAGAAGGGAACCTTTCCAACCTGCCCCTTAGCAGGCCACCTAGCAGGGCTGGTACTGATGTGAGTTCTCACCATAGTATAGAGGTTACTCCTTTAGGCCAGGTTGTTAGCGTGCCATCCGTTAGGGACAGGTCTCCCTCTGTTCATTCACACCATTCTTCTGTGTCAAAGCATGCCCAACCCACCCTCCCTGAAGACACAGGGGGTCATTCTGACTCCCGCCGCCCGCGGTAACCGCGGTGCCGGCGGGAGCCGCCAGAATACCGCTGCGCGGTCAGAAGACCGCCGCGGTTATTCTGTGTTTCCCGCTGGGCGGGCGGGCGACCGCCAGAAGGCCACCCGCCCGCCCAGCGGGAAACCCCTTTCCACGATGATGCCGGCTCCGAATGGAGGCGGCGGAGTGGAAAGGGTGCGACGGGTGCAGTTGCACCCGTCGCGAATTTCAGTGTCTGCTATGCAGACACTGAAATTCTCAGTGGGGCCCTGTTACGGGGGCCCCTGCAGTGCCCATGCCATTGGCATGGGCACTGCAGGGCCCCCCAGGGGCCCCACAACACCCCATACCGCCATCCTGTTCCTGACAGGATGGCGGTATGGGGGTCGGAATCCCCATGGCGGCGGAGCAAGCTGCGCCGCCATGGAGGATTCCCCAGGGCAGCGGAAAACCGGCGGTACACCGCTGGTTTTCCGTTTCTGACCGCGGCTGTACCGCCGCGGTCAGAATGCCCTTGGGAGCACCGCCAGCCTGTTGGCGGTGCTCCCGCGGTCCCCAGCCCTGGCGGTCCATGACCGCCAGGGTCGGAATGACCGCCACAGTGTTAGAAAGGGAACTCAATAGATTGAGAGTGGAAGAGTCCAGGCTGAAGCTGAAAAAGCAACAGCTGGATCTAGACAGGGAAGCATTTGACTTAGAAAAAGAAAGACAGAGGTTGGGGTTTGGACCCCATGGTGGCAGCAGCAGTATTACAGATAGTAATCCTGTAAAAGAGCATGATTCTAGGAATCTGCACAAGATAGTTCCCCCTTACAAGGAGGGGGATGACATTAACAAGTGGTTTGCTGCACTTGAGAGGGCCTGTGTTGAACAGGGGGTCCCTCAAAGCCAGTGGGCTGCTATCCTATGGCTATCTTTCAGTGGAAAGGGTAGGGATAGGCTCCTTACTGTGAAGGAAAGTGATGCCAATAATTTTACAGTTTTAAAGAATGCACTCCTAGATGGTTATGGCTTAACCACTGAACAGTACAGGATTAAGTTCAGAGAAACCAAAAAGGAGTCTTCACAAAACTGGGTAGACTTTGTTGACCATTCAGTGAAGGCCATGGAGGGGTGGTTACATGGCAGTAAAGTTTCTGACTATGAAAGCCTGTATGACTTAATCCTGAGAGAGCCTATTCTTAATAACTGTGTGTCTGATTTGTTGCACCAGTATCTAGTGGACTCAGATCTGACCTCTCCCCAAGAAATGGGAAAGAAGGCAGACAAATGGGTCAGAACAAGAGTGAACAGAAAAGTTCATGCAGGTGGTGACAAGGATGGCAAGAAGAAAGATGGTGAGAAATCTCAGGATAAGCATGGGAACAAGGGTAAAACCAAAGATCCTTCTTCAAATCCTAAACACTCATCAGGGGGTGGGGATCAAACAAATTCTTCCTCTTCTTCACAACCTGCACACATTAAAAAGCCTTGGTGCTTTGTGTGTAAAAACAGAGGCCATAGGCCAGGGGATAAGTCCTGTCCAGGTAAACCCCCTGAGCCTACCACCACTAATACATCAAGCTCTAGTGCCCCTAGCAGTAGTGGTACTAGTGGTGGGACTGCTGGCAACAGTCAAGCTAAGGGTGTAGTTGGGTTCACTTATGGGTCCATCATAGAAACTGGGGTAGTCAGTCCCACGACAGTTTCTGTCACACCTAGTGGCATTGGCCTTGCCACACTGGCTGCTTGTCCCCTTACAATGGATAAGTACAGGCAGACAGTATCAATAAATGGTGTTGAGGCCCAGGCCTACAGGGACACAGGTGCCAGTATCACTTTGGTGACTGAAAACCTTGTGCCCCCTAAACAACACATCATTGGACAACAGTAAAAGATTATTGATGTCCATAACTCCACTAAGTTTCTTCCCTTAGCTATAGTTCAGCTTAATTGGGGTGGAGTTACTGGCCCTAAGCAGGTGGTAGTATCACCTAGCTTACCTGTAGATTGACTCTTAGGTAAGGACCTAGAGGCCTCAGGTTGGGCTGATGTAGAGTTTTATACCCATGCAGCCATGCTGGGTATCCCTGAGGAATTGTTCCCTCTCATTTCTACTGAAATGAAAAAGCAAAGGAGAGAAGGCCTGAAAACTCAGGATACCTCTCCAACAACAGGTAAAAAGGATATCACAGAATCCCCTAACCACCCTGCCATTCAGGATACCATTCCTGTGGTGGGAGAAACCTCTCCTGGGGTGGCAGCTGTTCCAAGAGAATCATCAGCTGGCATAGCTGTACTCCCTGAGGTGGAAGTACCTCTCTGTGGGATACCTAACATTGGTGAGAAAAATAGCACCATTTTAGTTAACATGGAACATCCCTCCAACCCTCCCAGAGAAACTGTAGTGCAGAAACCCTGCACTGCCTCACAACACTTAGGACAGCATCCCTGCCCTAGTGTGGAGCTCATAGGACAGCATCCCTGCCCTGCTCCAACTAAAGAGAAACAACATCCCTGTTCCCTCTTCCAGCCATATGGACAAAGTTTTTGCCCAGCTATGGCTTTACTGAGACAGCATCCCTGTCTGGCATTCTCATCACTAGAAATAGGTCCAGTGGACAATTCCCACTGCTCTAAACTAAAACTTACTGATAGAAACTCTGAAAATATATCTTCACATTGTTGCTTAGCTAAAAAACTTCAAACAGGGTGGTTTACATCCCCACAGGGAAGTAACCATATAGTGGATGATAAAGGGAGTAACCAGTCTATTGCAGAGCTACTCTCTACTTATCACCACTTAGACAATAAAGTCTCAACTGGCCAAGGTTACCTTATTGTCCTTCGTTTGTAGGGGGGTTGTGTGAGAAAGTAGCCTCTTTCTAGTCTTGTTACCCCCACTTTCGGCCTGTTTGTGAGTGTATGTCAGGGTGTTTTCACTGTCTCACTGGGATCCTGCTAGCCAGGGCCCAGTGCTCATAGTGAAAACCCTATATTTTCAGTATGTTTGTTATGTGTCACTGCGACCCTGCTAGTCAGGACCCCAGTGCTCATAAGTCTGTGACCTATATGTATGTGTTCCCTGTGTGATGCCTAACTGTCTCACTGAGGCTCTGCTAACCAGAACCTCAGTGGTTATGCTCTCTCTTTACAAATTGTCACTAACAGGCTAGTGACCAATTTCACCAATTTACATTGGCATACTGGAACACCCTTATAATTCCCTAGTATATGGTACTGAGGTACACTAATAAGGGATAACTGGACCTGGTGCAGAGTGTAAGTACCCCTTGGTACCAACTACAAACCAGGCCAGCCTCCTACAATAGGAATCTCCTGGAACCCCAATACCCTGGGTACCTAGGTACCATATACTAGGGGATTATAAGGGTGTTCCAGTGTGCCAATCAGAATTGGTAAAATTAGTCACTAGCCTGCAGTGACAATTTTAAAATCAGAGAGAACATAAACACTGAGGTTCCGTTAGTAGAGTCTCAGTGATACAGTTAGGCACCACACAGGGAACACATTCAGGGCACACTTAATGAGCACTGGGGTCCTGGCTAGCAGGATCCCAGTGACACAGGCAAAAACAACATACATACAAGTAAAAAATGGGGGTAACATGCCAGGCCAGATGGTACTTTCCTACGGTGGGGGGTTGGGGTATCATACTTTTTATAACTGTTTTTTATTATCTGTGTGGGTGGGTGGGGGACAATGTTGGGGTCTTGGTGTTTTATAAAAATAAAAATAAATGAATGATAGTATGTATTTAGGTTAGTATATGTTGTCCTCCATGTGTCCCGTCTTATAAGGGGGCTGGGGGGTTGATGTTTAGATCGTTTCTTTAAATGTGATAAGTAAGTTTAGCTTAGGTTAGTTAGGGACAGTTGTGGGTAATGTGTAGTTAGAGTAGTTTAGGTTAGGTAAAGTGTTTCCCCTGGTTTTAGCTTCTGTTTTTACTGTTTAATAAATATCTAGGTAACCCTTTACAGTATGTGTCAAATGCTTGTAGATCAGGGCCTTGCCATGAGTGAACAGTGTCTCTTTTATATTAGCTGTTGTGTCCCATGCTGCAATCATATCCCAACTGAGCTGTTATATTGGCAGCTACACCAAAGCTACTTAGCTAACATTCGGCCATCCATTGCACCCACCAATCACGGTTACTATGGATCCCAAAGTAAGGTTATTTTGTGAGGTATGTTTTCAATGTCACATACTTTGCAAACAGATTTGGTACTGGGGACACTGTGTTAAGTCTGCCTGCAGCCTGGTGTCGAAGCGAATCCTTATAAGGTGAGTGGTAGTATGCTCTCATGTAGTATGGTATACATAACTCACACCTATCATTTGTTACAATGTTCAGCCCGGTGACTTATTTGTATGGAAACTCATAAACCTCCATTCATGCTCTTTGGTGTGTATTACCTAAAACTTGAGGCAAATGTCACATACGTAAGTTTTGACTTTCAGTAAAAATTGAAGGCACTATTTTCTAGCTTAGACATCCCTTGAGGAAGCATTATTCTGTCCAACACTGCATTATGGTGCATAGTTTATATTTTCCTAGGAAATAAACCTCAGGGAGGGCAGACAATGGTACAATCCAGACCACTGTGCATAGTTATCAGCCAAGATTCGTTCAGGTCAGATGTACTGACAATCAATTATCATTGACCTGAGGTAAACATCACGGATGGCCATCACGGTTGATGTGTCACATTACACAGAGACAAAGTTGTTGTGTAAGTGCAATTTATTTAAAAGTGCTGTAGTGCTATATGTACATTGTCCATGATTGTGAGCCCATTAGTGTGACATCTTCCATTGTGATCCTACACAAGTGCAAAAGGACATGTCATTGGACATGCTGGGGTAAAGTGTCAGACAGTGCAGAGGGACAGGATTTGCCAATGAGGTAGTGAGAGACAATCACAGGGCAGGGTGACAAGATAAACAGAGGGTTGAAGAACAGTGGTTAAGTACATTTGTTGCAAGACTAGCATGTTACAAAGCACAAGACCTTGTTAATAGGTGGCCATGTGGCAGGGACTAGTGCTACCGGGTACTCTTACGGGTGAAGGTGATCTGTTCCACGTCTTCATCTTCTGATGTGTGTGTTGTCTCCTCTGCTCTTGGTGGTGGTTGTGAACAGGCAACACACACCTCAGTGTTTGAAGGTGTGGCGTCAGACATCCCGGTAGCTTCCAACTGTGGGGCTCTTAAGGGCAGTACTGCAGCAAGGAGGAGCTGCTGGTTCTTAAGAATAGCAGTCACATCACGGTGGTAGGCAGCCAGGTCGGCCCTGAGGTGTTCAATATTGAATTTGTGCACGCATTGACAGGACTGTTGTTGTAGGTGTTGGGTCAACTCCATTACAGCAGTGCTGATTTCCTTCAACCTTTTTTCTAGTTCCTGCAAGATTTTTGTTCGCCCTTGCACAGCTGCTGCCTGTTCTTCAGTTTACATCATGCATGAATGCACCCCCTCTAGGCCATAGTATGCATCCCCACCGGCGCCTCCATGGCCAGCTCCTGTTTTACTCCAACTACAGTTTGCTCAAAGCTGGTGCCAGGGTCGTCAGAGTCCTCAGCTGTGTTGGAGGTAAAGGTGGGGTCTGGAGGGTTCCAAGGACATCTTGGAGGGTCTGCTGGCTGATGTTTGTCAGCTCGTCATCCATGTCATCAGAGTAGACCTGGACAGGCATATCCACAGGAGAGCCATCGTCCTCTGCAATGAGATATGTTACAATTAGTGTGTTATGGGATTTGTAATGTGACATGTCTGCCTTCCTTTTTGTTGCACATTGTGATCTTGGTTCCTGTTCATTGTTCATGTCTAAAATATAAGCATTCTCCCAGGCCTATGCCCCACCTGCATGTCACATGTATTGTGGTCAGTTTGTGGACTTGTCAGCATCACATCCTCTAGGTGTTGGTTCAGGACAAATTGTGAATTGCCACCTTCTTGTCCTACTCAACCCTCCGTCTACTTTCATGCTCATGGTGAGGTCTTTCACTGGCTGTGGGTGCTCTGATGGCACTAGCACCACACTTAACAATCTGGAACTGCCCAGTCTCTGATCTTTCACATCCACCTATATGTTGTTGAGATCTAGCATATACTATGTATAGCATTGTTATGGCATGATATGGATGTCAGAATTGGTAATGTGTACTGCTGATGTTGGGAAATGTGTGGTACATTGGATTGCACTGATAGTCCTAGCAGTGTTCTATTTCCTCCTCTGACTGTGCAGGTGCGTTTCTGTAACCAGTTACATGTGTCCTCCCTCTCAATGCTGTTGTCTGAGCAGTATGACATTTGGGATGTTGCATGGTGTAATTGGAGCTATTGTGACCCAGGCACAGGGTGGACCTGACATATGCAACATGGGTATGGCATTAGTGCTGTGTGCCTCCTAATGTTTACGACAATGGCTGATGTTTGTAGCAACTTTGGACAATCACATTTGACAGGATTGGAACATTTGTATTGATCTTAGGGGATTGATAAAGTTGTCATCCTGAACCCTCTAATTTGGGTGTGTTTGATCCATGGGGATGTTACTGCCATTAGCTACTTGACCTGCACACACAGCAGAGGTGGTAGTGGCAACTGTTGTCAATGTTACATTCCACTTGAAGATATGGCCAGAGGTTGTTAATTAGGCCCTTGTTAATGTAGGGAGAATACTGGCTGATGTGTGACGGGCTGCCAGTTTTCCATTGTACCCTGCCCTCCTGGCCTGGCTTTACCTTTGCAACATTCTTGGCATGGCAGCATAACCCCATGCAAAGGTTGTTGGTGTTATGTAGTAGGGTGCCCCAGGTTTCCTCTGAACGGGCCATGCCTCTGTGCCGTGCCCATTTACCCATTCCACTCCCTGAATATCATGACTTACATGCATTGTGTAGTAGGTATGTCCACCCCCGCTTACAGTTAACATTTGTGCATTTTAATTCCCCATGTGACTTACCCTGCATGTGTGTTGTCTCCTGGTAGTCTGCGCTGTCCTGTCCTTGAATCCCTGTGACGATCTCCTCAGGGATGACGGCTGCCACCATCTCCTCCATGTGGTCCAGGGCCTCCTGCGGTGCTGGACTCCCCCCTCCAGTCTGCAGTGCTGCCTTCCTGTTCCTGGCCATCTTTTCCTTGGTCCTGCGCTTGCAGTCATGCCAGCGTTTGCCAGCGTTTCCTGCACTCGATGACTGTTCTCTGTACCTCTGCCAACAATTTGATCTTGTCAACAATTTGTTGCCATATTGCCTCTCTCCTACTGATTGGCAACTTTGAGGTGACAAACAGTTGTGCTGGTGTTCCGTCACCTCTTTAACCAGAATTTCCTGCTCCTCTGCACAAAAGCAACACTTTCTTTTCTTTTTCTCCCTGTCCTGGGTCTTCTGTGGGTCTTTCTGGCTGGTTCCTGGTCTGTTGTCATCTTCCTGGGGTCTATGCAAGCATCTGGGATCCATTTTGGCTCTCCTCAGCACATTGTGCAGTGTTTGTGCCGCTTTTTGATGCAATTGCATCAAAAATGGGGCATATCCGGTTTGCGACGTCGTAAACCGGCTCACAGTCATTTTTGCTGCATAACATCATTTTCCTTTAAGACTTGACGCATTGGTTTGAGTAATAAAAAAATACTCATACTTGTGGTTTGTGCCGCCATGTGTCAAAGTATAAATTTGGCACCCGCACGGCTCAAAGAAATGGCATTAGCCGGCAGTAAGATTTTTGACACAAAACTGTGTCGGCACACTTTTGCATCAAAATGTATAAATATGACCCTTAGTCTCTACCTCTGGATGATGTCATGTTCCATGAGGCCCTGAAGAGTTGTAATGGTCCGGAATATCCTCTCCTGTCTTCGGCGTTGCTTTTGGGGTCCCTGTTGGTGTGTTGGAAGCTGCTGCTGTTGCTCCTGTGCTCTGCGTCTTTGTGCATGCTGGATGGATAGCACCTCCTTGTCTTCCTTTTGGAGCTCTGATGTTGCTTCCGTGGGTTTTCCTTAAGTAGTGGTGTGTTTGGCCCATTTAACGACTGCCCTGACCCAGGTGTTAACTTTTGGCGCAAATCATTTTCCGGCTCCGCCTCCCGGCTGTGTGGCATTTTTGCATGTTCGGATAAATATGGCGCACGGGTGTTTAAGTCTTTTTATGGATGGGAACGCCTACCTTGAATCTCATTAACGCAAGGCGGTTTCACACATCCAGAAAATGACTCACACTGGGATATTTTTATGTTAGACGGGCCTAGCGTCAAAGTATAAATATGGTGTTACCTTTGCATGGAATTTGCATTAAAAAAAAAATGATGCAAATCCACCGCAAACAGAGTATAAATATGCCCCTTAGTGTTTATTGAACACAAGCGTTTTTACTTTCCCAGTCCAGTCAGCACCTTTTTGAACCATTTGCGTACCCCACCATTTTCAATTGTCACTAGTCGCCAATGCATCCTTTGTTTAGAAGCTACTGTTGTGTATGCCTCTGCACCTGTGATAGAGAAAAACACTTTGCTTAACCAACTTACACTTGTCAGGAATCTGTTTGTGAAATTCTGAAAGGTGCACATAGGTATGTTTGCGTCTATAAAGGTAGGTTTACAGCCATAAATGAGTTTGTGAGTGGGGCTCTAATTGTTTACCTTCCTTCAAAAGATAAAGTTTATTATAATTGTGCGCATATATCTACAAAAATAACCACATTTACTCAAAATGTGTGTAGTTAGAAAAATATTCCTTAGAGAGAGCATTAATATGTTTCACCAGTAATCCAACAAAAACTATACATAACCAGTACTTTCATTTATAGCAAATAGGTGGTTTGAACCTAAAAATTGAACAGTCAAGTATCACAAGCTAGTCCACCAATAGAACATATCACATTGTTTGGACCAGAATAGTTTATTTGTCAAGAAGGTAGATTATAAGGAGTAAGGACGTCAGTGCTGATGCCTAAATCCTCGAAAATGAATCAGTAGGAATACCCAGATAAATAATACAGACCTTGTAATCCCATTTAAAGGTTTCCCATTTCATATTATGGGCCTTTTAATCCCATTTAAAAGTGTCCCATTTTTTTGGTTGCAATGGCATCCTAACTGCTGACCAGATTTACAGTTCCTTGTACAGTAAAGCATTCTCATAGGTCCCAAATTACAAAGGTAAATGTGTTCACAAGTGTCTTTTTGGTACCTGCTAGAAATCCATAAAGGTATGTCTGGCGGGTGTAAATGCAAGTACTATTGTATATTACTCCACCACAAGTGGCTAAATTGCACTGAATGTGCGAGAAGTGAGCATTACAGGGAATGGTTTATCTTAGAACTTTGGGAACACCCACAACCATGTACATTTGTAGACATTTCCAAGCTCCTCGGTGGCCCCTTTCCACCCTAGAAATAGTGGTAGATTTGCTCCCCATCCAGGATGGCAAGAGGAGCAGGTAGCCCACATGTTTGCTGGGAGTGTAGAGAAAGAGCTTTCTCCACCAGTTTCCTCACAGAACACAGGAGGCTTTTTCCCCCTGTGCAGAGACCTCTCCTTTGAAAAGATCCACACAGGAGAAATAGGAACCTTTGGAAGTGTCTCTAGACATTTTTAGTAGTACGTTTGGAAGCCTGCACCAATTTTAGGCATATTACTAGGCATGCTTTTGGATAAAAAAATGTAACTGTTCATTTGTATTTTTACTTTTTTTCTTACTTGGTGCAGATCCTCCTCCTCTAGAGCATAGAACTCCATCACGCAGCAAGGATGTGCTCGTCCCTGTCTACTGCCAGGGTGCAGGACATTGGCCTAATACTGAATCACAAAAGCTAAATTGTGATTCTGTAACAAGTTACCGAATGGCAATTTGGGCTTTGTACATCCCCAAAAAGTATTTTTCTAGTTGCAAAAGGGCCAATTCTGTGAATCGGGCCATTTTCAACTAGGAAAATGCTTTGCACGTGTGGCCCAAAGTGGCAGGTGTACAAACAGAAGGAATAGTGAGTTGCAAATAGCGATTTTATCTGAATTGCTATTTGAAAATCGCTATTCCTTATGTCTAAAACATTTTGGGGGTCATTACGATCTCGGCGGTCTTTTCGCAAGACTGCCAAGGTACCGCCGTGCTGAAGACCGCCAGTGGTGGCGGTCTTCCGCGGCGGCTATTATGACCGGTGGCAGGCCGCCGTCCTTTTTCGTATGGAAAGCCCCCAGCAGCCATACTGGCGGATGGCGGGAAAGTGGAGGTTGCTCAACCTCCACCGCCACGTCAACAGAACACTGCACACTGAATCACGTCCCATGATTCGATGTGGCGGTGTTCTGGTGACGGTGTTCAGGTGGCGGAGTTGCCCCCATGGATCCCGTCCCCTTCCGGAGGATCAACGGACAAGGTAAGTTGATCGTCCGTTAGGGAAGAGGGTGGGGGGTGTTGTGTGTTGTGTGTTGTGTGTGTGCATTGGGGTGTGCGTGTGAGAGTGTAGAGGGGGTGAGTGAGTGTATGCATGCGGGGGTGTTGTGTGTATGGGAAATGTGTGCGGGTCGGACGGTGTGCATGTCTGTTTGTATGTGTGCGGGTATGTGTTGTCGGGGTGTACGTGTGCGTGTAGGGGTGTGTATATGTGCATGTTGGAGATGTGTGCGTGTAGAGGTGTGTATATGTGCATGTTCTGGGTCGTGGTGGGGTAGTGCCACCTTTGGGGGGTGGCAGGGGGGCGGGGGTGTTGGGGGAGGATTCGTGGGGGGCAGCGGGGGTGGGGGAGACCCCTATCAGTGCCAGGGAAGGATTTCCCTGGCACTGATAGTGCCTACCACCATGGATCTCATGGCGGTTCCCAACCACCCGAGATCCATGGCGGTATGCAGGGTCCTGATACCGTCGGCGGTCTAGTGACGAATGCCGGGCTGGAGACAGCAATCTCCAGCCCAGCGGTTCTCACCGCCGTGGCGGTCGGAATGGTGAAGTGGCGGATGACCACGGCGGTCATAATTCCATTTTTTTTTCTGCCGGCCTGTTTGCGGTCTTACCGCCGCTTTACCACCGACCGCCAAGGTCGTAATGAGGGCCTTTGTGCTTGTGATTCCCTAGTAGGTCACAATTCGATATACCTCATGAATAGTAATGAGGTAAGTTGCAGTTTTCAATCCATTAGGAATTGCAGTCATCACAGGGATCGTGGCCTGCTGATGTCAGCAGACTACTGTAGGAGGCTGGCCTGGTTTGTAGTTGGTACCTTGGGTACTTACACCTTACACCAGATCCAGTTATCCCTTGTTAGTGAATGTATTAGTGTTCTAGCAGCTTAGGCTGATAGAGGTAGCTATAGCAGAGCAGCTTAGGCAGAATTAGGAGACATGCAAAGCTCATGCAATACCACTTATAGTTACACAGTACTTATACATAAGTTAATACAATACTCAGTGTTACCAAAAATTAAGGTATTTAGGGGCATATTTATACTCTGTTTGCACCGAATTAGTGTCATTTTTGTTTACTCTAATTCGGTGCAAAACTAACTCCATATTTATACTTTGGTGCTAGACCCCTCTAGCACCAAATTTATGGAGTTAAAGTCATTTTTTGAAAGTGGAGACCTACTTTGCCTTAATGAGATGCAAGGTAGGTGTTCCCGTGCAAAAAATGACTCTATGGCCTTAACACCATATTTAGGGGCATATTTATACTCTGCGGCATATTTATACTCTGTTTGCACCAAATTAGTGTCATTTTTTTTTACTCTAATTCAGTGCAAAACTAACTCCATATTTATACTTTGGTGCTAGACCCATCTAGCACCAAGGCCCCGATTTAACCTTTTTTTGCACCGCATTAACGTCATTTTATGACACAAAAGTGGCGCAAACTTACAAAATATTGGCCCTTATTTATACTTTTTGCTGAAAAACTGCACTAACTCAGTTTTGCACCAAAACGTTTAGCACCGGCTTGCACCATTTCTGTGCACCAGCTGGGCACCATATTTATGGAATGGTGCAAGCCGGTGCAAAGGGTAGGCTAGAGTTTTAAAAAATGACTTTAGTCGGGTGGGGCTGGCAGTATAGAAGAAGAGGGTTTAGCACCAAAAATGGCTTTAGGCAGGTTAGAGTAAAAAAAAATGACGCTAACCAGATTAGCGTCATTTTATGGTGCTAAACCTACCATGCCACATGACTCCTGCCTTAGAAAAGGCAGGAGTCATGCCCACCACCCCAGTGGCCGGCACAGAGGACAGGGGTCCCCTGGGCATGGCCATTGCACCCGGTGCCATGTATGGAGGCCCATTTCAGGGCCCCCAATGGCACTTTCAAAAATAAAATGCACTTACCTGTACTTACCTGGGATGGGGTCCCCCATCCTCGCAGTCCCTCTAGTGTGGGTGGGGGTGCCCCTAGGGCCTAGGGAGGGCACCTCTGGGCTTATTCCATGGTGTTCCACCATGGAAATAGGGCCACAGGTCCCCTAACACCTTCCCTGACCCAGGTCTTAAAAAATGGGGCAAAGCAAGCTTTGCCCCATTTTTTGACCCCTCCTCCCTCCCTTGCACCATTTTTACATGGGAGTATAAATATGGTGTTAAGGCCATAGAGTCATTATTTTGCACAGGAACGCCTACCTTGCATCTCATTAAGGCAAGGTAGGTTTCCACTTCCAAAAAATGACTTTAACTCCATAAATTTGGTGCTAGACGGGTCTAGCACCAAAGTATAAATATGGAGTTAGTTTTGCACTGAATTAGAGTTTTAAAAAAATGACGCTAATTCAGTGCAAACAGAGTATAAATATGCCCCTTAGCGTCAAAAAATGATGCTAATCTGGTCAGAATCATTTATTTTGACTCAAAACTGCCTAACGTCATTTTTTTTTAAGCTAGCCCACCCTTTGCACCGGCTTGCACCATTCCATAAATATGGTGCCCAGCTGGTGCTAAAAAATGGTGCAAGCCGGTGCAAAACTTTTTGGGGCAAAACTGCCTTAGTGCAGTTTTGCACCAAAAAGTATAAATAAGGCCCTTATTTGGGTGACACAGTACCAAAAATATCTTAGAGACAATACTCCTTCTGGAGGTAAGTATTATACACAATATATACACTAGACACCAAAATTAGACAAGTAAATAGTCATAGAACAATGCAAACAGTAGGAGATCCTATAGAATGCAAAGGGAGAACATAGGTCTAGGGGCAACACAAACCATATACTAAACAAATTGAATTTTAATCACAAATTCCCCCCTAGACAAGTGTAGTGGGTGCAGAATCACTGGGAGAGTGAGAACACAGTAAAGGCAAGTAAATTACCCCAACCCAGAGCCCAGAAAAGCAGGAGTAAATTACTGCAAGTTTCCTTAGGACACACTACACCTCGTTTTGGGGATTTTGCAGCAACCAACTAAGTCTGCAAAGAACAACTACTGGATTATTGGACCTAAAGACCTGCAAAGGAAAGGGACCAAGTCCCGAAGTTGAAAGAAGTTCCAGGAAGGACAGGAACCCCTGCCAACGCAGAAGAGGGTGCAAAAGAAGAGTCCCTGGTTAGTCGAAGACTGCAGAAATGTACCCTAAAAAGAAGACAGCGGGTTTCTGCATGATGCAAAAGATGTCCCAGAGCGTGAAGATTGTTGCAGATGAGATGTCATGTTGGAAGGCACCAATAAGCCTTGGCTACAGCAAAGGTGCTTTTTTCATCAAAATGGTGCTGGATGGACCCAGGAGGGAACTGGGGGCCTCAACTCAGTGTGAGGAGGAAGTGGGGGCTCTCAGCACTTTCGAGAGCCCTCAGGATGCCAGCTAGCACCCCCAGAAGCTGCAGGATCTAGGTTCAAAGGAGGTGCAAAACATGGTTGATGCAACACAACAAAAGAAGGTTCCACACCACCGGAGAACAACTCAGCAAGTTGTGCATCACAGGGTGGAGTGCTGAGGACCTGGGCCAAGCTGTGCATGAAGGAATTTTGCAAAGTGTGCACAGAGGCCTCAGGAGCGGAAGAAGACACAAAACACAGGGGTACCATTGTTCTCAGGGAAGCCAAGGTCTTACCTCCTCCAAATTGCGTCAGCAGGACCTCAGGACAGTCTATGTCAATGATGACTACCCTCTGTGTCCTTAGGAGGATGCTCGTTGCCGTGAGAGGAGTCCCAGGGTACAGGTCGTTGCCTGGGAAGGTGCCTTCTTGGAGCAGGGGAATGACTCAGTCACTCCACTGGAGATTTCTTTGGTTCTTCTGGTGCAGGATGAAGGCAGGGAGTCCTCAGAGCATGCACACCATGGAAACTGTTGCAAATGCTGACTTGGAGATGAGGTTGCTGAAGAAAAGTGTCTCTTGTAGACACTTTGTTGCAGTTACAGCATTTTTTGGAGCAGGCTGCAGTTGATCCGAGGTCAGAGGATGCTGAAGTTGTTGCATAGGATTCTTGAAGGAAACGTGCAAGCAGAATCTGAAGAGAACCCACAGGAGTGACCCTAAATAGCCCTGAGAGGGGGATTAGCTACCTTATCAGGTAAGGACCTATCAGGATGGGTCTCTGATGTCACCTGCTGGCACAGGCCACTCAGAACCCTCCAGAGTACCCCCACACCTTGCAAAGCAAGATAGCTGAAGTCTGGGACACACTGGAGGAAATCTGGGCACCATCCCTGGGGTGGTGATGGACAGGGGAGTGGTCACTCCCTTTTCCCTTGTCCAGTTTCCTGCCAGAGCAGGGGAGAAGGGGTCCCTGAATCAGTGTAGACTGGTTTATGCAAGGAGGGCACCATCTGTGACCTTCAAAGCATTTCCAGAGGCTGGGGGAGGCTACCCCTCCCCAGCCTGTAATACCTATTTCCAAAGGGATAGGGTGTAACAACCCTGCTCTCAGAGGGAATGCATTGTTCTGCCTTACTGGGACTGTGTGTCAACCCACAGGAGATTTCTTTGTGGCTTCCAGTGCAGGATGAAGGCAGGCAGCCCCCAAAGCATGCACCACCAGGAAACAGTTGAGAAAGCCGACAGGATTAGGCACTACAGTGTCACTGGTAGTCTTCTTGCTACTTTGCTTCAGTTTTGCAGACGTCCTGGAGCAGTCAGCAGTCAATGATTGGCGGAAGTCAAAGAGAGAGGTGCAGAGGAACTCTGGTGAATTCTTGCAAGTCGTTATCTGAGGAAAAGTCCACTGGAGAGACCCTAAATAGCCCTCAGAGGAGGATTGGCCACATAGTCAGGTAAGCACCTATCAGGAGGGGTCTCGGACGTCACCTGCTGGAACTGGCCACTCAGAGTCCTCCAGTGTGCCCTCACACCTCTGGACTCAAGATGGCAGAGGTCTGAGACACACTGGAGGAGCTCTGGGCACCAACCCTGGGTAGTGATGGACAGGGGAGTGGTGACTCCCTTTTCCTTTGTCCAGTTTCATGCCAGAGCAGGGACTGGGGGTTCCCTGAACCGGTGTAGACTGGGTTATGCAAGGAGGGCACTATCTGTGACCTTCAAAGCATTTCCAGACGATGAGGAAGGCTACTCCTTCCCAGCCCTTAACACCTATTTCCAAAGGGAGAGGGTGTAACGCCCTCTGTCAGAGGAAATTCTTTGTTCTGCCTTCCTGGGACTGGGCTGCCCAGACCCCAGGAGGGCAGAAGCCTGTCTGTGGGTTGGCAGCAGCGGTAGCTGCAGAGAAAACTCCAGAGAGCTGGTTTGGAAGTACCCGTGGTCCATAGTGGAGCCCCGGGGACGCATGGGATTGGCACCCTAATACCAGATTTGGAATGGCGGGACAATTCCATGATCTTAGACATGTTACATGGCCATATTCGGAGTTACTATTGTGAAGCTACATATAGGTATTGACCTATATATAGTGCACGTGTGTAATGGTTGCCCGCACTACCTGGGCCCAGGAAGGACCAGGATGTCGCTACTTGGGAGAGGAGACAGAGGGCATTCTCAGCAATACAGAGAGCCCATGCATAAGAAGGCAGCACCCTCAGAAGTCCTTGAACATGGGTTCAAGAAGACTGAGCATGGCAGTCATCTCAACACAACAAAAGAGGGTCCGCAAAGCCAGTGGTCAACTCAGCGAGTTGAGCAATGCAGGACAGAGTGCTGGGGACCTGGGCTAGGCTGTGCACAAAGGATTCCTTGCAAAAGTGCACAGAAGCCCTAGCAGCTGCAGTCCACTTGGTGCAGAGGATTACTGTCTGGAGAGGGGAGGCAAGGACTTACCTTCTCCAAATTTGGACAGTTGGACCACTGGACAGTCTGGGTCACTTGGGTCCAGGGGCCATGCTCTTCAGGATGAGAGGGTCCCAGAGTACCGGTGACACTGAAGTTTGGTGCCTGCTGGAGCAGGGGGAAGATTCCGTCAACCCACAGGAGATTTCTTTGTGGCTTCCAGTGCAGTGTTAAGGCAGACAGCCCTCAGAGCATGCACCACCAGGAAACAGTACAGAAAGCTGGCAGAATTAGGCGCTACAATGTTGCTGGTAGTCTTCTTGCTACTTTGTTGCAGTTTTGCAGGCTTCCTGGAGCAGTCAGCGGTCGGTCCTTGGCAGAAGTAAAATAGAGAGGTGCAGAGGAACTCTGGTGAATTCTTGCAAGTCGTTATCTGAGGAAAAGCCCACTGGAGAGACCCTAAATAGCCCTCAGAGGAGGATTGGCTACCTAGTCATGTAAGCACCTATCAGGAGGGGTCTCTGACATCACCTGCTGGAAAAGGCCACTCAGATGCCTCAAGTGTGCCGTTGCACCTCTGGAGTCAAGATGGCAGAGGTCTGAGACACACTGGAGTAGCTCTTGGCACCACCCCTGGGGTGGTGATAGACAATGGAGTGGTCACTCCCCTTTCCTTTGTACAGTTTTGTGCCAGAGCAGGGACTGGGGGTTCCCTTAACCGGTGTAGACTGGCTTATGCAAGGAGGGCACCATCTGTGCCCTTCAAAGCATTTCCAGGGGCTGGGGGAGGCTACTCCACCCCAGCCCTTAACACCTATTTCCAAAGGGAGATGGTGTAACACCCTCTCTCAGAGAAAAGTCTTTGTTCTGCCTTCCTGGGACTGGGCTGCCCAGACCCCAGGAGGGCAGAAGCCTGTCTGTGGGTTGGCAGCAGCGGTAGCTGCAGAGAAAACCCCAGAGAGTTGGTTTGGCAGTACCCGGTGTCCATAGTGGAGCCCTGGGGATGCATGGGATTGGCACCTCAATACAAGATTTGGCATGGGGGACAATTCCATGATCTTAGACATGTTACATGGCCATATTCGGAGTTACCATTCTGAAGCTACATATAGGTATTGACCTATATGTAGTGCACGCATGTAATAGTGTTCCAGCACTCACAAAGTCTGAGGAAATTGCCCTGAACTATGTGGGGGCACCTTTGCTAGTGCAAGGGTGCCCTCACACTTAGTAACTTTGCACCTAACCTTCCAGAGGTCTCCAGACAGTAATCCTCTGCACCAAGTGGACTGCAGCTGCTAGGGCTTCTGTGCACTTTTGCAAGGAATCCTTTGTGCACAGCCTAGCCCAGGTACCCAGCACTCTGTCCTGCATTGCTCAACTCTCTGAGTTGACCACTGGCTTTGCGGGACCCTCTTTTGTTGTGTTGAGATGACTGCCATGCTCAGTCTTCTTGAACCCATGTTCAAGGACTTCTGCGGGTGCTGCCTTCTTATGCATGGGCTCTCTGTATTGCTGAGAATGCCCTCTGTCTCCTCTCCCAAGTAGCGACATCCTGGTCCTTCCTGGGCCCAGGTAGCACCCTTTTTCTAGAACCACAACCTTTGCAGCTAGCAAGGCTTGTTTGCTGTCTTTCTCCAAGGAAACAACTCTGCATCCTTCAGCACTCTGTGGGACATCTTCTGCATGAAGGAGAAGTTCCTAGCACCTTTCGTTGTTGCAGAAACTTCAGCTTCTTCCACCCGGAGGCAGCCATTTTGCACCTTCATCTGGGGTTTAGTGGGCTCCTGCCCCCACTGGACACTTTCAGGACTCTTGGACTTGGCCCCCTTCCTTTGCAGTGCCTTAGGTACAAGCATCCATCTTCAGTGCTTTGCAGTCTGTTGTCGTCTTTGCAGAATCCTCTATCACAAGTTTAGTGTGTTTCTGGTGAAGTAGTAGCACTTTACTCCTACTTTTCAGGATCTTGGGGTGGGGTATCTTGGACAACCTTAGTGTTTTCTTACACTCCTGGTGACCCTCTACACTAGCCTAGGGGTCCATTTGTGGTTTGCATTCCACTTTCTTAGTATATGGTTTGTGTTGCCCCCTGGCCTAGTGCATCCTATTGTATTCTACAATGTTTGCACTACTTTCTGACTGTTTTACTTACCTGATTTTGGTTTGTGAGTATATTTTGTGAATTTTACTTACCTCCTAAGAGAAGATATCCTCTGATATATTTTTGGCACATTGTCACTAAAATAAAGTACCTTTACTTTTAGTAACCCTGGGTATTGTGTTTCTTATGATATAGTACCTATATGATAAAAGTGGTATAGTAGGAGCTTTTCATGTCTCCTAGTTCAGCCTAAGCTGCTCTGCTATAGCTACCTCTATCAGTCCAATCTGCTAGAACACTACTATTCTACTAATAAGGGATAACTGGACATGGCATAAGCTGTAAGTACCATCAGGTACCCACTATAAGCCAAGCCAGCCTCCTAGTGTGTGTGACTGTCATTTTCCTCCCTCCCTCAATGGTGTGCTAGGCGGCTGTACTCACCGTCGTCATCTTCGCTGGCATAAGTGTTCGTGGTGGAGCAGAACGTAGAAAATCATGGGGAAGACATGCAGCTCTTTCTCCTTGGTGGTGTGGTAGTTCCCTGTGACTCCAATGATGAGTCCTTTCTCTTCTGAGCTCAGTTTCTGACAGGCTTTTTATGTTGTTGGTACCGCCCGGAAAAGATTGCAGTTTCCAGGGTCTTAATATGGTGGGTGGAACATTGACTTCCATCTGGTTGTATGTGGCTACCGCCATGGTGGCTGTTGTTTCTGCCCTGGCGGTCGGTGTGGTAAATTGGCTGTATATCGGAGATCTTTCTGCCATGGTCATAATTTGGTGGTAATTACTGCTGGCCTGTTGGCGGTATTACGCCAATTTAACACCAACTGCCAGGGTTGTAATGAGGAACTTAGTTTTTGTTAGTCCTGGCATCCTTGGCTTGGTTTCCCCTGTCTTTTTTGCCTTTGCTTACCATGTTTTGACTGTGTGCTGGACCCTGTTCTTGCTGTTTGTGGTACTCTGGGCACTTTAGCACTGCTGATCGGTGTTAAAGTCCAAGTACTCTGTGTGTAAATTTTATGTGTAATTGGCTTTTCCATGATTGACATATTTGATTTACCAGTAAGTCCTTAATAAAGGGCACTAGAGGTGCCCAGGATCTATAAATCAAACGCTTCTAGTGGGCCTGCAGCATTGATTGTGCACCCACATTAGTAGCCCTGTAAACATGGCTCTGACCTTCCACTGCAGTATCTGCGTGTGCAGTTTTAAACCGGCAATTCGACCTGGCAAGTGTACACACTTGCCAAGCCCAAACCTTCCCTTTTTATACATGTAAGTCATCCCTAAGGTAGGCCTTAGGTACCCTCATAGGAAGGGTGCACTGTATGTTAAAGGTGGGACATGCACTGATGTGTTTTACATGTCCTAACAGTGAAATACTGCCAAATTCGTTTTTCCGTGTTGCAAGGCCTATCTTTCTCATAGGTTAACTTGGGGGCTGCCTTGAAATATATTTTAAGTTCAATTTCCCTTTGGGAACAGATATAAATGGGGAGTTTGGTGTATCTGAACTCAGAATTTAAAAATACATCTTTTGGTGAAGTTGTTTTTTAAACTTTCAGTTTGAAAATGCCACGTTTAGAAACCATTCTGTGACTCTACCTGCTTGTGTATTCCCTGTGTGGGTCAGACTGACAGTTGGGCTGTTTGTGAATCACCTCTAGACAGTGAGACAAAGGGAGCTGGGGTGTTGCCTGCATATTGTGATGAGCCATCTGGACTAGTGGAAAGGTGAGGAGTGGTCACCTACACCTGAATGGGTTGTACCTGCCCTCACACAATGCATTCTCCAACCTCCTGGTGTGTTTGGGGCCAGGGGTGGGCAAGGCAGGATATTGGGAACGACAGAAACTTTCCTTAGAATTTTGCTTACTTCAAAGGCAGAAAAGGGTTCTAAGTAGTGGACCCAAACCCCCAGACTTTTAGATTACTTCTAGAACCAAGAGGAACCTCTGCCAAGGAGAAGAGCTGAAGAGCTGAAGGAGTATTGCCCCTTTGCCTGTGACTGTGCTTTGACGGGTTGGCCTGCAGTTGCTGCTTCTGCCTGAGAGAGGACAAAGATTAGACTTTGTGCTACATTCCTGCTTGTGAAGAATCTCCAAGGGCTTGGATTGAGCTTGCCTCCTGCTTTGAAGTCTCAGGGCCATCAAAGACTTCCTCTGCCAGCACCTGGACTCAGTGCTGAGACTCCTGCCCTGCCAAGTGGTGCCCCATCCAGTCCCTGGGCCCTTGAGGGATGAAGTTGGCAGAACAAGAACTGAAATACATGCACAGAACAGTGTGTGGGGAAAATGGTGATGCACCACCTGCAACGCGGCTAAAAATCGACGCGGCTCCCTCTTTGCAGCTAAAATCGGTGCTCCACCTGCTTCAGGGCTGGGTGATCAAAACATTGTGGCTGGAGAAATGAGACAACACCACTTGCGGCTGCTGATAACGATGCAAACCCCACAAAGCATGGTTTTCAAACACTGTGCAACTGATTTCTGACGCATCATTGCATCAAAAATCAACGCAAGTCTAGGTGGATCCAAGGTGCCGTCAGGAAAACAATGCATCACTCTCTTGCGGGAGAGAAAAACGGTGCATCGCGGACCTGACTGGAGAAGAAATAATGCACGGCCTCACTTGTGAGTAAGAAATCGACGCATCGCTTGACCATGCAGCTTTATTTTTTATGCAAACCAGTTACTTGGTTTAACAACAACGTGTTCATTGCTTTCTATGGAGTAAGAGTCTTATTCTTTTGAAATTTTTTATCTTGACTTGTGTATGTTGGATTTTTGTCAGTTTGGTCTTGTTTGATTTAGATAAATATTGCCTATTTTTCTAAAGTGATGTGATTTCCATTTTATAGTGTTTTCACTATGTTACTGTGTGTGTTGGTACAAATACTTTTCACATTGCCTTTGAGATAAGCCTGACTGTTTGTGCCAAGCTAACAAGCGGGTGAGCAGGGGTTGCTTTAGGAATGTAAATTCCTTACCCTGACTGGAGTGAGGGTCCCTGCTTGGACAGAGTACAAACTGACTGCCAATCAGAGTCCCCATTTCTAGCAGTTTTGTTCACTCTTAAATCCAGTAGAGCATCCTCACCATCAATGTTTTGTGCGGAGAGCACAAAAAGACAATGAAGAGTCAATAAAAGGCAGTGCACCCCATGCCCTTGAACTTTGAGCAGATTGAAGAAGCGTAATAGCGGAGCTTATAAAAACAAATTGTGTTTTAGGGACAATTTGTCACTTTTGGAAAGTTACGAAATGAGGAATATGAGGAAGGCTACAGCTCCAGGTTTCCTTTTGAGTCAAACTATGAAAGGTTTGTGCAAGCCCCACCTTCAAGATCAAGACATGGCTGTCAACTCAGATATGATACAAAAGGCATGGAGTACAGAAAATAAAATAACAAGGGAAAGGGACAAATCATTTACCACATTAAATTCAGCTCTATTATAAAACTAACTGTAGCTCCAGCAAAATCTTTCAATGTAGACACGGAGGCAAGAGTTGGTCACCAAGAAGGAAGAACAAGTATGTCTGAAAGCATGGCCCCAGAGCCAAATCTAGACACACAAAGACAGATGTGGAATAACAAGTTGCTTACAGAAAGAGACCAAATTCCAGCACCATTAAAAGACACAATTTTACTCCCAGAACCTTTAAGCCAAGTACTGCAATTTTATTTGCCAGAGGCGGCCTATGATGTACTGAGTGTCAATATTCCATTTGACACTCAGAATCAATTTGATCAACGGCAAAAGGTGACTGTATTTTTTAGATAATTATTGCAGCCTTAGCACACCACTCTTGAAAAAAAAGTAGATATGTCAGGAATAATGCCATCGGCAAGCACTTAAATAGGTAACACGCTTATGGCTCTTTTTAGTCAAACTAGCTGCCTTGATTCCCAACCATCATACATTTACTGCCTATGCTCTCTAATCCTAGATAAACTGTACACCATACCCAGCTTGGTTTTACAACTAGTTATAGTGAATTTAAAATAAGTCCGAAATTGTCCACCTTTTAAGCTAAATGGTCTAGCTGTCCAGACAAACAATTATGTGAAAACATATGTAACAAATATTATTATGAAACAACAATGAGTGGTAGGCGGAAAAGATAACATAAAATGCTAAACAACATATCCACATCCAAACAATGTTTTAGTATATAATTGTTGGACATGCCCCTTGTATAGGGTCATTCCCCAATCTTTTTGTCTTCCTCCTCCTATTTTTTCTGAACCTTTTTGCTGATGTTATGACTCTGTTCTTCATCACTGCTGATCAGTGTTGAAGGGCATGTGCTCTCCCTTATACTGTAAACCTAGTATGATTGGCTTATACCTGCCTGGCACTTTTAATTTACTTGTAAGTAATGCTACATGTGGGCCTGCAGTGCTGCCTGTGCCACCCACAAAAGTAGCCTTTCAAACCTGTCTCAGGCCTGCTTGCGCAGGGACTGCGTACACAGTTTGCTGCCACGGGAACCTGGCATTTAAATGTACTTGCCAGGTCCAGAACTCCCCTATAACTACATGTACGTCACCCCTAAGGTATGCGCTGGCTATCCCTGTGGGCAGAGTGCTATGTATGTAGACGGCAGGACATGTGCCTGATTGTGGGACCTGTCCTGGTAGTGACTAACAGCCTATTTGGTTTCTCACTGCTGTGAGTGCTGCCTTCCTCATAGGATTTAATTGGAAATGCCCTGCCTTATTTCTAAGGGGTATTGGCTGATCTATGAGGGGTAGCATTGGCATGTTCAGTATGGCTGTAATAGTAGTGAAAATGTTGCTTACTGGTGTTGCTGGATTTTTTATTATCATTATGGCAATGCCACTTCTAGAAAGTGAGCATTTCTCTATGCTTTTGACTCTGGTGTTTTGCAGCTTGACTCCAATCCACGTCTGGGTCAGGGTGACATCTGGGCTTTGTGCATACTTTTCCGATAGCCTGTACATAGGGAGGGTGGAGGTGTCACAGAGGTGCATTTGAATATTTAATGGCCTTCCTGGGCTGAGAGAAGTTGAGGCGGGCACACCTGCATTAGTAAAGGCTGTGCCCTGGCCTTACAGAATGGGATTGTTTACCCCAACTGATGTCCGAAGCCTGTGCTGGAGGAGGGAGGGGACAGCCCTGGAACCAGTTGTAACTAGTTGGAACCTCTTCTCCCCCTCGTTTGAGAATGCTTTGCAAAACTGAGTATAAGCATAGGGGATTTTGCCCATGTAAAGGGCACAAGAAACATACTTGGAATTGGACACCGAATGCTGCTGGAGGGACTCACCAGGAACCGCCTTGGGCTGCTGCTGCTTTGCTGACCTATGACCTGCTGGGTCACTATGAGGTACTGCCGATGACTGCATCCCCTTTGTGCTGGCCTGTCGCCGGGCCTTGCCGCCCTGTGCTTGACTTATGTCCCTAGAGTCTGGGTGCTGAAGCCCGTGAACCCTGTGACCAATACCTTCCTAGTGCAAGGACAGAGCTATGAGTGAAGCCCCCCCCTAGCGCTTTTCTTTATTTTCTAAGTTACTTGATAGCGCCATGGTTTTTATGGCTAAAGCACCTGGAGAACACTTTACTGAGTATGTCCAAAGCGCACTGTCTTGTGCCCCCGGGGCGAAGCACTCTATTGAGAGCACACCCAGGGCCCCAACCAGCCCTGATGGTTGCAGGTTTCATTGCTGTGGCCCGGGAAGCAGAGAACACACTCGCGTACCAGATTGGGTGCGGGAGAGTGGATGGCAATGGCCCCAGGAGGAAGGGAGATCTCATTGGAGGTCCCTCCAGATCCCAGGGCCGCCGTGAGAGCAGGACGTGGTGGAAGGTGAAGGTCAATCCCCTCTTCCCCCGGTTGCTGCCAGGGGAGCGTGACACTCCGATTTCTGTTGCTTTTTCACTTTTGGTTCCCTGCTCTTTGTGAGGGCCAACCGTGTTCCCAGGGACAGTGGGCACCCGGGCTTGGGTGGTGGCCCCGGGAGGGGGAATGGCAAAGGAATGGAGGGGATGCGTGCCACCCCCCCTTCCCTTCACCAATCATCAGCTGGCCCCCGTTTTGGTGCTAAGGAGCATTGGGGGCACCTTCCCTCTAAACTGGTAAGAGAGGGTTCCTGTTATGGGACAGTATGATGATGTGATTTTTATGATGTACCATTTATTCGCTGATGTTCCTGTTATGGTCTCCCTTACTGCACAAAAAGAATCCTACCAACAACGCAGTCACACTGACACCATGGTGCACAGGCGCCTATATTGGCTCTAGGCACCAAATTGTGCACAGGCTCTGACTAAAAGGACAGGAATGCACACTATCTCATAAATATAGTGCATTTCTGCCCTTTTGAATTAGCATAGGGCACTACTGCAAAAAGACTTGAGGAGCTGCCCTACCCCAATCTATTGTAAATATGCCCCTGCTTTTCTAGAATAATAACTGTTTATTGGATATCGCTCTGGTGCTTATCTATGCTTTATAATGTTTTTTCCAGGTAAGGGTTGGTGTACCCTGGAAAATTTGGTTAAGGGCTAGTTTACACTCCATTAGCGGTAAGTGATTTATATATCTGACATGGAATAGGATACTGTTTATTTCTCCTTTGGGGAAGTGCTTGATATGGGTCCTGACAAAAGTTGGAGAGTGCACATGGCTGAAGCATGTAGATCCTTGACCTTTTATTGATGTTAGGGATCACTGACTCATTCCTATGTACACATCCGTTCCTGTTTTTCCTCTTATCTCACATCCAGTGAGCAATAAAATGAACTAGGAGATGGAGATCCATTCCGGAACATTAGGTATCTGTTGTGTTGAGCCAATGATGAAGCATATCACTAGTGAAGGGTGGTAGTGTCAGAAGTGGCCATTAGTGGATGAGGGTCTCATAATAAAATTATTTGTGAGAATGGAATTAGCAATGCTATTTGTGTCTCTGTCTTGCTTTGATGAGCAATTCTGGCATTGCACAAATTGTCACAGCACACTTAATGTACATCCTAAGATCTTCAGTACTGGTAGGCATTTCAGCAAAAAAAAAGGAATGTAATTAGTACCAAATACATGCACTTCCATTAATTTTCCCAATTGCGACACCCATCCTGCAGTCTTTGACATTCCTGCAATAGTAAAAAGTAAACACTCCAAGCAAGATTATATTTCTACCATTAAAAAAGGTTATCCATCAAGAACAGAGGCTCTAAACATAAACATTCATATAACTAAAGACCCAACACTGAAAATACTTACAGATAAAGCACACATCTCCAGACTCCAGGTCTTTCTTGGGCACCACAACTCTTTTGGCATCAAGTTAATACAGGGGCTCCGTAAGCGTGGCTCTCCTGACAGCCTCTAAAGCATGGTAAAATCTTTGTTGGCAGTATCTCTGCCCTTCTGAGGCTCCACCAAATCAAGTATGCAACTATTTCAAGCATCACAAGTCTTTCTGGGGTACAGATTCATGGCCTGTGGTGCTCTCTTTAATGGCAGCAAGTAACGTCCTTTTGCTACTTTTCGTTTTATGTGTTATCTGCCCCCTTCTTGGGGCACCGGAGCTTTGACTTGTCTAGCAACATTGCAAAAAATGTCTGAAATAATTCAGCCCGGGAATACATTCACCACAAAAAACAATAAAGTTGCTTACCTATCTCACATACCATCTTAACCAACAATTCTTGCCGAAATAAATATAAACATATCTTTCATTATGAACTAAAACATGCTTGCAAATATCATTTATTTATAACATAATTATCCGTAGACATTCTAGGTTATATCTTACCCCACTGTTTTCTTGCAACCCAGTGTCATCAGCAAATCAATTAATCATGGACTTATAGAGCATGGCTTGACACCTAGAGGGTCTCAAGGCATAGGGAGGGGGGGCGAGGAGGTAGCAGATCAGTCAAAGAACGAAGTCTTGAGGTCCTTCGTGAACTTGATCAGCGAGGGAGATTGCCTGAGGTGGAGAGGAAGTGTTTTCCAGGTCAACGCAGTGAGGCATGAAAAGGATCTTTCTCTAGCTGAGTTCTTGCAGGTCTTTGGGGGGGAGGTGAGGCCAGCTGGGTGGAGTGGAGTTGTCTGGAGGGCATGTAAAAGGAGAGCTAGTGGTTGTGGTAGGCAGGTCCGAAGTTGTGTAGGTCCTTGTGTGTGTCTGTGAGGAGTTTGAAGGTGATTCTTTTGTTGAACGAGAGCCAGTGGAGGTCTCTCAGGTGGCCAGTGATGTGACTGTATCGTGCGATGTCAAACATGAGTCTTGCCGTGGCATTCTGGATCCTCTGGAGTCTTGCTTGTAGTTTCTTGGTGTTGCCCGCATTGAGTGTGTTGCCCTAGTCAAGCTTGCTGCTGATGAGTGCTTGGGTGACTGTTCTTATTGCCTTGATGGGGATCCATTTGAAGATCTTTCAGAGCAGGTGGAGTGTGGGTAAGCACAAGAAGGAGATAGCACTGACTTAGTGGTCTATTGAGAGAGAGTCATTAAGGATGATGGTGTTGAGGTTGTGTGCATGGGTGTGGGGGAGAAGGCAATAGCTTTGGGTCACCAAGAGTCGTCCCAAGTGGAGGGGGTGGAGTCCAGGGTGAGGATGTCAGTCTTTTCACAGTTGAACTTGAGGCAGCTGTCTTTCATCCATGCATTCCATTGTGGAAGTTGTTCTTTGCTGCTGACAGTTCGTAGTAAGGGAGAGGATCAGCTGGGTGTTGTCGGCATAGGAGACGATGTTGAGACCATGGTTTATGACGTTGTCGAGCAGGGTCATGTATATATTGAAGAGGGTGGGGTTCAGAGAGGAACCCTGGGGGACTCTGAAGCTGGTCTCCGTCACTTTCGAGGTGAATGGTGGGAGCCTAACTCTCTGTGGTCAACCAGTGAAGAAGAAGCAGATCCACTTGAGAGCTTTGCTGCAGATGCCTGTGTCATGTAGTCTGGTACAGAGGGTGGTGTGGGAGACAGTGTTGAAAATGACAGAGAGGTCCAGGAGGATGAGAGATGTTGTTTCACCTCGGTCCAGGAGGATGCAGATGTCATCCATTGCTGCAAGGAGTGCGTTCTCGGTATTATGGTTGTTCCTGAATCTGGATTGGGAGGGGTCCAGGATGGGGTTGGTCTCAGGGAAGTCAATGAGCTGGGCGTTGATGGCCTTCTCTATGACTTTGGCTAGGAAGGGGAGCAGTGAGATGGTTCTGTAGTTTTTCAGGTCTGTTGGGTTGGCGGAGGGCTTCTTCAGGAGAGGGTTGATCTAAGCATGTTTCCAGTCTTCTGGGAAGGTGGTGTATTTGATGGAGCAGTTGAGGGTGCGGCACAGTTCTGGGTCAATGGAGGCACTGGCTTGGTTGAAGATATAATGGGGGCAAGGCTCCAACAGCACCCAGAAGTGGACTGATTTCATGATGCCGAGGGTGTCTTCTGAGGTGAAAGAGATCCATTGGAGCAGAGTTAGCTGGTGGCTGGAGTCTTTGGGTGTGGTGGGTGGGGTGGATGGATCTTGGGTTGCGAGTCCGTCATAGATGTCTTAGATCTTGCTGTGAAAAAAAGTGGCAAGGTTGTTGCAGAGGTCTTGGGAGTGGGGGATGTCTGTGGTGTCCGTACTTGGTTGAGTGAATTTTTTTGATCACAATGAAAAGCTCCTTGCTGTTGTGTGCGTTGGTGTTGATGTGTTCCTGAATGGCCAATTTTCTTGCTGTTCTGATGAGGTGGTGGTGCGTGGTGATGTCAGTTTTGAAGACTTTGTGGTCTGCTGTGTTCTTGCTACTTCTCCACTTTCTTTTGAGTCTTCTGCAAGTGCTCTTGGAGAACCAGCTGGTTTTCTTGTGGTGTTGTTTGTTGGAGGGTTTCCTGAGGGGGGCCAGAGTGCTGGCACAGTCAGATAACCATTGGTTGAGGTTTCGGGTTGAAGCATTGGCGTCTGTGGTATATGGTGGTGGGATGTGGCATAGGGCAGCGCAGGGTTGGCCTTCAGAGATCTTGCCCCAGTTTCTGCAGAGTTGGTGGTGGGTGTGGTGGTGTTCAGTATTCTTGGTGAAGGAGAAATGGATGCAGTGATGGTCAGTCCAGTGGAGTTTGGAGGTGTGCAAGACAGAGATGTTGTTGCCGGCGGAGAAGACGGGGTTGAGGGTGTTTCCTACTTAATGGGTTGGGGAGTTGATCAGTCGTTTGAGTCCCAGGGTGGTGAGGTTCTCTAGAGAGATGATGTGTTGTCGTCGCTGAGGTTATCCAGGTGGAAATTGAGGATATGGTCCGTTGAGGTGAGGGTGTGGGGGGCAATGAAGATGGCTATGAATTCACTGAATGGGGGCAGGGTCCGAGGTGTCTGTAGATGAGGGTGCTGCAGAGGGTGGTTTTCGGATTAGTATGGAGCTGGAAGTGGAGGTGTTCCAGGCCTAGAGAGTGGTTGTCTGAGCATGTTGTGAGGCGGAGGGTGTTTTTGTGAAAAATGGCGATCCTTCCTCCTGACAAGTGGTCTTTGTGGATGGTTTTCCAGCCATCGGGGATGGCAGTGGCAATGTCCAGGGCTGAGGTGGGGGTCTTGCAGGTTTCTGTGAGGAAGGCAACATCTGGAGGGGTGGAGTTGAGCAGGTCCTATATCTCCACGTAGTGTTTGACGAGGGATCGGATGTTGAGTAATATGCAGCTGAGATGTCTGAGTGGGTGTGTGGTGGGTGGGTCTGGTGTGCAGAGGTAGGTGAAGGTGGAGTTGCAGAAGGTGAACGGGCCTTGTGTGTCCTTGGGCGAAGCATGATGGCAGGTGGTGGATCCTCCGGTGTTGAGGAATTGGGGTGTGCTGGTGTCATACTGTTAGATGGTGCAGGAACCACAGTCCGTGGTGCTGGGCATGGTACAGGTGCAGAGGGGCACAGATGAGCTTGCCTTTGGTGCACCTTCGTCACACCAGCGGCGCACCACCTCCACACGGCCGACATTATGAAGGGATCGGGAGGTTGGAGGGGCTGGTCAGCTGGGAGGTGGGAAACGGCACTGGGTGGGGCTGCAGGGATGGAGCAGTGGCTTGGATAGACACAAGTGAAAGGGGAGAGAGGAATGAAAGGCCAAGAGTCAAAAGAAAAAAAGGCAAAGACAGAGGCAAAAAGGCATTAAAGTAAAGTAAAGGAAAAGTGGCACAGAATTGCAAAAACGAGTGATGCAGAGACCATGGACAGAGACAGGCACTCACCACTGGACCACCAGAGATGAGGCGCAGGTGGGAGCTTGTGGGTGGAGGAGGGCCTTGAACACGTGAACCTGCAGTGCAAGGGGCAGCAGCTGAGCAGGTGGAGCTGCACGGTGAGGATCAACAAGCGCTGACCGTGGGCCAGTGGTGTCACTTTGGTCACCACGCAAAGGGTACCATTAAGAAAGGATCGGGAGATGGTAGGGGCTGGTCAGCTGGGAGATGGGAAATGGTGCTGGGCAGGGGGTGGGGATTTAGGGTCATAGCAGTGGCTGGGAGATGCTCAAGTAAAAGTGGAGAAAGGAATGAAAGGCCAAAAATTCAAAAGCAAAAAAAGGCAAAAGCAGAGGCAAAAGGCAATAAACTAAAGGGAAGGAAAAGAGGCACAGAATAGTAAAAACGAGTGAAGCAGACAACAGAGACAGGCACTCACCACTGGACCACCAGGGATGAGGCGCAGGTGGGAGCCTGGGGGTGGGGGAGCGCCTCAAGCATGCAAACCTACAGTGAAAGAGGCAGCAGCTGAGTAGTTGTGGAGCTGCACGGTGGGGAGCAACAAGCGCTGACCATAGGTACAGTCCCATATGACGATATCTGTTGGCACAGCATTTGGGCTATTCATCTTTTTATATGCCGCCATTGGTTAAAAGGATCTTCAATTCAAATTCACATGGACAGGTGATGCACTTATGTTCATAAACATATATGCTATATCACAAATATATTTCTCTATATACACAATACTATTCTCTAAATAATCAAATAGATAATCCAACACAAAATATATACCCTACTTTTAAAACACACTGTTACTAATACTATTGAGATGTGAGATGTACATAGGGAAGCTAAGACCCAAAAATCTCCTTGAAACGTTTCATAGAATATCTCATCTAAAAGAGATAGTTCTTCTTGTCACAAATGGCAGATATATGCCCCAAATGCTATACTAATTATCCCTCCAGGATACACCCTTCTTTTCATTAACAATATTTAATTTGTTACTACTAAAAATTGTGATGAAACATGACTATATCATCTCTTTTTAATATATATACTCTCTAAGTTATTTCAAGTTATTTTCTTTGACACAGAATTTTCACCTCCAATAAGGGACTTTTGAGCCATGCAATGAAATCATCAAAGCGATTCATATATATATATATGTTTGTATAGTTGGGGGAACTTTGTGTCTTTTAGTATGAAATTGATTTCATTAGGGAATTTTCGAATTGACTCAGTCTCATTGCCAGTCCAATTACTCATATAGCACTATTTTTCTTTAATGGATGCGAGGAGGGAATAGATACATTGTGAGACTGAAGATTACCGCATGGGCAGGGGAGAGTCCACTTCCTTCACAAAGATTGGTATCTTTATCAGATTTTCATGAAAGTATTCGGTACATTATGAGTGAGCGTGTCCTCAATCTAAAATGTATCCTCCCCTCCTAGCCCCCGAATTATATCTTGCGAAAATCGATAATTCTGGGTGTTATAACTGCCAATTACTTGATAAATACTGATCAGGAATCACAGAAATCTGAATTTCTGCACCATTTCCCACAATTTTCCCTAATTTCCATGCAGAGTGCCCGGGCAAAACACTTTGAATGGTGATCCCATTCGGTCTAACAGGGCACTGGAGTGAGGCCCTAAGTCATAGAAAATCACCATTGCAAGGAAATATACTTTTCATTTCGTATCCCTAGAAGCAGCAACCTAATTATGCAACGGTCCAGAAGATGAAACGTTAAGAAATCAGAGCTGTGTGAAAGCGCTGTACTCTGGAACAAGGTGAAGCATAATATATTTCGATTTTACATTGCATGCATTCATTTTTTTGTAAAGTTTATAAGATGTTGCCCTGGTGTTAAAAGGCAAGAAGGAAAGGATTAGCTAATGTTTGACTCTTTTTGCATCTTTACGGTCACAAAAAATACTGTCAAAGCAATGAAGAGGGTGAACAAATATTTGATTCCATTTCATTCTCGTTAAATCTCCAGTTTCCAAACTACAGCAGAGAAGGCAAGTCAAGAATGCGCCCAACCATATTGAAGTACGCTTGCAGTGCATGAATGAATTTTAAGGATCAATGATTTAGCTTAATGACAAAAGAAAATGTGTGCAAATTTGACTTGGAAATGTGCGCCTTATTGTTTGCAATGCCTCTCTAATCTCCTTTTTCTCAAATTACCATCATAACGTGCTGTATAAACTAATTACGGCAAGTAGAGAGATTTCAGGAAGAAGGTAAGAAGCACTGTAAACAGCTGGGCTTGCTCCATCAAGCACTGTTTGGAAGATACTGTCACGAAGGCTGTGATTCACTTCATCTGGTTTTTGTTGCAGTTATTTGTGCAGCTTTCACACATTTTTTTTTTTAACAACACAGTGAATACATTTGACTAATTGAAAGAATAATGCTACAAGATCCATATTTTCGCTGTAATATCTTGGTTCAAAGAAGAATGTAGGTGTGCAGGCCTAATAGTGTTTCCTTGTGCCACACTAGCGTCATTTTTTTGTATGCTATTGTGGCTCAAGGAGGGAATGTTTGCTGCGTCGTATTTACAAAGAGGTGCAATGTATGCATTGCGCCACTTAGTGGCCTCTTGCGTCACATTATGCCTGCGTCAGGCATAATGTATGTAAAGGGGGGCGTTCCAGTGTTAGGAGGCCCACAAACGTTTTTGGTGTCATTTTTAATGCCTGCTCAAAGCAGGTGTTAAAATGATGCACCCAAATTAACCTATGGGCATCCTTGGACTATGCTCCACTAACGTCAACATTTTTTATGCTAGTGGAGCAAAGCACCGCAATAGAGTCAAAAACTCTGACGCTATTAGCCTAACTACTGCCATGGTGCACTGTGTTATAAATACTGCGCACACATGGTGTCGTTAAGTGGGGCAGTACTGATGCACCAGTTTCTTGTAAATCTGGCCCAAAATATTTTAACCTTCTGTAAATGAGAAGGTACTATTTATTAAAAGGGAAGATTCATAAATAAATCACAAATTGATCAAAGCACTCTTCTCTGTTCTGGATTTGTTTATAGCCTCTAGTTTGTGCTCATGTACTTGACTCAGTAGGTACACCTTTGGCATTACACATGTTCTGATTCACAGCAAGAGCCTTTGATTATTAAAACACAACATTTCATTAGAGAGCTGTACTTAAGTTGTGCAGACTATGGTGGCCATCACAATAACTGCTTTTGTTTTACTAGTCTTTGGTTGTGGGAAAAACATTGTGACTTATTTCATATTTAAATATCTTATATATTCATACACAAAGTCAGACTAGGACGGTTAATACGTCCGGCACCAAAATAAAGAATAGCATGGTTACTCACCTGTGACGGTCTCAAGGCACTGGGGGAGGAGGTGGGCCTCATCTGAAGAGCCACTATTTGAAGTTCTTCCTGAGGATGGTGAGTGATGGGCTTTGTCTGAGGTGCAGGAGGAAGTTGCTGCAGTGTAGGTGAAGAATCATCCTCCGGTGGTGATTTTGCAGATGTGAGGGATGATGGCCAGGGCCATCTGGATGAAGCAGAGGGATCTGGCGGGGGTGTGGAACAGAGACAAGGTGGTTCAGGTAGTGTGGTCCTGCGTTGTGTATACTCTTGTACGTGTGGGTGAGTCGCTTCTCGACCGGTAGCCAGTGGAGGGTCTTCAGGTGTTGGGACGTGTTCTCAGCGAGGGAGGTCCAGAATGAGTCTGGCGGCGGCGTTCTGGATGAGTTGGAGTTTTTAATATTTTTATGAGGTGCTGGCATAGAGGGCATTGCTGTAGTCGAGCTTGGTAGTCACGAAGGCGTGGGTGACTGTCCTGCGACAGTCTGCAGGGATCCATCTGAAGATCTTCCGGTTTGCGGAGTGTATGCCAGCAGGGGGAGGCAACAGAATATACCTGGAGGGTCATGGATATGGAGGAGTCGAGGATGGTTCCATGCTCAGTCAATGCAGAGGGGGGCACCGATGGATGTGGGCCCCCAGGAGTCCTTCTAAGCTGAGGTGGCATTTCCAAAGATGATGAGCTCAGTCTTGTCGGAGTTGAGCTTGAGGCAGCTTTCTCTCATCCAGTAGGTGACGGAGTCCATTCCTGAGTGGAAGTTCCATTTGGCCGTGTCCTCGGTGAGGGAAATGATGAGTTGTGTTGTTATCTGCATATGACATGATGTTCATACCGTGGCTTCTGATGACTGCAGCAAGAGTGGCCATGTATATGTTGAACAGTGTGGGACTCAGTGAGGATCCTTGGGGGACTCCGCAGTTGACTCTTGTGGGTCTGGCAGTGTACGGCAGGAGTCTGGCCCTCTGCAATCTTCCCGAGAGGAAGGAGTGAATCCAACATATGGCTCTTCCGCGGATTCCAATGCTGTGGAGTCTGGTGCACAGAGTTCTGCGACAGCCCGCGTCGAATGCTGCTGAGGGGTCGAGGAGTATGAGTGCTGCAGTGTGGCTGCCATCTAGGAGTATTCAGAAGTTGTCAGTGGCTGCCAGGAGGGCTGTTTCCGTGCTGTGGTTGCTACAGAAGCCGGACTGGGAGCTATCCAGGGAGTTGTTGGCCTTGATGAAATTCTGTAGTTGTGAGTTGATTGCTTTCTCCAATACTTTGGCGGGGTAGGGTAGAAGCGAGATGGGCCAGAAATTCTTTAGTTCTGATAGGTTGGCTGAGGGTTTCTTCAGGAGAGGGCGTATTTCAGTGTGTTTCAAGTCCTCAGGGAAGGTGCCAGTGTTGATGGAGCAGTTGATTGTGTTACGGTGCTCGGGGCAATGATGTGGGTAGAGGTCAGAGGGGGTTCCAGAGTGGGTGCTGTTCAGGATGTTGACTGTTTCATCTGTGGATGGTCTGGGTGGGTTCTGGGGGGGTGGGTCGGTCACAGGTTCCGATGCCAGGCTTTTCCGGGAGGAAGCTGTCATAGATGTCCTAGATCTTGTGGTGGAAAATGGAGGCGAGTTTGTCGCAGAGGTCCTGTGATGGGGATGCTGGTGACTTTGGAGGGGAGATCTATGAACTTGTTGATGACTGAGAAGAGTTCCTTAGAGTTATGTGTGGAGGAGTTGATGCACTCCCGGAGTGCGTCCTTCCTTGCGTTCTTGATTTTCTGTTGGTGGTTGGCTGTTGCGGCTCTGAATGAGTCGAGTTCTTTGGTGGCTTGGTTGTTCCTCCATTTTTTCTCTAAACGTTTGCGGGTACGCTTTGATTCTTGGAGTTCAGTGGTGAACCAGCTGGCTTTCTTATGTATGTGTTTGGCCGATGTCAGCCGGAGAGGAACTATATTGTCGGCGCATTTGGTGATCCATGTATTGAGATTGCCACTGCTATGTTGTCATCATTGGAGGAAGGAATTTGGCGAGTGATGAGATGAGTTGCTCATTGGTGATTTTGTTAAATTTTTGGGGGGGGGTCCTGGAGGTGCGGGTGCAGCTGCTGGGTGTGGTGATTATGAAGTGTATGCAGCAGTGGTCGGTCCAGTCTGGGCTGGAGATGGTCTTGATGGTGATCCGGTTGCTTCAGGTGAAAATGGGGTCAAGTGTGTGTCTTGCAATGTGTGTGGGTGCTGAGACCAGCTGTCTGAGGCTGAGGTTGGTGAGGTTGTCAAGTTGAGCAGTGGTGTTTAGGTCGGTGCAGTCCCGAGGTGTAAATTCAGGTCGCAGAGGAGGAGGAAATTGACTGACGCCAGGGCCTGGGGGGTAGCGATGTCTAGATTGCCATCTGTAAAAGCTGGGTGGGGGCTTGGTGGCCTTTACACTAGGGTGTTGCAGACAGAGGAGTTGTGGTTGGAGTGGACCAGTAAGTGAAGATGTTCCATGGTGGTGCAGTGTTCTTCTGGCACAGCCTTGTCACGTAATGAGAACTTGTGTACGATGGAGAGTCCTTCACCTGGGCGTGAGGGATGGTCCTTCCTTAGGATGCTTTAACCATTGGTAATGGGGATGGCAGTGTCTGGACCCGAGGTGGGGTTGGTCCAGGTCTCGGTAAGGAAGACGATGTCCGGTCGGGCGGTGTCGATCAAGTCCCAGAGGTCGGTGGCGTGTTTGTGGTGGGTGCGGAAGTTCAAAAGCAGGCAGTTGATGGTTTTGGAGGTTGTTGGTATCTTTGTGTGTGGAGAGTACCTTTGGCTTGTTGAGGCTGGCACTGAAGTTACAGTTCCTGCAGGCGAAAGGTCCATGGGTATCCTTGGGGGAGATGGTGCAGCAGTTGCTGAGATGCCTGGTGTTGAGGCAGAGGAGGGTGTTGGATTTGTAACAGAGGCAGTCCAGGGGTGGTTTACCAGAGATCCAGAGTTGCTTGCGCTGGGCACGGACCAGGTGCGGACGGGCACAGAAGGGCAAGCCTTTGGCGCACCAGCTGCTCGGGCACGCTGCAGCCGCCATTAAGAAAGGGAGGGGGTGGGGAGAGCAGTTGGCTCGGTGGTGGGAGGGCGGGAAAGGTGCTTCGCGGGGAGGAGGGCAGAGGAAAGAGGGGAGTAAGGAAAAAAGAATAGAGGAAAAACGAGAGAAGACAGAGAAAAAGACAGATAAAGCAAGAGTAAAAGAGCGACAGAGAGAAAGAAATACTTACTTGTGATTGCCACTAGACCAACAGAGATGAGGCGCAGGGACGAGTTTGCGGGTGGAGGAGGGCCTCAAACTGATAGTCAGGATACTCTCAGTTCGACCCAGCAAAGGCAGAGGGAGCAGCAGCCAGAGGGGTTTGGGAGGGCAGCAGATGCTGACCAGGAGGTCAGTGCAGTTGCCCTCTGCTACCCAAGGTTTTGAAAGGAGAAGCACATCAAAGTGCTACCATATCCCGGAGATTCTATCAGTCAAAAGAGTGAGGATGAACGCCCGTGCAATAGAAGTGCAATTGCATAGATCTATTCCCAATTGAAGACTTGGTGAGAAAGTTAAAAGGACAGGTAAGCAATCTCTAATATCTATAATGGAAATAAATGAAGAAGAATCAGAGAAATATGACCTTTCGAAGAGAAAGTACAGAAAGTGTAAAAAGTTTTTTTTTTCCTTCTTGTAGGTCTTGAGCCATTTACATATTTGTTATATGGTGCCTTTTCATGTTTTTATCTACAGATTGAACACCATCTCACTAAAATTTAGTACATTGCTATAAGTCAAAACGAATCACAACCATGGTACGTAACCTATCTCAGTAGTTAATTCTGCATTTGGATCAATGTACTACTCTCAATGTTTGCTTTTGCATCAGCATGTTTCTTGTTAACGTTCACGGTGCTGGCCCCTTCATTCGACTCACTCTCGCATTTTTGCACTTTTTGCACTTTCTGTACTTTCTTTTCGAAAGAGATGCAATGCAATTGCACTTCTATTGCACGGGCGTTCATCCTCACTCTTTTGACTGATAGAATCTGCGGGATATGGTAGCAATTTGATGTGCTTCTCCTTTCAAAACCTTGGGTCTTCACCCTTCGATGTCTTTTGATTTTTACATTCTAACGACTCCTTAGTTTTTATTTCCATACTTTATCCTTAATTCTACTTTATCTCTTCTTCTACAGCCATGAGAAAGCCCTGGTGAACGCACCCCATAGGGCGAAACACGTGTTGGCTGAGTACCTACTATGTTCTATGCTTTATTTATATGAAGCTATTCACAACTGTCCAATAAACTTCAAGTCCGATTATATGTCTCGGAGTACTTTTCCCTTTCCTTAAGGAACATCATTGGATAATTGGCATTTGGATGCTTACAAATCATCAATATACAAGAGGGAACTCACCATTTATCATTAAGTTCACTTTACAAATGGGGGACTAGGGTCCATTTCCCCCGGTTTAAGTTCCCATGTCTACCTAATTAACTGACAATTTTTACAGGAAGTAACAAACTGGGCTCTTACCTACGCTTACCATTTTTCAAATAATATTAAAATAGTTTTATCTTGATAAATGTTAAGAATTGATTTAAGTGAGAGGTAATTGTTTTTGCCTTCTCATTGTGAATAATAATTATTTTCAAGTACTTTATAGTGTTGGCTTTTGTTTCTGTTGTGCACTTTCTAAAAGTAGCATTTTCTGCCATAGTAATATTAAATCCAACTTCACCAGTAAGCAGGATTTTCTAATACCATTCTGGCCACACTAAACATGACAGGGCTACTCCTTCCATATCAGAATCTACCACTTAAAAGTATATGGGAGCAGTTCTCACAGTAGTGAAACACAAATGTGCGAGTTGTTCACTACCAGTGCATGTCCTGCCTTTTACTCACATAGCACCCTGCCCTATGGGTTCCCTAGGGCCTACTTTAGGGGTGATCTATTTGTAGAAAAAGGGGAGTTTAAGGCTTGGCAAGTCGTTTTAAATGCCAAGTCGAAGTGGTAGTGAAACTGCACACACAGGCCTTGCAAAGGCACTCCTGGGACATGGTTAAGGAGCTATTATGTGGGTGGCAGAACCAGTACGGCAAGCTCACTAGTAGCCTTTAATGTACATGCCCTGGGCACCTATAGGGCACTTTACTAGGGACTTAAAGTAAATTAAATAGGCCAATTGGGTATGCACCTATGTTACCATGTTTTGGGTAGAGATCACATGTACTTTAGCACTGATTAGCAGTGGTAAAGTGTCCAGAGTCCTGAAGCCAACATAAATGAGGTCATAAAAAAGGGAGAAGGAAGGCAAAAGGTTTCGGGTGACCCTTCAGAGAGGGCAATTTTTCAACACCCTGTACTGTAAAATTTGTGTGAATTCATATTTGCAGAGCAGTAATAAATGGATGATTCTTTACCAAACTCGCTCTAGATACTATGTTTTGGGGCCACCTTTATTTTCACTGGCATGGATTGGTAGATTTCATTATGTTTCATCTACGGATTTTTAAAATAATCACAGGTTTACGTTTATATGCAAGCATGCCCCCGAAGCTTGATTCAAATATATTGAATTCTGTACAAATTTAGAGTAATATAGGGTTTTTCATTCACATAATTTTAAAATTGGCACTAAATTTCAATATCTACAAACGTGCCATGTTAGGATTGTCAAATCCTTGTCAAATTGATTGTCAAAGATTGTCCAACAATGCACATTCTGTAGTAATTACTTTATTGCCACCAGAGTCCAGGAAAGCCAGAGTGACTGTTCTCGCCATTTGGGAGTGTAATGTGTTACCAATAGTACCCAGGTCTAGGTACAGATAAATCTTTCAGGATAAATTCCTTTGCTTTTTGCCTGTTATTGTTGGTACAACTTCTTCAAATAATCTTAATAGAAATAATTACATAATCCAGTTGATTGGCACAACAAAATGTTTCAAGATATGATTTATGACATTGATAAAGGTACATCGGGTGTTTTCTCTTTTATTGCCATCAGACTAGAGTTTTTTTCGAAGCTGTGGAATGCAGTTGTTTAATAGTGAATAGTAATATTCCTCATAACATCTTAAAACCATGCGGGAACTCATAACAGCACATACGTTTGACTTGTGTAGCACAAAGACAACCAGTATATTGCCTGGGAATGGTGCAGTGGGCAAATGGTCAGTGTATGTGCAGAAGGTGAAGCTAGCTATTATCTCTCTATATATAGCAACAAAAGCATAATTTAAATTGTAAAAGTAGAACAAGAAAAAAATTTAATAGACAAAAGTATGTAAAGGCATGTACTGCAACGCAGTCTTTTATAGTGAATATTTGGAGCTGTAAATATTGGTTGGAAGGTAAATCAGTATTTGTTTTGGTGGTATTTGATATACCGGCTTATTAAAAACAATCATAGGTCTCTTGTAGTCATTGCTTACCTTGGAAGGTAACCTAAAAAGCAGTACAAGTTGTGTCAGGACCTTTAGGTAAGTGAAGCAGTCCATCTGCTGTAAGCGGTGTGTATCGTGGAAATGCTGGGCTGGGGCAAGATCAAGACATGTTTAGCCCCTGCGATCTGATCTCAAAAGTGAGTGTTGCTGGATTCGGTATGTGTCCAGAGTTTAAATATCTGGTGACAACATCATCCCTCTGCTTATGAGTTAGTAATTGTTGTCAGTTGGCCTTGAACCAGGAGAACAGTTTGGGACATATTTATACTTTTTAGTGCAAAACTGCTCTAATGTAGTTTTGCATCAAAATGTTTTGCACTGGCTTGCACCATTCTTGAGCGTCAGCCGGTCACCATATTTATGGAAGGGTGCATGCTGGTGCAAAGGGTAAGCTAGCGTAAAAAGAAATGACGTTAGCTGGGTGGGGTTGGCAGTATGGGAGAAGGGGGTTTTGCACCAAAAAATGACATTACGCAGGTTAGATTTAAAAAACATGACCCAGCCTAGCATCATTTTCTGACGCAAAATTATCCATACCACGGGACAGGAGGAATGCCCACCACGCAAATGGCCTGCACAGGGGACCAGGGTCCCCTGGGTATGGCCATTGCACCCAGTGCCATGTAGGGGGGCCCATTTCAGGGCCCCCAATGGCACTTTAAAACAAAATACTTACTTTTACTTACCTGGGATGGGGTCCCCATCCTCCGCTGTCCCTCTGGTGTGGGTGAGGGTGTCCCTGGGGCCTGGGGAGGGCACCTGTGGGATTATTCCATGGTGTTCCACCATGGAAATAGTCCCACAGGTCTCCTAATACCTGCCCTGACCCAGGCATTAAATAATGTTGCAAAGCTTGCTTTGCACCATTATTTGACCCCTCCTCTCCTGTGCTTGATTTTAGCACGGGATGATAAATATGGCGCTATGGCCATAGAGTCATTTTTTGCACTGGAATGCCTACCTTGCATCTCATTGACACACGGTAGGTTTCCATGTCCAAAAATTGACTTTAACACCATAACATTGGCATTAAACGGGTCTAGCGCCAAAGTATAAATATGGAGTTAAGTTTGCATCTAATTTGCGTAAAATAAATGATACAAACTTGGTGCAAAACAAGTATAAATATGCCCCTTATTGTTAATTGGTAGTCAATATCAAAGTAGGATTTATTTCATTATTTGGTCATGTAATGAGCAGAGGCTGTGATTCTCACAGGGGTTAGATCAATAAAATTAAAGTGTATATTGGTTGGTCATGTCCGGTGTTAGAAATAAGACTGAAAATGGTATCCGTCTGTAATTGTGCTTATATCTAATGGAACCTAACCACTGCTATTATGCCAGCGGGCATGTAGGTCAGCAACAACGGACCTCAGATTATGTCTATCTTGAGTAATTTTCTGTATTTTGCCATAGCTCCCAGTTTACGTGCAGGTTTTCTTTGGCCTGCCTTTTTCCAGCTTGTACTCTCAGTTCCAGTGAAGAGCTGTTTTGTGATGTAGTCTTTTTTCCTTCTAATGCTGTGTCCTATCTTTCTCCATGTTCTTCTCCTAGTAATGGAGTCCATGCTCTCTCACATGAATTTGTTGAGCAGTTCCTGGTTGAAGATGGTTAAAAGCCATTAAAAAAAAAAAATCATTGCAGGTGACTGGTGTTAAAGGCTGGGAGTTTGGTGATGTTGTTTTCATCATCCTCCATCATTCTGATCTATACAAGAGTGTGGATAGAACACAGATCGGATAAATCCTCAGCCTGGTGTTGGTGCTGTTAACAGATGAATTCCACACATTGGTTCTTCATCATGAAGGCATTCCTGCACTTGTTCAGTCTGCTATTGATTTCACCGACTGCCCCTCCATTGTGTCTGATAATGCTGCCTATGTAGGTGAACTCTTCAGTTAGCACTAGGTCCTCTCCATCCACATTGACTGGGGAAGGATTTAGGATGTTGAGTGGCATACCTTCTGATTTTTTCATGCTAATCTTCAGGCCTACTTGCTGTGCATAGTTGTTGAGGCAATATGTCTTCTCCTTCACATGCTGGTGCGTGTGAGAGAGCAAGACTAGGGCATCCACATAGTCAAGATTCTCCAGCATAGAGCATTCTATGAGTCTGATGTCTCTGGCTTAGTATTCTGTTGTGCATCGTATCACCCAGTCAATGACTAGGTTTGAAGAGCAATGTTGACATCACATCACACATCACTGTCTCACACTAGTCTCGACTTCAAATCTATACTCAGTATCACCTACCTTACAGGTAAAATTGTCTTAAACCTTCTTGATGAGGAGAACTATCCCCTGCTGTATACCATAGGCTCTCAGCATATGCCTGAGGCTGTCACGGCAAATGCTGTCAAAATCAATGAAGCTGACATATAGTTCTCTCCACCACTCTGTGGACTGCTCTATGATGTTGTGCGCAATAACAAACATATCAATATTCCCACTCTACTCTCATGAAACCCAGCCTGTTATTTTCTTAACTGTTTACCCATGGCACCAGAAAGGGATGTATAAAGATTATTGCTAGATTTTACTTGAAATTGACATAAGGTTAATTCCATGCCAGTTGTTACAATTGCTTAATGCTCCCTTCTTTTTAAATCTGGACAATGGTATCATGGTTTCAGTCATTTGGTATCTTTTTCCCTTCCAAAGCACTGTAAACAGTGGTTACAATTGCTTAATGCTCCCTTCTTTTTAAATCTGGACAATGGTATCATGGTTTCAGTCATTTGGTATCTTTTTCCCTTCCAAAGCACTGTAAACAGTGGATGGGGGATCTTGGCCGATGTTTAAAGATCGGCCTAGGACATTTCTGCATTCAAGTATTCTTGGCCAGACAAAGTCTTCAGAGATTGAACAACAGTGACAATTTCTTCTTTCTGTGGTGGGGCGGTGTTCACATCCAAGTCTGTCTCTGCTTCTTGGATGTCCACTTTGCTTGTTGGCACAGGTCGGTTCAAGACCTCTTTGAATTACTCGGGCCAGTGCTGCTCTTTCTCCATTGTGAGTAATCTGCTTTGCTTGTCTATGATGGGGCTGTTGTGTATTGCACAGGAATTACCAGGGACTATCCTCATGAGCTTAAAAACCTTCTCCTGTGTTCATTTACTGGCTGCTGCCTCTGCATGGCTTGCAAGATTATCCATACATGCCCGTTTGTCTGCTCTTATCATACTTTGGACTGCTGTATTTGCTTATAAGAATGGAATCGTCTATTTCTCCTGCAATCTCTCAGATGTGGTCTCCTTGAGCTTGTTTTCTGCTCTCCTATCTTCAATAGTGTGCCATGTATCTTGTCTTATCATTCTTTCCACTTTCTTACCTTGGGCCAAAGGCATGTTTCACTGTTCTTCACATATTCTGAGCAAGGGGAAAGAGACTTGCCTAACTGAATGGAAGCCATTCAAAGCAGACTTATGACAGACAGGTTAAAAATTAGACCCATCAACATGGCCATTATCCAGTTCAATGCACTAACAAATGCCACAGAGGAAGCAGTCAAGCAAAGAGAGGCAAGCTGAGCTTGAAGACATGATAAGTGGCATCTGGATAAGGTCACTGAAAGATATCAGAGAGTGTGAAGGTGAGCAGATATCAGTAATGATCATCATCTTGTGACTGTTCTAACAAAGGTGAAGCTCAGAAACACAACAAATCTGGGTGGCAGCACTTCCATGTGATAAAAGTACTTGATGAGACCTTAAGTCTGTTTCTTCTATAATTATGTCCTTCATTGGAAAAACCTAAATGGAAGATTGACAGCCATATTGGAGTGGCATTGAGACAGTATTAGAGCAATTTTAGATTGCCAGAGATGTCACAAATTAATAGAAGTGAAGAGAGTGTAAAGTTTAAAGTTAAGGAGATGAAATTATAGGTCAGAAATAGAGGCGCTTGATTTATTAACTGGAAGGAAGTATCATGGATAGCATATTTACATTAGCCAAAATTGGGTACATTGCTTGTGTGTCTTGGACTGCAAGTGTAGCTACCAGTTTATTTTGTTAATAAACTGTAGAATCAGCTGTGTAATTACTGCCAACAATATGCTAAATAGCCAGGAAAGAATTACAGGTTGCGTGATTAGACCGGGCTCACTAAAAAGGGTACCTGGTTAAATTATATTCTCAAGAGACATATTATGTACCTTTGTAGCATAAACCTGATTAAAGTTCAGATATAGATGTACTATAATATGGGAAGTCACGCGTGCACACACTTTTAGAACTACATGTGAGGAAAGAAATTAAGTGTGCGGAAGGTGCCTTATAAAATCTGCTAAAGATACAATCCTAGGTGCATTAGGTGACCACATAAAGGCCTTTTGAGTTTATTGTGGTGCTGTGAGTGACTGAAGTTTGAGGATGGTGGATCCGAGTCCTCAAGATGAGATCTAGAAACTCTTTCTCAACATCTAAAAGAATGATTCAAAACTGCCACTTGTGGGAACATCTTTATTCCATTCATAAAAAGGAAAAAAATATGTTTCCTTTTTTGCAATGGGTTATAATCCAAGGCTAAGTCATTGAGCAAACCAGGTTGCACCCTTAAAACAAAGGGAAAGCTTCTGATTATTTAAGTTGGACCTGTACAGTCAGAACTTAACAAAGAAGGACATACAAGTAATCCAGTGTTCAACCTTGTGATTCTAATTTGTTAGATAAGTAAAGTTAGTGGTTTTATGTTTACGTAGTTTACAAGAAGAGAAAACTTGCACTTGTAGAACATTTTAGGGCGGTTTTATTTCTCATGTCAATAAATTGTGATGACAAATGCAAAAAGAACAGATGATGGACAGAATGGGGAACAAATCAAACATTCACTCTGTTGGACCTAGGCCTTTTTGCAGGGTCATCCCCAATCTTTTTGCCTCCTTCCTCCTATTTATTCTGACCAGTTTACGCTGGCTTTAGGACTCTGGGCACTTTACCACTTCTAACCAGTGCTAAAGTGCAAATGCTCCCTGTGTGAATTGTATTGTTGATTGGTTTTTGCATGATTGGCATATTTGATATACTAGAAAGCCCCTAGTAAAGTGCACTAGAGGTGCCTAGTGTGAGAAAGTAGCCTCGTTCTAGCCTTGTTACCCCCACTTTTGGCCTGTTTGTGAGTATATGTCAGGGTGTTTTCACTGTCTCACTGGGATCCTGCTAGCCAGGGCCCAGTGTTCATAGTGAAAACCCTATGTTGTCAGTATGTTTGTTATGTGTCACTGGGACCCTGCTAGCCAGGACCCCAGTGCTCATAAGTTTGTGGCCTATATGTGTTCCCTGGGTGATGCCTAACTGTCTCACTGCGGCTCTGCTAACCAGAACCTCAGTAGTTATGCTCTCTCTGCTTTCCAAATTTGTCACTAACAGGCTAGTGACTAAAATTACCGATTCACATTGGCATACTGGTACACCCATATAATTCCCTAGTATATGGTACTGAGGTGCCAAGGGTATTGGGCTTCCAGGAGATCCCTATGGGCTGCAGCATTTCTTTTGCCACCCAGAGGGAGCTCTGACAATTCTTACACAGGCCTGCCAGTGCAGCCTGAGTGAAATAACGTCCACGTTATTTCACAGCCATTTACCACTGCACTTAAGTAACTTATAAGTCACCTATATGTCTAACCTTCACCTGGTGAAGGTTGGGTGCAAAGTTACCTAGTGTGTGGGCACCCTGGCACTAGCCAAGGTGCCCCCACATCGTTCAGGGCCAATTCCCCGGACTTTGTGAGTGCGGGGACACCATTACATGCGTGCACTATACATAGGTCACTACCTATATATAGCGTCACAATGGTAACTCCGAACATGGCCATGTAACATGTCTAAGATCATGGAATTGTCACCCCAATGCTATTCTGGCATTGGGGTGACAATTCCATGATCCCCCGGGTCTCTAGCACAGAACCCGGGTACTGCCAAACTGCCTTTTCAGGGTTTGCACTGCAGCTGCTGCTGCTGCCAACCCCTCAGACAGGTTGCTGCCCCCCTGGGGTCCAGGCAGCCCTGGCCCAGGAAGGCAGAACAAAGGATTTCCTCTGAGACAGGGTGTTACACCCTCTCCCTTTGGAAAAAGGTGTGAAGGCGGGGGAGGAGTAGCCTCCCCCAGCCTCTGGAAATGCTTTGATGGGCACAGATGGTGCCCATCTCTGCATAAGCCAGTCTACACCGGCTCAGGGATCCCCCAGCCCTGCTCAGGCGTGAAACAGGACAAAGGAAAGGGGAGTGACCACTCCCCTGACCTGCACATCCCAGGGGAGGTGCCCAGAACTACTCCATTGTGTCCCAGACCTCTGCCATTGTGGAAACAGTGGTGTCTGTGGCACACTGGACTGCTCTGAGTGGCCAGTGCCAGCAGGTGACGTCAGAGGCTCATTCTGATAGACTCTTACCTCTCTTGGTAGCCAATCCTCCTTCCTAGGTAGCCAAACCTCCTTTTCTGGCTATTTAGGGTCTCTGCTTTGGGGAATTCTTCAGATAACGAATGCAAGAGCTCATCAGAGTTCCTCTGCATCTCCCTCTTCACCTTCTACCAAAGAATCGACCTCTGAATGCTCAGGACGCCTGCAAAACCGCAACAAAGTAACAACACGACTACTAGCAACCTTGTATCGCTTCATCCTGCCAGCTTTCTCAACTGTTTCCAGGTGGTGCATGATCTGAGGGTAGCCTGCCTCCTCTCTGCACCAGGAGCTATGAAGAAATCTCCAGTGGGTCGACGGAATCTTTCCCCTGCAACCGCAGGCAACAAAAGACTGCATCACCGGTCCTTTGGGTCCCCTCTCAGCACAACGAGCGTGGTCCCTGGACCTCAGCAACTCTGTCCAAGTGACTCCCACAGTCCAGTGACTCTTCAGTCCAAGTTTGGTGGAGGTAAGTCCTTGCCTCCCCGCGCTAGACTGCATTGCTGGGTACCGCGTGATTTGCAGCTGCTCCGGCTCCTGTGCACTGTTCCAGGATTTCCTTCGTGCACAGCCAAGCCTGGGTCCCTGACACTTCTTCCTGCAGTGCACAACCTTCTGAGTTGTCCTCCAGCGTCGTGACACTCCCTTTTGTGACTTCGGGTGGACTCCGGTTCACTTTTCTTCTAAGTGCCTCTTCAGGTACTTCTGCGGGTGCTACCTGCTTCTGTGAGGGCTACCTGACTTGCTGGGTGCCCCCTCTGTCTCCTCATCCAAGTGGCAACATCCTGGTCCCTCCTGAGCCACAGCAGCATCCAAAAACCCTAACCGCGACCCTTGCAGCTAGTAAGGCTTGTTTGCGGTCTTTCTGCATGGAAACACCTTTGCAAGCTTCTTCACGATGTGGGACATCCACCCTCCAAAGGGGAAGTTCCTAGTCCTCTTCTTTCTTGCAGAACTCCAAGCTTCTTCTAACAGATGGCAGCTTCCTTGCACCCTCAGCTGGCATTTCCTGGGCTCCTGCCCACTCTCGACACTGTTGCGACTATTGGACTTGGTCCCCTTATTTTACAGGTACTCAGGTCTGGAAATCCACTGTTGTTGCATTGCTGGTGTTTGTTCTTCCTGCAGAATCCTCCTATCACAACTTCTGTGCTCTCTGGGGGTTGTAGGTGCACTTTACACCTACCTTTCAGGGTCTTGGGGTGGGCTAGTTTTCTAACCCTCACTGTTTTCTTACAGTCCCAGCGACCCTCTACAAGCTCACATAGGTTTGGGGTCCATTCGCGGTTCGCATTCCACTTTTGGAGTATATGGTTTGTGTTGCCCCTATACCTATGTGCTCCTATTGCAATCCATTGTAACTTTAAACTGCTTGCATTACTTTTCTTGCTATAACCTGCATAATTTTGGTTTGTGTACATATATCTTGTGTATATAACTTATCCTCATACTGAGGGTACTCACTGAGATACTTTTGGCATATTGTCAAAAAAAAAAAATTACCTTTATTTTTAGTACTTCTGTGTATTGTGTTTTCTTATGATATTGTGCATATGACACCAGTGGTATAGTAGGAGCTTTACATGTTTCCTAGTTCAGCCTAAGCTGCTTTGCCATAGCTACCTTCTATCAGCCTAAGCTGCTAGAAACACCTCTTCTACACTAATAAGGGATAACTGGACCTGGCACAAGGTGTAAGTACCTCTGGTACCCACTACAAGCCAGGCCAGCCTCCTACACCTAGGGCCTGCAAATCAAATGCTACTAGTGGGCCTGCAGCACTGGTTGCGCCACACACATGAGCAGCCGTGTAAACATGGCTAAGACCTGCCACTGCAGTGACTCTGTGTGCAGTTTTAAACTGCCAATTCGACTTGGCAAGTGTACTCACTTGCCAGGCCTAAACCTTCCCTTTTCATACATGTAAGGCACCCCTAAGGTAGGCCTTAGGTAGCCCCATGGGCAGGGTGCAGTGTAAGTCTAAGGTAGGACATATACTATTGTGTTGTATATCTCCTAACAGTGAAATACTGCCAAATTTGGTTTTCACTGTGCAAGGCCTGTCTCTCTCATAGGTTAACATGGGGGCTGCCTTTAACCGCTTGAGTGCGGGCGTCGGCCACTGGCCGACGCCCACACACCCTCCCTGGTGCGGGCCACGACCAGTGGCCGACACCAGGAAGGGCATTAATAACTCCTCGGGTGCGTTGCGCCCGAGGATTATTTTTTTTTTTTTTACTACCCCCGGGAGACACGGAAGCTACCGTGTCTCCCCCCGCCCCCCACCCGCCCCTTTGTGACGTCAGTGCGCCGCGAGGCGCGCTGACGTTGCAAAGGTGTTTTCCCCATGAAAGCAGGAAGCAGCCTTGCGGCCGCTTCCTGCTTTCATGGGGAAAACGGCCTTTTACACGTTAGGGAAGGCCTTGTAAGAAAGGGGAGAGTCTCCCCTTTCTTACGAGGCCTTCCTGAAAGTGTTTCCTGGCCCCCGATCGCAGCACAGCTGCGATCGGAGGCCAGGAAACACTTTCAGGAAGGCCTCGTAAGAAAGGGGAGACACTCCCCTTTCTTACGAGGCCTTCCTGAAAGTGTTTCCTGGCCCCCGGTCGCAGCTGTGCTGCGATCGGTGGCCAGGAAACACTTTCAGGTTTCCTGGCTCCCCCGATCGCAGCACAGCTGCGATCGGGGGGGCCAGGAAACATTTTGAAAAGGCCTCGTAAGAAAGGGGAGAGTCTCCCCTTTCTTACGAGGCCTTCTGAAACGGTTTCCTGGCCCCCGATCGCAGCACAGCTGCGATCGGGGGCCAGGAAACCCCACTAGACACCAGGGATTTCACTTTTGGGGGGCGGCCCCCCCGGAAAACGGGCCGCCCCCCCCGGCATAATTTTTTTTATTAAAAAAAAGGTAGGTGCCCCCTAACAGTGAAATACTGCCAAATTTGGTTTTCACTGTGCAAGGCCTGTCTCTCTCATAGGTTAACATGGGGGCTGCCTTTAACCGCTTGAGTGCGGGCGTCGGCCACTGGCCGACGCCCACACACCCTCCCTGGTGCGGGTCACGACCAGTGGCCGACACCAGGAAGGGCATTAATAACTCCTCGGGTGCGTTGCGCCCGAGGATTATTTTTTTTTTTTTTACTACCCCCGGGAGACACGGAAGCTACCGTGTCTCCCCCCGCCCCCCACCCGCCCCTTTGTGACGTCAGTGCGCCGCGAGGCGCGCTGACGTTGCAAAGGTGTTTTCCCCATGAAAGCAGGAAGCAGCCTTGCGGCCGCTTCCTGCTTTCATGGGGAAAACGGCCTTTTACACGTTAGGGAAGGCCTTGTAAGAAAGGGGAGAGTCTCCCCTTTCTTACGAGGCCTTCCTGAAAGTGTTTCCTGGCCCCCGATCGCAGCACAGCTGCGATCGGAGGCCAGGAAACACTTTCAGGAAGGCCTCGTAAGAAAGGGGAGACACTCCCCTTTCTTACGAGGCCTTCCTGAAAGTGTTTCCTGGCCCCCGGTCGCAGCTGTGCTGCGATCGGTGGCCAGGAAACACTTTCAGGTTTCCTGGCTCCCCCGATCGCAGCACAGCTGCGATCGGGGGGGCCAGGAAACATTTTGAAAAGGCCTCGTAAGAAAGGGGAGAGTCTCCCCTTTCTTACGAGGCCTTCTGAAACGGTTTCCTGGCCCCCGATCGCAGCACAGCTGCGATCGGGGGCCAGGAAACCCCACTAGACACCAGGGATTTCACTTTTGGGGGGCGGCCCCCCCCGGAAAACGGGCCGCCCCCCCCGGCATAATTTTTTTTATTAAAAAAAAGGTAGGTGCCCCCTGGGGGGGGGGGGCGCGATCGCGCCCCCCCCCCAGGGGATTTTTTTTTTTTTTCAAAAAAATAAAGAAAGAAAGAAATATGAAATTACAGGGGGTCGCCCGTGGGCAGGGTGACCCCCTGTGGGGGCAATTTTTTTTTTAGATGTTGTAGGGTTTCCCTGGGGGCCATTTTGGCCCCCAAGGAAACCATACAGCAACTAAAAAAAATATATATGTATATATCTATATATATATATGTCTATGTAGATAGATATATCTAGGTACATGGATATATCTATAGATATATCTATGTAGATATATATATATATATATATATATATATATATAGGTAGATCTGTATCAAAGAGATTTATAAAGCGCGCTACTCACCTGTGAGGGTCTCAAGGCGCTGCGGGGGGGGGACAGGGGGAGGGAAAGGGGCTAGGAGGATCACTGTTCAAAAAGCCAGGTTTTGAGGCCCTTCCTGAAAAGAAGTAGGTTTTGGGTCTTGCGAATGTGGGTTGTGAGTGCGTTCCAGGTTTTGGGTGTAATGTAGGAGAAGGATCTGCCCCCGGTGGTGGTGTGTTTGATGCGGGGGACAGAGGCGAGAGAGAGGTCAGCTGAGCGGACGTTTCGTGTGGGGGTGTGGAAGGTGACTCTCGTTGAGGTAGGCAGGGCCTGTGTTGTGGAGTGATTTGTGTGCGAGGATGAGGATCTTGAAGGTGATCCTTTTGTCAATGGGGAGCCAGTGGAGGGATTTGAGGTGTGGAGAGATGTGTTCGTGTCGGCGGAGGTCGAGGATGAGTCGTGCTGCGGAGTTCTGGATGCGTGTAGTTTGCACTTGAGTTTTAGAGTGGTGCCGGCGTAGAGGGCGTTTCCGTAATCAAGCCTGCTGCTGATGAGTGCGTGAGTGACAGTTTTTCTGGTCTCTGTGGGGATCCATTTGAATGTTTTTCAGTATACGGAGTTTGTTGAAGCATGAGGAGGTAAGAGCGTTGATTTGTTGGGTCATAGAGAGGGAGGAGTCTAGGATGATGCTGAGGTTGCGTGCGTAGTTGGCGGGGGTGGGTGCAGGGCCTAGCGTGGTGGGCCACCATGGGGGGTCCCAGGTGTTTTTGTGTGGGCCAAAGAGGATTATTTCGGTTTTGCTTGAGTTGAGTTTCAGGTGGTTGGCTGTCATATATACATCACTTTTGTCAATATGTGTGTGGTTTCCCTGGGGGGAAAAGGGTCCGACTTGTCTAGTGGCAGTTTTAGTGCAATAAAGAAGCGCAGAAGGTTTATATGCCTACTGCAAAGAGCACATCTGTATTTTATGTAAATAGCTGAGTACATTAGTAAAGTCTATGGAGAGATGAAGGGCACTTTTGCTGGGTGGTAATGAGGGAATCCGAGGAGGAGGGAGTGGGAGCACCAACAATGATTGTTGGACTGGGCGCAGGAGGTGCTAAAGACTGTGACGAATGGTATGTGACAAGGTGTTTTTTGAGTGTCTTGAAAGTACGTGCTGATTGAGGGAAGAAGCGCAGGTAAGGTGGCCTCTACTGTTGCACGTATCTCACACACACCATCGATTTTGTGACTGTCTACGTAGGCTAGTGTTTTAGAGCAACAGTTTAGCCAATAGCAGAGATGGCATCTTGATGGATGACTGCTGCCTGCACTTGGGTTATAGAGGACCGCTCTGACATAGGATCAGAGACTGAGACATCAGATACTGAGACAGCATCTGAGGGATAGGACAATGGCGCAGACTCTGGGAGTGATTTTTCAGTCAGAGGAGTCCCATTCGAAAACTCCTCTTCCAGTACATTATGAGGGAGGTGATGAGGACAGTCCTGCTGTCCCTTCGCAAGCTGTTCGTGCAACTGGGTAATAGTGGGTTAGGCCAACCCAGAAAGCAGGTGAATGCGGCGGCAAGCAGAGAGAGAGTGCTCTCTTGGGAGCTCACCAATTTAGTTCAGCCCCAAATTCCACCACCCAAATCATATTGTGGAGACATCAAAATTGTCTATGGCAAAACAAACTGGTTTTGTAAGGCAGGCACCTGTGTTTTTGGTCCTGGATTCGGCGGCCATATAGAGAAACACACTAAACCCAAACATTTCTGGAAACTAGACATTCGGGGGAGTCCACAGAGGTGTGACTTGTGTGAATTCCCCAAAGTTTTCTTACCCAGAATACCCTGCAAAGCTGAAATGTTGAAAAAAAACTCTATTTTTCTCGCATTTCTGTCACACAAATTACAGGAATATGCTGGGATCCACAACATTCTTACCACCCAGTGACTCCTCACCTTTCCTGATAAAAACACTACCCCACTTGAGTGCCTACACCTAGTGCCTGTGTCAGGAATGGATCACCCCAGGGTCAACAGCTGCCTCACGTAAGGACCAACATTGACCGTTGTGTGATCTATTCCTGTCGCAGGCACCAGGCCTAACCACACAAGTGAGGTATCATATTTATCGCGAGACTTGGGGGAACGCTGGGTGGAAGGAAATTTGTGGCTCCTCTCAGATTCCAGAACTTTCTGTCACCGAAATGTGAGGAAAACGTGGTATTTTAGCCACATTTTGAGGTTTGCAAAGGATTCTGGGTAACAGAACCTGGTCCGAGCCCCATAAGTCACCTCATCTTGGATTCCCCTGGGTTTCTAGTTTTCAAAAATGTGCTGGTTTGCTAGGTTTCCCCAGGTGCCGGCTGAGCTAGAGGCCAAATTCCACAGGTAGGCACTGTTTTCTATGAAAAAATGTGATGTGTCCATGTTCTGTTTTGGGGCATTTCCTGTCGCGGGCGCTAGGCCTACCCACACAAGTGAGGTATCATTTTTATCGGGAGACTTAGGGGAAAGCCGGGTGGAAGGAAATTTGTGGCTCCTCTCAGATTCCAGAACTTTCTGTCACCGAAATGTGAGGAAAACTTGTTTTTTTAGCCACTTTTTGAGGTTTGCAAAGGATTCTGGGTAACAGAACCTGGTCCGAGCCCCGCAAGTCACCCCTCCTTGGATTCCCCTAGGTCTCTAGTTTTCAGAAATGCACAGGTTTGGTAGGTTTCCCTAGGTGCCGGCTGAGCTAGAGGCCAAAATCTACAGGTAGGCACTTCTCAAAAAACACCTCTGTTTTCTTCCAAAAATTTGGATGTGTCCACGTTGCGCTTTGGGGCGTTTCCTGTCGCGGGCGCTATGCCTACCCACACAAGTGAGGTATCATTTTTATCGGGAGACTTGGGGGAACGCCGGGTGGAAGGAAATTTGTGGCTCCTCTCAGATTCCAGAACTTTCTGTCACCGAAATGTGAGGAAAACTTGTTTTTTTAGCCACTTTTTGAGGTTTGCAAAGGATTCTGGGTAACAGAACCTGGTCCGAGCCCCGCAAGTCACCCCTCCTTAGATTCCCCTAGGTCTCTAGTTTTCAGAAATGCACAGGTTTGGTAGGTTTCCCTAGGTGCCGGCTGAGCTAGAGGCCAAAATCTACAGGTAGGCACTTCTCAAAAAACACCTCTGTTTTCTTCCAAAAATTTGGATGTGTCCACGTTGCGCTTTGGGGCGTTTCCTGTCGCGGGCGCTAGGCCTACCCACACAAGTGAGGTATCATTTTTATCGGGAGACTTGGGGGAACGCCGGGTGGAAGGAAATTTGTGGCTCCTCTCAGATTCCAGAACTTTCTGTCACCGAAATGTGAGGAAAACTTGTTTTTTTAGCCACTTTTTGAGGTTTGCAAAGGATTCTGGGTAACAGAACCTGGTCCGAGCCCCGCGAGTCACCCCTCCTTGGATTCCCCTAGGTCTCTAGTTTTCAGAAATGCACAGGTTTGGTAGGTTTCCCTAGGTGCCGGCTGAGCTAGAGGCCAAAATCTACAGGTAGGCACTTCTCAAAAAACACCTCTGTTTTCTTCCAAAAATTTGGATGTGTCCACGTTGCGCTTTGGGGCGTTTCCTGTCGCGGGCGCTAGGCCTACCCACACAAGTAAGGTATCATTTTTATCGGGAGACTTGGGGGAACGCCGGGTGGAAGGAAATTTGTGGCTCCTCTCAGATTCCAGAACTTTCTGTCACCGAAATGTGAGGAAAACTTGTTTTTTTAGCCACTTTTTGAGGTTTGCAAAGGATTCTGGGTAACAGAACCTGGTCCGAGCCCCGCGAGTCACACCTCCTTGGATTCCCCTAGGTCTCTAGTTTTCAGAAATGCACAGGTTTGGTAGGGTTCCCTAGGTGCCGGCTGAGCTAGAGGCCAAAATCTACAGGTAGGCACTTCTCAAAAAACTCCTCTGTTTTCTTCCAAAAATGTGGATGTGTCCACTTTGCGCTTTGGGGCGTTTCCTGTCACGGGCGCTAGGCCTACCCACACAAGTGAGGTATCATTTTTATCGGGAGACTTGGGGGAAAGCCGGGTGGAAGGAAATTTGTGGCTCCTCTCAGATTCCAGAACTTTCTGTCACCGAAATGTGAGGAAAACTTGTTTTTTTAGCCACTTTTTGAGGTTTGCAAAGGATTCTGGGTAACAGAACCTGGTCCGAGCCCCGCAAGTCACCCCTCCTTGGATTCCCCTAGGTCTCTAGTTTTCAGAAATGCACAGGTTTGGTAGGTTTCCCTATGTGCCGGCTGAGCTAGAGGCCAAAATCTACAGGTAGGCACTTTGGAAAAAACAGCTGTGTTTTCTATAAAAAAAATAGGATGTGTCTATGTTGTGTTTTGGGGCATTTCCTGTCGCGGGCACTAGGCCTACCCACACAAGTGAGGTATCATTTTTATCGGGAGACTTGGGGGAACACAGAATAGCAAAACAAGTGTTATTGCCCCTTATCTTTCTCTACATTTTTTCCTTCCAAATATAAGAGAGTGTGTAAAAAAGACGTCTATTTGAGAAATGCCCTGCAATTCACATGCTAGTATGGGCACCTCGGAATTCAGCGATGTGCAAATAACCACTGCTCCTCAAAACCTTATCTTGATCCCATTTTGGAAATGCAAAGGTTTTCTTGATACCTCTTTTTCACTCTTCATATTTCAGCAAATGAATTGCTGTATATCCAGTATAGAATGAAAACCAACTGCAGGGTGCAGCTCATTTATTGGCTCTGGGTACCTAGGGTTCTTGATGAACCTACAAGCCCTTTATATCCCCGCAACCAGAAGAGTCCAGCAGACAAAACGGTATATTGCTTTCAGAAATCTGACATCGCAGGAAAAAGTTACAGAGTAAAACATAAAGAAAAATGGCTGTTGTTTTCAGCTCAATTTCAATATTATTTTATTTCAGCTGTTATTTTCTGTAGGAAAACCTTGTAGGATCTACACAAATGACCCCTTGCTGAATTTAGAATTTTGTCTAGTTTTCATAAATGTTTAGCATTCCGGGATCCAGCATTGGTTTCACACCATTCCTGTCACTAACTGGAAGGAGGCTGAAAGCACCAAATATAGTAGAAATGGGGTATGTCCCAGTAAAATGCCAAATTTGTGTTGAAAAATTTGGTTTTCTGATTCAAGTCTGCCCGTTCCTGAAAGGTGGGACGATAGTGATTTCAGCACCAGAAACCCTTTGTTGATGGCGTTTTCAGGGAAAAAACCACAAGCCTTCTTCGGCAGCCCTTTTTTCCCATTTTTTTGGAAAAAACTAAATTTTCACTGTATTTTGGCTATTTTCTTGGTCTCCTCCAGGGGAAACCACCAACTCTGGGTACAATTAGAATCCCTAGGATGTTGGAAAAAAAGGACGCAAATTTGGCGTGGTTAGCTTATGTGGACAAAAAGTTATGAAGCCCTAAGTGCGAACTACCCCAAATAGCCAAAAAAGGGCTCAGCACTGGGGGGGGGAAAGGCCCAGCAGCTAAGGGGTTAAATATGATTCAAGTGCAGAGTTTCTTTGGGAGCAGATAGAAATGTGGAGTTTGGAGTCTCTGAACTCACAATTAAAAAATACATCTTTTGGTAAAGGTTTTTTTAAGATTGTGTGTTTGAAAATGGCACTTTTAGAAAGTAGGCATTTTTTTGCTTAAACCATTCAATGAATCGGCCGCCTATTTGTGGATTCCCTGTCTAGGTTAGTTTGACAGTTGGGCTGTTTGCACTTCTCCTCTAGATAGTGACACAAAGGGAGCTTGAGTGTGGCCTACATATCCTGATGAGTCATCTGTGCTGAGAGGGAGGAGAAGAGTGGTCACTCACACCTGAAAGGGCTGTGCCTGCCCTCACACAATGTAGTCTCTAACCGCCTGGTTTGTGTCTGAGCCTGGTCTGGGCAAGGCAGGATCTTACAAACAAGAGAGACTTTCATTTGAAGTTTACCTATTTCCAAGGCAAAAAGGGGTACAACTAGTGGACCTAAAACCCCTGAAAACTTCTGGAATCAAGAAGAACCTCTGCCAAGGATAAGAGCTAGTGAGAAGGGCTGCCCCTGCCTGTGACTGGGATTTGTTGGGCTATCCTACAGTTGCTGCTTCTGCTTGTGAAAGGGGACAAAGAATGGACTTAGTTGGGCATTCCTGCTTGAGAAGAATCTCCAAGGGCTTGAACTGAGCTTGCCTCCTGTTGTTAAAGTCTCAGGGCCATCAAAGACTTCCCCTGCCAGCACCTGGACTCTCTGCTGAGACTCCTGTCCTGTCAAGTGGTTCCCTATCCAGTTCTTGGGCCCTTGGAAGGTGAGGTTGGCAGACAGGAACTGAAAATCCATGCACAGAACAGCATGCTGGAAAATTTTCAATGCACCTTCCACAATGCGGCTGATAAACAACGCACCACCAGCTTTATAGCTGAAATCTACACTTTGCTTGCATCGCGGCTGGGAGATTGATGCATCGCGGCTGGAAAACAACGTGCAATATCCCCTTGTGGAGACTAATAATATTGCAAACCCCATGCAGCGCAGTTTTCTGATACTGTGGGACTGGATTTTTCACGCATCGTCCCTGAGCGTCCAAGTCAACTTGACTCTGGGTGGATCCGAGATGCCCCATCTGGATATCGGCACATTGCTCTCTTGTGAGGGAGAAAAACAACGCATCAACAACCCGACCGGAGAAGGAAACGATGCATGGTCTCACTTGCGAGTAAGGAATCAACGCATCGCAACCCTTTTCTGACACATGCTCGCCCGTGCGGCCTTATTTTTTACACTAACCAGGTACTTTATGTAACAACAGCATTCTCACTGATTTCTATGAATTAAGGCCCTCATTATGACAATGGTGGTAAATCCCACTTACCGCCATGCTGACTGCTGCCAACATGCCGCTGTGGATATCCGTTTACCATATTATGACACACATACACCAATCCATCACTATTCAGCCACACACCCAAGTCCGCCACACCAAAGGTCAGTGATAAACTGGCAGTATCAAAACCCACACCGTTATGCCAACAGAACTATGCCCATTGCATTATGACCCACTAATCACCAGGGCGGACATTCATTGACGGTAAACCATTGGCGGTACATACCGCCGCGCTAAAAATATACACACACATACAAAACAACACCACAATGGTCAGTTTAAATAACACCCACCTGACACCCATACACACACCATCCCCTCCCACTCATACCACTATAAAACACACACCAACACTAACCACAACCCTTTGCCATTACAAACAATTGCGATGAGATAGACACCCCAACCTCAGACAAGACCACAGCCACACAACTCTATCAGCTATATACCACCCACGCACCTCACAACACACACCCCTACACATCACGCTACACACCCTCACCAACACTACTCACTCAACACCCATGGCACCACAATGACACCCCAGATTCTCAGAGGAGGAGCTAAGGGTCATGGTGGAGGAAATCATCCAGGTAGAGCCACAGCTATTTGGAGCACAGGTGCAGCAGATATCTATACCTAGGAAGATGGAGCTATGGCGGAGGATCATGGACAGGGTCAACATCGTGGGACAACACCCCAGAACAAGTGATGACTTCAGGAAGAGATGGAACGACCTACGGGGGAAGGTATGTTCCATTGCAGCAAGACACCAATTTGCTATACAGAGTACTGGCGGTGGACCCCCACCTCCACCCCCACAACTCACAGCATGGGAGGAGCAAGTCTTGGCAATACTGTGTCCTGAGGGCCTGGCCGGAGTAGGAGGAGGACTGGACTCTGGTAAGTCTACTCTCTACTACTACTACTCCCCTACCTGCATGCCATCACATACCCCCACCCTCACCTTCACTCCCATCACTCCACCACCTCCCACACACCCCACCATCACACCTCACTCATCCCAAAGCCAAGCCCTGCATGCCATACCAATGCATGGACACCACTCACAGACCAGCATGGACACCTATCACTAAAGCATGCACACTGGAGAGCATCAGCTAGCCCACCACATGACAACTCACACAAGTAGAGCAGCCAGGACACATACAACCAAAGAGGGCAAGCCACCCATGCACAAAATGTCACACACAGAAACAGTAGCACTGCATTTACATCCCCACAGGTATCCCAGCCAATGACAGCAGAGAAGAGGTTCCAGCAATTTCCAGTCCCCCCACAGATGAGGCCCACAGTGATGACAGTAACTCTGGTCACCTGGATCTGGATGACCAACCTGGCCCATCAGGGACCTCTGGACAGTCGGTTACCCCGGCACAGTCACACACCACCACAGAGCCTCCCACCTCAGGAAACACCACCACAGCACCCACCCAGCATACCCATGCCTCTGTCCCCAGGACACATCAATCAGCAGTGTGTCCCCCACTATAGGGACCCCAGGGCACATCTCGCACCCAAGACAATCACAGACCAGGGTTCAGTGGCAGTGGGCACACGGTTCAGGGGACAGAGGCACAGGACAACAGGGAAACGGGGAGGACTGCTGTGTGCCAGGGGGAGGACAGGATGAGAGAACTGACTTTTTAGGAGGAACTTGGCAGAGATCCTTGTATCATACCAACATTCCCAGGATATGCTGGGCAAAATCCTGGACCCCGTGCAAGAGAAGAGGCGGCTGCAGGAGGGACAGTACCAGGTGATCAGGGAGGGCTTGAAGGCCATCAACACCACCCTGTTCTCCATTGCAGGGGTGCTGGCAGACATGGCCAACATTATGAGGGAGGCAGTCTCACACCAGCTGGCCCCTGCCACTAGCCAGACAACTGAACTGTCCTCCACCTCCGCTGCCACTAGTGGACAGAAGGCCCCACCACAGGACCAACAGGCCACCAGCACCCCTCCCCCTGCAGAACAAGAACCACCCCACACATTCCCTGCAATCCAGGCAGAGGTCAGAGACTATTTCCAAGACCCCCACCAGGAAATGAAACTCTCCTGATTGTCACCCTTGTGTCACACTCTGTCACCCAGTACACCTTGAACTGCCATTCTACCTTCCTATGCCCCATTGGACAATGCACCTGTGCTACAAATAGACTGGAAAAATAACCTGGACTTTCCTCTATCATCACCCCAGCCCATTGCACGTCCCCCTTTTCTTCTTAGCACTGCAATAAACACACTTTTAAAAAATACAAGTATGGAGTATGTGAAATGATTTAAGTATGTATTCTTTTAACAAGGTTCAACCATTGCAAATCAACTGTACAGTAATGTGCATATAGGATAGACCTGTAGTTGGCTGCAGTTAACACACCAGGAGCGATAGTGGGGCACCAGAGTCTTCAAAAAGAGTTGCCAAAGGGTACAGTGAGTGGGCATAGAAGTGGGAAATCACAGCCTGCCACTGACAATGTGAAACAAAAAAATTACAATGAAATGTGAAGTTTCACTGTCTTACCCGTGTGTCATTGGAAGTATTGTCGAATCACTGCAGTTCTGTTGTCCTGATCCTCATCCTCTTCCTCATCATCACTGTCCACAGGGTCCACTGTTGCCACATGGCCATCTCCAGCTTCCTCCGCCTGCAGAAAAGGCACATGGGGTCTCAAGGCAAGGTTATGTAACATGCAGCATGCCACGATTAACTGGCAGACCTTCTTGGGTGAGTAGCACAGGGATACACCTGTTAGATGGAGGCACCAAAACCTGGCCTTCAGTAGACCAAAGGTACATTCTATCATCCTTCTTGATCGCCCATGTGACTCATTGTAACGTTCCTCTGCCCTTGTCCTGGGATTCCTCACAGGATTCAGTAGCCATGATAGGTTGGGGTAACCAGAGTCACCTGCAAATATTGAGGAACAACATTTAGCCATACTCTAACCCTTATGGCCCAAACCATAGCCATACACCAACATATACAGGGTGGAAACCAGGGCTCACCTATTAGCCACACCCGGTGCCTCTGTAGTTGGCCCATCATATTTGGGATATTCCTCAGGATAAAGGCATCATGCATAGACCCAGGATACTTAACATTGACGTGGGAGATGCACTGGTCATCCAGGCACACCATCTGGACATTCATTGAGTGAAAACATTTTTGATTTCTGAACACCTGTTCATTTTGCTGGGGGAGGACAAATGCAAATGTGTTCCATCAATCACCCCAGTTATATTGAGGATATGTCCCATTGCATAGAAGTCAGCCTTCACTGTGGTAAATCCTCCACCTGGGGGAAAACAATGTAGCTGCCCATGTGTTTAATCAGGGCAGCCAACACTCTGGTCAGCACAATTGAGAACATTGGCTGTGACATTCCTGCTGCCAAGCCCACTGTCACTTGGAAAGAACCAATTGCCAAGAAATCGAGCACAGTCAGGACTTGCACAAGAGGGGGGATCCCAGTGGGGTGACAAATAGCAGATATCAAGTCAGGCTCCATTTGAGCACACACGTCCGTGATTGTTGCCCTGTCAAGTCTGCAGGCAAGGATAATGTGCCTGTCCTCCATTGTTGCAAAGTCTACCAGGGGTCTGTACACGGGGGTATGTCTCCATCTCCTATTCATCCGCAGCAGTAGCAATCTATGGGGCAAAAGAGTGAGGAGCCGGTCATAAACTGTACATTGTAGCCACAACAGTACAATGGATGATGTTCTGAAATGTATAAGTGCCATTTGTCATGTATGTACAATTGTGAACTGTGACGCAGTTATAATCCAGGGCTTGCACCCCCCCTGAAACGGCATTTGCCTGTCCTGTGTGGAGGGGCAGGTGAAAGTGAGGTAATTCCGCTGATGTTGTGCGCCGTTGCAGAAGGCGGTCGGGAACCGCCGTGCAGCGCCTCATTGGATAATATTGGGCCCTATGGGATACAGTGGCCAATGGTGATCTACGCCAGCTGTGATGGTATGCACCGCTGCGGACGTCACTGCCATTTTCTATCTGTTCTATCACTTGCTACCTGACCTTCAACAGGAGAGGACCTACACTGCATGTGCTGCTGTGACCTGTGTCTGGAACCTACCATGGCCCATGTGAATGGGGAAAGGGCCCCTGCCTTCACCTCAGAGGAGTTGGAGCGACTAGTGGATGGGGTCCTACCCTACTACAGACTGCGGTATGGGCCTCCAGACCAACAGGCGAGTACACTGTGAGCGCAATGCATGGGGCATGAATGCATGTAGTGGTGTGTGTGAAGGCATCATGTGGGGGGTTGGGGGAGGTCCTGTGGGCGGCGTGCAGCTTGTGTGCTGGGCCATGTCTATGCAAATGTGGATGGGAATGGGTATGGTGGCCATGAGTGTAACAGACAGGACAGTCTGACTAATACCTTTCCCTGAGTGTATTGTCTCTGCAGGTCAGCACCCATCAAAAGAAGGGTATATGGTATGCCCTCGCCAAGGACGTGCGGACCCTGGGGGTCTATGGCAGGTGGACCACCCACTGTCGACAACAGTGGGAGGATCTGAGACGCTGGGCACGAAAGACGGCGGAGGCAAGGCTGGGAATGGCCTCCCAATGAGGTTAGGGTGCCTCTCGAACCCTGACTCCCCTGATGGCCTGCATACTGGCGGTGGCCTATCCGAAGCTGGATGCGCGCTTGGGGGCATCACAGCAGCCACAAGGGTGTGTGTACAATGCCCCAATATACTACTTGCGCTTGGTGGGGTGGTATATGGGTGGGTGATGTGGGCCTGTGGGTGGCCCTAGGCCAGGCCGGACATTGCACAGTAGGTCCCATGTTGGGCAGGGTGTGATGTAAACTTCCTCCAACCAAGCTAGTAGGTATCCACTACTGGGCAGGGGTCTCTGGGTCTCTGGTATGCTGCAATTAGCGTTAGGTGTCCCTGTCCATGGGCTGGTGACTAGCATTGTGACTGGTAGTGCATTGCCTAGTGCGTAGGACTGTTCCCTGTGTGTGTGTGTCATGTACGCCAACAGTGGTTTTGTTGCCGCCATTGACGAAGTGTATCCTTTGTCTCTCCCCCCCTTCTGTTTTATAATCCTGTCCTTATGTGAATTAGCATAAACTGGCGGAGGAGCAGAGGCCCCAGTGATGGAGGGAGATTCATCCCACAGGGCCCAGGAGGCCGAATCCACTGACGGTGAGGCACCAGCGGGACGGAGGGCGAGGAGAGCACCATGGCGGAGACTGGAGGGGACAGTTCGTACAGTGATACCTCCTCCGATGGAAACTCCCTGGTGGTGGCGGACACCTCTGTGCCCATCCCAACTACAGGTACAGCCGCCAACCCCCATACCAGCACCACCCTCCCAGCAGCCCTTCAGCGTGTTTCTCATACCCGCTCACCCAGGAAGGTGTGTAGTCCTGCATCCATGGGCTGTTGTGAGGCCAGGCCCCTGCACATTCTGTGGGTCTGACATCTGCATCACAGGGCATGTTGCCCCCCCAGAACCAGTTGAGAAGACATCAACTCAGTAGGATGAAGCACACTGGGCACAATGCCCTCTCCAGAACCATTGGAGAAGCCATCCACTCACCCCATCCTTCCCGGGTTGAAGCACACTGGACACAATGCCCCCTCCAGAACCAGTGGAGAAGCCATCCACTCACCTCATCCTTCCCAGGTTGAAGCACACTGGGCACTAGGCCCCCTCCAGAACCAGTGGAGAAGCCATCCACTTGCGAGACTGTGGCTTTGCACTCCCCAGGACCAAGCAGTGGGCAAACCACCCACTTGAAAGACTGTGTCCTTGCACACCCCAGGACAGAGCACAGGGCATGCTGCCCCCTCCAGGGCCCATGGTGTTGTACCATCTTCCGGCTGAGGTGCCCTTCAATTCCCCATCCCCCAAAGGTGCCTGTCTATTTTCGACCTAATGCCCCTGCAGTGTTCTCTACGTGTTGTTGCAGGAGTGAGGTGGGGCCTTCGCCTCTGTGTTGTGGGCCTGTGGCCCACGGACATTGAGGACTGGGCAGTGTCCCTACATTTGTAAATATGTATATACGTTTGGATTTTGATGCACTTATTCATAGTATTTTATCGTATTACATTCACTTTCTTCAAATCATTTGGTCGTGAGGGGTACGGGGTAAATATGTTATGTTGCGGCATCTGGTTGTGTGTATGGTGTTAGGGGTGGGGGAGTGTGTGTTGCGTGTGTGTCACTCTCTTTTTCCTCCTCCCTCCATTGTGTGCTAGGCAGACGTACTCACCGTGGTCATCTTCACCAGCTTTGGTGTTAATAATGAAGCAGAAGTTAGAAAACTTGCAGCTCGGGCTCCATGGCGTCATGGTTGTTGCCGGAGTCTCCACAGGTGAGTCCTTTGACTTCTGAGATCTGTTTCCACCAGGCTTTTGATGTAGTTGGTACCGACCAAGGTGGCAGATAGGCCGGTCATAATAGAGTGGGCAGTACATTGTCTTCCGCCTGACTGTTGGCGGTTACCTCTGTGGTGCTTGTTGATTCCGCCCTGGCGGTCTGTGTGTTAAAGTGACTGTCTGTCTGAGCAGTTTCTGCCGTGGTAATGATTCCATTTTTGTTACCACCAGCCTGTTGGCGGTATTACCGCTGCTTTAACACCGACCGCCAGGGTTGTAATGAGGTCCTTGGTCTCCTTTTTATGTTCAGCTACAGGTCTGGTAAGACTTAAGATCACCACTCACCGCTGTACACCACACGAGACACACCACTACACACCCCGCAACACACAACACCCACCACACACAATGCCCCCAACACATATGCGCATATACATGCAGAAAAGGGCTTTGGGTCATTCCTCACCAGCATTGTCTCAAAGGGCTACTTATCACTTTTTGATATCAGACCACAGCATGTCTCAGATGTATGCAAATTCCATAGCTGGAGATGATGGTGGGGTGAATAAAGTTATACTCTTAATTATTTTGTTACTTTGGTGTTGGGAGCATTATGTTGATCCCTTGAGCAGTGGGCCCCTTCCGGCAGTCACCATGAGGCTCTCTCTTCGTCCTTAGAGCCAGTCTTTACCACTCCTTGCAGAGCCTTCCTCCTGCTGGGCCGCTCATTACCAATTCTGAGCACCTGGTGGGTATGAGCACCCTGTGGGTACCCTCCAACTTCACCTATGTTTTACCCTTTCACTATTTTTTATTTGTAATCAGAGTGTGCTGGGACAGGAACGTCCCTGTATAGTAAATAGACGTGCATAACACTTCATGGTTAACTAAATGCGAGTGAATCTGGTTTCCTGACTTTTTTTTGACACAACAACCAAGAATTCATGTCCTCTGAGGCCTATACCCAAAATACAATCTGAGTCCAAAGTCCTGGCTGTGAACCCGGGAAGGACCCCTACTCTGAAGAAGCTACAGGCTCATTTCCCTGCTCAACAGGGACATTAAGATCCTTGCCTGAGTCCTGGCGGCCTGCCTCCAGGCAGTAATTCTGACCCTGATCCACCATAAGCAAGTGGTGTTTGTCCCTCAGTGCGCCTCCAGGAATCATCTCTGGAGGCTTTGTCACACCCTGTAGTCAGCCAAGTACCTACAGGAAGACGTACTTGCCATATCCCAGGATGCTAAGAAGGTATTTGGCAGAACTGAGTTGGGATACCTGCTTATGATGCTCTGAAAATGTGGCATAGGTGAGGACTTCATTGCAAAGGTCTAGTGGCTCTATGACTCACCTACTGCCCAGGTCAACTGTGGGAGTGTTATCTCAGAACCATTCGCAGTCCGCTGGGAGACCAGACTGGGTTGCCCGCTGTCATCCCTCCTGGTCTTCCTTGCCATTGAGCCCCTTGAAGCCTCTCTTTGCCAGTCCCCTGGCTAACTGGCATCCTACTTCCTTGGGCATCATTACTCATATACCTCTATTGTGACAATATCCTGCTCACGTTCTTGGACCTACCTCACTTCCTTTCATCCTTCCTGGAAGAGATCTCTGACTTCACCGTGCTCTCTGGCTATCAGAACAACTGGGGCAAAAGCGAAGCACTGCCAATACATCGGATGACCACCTGAGCCATGGTCTGCAACTAACCTTTCCATTGGAAGCCCTTGCATCTCAAATATCTGGGTCTACATCAACCACTGCCTGGACCGCACGGTGGCGGACAACATTCCTACCCTGATGGCGTGCATGAAGCTAGACTTTTGGACAAATGGGCCCATCTTGGCTTCTCGCTATGTGGCAAGGTCCAGGTGGTTAAGAAGGTGATACTGCCATGCTACACGTATGTCCTTAGCATGCTCCCCTTGCTGGTACCTCTCTCACAGCTGTGGTCCATGGACAAAGATCAATGGTCATTCATTTAGGGGTCAGCCTGTCCAGGGGTGGGCAGTAGTAAGCTCTTTGCCCATCTCGTGTCTGGTGCCCTGGGTCTTCCCTCAGTTGACTACTATGTCCTGGCCTTCACTTGGCACAGCTCGCCAACATGTTCCCTGGGATGCCAGATCCCCGCCATTGTGAGAGTTGGTGAAACGAATCATGCTGGGCTACCCCGCAGGGAACAGACTCACTATATAAGTGTACCACCTCTACCCTGGACCCCAAGAATGTGAAGGTTCATGCTATGGGCAAATCGTGGGAGAGGGTCCACTGAATTTTCAGTGTGGGTGCTCATCTGCATGACCATGCACTACTATGCCGTCACTGCATCAGCAGCAAGGTTCTGAACTGGGGTGTGTGGCGTGCTGCTGGTATCCTCACCCTTAAACAAGTGCTCAAGTGCTCTAGCATTGTGCCCTCAAACCATTTGCAATGCTTCATGAGGATTTCAGACTGCATCCCTATTAGTCCTGGCACTATCTCCAGCTGCGGCATTGCCACACCCGCCGCCTAGGCAAGGGTCCGTGGTCTCTTCTGCCCTCCTCCATGGTTGCATACGTCAGAGGGTGGGGTCACTTCCAGGATGTAATGTCTGGTTTTTGCAGCCTTTAGAGCCATCATCTCCATTCCTAACTGCTGCCGAATACCCTTCCCATCAAATTGCAAGACAGGCTTCAAACGGACTATGACCCAGAGGACTGGATGGAGTTCCTGAAGGTGCTGGATGGAGTGCCAGGGATGCGTGGTTGAAGCTTTGCATTTTTTAATCCTTGCATGACTGGCACTGGACCTCGGCAAAGTTACGGTCAGCAGGACATCTGCCTCACATCAATTGCTGGTGCTGTGACAACACCTTCTGGGACCTGGTCCACATACCCTACAATTGCCCAATGGTCCAACCCTTCTGCAAGACAGTTGAAAACACAGTAAGTGAGACTCTGCCAGTTACAGACTGCTGTACAACCTGTTGGATTCCCCAGACAGCTCACGACTTGAGGGCCACCTACTCCACACGGAGCCAGCGATGATAAAGAATTGCATCCTCCACCTTGCACCAGACAGTCTCATATAAACTGGTCATCTATAATTTGCAGGACAAAGCTGAGACAGTAGCAAGATATTGTTAACCTCCTGGGGGGGCTGGATGCCACAAACCCAATCCCCCCGGCTTCTGTATTTTAGTTTGGCCAGGAAGGCACCCACCACTTGCCACCAAAACTCTCCCCCCACTCAGTCCTGCCTCCTTCTCTCTCTTCTCTTTATCCTTCCTCCCTTCTTCTTCTTCTCTTTCCTCAGGCACATGGACCTTCCCCCTTGCCCTGTCCCTACCTTGACTAAACCTCCTACTGCTGACATTTGCATGCACCATTGAGATGTCATGCATAGGCCCTAGAGGTGTAACCACTTACCCTCACATGCCCTGGCACTGTTAGACTACCGAATGCCTTGTGTCTTGTGCTTCATGATCCACCTGTCTTGCAGTGTTTGAATATAATTTTGACCATGTATCAAGCTCCTTCTCCTGCCACAATACCACCTCCCTGTTTTGCATCAAAACCTTAACCCCTTTGGTGTATGTGACGGCCAATGGCTGACACAAGGACATCCTCCCCAGTGCGTCTGTTGGCTGACACTGGGGAGAGCTCAAAAGGATCATCTTGTGCAAAGCACAGGAGAATTCATTATTTCAATTACCTGGAGGAGATGCGGAATCACTTCTGCATTTCTCCTTGCCCCTACTCCTGCCCATCTGTGACATAGTGGCACCGTGAAGTGCATTGATGTCACAATTTCTCCACCGGAATATCGAGAAAATGGAGGTAGGTATTCTCTCCTGTTTCAGTGGGAAAAAAGGCCCGAAAAGGCCTCCCCCAGAATTTCAGGGATGCCTCAGAGGAAAGGGAAAAGACTCTTCTTTCAATGGGGCCTCTCTGAAACTGTTTCCTGTCAGCGATCCACTGCCAGGAAACACTATAGATCACCAAGGAGATCTTTTCGGGGGTCCGCCCTTGTGGTATGGGCCAGCCCCCATCCGGAGGCCTAGTTCTGTATTTTTTTTAATGTGTTTTTCCCCATAGGGACACAATCGCTGGCCCAGGGATTATAAATAAAAAAATAATACATTTAAAAATAGTAGTGAAATTGTCAGGGGGCTGCCCCTTTTTTTCATAGGCTGATCCCCTGTGGGGCCTAATTTTTTTATATACACGTGGGAGGGAAACTACACATGTATATATACATATATATATATATAGAGAGAGAGAGAGAGAGAGAAGTGCAGCTAGTTCTGACCTGGGGAGGGGGTTGCTGACACTTGATGCAGAGTTCCTGAGTTCCTTATATGTCCAGCTTTCAGGCAGCAATAAAAATGTTAAGATAACTCCTGTAACTAATGTTCCTTCTAGAGAAAGATGAGGTTTTATATAAGTAGCAGTTTTGACTCTTCATAAAGTAGGGCTTAGGGTTAATATGATCTGTATTTTCTGTAATTAGCTGAGTGGATAACTGCTTTAGTCACTCAGGTTTTTTTGTTGCCACAGTTTATGAGATACAAATCTAACTTAGAACAGTGACTGTTACGAACTGTCATCAAAAAGCTGCATGCAAACTGCATAAAATAGGTTAAGATGTTCTTGTTTCTTTCCTTAGTCTTTGATTCTTAGGGCCAGATGTAGCAAAGGGTTTTTCCCATTCTGTGTCAATGGGAAAATGTGTTCGTACATATGGCCCTTAATTCCTAATGTTGCTAAAAAGAGTTTGTTTGGGTAGATGTACATTCTTGTTGGTAAAGCTAGCCTTTACCAATGCTTTAAAACAAATTAAATCTTTGTGAAAGCGGGGCTATGGAGAGATGAGGGCCATTTTTGCCCCGTGGTAGTGAGGGAAACTGTGGAAGAGGTCATGGGTGGGCGCCTAAAATGATTGTCACTCTGGGCGCCACCAGCGTGAAAGGCTATGATGATGGGTGTATGGCAAGGTGAAATAATGCTGTCTTTTTTGTCTTTTTTGTGTCTTTGGAGGACTTGCAGATTCAGGAAAGAGGATAAGGGAAGGTAACTTCTTCTTTATTTACTTTTGCACACATCACTCACGCACACACCCACTAACTGTGTTAGAACAGCAAATCTGCCTTCTACTTAGGATACCATTTTCAAAGGATGATTTTAGCTAATCCCAGTTGGCATCTCAGTGCATGACTGCTGCTCAAGCCCTAACTCAGGTTATGGAGGACAGCTCCAAGGCAGGATTAGAGACTGAGACATCAGATACTGAGACACAATCTGAGGGAGAGGGAAAAAGAGCAGAATCTGGAAGTGATTTTTCAGTCGGCGGAGTTTCATCCAACAATGCATCTTCCAGGGATTCTGAGGAACATGATGATAACAGTTGTGCTGTCCCTTCGCAAGCACAGTCTTTGCAGCCGGATGACAGTGGCAGGTTAGACCAATCAATAGAGCAGGCATGTGCAGCGACAAGCACAGATGGAGCTCTCTCTTGGCAGCCCCCTAATTTAGTTCAGCCACAATTTCGTCTTTCATTGGCAGTGTTGGAAGTAAAGTTGATTCGGCCAACTTTTTGCAAACTGACTATGTCCATCTATTGTGTATATTGACCTCTTTGAGCAAATTATGCAGCAAACAAATTTGTGTGTGGAACAATTTCTGAGGGAGCATGGAGGCACCTTGGACCTCATCCTAGGGCACAGCAGAGGATCCCACTTTTCTTTAAGATGTTTAAGATATTGGGCCAGATGTATGAAAAAAGCCTTTTGTGATTCGGAAATAGCGATTTTTAAGAAATCGCTATTTCTGAATCGCAAAATGCAATGTATCATATTTGCGATTCGGTAATAGCGATTTCTTAAAAATCGCAAGTGCTATTACTGAATCGCAAATTGTGATACCTGCCCCCATTCGCATCTATGGGCCTGTCGGCTCATATTTGCAAATATTTAGCATGTCCCAAATTGTGAATTCCTAACTGGAATTCGCAATTTTGGGAAATGCAAAGTCCAGGGTGCTGAGGGCCTTAGGCCCCCTCTGCTGCACCCCAAAACATTTTTTAACAACATGAAAGGTGCACATATGCCAAAGGGGCATGTGTGCTTTACATGTAAATTTTAAAAATGCATTTTAAATGCATTTTTAAAATTTGCACATAGTTACCACCAAGTGCAACTTGGTGGTAATAGAGATTCCTTAATGCCCAATTCACATCAAGGAATTGCTTCATACATGTGCTTTAGAAATCGCAAATAAGGACTCCTTATTTGCGATTTCTTATTTAGAGAGTCGCAATTTGAGACTCTCTAAACAGGTTTGAAATGTTATGGAATCGCTATTTTAGCGATTCCTTAAAATTGCATTCAGAATGCCTTTGATACATTCTGAAAGAGCTTTTCAGAATGTATTACCCTCCTTTTAGGTAATTACATTCTGAAAGGGCTTTTTGCATTCGCAAACGGGCATTTGCATCGTTTGCGAATGCAAAAAGCTTTGATACATCTGGCCCAATATGCTTAAAATAGCATTAGTACAGAAACCAACCTTGCAGTCCCACTGGTCTACTTGCATGGTTTGGGTAACCGGCATCTTCACACCGTAAATGAGCAGAGATCATTCTTTGCTATTGCAGTGCATGCTGCATTTCAATGACAATTCTGCTGGATTTCCCTGGGACCATTCAGACCATGATAGGTTAATCAGAATTCAGCATGTTGTGCAACATGTGTTGCCAGTTTTCCAGAAATGTATACCTTTGCAAAGGATATAGCCATTGATGAGTCTTTGATACTATACAAAGAACAGCTGCTTTTCAGGCGGTACATTGTGAGCAAAGAGCTTGCTATGGCATCAAGCTGTATGTGCTGTGTGAGAGCTCTACTGGCTATGTGTATAGCTTGAGAGTGTATAAAGGGAAGGACTCCACTCTAATCCCTACAGGTTTCCCTCCCATGCTAGAAGTCACAGAAAAGATTGTGTGGGAGCTTGTCCAGCCACTCCTTCAGAAGGTTTATGATCTTTATGTAGGCAGTATCTATATGGGAGTAGAGCTGTTCAGTGAGTTGTATAAAGTTGGCATTGTGTCCTATGGTAAAGTTTGTTGTCATTGCAAAGGATTCCCGCAGGAGCTTGTTTGTAAGTAGCTCCAGAAATCTCAGAGCATAGGGTTTGAATTCCTACAAACTGCTCACAGTCAGTTTCTAGGATAGGCATGATGTGTATGTGATAATTACAATTCATGATGAGAGCACTTTCCCAATCATGGTTTGGGATCAGATGGTTGAAGTTCACAGGCTCACCTGTATTCTTGATTACAACAAGTACATGAGTGGAATAGATAAGAACTGTCAGGTTCTTCAGCCATACAATGCAAGTCATAAAACTCACACTTGGTACAAGAAACAGTTTAACCACCTGATCCAGATGGCACTATACAAAATGTATGTAGTTCATCAACAGACAACCACAGGTCTTGTCTTTCCTTGTCTTTCAGTTGTCTATCATTAAAAGTCTTCCTACAGAAGCAGCAGTTTCTACTTCATAATTTCTGGAGGATGTAGCAAGGCTGCAGGAGCGACGCTTTGCTGATTGCATTCTTGAAACACCTAAAAAAGGCTCAACCATGTTGGTGTAAAATCATCTCTAAGCAGGGTAAGAGGCATGAGAGTCATGTTTACTGTTCACAGGGCCCATCTAAGCCAGCACTGTGCTTTCCTACATGCTTTATGTTGTATCGTGCATAATGAAGTACTGGGAAATTGACTGAGGCGGAGCTGCTGTTAGGGAAACCTTTCCATGCCTGGGCATGGATACTTACCATCCATAGGCCTCTACTTCATTAGGCAAGCAGCCACAGAATGTTAGTTCCTCTACTTGAGGAAATCATGGACATTCCTTATAGCCTGCTTGACATCTTTATGCACTGTCAGTATGTGATACATGTCTGTTCACCGACTGACAATTGTATTATAGTTCCCACACTGCACATACTGGTGGACAGAACATATGCCACATTGTCACAGAGTACCATGTTGACTAGCTTTTGAAATGTTTGTTAGGGAACTTATGAATACTATACAAGACCATCCTCATTGTCCACAAGAACAAGAGTAACTGTTGTGTGTCAAACTACTGTCCAGTGGGACTTATTCACCAAATTTCTACTTGCTTTGAAAGTGTGCAAACTCAATTAGTAACTGGTATCATAACCAATTTCATTGACAAGTGATACAGGACACAATGGCCCTGGCGGTGAGTGATAAAGTGGCAGTAATACCGCCAACAGGCTGGCAATAAGTACCGCCAAACTATGACCATGGCGGTGATAACTCCCATAGACAGCCAATGTACCACATCAACTACCAGGGTGGAAACAATACTCCCTACGGTGGTAGCCAACAACAGCCAGGCGGAAGACAAAGTACTGCACACCATATTAAGACACTGCAAACCTCCACCTTTTCCGGGGCGGTAGCAACACCAACAAAAGCCTGTCGGAAACAGAGCTCAGAAGTGAAAGGACTCACCATTGGTGGAGCCTCCTGGGCAGCCTCTGCACTTTCTGATGGCTGCACTTCCTCAGCTGGCGGTGGGGGCCCGTGACAGCTGGTGGTGGTGGAGTTGTCAGCCTGACAGCCACTGCTGATATAGAGTGCTTCGTCTCCTCCAGTACATGGGGCGTGGATCCCTTACCCTTTCTGGCAGGGGTGGATGGGCTCTTCCCCTCTCTGCCTGGTGGTGCAGGGTCCTTCCCCTTCTTTCCTGGTGCTGCTGGCTCCTTCTCCTTCTTTCCAGATGGTGAAGGCTCCTTCCCCTTCTGTCCAGGTGGTGCAGGCTCCTTCCCCTTCTTTCCTGGTGGTGCTGGCTCCTTCCACTTCTTTCCGGGTGGTGCAGGCCCCTTCCCCTTCTTTCCTGGTGGTGCTGGCTCCTTCCCCTTCTTTGATGGAGGTGTGGTTTCCTTACCACCACAAGTAGGTGGTGCTACCCTCGTCCCCGTGGACTGTTTGGCTGAGGTGCTGGGCTGGGTCCTTGATACCCTGCGCGTACAGGCAGTACAGGGGGAGGGGTAGGGATGAGGTCAAATTGGGAAAGGAAAAGCTTTTTAGGGATGGTGGGGTGGGAGGAGGGAGGAGTAATGGGAGTGGAGGATGAAGGAGTGGTTGTTGGAGGTGTATGTCTGCTGGACTTGGGTGCAGGTGCATGGGCAGTATGCTGATGTGAGGTGAATGGCTGTTGGGTGTGTGAGTGCTTGCATTTGTGTCCTTTAGGAGGGGGGACAGACAGGGTGGGAGAGGACAGAGGGGACGCGTGCATGGCTGTTGTGGAGGTGTCTGCCGGTGATGTGTCTTTTCTGCTTGGTGTAGTGATGCTGGTATTGGATGTTGATGTAGTGTATGCAGGTGTGAGTGTGGACGTGACTGTGAGGGTGGTGGTGGAGGAGAAGGAGGGGTAGACAGTGGAGACAGTGGATGTTGTAATGTCTGCAACTGTATGGTGTTTGCGTGAGTGCTTGCTGGATGAAGTGTGGTGCTTGTGTTTGCCTGTGCCACTCTTGGGTGTTGTCATGTGTGCATGCCCGTCTGTATGTGTATCTGGGATGGGTTGGGGTTGACGAGAATGCGACTGGGAAGTGGTAGTTGGAGGGTAGACTGTAGAAACAGGGACAATAGCTGCCATCAGAGAGGAGACCAGACCCTGAATTGATCTCTGTTGGGCCGCCAATCCACTGTGAATGCCCTCTAGGAATACTTTGCATTGCTGCATCTGGGATGCCAGCTCCTGGATGGCATTCACAATGGTTGACTGCCCTACAGAGATGGATCTCAGGAGGTCAATAGCCTCCTCACTTAGGGCAGCAGGGCTCACTAGGGCAGGGCCTGAGGTGCCAGGGGCAAAGGTGATGCCCACCCTCCTGGGTGAGCGGGCACGGGCAACTCGCTGAGGGGCTACTGGAAGGGCAGTGCTGGTACCAGGGATGGCGGCTGTACTTGCAGCTGGGGTGGTCACAGAGGTGTCCGCCACCACCAGGAGCGCCCATCGGAGGATGAATCAGTGTCTGTGTTGTCTCCTCCAGTCTCCGTCATGGTGCTCCCCTCACCCTCCGTAACACTGGTTCCCTCACCGTCGGTGGACTCTGCCTCCAGGGTCCTGTGGGATGCAGCTCCCTCTTTCACCGGTGCCCCTGCACCTCTGCCAGATGATACTAATGCACACAAGGAAAGAATGTCTAAACAACAAAGGGGGAGAGTCAAAAAATACACTTGGTCAATGACTGCACAAACACCAACATTGGCATGCACATCACCGTCACACACAGGGAACAGGCTTAAGCACTATGCTTCGCACTACCACTGATATGGCCATTCACTAAGGGAAGATAAGGACCACACACCGCCAACTGCAGCACACCTGGGACCCATGACGCCCGGCCTGAAATGGACTATTAACTAGCTAGGTTACTTGTATTTGCCATGCAACCATTACCCTTCAGTTGACCCATGCTGCAATGTCTCGCTTGGCCTTAGGGGCACCTACTAACACATATCCACCACCTGGATACCACCCCACCAGACAAATTACATTATGAAACCCACTGTACTCACCCCCTTGTGGCTGCTGTGATTCCCTGAAGCGCACATCAAGCTCAGGGTAGGCCACTGCCAGTATGCTGGCCATCAGGGGGGTCAGGGTCTGACGGGCACACCTTCCTCGTTGGAAGGACATCCCCATCTGTGTCTCTGCGGTCTTCCATACCCAGCATCTCAGGTCCTCCCACTGTTTCTGACAGCGGGTGCTCCTCCTGCCATAGAGTCCCAGGGTCCAGACATCCTTGGCGATGGCACACCATAATCCCTTCTTTTGATGGGTGCTGACCTGCAGAGGTAATACAGACAGGAGAAATCTATTAAACAAACAGTCTAGCCATGGCCCACCATACCCGATTCCATCACCATTGGCACACACATAGGCCAGTTCACAGCATGTACACTGCCAACAGACAATCCCCCCATCCCCCACCCACCCTTACACGATGCCTTCACACACATTTCCATGCATCCATGCCACATGCATCGTGGCCAAAGTGTACTCACCTGTTGGTTTGGAGGCCCTTACAGCTGTCCGTACAGGGGTGGAACCCCATCCACCAGTCGCTCTAACACCTCCACAGTGAAGGCTGGGGCCCTTTCCCTGGTCACACAGGCCATGGTAGGTTCCAGACACAGGTCAAAGCAGCACACCCAGTGTAGGTCTTCTCCTGTTGATGGTGAGGAAACAAGTGAGGAATCAGATATAAAATGGTGGTCACATCCGCGGCAGTGTACACCGTCACCGCCGGCGTACATCCCTATTGGCCACTGTACTCCATAGGGCCCAATATTATCCAATGAGGAATTGCACGGCGGTGGAAGACCGCCTACCGCCATGATTCCCAACATCAGCAGAATTACCTCACTTCCACCTGTCTCTCTGTATAGGGCAGGCGGGCACTATTTCAGGGGGGGAATAGGCTTATCAACAATTACTGAGTCACAGGTTAAATTGGCACATACTTTGACATTTACACTGTCCCAATAGATAAGTGCACAATGTGGACTCATGTTGCGGCTTACTTGTTCAAATTGTGACAGCCTACTTACTCTTATGTCCCTTAGATACCTACCTCTGTGGATGAATAGGAGGTGGAGACATACCCCGTGTACAGACCCCTGGTAGACTTAGCTACACTGGAGGACAGGCACATTATACTCGCATATAGACTGGACAGGGCCACAATCACAGAGCTGTGTGCCCAGTTGGAGCCTGACCTGATCTCATCTATCCGCCATCCAACTGGGATCCCCCCTCTTGTGCAAGTGCTATCAGTGCTCCATTTCCTAGTGACGGGTTCTTTCCAAGTGACAGTGGGCTTGGCAGCAGGAATGTCACAGCCAATGTTCTCAATCATGCTGGCAGGAGTGTTGTCTGCCCTAATAAAACACATGTGCAGCTACATTGCTTTCCCCCAGGTGGAAGATTTGGCCACTCTGAAGGCCAGATTCTATGCAATAGGACATATCCCCAATATTATTGGGGTGACTGAAGGGACACATATTGCCTTTGTCCCCCCCACCAGAATGAACAGATGTACAGGAATTGTAAGAGTTTCCACTCCATGAATGTGCAGATGGTGTGCCTGACGTACCAGTACATCTCCCACGTCAATGCTAAGTATTCTGGGTCGGTGCATGATTCCTTTGTCCTGAGGAACAGCAGCATCCCAAATGTGATGGCCCAACTACAGAGGCACAGGGTGTCGCTAATAGTTGAGCCTTGGTTCCTACTCAGTGAATGGTAGGGTATGCCTCTGATGTCAACCTCATAGGATAGTGTGTGGTTAAATATTGTCCCTCAATACCTGCAGGTGACTCAGGCTACCAAAACCAATTGTGGCTAATGACCCCTGTGAGGAATGACAGGACAAGGGCTGAAGAACATTATAATGAGGCACATGGGCGAACAAGAAGGATCATAGAGAGAACCTTGGGCCTCCTGAAGGCCAGGTTCTGGTGCCACCATCTGACAGGTGGATCCCTGTGCTACTCACCCGAGAAGGTCTGCCTGATAGTAGTGGCATGCTGCATGTTGCACAACCTGGCCCTCAGACGCCATGAACCTTTTCTGCTGGAGGAGAAGACTGGAGATGTCCCTGTGGCTGCAGTAGTCCTGGATGACAGTGAGGATGAAGAGGCTGAAGATGAGGATAAGGACAACAGAACCGCAGTTATCCATCAGTACATCCAATGACACACAGGTGAGTCAATGCAACTCACATTTCTATGTCTATTGGTGTATTCTGTGTGGCTGTGGCATGATGGCATTACCCACTTTTTACCTCTACTTACTTTCACCTATGGACTATCATTTTACAGATGTTGGTTCAATGACAACTGTGTACTGATGTGCTGAGTACAGCCAGCTACAGGTCAGTATGTCTATGCTTTCACACTATACAGTTCATTTGCAGTGGATATAACTGTTTCCATTTACACAGTGTTTCAACACATGACATACAAGTATTTGAGTTGTGTTCAAGGCTGTTAAGAAATTGAGGGGAAAGTGCAATGTAATGGGGTGATGATGGAGGAAAGTCCAGGGTAGTGTTCCAGTCTGTTTGTAGCACAGGTGAAGTGTCCAAGTGGCTATAGGAAGGGGAGCAAAGGCAGTTTAAGGTGGACAAAGTGACAGGGTGGGACACAAAGGGGACAACCAGGAGAGTTTAATTTCCTGGCGGTGGTCTTGGCAATTATCTCTAGCTTCTGTCTAAGTCGCAGGCAACGTTTGTGGGGTGGTTCACCTTCTGCAGGGGGAGGGGTGCTGGTGGCCTGTGGGTCCTGTGGCAGGGCCTCTTGCCCACTAGCGTCAGTAGAAGTGGATGGTTGTTCAGTTGACTGGCTAGTGGTAGGGGTCTGCTGGAGATCAGGGTGGTGCTAATGGCCTGCAAGCCCTCCCTGATCCACTGACACTGTCCCTCCTGCAGCCGCCTGTTCTCCTGCACCTTGTCAAGGATCTGGCCCATCATATACTGGGAATGTTGGTAGGCTCCCAGTATCTCAGAGAGTGCCTCCTGGAGAGTTGGCTCCCTGGTCCTGTCCTCCCCCTGGTGCACAGCAGTCCTCCCAGTGTCCTTGTTGGCCTGTGCCTCTGTCTCATGAACGGTATGCCCACTGCCACTGACCCCAGGTTCCTGATTGTCTTGGGTATGAGGTGTGGCCTGGGGTCCCTGTTTGCTGGTGGGTGCTATGGTGTTGGATCCTGATGGGGGAGGCTATCTGGTGGTCTGTGAGTGGGCTTGGGTAACTGGCTGTCCAGTGATCCCTGATGGTCCAGGTAGGTCATCCAGATCCTGAATTCCAGAGTTATTGTTATCACTGGGGGCATCTTCTGTTGGGGGACTGGATAGTCATGTCACCTACTCACCACTGACATTGGCTGGGGTACCTGTGAGGATGTAAGTGATATATTGTGCTTCATGTGTGAGACATATTGTACCTCCCTGGCTTCCCCTCTATCGTTTGTGTTGCCCTGCCACCTTTTGCTTGTGCATAGTGATGTATTGTGGGAATGTTAGTTTCCCTATGCTGTGCATGCTTTAGTGATGGGTGTCCATGCAGGGCTGGAAGGGGTGTCCATGCATTTGTACAGCATGCAGGGCCTGGAATTGTGGTTAGTCAAATGTGAAGGTGCAGGGTGTGGGATGGATGGGACTGATGGGAGTGCGGTTGAGGGGGTGTGATGGCATGCAGGTATGGGGGTGATAAGTGTTAAATGCTGATTTACCAGTGTCCAGTCCTCCAGCTACTCCAGTGAGTCCCTCAGGATGCAGTATTACCAGTCCCTGCTCCTCCCATGCTGTGAGCTGTGGGGGAGGAGGTTGAGGTCCACCACCAGTCCCCTGTATGGTGATCTGGTGCCTTGCTGCTATGGAATGTACCTTCCCCCGTAGGTCGTTCCACCTTTTCCTAACGTTGTCCCTTGTTCTTGGGTGCTGTCCCACGGCATTGACCCCGTCCACGATTCTCTGCCATAGCTCCATCTTCTTGGCAATGGATATCTGCTGTACCTGTGCTTCAAACAGCTGTTGCTCTACCCTGACCATTTCCTCCAGCGTGAACCTTAACTCCTCCTCAGTGAAAGTAGGGTGCCTCTGTGGTGCCATGGGTATTGTGTGGTGTGTGTTGAGTAATGTGGGGGGGTGTGATGTGGAGTGCGTGATGGATGCATGGGTGTGAGTGGTGTGTGTGTCTAGTTGTCTCTATGTTGTTCGTGTCAATGTGATGGCAGTAATTGTTGTTAAAGGGCTGTGGGTAATTTGGGTGTGTGTTTTATAGTGGTGTGGGTGTCTGGGTGTGGTGTGTGTATGAGTGCCAGGTGTGGGATTTTCATATTGGCCAATGTAGTGTAGTTTTACATATGGGTGTCCATTCTGAGCGTGGCGCTATTTACCGCTAATGGTTTACCGTCATTGAACGTCCGTCCTGGTGATTCCTGGGTCATAATATGATGGGCTTTTATTGGTGTAACAGTATGGATTTTGGGACCGCCAGTTTAGCACTGATCTTTGGTCTGGCGGATTTGTGCATGTGTCTGTATTCTGTCAGATTGGTGTGTGTGTGTCATAATATGGTGAATGGATATTCGCCACTGAGGTGGTATGTTGGCAGCCATCAGCGTGGCGGTAGGAAGCATTTATCGCCAATGTCATAATGAGGGCCAATATCTTGTATGATGATTGCTTTCACATTTTTTGTATAAGATGCAAAAAGAATCATAATACAAGATATCATGTCCTCAACAGGTATGATATAAGTTAGTCATTGAGTTTTCACACTTTTAAAGCAAAAGTGGAAGTGTCGGTGAATGAGTCTCATAGAACATTTGTTTTGGTTTATTTCTTTAGGCGACTTAGGCAGCATTCCCCCGCATGTTTGCCTTAGTTTCGATTGTAAATATGCTTACTCAAACAAGGATTAGGCCTCTGATGGCATACTCAGACACCCCCAACTTGCGTCCATAAACTGAAAGGAGTTAGATTTATCACAGTAAGTGCACTGATGGTGCACAAAAGGCATGTATCTTGAGCTTTAAGGGGCATATTTATACTCCGTCTGCGCCGAATGTGCATCAAAAATTTTGATGCACATTCGGCGCAAACCTTGCCCCAAATTTAAACTTTGACGCCCGAGCCCGCGGATGTCAAAATCCCGCTGTGTGCATCATTTTCTGGATGCGGGAAACCGCCTTGCGTTACTCATATGCAAGGTAGGTGTTCCCGTCCAGAAAAAGACTTAAACGCCGGTGCGTCGTATTTATGCTTTCGGGCAAAAATCCCGCACGGCCGGGAGGTGGAGTCGGAAAATGACACAGAGCCCGATTTGCATAAAAAATGTATGCCTGGGCCAGGGCAGGCGTTAAAATGGGGCAAACAAACCTGTACTTAATGAAAACACACAGAAGCAACAGCAGAGCAGCAAAAGGGAGACATGGAGGTGCTTCTCATCCAGGCTGCACGCAGACGCAGAGTCCAGCATCAACAACAGCAGCTACCACAACACCAGCAGGGACCCGAAAGGCAACGCAGAAGGCAGGAGAGGATATTCCGCAGCAGGACAACCCTTCATGGCCTCAGGGAACATGACATCATCCAGAGGTACAGGTTGAATTGGCAAGCCATTCAGCAGCTGCTGCGCAACATAGAGCCACAGTTGGCACCCAGCTTGCTGACACCCGCACCATCCCGTCAGAAACCAAGATGCTAGCTGTACTTCACATGTTGGCAAGTGGCTCCTTTCAAATTACTGACGTCCTGGTTGTCAGGATATCACAGCCATCATTCTCTGCCTTCTTGCCCAAAGTACTGGATGCCATCATTGGACTCACACCCCCCACATCTTCTTCCCAAACACACAGCAGAAGCAGCAGGAGACGAAACAGGGGTTTTCCCTCATTAATGGATTCCCACACATCCTTGGGGCCATTGACTGCCCACATGTACGCCTTGTGCCACCTGCTGCAACTGAACACCTATACCACAACAGGAAGCACACACATTCCATCAATGTGCAGGCCATTGTGGATCACCAAGGATTGATCACCAATATTATGGCAAAGTATCCTGGGAGTGTCCATGACTCATTCATCTTCCGTCACTGTACCATCGATCAACACTTTCAGGATGGACGATATGGCAATGGACTACTTGTTGGTAAGTACAGAAACCTACTTATAAACACACTGCACAGCAACCCTCTAGGACACACAACACATAAACCACGACAGCAACATGTGGACAGGAACACACTGAGGTTGTGACACCGCTAGCCATGTTTGATAGGTCTGCAGTGAACGTGTCACACATCTGAAATTAGTGTACAGTCTAATGTTAATACATCAATGATCACAACGTATGGAGAGGTTTGGCTAATTGTCACCTTGCAAAATGTAAGCGTCTCACTGATGTTTAAATTAATCCATTGCATTTGTATAAAGGTATGGGATGTCCAGGCTACATAGATGCTAACGTGTTACCACCACTGTCAAATTGAATCTGTGTACGGAACTATCATCTCACCCCCAGTGAAGACACAGGGACACCTGTATCACATGTCACAATGCTAGAGAGTGCACACTGTCCTGCAAATCCCAAAACATACTGCTGACAACCGGTCAGCAGGCAAACACTTGTTCAGCCAAGGAAACAACCCAATGCAGATGGTACATCCTAGAAGCCTAGGAATCAACACAATAACATAAAAGAGCCACAGACAACACAAGACAACTACTGCCATGCAAGGTTATATGAATGGGGCAAAATATGTCAACATGATCCCAATCATTTTCTCGTTCAGCTGACCAGTGGTATGGGATCCAGGCATGGATTATGACACCATTTGGCAACCCAAGCACTGCAGCAGAGTGTGCCTACAATGAGGCACATAGGAGGACACGCACCATAGTTGAGAGGACCTTCGGCATCCTCAAGTCCAGATTCAGGTGCCTTGACATCACTGGTGGCAGCCTCCTATATTTACCAGAAATGGTCTGTAAGATCATTTTAACATGTGCCATCTTGCACAACATTTGTATACGAAGGAATATTCCCCTATTAGAACCAGAGTCACAAATGCCTGAAGAGGAGGAAGAGGAGGATGCTGGCCTGCAACATGAAGGGGAACAACAAAACACAGCCGCTGGATTGCGTAGGCACCAACATATTGTGAACAATTTCTTTTAAAACAACTCACCATTACCACTTTATCAACATATGTAAATAAAAACTGATTATAATCACCATATCATGGTCTGGGTAATTATTTTTTCTCACCTTTATCTCTAACTATCAGAATAAGAGTGTAGCCTCATGGACCATTGCTGATATACCGATCAGGACACAGAAATTTCCAAAGCAATTGTGATGCGTATTATTCAACAGTCACGTTCACACACACTGTAAATGACATATATCCTGTACATTTCACCTTTGAAGGACAATAGCAGAGGACCACACCTATTTCACACATACATGTTGGCAACATGGTTTATCGCAGCATATGGCACACAACTAAGACACCATCAGTCTATAAGGGAAAAATATGCCTCATACATGAGGCAGTGGATGTGCTATTGCATTGGTAACAGGAATGTATGACCAGACCCTTGACAGCAGTAAGTGGTACAGAACCTATCTCTGCAAGGGCTATCTGTGACTAGAGTTCCATATAAGCAGAACATAGACAGCACAAGTGCCACACCTATGACAAGCATTGCGCACAACAGATATTCCCTCCTCTACACAAACAGACTAACAATAGTAATCCAGTGCGTTTCACCCTTTTGTACGGTATGCCATAGTCATAGTACGTCTGACTGCATGGACGTCAGGTTAATTAATACACTGGCTTGTAGTTTCTAAACCCTGTTATCAGCTGTAGATTGCTTCCCATGTGAAATGTATTGTTGGCCATTTGAACTAGAATCTCACCTACAGGACTTGTGAGAAACTGATGCAGCACACACCTGTGAGCATCTCCATGCAGACCACCCGTTTGAACATGCACTGCCCTTGCAGATGCTTTGAACAGCATAGAAGCTGCCATTTAGTTGATTACACTGTTATGCATTGTGAGAAAAATAAGCCGTGTAACACATCCCTTGGGTTTATGTGTCACCTTCAAAAATACAGGACAAACACAGTCTTCCATGTCAACTGTCTTGTTCTTCCTCCGAGCAGTGTAAGTCAGACCACTGAGTATGTACCTTGTGAAATTGATGGATCCTGATTGACCCTGCATCCTGTCACCCTGACTGGCACCTGTCTGTGCGTTACCCTAAAGGTTCCTTGTGTCTACATATGTACCACACTTGCTTTCTCAAACCTCACATTCCTCAGGGGGTATTTTGTCAGGTGCTTCCTCAATACATACTCAAATACATTGTATAGCATCATCTGCTTTTTTATTGTATCATAATTGTAAATTTGCCTCCAAATACCAAAATCATGGCCTATCCCTTGTCTGGGTCTCATGTATGCATGAACGACAAAGTGTGACAGTGTACCAAGGCCGTATGGAGGGATTGGGTATGGTGCCTCCAGCAGAACCAGCTACCTATGTTAATGTGCATGAAAATTTCACACATGTTAGGACCCTGACAGTTCACATGCTGAATCAGATTGCTCACAACATATTGATGGCGTGTGCATGACGATTATCTGCAAGATCAATCAACACAGAGGCTATGATGTTCCTAGATGCAGTGGGAACTTTACAGGCCAACCTGTGTACAAATGTTGTAATGACACATGCCGGAACATGACTCCTGAGATATGATCTCACTCAGCACACCAAGGTTGCCCTGTTGACAGTCTCCTAACACGTATGCAGTGACAGGGTGGGACCATCCCCATGTAGGTTCTCATGTCCTCATCGACTTTACTTCCATTGATCTCCAAAGGATACTCAGGAAATACACGAATAGCCGCCACTGACTCATGATGAGACCTAGATGTAACTGTGACAACATAGACCCGTAAAAATATACAGGATCAACATTGGACCACACAAATGAACCAGACACCTCTGTGCAATTGATCACTGGAAATATGTGACCACGTGCTTCCTCGTCTGCTGGTCCACCACTGCCTCAGGAGAGTTGTGGCTCAGTCATATGACCACAACTGTGGGGTGATATTACATTTGTGGGTCACCTTTGGCTTTCCGTGTCAATAACATGGTACCCACTTAGTCTGTACATGTGCCTAACTCACGGTAGGTTCACCAACAAGTGCCTAGGAAGCAGTATCTAAATTTCCAGGACATGTGATGGGCAACTTTTGGAACATTGACATGAACAAGCATCTGCCATCTATCCGGTGCATGCTTTGTCATTTCTGTTTCTACGTTACCCAAAAACTTGGAAGTACACACAACAGATGTAGCTACATGTATGACTAAAACAAGTCCTCTCTCATTTCCATACTGACTAGCGTCTAAGGTTTGGACACATTGACTTCACATTCATATGACCATATTTTCAATAATGCATCTTGTGACGCACACACACTTGGTAAACAACTACATTAGTAGCCAATGCACATACATTGAGCCATAGGCATTGAGGTATTGTACTTATGTGCGTCACATTGCTATCCTCTCCTGACTGCAAACACGCCCAATTTGTGCAATACATATATGTAGGCCTCACTTATGGCCATCTAGTGCGTCAGCCAAGAGTGATAATTCTGTTAAGGAAGTAGCGGATCATGGTCTGCAGCAGTATCATCTCTCACATGTGCACATACACCGTCAAGACCAATGTGGGTGCAATCAGCCTATCTCAGTTGTGTCACTAATGTTACATAACATTAAAATGGTAAAATGACCCAAACCCAGTTAATGCCCTGAAATTTTGACGCATCTGCATCAAAAAATGACGCACAAGTGTCAAAAAATTGCGCTTATGCCTGAAAAACTAAGCATAATGCCCTGAAAACACCATTGACTCTTCCACACTGCCTCAGAAAATTGGTTAAATGTTAGACAATTTCCAAATATATGGATGCGGGCTCATTTTTACTCCTGTGCGTCAAAAAAATTACTCCCAGACTGTATGCGTCAAAATGTTTTGACGCATAACGATAAAAGCGGCAGCCATTTTAGGCAGGAAGTGATGTAATAGGATATCCTGTTTACAGATTATGTACAGTGGGTGTACTTTCACTTTCACTTTGCAGTCTGTGATTCTTCTAGACTGTGTGGCTATGTTGAGAGTTTTGTCTGGTCAAATTGTGCTTTTGTCTCCTGTGTGGTCCATTACTTTTGTGAATAAAATATTGTAGTTGTATCCTGTCTGAGTGTTTATTGTGTACAATTGTATTTTATTGTCTTTGTTGTTTTTGGGAGTCTGCTCTGGGTAGTGATAGTTTGGGGATAGTTGGGCTGTTTTAGTTGTTTAGTTTGCGTTTTTCTTATTCTACTTTCCCCCTATTCTCCTTTGTTCTCCTTTATCCCCTATTGCCCTTTTTTCTGCTAAAATGTTGGGTAGGCCACGGCTTGGCAAGATGGGTGAGGAGGAGCTTGGGGGTTTCATATGGCTGGTGTGCCATTTCCTACCCCGTATGACTGAGGCAGGTGGGCGAGTGATACCGGGGTATCACACCGAGGCACAGAGGCTCCGGTGGGGAAAGGTATTGCATCACTTGCAATGCCTCTATCGGACCCCAAGGAATGACCACCAGCTGAAACACCGCTGGGCTGACCTCATCTCCAGCGAGCAAGATCTGTTGGACCACCTGAGAATTGTGATTGGTGGCCCTGTTGGTGAGTATAAATCATGTAAATGTGCACGATTAAATGCTCTGTAGTGATATCAGATGATTTGTACAATATCTGCCGGCAATGTGCTTAGTGTGTGGAATGCTTTGGAAACATACAGGGTCATTCATGAACTATGTTAAGGACCACAATTGCTAGATGTTAGGAAGCAAGTGCTCTGCAAACTTACTGAGTACTTTGGCTTAATGTAAGTTGGTGCCGCCTTTGTGTCAAACAGCAACACAAATCAGGAGCCAATTATGTATAGATTTAGGTAATGGTTGGTAATGTTGGTAATGATTTTTGAAAATCTATACCTCACAGGCAAATATGTTGCCTGGGAGTTATAGATTTTCAAAATCATTACCAACATTTGTTGACGTAACAGCTAGACTGACTTTTGAAACACTACATGAGGCTGAAAATGAATGCAGGCTTCACGTCACTTGATGATAGCAATGTGGCCCAAACATATATCTCATGTGTGTCTGTTGAGTGTGTAAGGAAAGCGATCACGGAAATTCAAAAATTCTTAGGGATTATTGTGGCCTTTCGTCTTTTCGGATACATGTCAGATCTGGATTTGGAGACATTGGGAAAAAGTTTAAGGTGCCCTCAGCTAACATCTTAGACTGGTATTTGGTGTTTGTTGTTCCACCTTTCGTTTACGGATGGCAGGCCAAAGGTATGCACATGGGTTCTTATCACTATGGTTGGTGTAACTCATCATAGCTGGGCCACATCAAATGAAGAAAATGTAACAACACGTGGGCTTACAACTGTCCCTGCACCCCTGTACATTGTACCTGTGTGTCATAAATTTGTCATGGGCACAATGGCTGTTTGACTGGTAATGCACTCCTCAAGAAAAGTGGCTTTGGATGTCTCTCTTGGATACACATGATGAGACGAATGCACTCCATTATTATGTCTGCTCACTAATAAAGGAGCATGTTTGCTACCACATGACAGTTAGGGCCACTGCATGTGTGCAGATATGTGGGTAAAATTCACAGGAGACCCATGGTATGTACATGTTAGCCATGCTATATCGGATGCAGTATCATCATGTCTGAGTGGTTTTACCTAATTATGTAATCTTACACATAGTATTTGTCTTTGGAATTGTTGGACAGTGCACAGAATTTGAGCACATTTCTCCCTTCCATGACCTACAGATGGACCCGCACCCTACACTGTGGGTGAGGTGGCTTCATTCGAGGACCCAAAAAACTCCAGTAAGTGTTGATATGTCTGTTATGTGTTGTGTTTGCTGGTGATGTGTGTTGAACACATAGCAAGGTGTGATGCACTGGCCCGTCATTTATCTTGTTCCAGGAGTGGTAATTCATTTTTTCACCATTTTAGAGTTGGCCAGTTCTTATCCTATTGTCTTAGTTAGGGATTCTAGGTCAGTCATGTAGGCCCCGCAATGTGAATTGGGATGAGTTATGTGGATAACACTTGTATCAGCAAGAGTCGCACTGGACCTAATCTGTGATTCAGTCAGCCTGTCAAACCCACATTCTCCCAGAATGGGGCTGCTAAATGCTTACCCACGTACTTCAGCTTCCCAATTTACTAATGTACGTATTAAACTGTAGGTTGAACTTCCTAGCAGCATGTAGCTCCACATGTAGTGCTACGAGTATGTGGCACTTGAGTGCAGTGGCCTAGGTGTGCATTCAAATCATGGCCAGGGGTGTTCTTGCATCTCTGGGTTTGTTGTAAGTCATAGCTTACTGGAAGTATATGATGTGGACAAAGGTCTGCATTTCCAGACATGTGTGGCGCTGGGATTGGTCAAGGATTTGCTGTCTCCTATTTGTAGATACACCTTACATGTGGTGTGTGTAGAGCCAAACACATGTCCAGCTTTCATAAGCTTCCTGGGTGTCCATGTTGTTTGAAATTGTTAGTTGTTACCCCACCCCCCACCCTCAAACACAGGCATGTGTTTGTGAATAGTGTACCTAGGACTAATGATACAAGTTTGGTATACAGACATGAAAATCAGTGAATCTTTTGTCTGAGCCTAGTATATACACTAATTTTTCCCACATAGGTACTATACTAGCAAGTCGCTTTACAACTTGCATATCATGTGGCCCTAGATTTCCATCCCGTACAATGACAATTGTAGCCCTGGCATTGGCGGAGGATGTGCTGCATGATTGTTGGCTGACAACTGGCAGAACTCTGATGCCAAAACATGCCAGTTGTTACCCATCTTGTAGAGTTTGGATGTGCTATGTGTGATAGAACCTTTGTAGGCTGGCCTGCCATGTACTTCCTCAGGGACATTCAATGATCTGTATGATGATATGAGCTGTTACAAGTACAGTAGATGTATTGTCTGATTTACTTGTTGTGCCATTTCACACAATACAGTTCCTAATGTTATTTTTTTCGATTTGTCTTCACAGCTGCAAATATGACACCCATCCAGGTGCGGGAATTCCAAAGACGGGCAATGAGGTACCAGCATATACTTCAGGTAGAGTCTGAGTACAGAAGAATGGCCCGCAGATACCGGAACGAACGGGCCTCCGGAGCCTGGAGGGCATTCGCATAGGGTGGCCCTTCTTTGCCCACCACAGCCACCACCAGCACCACCACCACTATCCCCCAGGTGGCACCACCAACAGCTGGGACCGTTGTGGCAACCACATCAGCAAGTGCTCCAGGCCCTAGCACAGCACCACCTGCAGGGCAGCCCAAAGACATGGACACTACACGGCCCCACACTTCATCAGCTGGCACCCAGACCACCAAAGCTGCAGCTATTGACCCTGCTGCTTTTGTTGACATGCAGCGTAAATTGGACTGTGTCCTACAAAAAAAGGAGTCGTCTGCGGCAGGATGTGTGACATATAAACCGTCAGGTGCGGTCTATTAAGTGGACCCTCAGGAGGGCCAACCTACAGACATTTTGATGGACATGATTTCCTCCCCTTCCTCCTCTTTCCTTATTCTTATACTTTGTGGGTTTAGGGGGCTTAGTGTTAGGTCAGTATAGGCTGTTTGTTTAGTTAGTGTTAGTGGGTGGGGGCGGGGGGTCCTGACTATTTCTACTGTTTCTCTTTGAGTGTGTTGGTGGGTGGGTGGGGTTCAATGTTGGGGTTCTTGTGTGTTTAAAAAAAAAAAAGAAAAAAAATATGAAAGTAAATAAATTCCCAAAAATATATATATTTGTTTAGTATAGGATAGTATGTGTTTAGGTTAGTACCTGTCGTCCTCCATGTGTCCCGTCTCATAAGGGGGGGGGGATGGGGTTGATGTTTAGAACATTTTGTTACATGTGATAAGTAAGTTTAGCTTAGGTTAGTTAGGGACAGTTGTGGGTAGTGAGTAGTTAGGGTAGATTAGGGTAGGTAAGGCTTTTGCCCGAGTTTTCACTTCTGTTTTTACAGTTTAATAAATATGTTGCAAACCCTTTACAGTATGTGTGACATGCTTGTAGATCAGGGCCTTGGCATGAGTGTACATGATTTCTTTTATATTACAATTTGTGTCCTATGCTACAAACAAATCCCAAATTAGCTGTAACATTGGCAGCTACCCCAAAGCAACCTTGCAACGATTAGACCATTCATTGCAACCACCAATCACAGTTACTATGGATCCCAACGTGTTGATTTCAATGAGTATGTTTTCAAAATCACATACAGTGCTTCCAGATTTGGTATTGGGGACACTGTGTAATGCCTGACTGCAGTCTGATGATCAAGGAAACCCTTATAAGGTGAATGGTAGTATCGTGTTCATGACTCACATAGATCATTTGTTACACTGTTCAGCATGATTACTTATTTGGATGTAAACTCAGACACCTCCATTCATGCAGTTTGGTGACTGTTCGCTTAGATTTATAGGCAATGTTATATATGTTAGTTTTGCATGGATGCAACATTTTGCAGGCACTATTAATGGCTTAGATATCCCTTGTGGAAGCATTATTCTGTCCAACACAGAATTATGGTGTATAGTTTCGCTTTTCATCAGATATTACCCTCAGGAAGGGCAGAGTATGGTAGAATCCAGGCCACTGTGCATAGTTAGCAGACTACATTATTTCAGGACAGTTGTATTGACAAGCTATGTAATTTGACAGGAGGCAAAATTCAGTGGTGTACTGCACGGTTGATGTGTCACATTACACAGAGACAAAGTGGTTGTGGAAGTGCTATTTATTGAAAAGTGTTGTAGTGCTATATGTACATTGTTCATGATTGTGAGGCCATTATAGTGACATCTTCCATTGTGATCCTACACAAGTGCTAAAGGAAAATGCATTTGACATGCTGGGGTGATGTGTCAGACAGTGCAGAGGGACAGGATTTGCCAATGAGTAAGTGAGAGACAATCACAAGGCAGGCTGACAAGATAGACAGTGGTTTGCAGAACAGTCATTGAGTACAGTTGTTGCAAGACTGGCATGTTGCAAAGCGCAGGACCTTGGAAATAGATGGCCATATGGCAGGGACTAGTGCTTCCGGGTACTTTTACGTGTGAAGGTGATCTGTTCCATGTCTTCTTCTTCTGATGTGGGTGTTGCCTCCTCCGTCCTAGGCGGTGGTGGTTGTGAAGTGGCAACACACACCTCAGTGTTTGAAGACGTGGAGTCAGACATCCCAGTAGCTGCTACCTGTGAGGGTCTTAAGGGCAGTACTGCTGCAAGGAGGATCTGAATAGCAGCAACATCACGATGGTAGGCAGCCAGGTCGGCCCTGAGGGAGTCATGATTGCATTTGTGCATGCAGTGGAAGGTTTGGGATGTGAGGTGCTGTGGCAACTTCCTTACTGCAGTGGTGAATTCCTTTACAGTTTGTTGTAGTCCTTGTAGGATGGATGTTAGCGCTTGCATGGCTGCTGCCTGATCTGCAGATTATATCATGCACAAAAGCATCCCCACAAGGCTGGCTGCCATATTTTGCATCCCCTCCTTGGCCAGCTCCCGCTGTACTCCGACTACAGTTCTCTCAAAGCTGGTGCCTGTGTCATCTGAGTCGTCAGCTGTATTGGAGCTGGCAGGTCTTACAAATGGGGTGGTGGGTGGGTCCTCTGTGATGGCTGCTTGTTCTGTGCTCCTTCTTGTGACTGAAGGTGGGGTCTGGAGTGTCCCAAGGACATCTTGGAGGGTCTGGTGGCTGATGTTTGTCAGCTCGTCATCCATGTCATCAGGGTAGTCCTGGACAGGCATGTCCGCAGGAGATCCATTGTCCTATGCAATGAAATAGGGTACAATTAGTGTGTCTGTGTTGTGCCATTGGTGATGTGAAATGCCTGCCTTGTGATGATTTTCACATTGTGATCTTGTTTCCTGTTCATTGCTCCAGTCTTTCAGATGGACATTCTCCCAGGCCTATGCCCCACCTGCACGTCACATGTATTGTGATAAGTTATTTGATTTGTCAGCATCATCTCCTCTAGGTGTTGGTTGAGGCCAGTTTGTGAAGTGCCACCTTCTTGTCCTACTCAACCCTCTGTCTACATCCATTCTCATGGTGAGACCTTTTACTGGTTGTGGGTGCTCTGATGGCACTAACAGCACACTTAACAATCTGGACCTGCCCCAGTCTCTGATCTTTCACATCCACTTATATGTTGTTAAAATGTAGCTTATACTATGCATAGCATTGTGATGGCACAATATGGATGTCAGCATTGGTAATGTGTACAGCTGATGTTGGTGAATGTGTGGTACATTGGATTGCCCTGATAGTCGTAGCAGTGTCCTATTTCCTCCTCTGAGTGTGCAGGTGTATTTCAGTGACTAGTTACATGTGTCCCCCCCTCAATGCTGGTGTCTGAGCAGTATGACATTTGGGATGTTGCATTGTGTCCCAGACACTGGATGGACCCAGACATATGCAGCATGGGTGTGACCTTAGTGCTGTGTAGCTCCTAATGTTGATGACATTGGCTGATGTTTGCAGCAACTATGGGCATTCACAATTGACAGGACTGGAACATTTGTCTTGTTTCAGGGGATTGTTAATGTTGTCATCCTCAACCCTCAAATTTAGGTGTGTATGATCCATGGGGACAGTACTGTCATTGGCTACTTGAGATGAGCACACAGCAGAGGTGGTAGTGGCAACTGTTGTCACTGTTACATTCCAGTTGTCGGTATGGCTAGAGGTTGTTAATTGGGCCCTAGTTAATGTAGGGGGTATAGTTGCTGACGTGTGACAGGATGTCAGTTCGACGTTGTGCTCTTCCCTCCTGCCGTGGCTTTACCTTTGCTACATCGTTGGCACAGTAGCATACCGCCATGGAACTGTTGTTGGTGTTGTGTTATGGTGTGCCCCAGCTTTTCTCTGGGCCATGCCCCCAATACCCATGCCACTCCATGTATATGATTACTTCCATGCATTTTGTAGTCGGTATCCCCCTGATTGTCGTTGACATTAGTGCATTTTAATTCCCCATGTGACTTACCCTGCATGTGTGTTGTCTCCTGGTAGTCTGCGCTGTCCTGTCCTTGAATCCCTGTGATGATCTCCTCAGGGATGATGGCTGCGATCATCTCCTCCATGTGGTCCAGGGTCTCCTGGTATGCTGGACTCCCACCTCCAGTCTGCAGTGCTGCCTTCCTGTTCCTGGCCATCTTTTCCTTGGTTGTGCACTTTCAGTCATGCCAGCGTTTCTTGCACTCGATGACTGTTCTGCATACTTCTGCCACACTGTTAATCTTGTCAACAATTTGTTGTTATGTTGCCTCTCTCCTACTGGTTGGCAACTCTGAGGTGACAAACAGTTGGTGCTGGTGTTCCGTCACCTCTTTAACCAGAATTTCCTGCTCCTCTGCACTGAAGCAACATTTTATTTTCTTCTTCTCCCTGTCCTGGTTCTTGTGTGGGTCCTCCTGGCTGGTTCCTGGTCTGTTGTCATCTTCCTGGGGTCTGTACAGGCATCTGGAATCCATTTTGGTTCTCCTATGCTGAAATGGCTGTGTTTGCGGGGAATTTTGACACTATTGCGTCAAAAAATGCTGCATATCCAGTTTGAAGTGTTGTAAATCAGCTCACAGTCATTTCCGCCACGTTAATGTAGTTTCCCTTTACGAAGTGACGCTGAGGTGTGCTTAAAAAAAAATGACTTACACCTGTGGTTTGCGCCGCCGTGCGTCAAAGTATAAATTTGACACCCACACGGTACAAAGAAATGGCGTTAACGTCGCCGCAATTTTGCGTAAAAAAGTATAAATATGGCCCTAAATATGTAGGGATGGAAGGCATTAGTATAGGTTCACTTGGCAATTTTACAGAATTAGTCAGGACTCTGATGAGGACAGAGAGATCAACAGATGAGAAAAGTTTGTGGTAGGTGTGCTTCCCAGGGATATTTCATAGGTAGAAGGCAGATAGTAAAGGTAGTGCAAATACACATGCCATGACTTCATCTTGGCCAACTAATTCAAAGCCATTGGTGCCACATTTGCCAGACCCTAAATTACTATTGCTTATATGAGTAAATGCTTGACCTGCTGCCATGTTCATCCTCCGTCGGAACTTAGTAAATGTTTAGTTTGCTGTATCATAAGTGCATCACAGTCACAGCACTGCACATAACTGTGGATTGACATACATTACATTCTTACAGACTACCCTGTATGTCAAAAACTACTGTTCTTCATAGTTTATGAGGTTCTCTTTAGGGAACTTTGGCAGTATTCCCCGGCATGTTTTCCTTTGTTTCACTCAGTTTGAGGAACGATGCCTCAGAGGTATACTTGGACACCCCCAACTTGCATCCACAAACTGAAAGGAGTTGAATTTACAATAGTCAGTGCACTAAAGATGCATGTAAGACATGCCTTCCTGAGCTTCATGTGGCTGTCATGGGAGCCATTATTAAAGGTTCACTAGGCATGCTTTCAATATTGTACAGAAAGATTTAGACAGTTACGTGACAGGTGGAAAAATGTAGTCACAGATTCCATCCTATGGCGTATAAATGTGATGGGCCCTTGCATGGTAGCAGTATCTTGATCTGAGTGCACTGTTTAGTTAGATTTGGCCTGTGGCCAGCGGTATCAAAGTCTTTTGTGTGGTGCGCGAATGGTATGTGAATGGACCATAAAGTGGTTAGTGCTTTAAGGTGGCTTTATGGCTCACATTCAGAAGTTTTGGCTTCAATATTCAGATACTTTGTTAAGTATTTGTGCTTTGAAGCCATAATTTCTCGAGGTGCTTAAACTAACCAGTGTAAGTTGTGGATTAACTTAAAAAAATTAGTATCAGATATATATATATCTGTTGCTGAAAGATGGCTTCTGAATGTGAGCCATAAAGCCACCTTAAAGCACTTACTAAGAACTCCTCTTAAGGGCGAGCACACAGGCACTTTGAACTGTTGTAAGTATTGTGGAATTTTAACCATGCCCATGTCACGCCATCACTTTCACCCGTATGTGGGCTTGCCTTTTCAAAAATCCCTTGATTTCATTGGTAACTGCTTTATGTTTGTCCCAACATGAGGCTGTTTTTGTTATGCCTTGCAGACTGCCCCTGTTACATGGATTATGGAACGATTGTGAGAAAGTAGCCTCTTTCTAGCATGGTTACCCCTACTTTTGGCCTGTTTGTGAGTATGTGTCAGTGTGTTTTCACTGTGTCACTGGGATCCTGATATCCAGGACCCCAGTGTTCATAGATAAAAACCTATATGTCAGTGTGTTTTGCCTGTCTCACTGGGATCCTGCTAGCCAGGACCCCAGTGCTCATAGTTTGTGGCCTAATGTATGTGTTGTCAGTAGTGCTTGACTGTATCACTGAGGCTCTGCTAACCAGTGCTTATGCTCTCTCTGCTTTTAAATTTGTCACTATAGACTAGTGACTTCATTTACCAATTTCAATTGGCAAACTGGAAACCCCTTATAAGTCCCTAGTATACGGTTCTTTTGCCACCCATAGGGACCTCAGACAAACCCTTCCACAGGCATGCCATTGCAGCCTGTGTGAAATCATGCACACCCTATTTCACAGCCATTTTCTTTGCACTTAAGTAACTTATAAGTCACCTATATGTCTAACCTTAACTTGCTGAAGGTTATATGCAAAGTTACTAAGGGCCAGATGTAGAAAGCCTTTTGCACGTCACAAACTGCGAAAAACTCAGTTTGCGACGTGCAAAAGGCCTAACGCGATGCACAACCTCAAATTGCGAGTCGGTACTGACTCGCAATTTGAGGCTGCGACTCGCAAATAGGAAGGGGTGTTCGCTACCTATTTGCGACCGCATCACCACGCTGAGTTGCTTTGTGACCGTGAATGCGGTCGCAAACCAACTCGCAGTTACCACCCACTTGAAGTGGGTGGTAACGCATTCGCAAAAGGGAAGGGGTCCCCATTCTCCTTTGTGAATGACGAAAAAACATTTTTTTCAGAGCAGGCAGTGGTCCTATGGACCACTGCCTTCTCTGAAAAAAACGAATCCAAATGGTTTCGGAATTTTTTCTTTTTGCAACTCGTTTTCCTTTAAGGAAAACGGGCTGTAAAAAGAAGAAAAAAACAGCTTTATTAAAAAAGCAGTCACAGACATGGAGGTCTGCTGTCTCCAGCAGGCAACCATCCCTGTGAGTGCATGGACTCGCTATGGGGTCGCAAAATGCGACCCACCTCATTAATATTCATGAGGTGGGTCTTTGCGACATCCATAGCGAGTCGCAGAAGGTGTCCGAGACACCTTTCTGCATGCACTTTTGCGAGTTGCAATTTGCGAGTCGGTATGACTCGCAAATAGCAAGTCGCAAAATTTTACCTACCTACATCTGGCCCTAAGCGTAAGGGCACCTTTGCACTAGCAAAGGTGCCCCCACATAGTTCAGGGCCATTTCCCCAGACTGTGTGAGTGCGGGGACACCATTATACGTGTGCACTACATATAGGTCACTACCTATATGTAGCTTCACAATGGTAACTCTGGATATGGCCATGTAATATCTCTAAGATCATGAAATTGGCCCCCATTCCAAATCTGGGTTTGGGGAGCCAATTCCATGCATCCTGGGGGTTCCACTATGGACCCCCAGTACTGCCAAACCAGCTCTCTGAGGGTTGTATTGCAGCTACAGCTGCTGCCACCTCACAGACAGGGTTCTGCCCTCCTGGGTTCTGGATAGCCCAGTCCCAGGAAGGAAGAAAATAGCCTACCCCAGCCTCTGGAAATGCTTTGAAGGGCACAGATGGTGCTCTCCTTCAGGGACCCCTTGTTCCCTGCTCTGGCGTGAAACTGGACAAAGGAAAGGGGAGTGACCACTCCCCTGTGCCCAGAGCTCCTCCAGTGTGTCCCAGACTTGAGCCATCTTGCAAGGTGTGGGGGGACTCTGGAGGGCTCTGATTGACTAGTGCCAGCAGGTGACATCAGAGACCCCTCCTGGTAGGTCCATACCTAATAAGGTAGCCAATTCCCCTATAAGGGCTATTTAGGGTCTCTCCTGTGGGTTTTCTTCAGATTCTGCTTGCAAGTTTCCTTCAGGAATCCTCTGCAACTACTTCATCATCCTCTGACCTCGGATCAACCGCAGCCTGCTCCAGGAACCGCTGTAACAGCAACAAACTATCCACAAGGGATACTTTTCTTCTGCAACCTCAGCTCCAAGTCAGCAACTGCAACAGTTTCCACAGTGTGCAGGCTCTGGGGACTCCCCATCTTCATTCTGCACCAGAAGGACTGAAGAAATCTCCTGTGGGGTGACAGAGTCACTCCCCTGCTCCAGCAGGCACCTTTCAAGATGACGATCAGTACCTTTGTACTCCTTTCACAATGACAAGCATGCTCCTAAGGACACAGAGGGTGGACATCATCGACATAGACTGCCCTGAGGTCCTGCTGATGCAATTTGGAGGAGGTAAGACTTTGCCTTCCCAGAGAGCAACAGTACCCCTGTGTACTGAGTCTTCTTCACCTCCTGAGGCCTCTGTGCACTATTTGCAAAATTCCTTCATGCACAGCCAGGTCCAGGTCCCCAGCACTCCATCCTGTGATGCTCAACTCGCCGAGTAGTTCTCCAGTGGCGTGTGACTTTCCTTTGTTGTGCTGCATAAACTGCATTTTGCACCTCCTTTGCCCCCATGTCCCGGGACTCACGGGGTACTGGTTGGCATCATGAGAGCTCTCTAAAGTGCTGCGAGGCCCCTCTTCCTCCTCACACAGAGTTGATGCCCCCAGGACCGTCCTGGGACCATCCAGCACCATTTTGATGCAAAACACACGTTTGTCGTAACCAAGGCTTGTTGGTAATTTCCAACAAGAAATCACATCTGCAGCGATTTTCATATTGTGGGACATCCTTTGCATTATGCAGGAACCCACTGGCATCTTCCTAGGATGCATTCCTTCAGTCTTCGACTAACCGGGGACTCTTCTTTTGCACCCTCTTCTCGGTTGGCAGGGTCTCCTGTCCTTCCTGGAACTTCTTTCGACTTCTTGACTTGGTCCCCTTCCTTTGCACATCTTCAGGTCCAGGAATCCAGCAGTTGTTGTTCGCGGACTTGGTTGGTTGCTGCAAAATCCCAATCACAAGGTGTAGTGTGTCCTAAGGAAACTTGCAGTACTTTACTCCTGCTTTTCTGGGCTCTGGGGTGGGGTAATTTACTTACCTTTACTGTATTTTTACTCTCCCAGCGATTCTGCACACACTACACTTGTCTAGGGGGGAATTTGTGATTCGCATTCCACTTTCTTAGTATATGGTTTGTGTTGCCCCTAGACCTATTTTCTCCCATTGCATTCTATTGCATTTCCTATTGTTTGCATTGTTCTTTGACTATTTACTTGTCTAATTTTGGTGTCTAGTGTAAATATTGTGTACAATACTTACCTCCAGAAGGAGTATTGTCTCTGAGATATTTTTTGGTACTGTGTCACCCAAATAAATACCTTTATTTTTGGTAACAGTGTGTATTGTCGTTACTTGTGTATAAGTACTGTGTAACTATACGTGGTACTGCAGGTGCTTTGCATGTCTCCTAGTTCAGCGTAAGCTGCTCTGCTATAGCTACCTCTGTCAGCCTAAGCTGCTAGAACACTACTACATTTCACTAATGAGGGATAACAGTACCTAGTATAAGGTATAAATACCCAAGGTACCCACTACAAACCAGGCAAGCCTCCTACAGTGATTGCCAATATACTTCAATGTGAGAAAACTATTTATGTCTCACCCTTATGTGCTTCTTGGTGGCCATGGTGCTCACAGGGTAAACAGGTGCAACAGCGTGAACTCAATTGGCGGTATTTGAGCACTGGTCACATTGTTCACAGTTACCTTTTCAGAGTCATTTCTTGTGGCTCTCCCCTTAAAACACTTTAAATTGCTAAATGCTTTCCATAAAACAGAAAGGGTCAAAGTGAAAGTGGCTATCCCAGCACAGCGGGAGCGTCAATATTACAATATTCACTGCACTTGGGAAACTCACCCCATAATGCTACAAGGCATAGTCTTTACAAAATAATTTTGCTCGTATTTCAGCCTGTGGTTGTCCTAAGAAAATGGGATTGCCACCAAAACATCCACAACAACGTGTTCTTTATGTCTATGTCATCTTTGGGTCCCAACACTCATTTAGTTGGGACCCCAAAATAATAACCCCTCCCATCATTCTGTGTCTGTTTAAGTTATCACGTGTCTGGAACTTTCTTTTGATTTACAGCTGAGAATAGTTTGTGTTTTAAGGATCTTGTTTGTAAAATCATTGCTATAAGCTTGCTTCTCCTGAAAATGTCCAATGCGCTCTGTCCTTTAACATCAGAATATATTGTTACACTGCATTATTTATTGTGATTTTGTTTTTGTTGGGTTATGCCCTCTGGGATCTAATAATATTGTTATATGACCATGGCCCATATTTAAAAAAGCTTAGCACTGCCTTTGCACCATTTTTCTGACGTAAAAGTGGCACTAGCCTAGCACCATATTTATATTTTGTTGCTTGACCCGTCTAGAGACAAAATTTCAGAGTTAGCGTCATTTTTTGGGAGTGCCACCCTACCTTGCATCCTTTTGCAACAATGATATGCAAGGTTGGCGTTCCCTTCCAAAAAATGACATTAGCACTGTAGCGCCATATCTACTGGCCGATGGAAAAAACATGTACACTAAGGAACCGGTCCAAAAAATTATGCTAAGTCTGGTTAGCGTCAAAATGTAATGCATGGACAGACTAGGTGTTAAAATGAGGCCCACACACTACTACATAAGGAAAACACACAGAAGGAGCAATAGCAACTCCCTGGACAAAATAGATCTGTTACTGCTCCAGCTCGACACACGTCATAGACGACAGCGACAACAACATGTCCTACTAACACCACAGACGCAAACATCCATGGCATTTTACCTCTTCTGTGTGTGCCTTCAAATGGCTCACACATATTAGAAGCAAGAAACAAGGAGGTATTAAAGCATTCCTCACCTCTTTGGCGTGCTAACACCACCCCTGGGGTGTTGTTACTCTTTTGGCACTGGCAGTAAGCATGCTGTCTTTTAAACCTGGGGCAGCATCAAAAGCTATGAGTGTTACAATAGGACAGCCTCTGCGACAACCGTTGCATGCCCCTCTGGCACAGAATACTGTGTCATGTTGCCCCATATATATATATATGGAGGCTTTATGCCACACAAAGCAATATAACAGATCCATGTGAATATGGTGCAGTGAAAAGCACCACAGGAGCATCACTTTCTGGTGGCATCAAGGCCTCTTTAATCTGGCCCTTTGTCTTACAGACAGAAATGTAATGATTGGCAATTGTTTATTCCTAACATAAAGTTGACTAGCTTACTCAGCTAGACAACTTGAATGTGTAACAGTTTTCCATGGTAATAAAAGTTCAAAAATCACTAAGATATGTTTTCTTGTCTTGCAGGTGGACCTCCGCCCTACACAATTGGAGAGGTTTCCCAGTTTGAAGACCCCAATGCAGCCTGTAAGTGCCACCTTGTGCATCACAGGTGTCACTCCAGGGTTGTGTGTGAGAGGGTATGATGTGTGCAGTGCAGTGTTAAAATGGCATTTGTGAAAAATAAGATAACATCATCTTAGTTTGGGTATTGACATTATGTTTGAGCACTGTTGAGGATGTAGATTAAGTTGATTGATGCACAAGTGCCAACATGTGCTGCTATAGAATTGTGGGTGTTAGGAAAAGGAAAACATGCCCACATACACAGTTATGTTAGTCAAGATATGTTTCAGAGGTGCTGTTTCTCTGATTAGCATACCTGTTGCCAACATATTGGTCACAGCACATGTTACAGTGCTGTGTGCCTCACATTGTTTGAATTTACACAGGACATGGCACAAATGATGTACTTGTGTTGAGGCCTCTAAGGTGCTTATCAGGGAGACACTTGCGCCACCGGTGCCTCACTACTCTTATGAAATGAAGTGAGGGAGCGGCCGTGCAAGGAGCCTTATTGTGCTGGCAACACAGTTGTCAGTTGAGTACACATTGAGATTTCAGTTCTGTTCCAGATGGATGTGGGACATATCTATGGATGGTAGCAAACACGATGTATGCAGATTAACCTACATGATCTACCCATCATGATAATTGTGAGTGAGCTTGGTCACATCGCATCTGTATAAAATGTGGATGGTGAATGTTTAACTGGTACTCAGGAGATGTAAAACATGCATGTGCACAGGTAGTTCAATGATGGGGAAAACTGTAGCTGCACCCAGTGCAGCGCCACTCTTCTTGTGTCCCTTAGGGTACCCCTACTGCCACCATGTATGCGCTGCATAAGAAATTTTGCACACCATGCCACAAGGTAGGGGACAATAGGTACAGAATCTGTAGACAATATAGATGGACTGCTCAGGCTTAGGGCAAACAATATTGGCACTAATCCTGAACTGTACTGTTGTGTAGACATTTTAGTTATAGCTCCATGCACTTTATTTTAGCATACTAGGCCTGCAACTGTGCACTTTGACCTAGATATTTCTTTCTTCAGCTTTGTTTTAATATTCTGACAATAGCCACTTTTGCGGTCTTGTTTTATTTCTCTCTAGCTAGCTGTTTTTGCCTAGGCCAGCACTACATTTTAAACAAGACATTCTTGCTCACTCTGTGCTTCTTTCAAGGTTGCAGTTAGATAGGTTGCTGGCGAATGTGGCACATGTTTTTTCTCTGACATTCATAGAAAACACACATCCTTACGTAGGGAAATTTTCTCAGAACATCAGCTGTTTCATTATAAAAACACTTCCCTGTCCCTTACACGTTAGAGGGAGATTCCAGCCAGAGAGCCACAACTGTATGGTGATTGCTGAACGCTTCGCTACAGCTGCTTATACAGACCTCAGGCCTTTGCTCAGGTATGGGGGATGATGTCTTCCCAGGGGAACCCGAAGGGCAGAATTATAGCTTATCATGCTGTGCTCTACTATAGCCTAGGTAAGAATTAGTCTATTGATTTTAGTTACAATATGGTAGCGTTATTCCGATGCTTTACTCTCCTTGGCACAATTTTAATTGTGTCATACTGTATCATCCTGGTTATTGCAGCCCATGCTTTGCTATCTAAGATGCAGTCGCTTCATTAAAACCTTATTGAAACATATACTGCCTCTGTTTGTCATTGTGTATGAGAGACTAATGAAGCTGAGAGAAACGGATGAGACCTGAGTGACCACGATTTCCGTGAGACCTCAATTATGTCATGTGCTCGGCTGCCCAATCATCCATGCCCTTGGGTGGAGATGAGGCACTGCTGGTTAGCCGGAGCAAAACCTGGATTTGGGCGTCTCGCGTTACCTGTAGTGGGCCAGACTCAGTCTCACACACCGCAGGTGATTCTGCCGCCCAAAATCCAATAGTCTCATTAGAATAACGAGAGCCTACGCAACAGTACGTAGGAGCCCATTGTAAGCAATGGTGTGCCCCTTTGTAATGCCTGCTCTGAGCAGGTGTTAACCGAAGGAAACATAAATGATGCATTAGAATCTCTTAGAAGTCCCGGTGCCAATTTTCCTGACCCCTCTATCTGATGAACCCCACCTTGCATTCATTATGCCTGGACAAGGCATAATGTAGCACAAAGGGTGTCAAAGTGGTGGAATGCATGCATTGCACCACTTTGTGACTATGGCACAGGGATTTGGGACTTGTTGGGCCACTTGATTCACACAAGTAAGATGACACATGGCACTTGTCCAACCTACCTCTGGTACCAATAGTCAAAAATGAATAGCTGTGACATGAACATGATACCGTAGATGGCTGCTAGGAAGTTTAATCTTGATTTGGTTATTGACATTGGTGTGGAGTGTCTGGTGGAGAGCATGTGTTATCTTATGATGCTGTGTACATTGCATGGTTGTTCTACCTCTACCCAATGCAGTATTTGATGTAATGCTCTCATGTTTTAGCTGCCATTATGACCCCTGCACAGAAGCGTTCTTTTGATAAGAGGGCCAAGTGATTCCACCACATCATGGAGGTACAAGCAGGGTACAGGAAGATGTCCAGGAGATAGTGGCGGGAGAAGTCAACGGGGTCTTGGCTTGCCTTCGCAAATGGGGTACTTCATAAACAAGGCAGAGCACAGCAAGCAACACATCAAGGGTTAGGGGTGCCTCAGCTGGTCTAAACCTCTCCATGTCCATAGCACCAATGGCAACACAAGCACCACAGCAGTCACCTGCAGCAGCCACATCCTCCAGCTTTGAGGTGGACATGAGGAGGGACGTGGCAGCTAATATGGCCAGGTTGGACAGACTGGAGCAGGACAATGCTCACAATTACAAACTCTTAAAGTTTTGTAAAGAGAAGCTGAAGAAGCTGTAATCTAGTATATGCACAGCCTCCCAGTTCGTTCCATTCTCCTGTTGTATTTTGTATTTAGTTTTAGTGGGTGTTAGGTAGGTAATAATAGGTCATGTAGCATAGATTAGGTTTGTTGTGGGCTAGAGTAAGTGTAGTTGGGCAGTGGGTTTTAGTTTCATTTGTAGGGGTAAGTTTAGATAAATTAGTATAGATTTGCTTAGTGTAGGATAGTGTTTAGTTTCGGTTTTTATATGGTGTTGTTTTTAAGTACCAATAAATCCTGTTAGTTCCAGACAATTAGGTGTCCATGACGATTGAGTGTCTGGGTGTTCTCATGTGTGCACTGGCCAAATTAAAGGAATGCCTTAGGGTATGCTTTATGTATTGATTTATATGTATGACTATGTGTATCCCTTATGACCAAGGAGCTGTCTGATTGGCTGAAATATGACATCAACTACTCAAAACATTTTAATCCCCAGTTCCTAACAGTCACATTGTGTATGTACACAAAATCTTAGACAGATTTGAATGCAACATCAACTGTCATCTCTGAGGTCTGTCTCAATTATTCTTGTGAAGAGTAGCACATTTTACTTCATCTTATTTGGGGTAAGTATCCCAGCACACTGACAGCTGTCCATCACTGATCAATTTTGCCTCTTCTGTTCCTCACATATTTGTTGTACTAGTGCTATCATCAGGGAAATTTCCAGACATTTGAGTTCTGACCCATACATTCCATATGCTAGCTTGCATGGTTATCTGTTCAATACATGCTTTTAAGGCTCTGTTAGTTGGTTGTAGTCCACAGCACTATCAGTTACCTTTTTCATGTTAGAGTCTTAGGCCCTCATTTCGAGGTACCGCTGTGCTGAAGACCGCCAGTGCAGGCGGTTTTCCGTGCAGTGTATTATGACTGCTGCCAGCCTTCCGTCCTTTTTTTCGGATGGAGAGCCACCAGCAGCCATACTGGCGGTTGGCGGGGAAGTGGAGGCTGCTCCACTTCCACCGCCACGTCATCAGAACACCGCCCACTGAATCACGTTCCATGATTTGGCGTGGTGGTGTTCCTGGTGATGGGGTGCTGGCGGCGGAGCAGCCCCCATGGATCCCGTTCCCTCCTGGAGGATCACTGGAACAGGTAAGGTGATTGTCCGTTAGAGGAGGGGGTTGGGGGGGTGTTTTGTGTTGTGTGCGTGTATGGGGGTGTGAGTGTGTAGAGTGTGTATATGCGTGCGGGGTGTTTGGAAATGTGTGCGTATCAGTCTGTATGTATGTCTGTGAGTATGTGTGCGTGTCTGTCTGTATGTATGTCTGTGAGTATGTGTGCATGTCTGTCTATGTATGTCTAGGAGTATGTGTGCGTGTATGACTGTTGGAATGTTTGTTAGTATGTTTAGTGGTATGTGTGGTGGTAGTGTCTGTGTGTGTGACAGGGGTGTGTGTGTCGATATTGAGGGGGGTCCTGCCACCTTTGGGAGATGGTAGGGGGGTCGTGGGTGTAGGAGAGGACCCTGGGGAGGGGGAGGGGGCGGGGGAGACCCCTAACAGTGACAGGGAATAAATTCCCTGGCACTGACAGTGCCTACCACCATGGATTTTATGGTGGTTCCAAACCCTACAAAATCCATGGCGGTATGCAGGGTCCTGATACCGCCGGGCTGGAGACTGAAGTCTCCAGCCCAGCAGTCATCACCACCCTGGCAGTCGGAGTGGAGAAGTGGCAGTTATCCATGGCGGTTAATTCAATTTTTTTCCGCCGGCCTGTTGGCGGTATTACTGCCACTTCTCCACCGACCGCCAGGGTCGTAATGAAGGCCTTAGTGTGTGGCTTTATGTCTGACAGTAAGCCACATATGTCATTTATTTCTGTTCACACTGACATAGCTTCACACAATACATACATTTATATGAGTTGATGGATCACAGTAAAAGATGGCATGATACTTGTGATTAAGGAGATTTATTTACATGTTGAAGTTTTGTTTCCAATGCAGCACAATGTTCAGTTTACTGACCCCATGAGAGATCCTGAGCCATGTAATGTTCATTCAGAGTCCAAGGGTGAGGGACATGTCATGAGACAAGTTTAGGAGAAGTGTCCCTTAGTGAGGAGCTGCCAAATTGACGACAGGTAGGAATTTAGTCCATACAGCATCAGTCAACAGTGGAAGAGTAAAGGGCACAATGCCAGTTGTCACAACACTGGCATGATCTTAAGCACAGAACTAAAGAAATGTTGTCCATGTGGCACAGACTGTAGCTACTGGGTGGTTTTACGTGTGAATGTTGTTGCTTCCACATCTTCATCCTCTGATGTCTCTTGTGCCTCCTGTGCCATGGGTGGTGCTGTTTTTGATGTTGAGGGGAGCACAGACATATCAAGGAATAGAGTTGTGGAATCAAAGGTCCCGCCAGCTGCCATTTGTGGGAACACATAAGGCCTCACAGCAGCAAGGAGGAACTGCTGATTTTGCAATACTGCTGCAACATCACGTTGTAGGCAGCCATGTCTTCCCTGAGGGAGGCCACTTCTCACTGCGTGCACTCCAGGGCACAGCCCCCAGCCCGTTATCAATCATGCTGCTGGTACTTTGGGAGGACAGTTGCTCCAGCCTGTGCCTCAGGACAGCAACAATGTCAGACAGGGACTGAGGGAGCCCATGTAGCGAGAGTGGGTGCCTCTGATGGCAGTAGAGTTGTCCTTCTTCAGGCTGAGGCGCCTCTGCACTCCCTCTCAGCTGCCTGCCATGGTCTCCATCCCCTTCCTCACCTTCTGTTTCAGCTTGTGCTGGAATCCTATTGCTCTCCTCTGAAAGGTAATGTTTGGGTCCTCAGAGTCCAGGGCTGTGGCTGTACTGGTTGGTGGTGCATGTTGGTTGTTGAGACCTTGCAACACTGTGTCTCCTCCCTGTGACTGGAAATAGTGTCTGGAATGAACCCAGGACATCCTGGAGAGTGTCAGCATTGATGGTTGTCAGCTGGTCATCCCATATCATCAGTGAAATCCCTGACAGGAAGTCTGCAGGAGGGAGGCCTTCATCCTCTGCAATGGGCGAGAGAAAGGTCAGTTTTTAACTACGGTGGCTGTGGACAAGTATCATCATTTATTTGCTCTGTTGGCTCAGTGACATGGTTCAGTCCACCCTATATCATGATACACATGTGTGGACCCCTTATGGCCCACATTGGCACCTGAGCATCATTTCCGTGAATGACCATTGGCATAACCTACCAGGTCCTGGTTCCCAGTATGTTACACTCACCTTGACTGTTTAATCATGGTATCCTCCGTAAGTTCCCCTTAGCTAGACTTGACTGTGTTACATATGCATGTCATGATTGTTGTTCGGGATTTGTGCTCATGTGACAAGAGGTGATATACAGAGCAACTTATTAGGTTGTACCGATGTTTGAGTGAGTAACTGCCTCCTCTGCAACCCTACGTGTGTTTTCAGAGTGATGAAAGGGGGTGTGCTGTCCACATGTACCCTCCGAGCCACTTTGAATAGTGTGTCCAGTATCCTGCCATACCCATTATGAGATAGTACTACCTCATGTGTATGCGTGCAGACACGATTTTCTCCCTTCCAGCAGGGCAACACTTATCCGTGCATCACAGGTTTCCTTGTAGCATGGCTGCATTGATGGTCTTTTTTTTGGCATGGAGCTGGTCCTTCCTCTTCACACACATGCATACAAGGTGGTTCCTAGGTACAATGTGTTGAGCTGGATGCTATAGATATGATTTAATGTGGCTAGGGGGAATGCATGTGTAAAGCCTACCAACTTTCATCACTCTGACAACACTTGGGAGTGATGCAGACCTTGTACATTTAGATGCCAGCTGATGTGTGTATGTCACATAGTGGCACAGCACATCGGGGGTGGCATTGTAGTTGTTGTACTGAGTACTGACCTTGCTGTAATCCTATTGTGAACTACTTTACTTGAGTGTTGCTTTCATACTCACACTTTGTATGTGGCAGACAGCATTCCTGTCAGTAGGTTTAGCAGAATGTGCATTAGCCCCACCAAGAGGGACACCCCTACACCATACAGGTAGTGTTGCAAAGTTGTTCTGACCCATCATATCTTTTGACATGACCAAGGTACGCAGAGGATACATTGACTTCTGTGTCAAGTACCCATTCCCGCACAATTGAGTTGATGCTACAGAGCTGAGCAAGCTGAGCTGTTGCACTGCATGTTTGTCCAAATATTGGTGAAGATATGGCAATTTGGCCATTCACAAACATCACAGTGCTCTACCCAAGCATAGTTGTTTTGTGATTTCTATTATAGTGGTGGATAGTGATAGGTCAGACATAACATGCCAAGGTGATGCACCTTGCATGCCTTCTGCAGGCATATGTATCACGTGCCCCTCTCACACATGACACTGCATGTGCGTGTGTGACATGTTTGTAATTCTATAGATTGTTGTTGATTATTTTGTGTTGCATTTTTTGCATGACACATAGCACAGAGTTTCTATGTATGTAGTGCATTTTTTCCTAAAGCACCATTCTCCTTCCATCCCCATTGTCCCTGCCACCGACACCATGGCAGCATGTTACGTACATTCCTGCTCATCTTGGTGGACATTCCCACAGTAGTTAAATTAGTATTTTCACTATAATGGTGCTTCACTGCATTGTCACCATGAATAATGGCATTAGTGCAGCAAAGCACAGGGAGGTCCATTGCACATGAGATTGTCATTTTGCGTAGTTTTCCCTTTATGGCTTGTCAGCCCATTAGTCGTTCCCTCCCTGCGTGAGGTATTTTCCATGCATACATCATATGTGGCAAAGGCATGTTGTGATGGAAGGATGTACAAAGTGGATCTAGGCTTGCATTGTGTGACTTTGTTAGAGTTGCGCAGGGGGAATGGGCAGCTTAACTCCCCATTGGCATCAATTGTTATGATGCTAATGTTGCATTACAGGGTTATAAACCTTGGGCCCTAGTTCGATAATGAGAGCACTTGTAGCTGTTGTTATGCATGAAGGTGTCCCTTTGTGCATGACACCACCCATTCCCACTACACATGCAACCTTGCTACATGGTGACATGGAATCTAGCTGTACCTCAGCATAGATGATATTCATAGACATGCCCCATATGTTGTATATGTTCACGTTTGTGCCCATTCCCAATGGTGCATGGAGGTGTGTGAGTTGTTGGGCCACCCTGTGCAACAAGCATAGTACATGTTGGCCACTGAGTGTTACACATGAGCAGGTGGGTCAGTGGCAACAGTGTAGGGACTGCTGTGCGGTTTGTGTAATGGTCAGTGCATATGGGGGAGGGTTTGTGCACATTTGAAGTGTTTCACCATTATGTGCACCTATGCAACCCTTTTGCAAGCATTCAGTGTTCCCCATGTGCATCCCACCTCTAGCATTCGTTAGTTTTGGAAATGTACCAAACTGCAACTTACCTTGCATTTGTGGCAGGTCTTGAAAGTCTGCGCTGTCCTGTTCTGGGATTACAGTGACCAGCTCCTTCACGATGACCACTGAAACCATCTCATCCAGGTCATCCAGGACCTCCTGTGGTGCAGGACTTCCACTTCCAGTCTGCAGTGCTGCCTTTCGGTTCCTGGCCGATTTCTCTTTAGTTATGCACTTGCAATTGTGCCAGCGCTTCTTCAAATTGGTGACATTCCTCTTCACATCTCCCACACTGTTGACCTTATCTACTTTTGCCTGCTATATACCCTTTTTCCTACCTATTGGCAGTTTAGAGGTGACGAAGAGCTGGTGTTGGTGCTCTGTCAATTCTCTGACCAAGATGTTGTTCTCTTCCTCACTGAAGCGACACTTCCTCTTCCTTTTCACTTTATCTTGTGCTGTTCTATCCATCCTGGTTTGTACTTGGCTAATTGGGGTGTCCCTGGGGTCTCTACTTGCCTGCATTGTCCATTTTGGGTCCTTTTGGGGGGGTTCAGCAGCCTCCCAGTTTTTTTTTTAAGCTAATACTGGAAAAATGGCAGTAACACGGTTATAGTAAAAAAACATGCTGCTAATCATACTAACACCAGTTTTGCAGCATTAGCGTCATTTGTACTTATGGCATGTCACAAAGGTTGCAGTCATTTTTTTTACACGTCTGATTCCTTCACGCCATTGTGCGTCTTTTTATGAATATGGTGCACAGATGTCGCTGAGGTATAACATTAGCTGGCAGTAATATGTTTTTTTTGTTGTTAAATATGGGCCCATGTTTCTTACAAAGGCTATTTTCATTGCTGTGTCCTCTAGGGACTGTTCTAAGCATTACAGTGATATCAACATATTACATTTTTTTGGCATGGAAACGTGTCCCAGAATTATTTGCAGGGCATTACTTTTTAAAAACATTTTTTTGCTCATAACTCAGCCTCTGGGAGTCCTAGGATAATGGGCCCACCTTCAAAACATTGACCACAGTGTGCTATTTCTGTCTACATCATCTCTGGGTCCCCACACTATGTTGGTGGCGACTCCAAAATAATAACGCGGACGACCATTCATTATATTTTTAGGCTCTCAGGTGGCTGGAGCTTTTGTTTTACAGCTGGGAAAATGTATGCTTTGTAGGCCTTTTTTGTAATACCATTGTATTAGTCCTGCTATCCATGAAAATATGTAGCCCACTTCACACACTAGAAGCTAATTACATGGTTACACTGCATTACTTTCTACCTTACTTTTTTCCATGTGATGATGCTCTCTAATGTCTGACTGTATGGTTACATGACCATGTTCCTTCCAAATGCTGTTTTAATTGAGGCTGTAGGAGGCTGACCTGGTTTGTAGTAGGTACCTAAGGTACTTAAACCTTATACAAGGTCCAGTTATCCCTTATTAGTGAAATGTAGGCAGTGTTCTAGCAGCTTAGGCTGTCTTGAGGTAGCTGTAGCAGAGTAGCTTAGGCTGAACTAGGAGACATGCAAAGCTCCTGCAATACCACTAAAGTTACACAGTACTTCTACACAATAAAAGACAATACTCAGTGTTACCAAAAATAAAGGTACTTTATTTTAGTGACAAAAGGCCATAAATATCTTAGAGGCAATACTCCTTCTAGAGTAAGTATTATACACACTATGTACAATAGTAACCAAAATCAGGTAAGTAAACAGTCATAGAATAGTGCAAACAGTAGAAAATACAATAAAATGCAATGGGCTTAGGGGCAACACAAACCATATACTGAAATAGTGGAATGTGAATCACAAATTCCCCCCTGAGGCAAGTGTAGTGTGTGGAGGGGTGCTGGGAGTGTAAGAAAACACCAAAGGTAAGTAAAGGACCACACCTCAGAACCCAGGAAAGCAGGAGTAAAGTACAGCAAGTTTCCTCAGGCCAGACTACAAGCCCTGATAAAAGATTTAGCAAGAACCAAGCAAGACTGCAAGCAACAAATAATGGATTCCTGGACCTGAAGACCTGTGGAGAGAGGAGACCAAGTCCAGAAGTTGACGAAGAGTCCAGGAAGGACAGGAGCCCCTGCCAACCTATAAGATGGTGTAGGAAAGTACCATCTTGCCTGGCATGATACCCCCATTTGTACTGTATGTATGTTTGTTTTTGCCTATGTGTCACTGGGATCCTGCTAGTCAGGACCCCAATGATCCTAAAGTATGCTCTGTATGTGTTCCCTGTGTGGTGCCTAACTGTTTTACTGAGGCTCTGCTAACCAGAATCTCAGTGTTTATGCTCTCTCTGCTTTTAAAATTGTCAATACAAGCTAGTGACTAATTTTACCAATTCTCATTGACACACTGGAACACCCTTGTCATTCCATTGTATATGAAACCTAGGTACCCAGGGTATTGGGGTTCCAGGAGATCCCTATGGCCTGCAGCATTTATTTTGCCACCCATATGGAGCTCAGACACTTCTTACACAGGGCTGCCACTGCAGCCTGAGTGAAATAACGTCCACATTATTTCACAGCCATTTTACACTGCACTTAAGTAACTTATAAGTCACCTATATGTCTAACCCTCACTTGGTGAAGGTTAGGTGCAAAGTTACTTAGTGTGTGGGCACCCTACATTGATCAGGGCAAATTCTCTGGACTTTGTGAGTGCGGGTACACCATTACACGCGTGCCCTACATATAGGTCAATACCTATATGTAGCGTCACAATGGTAACTCCAAACATGGCCATGTAACATGTCTAGGATCATGGAAGTGTCACCCCAATACCATTCTGTTATTGGGGGGGACAATTCCATACATCCCCGGGTCTCCAGCAGAGAGCCCGGGTACTGCCAAACTAACTTTCCAGGGTCTCCACTGCAGCTACTGCTGCTGCCAACCCCTCAGAAAGTTTTCTGCCCTCCTGGGGCCTGGACAGCCTGGTCCCAGGAAGGCAGAACAAAGGATTTACTCTGAGAGGGGGTGTTACAACCTCTCCCTTTGGAAATAGGTGTGAAGGGCCTGGGAGGAATACCTCTCCTGGCCTCTGGAAATGCTTTGAAGGGCACAAATGGTGCCATCTCTGCATTAGCCAGTCTATACCGGTTCAGGGGTCCCCCAGCCCTGCTCTGGTGTGAAATTGGACAAAGGAAAGGGGAGTGACCACTCCCCTGACCAGCACCTCCCAGGGGAGGTGCCCAGAGCTCCTCCAGTGTGTCCTAGACCTCTGCCATCTTGGATGCAGGGGTGTGAGGGCACAATGGACAGCTCTGAATGGCCAGTGCCAGCAGGTGATGTCAGAGACCCCTCCTGATAGGTGCTTACCATTCTCTGTAGCCAATCCTCCTCTGTGGGCTATTTAGGGTCTCTCCTGTGGGCATCTCACCAGATAATGAATGTAAGAGCTCACCAGAGTTCCTCAGCACTTCCCTCTTCAACTTCTGCCAAGGATCGACTGCTGACTGCTCCAGGACACCTGCATAACTGCAACAAAGTAGCAAGAAGACTACCAGCAACATTGTAGCGCCTCATCCTGCCGGCTTTCTCAACTGTTTCCTGGTGGTGTATGCTCTGAGGGGTGTCTGCCTTCACCCTGCACTGGAAGCCAAGAAGAAATCTCCTGTGGGTCGACGGAATCTTCCCCCTGCTAACGCAGGCACCAAACTTCTGCATCACCGGTCCTCTGAGTCCCCTCTCGTCTTCACGAGTGTGGTCCCTGGAACACAAGAGCTAGATCCAAGTGACCCCGACAGTCCAGTGGTCCATCTGTCCAACTTTGGTGGAGGTAAGTCCTTGTCTCCCCATGCCAGACAGTAATCCTGTCTACTGCGTGAACAGGAGGTGCTCGGGCTTCTGTGCACTTTTGCAAGACTTCCTTCGTGCACATCCTAGCCCAGGTCCCCAGCACTTCTTCCTGCATTGCCCAACTCGCTGAGTTGGACTCCAACGTCGTGGGACCCTCTTTTGTGGCTCTGAGTCGACCGTTGTCCTCAGATCTTCTAATGCGTGTTCAGGTGCTTCTGTTGGGTGCTGCCTGCTTCTGCATGGGCTCTCTGGGTTGCTGTGTGCCCCCTCTGTCTCCTCCTCCCAGGGGTGACCTCCTGGTCCTTCCTGGGCCCTAGCAGCACCCAAAATCCTCAACTGTGACTCTTGCAGCTAGAAAGGCTTGTTTGTGGTTTTTCTGCATGGAAATAACTCTGAATCCTCCAGCACGCCATGGGACATCTTCTGACCAAAGGAGAAGTTCCTGGCACCTTCCGTTATTGCAGAATCTTTGGCTTCTTCCACCCAGAGGCAGCCCTTTTGCACCTTCATCCGGGGTTTAGTGGGCTCCTGCCCCCCCGGACACTTGCATGTCTCTTGTACTTGGTCCCCTTCCTTTACAGGTCCTCAAGTCCAGGAATCCATCTTCAGTGTTTTGTAGTCAGTTGTTGTCCTTGCAGAATCCCCTATCTCGACTTTTCTGTCTTTCTGGGGTAGTAGGGTAAATTTACTCCTACTTTTCAGGGTCTTGGGGTGAGGTATCTTGCACACCCTTAGTGTTTTCTTACACTCCCAGTGACCCTCTACATACTAAACTAGGCCTGGGGTCCATTCGTGGTTCGCATTTCACTTTTGGAGTATATGGTTTGTGTTGCCCCAAGGCCTATTTCTCCATTTTGCATTCTAATTTCTTCTACATTGTTTGCACTACTTTCCTAACTGTTACTTACCTGATTTTGGTTTGTGTGCATATATTTTGTGTATATTAATTACCTTCTAAGGGAGTATATCCTCTGAGATACTTTTGGCATATTGTCACTAAAATAAAGTACCTTTATTTTTAGTAGCTCTGAGTATTGTGTTTTCGTATGATATAGTGCTATACGATATACGTGTTATAGTAGCAGCTTTGCATGTCTCCTAGTTCAGCCTAAGCTGCTCTGCTATAGCTACCTCTATCAGCCTAAGCTGCTAGAACACCTCTAATCTACTAATAAAGGATAACTGGACCTGGCACAAGGTGTAAGTACCACAAAGTACCCACTATAAGACAGGCAAGCCTCCTACAGATGGTGCAAAAGTGGATTCTCCGGTAAGAAGAAAAAGAGTACAGAAGAGCACCAAAGAAGATGGCTCTGGGTTCCTGCTTGATGCAGGTGATGTCCCACGTCGAGTTGTTGGATGCAGGCTGTTTGCGTCGCTGGATTCCGCCAACAAGCCTTGGTGCACGCAAATATGCGGTTTGCATCAAAATGGAGATGCTTGGACCCAGGAGGGACCTGGGGGGTCTCAACTCAGACTGAGGAGACAGAGGGGACTCTCAGCACTTCAGAGAGCCCTCAGAAGACCAGGCAGCACCCACGGGAGTCCAAGGACATGGGGACAAAGAAGATACAGAGTGTGGTTGTTGCAGCACAACAAAGGAAGGAAGGTCCCACGCTAGTTTTAGACTGTAAATTCGACTTGGCACGTGTACTCACTTGCCAGGCCTAAACCTTCCCTTTCTTACATGTAAGACACCCCTATGGTAGGCCCTAGGTAGCCCCAAGGGCAGGGTGCAGTGTATGGTTAAGGTAGGACATATAGTAATGTGTTCTATATGTACTGACAGTGAAATATTACTAAATTCATTATTCACTGTTGTAAGGCCTGTCCCTCTCATCGGGTGACATGGGGGCCACCTTTAAATATGATTAAAATGTAGATTCCCTTTGGGAGCAGATGGACATGTGGAGTTTGGGGTTTCTGAGCTCACAATTTAAAAATACATCTTTTAGTAAAGTTGATTTGAAGATTATGGGGGTCATTACAACCTCAGCGGTCTTTTTACAAGACGGCCGAGGGACCGCCGTGCTGAAGACTGCCAGTGCAGGTGGTTTTCCGCTCGGCACATTTTGACTGCTGGCAGCCCTCCGTCCTTTTTCGGACGGGGAGCCGCCAGCAGCCATAATGGCAGTCAGCGGGGAAGTGGAGGTTGCTCCACCTCCACCGCCACGTCAACAGAACACCGCCCACCGAATCACGTTCTGTGATTCAGCGTGGTGGTGTTCTGTTGACGGGGTGCTGGTGGCGGAGCAGCCCCCATGGATCCCGTCCCCTCCCGGAGGATCAACGGACCAGGTAAGTTGATCGTCCGTTAGGGGAGGAGGGTGGGGGGGTGTTGTGTGTTGTGTGTGTGCATGGGGGTGTGCGTGTGAGAATGAATGTGAGTGCGTGTATGCATGGGGGTGTTGTGTGTTTGGAAATGTGTGCGTGTCTGTCTGTATGTATGTCTGTATGGATGTGTGCGTGTGTGTCTGAAAGTGTGTGTGTGTGTATGACTGTGTGTGTGTGACTGTTGGCATGTTTGTTGATGTGTGTGCGGGTATGTGTGTTGGTGGTGCCTGCATGCGTGTTGGGTGTGAATCAGTAATGTGATGTTGGGGGTGGGGGTAGGGAGGGTTTTCCTGCCACCTTTGGGGGTGGAAGGGGGGGTTGGGGGTGTCTAGGAAGGACTCGGGGTGGGGGTGGGGGAGACCCCTATAAGGGCCAGGGAAGGAATTCCCTGGCACTGACAGTGCTCACCGCCATGGATTTCATGGCAGTTCCCAACCCCATGAAATCCATGGCAGTGAGCCGGGTCATGATACCCGCCGGCGGTATTGTGATGGCCGCCAGGCTGGAGACTCAAGTCTCAAGCCCAGCGGTAGTCATCGCCCTGGCGATCTGATCGGAGAAGTGGTGGATGACCATGGCGGTAACCGCCATGGTCATAATTCCAAATTTTTTACCACCAGCCTGTTGGCGGTAAAACCGCCACTTCTCCACCAACCGCCAGGGTCGTAATGAGGACCTATGTGTTTGAAAATGCCACTTTTAGAAAGTGAGCATTTTCCTGCTCAAAACATTTCTGTGACTCTGCCTGTTGGTGGATTCCCTGTCTGGGTCAGTTTGACATTTGGGCTGGTTGCACCTCTCACTAGACAGTGACACAAAGGGAGCTGGGGTGCAGTCTGCATTTCCTGATGAGCCATTTGTGCTGACTTGGTGGGACTTTGTCTTGCAAGCTGAATATGAGGATCACCCAGAGGAGAGACCCTAAACAGCCCAGAGAGGGGGGTTGGCTATCTAACTAAGTGTGCACCTATCAGGAGGGGTCTCTGATGTCACCTGCTGACACTGGCCACTCAGTGGCCTCCAGAGTGTCCCCACACCTTGGAAACCAAGATGGCTAACCCCAGGGACACACTGGAGGAGCTCTGGGCACCACCCCTAGGGTGGTGATGGACAGGGGAGTGGCCACTCCCCTTTCCTTTGTCCAGTTTCGCACCAGAGCAGGGACTGGGGTCCCTGAACTGGCGTAGGCTAGCTTATGCAAGGAGGGCACCATCTGTGCCCTTCAAAGCATTTCCAGACGCTCTGGGTGGCTACCCCTCCCAAGCTTGTAACACCTATTTCCAAAGGGAGAGGGTGTTTCACCCTCCTCCCAAAGGAAATGCATTGTTCTGCTTTCCTGGGATTGAGCTGCCAGTCCCCAGGAGGTTATAAACCTGTCTGTGAGGTGGCAGCAGCTGGGGCTGCAGTGGAAACCTCAGAGAGCTGGTTTGGCAGTACTGGGGGTCCATTGTGGAGGCCCCAGGATGCATGGGATTGGTCCCCAATACCAGATTTGTCATGGGGGGGACAATCCATGATCTTAGACACCTAACATGGCCATATTCGGAGTTACCATTTTGAAGCTACATATATGCATTGAAAGATATGTAGTGCACGCGTATATTGGTATCCCTGAACTCACGAAGTCTGGAGAATTGGCCCTGGACAACGAGGGGGCACCGTTGCTAGTGCAAAGGTGCCCTCACACTTAGTAACTTTGCACCTAGCCTTCGGTAAATGAAGGTTAGACATTTAAGTGTCAATCCTGAAGAAAGGTTTGTCTGAGCTCCTTATGGGTGGCAAAAGAAATGCTGCAGCCATAAGGATCTCCTGGAACCCCCAATGCCTTGGGTACCCAGGTACCATATACTAGGGACTTATAAGGGGGGTCCAGTGTGCCAATTGGAATTGGAATATGGAGTCACAAAACAATTGTATGAAATTTGTTAAGTAGAGTGAGCATAAGCACTGGAGTTCTGATTAGCAGAACTTCAGTGACACAGTTAGGCATACTGACAACACACACATAGGCCACGAACTATGAGCACTGGGGTCTTGGCTAGCAGGATCCCAGTGAGACAGTCAACACACACTGACAAATAGGGTTTTAACTATATGTACTGGGGTCCCGGCTAGCAGGATCCTGGTGAGACAGTAAAAACACACTAACAAACACTCACAAACAGGCCACAAATGGGGGTAGCCATGCTAGAAAGAGACTACTTTCTCACAGTGGTGTCCTCTTGGGGCTGTTCTGAGTATTGCAGTCAACTTACTATAATATTTGTGGCATGGAAACTCACCCCATAATGCTTTGCAGGGCATTACTTTCACAAAACATTTTTCCTCATAACTCAGCCTGTGTTGGTCCTAGGACAATGGGACCATCTTCAAAACAGTCTTTCTTTCTACATCATCTCTTGGCCCCACATTAGATTAGTGGGGACCCCAAAATAATTGACCCCTCCCCTTGTTCAGTGTATTTTAAGCTTTCTCAGGGCTAGAACTTTTGTTTTACAGCTGGGAGAAATTTTGTTTTAAAGGCCTTGTTTATAGTGCCATTGCAGTAGGCCTGCTAGCCCTAACAACATACACTAGGGGCTCAGTATATGGTTACACAGCATCCATTTCTCCTGTTTTTTTATTTGGGTTATCCCCTCTAGGGGCTAATAATATGATTATATGACCATGGACCATATTTAAGAAAAGTTAGCGTCATCTTTGCAACATTTTTTTTATGGAAAAGCAGTGCTAACCCAGAGCCATATTTAGATTTTGTCACTGGAGCAGTCTAGCGACAAAATTTAAGACTTTATGTCATTTTTTGGGAGCACCACCTCACCTTACATCGTTTTTCGACAATGATATGCAAGATAGGAGTTCCCTCCAAAAAAACATTGACGTTAGCCTGCTAGTGCCATATTTACAACCCACGGAAAAATTATGGACCGGGTCCAGAAAATGATGCTAAGTCCAATTAGGATCAATATTTTAACGCCTGATAGGACAAGGCATTAACATGAAGGCCACCCACTACTACTTAAGGGAAACACACAGAAGGAACATTGGCAAGCAACTGGACAACATGGACCTGTTAATGCTACAGCTCAGCACCAGGAGAAGACGACAGCGATGACACCAAGTGCCACCAGCACCACAGCAACCTCAAACACCACCAGAGCAGCCACAAAGGCAGCGCAGAAAATGGGGGAGACTATTTCACCAGCACGCAACCATCCTTGCCCTCAGGGAAGAAGAGGTGATCAGGTCTAGTCTCTTAAGCGGGAGTCGATTATATGTCTGCTGCACCACATTGCGCTAGACATCACTGCAAGGGTAGAAACTCCAACAGCTATTCCACCCATGACCTAACTCCTGGCTGTCCTCCACATGCTGGCCTCAGGATCATTCCAGACCACTGCAGCACAAATGGATGATATCTCCCAACCATCCCTCTCTGCCTTCCTTCCGAAGGTCCTGGACACCATCATCAGCCTCACACCCACCATATCTAGTTCTTCAACACCAAGCAAGGTTTCAATCAAATAGCTGGTTTCCTACATGTGCTGGGTGCAATGGACTACACACATGTACAACTTCTCCCCCTACTGCAACCAAACACCTCTAAAGGAAACACAAACATACACACCCCTTCAATGTGAAGGCCATTGAGGACCTCTGTGGAATAATCCACAACATCCTGGCAAAATATCCTAGCAGCGTCCCTGATGATTACATCTTCAGGCACTCAACTATCAACCAACGATTCCAGGATGGGCAAATTGGCAATTACCTACTTGTAGGTAAGACAGCATACAAATCATAACACAGACAACACACCAAAAACTTGTAGCACAAACAATTCATACACCAGACTAAACGCACATGAACTGGAAAGCACAGATGCATAGACCAAAACACATATGCCACATGCCACACTACACCGTATTCAATGCACATCACCCTCACATAATCACCCTCACATACACCCATATCTACAAGTCCCCTGCACCTTCTGACTGACATATTACATGATGGACAGGTGGAGCAATGTCCCCTTTGAATGCAAAAGATGGGCTCAAACCACAACGTGTCCACAGCTTGACAACAAAACAGAGATCCTTCACACATAGCACTTATCAAGGAATAGCTCAGCTATGTGAAATGCATCGGCTATTCCAGCGTCAAACAATTCACATATTGGAACTGCTTGGTATCTACCATGCTGTAGAAACATCAGGCAGCATGGATATTAATTGCCACCTGAGTAGTGCTATAACCATTTACATATCAGCAAAACATAACAGATATACTTGTGATAAACTTTCCCGTGTGTGGTGCATAGTGCAGCACATATTGAAATATATCCTCACCATCACCACTTTACTTGCACCCCTCAGCACCCGTTACTGCCAACATGTGTGTGCCGTATTCAATATATGGTGTACCAAGGCACATAGTAGGTGCAATAGTTGCCAGAATTATGGTGCAGATCCTGCACAGTACAAAGGTCCCATTTAAAGCAATAGTATGCCCCCTACTAATGTCTGCACTGTGCAGGCGTTAAAAGTATCTGCTAAAGATGATGCATTGAAATCTCTTATATTCCTCTGCACCATTTTTCCTTTTCCCCTAGCAGGGGAACACAACCCATGCATACATCATGCCTGGCACAGGCAGAATGTGGTGTGATGGGTTACAAAGTGTTGCACTGCATGGGTAGTGCCACTTTGTAAACATGGCACTGTGTTCTGGACTTGTTGATCCACAAAGGTGTCAATCAAAATGAAGCTAATGTGTTGCAAGGAGGTGCTAGGTCCTCCTAGATGTGGGCCTCAGGCTCAAGTATAGACAACACCACACATGTTTGGCATGTGTGTACTGTCAGACCAGAATTTAAATTACAATCACCATGTACCTGAGGCACAACCCATGATGGGAGAGTGCACCACCACACACCAATGCAACGATCCATCCAAACAGGAACACACACAATACCAGGTGAAAGTCTGAATCACCACTCCACTCAAAACAAATATGTGCCATGGCACCTAGCAAATAACAAATATGCATGATTCTCACAATCCCTTGCAGCGGACCAAGGTTACAGCATCCAGCCATGGGGGATGACACCTTTTGGAAATCCTACAGCTGATGCAGACCAGACTTACAATGAAGACCACAGAAGGACCAGAAATGTGGTAGAGAGGACATTTGGCCTCCTTCAATCAAGGTTCAGGTGACTACCTCTTACAGGAGGAAGCCAGTTATATGCACCACCCCTTGTCTGCAAAATGATCCTTGTGTGTTTTTTTGCATAACATTTGTCCACTCACTAAAGTCCCCTGGGATGAACAAGTAGATTTCCCCAATGAGGAGAAGGAGGACAATGGCGCACAAGAGGAGGAGGAAGAACACCAAAACTCTGCTGCTAGATTACGCAGAGGAGAACAGATTATGTAGAACTTTTTCCACATAGACACTGTACTCCACGATTCACCATGTAAATAATTCAATAAAATCAAGTAAACTAGGAATGCTCAAGGCATACTCATTTTCACCATCGCATACCATGTAACTTGCTCATATCAGAGAGAGTATGACTACACCACAACAGTTGAAATCAACTTTGGAACACAGGCCCAGATTTAAGAGGGCCAAGTGCCTCCTTGCATAACATTAGTGTCATACTTCTTACGCTAAAGTGGCCCAACAATGCCAAAATCTACGCACCAGTTCATGCACTGCGCCACTTTGTAAAACCTTGTGCCACAATATGCCTATGACAGGCATAATGTATGCATGTGGGGTGTACACCCGGTAGGTGGGGTGCCAAAATGGTACAGTGGGATCTAAGATAATCAACTGTGTCATATTTTGTGGCTACTTTTAACACCTGCTCAGAGCAGCTGTTAAAAGGGGGCACACCATTGGTATCAATGGGCCCCTATGTACTGCTCAGGGTTAGGCCCAAAATGTTGGCGCTAATCCTGAACAGGACATCAATATCACCAAATACCTTGAAGCTATTGCCCCCTACCCTGCACCATGGTGCACCATCTTTTAAATATGACACACACATGGTGGCAGTAGTGGGTGCTAAGGGCCAAAAGAAAAGTGGCACTGCACTGGGTGCAACACCACTTTTCTTGAATCTGCCCCATAGCCAGGAACATAAATTAAAAGAATGCACTACCACATGAATGTGTCTGTGGAATGTAGGCATAGTCTGTAGCAACTACATTTTACATTGTCACACACATATCACACAAGTGGTTGGCTTGTCATATGCCTCTAGAAGTCCTGGAAATACACATGAAGACTGATGTACAGATGCATTGGCTAGGTAGGACAAGGCTAGCAATTACCTACAATGCACGTTTGTGTCTGCTATGTAACCAAGCAAAATCTGAATGACAATATCACACATGAGTACTGAGAACATACTTTTCAGTGACACTCACATGTTTAACCAAGAAAGAGTGACATACAGGGACCAATACACATACATGTCTAGGTGTATCACACCCAGTCCAGTTAGGGATGTGCATGTAAGTCAAGCAATGTCCAAACAAGTCATAGACCCTCGGCAGACTGTATGTGTGAAGAATGACACAGAAAGGTTGATGTGGCATTTCCTCTAATCATAGTTGACATGAGTAATCACAGTACCAAAATACACTCATGGTGATTGTGACATAAGTTGTGGAATGCAGATTTGAGTGTGTGAACATGTTTAATAAATGAGGTGAAGTTACAGCAAAACAGTTGAGAGAGAAGTTGTAAGTCCTGTTGAAATAACGTACAGATAATAGGGGTAACTGAAAAGACCGATGTGCGAGCCATGGACCTTTTCATGTAGGATCTCACCCTGAAACACCTGCAACCACATGGACATTTCAAATTCTTTTAGGTGGAGCAAGCTCACCACATCCCAGGTGCACATCGAATACTTGGCGCACCCCCTTGTCCCATCATAGCAAGACTCTTCAACTTACAAGACCGGGATGTGATTCTCCAAGCAGCTCACAGTGTCGCTCCATTGCAAGGGCAGCGCTGCCCTGGCGGATTCGCCCAGCCGGGGGAAACCCGGCGGGAAAACGCCAGACCCGGTTTTCTGACCGCGGCTTTACCGCTGCGGTCAGAATGGGCAGGGAAGCACCGCCAGCCTGTTGGCAGTGCTTCCTCCATTCGCGGCCCTGGCGGTCTTTGACCGCCAGGGTCAGAATGACCCCCATAGTTCTCCTATAAGAGACTCACCTCCTGGGTAATAGGTGTCACGCCCTGGACTGTTGGTGATATAAACTGGCTGTTCATGCGGGCCATACTTCATCCTCTAGGGGAGTGGAACTCTTGATAAGGAGATCGCTGCCCCTGGTCATTCGGCAAATATGGCCGGATCAGCAGGCTCGCTATGAGGCACTCTGTGGGACTTGGGAGGGGTTCTCTTAAACATAATTTCAATATATATCTCAGAATGACTTCATGAGTACTGGCCCTGACCGCTCTGCTCCACACTCTTCTAGATGGGGAATTGATCATGGGAGGGGACTTTAATTCAATTCTGTGTGACAGCATGGAGTAACATCCCCCCAGAACCCTAGACTCAGTTACATGACCATTTGCAGATTTCCTCACTGCCCAGCGAATGGCAGATGTATGGTGTATCCTTAACCCAACAACCCAGCACTTTATCTTTTACTCGACGGTGCAAGATAGTCTCTCCTGAATGGATCACTTTCTCATGCCAGCTCTCCAGCTAATAAAAGTCTAGAGCTTACTAACTAAGCCAGGGGTATTTCTGACCATTCTTCCCTGTGGCTGATATATGTTTGGGGCAAGAGGCCAAAAACTAGCTGCATTATATTGAGCCCTCAGTAATTTAAAGTGTCAAAAATTAGAGAAGGGATATTAGCCACAACAGACCATTATTTTAAGGAAAACAGCATTTCATTTGAGTCTGCACTTACGTTGTGGGAGGCCTATAAAACAGTAGTCAAGTGGGTGGGTTTCTGCACAATGGTGGGAGGGAAAAAGTAAAAAGGGACAAATTGGAGGCACTTGAACTATAGTTATTGTCCATTAAGGGCGGCTTACCAGACTCAGAGGGATCAGAGGGAGCCCACATCCTAGATTTTACACAAAAGGAATATGAGACGTGGCACAGGAAGGTGTTAAAATGCACCTTAGGGCGGCACAGCACCACATTCATGAAATGGGGTACAAGAGAGGAAAATAATTGGCCTGGTTCTATAGGAAGGAGGCAGCAGATAGATGGGTTGCTGGGATCCAGAAGGAGTCAGGGGAACTTCCTAGTAGTCGAGAAGCCACAGCCGAACCTTTTGCTCACTACTATGCTAAAATCTATTCAGCAAGATGTTTCTCCATGAAAAGTGAAGCAGCTGAGCGACTGGGTGACATCGCCCTCCCAACCCTCCCCACAGAGGATAGGGAAGCCTTACAAGAAGAACTTTCCAAGGAGGAAATAGTACTAGCCATCAGGGATTTGAAGCCAGGCAAAGCATAAGGGCCCAAAGGGGTACCAATAGAACTCTATAAGTTGACAGCCACTAAGCTTGTCCCACATCTGAAGCAGATGTAGGAGGAGAGCTAGAAGGAGGGAGCACTCTGATCAGACCAATGCCGGGCTTCCATAGTGGTCATCCACAAAGAAGGGGATCCCTGGGAGGACTGTGGGTGCTACAGGCCTATCTTGTTGCTGAACGCCAAGATGAAAATATTAGCCAAAGTGCTGGCCTCATGGTTGACCCCTGTAGTCCACAACTTGATCAGCTCAGACCAGTCAGTCTTCATTCCACGACACAATACGGCTCTTAAGCTACATTGATTACAAGGGGTACTAGGTCAGGCAGACACCATTCAGGAAGGCAGAGCAAGAATACCTCTAGCCAAGCTGACTAGTAGCTGGTATGATGGCCAGATGTCCCTTCCTCATTTCAGAAACTATCACTGGACACTGCAACTCACAACCATAAATTATTGGATACATGCTTCCTCAGGTGACCTTGCCTACCGTATGGATAGGTGGCTGATGCAAACGGGGGTGGGGGGTAATTTAGAGCTCTATATGCCACCCCCAAGACAATACAAACTAGTGGACCAATGACAACACTCACACACTGGCGCACCACAGAGACGGGAATTAGAGCCTGGTTTAACCAGGTGCAGCTACAGATCCTTCATAGGTCCTAGCTGGACGGCACGGTTACAAAGATTGTTGTCTGAGGGGATGCGGTCTTGAGGGATCCTTTTTTGCACAATATATGGGAGTGCCATGCCATACAGAACTACTGGAATTCATTGATTACCTGCATGAATGAGGCATGGCGTAGCACAATAGTTGGCTCATACACATGGTGTAGGTTAAACATCTGGAAGGATATGGGTCTTGAGAGGGTGGCGGTGTCATGGCTGATGCTTGGATTGACAATATCCAAAAGAAACATTGCTAGGGGGAGTCCCCTGCACCAGAAGGCAGCAACTGTAAGATAACCTTGGTCTGGTGCATGATGGCTGAGAAAGTGGTATACAAAGGCCAGGGCTGCCCCCGGAAATTGGTAAACATCAGCGATCACTGGAACACTTATAGGAAAAATATATGTACTAGACACCTCGTTGAAACAACGTCAGTCCCAGATGGGAACCTTTCTGATCTGCAGTAGACCAGGAGGGGTCGGAGAGGAAATTGGCCATGTCCATAGGTAAAGATTGGTTATGACAGCAATGCCACAGATTGTGCGTTTTGCTTGCGGCTATGCTCCATCTAGAATGCATTCGGATGTAGATGATATACTCTTGCAAAAGTGTTGATAAAAAGCTAAATTAAAAATCAAAAATTAGAAATGAAGTGAAAGGACAAATGAGAAACTCCTTTACAACATTTTGAAATCCAACATGTAAAGGTCGCTCAGACACTACACAAGTGTTGTGGCTGGTGTTCTGTGATGTGTGGGGGTAGTCATGTGATTTAGCAATTTAGAAATGGGAGGGATACTATTACTTAGCCTGTAAAAGAGGCTGTGTCCATCTACAAATTATACAAGTCTGACTAAGTATGCTGTGCATGAATGAAGGGGCAATGTTGATGATGAAGATGGGTACTAAGGTTAATCAAAATAATTTGTGACAGAAATGTTGAAGTAGGACTTTGCATGATAAGATATGACCTCAATGTGTTGAAGGAACACAATAGACTAATACTCACGGTTTAACACAACAATGTTTCCTTGTAGCACCAAACACATATTTACAGAGAATGTGTAGGTCAGTACACATTCCAGTCACATTGGCAACAATTACAAACAAGTGTGATAGAAGCTAGTGACAATTGACAGTATCTGTACCCTGGGTCTACAGACATGACCCAGTTCCACAATCTATCAATGACCAAAACAAGCATCATAGGAATAATCTCACCTATTTATGCTAAGTCGTGTAAAACCATAGCAAATGATGAGACATGTCCTACACAAACAAGCTGCCAGTCCCTGGTAGATGATAGGGCAAGCCTGACATGAGGAACCCCAAAGGTAAAAAAATATCCTTAGCCATGGGATTACAAATGTCCTGGTGCATGTCTGCAGGGGACTGTGTATCGCAGTGTTGATGATCCATCATGAGGATGGCAGATCACCACCCAAGGCCACCCCCACAATCCCGGGAAAAGGCAACATTAGCTCCTGACACAATCAGAAGCCTGCTGATTGTGCACAGTGAACTGAGCTGAGGTGACCACAGTCAACTTTTGTCAATACATGCAAAAATGGGCTTGTGTGGTCATACAAAGTGCCTCAGGAGCACTGATGACTAGGGTGCCACCACTGCCTGAGAGCAGCCAGGCCATACAGAATGTAGGCAATTTTGAAAATCAGGCAATAAAAATAAAGCTTGAGTCATTGTACATTCCAAGTGTATGCTGTTAACACATAAGACCTAAATTTGTCCACACATGACCCACCTAGGTGGGCCAGGCTTGGTGCCATCTATTTGCATATGGACAAAAGGGTACAATTTACATGAGAAAATGTGTATGTGTCACATGACTACTTACAAACTTAGGTGACCAGTACAAATGTTCCCACATAGGGAAACATAGTTAACACAGATACGAGTACACAGCCTTGAGACAATGGCCTACATATATCACTGCTGGAATCGAGATTCGGTATGTGTCAAATCCCTAAACACACCACTGTATCCTGCATCACTTATCATACATGAAACATATCTTTTCACACACAAACATGCCACAAACATACCTACAATGACACATGTCAGTACAACATATCCAACATTTTGCATACATGGGGAACTATATGTTACATGTGTTACTTTTCATCATGAAGTCTGACCCTTAGAACACACCAGAATGTGGACATACTTGTACTCACATTGTAATGGCTTACTGGATCTTATCCCAGCCTTAGTCAACAGCGCCCTATGCTAAAGATGCCTCAAGGGCATCATATGCATGAACATGTATTGCACATGGTCCATCCTGTCTTTCTTTCCAATTGAAACACTGGAATTCTAACATGCCAATGTGGCAGATGCACAATATGGGTTGCATCACATATGTACACTCAGTACAAATGTGTAAACATGTATGTAGAAAAGAGTCTTCATACACATGCACATTTGCAAATAGTATCAGTCCTCCCATGCATCACACACACTTACAAACATATGGTAACACATTCGTATGTTACCAGTACACAGTGAAATGCACATGAATACACGTTGCCAAACCATACAAACAACATAGATGCATAGCCCCTGTAACAAGGTACGTGAATCTGGGTGCACTGTCAGTCTTTCCTTCAAAATCCACGCATTTCTGTCATGTGTCAAAAAAATGACACATACGGTACGTCTTCATACATTGCAAATCATTAAAATGATGCCTGCCACATGTACATTTGCAAATAGTATCAGTCGTCCCATGCGTCACACACACTTACAAACATATGGTAACACATTCGTATGTTACCAGTACACAGTGAAATGCACATGAATACACATGTTACCAAACCATACAAACAACATAGATGCGTAGCCCCTGTAACAAGGTAAGTGAATCTGGGTGCACTGTCAGTCTTTCCTTTAAAATCCACGCATTTCTGTCATGTGTCAAAAATGACACATACGGTACGTCTTCATACATTGCAAATCAGTAAAATGATGCTTGGCACTAAGTGTATCTACTCTAAATCATCTTGCCTTGTCAGCCTTCCCTCCAAAATCCACACATGCCCGACAAGACGCTCACCGTAGTCCTACAAGCATCCCATATGCCAAAAATGACACCTGGCACCTGCATGTCAAATCCAAGTCGACAGACCTTGTCAGCCTTCACAGAAAAATTCAATGCATGGTCATCATGTGTAAAAAAAAAACATGGATATCACAAAACATGGCGCATACGCCCAGAAAGTGCTGCAATATCACTTCTTTGCTGCACACATGGAAAAGTTAATTTACTTTCACTTTTACTTTACAGTCTTGTAGTCTGTGCTTGCAATAGGTTGTGTGGTACTTATGCTGGTGTAAGGTGTGTTGGTTTTGGAGTGTTTTGTGCTGTGTTCTATCTGTGTCTAATCCATTTTCTAATTTTACATTTTTTGTACATTGTTGTCCTGTTATTGCATAAGTATTGTCGGGTGCCTGTCTTGGGGTAGTTTTGTTTGTTGGGGTATTTGGGGTTAGGTGGGGTATAGTTTTATTATTGTTGGGGTTATTATTTTACAGTGGAGGGAAACTTCAAGGTGTCAGAAAAGGGAATGGCACGTTGGACGAGTGGTGATGAACTGGGAGGGTTCATATGGCTGGTGTGCCAGTAGCCCCCCAACATGGTGGCTAAGAGTGGCCGGGTCATCATGGGCTACCCAACGGAGGCAAGGGAGCTGCGGTGGGGCAAGGTGCTCCATCAGCTTTGTAATATCTTATCAGTAGAGCACACAGACCACCAGCTGAAACACCGGTGGGCAGACCTCATTGCCTGTGAAGAGGATCCCCTGGATTACCTGGTGATTCGGGTTTGTGGACCTGTTAGTAAGTACCACTTTCACATTGCAACATCTGCTTTTGCATGTGCATGACAGTAGGACATAAGGATAACTGCAGCATTTCATGACAAGGGTGAGAGAGCAAGATTTGTACATCAACCAACCTGCATTTATGAGAGGTCAGCTAAGCACTGGTTACAGACAATTTGCACATTCCTCTCTGTGTACCTTGAGTATCACATATACATTTTGAAGTGCCAAAAATGGTACACACATTTGCAATAGTGCAAGGGTTCATGTTTCCCAGGCACAAATGTACATGCCCATCATGAGCTTTACAACTGTGGAAATGTGATGACAACATAGATGACAAACTTGAAGCAGGAGTGTTGGTAGTCATGGATGTGTTTGTTCCTTGAGTCATGTATGTGCAGACTGACATGACAAGAACACAAATGGAAGAAGGACTAATTAGCTCCTAATGCAACATCAGTGTCATAGTTTGTGAAGGTAATGTGGCTGATAGAGGCAAATATTACTACACCACATGTCAAAAGTTGTGCAATGCAAGCATTGTGGCCTTTTTAAAGCTTGGTGCCACATGATGGTAGTGCCAGGCCTGAAGAATGCAACGTGTGTATTCCTGCCTTAGGTGGCACACGTAAAAAGAGCCCTTAAATCAATGTGGTTCCACTGTGCTCTTTTTGGAGTTAACTGGTATTTGTGTCTAAGGCAGGTTGGTAAAATGACAATTCCATTGTTACCAAAATATCTAATTTCACTAAGCAGGTTTAGCACCTTCATGTATGGTGCAAACCATGCTAAGTGCCAGCACCATGTCATAGTTTACGTCAGTGTCCTGACATGCGTCATGAAGTGCCATATGTTACATACGGCACACATATGATGGAGTTATGTGGTGGTAGTATGGGGTTAAAAAGAGCCAAGCATCTTGCTTCATTTTCATATAGATTAACTACAAAGTTCTATTCTTGTGCCAATAGACAGTGTCCTGTCCCCAAACATTTGTAACATACGTATCTGATATATGTTTGTATGTGTGCTTCCTATAGCTGTACATGTTTTGTGGGCTACTATGGGCCTCATTATGACATTGGCGGTAAATCACGCTTACTGCCGCGGTGACGGCCTCCAACATACTGCTGCAGAGGCGAACAGCCATTCACCATATTGTGACACACACACACACACTAAACCAAAAGAATACTGCCACAAACACATATCTGCCAGTCCAAAGGTAAGTGTTAAATTATCGGTACGAACACCAATACTGTTACACCAACAAAACAATGCCCACGGAATTATGACCCACAAATCACCACAGCAGACATTCAACAGCGGTAAGCCATTGGCGGTGCACACTGGCGCGGTTAGAATGGCCACCCAAATACAAAACAACACAACACCGGCCAATACCAAAAACATACACTTGACACCGATACACACACCTCACCCATCCACCCAGAGCACTATAAAACACACACCCACATTACCCACAACCTTTTACAAACACCAAAAATTGCCACAAGACAGATACAAAACTCACATAGACAACTACACACACACCACAAACACCCATTCATCCGTCATGCATCCCACATCCCAGACCCCACCACATCACTCCACACTGTCTGCACAACACACACCCCACAACACCCATGACCCCACTAAGGCACCCCTGTTTCACTGATGAGGAGTTGGGGGTCATAGTGGAGTAAATAGCCAGGTTAAAGCCATAGCTGTTTGGAGCACAGGTACAGCAAATATCCATTGACAGGAAGATGGAGCTATGGCGGAGGATCATGGACAGGGTGAACGTTGTGGGACAGCAACCAAGAACGCATTTCTCAATTTTATGAATGTTGTCCACCACCATAAAATGGCGACCGCCTGTCCTGTATGTACGGACAGGTGGAAGTGAGGTAACTCTGCTGGCATTGGGCTTCATGGTGGAAGGTGGTCTTGCACCACTGTGCTATTCCTCATTGGCTCAAATGGGGCTCTTTGGAGTACAGTGGCCAATGTTGATCACCTGCGGCCATGAAGGCGTACACCACTGCAGACGTGACTGCCATTTTCTGTCCATAACCTCATTTGATTCCTGACTTTCCACAGGACAACACCTATGTTGTGTGTGCTGCTGTGACCTGGGTCTAGATCCTGCCATGGCCCATGTGACCTGAGCAAGGGACCCTACCTTCAATTCGGAGGAGGTTAGAGCTCTTAGTAGATGGGGTCCTACCCCAGTATGGACAGATGTATGGGCCTCCAGACCAACAGGTGAGTACCCCATGGGCATGATGCATGTGACAAGTTTGGAGAGAGGTGTGTGTGCAAGCATCTTGTCAATAGGGGTATGTCTGGTGGTAGTGTACATGGTGGGCGCGGGGTGATGTGTGTGCCAGTGGAGATGCAAATGGTATTTGTGGGCCATATGTGTGACAAGATGGATTGTATGTTTAATGGTGTCCTCCTGTCTATATTACCTCTGCAGGCCAGCGCCGATCAGAAGAAGGGATTGTTTTGTGTCATCGCCAAGGACGTGGGTAACCAGGCAGAGCACCAACTGTAGTAAAAGGTGGGAGGACCTGAGACACTGGGCCTGGCATACTTTTTAGGCCCAGCTGGGGATCGCCTCCCAATGAGGAAGGGGTGCCCCTTGGAACTTTACCCCCCTGATGCCCCACATACTGGCGGTGGCCTACCCAGAGCTGGAGGGGCACTTGAGGGCATCACAGCAGCCACAAGGGGGTGACTACAGTGAGCATCGACAACAATTATTGGTAGGTGGCATGGGATCCTGTTTGTGGGTTTCAGTTAGTGGGTGCCACTTAATGCCAGGTCAGACATTGCTGCGTGATCCAGCTCAAGGTAAATGCTGTATTACAATATTTAGTAACCTAGCTTGGTTGCATTCCATGTCAGACAGGGATTAGAGGGTCCCAGGAGGGGTGCAGTTGTCGGTGGCTGGCTCTCATCTTGCTGTGGCACCTAGCCAATTGGATGCCAGTGCAGTGTGTGATGGTAATGTGTATGCCAACAGTGGTGTTGGTGCTATAGATGACCCTGTGCTCCCTTTCTCTCTGCCCCCTTTTTTGTCTTGCCATCCTGTCGATCTGTGCATTAGCATCATCTAACAGAGGAGCAGGGGCACCAGCGACTAAGGGAGCTGCATCCTAAAGGACCCATGAGGCAGACTCCACCGACACCGAGGGCACCAGTGGGACAGAGGGCGAGGGGAGTTCCACGGCAGAGACAGGAGGTGACAACACTGACTCTGATTCCTCCTCCGATGGAAGCTCCCTGGTGGTGGCGGATACCTCTGGGACCATCCTAGCTACAGGTACAGCCACCACCCTGTACCAGCACCGCCCTCCCAGTAGCCCCCCACTGAGTTGCCCATGCCCAAGAGGGTGGGCAATCACTTTTGCCCCTGGCACCTCAGGCCCTGCCCCAGTCAAGTCTGCAATGCAATCCATACCTGGAGGGTATCCACGGTGGATTGGCGGCACAACAGAGGTTGTTTCAGGCTCTGACCTCCTCTCTAAAGGCAGCCAGTGTCCCTGTCGATACCATTTCCCCTCCAACCAGTACTTCCCAGTTTCAGTCATCTCAAACCCAACCTATCCCATGCACATATACAGACAAGCATGCACACAAAACATTACACAAGAGTGGCGCAGTCAAACACAGGCAGCACACTTCAGGCCATATGCACTCACACAAACAACAGACAGATGCACACACAACAACATCCACTGCCTCCACTGTCTCCCCCTCCTGCTCCTCCTCTTCCCTCACAGTCACATCTGCACTCACACCTTCATTCACTGCATCAACAGCCACCACCACCATCACCACACCAGCAGCACACACTTCACTTTCAGATGCCTCTACAACATCAATCCACACGTCCCCTGTGTCCTCTCCCACCTTGTCTGCCCCCCTTCTAAGAGATAAAAACTCATGCACTCATACTCCCAAAAGACATCCACTTCACATCAGCACACTGCCTATGCGCCTGCACCCAAGACCAGCAGATGTACACCTCCAACAACCACTCCCTGAACCTCCACTCCCATCCCTCCTCCCTCATCTCACCCCAATGTCCTTAAGAAGCTTTCCCTTGCCCATCCTGACCTCTTTCCCACCCCTCCACCCCCCTCATCCGGCCTGTAAGAGCAGGGTCCGAACGACCCAGCCCCTAAGCCAAACAGTCTGTCACTGCTCCAATCAAATGAACAGCTGCTCTCACAAAGGGACCCCAGAGTGTGTTGGCTGTTACTCCTACTGTGAGCTCACCTCCACCTCAGAAAGGGAGGGCTAGGGTGATAAAAAGCAAGGGACAGGAGACGGGACAGCGGAGGCAACTCATAGTCGTGGAGGCAAAAAAGAGAAGGATCCCACTCCACCACCCAAGAAATGGAAGGATCCCACTCCACCCCCAAAGAGAGGCAAGAGGCCCCCTCCACCAGCAGTGGGCAAGGAGCCCTCACCTCCAGCAGAGGCATCCAGGGTAACACCTCCACCAGCAGTGGGCAAGGAGCTCTCACCTTCTGCAGATGCACAACATCCTTCACCTCAGGAGAGGGCATGTAGGCCACCCTCCAGGGAATGTTGTACAAGGAGCCCCCTCCAGAACCAGTGGGCAAGTTCCCCACCTCAGAGACTGTGACCTTGCACTCCCCAGCAAAGTGATGTGGGCATGGAGCCCCCTCCAGAACCAGTGGTCAAGTTTCCCACTTCATCTGAGGTGCCCTCCACCCTCTTCCTCCTGAGGTACCTGCTCATTTCCAACATGATGCCCCTACACACAGTAGTCAGGTTGCTGCTTGGACTGTGTCCTGTGGCCATGTGGGCCTTTTGTACTTTGGACTGGCCACTGGCCCATTCTGGACATTTATGCCTATTTTTGTTATCATATGGACAATATAGTGGCTGTTGGCATCAAATTATAGTATCAGTTAATCCTCATTATAACGTGGGTCCTTTGACACTGGTTTTACTCTGCAGCTGGTTGTGTGTATGGTATGTGTGTGAATGGTGTATGTTGTGCGTGTGTGTGTCTCACTCTCCTTTTCCTCCCTCCCTCCCTTGTGTGCTAGGCGGCTGAACTCACCATCATCATCTTCATCAGCTTTGGTGTTCCAGGTGGAGCATGGCGTAGAAGAGCATTGGGAAGACTTGAAGTTCCGGTTCCATGGAGGCGGAGGTCTTCTCTGTGTCTCTGATGGTGAGTCTTTTGTTTACTTTGCAGTGTTTCTGCGAGACTTTTGATGGTGTTGGTACCGCCCTGGAAATCGTGGCGGTTCGCTATGTCTTAATATGGTGGGCGGTACTTTGTCTTCCACCTGGCTGTTGATAGCTACTGCCGTGGTCAGTGGTGTTAATGCCCTGGCGGTTCGTGTGGTACATTCACTGTCTATGGGAAGTATCACTACCACGGTCATAATTTGGCAGTAATTACCATCAGCCTGTTGGCGGTATTACTGGCACTTTAGCAGTCACTGCCAATGTCATAATGACGATTTTTGTCTTTCTGACTGACATGTTAGATAGATGTTAGATAGATGGCAGTTGTTCATTCCTAAAACGAATTGACTAGCTCACTCAGCTAAACAAGTGAAATGTGTAACAGTTGTCCATGCTTTCATTTGTTCAACAATCACAAAGCTATGTTTTCATGTCATGACTTGCAGGTAGATCTCCACCCTACACTATTGGAAAGGTTTCCCTATTTGAAGACCCCAATGCAGCCAGTATGTGTCACCTTGTATGTCACATGTATAGATCCACGGTTGTGTGTGAGAGGGTATGATGTGTTGAATGCCATGTCAATTAAGACACCATCATCTATGCATGGATATCAACATCATGTCTGATGTTATGTTGAGGATGTGGAATGAGTTGAATAATGCACAGGTGCCAATGTGTGCTGCAATGGATTTGTGGGCCACAGGAAAAGGTAATTATGCCCACAAACACAGTGATGTCAGTCAAGATATGTGTCAGAGGTGCTGGCTTTTAGAATTCCATGTATGTTGGCAACATATTTGTCACAGCACGTTACTACACTGTGTGCCACACGTTGCACTAATTTACTCTGGGAATGGTACAATTTATGTACATGTGCTGAGGTCTCCAAGGGGCTTATCAGTGAGACACTAGCACCACCAATGCTCCACTACTCTTCAGACATGAAGTGAGGCATCTGCCATGCAAGGAGCTTTTTGTGAAGGGCAACAGTCAATTGAATACACATAGAGATTTCAGCTCTTCTCCAGATGGATATGGGACATGTCTACTGATTGTAGCATACAAGATGTTTGCAGGTAGCCCTACATGATCTACCCATCATGATAATTGTGAGCGAGCATGGTCATATCACATGTGTATGAGATGTGCATGGTGAGGGTTTAGCTGGTACTTAGGAGATGTAACAAGCTTGTGCACAGATAGGGTAAGATTTTAGAAAAGTGGCAATGCACCCAGTGCAGCACCACTTTTATTGCACCCCTTAGTGCACCCCTACTGCCACCATGTCTGTGCTGTATTTGAAAATCAGCGCACCATGGAGCAGGGTAGGGGGCAATAGCATAAAAAATGATGTACTGTCGAGGGTTAGCGGAAAATAATTTGGCACTAACCCTGAACTGTACATATGGTCCATTGTAATCAATTGTGTGCCCCCTTGTATCGCCTGCTCTGAGCAGGTGTTAAAAGTAGCTGAAATAAATGACACTGTGAAATCTCTTAGATTTCACTGCACCATTTTTGCGACCCCCCTACTGAGGCAACCCCCCCTTATATACATTATGGGCCTCATTCTGACTTTGGCGGGCGGCGGAGGCTGCCTGCCAAAGTCCGGCCGTCAGAATACCGCTGCGGGAAACCCCCTTCCACGAGGATGCCGGCTCCGAATGGAGCCGGCGGAGTGGAAAGGGTGCGACGGGTGCAGTTGCACCCATCGCGATTTTCAGTGTCTGCTATGCAGACACTGAAAATCTTGGTGGGGCCCTGTTAGGGGCCCCCTGCAGTGCCCATGCCATTGGCATGGGCACTGCAGGGGCCCCCAGGGGCCCCACGACACCCGTTACTGCCAGCCAGGTTCTGGCGGTCAAAACCGCTAGAACCAGGCTGGCGGTAAGGGGGTCGGAATCCCCATGGCGGCGCTGCCTGCAGCTCCGCCATGGAGGATTCCTCAGGCCAGGGGAAAACCGGTTGGAAACCGCTGGTTTCCCTTTTCTGACCGCGGCTTTACCGCCGCGGTCAGAATTGGCCTGGCTGCACCGCCAGCCTGTTGGCAGTGCATCCGCGGTCCCCGGCCCTGGCGGTCCATGACCGCCAGGGTCGTAATGACCCCCTATGTCTGGCCAAGGCATAATGTGGCATGACGAGTGACAGTGGCGCAATGCATACACTGCACCACCTTGTTAATATGGCACAGAAAATAGGGCCTTGTTGGGCCACATCAGCGTCACAACAATGATGATGCTAATGTGGCACAAGGAGGCGCTAGTCCCACTTAAATCTGCGCCCTATTGTGCAACATTGGATAGCAGTTATCCCTGTGACATGAACATGATACCGTAGATGCCTAGTAGGGAGATTTGTATAGAATTGGGTCTTGACATTGTTGTAGTATATCGGTGGACAAAATAGGTCATCTGCACATGCTGTATACATTGCATTGGTGTTCGTCCTCTACCCAACACAGTTTTTGATGACATGTTTTCCTCATGTTTTCGCAGCCACAATGACCCCAGCACAGAAGTGTGCATTTGAAAAGAGGGCCGAGCGTTTCTGCCACATCTGCATAGTCCAGAGAGGTTCTCGCAAGATGGCCAAGAGGCACCAAACGGAGAAGGCACTGGGGTCGTTGCTGGCATTTCCACATCGAGGACCAGCAAAACAACCTGCAATCAGTGCCAAAAAAAGGTGTGAGCTCAATGGTCAGGGGTGCCTCAGTAGGTCCCTCACCCCCCACATCCACATCTACAGCACATACAACACCAGCAGCCCAGTAACAGCCACCACCAGCTGTCCCTAGTTTCCTTTGTAAGTAGGTTTAGTGGGTTTTAAGTGGGTTGGCATAGGTTAGGTAGCTTAGATTAGGTTTGTTGTAGGACATAGTTAGTATAGATAGGGAGTTGGATTTAGGTATTTCTTTGCTTTGGGGGTGTTGGGGGGTTGAATGGGGCTCTATGTTTAAATATATATATAGTTGTCTAGGCAATATGTTAAGTTAGTCTAAGTGTAGCTTTAGATCATGTTGTCCTACTCATCTATTGTCTCTTAAGGGGGTGGGTGGACAGTGTTTATTGTGTGGTGTTACATATATAGGATACTTTTAGATTGGGATAGATAGCTGTAGGGATAAGTTAAGATAAGTTAATAAAGGTTAGCTTAGTGTAGCTTAGTGTGTAGTTTAGGTTTTTAATAGGTAATGTTTGTTTAGTATTAATAAATCCTGTTAGTTTTTCACAAAATGGTGTCCATAATTATTGACTGTCAGGGTGTTATCATGTCTGCACTGGCTACATTAGACAAATGCCTTTGGATATGCTTTCAATATTGATTTACATGTGTGTTAGACCTTACAGCTTAGGGTGGTCCCCCCTAACTTTTTGCCTGCCTCCCTCCAATTTTTAGACTCTGTTTTTGCTGGTTTTAGGATTCTGCGCACTTTAAAACTGCTAAGGAGTGCTAAGGTGCATATGCTTTCTCCCCTAAAACATGGTGACATTGGTTAATATCCAATTGGCTTATTTAATCTACTTGTAAGTCCCCAGTAAAGTGCACTACATGTGCCCAGGGCCTGTAGATTGAATGCTACTAGTGGGCCTGCAGCACTGATTGTGCCACCCACATAAGTTGCCCCTTAACCATGACTCAGGCCTGCCATTGCAAGGCCTGTGTGTGCAGTTTCACTGCCACTTCAACTTAGCATTTAAAATTACTTGCCAAGCCCCAAACTCCCCTTCTTCTACATATGTCACACCTAAGGTAGGCCCTAGGTAACCCATAGGGCAGGGTGCTGTGTAGGCAGGACATGTACCTATGTAGTTTACATGTCCTGGTAGTGTAAAACTCCTAAATTTGTTTTTGCCCTGCTGTGAGGCCTGCTTCTTTCATAGGCTAACATTAGGTCTACCCTCATATACTGTTTGAGTGGTGGATTCTGATTTGAAACGAGTAACAAGGTCATATTTAGTATGGCCAGAATAGCAATACAAAATCCTGCTGACTAGTGAAGTTGGATTTAATATTACTATTTTAGAAATGCCACTTTTAGAAAATGAGCATTTCTCTGCACTTAAATCCTTCTGTGCCTTACAATCCATGTCTGGCTAGGTTACTTGAAAGGCTCCCTTGTGCATTTCACTCAGACAACCCAAAACACAGGATGCTCAGTCACATCTGCACAAATCTGCATACTGAATTGGTCTTCCTGGGCTGGGAAGGTGGAGGGCCTGACACTTACATTTGAAAGGACAGTGGCCTGCCCTCACATAATGGACTGTCAAACCCCCCTACTGGGACCCTGGCAGACAGGATGGACCTGAAAGGGGACCTGGTGCACCTCTAAGCCACTCTTTGAAGTCTCCCTCACTTCAAAGGGACGTTTGTGTACTTAAACAGGGCCTCTGACCCTACCAGCTCAGATACATCTGGACAAGATACCACTGGTGAAGAAACTATGAACCAGGACCTGCAACCTGCCAAGAGGAACTGCCTGGCTGCCCAAAGGACTCACCTGACAGTTTTTCTGCAAAGGACTGCTGCCCTGCTGCCTTGCTGTCCTCTGGCTCTGCTGAGAGGTGCTCTCCAAGGGCCTGGATAGAGCTTGTCTCCTGTTCCTTGAAGTCTCAGGATCAAAACGTCTTCCTCCTGCAAAGAACTCCTTGTGCGGCTAAAATTCGATGCACAGCCTACCAGAAACGGTGCACAGCCTACCAGAAACGACACACAGCCTGCATTGCAGTGAGATAATCACTGCACGCCGAATCGGAACAACGCAGCCAGGCTACCCGAGTGGAGATCGATGCAGCACCAGCGTTGTGACCGGAAATTCACCGCACTGCCCACTGGATCTACGCAAAGCCGAGCCGGAATGATGCAGCCTGACTTCCTGCGAGAAGAATCAACGCTGCACCCGCCATTCGGCAGAAATTTCCATGCATCGCCCACCGGATCAACGCAACTCCTGTGACTTCGTCCTGCATGCCCAGGATTTATCTGCATCGTCCACGGGAAGTCCAAATACTCTGTAATCCAAAGAGGATCCCATTCCTTGAGCCAGGAATCAACACAAATCCTACTCTGCATGAAAACTTATCAACGCATCGCCTGTGTGCACCAGAGAAATCGACTCACACCCCTCTGTTTTCCACCCATCTCCCCCTTTGTGGCCCATTGCAGGGATTTTGAAAGCAAACCAGGTATTTTGTGCTTGCAAGAGACACTTGCTGCTTTTTAAAGACTAAAGATTCTTTTTAACATTCTCTGAAGTGATATTTCAACGTGTACTTATTGAATCTTGATCGGTTTGACCTGCATTTATCCAGATAAATATTATGTATTTTTCTAAACATTATGTGGTGTATTTATGTGGTGCTATATTGTTATTGCATGATTTATTGCACAAATACTTTACACATTGCTTTCTATGTTAAGCCTGACTGCTCAGTGCCCAGCTACCAGAGGGTGGGCACAGGATAATTTGGATTGTGTGTGACTTACCCTGACTAGAATGAGGGTCCTTGCTTGGACAGGGGTTAACCTGACTGCCAACCAAAGACGCCATTTCTAACATTGGTGATCCGCATTGAGGATATGACTTGTATTTGTGAAGTGACATACAATAGCTAAGTGTACACTACCTACCCACAGTTGAAAGATAACTTGATTTTTTATCTTTTTCTGCCTGACATTTTTAAACTAAATCCTCATTCAACATGTTTCTGGCTGGGTCTCAAGCAGGAGATGAAGATTTTGACCTAGCCAAGCTGGAGACATACACTGTTAAACAGCTGAAGGGGTTCTGAAAGGGGATGGGAGTACCTACCCAGGGTGCCTCCAGAAAGGAGGAATACCAAAAGGCACTGAGGGCCTGGGCAGAAGCCCATTCAGATGAGAATGTTGAGGAGGAGGGTCCAGAGGATGGCCCCTCAGGTGATTTCTTGCCAGTAGTGGGGGATATTACCTCTGGAATTGTGCCCCTTGCTAAACCAGGGAGCAGTGTCTCTAGCCATGGCCTGACCGCGGAGGAAAGGAGGGAGGAGAGAGAATTTCAACTACAAATGGCAAAGTTAAACATGGAAGAAGAGGAAAGGAAAGCAGAGAAAGAAGCCAAACAAGCTGAGGCTGAAAGGGTTTTGGCTGAGAAGAAGATTCTTTTGGCTCATGAACTGAGTCTCAAAGATCTGGATTTCAAGGCGAGGCAGTCTGAGTCCAGCAGTGATGGTGGCAGCATACATTCAGGACCTGGAAGGGAAAGGAAGGTTTGTATACCCCACAATGTAGTGCCAAGTTATGTGGTGGGAGATGACATTGACAAGTGGTTTGCTGCTTATGAAGTTTCATTAAGGGCTCATGGGGTCTCTGAGAAGCAATGGGGAGTGGCCTTGTGGTGGTATGTGTCAGTAGTGGGGAGGGACACACTCCTTGCATTGGATCCTAAGGATCAAAACAGATACACACCCATGCAAACTGCTTTGCTTGCCAAGTTTAGGCTGACACCTGAGAAGTACAGTCAGAGGTTCAGGGACAGCACCTAACTCTCCACACAGAACTGGGTAGATGTTTTTGATTTCTCCAATAAGGCACTGAATGGATGGGTGCGGGGCAGTAAAGTAGCTGACTATTTAGGGTTATATAATTTGATCCTGAAAGAGCATATGTTCAGTGTTTGCTTTACAGAGTTGCGCCACCACCTAGCTAATAGTAAGATGACTGATCCTAGAAAGCTTGCTGGGGAGGCAGACCTCTGGGTTAGCACCAGAGTGTCAAAAAGGTACCTGGGGCGATGCCCACAAAAGTGGTCTGGGTTCCTACCAGAAGAAAAAGGGGGAAGAAAAACTTAAAAATAAGGAGTTCTCAAAAGGCCCGGAAAACAATTCCAGAAGGGGGGGTGGTAACTATTCCCACCTGAATCTGACAGGAAACCAGAGCACTTTCACGAGAAGAAAGGGAAGTTTATCTCCAAATGCTTAGAGTGCTTCAAGTTTGGACACTCTAAGGGTGACTCCCAGTGCCCCAAGAGGACACAGCCCCCTACTGGAGGACAGACACCTGGGTTGGCTAGTGCTGCACTCGGAGGGGGGAGGAAGGTGGCCCCCGTTAGTTTTGGGGAGCAGATAGAGGTTTCATTAGTATCCCTGGGAGGTAAGAAAATGGTGCCAAAAGCCCACATGCCTGCCATCACTTCCAAGTCTAGGCAGTGGGATACCATTGATGGGCAAAGGGTGGAGGCTCTGCATGACACAGGAGCCAGTATGACTACTGTCAGGGGTCAGCTGGTGTCAGCAGAGCAGGTCATCCCTAATACATTCCACTAGGTCACAGTCGCTGACAATCGCAAGAGCCACTTACCAGTAGCTCTGGTTCCCTTTGAGTGGGTGGGTTTCTGGTACTCTAAAAGTAGCTGTGAGTCCTGCCATGCCTGTAGATTGTCTGTTAGGCAATGATCTTAAGCACACTGCTTGGAAAGAGGTAGAGCTCAGATCCCACCTGGAGATGTTAGGTTTGCCGGAATGGGCCTGCATGACCACATGGTCCATGGCTGCCCGGGAAGGGAGTCAAGGGCATCTGGAGCCTGGAACAATGACCCAGACGGCTATACGGAGGAAGGGCAAGGGCCACGGGAAACCAGCCCCAGATATTCCTGCAGTGGTTGATGGGGTCCCAGATGAGGAAGCCCCTGAGCCAACTGCGGAGGATATTGCTGATCTGGGTAACCTTCCTGAGCTTTCTGGCTGGCAAGTGGAGGGTGGGCGAACCAGGGAGGAGTTCTGCAAAGCGCAGAAGGAGTGCCCCACTCCTGAGGGTCTGAGGCAACAGGCCTCAGCCCAAGCAGCAGGTGAAGCCTCAGGCGATCAACACATATATTGGGAGAATGATCTCCTCTACAGTGAGCCTAAGGTACACTGCTGGGGTACCACAGGTGCTGGTGGTCCCCCAGTGTTACCAGGCCTTCCTACTGGGCCTGGCTCACGACATCCCCCTGGCAGGACATTTGGGGCAAGGCAAGACCTTTGCCAGGCTTGTCACCCACTTCCATTGGCCTAGAATGCAGATAGTCTCAGATAATTACTGTAGGGCCTGCCCAACCTGCCAGGCTAGTAGGAAGATAGGGAAAAGGCTTAAGGACCCCCTGATCCCACTCCCCGTCGTTGGCACCCCCTTTGAAACAGTGGGCATTGAAGTCATTGGTCCCTTGGACCCCAAAGCCACCCTAGGCAACAGGTTTATCCTGGTTTTGGTGGACCATGCCACCAGCTACCCAGGGGCAATCCCTCTGAGGACAGTGACTGCACCGGCGGTGACCAGAGCTCTGATGGGGATATTTACCCGTGTGGGGCTCCCAAAGGAGGTTGTGTCTGACAGAGGCACAAACTTCATGTCAGCACACATGAAGTCCATGTGGGATAAGTGTGGGGTAACCTACCAGTTTACCACTCCTTACCATCCTCAAACCAATGGGCTTGTTGAAAGAGCTCTCTATGACCACTGAACTGTCCCATTTGAAATCTAGGAGCGAAAGGGGAGGCCACTTACCTAGTGGACCTCAATACACCTAGAAATCCCCTGAGGGTTCTCCACTGCAACAGACTTAAGCCTCATTTTGAGAGGACTGATGTCAGTATGCTCCTTGTGAAAGATGAGGGCAAGGAAGAGGGGAGTGAGCCTCTCCCTGATCTCCTCTCTACCAAAGAAGGTGATGGGTCAGTGAAGGATGTTAATCTCTCTGACTGGATCAGAGGGGAGACTGCTACGAGTTGTTGGAGCAGTTCTCTTCTCTGTTCTCCCTCACTCCTGGACTCGCACACTTGTGTGTCCACGTCATTGACACAGGAGACAGTCCACCTGTAAAGAATAAAACTTACAGGGTGTCAGACAAAGTGAAGTCCAGCTACAAGGATGAAGTTTCCAAGATCCTTGGGGTGATAGAGATGATCAGCAGTCCCTGGTCCAGCCCAGTGGTGTTGGTTCCCAAGGCTGCTGCGCCCGATGCCAAGCCAGAACTTGGGTTCTGCGTGGACTACCGGGGTCTCAACTCTGTCACTTGGTTGCATTCCATGTCAGACAGGGATTAGAGGGTCCCAGGAGGGGTGCAGTTGTCGGTGGCTGGCTCTCATCTTGCTGTGGCACCTAGCCAATTGGATGCCAGTGCAGTGTGTGATGGTAATGTGTATGCCAACAGTGGTGTTGGTGCTATAGATGACCCTGTGCTCCCTTTCTCTCTGCCCCCTTTTTTGTCTTGCCATCCTGTCGATCTGTGCATTAGCATCATCTAACAGAGGAGCAGGGGCACCAGCGACTAAGGGAGCTGCATCCTAAAGGACCCATGAGGCAGACTCCACCGACACCGAGGGCACCAGTGGGACAGAGGGCGAGGGGAGTTCCACGGCAGAGACAGGAGGTGACAACACTGACTCTGATTCCTCCTCCGATGGAAGCTCCCTGGTGGTGGCGGATACCTCTGGGACCATCCTAGCTACAGGTACAGCCACCACCCTGTACCAGCACCGCCCTCCCAGTAGCCCCCCACTGAGTTGCCCATGCCCAAGAGGGTGGGCAATCACTTTTGCCCCTGGCACCTCAGGCCCTGCCCCAGTCAAGTCTGCAATGCAATCCATACCTGGAGGGTATCCACGGTGGATTGGCGGCACAACAGAGGTTGTTTCAGGCTCTGACCTCCTCTCTAAAGGCAGCCAGTGTCCCTGTCGATACCATTTCCCCTCCAACCAGTACTTCCCAGTTTCAGTCATCTCAAACCCAACCTATCCCATGCACATATACAGACAAGCATGCACACAAAACATTACACAAGAGTGGCGCAGTCAAACACAGGCAGCACACTTCAGGCCATATGCACTCACACAAACAACAGACAGATGCACACACAACAACATCCACTGCCTCCACTGTCTCCCCCTCCTGCTCCTCCTCTTCCCTCACAGTCACATCTGCACTCACACCTTCATTCACTGCATCAACAGCCACCACCACCATCACCACACCAGCAGCACACACTTCACTTTCAGATGCCTCTACAACATCAATCCACACGTCCCCTGTGTCCTCTCCCACCTTGTCTGCCCCCCTTCTAAGAGATAAAAACTCATGCACTCATACTCCCAAAAGACATCCACTTCACATCAGCACACTGCCTATGCGCCTGCACCCAAGACCAGCAGATGTACACCTCCAACAACCACTCCCTGAACCTCCACTCCCATCCCTCCTCCCTCATCTCACCCCAATGTCCTTAAGAAGCTTTCCCTTGCCCATCCTGACCTCTTTCCCACCCCTCCACCCCCCTCATCCGGCCTGTAAGAGCAGGGTCCGAACGACCCAGCCCCTAAGCCAAACAGTCTGTCACTGCTCCAATCAAATGAACAGCTGCTCTCACAAAGGGACCCCAGAGTGTGTTGGCTGTTACTCCTACTGTGAGCTCACCTCCACCTCAGAAAGGGAGGGCTAGGGTGATAAAAAGCAAGGGACAGGAGACGGGACAGCGGAGGCAACTCATAGTCGTGGAGGCAAAAAAGAGAAGGATCCCACTCCACCACCCAAGAAATGGAAGGATCCCACTCCACCCCCAAAGAGAGGCAAGAGGCCCCCTCCACCAGCAGTGGGCAAGGAGCCCTCACCTCCAGCAGAGGCATCCAGGGTAACACCTCCACCAGCAGTGGGCAAGGAGCTCTCACCTTCTGCAGATGCACAACATCCTTCACCTCAGGAGAGGGCATGTAGGCCACCCTCCAGGGAATGTTGTACAAGGAGCCCCCTCCAGAACCAGTGGGCAAGTTCCCCACCTCAGAGACTGTGACCTTGCACTCCCCAGCAAAGTGATGTGGGCATGGAGCCCCCTCCAGAACCAGTGGTCAAGTTTCCCACTTCATCTGAGGTGCCCTCCACCCTCTTCCTCCTGAGGTACCTGCTCATTTCCAACATGATGCCCCTACACACAGTAGTCAGGTTGCTGCTTGGACTGTGTCCTGTGGCCATGTGGGCCTTTTGTACTTTGGACTGGCCACTGGCCCATTCTGGACATTTATGCCTATTTTTGTTATCATATGGACAATATAGTGGCTGTTGGCATCAAATTATAGTATCAGTTAATCCTCATTATAACGTGGGTCCTTTGACACTGGTTTTACTCTGCAGCTGGTTGTGTGTATGGTATGTGTGTGAATGGTGTATGTTGTGCGTGTGTGTGTCTCACTCTCCTTTTCCTCCCTCCCTCCCTTGTGTGCTAGGCGGCTGAACTCACCATCATCATCTTCATCAGCTTTGGTGTTCCAGGTGGAGCATGGCGTAGAAGAGCATTGGGAAGACTTGAAGTTCCGGTTCCATGGAGGCGGAGGTCTTCTCTGTGTCTCTGATGGTGAGTCTTTTGTTTACTTTGCAGTGTTTCTGCGAGACTTTTGATGGTGTTGGTACCGCCCTGGAAATCGTGGCGGTTCGCTATGTCTTAATATGGTGGGCGGTACTTTGTCTTCCACCTGGCTGTTGATAGCTACTGCCGTGGTCAGTGGTGTTAATGCCCTGGCGGTTCGTGTGGTACATTCACTGTCTATGGGAAGTATCACTACCACGGTCATAATTTGGCAGTAATTACCATCAGCCTGTTGGCGGTATTACTGGCACTTTAGCAGTCACTGCCAATGTCATAATGACGATTTTTGTCTTTCTGACTGACATGTTAGATAGATGTTAGATAGATGGCAGTTGTTCATTCCTAAAACGAATTGACTAGCTCACTCAGCTAAACAAGTGAAATGTGTAACAGTTGTCCATGCTTTCATTTGTTCAACAATCACAAAGCTATGTTTTCATGTCATGACTTGCAGGTAGATCTCCACCCTACACTATTGGAAAGGTTTCCCTATTTGAAGACCCCAATGCAGCCAGTATGTGTCACCTTGTATGTCACATGTATAGATCCACGGTTGTGTGTGAGAGGGTATGATGTGTTGAATGCCATGTCAATTAAGACACCATCATCTATGCATGGATATCAACATCATGTCTGATGTTATGTTGAGGATGTGGAATGAGTTGAATAATGCACAGGTGCCAATGTGTGCTGCAATGGATTTGTGGGCCACAGGAAAAGGTAATTATGCCCACAAACACAGTGATGTCAGTCAAGATATGTGTCAGAGGTGCTGGCTTTTAGAATTCCATGTATGTTGGCAACATATTTGTCACAGCACGTTACTACACTGTGTGCCACACGTTGCACTAATTTACTCTGGGAATGGTACAATTTATGTACATGTGCTGAGGTCTCCAAGGGGCTTATCAGTGAGACACTAGCACCACCAATGCTCCACTACTCTTCAGACATGAAGTGAGGCATCTGCCATGCAAGGAGCTTTTTGTGAAGGGCAACAGTCAATTGAATACACATAGAGATTTCAGCTCTTCTCCAGATGGATATGGGACATGTCTACTGATTGTAGCATACAAGATGTTTGCAGGTAGCCCTACATGATCTACCCATCATGATAATTGTGAGCGAGCATGGTCATATCACATGTGTATGAGATGTGCATGGTGAGGGTTTAGCTGGTACTTAGGAGATGTAACAAGCTTGTGCACAGATAGGGTAAGATTTTAGAAAAGTGGCAATGCACCCAGTGCAGCACCACTTTTATTGCACCCCTTAGTGCACCCCTACTGCCACCATGTCTGTGCTGTATTTGAAAATCAGCGCACCATGGAGCAGGGTAGGGGGCAATAGCATAAAAAATGATGTACTGTCGAGGGTTAGCGGAAAATAATTTGGCACTAACCCTGAACTGTACATATGGTCCATTGTAATCAATTGTGTGCCCCCTTGTATCGCCTGCTCTGAGCAGGTGTTAAAAGTAGCTGAAATAAATGACACTGTGAAATCTCTTAGATTTCACTGCACCATTTTTGCGACCCCCCTACTGAGGCAACCCCCCCTTATATACATTATGGGCCTCATTCTGACTTTGGCGGGCGGCGGAGGCTGCCTGCCAAAGTCCGGCCGTCAGAATACCGCTGCGGGAAACCCCCTTCCACGAGGATGCCGGCTCCGAATGGAGCCGGCGGAGTGGAAAGGGTGCGACGGGTGCAGTTGCACCCATCGCGATTTTCAGTGTCTGCTATGCAGACACTGAAAATCTTGGTGGGGCCCTGTTAGGGGCCCCCTGCAGTGCCCATGCCATTGGCATGGGCACTGCAGGGGCCCCCAGGGGCCCCACGACACCCGTTACTGCCAGCCAGGTTCTGGCGGTCAAAACCGCTAGAACCAGGCTGGCGGTAAGGGGGTCGGAATCCCCATGGCGGCGCTGCCTGCAGCTCCGCCATGGAGGATTCCTCAGGCCAGGGGAAAACCGGTTGGAAACCGCTGGTTTCCCTTTTCTGACCGCGGCTTTACCGCCGCGGTCAGAATTGGCCTGGCTGCACCGCCAGCCTGTTGGCAGTGCATCCGCGGTCCCCGGCCCTGGCGGTCCATGACCGCCAGGGTCGTAATGACCCCCTATGTCTGGCCAAGGCATAATGTGGCATGACGAGTGACAGTGGCGCAATGCATACACTGCACCACCTTGTTAATATGGCACAGAAAATAGGGCCTTGTTGGGCCACATCAGCGTCACAACAATGATGATGCTAATGTGGCACAAGGAGGCGCTAGTCCCACTTAAATCTGCGCCCTATTGTGCAACATTGGATAGCAGTTATCCCTGTGACATGAACATGATACCGTAGATGCCTAGTAGGGAGATTTGTATAGAATTGGGTCTTGACATTGTTGTAGTATATCGGTGGACAAAATAGGTCATCTGCACATGCTGTATACATTGCATTGGTGTTCGTCCTCTACCCAACACAGTTTTTGATGACATGTTTTCCTCATGTTTTCGCAGCCACAATGACCCCAGCACAGAAGTGTGCATTTGAAAAGAGGGCCGAGCGTTTCTGCCACATCTGCATAGTCCAGAGAGGTTCTCGCAAGATGGCCAAGAGGCACCAAACGGAGAAGGCACTGGGGTCGTTGCTGGCATTTCCACATCGAGGACCAGCAAAACAACCTGCAATCAGTGCCAAAAAAAGGTGTGAGCTCAATGGTCAGGGGTGCCTCAGTAGGTCCCTCACCCCCCACATCCACATCTACAGCACATACAACACCAGCAGCCCAGTAACAGCCACCACCAGCTGTCCCTAGTTTCCTTTGTAAGTAGGTTTAGTGGGTTTTAAGTGGGTTGGCATAGGTTAGGTAGCTTAGATTAGGTTTGTTGTAGGACATAGTTAGTATAGATAGGGAGTTGGATTTAGGTATTTCTTTGCTTTGGGGGTGTTGGGGGGTTGAATGGGGCTCTATGTTTAAATATATATATAGTTGTCTAGGCAATATGTTAAGTTAGTCTAAGTGTAGCTTTAGATCATGTTGTCCTACTCATCTATTGTCTCTTAAGGGGGTGGGTGGACAGTGTTTATTGTGTGGTGTTACATATATAGGATACTTTTAGATTGGGATAGATAGCTGTAGGGATAAGTTAAGATAAGTTAATAAAGGTTAGCTTAGTGTAGCTTAGTGTGTAGTTTAGGTTTTTAATAGGTAATGTTTGTTTAGTATTAATAAATCCTGTTAGTTTTTCACAAAATGGTGTCCATAATTATTGACTGTCAGGGTGTTATCATGTCTGCACTGGCTACATTAGACAAATGCCTTTGGATATGCTTTCAATATTGATTTACATGTGTGTTAGACCTTACAGCTTAGGGTGGTCCCCCCTAACTTTTTGCCTGCCTCCCTCCAATTTTTAGACTCTGTTTTTGCTGGTTTTAGGATTCTGCGCACTTTAAAACTGCTAAGGAGTGCTAAGGTGCATATGCTTTCTCCCCTAAAACATGGTGACATTGGTTAATATCCAATTGGCTTATTTAATCTACTTGTAAGTCCCCAGTAAAGTGCACTACATGTGCCCAGGGCCTGTAGATTGAATGCTACTAGTGGGCCTGCAGCACTGATTGTGCCACCCACATAAGTTGCCCCTTAACCATGACTCAGGCCTGCCATTGCAAGGCCTGTGTGTGCAGTTTCACTGCCACTTCAACTTAGCATTTAAAATTACTTGCCAAGCCCCAAACTCCCCTTCTTCTACATATGTCACACCTAAGGTAGGCCCTAGGTAACCCATAGGGCAGGGTGCTGTGTAGGCAGGACATGTACCTATGTAGTTTACATGTCCTGGTAGTGTAAAACTCCTAAATTTGTTTTTGCCCTGCTGTGAGGCCTGCTTCTTTCATAGGCTAACATTAGGTCTACCCTCATATACTGTTTGAGTGGTGGATTCTGATTTGAAACGAGTAACAAGGTCATATTTAGTATGGCCAGAATAGCAATACAAAATCCTGCTGACTAGTGAAGTTGGATTTAATATTACTATTTTAGAAATGCCACTTTTAGAAAATGAGCATTTCTCTGCACTTAAATCCTTCTGTGCCTTACAATCCATGTCTGGCTAGGTTACTTGAAAGGCTCCCTTGTGCATTTCACTCAGACAACCCAAAACACAGGATGCTCAGTCACATCTGCACAAATCTGCATACTGAATTGGTCTTCCTGGGCTGGGAAGGTGGAGGGCCTGACACTTACATTTGAAAGGACAGTGGCCTGCCCTCACATAATGGACTGTCAAACCCCCCTACTGGGACCCTGGCAGACAGGATGGACCTGAAAGGGGACCTGGTGCACCTCTAAGCCACTCTTTGAAGTCTCCCTCACTTCAAAGGGACGTTTGTGTACTTAAACAGGGCCTCTGACCCTACCAGCTCAGATACATCTGGACAAGATACCACTGGTGAAGAAACTATGAACCAGGACCTGCAACCTGCCAAGAGGAACTGCCTGGCTGCCCAAAGGACTCACCTGACAGTTTTTCTGCAAAGGACTGCTGCCCTGCTGCCTTGCTGTCCTCTGGCTCTGCTGAGAGGTGCTCTCCAAGGGCCTGGATAGAGCTTGTCTCCTGTTCCTTGAAGTCTCAGGATCAAAACGTCTTCCTCCTGCAAAGAACTCCTTGTGCGGCTAAAATTCGATGCACAGCCTACCAGAAACGGTGCACAGCCTACCAGAAACGACACACAGCCTGCATTGCAGTGAGATAATCACTGCACGCCGAATCGGAACAACGCAGCCAGGCTACCCGAGTGGAGATCGATGCAGCACCAGCGTTGTGACCGGAAATTCACCGCACTGCCCACTGGATCTACGCAAAGCCGAGCCGGAATGATGCAGCCTGACTTCCTGCGAGAAGAATCAACGCTGCACCCGCCATTCGGCAGAAATTTCCATGCATCGCCCACCGGATCAACGCAACTCCTGTGACTTCGTCCTGCATGCCCAGGATTTATCTGCATCGTCCACGGGAAGTCCAAATACTCTGTAATCCAAAGAGGATCCCATTCCTTGAGCCAGGAATCAACACAAATCCTACTCTGCATGAAAACTTATCAACGCATCGCCTGTGTGCACCAGAGAAATCGACTCACACCCCTCTGTTTTCCACCCATCTCCCCCTTTGTGGCCCATTGCAGGGATTTTGAAAGCAAACCAGGTATTTTGTGCTTGCAAGAGACACTTGCTGCTTTTTAAAGACTAAAGATTCTTTTTAACATTCTCTGAAGTGATATTTCAACGTGTACTTATTGAATCTTGATCGGTTTGACCTGCATTTATCCAGATAAATATTATGTATTTTTCTAAACATTATGTGGTGTATTTATGTGGTGCTATATTGTTATTGCATGATTTATTGCACAAATACTTTACACATTGCTTTCTATGTTAAGCCTGACTGCTCAGTGCCCAGCTACCAGAGGGTGGGCACAGGATAATTTGGATTGTGTGTGACTTACCCTGACTAGAATGAGGGTCCTTGCTTGGACAGGGGTTAACCTGACTGCCAACCAAAGACGCCATTTCTAACATTGGTGATCCGCATTGAGGATATGACTTGTATTTGTGAAGTGACATACAATAGCTAAGTGTACACTACCTACCCACAGTTGAAAGATAACTTGATTTTTTATCTTTTTCTGCCTGACATTTTTAAACTAAATCCTCATTCAACATGTTTCTGGCTGGGTCTCAAGCAGGAGATGAAGATTTTGACCTAGCCAAGCTGGAGACATACACTGTTAAACAGCTGAAGGGGTTCTGAAAGGGGATGGGAGTACCTACCCAGGGTGCCTCCAGAAAGGAGGAATACCAAAAGGCACTGAGGGCCTGGGCAGAAGCCCATTCAGATGAGAATGTTGAGGAGGAGGGTCCAGAGGATGGCCCCTCAGGTGATTTCTTGCCAGTAGTGGGGGATATTACCTCTGGAATTGTGCCCCTTGCTAAACCAGGGAGCAGTGTCTCTAGCCATGGCCTGACCGCGGAGGAAAGGAGGGAGGAGAGAGAATTTCAACTACAAATGGCAAAGTTAAACATGGAAGAAGAGGAAAGGAAAGCAGAGAAAGAAGCCAAACAAGCTGAGGCTGAAAGGGTTTTGGCTGAGAAGAAGATTCTTTTGGCTCATGAACTGAGTCTCAAAGATCTGGATTTCAAGGCGAGGCAGTCTGAGTCCAGCAGTGATGGTGGCAGCATACATTCAGGACCTGGAAGGGAAAGGAAGGTTTGTATACCCCACAATGTAGTGCCAAGTTATGTGGTGGGAGATGACATTGACAAGTGGTTTGCTGCTTATGAAGTTTCATTAAGGGCTCATGGGGTCTCTGAGAAGCAATGGGGAGTGGCCTTGTGGTGGTATGTGTCAGTAGTGGGGAGGGACACACTCCTTGCATTGGATCCTAAGGATCAAAACAGATACACACCCATGCAAACTGCTTTGCTTGCCAAGTTTAGGCTGACACCTGAGAAGTACAGTCAGAGGTTCAGGGACAGCACCTAACTCTCCACACAGAACTGGGTAGATGTTTTTGATTTCTCCAATAAGGCACTGAATGGATGGGTGCGGGGCAGTAAAGTAGCTGACTATTTAGGGTTATATAATTTGATCCTGAAAGAGCATATGTTCAGTGTTTGCTTTACAGAGTTGCGCCACCACCTAGCTAATAGTAAGATGACTGATCCTAGAAAGCTTGCTGGGGAGGCAGACCTCTGGGTTAGCACCAGAGTGTCAAAAAGGTACCTGGGGCGATGCCCACAAAAGTGGTCTGGGTTCCTACCAGAAGAAAAAGGGGGAAGAAAAACTTAAAAATAAGGAGTTCTCAAAAGGCCCGGAAAACAATTCCAGAAGGGGGGGTGGTAACTATTCCCACCTGAATCTGACAGGAAACCAGAGCACTTTCACGAGAAGAAAGGGAAGTTTATCTCCAAATGCTTAGAGTGCTTCAAGTTTGGACACTCTAAGGGTGACTCCCAGTGCCCCAAGAGGACACAGCCCCCTACTGGAGGACAGACACCTGGGTTGGCTAGTGCTGCACTCGGAGGGGGGAGGAAGGTGGCCCCCGTTAGTTTTGGGGAGCAGATAGAGGTTTCATTAGTATCCCTGGGAGGTAAGAAAATGGTGCCAAAAGCCCACATGCCTGCCATCACTTCCAAGTCTAGGCAGTGGGATACCATTGATGGGCAAAGGGTGGAGGCTCTGCATGACACAGGAGCCAGTATGACTACTGTCAGGGGTCAGCTGGTGTCAGCAGAGCAGGTCATCCCTAATACATTCCACTAGGTCACAGTCGCTGACAATCGCAAGAGCCACTTACCAGTAGCTCTGGTTCCCTTTGAGTGGGTGGGTTTCTGGTACTCTAAAAGTAGCTGTGAGTCCTGCCATGCCTGTAGATTGTCTGTTAGGCAATGATCTTAAGCACACTGCTTGGAAAGAGGTAGAGCTCAGATCCCACCTGGAGATGTTAGGTTTGCCGGAATGGGCCTGCATGACCACATGGTCCATGGCTGCCCGGGAAGGGAGTCAAGGGCATCTGGAGCCTGGAACAATGACCCAGACGGCTATACGGAGGAAGGGCAAGGGCCACGGGAAACCAGCCCCAGATATTCCTGCAGTGGTTGATGGGGTCCCAGATGAGGAAGCCCCTGAGCCAACTGCGGAGGATATTGCTGATCTGGGTAACCTTCCTGAGCTTTCTGGCTGGCAAGTGGAGGGTGGGCGAACCAGGGAGGAGTTCTGCAAAGCGCAGAAGGAGTGCCCCACTCCTGAGGGTCTGAGGCAACAGGCCTCAGCCCAAGCAGCAGGTGAAGCCTCAGGCGATCAACACATATATTGGGAGAATGATCTCCTCTACAGTGAGCCTAAGGTACACTGCTGGGGTACCACAGGTGCTGGTGGTCCCCCAGTGTTACCAGGCCTTCCTACTGGGCCTGGCTCACGACATCCCCCTGGCAGGACATTTGGGGCAAGGCAAGACCTTTGCCAGGCTTGTCACCCACTTCCATTGGCCTAGAATGCAGATAGTCTCAGATAATTACTGTAGGGCCTGCCCAACCTGCCAGGCTAGTAGGAAGATAGGGAAAAGGCTTAAGGACCCCCTGATCCCACTCCCCGTCGTTGGCACCCCCTTTGAAACAGTGGGCATTGAAGTCATTGGTCCCTTGGACCCCAAAGCCACCCTAGGCAACAGGTTTATCCTGGTTTTGGTGGACCATGCCACCAGCTACCCAGGGGCAATCCCTCTGAGGACAGTGACTGCACCGGCGGTGACCAGAGCTCTGATGGGGATATTTACCCGTGTGGGGCTCCCAAAGGAGGTTGTGTCTGACAGAGGCACAAACTTCATGTCAGCACACATGAAGTCCATGTGGGATAAGTGTGGGGTAACCTACCAGTTTACCACTCCTTACCATCCTCAAACCAATGGGCTTGTTGAAAGAGCTCTCTATGACCACTGAACTGTCCCATTTGAAATCTAGGAGCGAAAGGGGAGGCCACTTACCTAGTGGACCTCAATACACCTAGAAATCCCCTGAGGGTTCTCCACTGCAACAGACTTAAGCCTCATTTTGAGAGGACTGATGTCAGTATGCTCCTTGTGAAAGATGAGGGCAAGGAAGAGGGGAGTGAGCCTCTCCCTGATCTCCTCTCTACCAAAGAAGGTGATGGGTCAGTGAAGGATGTTAATCTCTCTGACTGGATCAGAGGGGAGACTGCTACGAGTTGTTGGAGCAGTTCTCTTCTCTGTTCTCCCTCACTCCTGGACTCGCACACTTGTGTGTCCACGTCATTGACACAGGAGACAGTCCACCTGTAAAGAATAAAACTTACAGGGTGTCAGACAAAGTGAAGTCCAGCTACAAGGATGAAGTTTCCAAGATCCTTGGGGTGATAGAGATGATCAGCAGTCCCTGGTCCAGCCCAGTGGTGTTGGTTCCCAAGGCTGCTGCGCCCGATGCCAAGCCAGAACTTGGGTTCTGCGTGGACTACCGGGGTCTCAACTCTGTCACTTGGTTGCATTCCATGTCAGACAGGGATTAGAGGGTCCCAGGAGGGGTGCAGTTGTCGGTGGCTGGCTCTCATCTTGCTGTGGCACCTAGCCAATTGGATGCCAGTGCAGTGTGTGATGGTAATGTGTATGCCAACAGTGGTGTTGGTGCTATAGATGACCCTGTGCTCCCTTTCTCTCTGCCCCCTTTTTTGTCTTGCCATCCTGTCGATCTGTGCATTAGCATCATCTAACAGAGGAGCAGGGGCACCAGCGACTAAGGGAGCTGCATCCTAAAGGACCCATGAGGCAGACTCCACCGACACCGAGGGCACCAGTGGGACAGAGGGCGAGGGGAGTTCCACGGCAGAGACAGGAGGTGACAACACTGACTCTGATTCCTCCTCCGATGGAAGCTCCCTGGTGGTGGCGGATACCTCTGGGACCATCCTAGCTACAGGTACAGCCACCACCCTGTACCAGCACCGCCCTCCCAGTAGCCCCCCACTGAGTTGCCCATGCCCAAGAGGGTGGGCAATCACTTTTGCCCCTGGCACCTCAGGCCCTGCCCCAGTCAAGTCTGCAATGCAATCCATACCTGGAGGGTATCCACGGTGGATTGGCGGCACAACAGAGGTTGTTTCAGGCTCTGACCTCCTCTCTAAAGGCAGCCAGTGTCCCTGTCGATACCATTTCCCCTCCAACCAGTACTTCCCAGTTTCAGTCATCTCAAACCCAACCTATCCCATGCACATATACAGACAAGCATGCACACAAAACATTACACAAGAGTGGCGCAGTCAAACACAGGCAGCACACTTCAGGCCATATGCACTCACACAAACAACAGACAGATGCACACACAACAACATCCACTGCCTCCACTGTCTCCCCCTCCTGCTCCTCCTCTTCCCTCACAGTCACATCTGCACTCACACCTTCATTCACTGCATCAACAGCCACCACCACCATCACCACACCAGCAGCACACACTTCACTTTCAGATGCCTCTACAACATCAATCCACACGTCCCCTGTGTCCTCTCCCACCTTGTCTGCCCCCCTTCTAAGAGATAAAAACTCATGCACTCATACTCCCAAAAGACATCCACTTCACATCAGCACACTGCCTATGCGCCTGCACCCAAGACCAGCAGATGTACACCTCCAACAACCACTCCCTGAACCTCCACTCCCATCCCTCCTCCCTCATCTCACCCCAATGTCCTTAAGAAGCTTTCCCTTGCCCATCCTGACCTCTTTCCCACCCCTCCACCCCCCTCATCCGGCCTGTAAGAGCAGGGTCCGAACGACCCAGCCCCTAAGCCAAACAGTCTGTCACTGCTCCAATCAAATGAACAGCTGCTCTCACAAAGGGACCCCAGAGTGTGTTGGCTGTTACTCCTACTGTGAGCTCACCTCCACCTCAGAAAGGGAGGGCTAGGGTGATAAAAAGCAAGGGACAGGAGACGGGACAGCGGAGGCAACTCATAGTCGTGGAGGCAAAAAAGAGAAGGATCCCACTCCACCACCCAAGAAATGGAAGGATCCCACTCCACCCCCAAAGAGAGGCAAGAGGCCCCCTCCACCAGCAGTGGGCAAGGAGCCCTCACCTCCAGCAGAGGCATCCAGGGTAACACCTCCACCAGCAGTGGGCAAGGAGCTCTCACCTTCTGCAGATGCACAACATCCTTCACCTCAGGAGAGGGCATGTAGGCCACCCTCCAGGGAATGTTGTACAAGGAGCCCCCTCCAGAACCAGTGGGCAAGTTCCCCACCTCAGAGACTGTGACCTTGCACTCCCCAGCAAAGTGATGTGGGCATGGAGCCCCCTCCAGAACCAGTGGTCAAGTTTCCCACTTCATCTGAGGTGCCCTCCACCCTCTTCCTCCTGAGGTACCTGCTCATTTCCAACATGATGCCCCTACACACAGTAGTCAGGTTGCTGCTTGGACTGTGTCCTGTGGCCATGTGGGCCTTTTGTACTTTGGACTGGCCACTGGCCCATTCTGGACATTTATGCCTATTTTTGTTATCATATGGACAATATAGTGGCTGTTGGCATCAAATTATAGTATCAGTTAATCCTCATTATAACGTGGGTCCTTTGACACTGGTTTTACTCTGCAGCTGGTTGTGTGTATGGTATGTGTGTGAATGGTGTATGTTGTGCGTGTGTGTGTCTCACTCTCCTTTTCCTCCCTCCCTCCCTTGTGTGCTAGGCGGCTGAACTCACCATCATCATCTTCATCAGCTTTGGTGTTCCAGGTGGAGCATGGCGTAGAAGAGCATTGGGAAGACTTGAAGTTCCGGTTCCATGGAGGCGGAGGTCTTCTCTGTGTCTCTGATGGTGAGTCTTTTGTTTACTTTGCAGTGTTTCTGCGAGACTTTTGATGGTGTTGGTACCGCCCTGGAAATCGTGGCGGTTCGCTATGTCTTAATATGGTGGGCGGTACTTTGTCTTCCACCTGGCTGTTGATAGCTACTGCCGTGGTCAGTGGTGTTAATGCCCTGGCGGTTCGTGTGGTACATTCACTGTCTATGGGAAGTATCACTACCACGGTCATAATTTGGCAGTAATTACCATCAGCCTGTTGGCGGTATTACTGGCACTTTAGCAGTCACTGCCAATGTCATAATGACGATTTTTGTCTTTCTGACTGACATGTTAGATAGATGTTAGATAGATGGCAGTTGTTCATTCCTAAAACGAATTGACTAGCTCACTCAGCTAAACAAGTGAAATGTGTAACAGTTGTCCATGCTTTCATTTGTTCAACAATCACAAAGCTATGTTTTCATGTCATGACTTGCAGGTAGATCTCCACCCTACACTATTGGAAAGGTTTCCCTATTTGAAGACCCCAATGCAGCCAGTATGTGTCACCTTGTATGTCACATGTATAGATCCACGGTTGTGTGTGAGAGGGTATGATGTGTTGAATGCCATGTCAATTAAGACACCATCATCTATGCATGGATATCAACATCATGTCTGATGTTATGTTGAGGATGTGGAATGAGTTGAATAATGCACAGGTGCCAATGTGTGCTGCAATGGATTTGTGGGCCACAGGAAAAGGTAATTATGCCCACAAACACAGTGATGTCAGTCAAGATATGTGTCAGAGGTGCTGGCTTTTAGAATTCCATGTATGTTGGCAACATATTTGTCACAGCACGTTACTACACTGTGTGCCACACGTTGCACTAATTTACTCTGGGAATGGTACAATTTATGTACATGTGCTGAGGTCTCCAAGGGGCTTATCAGTGAGACACTAGCACCACCAATGCTCCACTACTCTTCAGACATGAAGTGAGGCATCTGCCATGCAAGGAGCTTTTTGTGAAGGGCAACAGTCAATTGAATACACATAGAGATTTCAGCTCTTCTCCAGATGGATATGGGACATGTCTACTGATTGTAGCATACAAGATGTTTGCAGGTAGCCCTACATGATCTACCCATCATGATAATTGTGAGCGAGCATGGTCATATCACATGTGTATGAGATGTGCATGGTGAGGGTTTAGCTGGTACTTAGGAGATGTAACAAGCTTGTGCACAGATAGGGTAAGATTTTAGAAAAGTGGCAATGCACCCAGTGCAGCACCACTTTTATTGCACCCCTTAGTGCACCCCTACTGCCACCATGTCTGTGCTGTATTTGAAAATCAGCGCACCATGGAGCAGGGTAGGGGGCAATAGCATAAAAAATGATGTACTGTCGAGGGTTAGCGGAAAATAATTTGGCACTAACCCTGAACTGTACATATGGTCCATTGTAATCAATTGTGTGCCCCCTTGTATCGCCTGCTCTGAGCAGGTGTTAAAAGTAGCTGAAATAAATGACACTGTGAAATCTCTTAGATTTCACTGCACCATTTTTGCGACCCCCCTACTGAGGCAACCCCCCCTTATATACATTATGGGCCTCATTCTGACTTTGGCGGGCGGCGGAGGCTGCCTGCCAAAGTCCGGCCGTCAGAATACCGCTGCGGGAAACCCCCTTCCACGAGGATGCCGGCTCCGAATGGAGCCGGCGGAGTGGAAAGGGTGCGACGGGTGCAGTTGCACCCATCGCGATTTTCAGTGTCTGCTATGCAGACACTGAAAATCTTGGTGGGGCCCTGTTAGGGGCCCCCTGCAGTGCCCATGCCATTGGCATGGGCACTGCAGGGGCCCCCAGGGGCCCCACGACACCCGTTACTGCCAGCCAGGTTCTGGCGGTCAAAACCGCTAGAACCAGGCTGGCGGTAAGGGGGTCGGAATCCCCATGGCGGCGCTGCCTGCAGCTCCGCCATGGAGGATTCCTCAGGCCAGGGGAAAACCGGTTGGAAACCGCTGGTTTCCCTTTTCTGACCGCGGCTTTACCGCCGCGGTCAGAATTGGCCTGGCTGCACCGCCAGCCTGTTGGCAGTGCATCCGCGGTCCCCGGCCCTGGCGGTCCATGACCGCCAGGGTCGTAATGACCCCCTATGTCTGGCCAAGGCATAATGTGGCATGACGAGTGACAGTGGCGCAATGCATACACTGCACCACCTTGTTAATATGGCACAGAAAATAGGGCCTTGTTGGGCCACATCAGCGTCACAACAATGATGATGCTAATGTGGCACAAGGAGGCGCTAGTCCCACTTAAATCTGCGCCCTATTGTGCAACATTGGATAGCAGTTATCCCTGTGACATGAACATGATACCGTAGATGCCTAGTAGGGAGATTTGTATAGAATTGGGTCTTGACATTGTTGTAGTATATCGGTGGACAAAATAGGTCATCTGCACATGCTGTATACATTGCATTGGTGTTCGTCCTCTACCCAACACAGTTTTTGATGACATGTTTTCCTCATGTTTTCGCAGCCACAATGACCCCAGCACAGAAGTGTGCATTTGAAAAGAGGGCCGAGCGTTTCTGCCACATCTGCATAGTCCAGAGAGGTTCTCGCAAGATGGCCAAGAGGCACCAAACGGAGAAGGCACTGGGGTCGTTGCTGGCATTTCCACATCGAGGACCAGCAAAACAACCTGCAATCAGTGCCAAAAAAAGGTGTGAGCTCAATGGTCAGGGGTGCCTCAGTAGGTCCCTCACCCCCCACATCCACATCTACAGCACATACAACACCAGCAGCCCAGTAACAGCCACCACCAGCTGTCCCTAGTTTCCTTTGTAAGTAGGTTTAGTGGGTTTTAAGTGGGTTGGCATAGGTTAGGTAGCTTAGATTAGGTTTGTTGTAGGACATAGTTAGTATAGATAGGGAGTTGGATTTAGGTATTTCTTTGCTTTGGGGGTGTTGGGGGGTTGAATGGGGCTCTATGTTTAAATATATATATAGTTGTCTAGGCAATATGTTAAGTTAGTCTAAGTGTAGCTTTAGATCATGTTGTCCTACTCATCTATTGTCTCTTAAGGGGGTGGGTGGACAGTGTTTATTGTGTGGTGTTACATATATAGGATACTTTTAGATTGGGATAGATAGCTGTAGGGATAAGTTAAGATAAGTTAATAAAGGTTAGCTTAGTGTAGCTTAGTGTGTAGTTTAGGTTTTTAATAGGTAATGTTTGTTTAGTATTAATAAATCCTGTTAGTTTTTCACAAAATGGTGTCCATAATTATTGACTGTCAGGGTGTTATCATGTCTGCACTGGCTACATTAGACAAATGCCTTTGGATATGCTTTCAATATTGATTTACATGTGTGTTAGACCTTACAGCTTAGGGTGGTCCCCCCTAACTTTTTGCCTGCCTCCCTCCAATTTTTAGACTCTGTTTTTGCTGGTTTTAGGATTCTGCGCACTTTAAAACTGCTAAGGAGTGCTAAGGTGCATATGCTTTCTCCCCTAAAACATGGTGACATTGGTTAATATCCAATTGGCTTATTTAATCTACTTGTAAGTCCCCAGTAAAGTGCACTACATGTGCCCAGGGCCTGTAGATTGAATGCTACTAGTGGGCCTGCAGCACTGATTGTGCCACCCACATAAGTTGCCCCTTAACCATGACTCAGGCCTGCCATTGCAAGGCCTGTGTGTGCAGTTTCACTGCCACTTCAACTTAGCATTTAAAATTACTTGCCAAGCCCCAAACTCCCCTTCTTCTACATATGTCACACCTAAGGTAGGCCCTAGGTAACCCATAGGGCAGGGTGCTGTGTAGGCAGGACATGTACCTATGTAGTTTACATGTCCTGGTAGTGTAAAACTCCTAAATTTGTTTTTGCCCTGCTGTGAGGCCTGCTTCTTTCATAGGCTAACATTAGGTCTACCCTCATATACTGTTTGAGTGGTGGATTCTGATTTGAAACGAGTAACAAGGTCATATTTAGTATGGCCAGAATAGCAATACAAAATCCTGCTGACTAGTGAAGTTGGATTTAATATTACTATTTTAGAAATGCCACTTTTAGAAAATGAGCATTTCTCTGCACTTAAATCCTTCTGTGCCTTACAATCCATGTCTGGCTAGGTTACTTGAAAGGCTCCCTTGTGCATTTCACTCAGACAACCCAAAACACAGGATGCTCAGTCACATCTGCACAAATCTGCATACTGAATTGGTCTTCCTGGGCTGGGAAGGTGGAGGGCCTGACACTTACATTTGAAAGGACAGTGGCCTGCCCTCACATAATGGACTGTCAAACCCCCCTACTGGGACCCTGGCAGACAGGATGGACCTGAAAGGGGACCTGGTGCACCTCTAAGCCACTCTTTGAAGTCTCCCTCACTTCAAAGGGACGTTTGTGTACTTAAACAGGGCCTCTGACCCTACCAGCTCAGATACATCTGGACAAGATACCACTGGTGAAGAAACTATGAACCAGGACCTGCAACCTGCCAAGAGGAACTGCCTGGCTGCCCAAAGGACTCACCTGACAGTTTTTCTGCAAAGGACTGCTGCCCTGCTGCCTTGCTGTCCTCTGGCTCTGCTGAGAGGTGCTCTCCAAGGGCCTGGATAGAGCTTGTCTCCTGTTCCTTGAAGTCTCAGGATCAAAACGTCTTCCTCCTGCAAAGAACTCCTTGTGCGGCTAAAATTCGATGCACAGCCTACCAGAAACGGTGCACAGCCTACCAGAAACGACACACAGCCTGCATTGCAGTGAGATAATCACTGCACGCCGAATCGGAACAACGCAGCCAGGCTACCCGAGTGGAGATCGATGCAGCACCAGCGTTGTGACCGGAAATTCACCGCACTGCCCACTGGATCTACGCAAAGCCGAGCCGGAATGATGCAGCCTGACTTCCTGCGAGAAGAATCAACGCTGCACCCGCCATTCGGCAGAAATTTCCATGCATCGCCCACCGGATCAACGCAACTCCTGTGACTTCGTCCTGCATGCCCAGGATTTATCTGCATCGTCCACGGGAAGTCCAAATACTCTGTAATCCAAAGAGGATCCCATTCCTTGAGCCAGGAATCAACACAAATCCTACTCTGCATGAAAACTTATCAACGCATCGCCTGTGTGCACCAGAGAAATCGACTCACACCCCTCTGTTTTCTACCCATCTCCCCCTTTGTGGCCCATTGCAGGGATTTTGAAAGCAAACCAGGTATTTTGTGCTTGCAAGAGACACTTGCTGCTTTTTAAAGACTAAAGATTCTTTTTAACATTCTCTGAAGTGATATTTCAACGTGTACTTATTGAATCTTGATCGGTTTGACCTGCATTTATCCAGATAAATATTATGTATTTTTCTAAACATTATGTGGTGTATTTATGTGGTGCTATATTGTTATTGCATGATTTATTGCACAAATACTTTACACATTGCTTTCTATGTTAAGCCTGACTGCTCAGTGCCCAGCTACCAGAGGGTGGGCACAGGATAATTTGGATTGTGTGTGACTTACCCTGACTAGAATGAGGGTCCTTGCTTGGACAGGGGTTAACCTGACTGCCAACCAAAGACGCCATTTCTAACATTGGTGATCCGCATTGAGGATATGACTTGTATTTGTGAAGTGACATACAATAGCTAAGTGTACACTACCTACCCACAGTTGAAAGATAACTTGATTTTTTATCTTTTTCTGCCTGACATTTTTAAACTAAATCCTCATTCAACATGTTTCTGGCTGGGTCTCAAGCAGGAGATGAAGATTTTGACCTAGCCAAGCTGGAGACATACACTGTTAAACAGCTGAAGGGGTTCTGAAAGGGGATGGGAGTACCTACCCAGGGTGCCTCCAGAAAGGAGGAATACCAAAAGGCACTGAGGGCCTGGGCAGAAGCCCATTCAGATGAGAATGTTGAGGAGGAGGGTCCAGAGGATGGCCCCTCAGGTGATTTCTTGCCAGTAGTGGGGGATATTACCTCTGGAATTGTGCCCCTTGCTAAACCAGGGAGGAGTGTCTCTAGCCATGGCCTGACCGCGGAGGAAAGGAGGGAGGAGAGAGAATTTCAACTACAAATGGCAAAGTTAAACATGGAAGAAGAGGAAAGGAAAGCAGAGAAAGAAGCCAAACAAGCTGAGGCTGAAAGGGTTTTGGCTGAGAAGAAGATTCTTTTGGCTCATGAACTGAGTCTCAAAGATCTGGATTTCAAGGCGAGGCAGTCTGAGTCCAGCAGTGATGGTGGCAGCATACATTCAGGACCTGGAAGGGAAAGGAAGGTTTGTATACCCCACAATGTAGTGCCAAGTTATGTGGTGGGAGATGACATTGACAAGTGGTTTGCTGCTTATGAAGTTTCATTAAGGGCTCATGGGGTCTCTGAGAAGCAATGGGGAGTGGCCTTGTGGTGGTATGTGTCAGTAGTGGGGAGGGACACACTCCTTGCATTGGATCCTAAGGATCAAAACAGATACACACCCATGCAAACTGCTTTGCTTGCCAAGTTTAGGCTGACACCTGAGAAGTACAGTCAGAGGTTCAGGGACAGCACCTAACTCTCCACACAGAACTGGGTAGATGTTTTTGATTTCTCCAATAAGGCACTGAATGGATGGGTGCGGGGCAGTAAAGTAGCTGACTATTTAGGGTTATATAATTTGATCCTGAAAGAGCATATGTTCAGTGTTTGCTTTACAGAGTTGCGCCACCACCTAGCTAATAGTAAGATGACTGATCCTAGAAAGCTTGCTGGGGAGGCAGACCCCTGGGTTAGCACCAGAGTGTCAAAAAGGTACCTGGGGCGATGCCCACAAAAGTGGTCTGGGTTCCTACCAGAAGAAAAAGGGGGAAGAAAAACTTAAAAATAAGGAGTTCTCAAAAGGCCCGGAAAACAATTCCAGAAGGGGGGGTGGTAACTATTCCCACCTGAATCTGACAGGAAACCAGAGCACTTTCACGAGAAGAAAGGGAAGTTTATCTCCAAATGCTTAGAGTGCTTCAAGTTTGGACACTCTAAGGGTGACTCCCAGTGCCCCAAGAGGACACAGCCCCCTACTGGAGGACAGACACCTGGGTTGGCTAGTGCTGCACTCGGAGGGGGGAGGAAGGTGGCCCCCGTTAGTTTTGGGGAGCAGATAGAGGTTTCATTAGTATCCCTGGGAGGTAAGAAAATGGTGCCAAAAGCCCACATGCCTGCCATCACTTCCAAGTCTAGGCAGTGGGATACCATTGATGGGCAAAGGGTGGAGGCTCTGCATGACACAGGAGCCAGTATGACTACTGTCAGGGGTCAGCTGGTGTCAGCAGAGCAGGTCATCCCTAATACATTCCACTAGGTCACAGTCGCTGACAATCGCAAGAGCCACTTACCAGTAGCTCTGGTTCCCTTTGAGTGGGTGGGTTTCTGGTACTCTAAAAGTAGCTGTGAGTCCTGCCATGCCTGTAGATTGTCTGTTAGGCAATGATCTTAAGCACACTGCTTGGAAAGAGGTAGAGCTCAGATCCCACCTGGAGATGTTAGGTTTGCCGGAATGGGCCTGCATGACCACATGGTCCATGGCTGCCCGGGAAGGGAGTCAAGGGCATCTGGAGCCTGGAACAATGACCCAGACGGCTATACGGAGGAAGGGCAAGGGCCACGGGAAACCAGCCCCAGATATTCCTGCAGTGGTTGATGGGGTCCCAGATGAGGAAGCCCCTGAGCCAACTGCGGAGGATATTGCTGATCTGGGAAACCTTCCTGAGCTTTCTGGCTGGCAAGTGGAGGGTGGGCGAACCAGGGAGGAGTTCTGCAAAGCGCAGAAGGAGTGCCCCACTCCTGAGGGTCTGAGGCAACAGGCCTCAGCCCAAGCAGCAGGTGAAGCCTCAGGCGATCAACACATATATTGGGAGAATGATCTCCTCTACAGTGAGCCTAAGGTACACTGCTGGGGTACCACAGGTGCTGGTGGTCCCCCAGTGTTACCAGGCCTTCCTACTGGGCCTGGCTCACGACATCCCCCTGGCAGGACATTTGGGGCAAGGCAAGACCTTTGCCAGGCTTGTCACCCACTTCCATTGGCCTAGAATGCAGATAGTCTCAGATAATTACTGTAGGGCCTGCCCAACCTGCCAGGCTAGTAGGAAGATAGGGAAAAGGCTTAAGGACCCCCTGATCCCACTCCCCGTCGTTGGCACCCCCTTTGAAACAGTGGGCATTGAAGTCATTGGTCCCTTGGACCCCAAATCCACCCTAGGCAACAGGTTTATCCTGGTTTTGGTGGACCATGCCACCAGCTACCCAGGGGCAATCCCTCTGAGGACAGTGACTGCACCGGCGGTGACCAGAGCTCTGATGGGGATATTTACCCGTGTGGGGCTCCCAAAGGAGGTTGTGTCTGACAGAGGCACAAACTTCATGTCAGCACACATGAAGTCCATGTGGGATAAGTGTGGGGTAACCTACCAGTTTACCACTCCTTACCATCCTCAAACCAATGGGCTTGTTGAAAGAGCTCTCTATGACCACTGAACTGTCCCATTTGAAATCTAGGAGCGAAAGGGGAGGCCACTTACCTAGTGGACCTCAATACACCTAGAAATCCCCTGAGGGTTCTCCACTGCAACAGACTGAAGCCTCATTTTGAGAGGACTGATGTCAGTATGCTCCTTGTGACAGATGAGGGCAAGGAAGAGGGGAGTGAGCCTCTCCCTGATCTCCTCTCTACCAAAGAAGGTGATGGGTCAGTGAAGGATGTTAATCTCTCTGACTGGATCAGAGGGGAGACTGCTACGAGTTGTTGGAGCAGTTCTCTTCTCTGTTCTCCCTCACTCCTGGACTCGCACACTTGTGTGTCCACGTCATTGACACAGGAGACAGTCCACCTGTAAAGAATAAAACTTACAGGGTGTCAGACAAAGTGAAGTCCAGCTACAAGGATGAAGTTTCCAAGATCCTTGGGGTGATAGAGATGATCAGCAGTCCCTGGTCCAGCCCAGTGGTGTTGGTTCCCAAGGCTGCTGCGCCCGATGCCAAGCCAGAACTTGGGTTCTGCGTGGACTACCGGGGTCTCAACTATGTCACAAAGACAGATGCTCACCCCATCCTGAGAGCTGATGAGCTCATAAACAGGCTCGGCGCTGCCAAGTTCCTTAGTAACTTTTACCTCACGTCAGGGTACTGGCAGATTGCCTTAACTAAAGGGGCTCAAGAGAGATCTGCTTTCTCTACTCCTGAGGGAAATTACCAGTTCAGAGTAATTCCCTTTCGATTAAAATATCCCCCACTACCTTCCAATGGTTGGTTAACAGGGTCCTAGCTGGCAAGGATGCCTTCTGCACAGCCTACCTTGACAATATTGCTGGCTATAGTTCCAGCTAGAGGAACACCTGCTCCATCTCAAGGAGGTGCTTCAGGCCCTCCAACAGTCAGGCCTGACCATCAAGGCCAGTAAGTGCCAGATTGGGCAGGGTTCCGTGGTGCACTTGGGACATCTAGTAGGTGGTGGCAAGGTGCAGCCTCCTCCAGGCCAAGATTGAAACTATCAATACCTGGCAACCACCTAGAACCCAAATTGAAGTGAGGGCCTTCTTGGGCCTCACTGGTTATTACCGTAGGTTTGTCAAGGGCTATGGAACCATTGTGTCACTCTTGACAGAACTCATATCCAAAAAGCAACCTAGGTTGGTGAATTAGACAGAGGATTGTCAGAAAGCCTTTGATTTCCTGAAGGAAGTCATTAGAAAGGCGCCATGCTCAAGGCACCTGACTACTCCCAGGAATTTATTGTGCAGATGGATGCTTCAGAGCGTGGCATAGGGGCAGTTCTAGCACAGCTAAATGAAGAAGGCGTAGACCAACCAGTAGTCTTTATTAGCGGAAGGATATTTCCATGGAAACAGAGGTGGAGTGCTATTGAGAGAGAAGCATTGCTGTGGTCTGGGCACTGAAGAAGCTGAGACCATACCCGTTTGGGACTCACTTCCGGGTTCAGAGAGACAATAGGCCCCTCAGATGGCTCACGCAGATGAGGGTCGAAAATCCTAAACTCTTGAGGTGGTCCATATCCCTACAGGGGATGGACTTTACAGTGGAGCATCGCGCGGGACTTACCATGCTAACGCTGATGGTCTCTCCAGATACTTCCACCTTAGCAGTGAGAGCTCCCAGGAGGTTGGGTAGCTCTCCCCACATTCAGCTTGGGGGGGACACTTGTTAGACCTGACAGCCTTAGGGTGGTCACCCCTAACTTTTTGCCTGCCTCCCTCCACTTTTTTAACACTGTTTTTGCTGGTTTTAGGACTCCGTGCACTTTACCACTGCTAACCAATGCTAAAGTGCATATGCTCCCTCCCTTAAAACATGATGACACTGGTTAATACCCAATTGGTTTATTTAATCTACTTGTGTGTTCCCAATAAAGTGCACTACATGTGCCCAGGGCCTGTAGATTAAAAGCTGCTAGTGGGCCTGCAGCACTGATTGTGCCACCCACCTAAGTAGCCCCTTAACCATCCCTCAGACCTTCCCTTGCAAGGCCTGTGTGTGCAGTTTCACTGCCACTTCGAATTGGCATTTGAAGTACTTGCCAAGCCTTAGGTAGGCCCTTGGTAACCCCAAGGACAGTGTGCTATGTAGATAAAAGGCATGACATGTACCTGTGCAGTTTATATGTCCATGTAGTATAAAACTCCTAAATTTGTTTTTACACTGCTGTGAGGACTGCTCCTTTCATAGGCTAACATTAGGGCTACCCTCATATACTGTTTGAGTGGTGAATTTTGATCTGAAAGGAGTATGGCAATAATGGTAATACAAAATCATGCTTACTGGTAAAGTTGGATTTCATTTGACTATTTTAGAAATGCCATTTTTAGAAAGTGAGCATTTCTCTGCACTTAAATCCTTATGTGCCTTACAATCCACGTCTGGCTGCATTACTTCACAGCTCCCTTGTGCATTTCACTCAGACATCCCCAAACACAAGATGCTCAGTCACACCTGCACACATCTGCATGTTGAACGGGTCTTCCTGGGCTGGGAGGGTGGAGGGCCTGACACTTACATTTGAAAGGACAGTGGCCTATCCTCACACAATGGACTGTCAAAACCCCTACTGGGACCCTGGCAGACAGAATGGAACTGAAAGGGGATCTCTAGGCATTTAAACAGGTCCTCTGACCCTACCAACTCAGACACTTCAGGACAAGATACCACTGGTTAAGAAACTCTGAACCAGGACCTGCAACCTGCCAAGAGGAACTGCCTGGCTGCCCAAAGGACTCACCTGACTGCTTTTCTGCAAAGGACTGCTCCCCTGCTGTTGCCCTGCTGCCTTACTGCCCTCAGGCTCTGCTGAGAAGTACTCTCCAAGGGCTTGGGTAGAGCTTGTCTCCTGTTCCTTGAAGTCTCAGGACCAAAAATACTTCCTCCTGCAAAGAACTCCTCATGCGGCTAAAATTTGAGGCACAGCCTGCCAGAAAGAACGCACAGCCTGCATCGCGGTGAAAAAATCACTGCACGCCAAACCAGAATGACGCAACCCAGCTCCCCGAGTGGAGATTGACACAGTGCGAGCACTGAGACCGGAACTTCGATGCACGGCCCACTGGATCGACGCAAAGCCGAGCCGGACCAATGCAGCCCGACTTCCTGTGTGAACAATCAAAGCAGCGCCTGCCGTGAAACAGAAATTTCCACTCATCGCCCACCGGATTCACGCAGCTCCTGTGACTTCGTCCTGCACGCCCAGGATTTCTCTGCATTGTCCCCGGGGCATCCAAATACTCTGCAACCCAAAGAGGATTCCAGTCTTCGTGTTGGAAATCGACACAAAGCCTTCACTGCGTGAAAACTTATCGACGCATCGCCTGTGTGCGCAGGAGAAATCGACGAACACCTCCCCGTTTTCCACGCATCTCCTCCGCTGAAGCCCCTTGCAGAGATTTTGAACGCAAACCAGGTACTTTGTGCTTGCAAGAGACACTTGTTGCTTTTTAAAAATGAAATACTCTTTTTATCATTCTCTAAAGTGATATTTCAACGTGTACTTATTGAATCTTGATCATTTTGACCTGCATTTATCCAGAGAAATATTTTATATTTTTCTAAACACTGTGTGGTGTATTTTTGTGGTGCTATACTGTGTTATTGCATGATTTATTGCAAAAATACTTTACACATTTCCTTCTAAGTTAAGCCTGACTGCTCAGTGTCAAGCTACCAGAGGGTGGGCACAGGATAATTTGGATTGTGTGTGACCTACCCTGACTAGAGTGAGGGTCCTTGTTTGGACAGGGGGTAACCTGACTGCCAACCAAAGACCCCATTTCTAACAATGAGTGACTATGTGTATTCCCTATGACCAAGGACCTATCTGATTGGCAGTGGTATGACACCAGCTACTCAATACACTTTTCAGTGCAGTTCCTGACACTCAGATTGTGTATGGATACAAATTCTTAGACAGGTAATCATGCAACATCAATTGTTGGTGCTAAGGTCTGTAACAATCATTTTTTGAAAAGTTTAGCAGATTGCACTCCACCTTATTTTGGGAATGGTTACTAGCACACTAACTGCTGCCCCTCACAGTCTTACATATGCCTATTTCCAGACCCCTGTGTTGTTACCAACCACCTTAACCATGTTTGAATCCTGTTGTGTGCCTTTGTGTCTGACAGAAAGCCACACATGATCTTTGGTTCTGTAGTCATTGACATAGGTTCACACAATGCATACATATGTAACAGTTGATGGAACACTGAAAAAAAGTAGGGCATGTGATTATTGTGATTTGTTTACATGTGCAAGTTTTGTTTCCAATTATGTACAATGTACTGTTTACTGACCCCATGAGAGATCCCAAGCCATTTCATGTCAAGTCACAATCCAAGGGTGAAGGACATGTCATGAGACATGTGTAGGAGAGTTGAGCATTAGTAAGGAGCTGTCCAAACTGACAATAGGTAGGGATTGAGACAATGACAGTCCATGCATGATAAGTCAGCAGTAGTAGTGTGAAGAGGGCACATTGCCAGCTGTCACATCACTGACATGATCTTAAGCACAGAACTAAGGAGATACTTTCCATGCGGCACAGACTGTAGCTACCATTGTTTTTTGTGTGAAAGATGTTCCTTCCACATCTTCATCCTCTGATGTGTGTGGTGCCTCCTGTACCATGGGTGGTGCTGTTGGTGAAGCAGAGAGGAGCACATACACATCAGGGGGCATAGATGTGAAATCAAAGGTCACGGCAGCTGCCATTTGTGGGAATGCATAGGCATCACTGCAGCAAGGAGGAACTGCTGGTTTTGCAACACGGCTCCTACATCACGGCGGTAGGCAGCCATGTTTTCACTGAGGGAGGCCAGATCCTGCTGCATCAACTCCAGGAAATCATGTAGAGTCCCCAGCCTATTATCAATCATGCTGCTGGCACTTTGGGAGGGCAATTGTTTGAGCCTCTGCCTCAGGACAACAGCTATGTCGGGTAGGGCCTGTTGGAATCCACGTAGCAGAGAGTGGGTGCCTCTGATGGCAGCTGATTTGTCCTTATACAGACTGTGGAACCTCTGCACTCCCTCTAGGCTTCCTGCCACGGTCGCTATCCCCTTTCACACCTGCTGTGCCAGCTCCCATTGGACTCCTACTGCTGTCCTCTGAAAGATAATGTTTGGGTCCTCAGAGTCCAGGGCAGTGGAAGGACTGGTCAGTGCTGTGTGTTGGTAGTTGGGTGGCTCATGTGGAGCCCCACAAAACTGTGTGTGTCCTCCCTGTGACTGGAGATGGTGTCTGGAAGGAACCCAGGACATCCTGGAAAGAGTCAGCATTGATGGTCGGCACCTGGTCATGCATATCATCTGTGAAATCCAGCACATGCATGAGGTGAGGCATCATCCTCTGCAATGGGATAGTGAAAGCTCAATCTTTGACTGTAGTGACTGTAGACATGGCAAATCATTTACTTGCTACTGGTGGCTCCGTGACATAGTAATGACCACCACATCAAGGCACACATTTAAGGACCCCTAACGGTACACTGTGCCACCTGGGCATAATTTATGTGGAGTCACCATTTGCACAATCTGCCAGTGCACAGTTCCCAGTATATTACACCCACCTTAATTGTTTAATCATGATCTTCAACATATTTACCCCTTACATTGACTTGACTCTGTTAAATGTGCATGCATGCCATAGGTGGTGTTCCAGATTTACACTCACACCACAAGTGGTAATGTACAGAACTACTTGGAATTTGGTTTTAGAGATATTTGAGTAAGGAACTGACTCACCTGCCACCGCCTATGCGTTGTTGGAGTGATGGAAGGGTCTGAGCTGTCCACATGCATCCTCATAGCCACCTTGTGTGCAAACAGGATTGTCTCCCTTCCTGCAGGGCAACAATGATTCCATGCATATCAGGTTCCGTGTTGCAGAGCTACAAGTGTGCATTGCTGGACTGAGTGTTGTTTTGGTGGAAGGTATACCTTCCTGTTTGCACACATACACACAAGGTGGTTAATTGGTATGTTGTGTGGTGCAGGATGCTGAGCACATGACACAAAGTGGCTAGGGGGATGCATGTGGAAAGTCCATCCACTTCCATCACTCTGACAACATATGTGTGGTGAAAGGTGGATCTGGTACATTTTGAGGCTTGTTGATGTGTGGATGCATCATGTTGGAACACCACATCAGGGGTGGCATTATAGTTGTGGTACTAAGGAGTGACATTGTTGTCATCCTATTGTGGACTACTTTCAATGTGTGTTGCAATCATTGTCTAGCATTGTACCTGACAGACAGCATTCCTATTAGTAAATGTAGCAGGATGTGTTCCTTCCCACAGATGTGCATTTGGACCGGCAAGAGGGACACCCTTACACCATGCAGATTGTGTGGCAAAGTTGATATTGTCCGTCATATATTTAGTCATTACCAAAGTTAGTAGACGGATACATTGACTCTCTGTGACAAGTACACAAGCTGAGCTTTTGCACTGCATGTTTCCTCATAAATGGGTAAGTATATACAAATATATCCAGACACAGACATCATAGTGGTTTACCCAAGCATATTCTTTTTTTGACTTCTACTCCAGTGGTGGATAGTGATAGGTTATACTTAACATGCCAAGGTGAGGCACCGTGTATACCTCATCCTGGCATATTTTCCATGCGTTCCTCTCACACCTGACGCTCCATGTGAATATTTGTGATCTTTCCATGCAACACATGCGTGTCCCACACAGCTTTTGATGCCTTTGAAAAGAACTGCACATCTGGATTTGGTTAAGTGTAGTCCAAGAACTCAGGGTGGTGTGGGAGTGACAAGTGGGTGTGTGACAAGTTTTTATTTCTACCAATTGTAGTTGTTTATTGTGTGTTTCATTGTGCATCACACATATGACAAGCATTTAATGTATTTGGTAAACTGATCCCATACCACCATATTCCCTGCAGACCCCTTGCCCCAGCCACCGACACCATGGAAACACGTTATTATCATTACTGGTCACCACTGTGGACATTTCCACAGTTGTCTAATGAGTTTTGTCACTCTGATGGTGCTTTACTGCATGGGCACCATGAATGATGGCCCTAGTGCAGCAAAGCACAGGGAGGTCCATTACTTACAATGCTTGCAGCACTTTGCCATCTGCCTTTGGCAGGCCTCACACATGAGGTTATCAGATAGCACTGTGCAACCTTCATGGATTGTCAGCCCCTTACTTCTTCTCTCCCTACGTGAGGGATATTTCCTTGCATCCATCATGTCTGGTACAGGAATTTTGTGGTGGAAGGATGTACAAAGTGACTCTATGCATGTATTATGTGACTTTGTTAATGTAGCACAAGGGGAATGGGCAGCTTGAATCCACATTGGCATGACTTGTTGGTATGATGCTAATTTTGCATTACTGGCTTGTAAAATTAGGACCCTAGTGCGACAATGAGACCACTTGTAGCTGTTGTTACGCATGAAGGTGTCCCTTTGTGCACAACACCAACCATTCTCACTACACAGTCAACCTTCCTACATGGTGAAATGGAAGCTACATGTACTGCAGCACAGATGATGATCACAGACATGCCCCATATGCTGTATATGTTCACTTTTGTGCCCATTCCCAATTGTGCATGGAGGTGTGCGGCAGTTCTTGTTGGTCCACTCTGTGTAAGAAGAATAGTACATGTTGTCCACTGAGTGTTACACATGGGCAGGTGAATCAATGGCAACAGGGAAGGGATTGTTGTGAGGATTGAGAAATGGTCGGTGCAGATAGTGAGGAAGATGTGAGCGCATTTGAAGTGTTTGGCCCTTATGGCCCAGATTTTAAAGGAAATGATGGGGCACAAGGCTGCACCACATTTAGCAGTTCTGTGTTCCACCATTTTCAAAACACAGGAATGCACCTTTTTTAACAGTATACGGTGCACCCCTGTGTTGTCCCCTGTGCTATTTTGGCTGCTGAGCACCAAAGCAGACACCCTTGCGCCATGGTGCAAGGATGACTGTGCTGCAGAGCAGGTTGTTTTCTTTCAGGAAGGGAGACCTTCCTGCACAAAAACAAACTTCAATTGTGATTTGCTGTTTCTATGTGTACTGCAGGATGCAACACACATAGGTAGAACAAAAAATGACAAGAAATAAAAGCATTTCTCCCCATTGCGCCATGCTAATGTCAACCGTGGGGTGGTGTTAGATTTTGGTGCTGACTCAAGCTTACAAAAACTTGTGCATCTGGGGCAGCATCAAAATGCAATGGGTGTTGCTGTGGCTTTCCCACAGCAACACCCTTTGCACGCCCTTCCACATAAAGTGCTGCGGGTGAAGGGGCCATATTTACAAGGTGGTGTCAAGCCACAAAAAGTGGCTCAATGCCAGCTTGTAAATATGGCGCAGTGCAAAGCGCCACCGAAGCGTCACTAAAAGTGACGCTCCAGTGCTTATATGGCGTTTTAAATCTGGCACTATGGCCCTCATTACAACCCTGGCGGTCGGTGTTAAAGTGGCGATAATACCGCCAACAGGCCGGCGGTAAAAAAATTGAATCATGACCACAGCAGAAACCACCAACACATACAGCCACTTTAACACTCTGACAGTCATGGTGGTAGCAAAAAACACTCCATTACAACACGCCCATCCGCCAGCTTTTCTGGGGTGGTACCAATACATACAAGGAAGAACCAGGACACCATGGAGCCCGAGCTGCACGTCCTTCCCATGCTGGTGTATCTTCTCATGTATCAGGAGCACCAACGCTGGCAACGACGAACACGGTGAGTACTGCACCTAGTAGATAGGGGAGGGAGGAGGAAAAAGAGAGTGACACACACACGCAACACCCCCACCCTCACTCCCAACACCATATACACAAACACATGCAACAGCATAACATATGTACCCAGTAACCCTCTGGAATAACGCAAGGACAAAAGTCAAATTAGTGTTGTATTAGAAATACTCAGAAATACGTTTATATTTTAAAAACTGTATTTACAAAATATACAATATGTACAAAAGGCAGGACAATGTCCACCCAAAATGTCCGTGGCCCACTGGGCCAAAAAAACACATAAGCTAAGCCAACACTTGACTCCTGCCTTAATACGGAGAGAACACTGCAGGGGCATCAGGTCGAAAACACACAGGCACCTCAGTGGGATGGGGAAGGGGGGCACCTCAGCTGGAAGATTGTACAACGCCACTGCTCCTGGAGGTGGCTCCATGCCCACAGCGATGTCCTGGGGAGTACGAGGTCACAGTCTCTCAAGTCTCTCAAGTGGGTGGTTTGCCCACTGCTTGATCCTGGGGAGTGCAAAGCCACACTTCTCTCAAGTGGGTACTTTGCCCACTGCTTGATCCTGGGGAGTGCAAAGCCACAGTCTCTCAAGTGGGTACTTTGCCCACTGCTTGGTTCTAGGGAGTGCAAAGCCACAGTCTCTCAAGTGGGTCGTTTGCCCACTGCTTGGTCCTGGGGAGTGCAAAGTCACAGTTTCTCAAGTGGGTGCTTTGCCCACTGCTTGTTCCTGGGGAGTGCAAGGCCACAGTCTCTCAAGTGGATGGTTTCTCCACTGGTTTTAGAGGGAGCTTTGTGCCCAGTGTTCTTCACCCTGCCAAGGATAGGGTGAGTGGATGCCTTTCTCTACTGGTTCTGGAGGGGGCTTTGTGCCCAGTGTGCTTCATCCTGCCAAGGATAGGGTGAGTGGATGCCTTCTTCTACTTGTTCTGGAGGGGGCTTTGTGCCCAGTGTGCTTCATTCTGCCATAGATAGGGTAGTAGATGCCTTTCTCCACTGGTTCTGGAGGGGTCTTTGTGCCCAGTGTGCTTCATCCTGTGGAGAATAGGGTGAGTGGATGCCTTCTTCCACTGGTTCTGGAGGGGGCTTTGTGCCCAGTGTGCTTAATCCTGCCAAGGATGGGGTGAGTGGATGGCTTTCTCCACTGGTTCTGGAGGGGGCTTTGAGCCTAGTATGCTTCATCCTGCCAAGGATAGGGTGATTGGATGCCTTTCTCCACTGGTTCTGGAGGGGGCTTTGAGCCCAGCGCGCTTCATCCTGCCAAGGATAGGGTGAGTGGATGCCTTTCTCCACTGGTTCTGGAGGGGGCTTTGTGCCCAGTGTGCTTCACCCTGTGGAGGATAGGGTTAGCAGATGCCTTCTTCCACTGGTTCTGGAGGGGGCTTTGTGACCAGTGTACTTCATCCTGCCAAGGATACGGTGAGTGGATGCCTTTCTCCACTGGTTCTGGATGGGGCTTTGTGCCCAGTGTGCTTCATCCTGCCAAGGAAGATGCCTTTCTCCACTGGTTCTGGAGGGGGCTTTGTGCCCCGTGATGCAGCAATTGGGGGGTGCCAGGTCACAGTCCCTCACCTGGGTGTCAGAGCCACGAGATTTGCATTGGTCAGGATGCATGACAGTCCATGGAGGCAGTGCTACAGTCGATCAGCTGGCGGCTACGGCTGCACAGTGGTGGTAGTGTTGGTGCTGGTGGGGGTGCTGCCAGTGGTGGGGGGAGGCTCCAGCCCTTCTCCTGCGGCCTCAGACGGCTGCCAACGGGGGCTGCTGCCAGTGGTGCTACTGTCAGCGGTGCAGATACCGGTGCTTGTGGCGGTGCAGGTGGTGGTGCTGGCCGCGGTGCAGGTGCTGGTGCTGCCAGGGGTGGAGGGAGGCTCCAGCCCTTCTCCTGAGGCCTCGGACGGCTGCCTACTGGGGCTGCTGCTGCTGACAGTAGTGGCTTGCGGCGGTGCAGGTAGCAGTGTTTGGGGTGGTGCTTGTGGCGATGGAGGTGGTGTGCAGGTAGCCGTGCTGGCCGCGGTGCAGGTAGCGGTGCTGGCCGCGGTGCAGCTGGTGGTGCTGGCGGTTGTGCTGGTAGCCACCAGGCCTTAACCTGCAGGCTCGGAAAGCTGAAGTGCCTTGGCTGATGTTTTGTGCCCCTTCCTGCCCTTGGCAGATGGTGGTGTCACCTTGGGTCTTTGAGGTGTCCTTGCTGGGTGATTGTGACTCATTCCCTTTACTGGATGCTGTCCGCTTCTTCACCTTGCCAGGTGGTGGAATGTTCTTGGCCTTGTCAGGGGTTGATGGCACACTGGCTGGGCTGGCGGGTGCCCTCTATGAGCCTCTGACAGCTGCAGGAACCACAGCAGACGTGGACTTGGTGGCTGAGGTGCTGGGCTGGGTTTTGGCCACCCTGTCATGAGGGGAAGGACGGTTGGATGGGTAGGGAACAAGTCAATGTTGGCTAGGAAAAACTTCTTAGGGACATTGGGGTGGGAAGAGGGTGAAGGTTTGGGAGTGGAGGAAGAGGGAGTGCTTGTAGGAGGTGTCAGTCTGCTGTGTTTGGGTGCAGGTGCATGAGCTGGATGCTGTTGTCAGGTGGATGTCTGTTGGGTGGGTGTGTGCTCGCGTTTGTGTACTATGGGAGGAGGGGTCACAGACACAGTGGGAGAGGACACAGGGGACGTGTGCATGGATGTGGGGGTGGTGACTGCCAGTGAGGGGTAGTGCATGCATGTGTGACTGGAGATGCTACTGGGAGGGAGGTGGACGAGGAGGAGGAGGGGGACACAGTGGAGGCAGAGGATGTTGGTGTGTCTGCATGGTGATGGTGCTTGTGAGTGCCTGTGAGATGAAGTGTGATGCTTGTGTTTCCCTGAACCACTTCTGTGTGACTTCTGTGTGTTGATTTGGGTGAATGCTGGCCTGAAGGTGTGCTTGGGATAGGCAGGGGTTGAGGGGATTAAGGCTGGGTAGAGGAAGTTGGAGGGGGGAGGCTAGAGACAGGGACAAAGTCTGCCATCAGTGCGGAGGCCAGAGCCTGAAATGCTCTCTGTTGGGCCGCCACACCAGAGTGAATGCCCTGCAGGTATGCATTTGTTTGTTGCAAATGACTCTCGACACCCTGGATGCTATTCAGAATGGTTGACTGCCCAACAATGAGGGATCTCAGGAGGTCAATAGCCTCCTCACTGGGGGCAGCAGGGCTGACTGGGGCAGGGCCTGAGGTGCCTGGGGAGAAGGAGATGCCCACCCTCCTGGGTGAGTGGGCACGGAAAACATGCTGAGGGGCTGCTGGGAAGGCAGTGCTGGTGGGGGGGTGGCGGCTGTACCTGTTGTTGGGGTGGGCACAGAGGTGTCCGCCACCACCAGGGAGCTTCCATCGGAGGAGGAGTCGCTGTCTGTAGTATCCTCTCCTGTCCCTGTCGTGTGCTCCCCTTGCTCTCCGTTCCACTGGTGCCCTCACCCTCGGTGGTTTCGGCCTCCAGACCCATGTGTAATGCAGCTCCCTTCGTCGCCGGTGCCTCTGCTCCTCCGCCAGATGATGCTAATGCACACAAAGACAGGATGACAAAACAAAAAGGGGGGGAGAGACAGAGGATAACCTTGGTCAATGCCAGCAATCCCACTACCGTTGGCATACACAACACACGGGGAGCTGCCCTATGCACTAGGCCATGCCCTACCAGTTACAATGCTAGTCACCAGCCCAGGGGGCACATGGCATAACGCCATCAGCTCTACATCTGAAACCCACAGGACCCTGCCCAGTAGTAGATGCCCACTAACACCATTGGGGTTGGAGTGCTTTGGAGCCTGCCCAACAAGGGACCTACCCTGCCATGTTTGCCCTGGCCTAGGGGCACCCACAGTCCACAACACCCACCCAGGTAAAACCTTAACACTCGCAAATTAATGAAACTGAATTTGTACTCACCCCCTTGTGACTGCTGTGATGCCCTCAAGCACCTATCCAACTCCGGATAGGCCAAAGACAGGATGCGGAACATCAGGGGGGTCAGGGTACAATGGGCACCCCTTCCTCGTTGGGAGGCTAGCCCCAGCTGGGCCCCGCCGTCTTCCTTATCCAGGAGAACAGGTCTTTCCACAGTTTGCGGCAGTGGGTGATCCGCCTGTCAAAGACTGCCAGAGTCCTCACCTCCTGGGCGATGGCACGCCAAATACCCTTTTTCTTATGGGCGCTGACCTGCAGGAAAAGTACAGCAGAGAAGGGACCCACCATATCCCTCCCATCCACCAGCGCACATACATTGACCACCATACATGCAGCACTCTGCCCAGGACACCTCAGCCCCCCCACATGTGGCTTACACACACAGACCTCCATACATTCAATACCCACGCATCATGCTCACAGTGTACTCACCTGTTTGTCTGGAGGACCATAGAGTAAAGTGTACAGGGGTGGGACCCCATCCACAAGTCTCTCCAACTCCTCCACAGTGAAGGCAGGGGTCTTTTCCTCAGACACATGAGCCATTGTCGCTTCCAGACACTGGTTACAGCAGCACTTACATTGTAGGTCCAGTCCTCTTGAAGGTCAGGTAGCAAGTGAGTGAATAGATAGAAAATGGTGGTCACATCTGTGGCGGTGCGTACCGTCACCACCGGCGTACATCGCCATTGGCTCCTGGAATTCATAGGGCCCAATGATAACCAATGCAAAATTGCCCGGCGGTCATCGACCGCCTACTGCAACGGTGCACAACGCGAGCGGAATTACCTCATTTCCACTTGTCCCTCCTCACAGGTCAGGCAGCCACCATTTCAGGGGGGCACAGGCGATGGCACCTAACTGCATCACAGCAGACATTGGCACATCAACTGACTCTGAAATTCACATACTGGTTCTGTAAATGAAGGGATGCATCATTATTGCAATAGATGTGTGAATAAGACCCTCTGCTCACCGTTTTCCTCCCTAGGCTTCAACCGCTGAGGATGAATATGAGATGGAGACATCCTCCCTTGTACAGACCCCTGGTGGACTTTGCGACAATGGAGGATAGACACATTATCCTAACATACAAACTTGATCGGGCCACAATCCAAGAACTTTGTGCCCAATTGGAGCCAGACCTGATGTCAGCTATCCGTCAGCCCACAGTTATCCCCCCTCAAGTGCAGGTCCTGTCAGTGCTCCATTTCCAGGCAAGTGGTTCCTTCCAAACAACAGTGGCTATGGCATCAGGGATGTCTCAGCCAATGTTTTCAAACGTGTTGACCGGAGTGTTGTCTGCCTAACTGAAACACATGCACAGCTACATCGTATTCCCCCAGGTGGAGGATTTGACCACAGTGAAAGCTGACTTTTATGCCCTGGGACATATCCCCAACATCATTGGTGCCATTGATGGTACACATGTAGCATTTGTCCCCACCAAGAAATGAACAGGTGTTCAGGAATAGAAAAAGCTATCACTCTCTGAATGTGCAGATGGTGTGTTTGGCTGACCAGTACATCTCCCATGTGAATGCCAAGTATCCTGACTCTGTGCATGACGCCTTTATCTTGAGGAATAGCATCATCCAATATGTGATGGCTCAACTCCAGAAGCACAGGGTGTGGATAAAAGGTGAGCCCAAGGTCCCCACCAAGTATATGTTGGTATCTGGGTATGGGGTTGTCCCTAAGGGTTAGTGTGTGCCTAACAGTTGTCCGTCGGTATTTGCAGGTGACTCTGGTTACCCCAACCTCTCATGGTTACTGAGCCCAGTGAAGAATGCCAGAACAAGGGCAGAGGAACGTTACAATGAGGCACATGGGTGAACAAGGAGGATTATTGAGAGAACCTTTGGCCTCCTGAAGGCCAGGTTCCGATGCCTCCATCTGACAGGTGGATCCATGTACTACTCACCCAAAAGGTGTGCCAAATCATCGTTGCATGTTGCACAACTTGGCCTTGAGACGCCAGGTGCCTTTTCTGCAGGAGGATGGGCCTGGAAATGGTCCTGTTGCAGCGGTGGAGCCTGTGGACAGTGAGGAAGAGGAGGCAGAGGAAGAAGATGTGGACAACAGAAGTAATATCATACAGCAGTACTTCCAGTGACACACAGGTAAGACACTGTAACTTAACTTTAGATTGAAGTTTTCTGTTGGAAATTGTACATGGCAGCCTGATTTCCCTATGTCTATGGCCACTTACTGTACCCTTTGACATCTCTGGTTTCAGATCTCTGTGCCCCACTCTGGCTTCTGCTGTGTTTACTGCTGCCCACTACTGGTCATACTAATGTATATATTACTGTACATAGGAATTGCAATGTTTTCAGAATGTTGGATGAATACATATTTCCATCAATTGACAGGCTCCAGAATTGTATTTGTTCCAAGGGTGTTTACTTAAGTGCTAATAAGTAGAGGGGGATGTGCAATGGGCTGGGGTGATAGTGGAGGAATGTCCAGTTAGATTCCAGTCTCTTGGTATCACAGGTGCATTGTCTAATGGGGCATAGGAAGGGGAGCAATGGCAGTTCAAGGTGGACAGGGTGACAGAGTGGGACACAAGGGTGACAATCAGGCGAGTCTTATTTCCTGGTGGGGGTCTTGGCAATGTTCTCTGGCTTCTTCCTGGATCGCAGGGACCGTTTGCAGGGTGGTCCTCCTTCTGCAGGGGGTGGGGTGCTTATGGCCTGTTGTTCCAGTGGCGGGGGCTCCTGTCCACTAGTGCTGGTGGAGGTGGAGGGTGATCATCAGTGTGGCAAATGTCAGGGGCCCGTTGTTGTGCAACTGCCTCCCTCAGGGTGTTGGCCATGTCAGCCAGCACCCCTGCAATGGTGAACAGGATGGTGTGGATGTGTTTGAGGACCTCCCTGATCCCCAAGTACTGTCCCTCCTGCAGCCGCTGGGTCTCCTGCAACTTGGCCAGTATCTGGCTCAAGGTCTCCTGGGAATGGTGGTATGGTCCCAGGATCCCTGCAAGTTCCTCGTGGAGAGTGGATTCCCTGGGCCTGTCCTCTCCCTGTTGCATAGCAGTCCTCCCAGCTTCCCTGTTGTCCTGTGCCTCTGTCCCCTGAACTGTGTGCCCACTGCCACTGACCCCAGGTCCCTGATTGTCTTGGGTTTGTGGGGTTGCCTGGAGCCCTGTAGTGGTGGACACACTGCTGATTGTCGTGTCCGGGGGACAGTGGTATGGGCCCGCTGTGTTGGTGCTGTGCTGGTGTTTCCTGAGGGGGCAGGCTCTGTGGTGGGTTGGGACTGTGGCAGGGTAACCGACTGTCCAGAGGTCCCTGATGGGCCAGTTTAGTCATCGTGATCCAGGCATGCAGAGCTGCTGTCATCACTGTGGGCCTCTTCTGTGGGGGGACTGGATGTTGGTGGCACCTCCTCTCCGGTAACGTTGACTGGGGGTACTGTGGGGATGTAAATAGAATGTTATTGTATCTGCGTGTGCCATCTTGTGCATAGGTGTGTTTCCCTGTATGGTTGTGATTGCCCTGTCAGCTTTGCCTTGTGTGCGTGGTGATTTTGTGGGCTAGGTGATTCTCTCTAATGGGCATGCTGTGGGCATGCTGTGGTGATGGGGGTCCATGCAGGTCTGTGATGGGGGGCCATGCACTGGTGTAGCATGCAGGGATTGGGATGGGTGGGTTGTGAAAGTGGGGTATATGTGAGGTAGTGGAGTGATGGGGGTGAGGGCAGGGATAGGAGTTTGTGATGGCATGCAGGTAGATTGAGGATATAGTAGTAAAGATTTGACTTACCCGAGTCCAGTCCTCCTGCTATTCCTGTGAGGCCCTCAGGATGCATGATTGCCAAGACTTGCTCCACCTATGATGTTAGTTGAGGGGGAGGAGGTGGGGGTTCACCGCCAGTCCTCTGTACAGCTACCTGGTGTCTTTCAATCACGGAACACACCTTCCCCCGTAGGTCGTTCCACCTCTTCCTGATGTCATCCCTTGTTCTGGGGTGCTGTCCCACGGCGTTGACCCTATCCACGACTCTCCACCATAGCTCCATCTTCCTAGCAATGGAAGTCTTCTGCACCTGTGATCCGAATAGCTGTGGCTCCACCCGGATGATTTCCTTCACCATAACCCTTAGCTCCTCCTCTGAAAACTTGGGGTGTCTTTGGGGTGCCATGGATGTGGTGTGAGTGGTATGTGTGAAGATGTGTGGGGTGATGTGTTGTGTGTGTGCTGTGAGGTGCGTGGATGGTGTATGGGTGATGGTGTTCTTGGCTCAGATTGAGTGGGTGGTCCTGGCTTATCTCTCTCTCTGTTCACAATCTTTTTTTTCATTGTAAGGGTTGTGGGTAATGTGAGTGTGTGTTTTATAGTGGTGTGGGTGTGTGGGTGTGGTGTGTGTATTTGTGTCAGGTGTGTGTAGTTGTCCAATGTGGTGGAGTTTTGTAAGTGGATGTGTATTATGAGCGCAGCGGTCTGTACCGCCAATGGTTTACCGCGGGTGAAAGACCACCGCGGTGATTTGCGGGTCCTGATACTGTGGGCGCATTCCTGTTGGCGTAACGGTGTGGGTTTTGGTACAACCAGTTTACCACTGACCTTTGGTCTGGCGGACTTGTGTGGGTGTCTGTATAGTGGCAGATTTCTCTGCGTGGGTCATAATACCTGTAGCAGTATACCGCCGCGGTCACTGTATGTTGGCGGCAGTCAGCACGGCGGTAGGCGGCATTTACCACCATGGTTGTAATGAGGGCTATGTGTCCTGATGTGACCTTTTCACATGCATTCAGTGTGTCCTATGTGCCTCTCCATTCCGCAATTTGTTAATTTCGAGATTCTCCCTTACTGCAACTTACAGTGCATTTGTGGCAGGCCATGGAAGTCTCTAGCTGTCCTGTCCTGCGATTCTGGTGACCAGCTCCTCCAGGATCACCACTTCCAGCATCTCCACACGCTTATCTAGGTCCTCCTGGGTTTGCAGGACTTCTACCTCCAGTCTGCAATGGTGCCTTTCAGTTCCCGGCCAGTTTCTCTTTAGTTATGTGCTTGCGATCGTGCCAGCGCTTCTTACAATTGGTGACAGTCCTCTTCACCTTTGCCACATGCTTGACTTTATATACTATTTCATGTCGTATAGCCTCCTTCCTACCTATTGGCAATTTGGAGGTGACAAAGAGCTGGTGTTGGTGCTCTGTCACCGCTCTGACCAAGATGTCATTCTCCTCCTCACTGAAGTAACACTTCCTTTTCTGCTTCTCCTGGGATTTTGCTGGTACATCCTGGCTTGAACATGGCTGATTGGAGTCTCTCTGGGGTCTTTCCTGGCCTGCATTTTCCATCTTGGGTCTTTTTTGTTTTCTTTCTTGCAGGCTTTTTTTAGAATGCTGAAAAAAATGGCACTAACACGATTAGCATAAAAAACATGCTGCTAAACATTCTAACTCCACTTTTGCATTATTAGCGACATGTTTCTTTATGGCATGTCATAATGGTTAGCCTAATTTTTTTTTACGCTAACCTTTCCTTCGCACCATTGTGCGTCACTTTCTAGATACCGCGCATGAATGGCACAAGCAAATGTCATCAGGAGACGGTATTGCGTCATTTGTTTTAAACATGGGCCCATTTTTCATAGAAATTATATGTTTGTTATGGTGCCCTCCAAGGGCTGTTTAGAGCATTACAATCTAATGCCAAAAGTTTATATATGATTAAAGTTTATATGATAATTGTACATGTTTTAATAATCTCTCCTTATAACAATTATGACCATAATTCAGGCCAACTTAACATACTTATTACATTATGAGTGTTTGAACACTCGTGATATGTTTGGGTGACCCTTCTAGTTTATTTCTCCTCTGTGAATTTTGTTAGCCAGCCAGCAAATCTGATGATGGGGTGGTGAAAGTGGTTTTCTATTGGAATTAGCATGGCAGATTTAAATTAGGATGCTAAATGGCAACATTTTCATTTTTTGTTCAGATAGAGGAAGAAGAGAAATTGAAGTGTTTTAGTTATATGCTGGGCCACTGGAATTATATGGCAGGAAAAGAAAAAATTATGAGGCAGAGTTGACCAATGTAAGTGGCAAGAAAAGTCCAATTATGAATTTACCATGCCAAAAGTGTTCCTCAAGCAAATGCAAGACCTAAAGTATTGCAAATGCTTGTTTGTTCTCATTATGGGTAGCAGAGGATTTTAGGCCATAGCTCAGCAGGCACCTAGGCAGTCCTGGACATTGGTAAGAAACATACATTTTCGTCATATTTCTGTGACAGAAAGTCATGGAATCTGCATGGAGCGACAGGTTTCCTACCACCTTGAGCTCACATCTCTTGATAAGAATGGTATACTACTTGTGTGGATGGCCTAAAAGAAAAGGACATAAAAGGCCCTAAATTGCTATGTTGTGAGATGAGTATTAGGAGTGAGTGTGGTATTTGTGGCCATGCTGTGGTGCCACCTATACAAATGTACATACCACAGACATGTTTGAAAACTAGACAACCAAGGGAGTCCAGGATGGTTTATCTTGTGTAGATCCTATAAATTGTTCTTACCCACAATGCTCTACAAACCTCAAACTCTGACAAATATCACATATTTACCTTCCATTGCGGTGATGGAAAGTCCCAGATTCCACAAAAAACCTACCACTTTGCAGTACCCCACTTGTGTCGCTAACAATACTGCACCACTTGTGTGGCTGTTCATAGTGCCTGCTACAGGAACTGCTCAAACCATGGTCAAGGGGAGCCCTCACCAGGGGACTTCCGTAGATCTTAGTTTGATCCATTTCTGTCATGGACACGAGGCCTACCCACACAAGTGAGGTACCATTTCTATCAGGATAATTTGGGGAATGCCGGGCGGATGGAAGTCTGTTTTTCCCTTCAGATTCCAGAACTTTCCATCACAGAAATGTGTTGCAAATGTGTTTTTTAGTAAAAGTTTGAACATTATAAGGGACACAAAACATGGTGAGACCCACGCTAGTCAGACCACCCTGAATACTCCTAGGTGTCTCATTTTGAAAAATGTAGAGATTGGCTAGGTTTCTCAAGGTGCCCGCTGTGCTAGGGTCTGAAATTTGGAGCAGCCAACTTTGGGAAAAAAGTGTCAGTTTTCAGTGGTAAAATGTGATGCGTCCATTTAGCATTTTTGGTCATTCCCTGTAGATTCCCCTTGGCCTACCAACACAAGTGAGGTCCAATTTTTATTGGGAGGCTTTGGAGAAGGCAGGGTACATGGAAGTATATGGCTCCTTACAGATACCAGAACTTTCCTTCACATAAATAGGAGGACATTTATTTTTTTGTAGTAAAAGTTTCTGGTTTGCAAGGGATTCTTGATATGAAAATGTGGTGACAGCGCACAGGTCAGCCCACCCTGGATACCCCTGGGAGTTTAGTTAAAAAAAAAATGTACAGGTTGGCTAGGTTCCAAAATTTAGAGCTATCCACCTTGGAAAAAAGGGTCCGTTTTTGGTGGAAAAATTTGGTCATCCATGTTGGGTTTTGGGCTGTTTTCTGTCATGAGCACTAGGCCAACCCACAAAAGTGTTTTACCATTTTCATTAGGAGACTTAGGGAAATGCCTGGTGGATGGAAGTTTGTGTATCCACACAGATTCCAAAACTTTCTATCACAGAAATGTGAGGAAAATGTGTTGTTTTGGTAAAGTTTAAGGTTTGCAAGAGATGCTAGGTAAAACCATTGTGAGACCCATGGAAGTCAGTTCACACTGGATACCCTAGGTGTCTAGTTTTCAGAAATGTACAGGTGGGCTAGGCTTCCCTAGGTGCTGGCTGAGCTATGGTCCAAAATCTAGAGTTATCAACATTGGAAAAAAAGGTCCGTTTTTGGTAGCAAAATGTGATTCATCCCTGTTGCAATTTGGGCCATTTCCGATCTCGGGCACAAAGCCAACTTACACATGTGAACTTCCATTTGTATCAGGAAACTTGGGGGGAATTCCAGGTAGAAGGAAGTTTGTGGCTCCCCACAGATTCCAGAACTTTAATCCCAGAAATATGAGGAAAATTTGCTTTTGTAGTCAGTTAGAGGTTTGGATGTGATTCCGTGTAAATAAACATGGTGAAAACAACACAACTCAACCCACCCAAAATATCCCTAGGTGTCTAGTTTTCAAAACTTTATGGGTTGGCTAGGTTTCCCTAGGTGCCCGCTGAGCTAGGGTCCAAAATCTAGAACTACCCACATTGATAAAAAAGTCAGTTTTCAATAAATAAAATGTGGTGCGTCCATGTTGCGCTTTGTGCCATTGCCTGTCACGGGCACTAGGTCTACCCACACAAGTGAGGTGTTATTTTTATTTTTAAGGCTTAGGGAAATGCAGTGTGGAAAAAAAGTGTGTGGCTCTCTATAGATTATAGAACCTTGAGGAAAATTTGAGGACGTGTTTTCTTAGTCAAAGTTTAAAGTTTGCAAGGGAATTGTTAGAAATGGGATCTTTGGTTGGCAGTCAGGTCAGCATAAAGAGAATCATCCTCAGCTAACTCCTACTTACTCCCTTGGTAGCTTGACACGAGCAGTAGGCTTATCTTCAGAGTGCTAGGTGCTAGGTGTAAAGTATTTGTACCAACACACACAGTAACTTAATGAAAACACTACAAAATGACACAACACAGGTTTAGAAAGATTGAAAATATTTATCTAATCAAAACAAGACCAAAACGACAAAAAATCCACAATACACATGTCAAGTTGTCACTAAAATGCAAAACGAGTCTTCATGTAATTTTAAACACACACTAACACTGTTAGTGTGAAAATGTACCTTGGGTGTGTGAAAAATAACCCCCACGGGCGAGTGTGCATCAAAAAGGGCTTGAGATGCGTTGATTTCACTCACCAACGAGACCTTGCGTCGTTACTCCTTTAGTCGGGTTGGCGTGTGTTGTTTCTTCTCTCTGCAGGAGAGCGATGTGACGACCCAGTCAGCACTCTCGGGTCCGGGCAGGCTGTGCGTAATTTTTACATGGTCAGTGGTGTTTGCGTCGGAAATCCAGCCGCACAATGATCCCAACATTAAGCAGCGCGTGTCGCGATCTCACCTGCCTCTGTCAGCGATGCTGTGCGTTGTTTCTCCAGCCCTGGGCGTCGATCTTCGGGTTGCGTTGCAGGCGAGCATCGATTTTTAGCTGCGAAGCTGGCGGCGCGTTGATTTTTCAGCCACAGATTGGAGTTGTGTTGATCTTTTCCCCGCACGGCATTCTGTGCGTGGGTTTCTCACTCTTGGGCTGCCAGCTTCTCTTTTCAGGGTCCCAGGAACTTAATGTTCACCACTTGGCAGGGTCAGAGTCTCTCCAGAGACTCCAGGTGCTGGCAGAGAGAAGTCTTTGCAGTCCCTGAGACTTCAAACAACAGGAGGCAAGATCTAAATCAAGCCCTTGGAGATCTTCACAAGAAGGAAGGCAACACAAAGTCCAGTCTTTGTCCTCTTAGCTTAGGCAGAAGCAGCAACTGCAGGATAGCTCCACAAAGCACAGTCACAGGCAGGGCCGCTCTTCTTCCTCAGCTCTTCAGCTCTTCTCCAGGCAGAGATTCCTCTTGGTTTCCAGAAGTATTCTAAAGTCTGTGGTTTTGGGTGCACTTCTTATACCCTTTTTGCCCTTTGAAATAGACCTACTTCAAAGGAAAGTCTCTTTTGCTTGTGAAATCCTGTCTTTCCCAGACCAGGCCCCAGACACACACCAGGGGGTTGTAGACTGCATTGTGTGAAGGCAGGCACAGCCCTTTCAGGAGTAAGTGACCCTCCTAGCACAGATGGCTCATCAGGAAATGCAGACTATACACCAGCTCCCTTTGTGGCACTGTCTAGTAAGAGGTGCAACCATCCCAAATGACCCAGACAGGGAATCCACAAAAAGGCTGAGTCACAGAAATGGTTTAAGCAAAAAAATGCTCAATTTCTAAAAGTGGCATTTTCAAGTACACAATCGTAAAATCAACTTTACTAAAAGATTTGTTTTTCAATTATGAGCTCAGGGACCCCAAACTCCAGGTCTATCCGCTCCCAAAGGGAATCTACACTTTAATCATATTTAAAGGTAGCCCTCATGTTAATCTATGAGAGGGACAGGCCTTGCAACAGTGAAAAACAAATTTAGCAATATTTCACTGTCAGGACATGTAAAACACTATGGTGGTCCTTACAACCCTGGCGGTCGGTGTTATAGCGGCGGTAAAACCGCCAACAGGCCGGCGGTCAAAAAAATGGAATCACGACCATGGTGGAAACCGCCAACATAGACAGCCACTTTAACACTCCAACCGCCAAGGCGGTAGAAACAAACACCGCGGCGGTAACCGCCAACAGACAGGCGGAAGACAATGTACCGCCCACATTATTACAAGGCACCAATCCACCACCTTTTCCGGGACCGGATTCACCGCGAATAAAAACACAGCAGAAACAGGACTTGGAAGGGAAAACGCTCACCTCTGCACACCCCACGAGGAATCAGGACGCCATGGAACCCGAGCTCCAGATTCTTCCAGACTTTATTTTCCTGCTCCTCTACCAGGAACAACAAAGACGGCGACGAAGACCACGGTGAGTACTGTACCTACGACACAGGGGAGGGGGGAGGGAAAAAAGAGTGACACACACATGCAATACTCCCATCCCCACCCTCATCCACTACAACACACACACAAGTACATGTTGATACGTTACATTAACAACCCCTAACCCCCCCTGCAAGAAATAAAGGACAAAAGGAAATGAGTTGAACGATTGAAATATATTCAAATACATTAATAAAAAATATATACATATATAAAGATATTCACACTCTACACAAATATATACACCAAGAATAAAAGTCCAAGGTATTCCACCATCATAGACCGTGGACCACTGGGCCCAAAATGCATGGGCGAGGCCCACACTCAATACCCGAACAAGACGGAGAGAACACTGCTGGGGAATCAGATAGAAATAAAACAGGCACCTCAAGGGGAAGGGAAGGGGGGGCACCTCAGCCGGAAGAGTGCACAACGCCAGATCCACAAGGGGGCTCCATGCCCATTGATGTATCCTGGGGAGTGCAAAGCCACAGTCTCTCAAGTCTCTCCAGTGGGTGGCTTGCCCACTGCTTTATCCTGGGGAGTGCAAAGCTACAGTCTCTCAAGTGTCTCCAGTGGGTGGGTTGCCCACTGCTTTATCCTGGGGAGTGCAAAGCCACAGTCTCTCAAGTCTCTCCAGTGGACGTTTTGCATACTGCTTTATCCTGGGGAGTGCAACGCCACAGTCTCTCAAGTCCCTCCAGTGGGTGGTTTGCCCACTGCTTTATCCTGGGGAGTGCAAAGCCACAGTCTCTCAAGTGGATAACAGTCTCCACTGGTTCTGGAGGGGGCTTAGTGCCCAGAGTGCTTCATCCTGGCAAGGACAGAGGTAGTGGATGCCTTTCTCCACTGGTTCTGGAGGGGGCTTGGTGCCCAGAGTGCTTCATCCTGTTCGTGGCATCCTGCGGTGCTTGTTGCGGCGGTGTCCTGTTCAGCGGTGCTGGTAGCAGCGGTGTCCTGTTCAGGGGTGCTGGTGGCGGCGGTGTCCTTGGCAGTGGTGCTGGTGGCGGCGGTGTCCTTGGCAGCGGTGCTTGTCACGGACTTGTCCGCCGTGCAGGTTTTCCCAGACTTGCCTGTTTTACTGTGCCCCTTTCCCACCTTGGATGGTGGCGCAGCTGACTCCACACTCCCAACTGTACCCCTGGGAGCAGCTTTGGTGGAAGATTTTTTTACTCTATCCCGCCGAGCACTAGCCAATTTTTTTTTTGCTTTTAAGGTGGGGGACTGTCCGTGCTCTGGCTCCTTGGCACACTGGCTGCCCTGCTGCCTGGCACACTCCAGAAGTCAGTTACTACTGGCACCACTGTTCCTGCAGATGTTGTGGCTGAGGCGCTGCGATGGGACCTGGAGAGGCGGGCCGTAGGAGACTGAAGGGGTGGGGGAGCTGAGGGGAAGAGGTCAATGTTGGACAGGAAAAGTTTTTTGGACACACTGGGATGGGTAGATGGAGGGGGTTTGGGAGAGGAGGAAGAGGTAGTGGTTGTAGGAGGTGTACGTTTGGTGACTTTGGGTGAAGGTGCATGGGCTGGAGGCAGTTGTGAGGTGGATGGCTGTTGGGTGGGTGTGTGGCTGCGTTTGTGTACCTTGGGAGGTGGGCTCACAGACACACTGGGAGAGGACACAGGGGATGTGTGAATGGTAGTGGGAGTGGTGACTGCACGTGAGCGGGGTGTGGTGGTGGGTGTGCTGGTGATGGAGGTAGTGGCTGACGATGTAGTGCATGCAGGAGTGAGTGGAGAAGAGACTGGGAGGGAGGAGGGAGACGAGGAGGAGGGGGACACAGTGGAGGCAGTGGCTGATGGTATGTCTGCATGTGTATGATGCTTGCGTGAGTGCCTGTGGGATGTGTGGTGCTTATGTTTGCCTGAGCTTCCCTTGTGTGTTGACGTGTGTGCATGCTGGTCTGATGGTGTGCTTGGGATAGGCTGAGGTACAGGGGTTTGGGTCTGGATGGAGGAAGTTGGAGGGTGGAGTCTAGAGACAGGGACAATGGCTGCCATCAGTGCTGAGGCCAGAGGCTGAAAAACTCAATGATGGGCTGCCTCTCCAGAATGAATGCCCTCCAGGTATGCATTTGTCTGTTGCAACTGCCTCTCTACACCCTGGATGGAATTCAAAATGGTAGACTGCCCAACAGTGAGGGACCTGAGGAGGTTAATGGCCTCCCCACTGAGGGCAGCAGGGGTGACAGGGGCCTGGGGCGAAGGAGATGCCCACCCTCCTGGGTGAGCGGCCACGGGGCAAACGCTGAGGGGCTGCTGGAAGGGTGGTACTGGTAGGGGGGTGGCGGCTGTACCTGTAGATGCGAGGCACAAAGGGGCCCGCCACCGCAAGGAAGCTCCCATCAGAGGAGGAGTCCGTGCCGCTGGTGTCTGCTTCTGTCCCCGCTGTGGAGCTCCCGTTGCCCTCCGTCCCACTAGTGGCTTCTGACTTCGCTGTGTCGCCCTCCATGGCCATGTGGGATGCAGCTCCCTCCTGCTCCGGTGCCACTGCTCCTCCACCTGTCAGAGTCACCAGATCCTCAGGGTTTGCACACGTTCCCATCACGTCCACCACTGAACAGCTCCAAGACTCTGATAGATAAATCAGCCATTGCCCATACAGCATGCTCACAGTGTACTCACCTGTTTGTCTGGAGGACCGTAGAGTAGCATGTACTGGGGGATGACCCCATCCACTAATTTCTCCAACTCCTCCATGCTGAAGGCAGGGGCCCTTTCCCCAGACACACGAGTCATTGTCTCTTCCAGACTGAGGTCACAGCAGCACTTGCAGTGTAGGTCCTCTCCTGTCGAAGATCAGGTATCAAGTGAGTGAACAGAGAGAAAATTGCGGTGACGTCCGCGGCGGTGCGTACCGTCACTGCTGGCGTACATCATCATTGGCTCATCAGACCCATATGGTCCAATGTTAACCAATGCAGGATTGCGCAGCGGTCTTTGACCGCCTACCGTGACGGTGTACAACGCCCGCACAGTTACCTCATATCCCGTTGTCCCACATTACAGGTCAGGCAGATGCCATTTCAAGGGGCCACATGGCATTAATTTTGACTGCGTCACACATATCTAGGCCTTGCTTAAACACTAATACAGCCATATGTCAATTTGAAAACATTTTACGATTAGCTTGTGTTTACGTACCTCAGAGTTGGTTGACTCTCTGATCGTTGTTCTCCTCCATAGAGCACGTCCGCTGGGGCAGGTGAGGATATGGCGGCATTCTCTGGTGTAAAGACCGCTGGTGGACCTGTCGACAATGGAGGAGCGACATGTAATCATCACCTACAGACTTGATCGTACCACAATCCTGGAACTGTGTGCCCAGTTGGAGCCAGACCTGATGTAAGCTATCCGCCATCCCACAGGAATCCCCCCTCAAGTGGAGGTGCTGTCAGTACTCCATTTCCTAGCAAGTGCGTCTTTTTAAACAACAGTGGCCATAGCATCAGGGATGCCCCAGCCTATGTTTTCCAATGTGTTGTCCAGAGTGTTGTCTGCCCTGCTGAAACACATGCGGAGCTACATCGTTTTCCCTCAGGTGGAGGATTTGCCTACAGTGAAAGGTGACTTCTATGCCCTGGGACATATCCCCAACATCATAGGTGCCATTTATGGGACACATGTGGCATTGGTACCCCCCAGCAGGAGTGAACAGGTGTACAGAAACCGGAAGAGTTACCATTCGATGAATGTGCAGATGGTGTGTTTAGTAGACCAGTACATCTTCCATGTGAATGCCAAATTTCCTGGCTCAGTACATGACGCTTACATTCTGAGGAATAGCAGCATCCATTATGTGATGGGGTAACTTCAGAGGCACCGTGTGTGGCTTTTAGGTGAGGACATGGACCCAATACAGTGTGACTAGGTGTCTGGGTCTTGGGATGTCCCTAAGAGTTAGAGTGTGTCTAACAGTTGTCCCTCGCCATTTGCAGATGACTTTGGTTACCCCCAACCTGTAATGGCTACTGACCCCAGTGAAGAATCCCAGGACAAGGGCAGAGGAACGCTACAATGAGGCACTAGGGCGAACTAGGAGGGTTATAGAGAGGACCTTCGGCCTCCTGAAGGCCAGGTTCCGGTGCCTCTATATGACAGGTGGCTCCCTATTCTACTCACCAAAGAAGGTGTGCCAGATCATCGTGGCCTGCTGTATCCTTCACAACTTGGCTTTGCGACGGCAGGTGCCTTTTCTGCAGGAGGATGGTCCAGATGGAGGTGTTGTGGCAGCTGTGGAGCCTGTGGACAGTGAAGACGAGGAAGCAGAAGAAGAGGACTTAGACAACAAGCACACGGTGATCCAGCAATACTTCCAGTGAGACACAGTTAAGAAGACAACACTGCCTGCTACATCTGATTCTTCTACCTATCATCTGTCTGTCACTTCCACCCAGTGTATGGACCCTGAATTGTCACTTTGCCTTTCCATTTCACAGATGTGGGTCCCACTGTGGGACCTCTGCTATGTTACCTCATCAACTAGAGCTGTGTGACATAGGTATGTTGACAATAGAATGGACACTGGTATTTTCCTCAGTTGTTGCAAATACACATTTGTGAAAGCACAGACTGACTCCAGATTGTTTTGTGATTCAAGGGTGTTTATTTAAGTGCTAAATAGTGGAGGGGTTTGTAAAATGGTGAGGGGTGATGGTGGAGGAATGTCCATGGCAGAGTCCAGTCTATTAGTCTCACAGGTGCATTGTCCAAAGGAGCATAGGAAGTGGAGCTGGGGCAGTTTAAGTATGGATAGGGTGACAAAGTGGGACAGAAGGATGACAATCAGGGGGTCTCATTTCTTGGCGGAGGTCTTGGCATTGTTCTCTGTCTTTGTCCTGGATCTCAGGGACCGTTTGCGGGGTGGTTCTCCATCTGCAGGGGTGGGGTGCTGGTGTCGTGGTCCTGTGGCAGTGCCTCCTGTCCACTAGCGCCGGCGGAGGTGTTGGACAGTTCTTCGTCCAAGCTAGTGTCAGGGGCCCCTTGTTGTGCCACAGTGTCCCTCCTGGTGTTGACGAGTTCTTTCAGCACCCCTACAATGGTGCCCAGGGTGGAATTGATGGATATGAGTTCCTCCATAAACCCCAAATACTGTTCCTCCTGCAGCCGCTGGGTATCCTGAACCTTGGCCAGTACCGTTGCCATCGTCTCCTGGGAATGGTGGTATGCTCCCATGATGTTGGAGAGGGCCTCATGGAGAGTGGGTTCCCTGGGCCTGTCCTCCCCCTGTCGCACAGCAGCCCTCCCAGTTCCCCTGTTTCCCTGGGCATCTGTCCCCTGAACTGTGTGCCCACCACCACTGCCCCCAGGTCCCTGGTGTTGTTGGGTTGGTGGGTTAGCCTGGGTTCCCTGTAGTGGTGGACACACTGCTGCTTGACGTGTCCTGGGGACAGAGGTGTGGGCCCGCTGGTGGGGTGCTGTGCTGGTGTTTCCAGAGGGGGGAGGCTCTGTAGTGGCCTGTGCCAGTGTGAGGGGAACCAACTGTCCCGAGGTCCCAGATGAGCCGGGCTGGTCATCTTGATCCAGTTAGACAGAGGTGCTGTTATCACTGTGGGCCTCTTCTGTGGGGGGAGTGGACATGTCTGGACCCCCCTGTCCGGTGACGTTGGGTAGGGGGCCTGCAGGAGTGTAAAAGCATGATTATTGCATCTGTGTGTGCCATGGTGTGCAATGGGTGAGTGACGCTGTACCCCAGTGCTTGCATTCTTGAGTCGGACCTTGTGTGATAATGGTTTAGGGGGGTGTATGGGTATGTGCAGTGGACATGCTTTGGTGATGGGTGTCCATGATTTGGTGTTACATGCAGGGCTTGTGTTTGGGATGTGTGGTTTGTGATATTGGGACATATGTGAAGAGTTGGAGTGATGGGAGTGCGTGTGAGGGTGGGGGTATGTGATAGCATGCAGGTGGGTGGGGGATGAAGTACTGAAAGATTTGACTTACCAGAGTCCATTCTTCCAGCTACTCCTGCGAGGCCCCCAGGATGCAGTATAGCCAAGACCTGCTCCTCCTATGTTGTGAGTTCTGGCGGAGGAGGTGGGGGTCCGCCGCCAGGCCTCTGAACCGCAATCTGGTGTCTTGAGACCACGGAGCACACCTTCCCCCGTAGGTCGTTCCACCTCTTCCTGATGTCATCCCTAGTTCTTGGGTGCTGTCCCACTGCGTTGACCCTGTCCACGATTCTTCGTCATAGCTCTATCTTCCTAGCTATGGTTGTGTGCTGCACCTGTGATCCGAATAGATGTGGCTCTACCCGGGTGATTTCCTCCACCATGACCCTGAGCTCCTCCTCAGAAAACCTGGGGTGTCTTTGCAGTGCCATGGTATGGTGTGGGTGATGTGTGGGGTGGTGTGTGTTGTGATGTGTGGGGTGATATTTAGAGGTGTGTTGTGTGAGGTGCGTGGATGTTGTGTGAGTGATGGTGTTGAGTGCCTGTGGATGGTATTGTTCTTTCTGGTGGTGTCTCTGGCCTTCTGTCGCAATTGTTGTCGTAAGGGTTTGTGGGTGATGTGGGTGTGTGTTTTATATTGTATTGGATGTGTGGGAGTGGTGTGTGTATGTATATCAAGTGTGTGTATTTGGAATTGTCCAATGTGGATGTGTTTTGTAAGAGTGTGTGTATTTTGAGCCCGGCGGTGTGTACCGCCAATGGAATACCGCGGTTGAAAGACCGCCGCGTGGTTTTCGTGGGTCGTGATAGTGTGGGCGTTTTCCCTTTGGCGTGACGGTGGAGGTTTTGTTATCGCCAGTTTCTCACTGACTTTTGGTGTGGCGGACTTGTGTGGATGTCTGGATTTTGGCAGATTCCGAGCTGTGGGTCATAATGGCAGTGGCGGTATTCCGCGGCCGCGGCGGTGTGTTGGCGCTGTCCTACCTTAACAATACACTGCACCTTGCCCTTGGGGCTATCTAGTGCCTACCTTAGGGGTGTCTTACATGTAAGAAAAGGGAAAGTTTAGGCCTGGCAAGTGGATACAATTGCCAAGGCAAATTTATAGTTAAAACTGCACACACAGACACTGCAGTGGCAGGCCTGAGACATGATTACAGGGCTACATATGTGGGTGGCACAACTAGTGCATTTGATTCACAGGCCCTGGGCACCTCTAGTGCACTTTACTAGGGACTTAATAGTAAAACAAATATGCCAATCATGGATAAACCAATTACATACACATTTTGTATAGGAACACTTGTACATTAGCACTGGTTAGAAGTGGTAAAGTGCCCAGAGTAACAAAAACAGCAAAAACAGAGTCCACCACACATCAACAACCTGGGAAACAAAGGCAAAAAGTTAAGAGAGACAAGTCCAAGGATGAAAAGTCTAACAGGATTTGTGTTAAAAATTGTATTGAAACCCACACAAGGTAGCCCACCCTGGATTTCCCTAGGTGTCTTGTTTTCAGAAATGTACTGGTTGACTAAGTTTCCCTAAGTGCCGGCTAAGCTAGGGTCTAAAATCTAGAGCTACCCACATTGGGAAAAAAGGGCCAGATTCCAGTGGAAAAATGTGATGCGTCCATGTTCCGTTTTGGACTGTTCCTTGCCATGGGCATTACGACTACCAGAAGAAGTGATGTACCTTTTTTATCAGGAGACTTGCGGGAATGAGGAAGGAATTTTGTAGCTCCTCCCAGATTCCAAGACTTTCCATCACAGAAATTTGAGGAAATTGTGTTTTAGTCAAAGTTTAAGATTTGCAAGGGACTGTGGGTAAGAAAACTTGGTGAGACCCATGCAAGTCAGCCCACCCTCGATACCCCTAGGTGTCTAGTATTAAAAGATGTACAGGTAGGCTAGGTTTCCCTAGGTGATGGCTGAGCTAAGGTCCAAAATCTAGAGCTACCCACATTGGAAAAAAGGGTCCGTTTTCGGGAGAAAAATGTGATGCATCCATGTTGCATTTTGAGCAGTTTCCTGTGGGGCACTAGGTCTATCCACACAAGTGGGTTACTATTTTTATTGGGAGACAGGGAGGAATTCTGGGTGGATGTATGTTTGTAGATCCTTGCAGATTCCAGAACATTTCAGCAGAGAAATTTGAGGAAAATTAATTTTTTAGTCAAAGTTTGAGGTTTGCAAGGGATTCTTGGTCTAACAACCTGGTGAGACTGATGCAACTCAGCTCACCCTTGATACCCCTAGGTATCTAGTTTAAAAAAATGTACAGGTTGGCTAGGTTACCTAAGATGTTGGCTGAGCTATGTTCCACAATCTAGAGCTACCGACATTCGAAAAAAAGGGTCAGATATTGGGGAATAATGTGATGCGTCTGTGTTGCATTTTTGGCCATTTCCTGTTGCTGGCACTAGGTCTACTCACACTAGTAAGGCACTATTTTTATCCGGAGAGTCGGAGAAATGGCAAGTCAGCCCACCTCAGAAACCCCTAGATGTCTAGTATTAAAACATGTACAGTTTGGCTAGGTTTCTGTAAGTCTCAAATGAGCTAGGGTCTGAAATCCAGAGCTACCTACAGTGGAAAAAAAGGGTCAGTTTTGGTGTGATGCACCCATTGTGTTCATTTGGATGTTTCATGTAGCAGCCACTATGCCTACCTACACAAGTGAGGTACCATTTTTATTGGAAAACTTCTGGAATCATAGAATAGTACAACTTTTGTTATTCCAATTGGATTTCACTATGTTTGTGCCTCTAAGATGAACCCAAGTGTATAAAATAGAAGACATTTAAAAAAATATGTCCTGTAAATCATAAGCTAGTACGGGTACCCACAACTTCAGAGATGTACAAATAACCACTGCTCCTAAACTTCAGGCCTCATTTACAAGAAAATGATGGAGTGAGATGCTGCGCCAGATTTGGCAGGGTCCCGTTCCATCATTTTCAAAACACAGGGATGCTCTGTATGAACAAGAATTTGGCACACCCCTGCGCCGGTGCTAAATTTGCTGCTGAGCACCAATGCAGCCACCTTTGCACCATGGTGCCAGGATTGCTGCGTTGTGGTGGAGATTGCTTTTGTGCAGGAAGGGACATCTTCCTGCACAAAAACAATCCTTAATGGAGAATAGAGTGCACATAGAAAGAACAAAAAATAAGGAGAAATTAAAGCATTTCTCCTCGTTGCACAATACTGAGGACACCCCTAGGGTAGCGTTAGAATTTGGCACTGCCTCAGGTTTACGGAACTTCGTAAATCTGGGGTAGCATCAAAATGCAATGGCTGTCTCTGTGGAATGCCACAGCACAGCGTCACTAAAAGTGACGCTCCGGTGGCACCAGAGCCTTGTAAATCTGGCCCTTCATATCTTGTTCCCATTTCAGAAATACATAGGTTTCCTTGATACCCATTTTTCACTCTGCCTATTTCGTTATATGAATTGGTCTAAACTCAAGACTCAAAACCATTGTACTGTGCAGCTCAGTTGTTGGTTCTGGGTACCTTGGGTTCTTAGAAAGTCTACAAACCCTCAATATTACCACAACCAGATGTGTTTGGTGGATGTAATGGTATATTGCTTTTGTAAATTGGCCAATGGGACAAAAAGCTGCAGATGAAAATGTCACAAATGGCCTTTTTTCTACTCCTTTTTAAAATATCGTTATTTCAACAGTTATTTTCCTTGGGACAATCTTAAGGGATCTATGCACCTTAACTATTTCTGAATTCTGAATGTTGTCTACTTTTCAGAAATGTATAGCTTTTCTGGGTAACCCATGGGTTTCACACTGATTGTCACCACAAACTGGAAGTGGGTTGAAAGCTCCAAAAATAGGTAAAATGGGCTACCTCTTAGAAAATGCCATCACTTTGGTACAAATAAGGGTATTTGATTCAGCTTTGCATTTTCCTGCAAGCTGGAAAGATGGTGACTTTAGTACACGTACATGTGGATGCCACTGTAGGATTTTTTTTTTTTTTTATTTGGATCACTTTTTCCTATTTTTCTCAAAAAATACAAAACGTTTTGCTACATTGATATGCATCATGAGTTGTGGTGGCAGCATACCATTTTTTAATCCTTAGAATGGAGGCAGGCCTTTTCCAGTTTTCCAGTTTTTCAGTAAGGAGCACTATGCCTATCAGCCTGGTCATGAAATATATAATTCATGTGTCATGCTCAGAACCGCACTGACATCCATTTGTGTGGGCGTCCAGCGCCTTTTATGTGTGTGGTGTCAGTTCGCATGACTTCACATTGGACTACAATGCTTTTATGGTATGAGCCAGTGAGATCTACTTTGCTATCACTTGGTTTTGACACAGCACAAGATGGAGATTTGAATACGGCCTCCCAAGTCATTACACTCCTGAGCTGGAGTGTTTAGCCTCAGACCCTGAAGTATGGATGGATGGAGACAAAGCTTCACCTACATATTCAATGTCATGTCACGTACATATGCAATGTGATGGTTTAACAAAGATTTGCCAATTAGTCCTTTCTGAGCTTTATTAATGGGCAATGGAAGGAAAACATGTGTGATTCAGCGCAGGCAGTGGAGAAGAGAACTTTCTAGTCAGGGCTGGTAACCTCTTTTCATCCCTTGAGTGGTACATCCAGGAAGGCTTAAGACAATCAGTTGCAAGATGTAATGCACATTGTGCTCATGCTACGGGTATGCAAGTTAGGAGCTAGCATCATTACTACCTGCTGTGAAAGCCACCACTCTACACAAAGAATTGTTTGCGACGCAGGAAATCACCTCATGTTGAATTCTGACATGTAGACAGTAGTCACATTCCCTGTCTGGAATATCTGTTTAAGACTGGGACCCATTACTTTCTACATGGTTTCAGTTCAAAGGAGCTTCACTAACCAAAGACAGGGGTACTTTGCAGAGCACACAAAGAGCTGTTGTGTTACTGGGCTGAAAACACTTGTATCCTGTTCCCCAGAGGAAATGTGAAGGACATAATTTGATACTGCATGTCTTTCTGGAGATGATGTGGGTCTGACTGAGACCAGGCAGCCTGCCCCTCTGAGAGGACAGAAAGAGAATGCCTTGTCCCACAGGAAAAGGTGCCTAGGAAGTAGAAGCCTAGCCATCATGTCTAGGAGATGAGTATCCCAGAAGAACCAGTTTGACCAAGGGAGTGTGCTTTGAGCCAACCTGTGTGGACCTAAGAGGCTCCTACTAAGAAAGCCAAACAGCCTGTTCTGATTCTGCCATTGCCATATTCAAGCACTGCATCTCAGCTCCTGGGCCAGAAACAACAGATTTCCCACTGCAACTGTTGGAGCATCAGTCCTTCATTGATCCACAGGACCAGTGAACAGTAGACGCAGACAAAAGGAGATGGGGCCACCAAGAAGAGACCCAGTGACCACCAGCTAGCGTGAATTGTCATTCAATGCAAAGAACAACTGCACACCCTTCCTCAGATCATCTAAATGTATACCAATGCTCAGTTAATGGAAATGTCTGTGAAATATTGTCTGTGAATACTGTTGCATTCTGAGCATCTATACCACATAAGATCTTCCAGAGGAACCTTTGTCTGCTTGCTATCTCTACTATGAAAGTCAGTGGAGAGAGGGGTGTATTTGGCTCAGTTTGCCACTCCATATCTAGATGAGCCTCAGGACATCTCTGGTAAATTACCCCAACCACTACAGTTGAGGCCCAGTAATCAGTGCATGCTCCGGGACCCCCAAAATGAGTTCTGACAATGTGACCATATAGGGGCCAGCCCAGAAGTATCTGGTCCCTTCTAGCTTGAAAGAGGAGTAAAGGCCCTTTTGTGCCAAGTCAGGGAATCTCCTGCCATTGGAGTCTGCTCTCTGGCCTGCTGACAGAGCCATTTTGCACATTAACAACCAAGGCGAAGAATGTATCCAACACTTTGGAGATCACTGTCTGCAAAGCTCTCCTGTTACTCACTTAAACTGCAGGGAGACTGTATATCAGCCTAATTCCAAAGCTACTGCACAGACAGTGTACCTGCCAATCTCTCTCCTGTGTATGTATGTGATGAGACTCAGAACTGAGCCATTTAAAGAGAGGTAAAACGGCCTCCCTTTTCTGAGTTGTTCCATTGTTGCTATGGCACGGTGGGGGGGCTAAAAGATTGTGTCAAGCAAGTGATTCAATGTTGTTTGGTCATGCTCTGTCAATGTTTTCCAGGTTGTGTAACATATGCTAATCAGCACATAATATATGTACTCAAAGTGTGACATTCATGTTAAAGTTTACTATAGTTAAAATATGTTCATGTTGTTAGCTATTGTTAATGTAGGCCCCAGTTCAAATGATGTCACTAACCTCTCAGTGTACTTTTGGCTGCTGTACTCTCTCTTTCATTTCAAGAGCAAAGCTACAGTAGTTTAAGGTAATTCAATGTTACAAATGTTCTGGGTTCTGTGTAAAATCTTATCAGTATGTGTTCTTTAGTAAATGAATGATGAATTTCCTTATGTGTGCCTGGGACAAGTTGACCGCAGTGTACCATCCTGTTACAAGATATCTTTCGATGGCCAAGCAGCTGAGAACATCCATTGTGCAATGGCTGGGAAGAAGAGTAAAGCCATATTATCATGAGATGGTTGACTCTAATTGGACGCATCTCCATGAGAACTGCAGGCAGTGTTGCAAAGTGTTCAGAACTATGGGTCACATGCAGAAAGCATTTTTGTATTCACAAATGGACTGATTTGCAAAAGAGGCCCATTTGTGGATGCAAAAAGGCTTTCTGACATGTACAAAGCTCTTTTTGTGATTCGGTAACCTATTATTGAATCACAAATTGGGTTTTTAATTTGGTATTAGGAAAGTGTGTGTTTAGGGCGCCTCTTCCTAATACCGAATCGGAGGAGTATGTGTGAATGTTTAATGATCAAAATGTGGTCGCAAATGATTCACATTTGCCACCCACTTTAAGTAGGTGATAATCCATTCAATAATGGGAAAGGTTCCCTAAAGGAATGTTTGTGAAAAACAGTTTTTAAGGGCAGGCAGTTGGAAAATGGACTGCATTTAAAAAAAATGCTTTATTAAATGGCAATCACAGACATTGGCCCTCATTCCAACCGCGGCGGTCAATGACCGCCGGGTTGGTGGACCGCGGGAGCACCGCCGACAAGCCGGCGGTGCTCCAATGGGCATTCCGACCGCGGCGGTAAAGCCGCGGTCGGACCGGCAACACTGGCGGTCTCCCGCCAGTGTACCGCCGCCCATTGGAATCCTCCAAGGCGGCGCAGCTAGCTGCGCCGCCGAGGGGATTCTGACCCCCCCTACCGCCATCCAGTTCCCGGCGGTTCTCCCGCCGGGAACCGGATGGCGGTAGGGGGGGTCGCGGGGCCCCTGGGGGCCCCTGCAGTGCCCATGCCAATGGCATGGGCACTGCTGGGGCCCCCGTAAGAGGGCCCGCTAGTATTTCACTGTCTGCATAGCAGTAGCACCCGTCGCACCTTCCCACTCCGCCGGCTCCATTACGAGCCGGCTTCATGGTGGGAAGGTCGTTTTCCCCTGGGCTGGCGGGCGGCCTTTCGGCGGCCGCCCGTCAGCCCAGGGGAAAAGTCAAAATACCCGCTGCGGTACGGTATTTTGACGGCGGGACTTTGGCGGGCGGCCTCCGCCGCCCGCCAAGGTCCGAATGAGGGCCATTGTCTCTTAACCATTGCAGGCCACCATTCCTCTGATTTTTGTGATTCCCAATGGGTCACAAACCAAGACTTACCTCATGATTATTTATGAGGCAGGTCTATTTGCAACCCACTGGGACTCGCAAAATGTGTAAAACACACATTTGCGCATCGTATTTTGTGATTACTAAATAGCGAATCACAAAAATTAGCTATTTGTGAATCACAAACACATTTGTAGGTGTGACCCAAAGTGCTTCAGTTCTGTACTACAGAACTAGTTAGATTCAGAGGCCCCTTTTTGTCCCCCTGAGACTAGATGTTCTAATTTGCTCCTGCTAAAAGAGTTAGACTCCTGAGCAAATCCTTTATTATATACCTGACTCAATCTTCATTTGTTTCTGCCTTTAAGGGCTTTATTTACGAACATCTTCTGCTGTATACTTCAATTCCTTCAAATCCCTGGCCTATCGTTAGGGAATTTTCTCTTCATGGGAGATTGATTTTTCTCAATTTGTCAATAAAACTGTTAACATTTCTGCTCAGCATTTAGTGATTTTGAATTGATTTAAATTATATGATGACAAGTTTATACCACTCATGTATTCCTAATAATTTTAATGATTTGAGTTTGTAACTGTGCAAATCTGCAAATAAACCTTCATGGTTTTCAAATCTACTACTCTTTGTCACCTTTCTGGGTCCTAACATGGTTCATTGTCTTTGATGCATTGATGGTTAATTGATGTTAAATATCATCCTGGGATGAAACGTCAACCCGATCAAGTGCAGCTTTTACTTGAGTTTGCACTAAGGATCTGCATGGTGTTAATCCCATCCCACTACCAAATATTGAAGCAGAAAAATCACTGGTGCTGTCTTGATGTCTGAAAATGCCATAAAAGTGCATGTTTAAAGATACAGTACATTTTAAACTCATTTTTCAAATATATTACCTAATGACAAGTGTGTTCGAAACATGTATCAAAGACTTAGGGCCTGATTACATGTTGATCGGTTAAATCCGAACCATGTATAAACCCCTGTTTGTTCCTGGTATGTAATTACGAGTTTGCAGGTATTCAACTCAGCTGATAATTGTCAGATACGTTAAATGCTGCAAGCTTCCTAAACTGCTGCAGGTAAAACTTGCCAAAATTGAATATGTACACTATTTACCATATCAAGGTAAAAAGGCAAAGGACAATTATGGATGCTATCTTTGCAGGTCAGCGGTCTAGTCGTTGGACTCTCCTTGATTTTGAAACACATTTGAGGGATGCCATGCTGTGGTCACACAGCAGACGCAAGCAGTGTGCGTGCCGCGGGTGTGCCTAAGGCAAGCCAGTCTACACCCGTTTGTGCCCGGCCGCGTCTAGGGCCAGTACCCCTGCCCTTCTTAATATGCAGAGGATATCTTATAATGTGGATTTTCTCAATTCACGTAGACCTGACCCCGTAAATGGTTGTCATGGGCAATCAGCTCTTATGGACGTCACTGCACCTTGTGCTGGTTGTCATTGGCACCCACAGCCCATGGCAACGACCAACCATATGCCCTATACAGCTTCACAAAGTACCTTCCTCTTGGCCAATTGTCATTCACTGTCTGCTCATAACCTGGATATTAACCTCTTTCTGAGCACCTTGAAACCTACAGCTCTTTTTCTTATGGAGACTTGGCTTCATGAGGGATCGGCACTCGACGTAGTCCTAGCTCTGCCTAATAACTACTCAATAATCAGGCTAGATAGAGCCTCTGCAAAAGGGGTGGAATTGCCATCATCTTCAAGGAATCAGTCAAGGTCACCTCTTGCCCCCTTTAGTTACCAGACTGTGAGAGTATGTCTTTCTCTATCCTTCTAAACTCTCAGTGTAGTTTTTCAGGGGACCTAGTATATCAACCCCTTGGCTCAGTGCAACATTTCCTACATCATTGCCGGAGCAAGTTGCTGAACTAATATGCAACAAGCCAAACTTCACTATTCTTGGTGATTTTAATATTCACGCAGAGAACCAAGACAACTCTGCGGCTAAAAGATTCTTGTCGGATATGGCTGCCTTGGACCTAACACAATTGGACAGAGGCCCGACACATAATAAAGGTCACACCACCAACCTAGTTTTTAGTAATACAGTTGGTTTACCCGCCCTGCGCCCTACCCCTTGGTGTGGTCAGATCATTTCTTAATCTTCCTTAATCTGCCCACCCCAGCACCAGTTAAATCCTCTCAAATTATAACTCAACCTTACAGTCACTGGCACACGCTTAAAGTTAGTGAGTGGATTAGTACTTTAGAGAGTCTGAAACCCCCCTTGAGGGGAAATATCGGCTGTTCTCTAGAGCTATTTAAAGATTGGATTACCAAAAGTCTAGACATTGACCTCCCCTATACGTCAAAGTCAGGAAGACATTGAAAAAAAGGTGCCCGTTGGTTCTCCAACCACTTACGTCTCTTAAAGAAGGGATGCAGACATTTGGAAAGAATATAGAGAAAAACTTATGATACTTCATTGAAAGAAGACTATAGGATGGCCATTTGACTGTTCCGTCCTGAAATTAAATTAGCCCAAATCATCTATTATGCTGCTAAAATAGAACAAAGTTCTAACTCCCCCAAATAGATTTTTCATCTACTGAGAGAAATTCCCCACTCTCATTCTTATACTGAATCTCTGGAAGCCTCTCACAAACATAGCAATGATCTGGGTTCATTTTTTCAGAAAACAAATTCAGACATTTATTCAGCCTTCCTGATGGGCATTTAAAGCCCCCAAGTTCTGAGTGAGGAATATATAAATGGCACAGTGGTGCTCTCACAGTTCCCGCCTCTCTCTCCGGATCTGGTTTCAACATTACTGGACACTCTCAAATTGGGTCCCCCCTTGGATCCCTCACCCCCTTCAATCTTAATTCTTACTCTGACTGAATTTTTTAATCTGTTGCTGTCCAGTAGTACTATCCCCCATCAGTGGAAACATGCCATAGTGAAACCACTGCTTAAGAAACCCAATTTAGATGCATCCATACTCAATAATTTTATGCCTATTAGCTTGCTGCCAGCCCTTTCTAAGATTCTTGAAAAATAAGTGAACATTCATCTCTCTAACTTCCTTGAAGACAATATCATTCTTCATCCCTCTCAGATGGGCTTTAGGCCTTTACACAGCATGGAATCGGCATTGATTGGAGTTACAGAAGATGTTAGGAAGCGCCTTGACCAAGGACTGGAGTCAGTGATTCTTCTTCGTGACTTCAGTGCCACATTTGAAACTGTAGATCACAACATTCTACTTCAGAGTCACAGGCAATGCTCTGAGATGGTTCTCCTCATTTTTAGAGGCAAGGTCATTTCAGGTACTAGATAATTTATTTTTCTCCAACTGCTTCAAAAGCAGCTGGGGAGTGCCACAGGGCTCCTCTCCTAGCCCCACTTTGTTCAATGTATATATGTTGCCATTGACAAAGATAGTGGAGCCATGCAGGCTCTCCCTAGTTTCATATGCAGATGATACCCAGCTTGTGGTCTCTTTTTCAACTGAGCAGAACTCTTCTAAGTCAGTACTTGTCCCTTGTCTACGGGCAGTGTCTGAATGGATCTCAGAGTGTAAACTGAAGCTAAATGGAGATAAGACAGAGGTCATGATTCTAGGTCATCACGCTCGGCTGAATCTTATTCCCTCTGTGTTCCATTCTGCCCCCCCACCCAAGGAATACGTTAAGAGTTTAGGAGTCTGGCTCGACCCATGGCTGACCATGGACCAGCAGGTGAAGAAAATTTCCTCCACTTGTTTTGGTAGATTCAGACTCCTTAGAAAGGTGTTTCAAATTCTCCCACCTATCGCCAAAAGACTCATCATCCAGGCACTCATTATCTCTCACCTGGATTATGTTAATGCCTTGGGTCTTGGTGCTCTGAAATGTGTTATAAAGAAATTACAGGTGGTGCCGAACACTGTAGCCCGCCTTCTTTTCAATATACCTAGGCATGAATCAGCTAAATCAGCTCTTTCTGTTCTGCGTTGGCTCCCAATGGAGCAACAGATAAAGTTTAAAATGTAGTGTTACATCCACAGAGCACTTTTCAATAAAGTTCTCTGCTTTTGTGATCCTTTGCCTCCTTCGATAATACTGTTAGACATCTCAGTTCGTCTTCGACGGCACTAGCCATAATCCCTTTAGTAAAAAAGTCCAAATGGGGCAGAAGATCGATGTCCTGCCTTGGTGTCAAGTTGTGGAACTCTCTCCCTGGTTTTACGACAAACCATCCACAAACTATCTTTTCGTTGTCTAGTTAAAACATGTTTTTTTAACCCCTGTCACTAAGTCCGTGTTCTGAAGACTTGTTTTTAGTGCTGGGAGTCCTTTGGGTAGCCATGCGCTCTATAAGTTCTCAAAAACAAAAGTACAACTCAGAGGCTAACTAGAGTGTTTTTAAAAGACCTCTTAGTCTGCTTTATGTTTTCAACTGTGTTTGGAAGTGTATGTGGAACTCGTTTGTGGCTTGAAAAAGTGGTTAGTTTAAGTGTGTGAAGAGCAGTATCATGGTGGCATTTGAATTGGGCAGAGTTGAAGCAGAACTACAAAGCTTGGTTTGAGCTTGTCTGTATCCAATGAGACTTCACAAGCACTTCCCTGCCCCCTGTCCAGCAGCCTGTGCTTGATGATTGACCCTCAAGCAACTTGAGCCCTCCTCTCAGACCTGCACTGGTCCTTCAAGTTTGTGGAGGGAACCCCAAGACAGCTACCTCCAGTTTGTGGCCCCAGCTTTTCTGTGCCCTGAACAGCTCAGTGAGCAAAAGACAAAGAAGGTGGCAAGAACACATACTTTGTGCTCTGTATTCTTGAAACTTTAAAAATGTGTTCTGCTCTACAGGTGACTGTTTAGCTATACCTCTTAGTTGTTTCTGTGCATTTTGTACTTTAAAACTGCTGCTTCGTTTCTGCCTGTGACTGTTTACATTTCTCTCCTAGTTTTCCCCTATACTGTGCTAAGGGATCTGAAAGGCAAGCTCCATCCCACCTTCTCCCTGCATAGTAAAAAGGCAAAATACACCTCAGAGGCTAACCAGAGTGTGGTAATCTGCTTTATGGTTTCAACAGTATTTGGAAAATGTATGTAGCACTTGTTTGTGGCTGAAAAAAAGATAAGTTTAAGTGCGTGAAAAGCAGCATTTTAGTGGCTTCAGAATTGGGCCTTACCTATAGAGTTGAATAGGATCTACGAAATGTAGATGGAGACTGCGTGTTGCTAAGGAGATTCTGATTTCAGGAGCACCTCCCTGCCCCCTGCCCAGCAGCTGCAGATTGTGCTTGCTGATTGCCCCTCTAGCTCACACCTGCACTGAGCCTTTAAGTTTGTATACCCCAAGTCAGCCACCTCCGTTTGGTGCCCCCTGCTTCTCTGTGCCCTGAATAGCCCAGTGAGCCAAAGACAAAGACAGTGGTAAGAACACATACCTTGTGCTTTGTATTTTTGAAACTTTTTAAATTATTTTTCCTTTACTCATAATTGTTGAGATGTATCTATTGATTTCTGTTTATTTTTTACTTTAAAACTACTGTTTCTTTCTGCTGGTGGCTGCTTAAATTTCTCTCCTAGTTTTCCCCTATACTGTGCTAAGGTCTGTGAAAGGTAACCCTCTTCCCCCCTTCTCCCTTTAAGGTAAGAAGGCAAAATACACCTCAGAGGCTATCCAAAGTGTCTTTAAGAAACTGCTTAATCTGCTTTATGGGTTCAACTGTGTTTTAAAGTGTATGTAGCACTTTTTTGGCTCGAGAAAGTGATTAGTTTAAGTGCACGAGAAACAATATTTTAGCGTCTTATTAATTGGGTTTATCTGCAGAGCTGAACAGGAACTAGAAAGTGGGGATTGATCCTGACTATAATCAAGGAGATTCTGACTTCAGGAGCACCTCTCTGCCCACTGCTCAGCAGCCTGTACTTGCCGATCCTCCCTCAAGCTCCCAAGCCACACTGAGCCCTACTCTGACATGTGCACTGGCCCTTTAGGTTTGTGGAGGAAACCCCAAGACAGGCACCTCCATTTTGTGACCCCAGCTTCTGTGTGCCCTAAACAGCTCATTGGAAAAGACAAAGAGGGTGGTAAGAACTAGGTAAGAGCTGTGAACTTTGCTCCACTCAGAGAGTTTTTGGAATTAAAGCACTCCGAACTCAGCAGAGCAGTGCAGAGTTCATGAAATCTGTCATCTGGCTCGAAACAGAGTTTTTTGCTTCCAAATTGTTCCATGCAAGATTTGTATTTGGTACTCATTTGCGAGTGGTACAGTATTTTCAGGCCACTAGGCAGTGCAACATGACTAGATTTTCTACTCAAGAAACAGCTAAATCTACTCAAAAATGCATTTTTGAGTGGATTTTCATCTCCAACAGACTGTTCAAGTTGTTTTTTAGTGAAATAACCTTTTTTTTTTACCAAAAGGGATGAAGTGCCCCAGAGAATTCAGCTTCCTGTTCCTGTCCAGAGGCTCCTCACCATGCCTTGTCCATCTCCTGGTCACATTTCACTTATATTTCTAGGTGAAAGGATCACTCTCTGTCTGCTGCATATCTACCACTAGATATAAGGACTTTGTTTTTGTGCTAACACACAAGTAACTTAAAACATTATTGTATAAGGGCGTTGGTTGCTTGATAAGGCATGCACCTGCATTTCTTTGTACTTTTATTTAATTTTTAAGTATGGTCCTAGTTATTGTTTTTGCATTTCATTTTTCACCTTTTGCAAAAGGAGTTGCAGACTTCAGTATCTTTTCTCCATGATTGCTTTATTGGCAATATTCATATATTTTTTCTATGTTGCCAAGTCTTCTAATGAGCCATCCTCTCAGTAGGCCCAGCACTTGTCATCAGTGTGTGAAATAAATGTCTCTGTGGTATATGTTTTTAGAAAAAAATAATTTAGGACAGGGATAGCATTGGATTCAATTGAAAATGTTGGCTATTGTTTGCATTCAGAAAAAGTAAGGCACAAAAAGTCTGGAACAAAAACTGCAGACAGGGAAGAATAGGTGAAGTCCAAAATCACAGGACACAGGAGCGAGGAGCACAACCGGAATGGAAGTGTTTGTAATGCAAGGAACAGAAGACCGACTGTGCTTATATACTGACAAACAGAAAGTAACATGTAGGAAGTAATGAAGACACCATCTTGGATTGGGAAAAGCCACATTAAAGTAAAAGGAAAAATAGCTGTAGTCTGAAAGGTAGGGAGCAAGGCATGCAGGGAAGGAAAGACAGACTCCTGGGAAAGAGAAAATATGGCCAAGAAGAAACCAAAAAGAAAAAGAGAAAAAAGAAGAAAAGAAGAAAAAGAGTAAAAAACAGGTAAGAAAAACTAAGGGAGTAAGAGGTATGCCCAAGGGGAAAGTTTCAAGTCACGCTGCGGCCAAAAAACAGGTCGTGATCTGAAAAGCGCCCTGCAGCAGAAACTGCCGTCCGAGACGCCGATCACCGATCTGACTGTGGCCCGCAATTGGGACGCCGCCTGTCTTCGCGGCATCACAGTGTGTGTGTGTATGTGTTTGTGTGAGTGTGTTTTTCAACATCCACTATTTATCTTTATTCTCTATGTCATGTGGCCCGGAGCCATTTTGTGTAGTCTGTGTCCATAGGCTTGCATATTTTGTTTGTTCCCCATGCTTTTTTGCTCGCTGTTGTTGTTTGACCATGTGGCTCGTGGCCATTTTGTGCATTCAGCCAGTGTGCCTTTTCCTCAGGCCATCTGCCTGAAATGGAAGGTTCTAAGTTAAATCTAATTTGTAGTAGTTGTTGTTCTAGTGCTGCATCAGGATATTCTGTAATTATTTGGACAAGCTTTACAGCAAAGTGTTGTTCACACTGTCTATCCAATGACAGACATGTGGACCAGTTGTCAGGTGACTGGTTACAAGTGCATCACTACTCACTGGATTTCATTTGTTGGGGGTAAGGCAACAGCTATCTACAATTCATGGCACTGAAGAAAGTTTGAAGAGTATTGCATGCAGCAGTAGCCATGTTTGCCATGGAGATATCACATACAGTTGCAAATATCTTGGACAAGTTTACCAGCTAGGTGTCTGACTGGCTGTGACCCAGCAGTCTCAGAACTGGATTTGTTGACACAGATAATAGCAGTAACATAGTCAAGGCCATGGCAGTGGTGGCTATTTCAAGGCCTTCTGTTTGGTGCATTGCATCAAACTGGTTGTGCAAGAGTTTCTTAAAAAAGCAATACATAGTCAGCAACATACTGACCACCCGCAGAAGAATCTGCACTCATTTCAGCCACAATTTTAAAGCCCGTAACAGTTGCGGTTTATTCAGCTTGCTAATAGAGTAGTGGTTAAAGTCCCAATACAGGCGGTGCCAATTCATTGGAATTCGACCTATTACATGGTGGAATGTCTGTTTGAGCACTACAGAGAGATTAATAACTATGTCATTCAAAGAGGAGGGGATGCAATTGGGAAAGCTATGACCATGGATGTGGATAAATGGGTCCTAGTCAAATGCCTGACACAAACGCTACTCCCTATTGAGGTTTTCACACAGGAAGTTAGCAAGGAGGATAGTATGATGGGCCAAGCTATGCTGTTTTTTCATCAGCTACAGGACCAGCTAATGAAGGTGTCTGAAAGGTTTGCACTCGCAAGTGTAAATGAAAATTCAGAAGCTGACGTCTTGGGTGGAGAGCTTAATTTTTCACTTGGATTGTAATGCAAGGCTGCAAAATGACATCATCTTGTTCAAAGAGCACATCTGTGCAATACTACTTGATCCATGAAACAAAATAATTCTGCCCACTTTCATTCCTTATTCTGAAGGGGATGTTTCAAAATACAAGCGGTGGACTGTTGAGCAAGTCAGACACAAGTAAGAAGAACAGCTGTAACTTGGAGTCTCACTCCGCAGTTCTGAGGTGCCATCTTCAACTTCCAGTTAGGGCTGTCTTGTCTCATCACAACAGCCAACACCAGCAAAACAAATACCAGAAACAACAGCAACTGAAGAATCTGATCCAACCTCTGCATTACCATGGTTTAAAGTGGCAGATCTCATGTCTAGTGCACAGGTGAAGGCAATTGAGGCCAAGCAAGTGGCAGCACCAATGACAATTCAGAGGATGTTCCAGGAGTTTCTAGATGACCACAAGATCAAAAACACATTGGTGTACTGGTATGGGAAGATGTGCCAGAGCACTGCAGGCTGGCAAAAAAGTATCTGGCTTGTCCCATAGCCAATGTGTGTGCTGTGTGTGTTTTCAGTGCAGATGGTGCAGTTGTTACAGCGAGAAGGACCAATTTCTGTCCTCAAAATGTGGAGAGATTGACCATGATCAAAATGAACCAACATTTCAACATTTGTTAGTTTACCATCTTCTGGGTGAATCACCTAAGTTTGAGAACAAGCTCTAATTCCTGGACTGAGTATACTGGAGCCACCATAAAACATAATTATTTCTAGTCAAACAATTTTCTTAGCAATACATATAACTAGTGGAACATTATGATTGTGTCTGATTTATGCTGCCCCACTATTTTTTAGTCATGCCACATGTATGGCTGGATTGGAGTTGGACAACATTCATTCATGAAATTAGAGACAATGCCTGCCTCCCTTGCATGCCTATCCTTTTTTTGCATCCCTTAGCAGGGCTGCCCCAGAAGATCATTGATGTACAAGACTGCCAATACCAAATTCCAGTGTGCTACCAATGTCAAAGATGCAATTGTGTACATACTTGTGCTTGGACTGCAAGAGGAAACTACAACTAGTGCACAATGAGTGTGTGATTTGATTGATGATTGATAATTTATTTGGTGTGCAGACAGTGAGAGAGGGTGTTCACTTAGTAGGAAACATAATTTTGATGAATTGCAATGTTTGGTGAGTGAGGGGTGAACTGTTCCTGAAGGTGATTGGCCTTTACAAACTTATTTAACAAAAATTCACCTGTAAGGTCCACTCCTTTTTTCTGGTTCTTCAGAGACCACACCAGTCAGTTTAGGTAAAAATCACAAGTCAATACAAAATACTGCAATTCTGTTTCTCTACTTGTTCTTCAATAACAGTGCACTACGGGTCTATCTCGCTCAGGTCGGGACTGGGACGGTGTTACTCAGAGTCAGGAGGAGGGTGGAAGGACTCAGGGTAGGACTACTTCAACAGCTAGAAGAAGGCAGTTATGGACTTCAAAAGAAAGCCATGACTCTGAGGCCTAGTACTCAGCTATGCGGAATGCAGAGATGTGCGTTGATCTGGAAAATGCTACTGAGTGTGTGTTGCTCTGGTGGGAAATGTGGAACTCTGAGTCCTCTTGTTTTTGCTCTACCTCTGAGTCTTCTTTCAACACTCCTCATGAAGTTTACTTTTCTTCCATCCTTCCCCTTGACTCTACAAAGGCAAAAGCTGAGTTCAACACTCTTGCGTATCTACCGGACCGGTTTAGACAGGCACCCAAGAGTGATGGACATTCCTGAAGAGAATTCAGCTGCACTGCCCAATTTGGCACTACTGTATCATTTTTCTTTTAACAATCATAATTTTTAGAACTGGGTGGGTTCAACTCACTCCTCCCTAATTTGTTTTTTTTCAAACCTAGAAGACAGAACATTTAGGTATCTAATACCTTGGTTCTATGGAGCAGAAGGACTGTTTCCAATGCATTCAACTGATCTATTTCATACACATTCCTTTGTTTCCTTCCACAACCGATTGATGATGATGATGTGCTGCTCATCGTCCTCATATATATTGTTCTTGTGTTGTGTTAGTATTCTTTGTTACACCTTTCCTCAAATCCTCTTTCTCATCCATTCATCAAACCCTTGATCCTCTTTTCCCGGATTGTGTGATTTTATTTGAGGTGTGTCTTAATTTACACCAAATAGATCACACAATTGGTGTGGTGGATGTGATTAAATGTAACAACAACTTACTGTGGAATCTTCTATTACCTGAGCAATAGCCCACACCAGCCCCACTTACCCAATCATGCATAAGTAAGAACCTCATTTCTCAATGTCAACATCATTATTCACGCCTTTGTTATTCATACATGAAAGCTTAATTTTGTCAACTACAAAGTACAGACTTTGAGTATATTTTGTTCTGACTTGAAGATTGCATAACTTTGGATTTCGAATTCCATGCTCAGAATAATTCAGAATAATAAATTATTCTGAACATGCATGTTCAGAATAATTTAGAATTGCTAGTTTTAAATATATTATGTGGTATTTTTTGATGTGTTACGGTGGCAGTGTTCTGCCATCAGTCTTTTTAAAGCTATCATATAAATGTATATGTATCACCTACTAACTCTCAGATTTTCTTTAAATTTAGTTGCCTGTGATCCTTTTGATTAATCCTACAGTTGGAGATCACATCAGTGGGAGTGGGACCTCGCTTGTTATGCCTTCCCTGTTGGTGCACTACCACTACCATAAAGAAGGCACTTTGGGAAACCCTCAAGTACAGTGTTGGAACATTGACAGAGGGAGCAGCCGCCATCCATCATTTCATCTATTACGGTAAAAGAACTATGGAGTGAAGTGAACTACTTTAGTTAGTACTTAACTAACTTCTACCACGGATGACATAAGTATTTGTTTATTTAGGTTTCTGTAAGCAAGAATGGCATCATACCCTCCTAAATTGCACACACTTTGAAAAGTAAATTAAAAAGACAGGGTGCGAGAAAAGGCGTCAGTGCAAAGTTTAAGCAAAATACAAAAAAAATCCTCAGATATTAAGGAGACTGGGAAGAGTTTCCCTTTAACAGCATATAAAAATAAACCCACCCTTGCTACCCACAACATGCCCACCCCAACCCACATTTCTCTCTAGCCCCAATCAATGCCCAAAATAAATCTAAATGTTCAACTATTCGGAAAAAGAAAAATGCCCTGCCCAGATTCCCACCCTTTCAACCCACAACAAAACTCCCTCCCACGAAAATAAAAAAATAAAAAAAGCATCATTCACTATGAAGTACAAATATTCTATTCTTGTTGTGCTACATTACTGGAAGCATGCTAGCCAGCTCATTGGGACTGAATTTGCTACTCTCTGCAGTCTGTACCTGAGACAGCTGCTATGGGCAAAATACTATCTTTGATTCCAATGGCCCTGCTTCTTCAAATGCCTTTCTATTCCACGCTGACTTCAAAGAGGCCGATGATTAATATGTCACACACAGTGGGCCTGATTCACAAAGGTAAACTTAGACAAAAAGTCTATGTTTAGACCAAAAGACTAACTTTACTAGTAGTAAAGTTACACTTTTGGTCTAAGTTTAGACGTTTGGTCTAAGTTGAGACCAAAAGTCTAAACTTAAACCAAAAGTCTAACTTTACTCGTAGTAAAATTACACTTTTGTCTAAGTTTCGACTTTTGGTCGAAACTTAGATCAAAAGTGTAAACTTGGACCAAAGGTATAACTTTATTCGTAGTAAAGTTAGAACTTTGGTCTAAGTTTAAACTTTTGGCCTAAACCTATACTTTTGGTCTAAGTTTACCTTTGTGAATGGGGCACTTCATGTATAACTTGCGGATACAATAGATATCCTCTCTGCGGTAAGCAGACAGTGGGAATAACGATGCACTGCAGTACAGGCAAAAGAAGGGGATCTATCGATTTTACTGGCCACATTCACCACATAGTATCCCATCCACAAAACACAAACTCACAGACACTTAATCCCACTTTACTTCCTGGCCTCAACCTTAAACACTAAGGGGCAGATTTAACAGCCCCTAGCTCCACAAGAGAGTCACTTTTTGTGACACTCTGGTGGCGCTAACCACTGCTCCATATTTACAAGGAGGAGTAACGCCACTTTTTGAGGTGTTACGCCTCCTTGTAAATATGGGCCCCTCCAACGCCATTTTCGACATCACTAGGGGGTGAAATGGGTGTTGCGGTGGGCGTTCCACTGCAACACCCATTGCTTTTGACACTGCCTCAGATTTACGAGCTGTTGTAAACCTAAGGTACCGCCAAAAATTAACCCCACCCTAGGGGTGGCTTTAGCATGGCAAAATGAGAAGGAATGCTTTTATTCCTCCTCATTTTTTTGCTTTTTCTATGTGTGCTGCATTCTGTAGCAACCATAGAAGAAGCAAAATGCCATGGATGACTGTTTATGCGCAGGAAGGTGTCCCTTCCTGCACATAAACAATCATTCCAAAATTATGCTTTGGTACTTCTATGTGTGCTGCACACCTTCCTGCACATAAACAATTCATCCCCTCAACACAGGCACCCTTGCACTATGGTGCAAGAATGCCTGCATTGGTGCAGGCAGCCTAATTTAGCACTGGCGCAGGGGGAAACGCAGGGCTGTGCCATATTTCTGTAAATACGGTGCATCCCTGAGTTTCAAAAGTGGTGCAGCACAGTGCTGCTAATTTTGGTGCAGTACTGCATTCAAATGCATTCATTTGGCAGTAAGCGAAGGAAATTTGACTTAGGGCCTGACTTAGATCACGGCGAAGGGTTACTCCCTCACAATGGTGATGGATATCCTGTCCTCCAAGTCTGAATCCAATAGGAAACAGTGAGATTTAGATTTTGGTGGATGGGATATCCTTCACTGGTTTGACGGCGTAAACCCTCCACCAAGATCTGAATCAGGTCCTTAGTCTTCTGCAGGTACAGTAGACGTTTTGCTATAGAATAGTGGTGAGGGGGTCACTGATGATGTGGCTAAGCTTGGACTTAGTTAGTCTCTGTAGTTAAAACTGAACGTTGATGAATGTCAAAAGGCAAAAATGTGAACAGGCGTAAATCCATTATGGAAGCCATATGAACCACTTGTCCTGTAACGTGGCACATGCCAAAAATTTCAGTTTCATTTTAAACTTTTTGGTTGACTGGGACAGAGCATAGGAATGAAGAAAGGACTATGGTACTAAGTGGGCACTGGGAGGGAAGGGAAAGACACCTTGTTTTTGTTTCGATTTACAATCCATTGAAAGCTTTATAAATGCCACATTAACAGAAGCAGACACATTTGCACAGCCAACACTGCAGTGCTGGATTGAACCATCTGGCTGTTAGATAGGGTCATGGGCCATTGGTCGCAAAGTGCCAGGGGCAGGGAGGTCATGAATGATGGGTGGGATCTGCCTCACTTAACAAATACAGTGGTTATACTAGTAATTGTCAATAACCAATCAATGTGACTTACCATTACCCATCTCTGCCGCCGCAGACTCCCATTTCTGCTGCTGCATCATCTGGCGCACTGATGGTCTGTGCAGATAAAAAACATTACACATTTTAGATGCCATATACACCTCCCTCTTTAACAAAATTTTTAACTAAATACAACCACAATGCATAACTGCAGTTCAGTTCACAGTATGTTCTTTCGCATCTAAAGCATCACTTTGAGCATTTTGTTGGCTGATAATGTTGCAAAAGCTAATAGTCAAGCCATTCGTAATGGAGGGGCAGAGATGTGATGATGGCTATGAGTTCAATGAAGGGGTAGAAAAAATTGGTCCATGAAGCACATATGGTTTTGTTTGGCAAATGCAATGGAACCATCCTCATACTATTTTCCTGCCATGCTGCACTGTCATTGAAACTGCTGGGATACTGAATAATAATAGATACAACAAACACAGCTTTGGGGGTGTATCATAACCATGGTCACCCTCTCGTCATTTGAGCATGAGCAAGAAATAAAAAGCCTTAAACAAGCATAGAAGAGCTTGCTTGGGTCTGCAAACTCTGAAATTTTCAAAGTACAATACCTAATCTATTGTCTTAATCTTACAGTACCAGTCCATAGGGTGTAAACGTTAGGGGAGAGGGACAGCTCAATAACCAAGCAGAAGATAGCTTAATCCATGAGCCGTACAGACATGAAGAAGTCAGCTACAGTAACAAGAAATATAGAACAAAGGATAACGCAGGGAGGGATAACAAGAATAAACATTATATAGTTTTTTTTTTTTAACCTGTTCTGTGCCTTGGACGAGATGATCTCGTCCAAGGCTACAGTTCCCATATGCCTTGGACGAGATCATCTCGTCCATGGCACAGGGGAACTTGGGGGCGCGCTAGCGCGCCCCCGTGCACCTCCCTTCCCCCCCCCAAGTCAGGGATGTAAGGGGAAGACCTTCCCCTTCCACCCCCGACCACCCCCACCCCCCCCTGTGACGACAGCACGCGTGCTGATTAGTCACAGGGGCCTCCCTCGTCGCGCTGGAAGCTCTGCTTCCAGCGCGATTGAAAGAGAAATGCAAAAGTGTTTCTCTTTCAATCACTGGGGAGGCCCGGAGGGGCTTCAAAGGGAAGGAAAAGTATTTCCTTCCTTTTGAAGTCTCTCCGAAGGTTTCAAAAGCCGGATTGCTTGCAATCCGGCTTTTGAAACCCCACTAGACACCAGGTTTTTTTTTTTTTTTAACTGTTATTGATAAAAGGGAGCGACCCCTTGGGCAAGGGTCGCTCCCAGGGGAGGCATATTTTCGGGAAGAACTTTTCTGCCCCCAGGGGGGGCAGAAACCTCTAGGCGCCAGGGCAAAAAATATAATTTTTTTTTTTTTTTTTTTTTGTTTCTTTTTTTAACTGTGTCACGCAGGGGGAGCGACCCCGTAGGCAAGGGTCGCTCCCGGGGGGGGCACATTTATTTTAGGCCATTTCTGCCCCCCCGAGGGCAGATCGGCCTAATATTAGGCCGATCTGCCCCCGGGGGGGGCAGAAACCTCTAGGCGCCAGGGCAAATATTTTTTTTTGGGTTTGTTTGTTTTTTTAGAGATGAAGAGCGACCCATCAGGCAAGGGTCGCTCCCCTTGGGGGGCAAATTGTATTTAGGCCATTTCTGCCCCCCTGGGGGCAGATTGGCCGATTTTAGGTCAATCTGCCGCCAAGGGGGCAGAAACCACTAGGCACCGGGGATTTGTTTTTTGGCGCCAATGTCACGCAGGGGGAGCGACCCCGTAGGCAAGGGTCGCTCCCGGGGGGGGGGGGCAAATTTATTTCAGGCCTTTTCTGCCCCCCCGGGGGCAGATCGGCCTAATATTAGGCCGATCTGCACCCGGGGGGGGGCAAGAAACCTCTAGGCGCCAGGGCAATTTTGTTTTTTCGTGTTTTTTTTTTGTTTGTTTGATTTTTTAGAGATGGGGAGCGACCCATCAGGCAAGGGTCGCTCCCCTGGGGGGCAAATTGTATTTAGGCCATTACTGCCCCCCTTGGAGGCAGATTGGACGATTTTAGGTCAATCTGCCCCCAAGGGGGCAGAAACCACTAGGCACCTGGGATTTGTTTTTGGGCGCCAATGTCACGCAGGGGGAGCGACCCCGTAGGCAAGGGTCGCTCCCGGGGGGTGGGGGCTGGGGGGTGGCAAATTTATTTTAGGCCATTTCTGCCCCCCTGGGGGCAGATCGGCCTACTATTAGGCCGATCTGCCCCCAGGGGGGGCAGAAACCTCTAGACGCCAGGGCAAATTTTTTTTTGGTGTTTTTTTTTTTTTTTTGTTTCTTTTTTTAGAGATGGGGAGCGACCCATCAGGCAAGGGTCGCTCCACTGGGGGGCAAATTGTATTTAGACAATTTCTGCCCCCCTGGGGGCAGATTGGCCGATTTTAGGTCAATCTGCCCCCAAGGGGGCAGAAACCACTCGGCACCGGGGATTTGTTTTTTGGCGCCAATGTCACGCAGGGGGAGCGACCCCGTAGGCAAGGGTCGCACCCGGGGGGGGGGTTGGGGGGGCAAATTTATTTTAGGCCATATCTGCCCCCTCAGGGGGCAGATCGGCCTATTATTAGGCCAAACTGCCCCCAGGGCTGGGCAGAACCCTCTAGGCACCAGGGCAATTTTTTTTTTTTTTTGTTTTTTTAGAGATGGGGAGCGACCCATCAGGCAAGGGTCGCTCCCCTTGGGGGGCAAATTGTATTTAGGCCATTTCTGCCCCCCTGGGGGCAGATTGGCCGATTTTAGGTCAATCTGCCCCCAAGGGGGCAGAAACCACTAGGCACCGGGGATTTGTTTTTTGGTGCCAATGTCACGCAGGGGGAGCGACCCCGTAGGCAAGGGTCGCTCCCGGGGGGGGGGGTAAATTTATTTAAGGCCTTTTCTGCCCCCCCGGGGGCAGATCGGCCTAATATTAGGCCGATCTGCACCCGGGGGGAGGGCAAGAAACCTCTAGGCGCCAGGGCAATTTTTTTTTTCGTGTTTTTTTTTTGTTTGTTTGATTTTTTAGAGATGGGGAGCGACCCATCAGGCAAGGGTCGCTCCCCTGGGGGGCAAATTGTATTTAGGCCATTACTGCCCCCCTTGGGGGCAGATTGGACGATTTTAGGTCAATCTGCCCCCAAGGGGGCAGAAACCACTAGGCACCTGGGATTTGTTTTTTGGCGCCAATGTCATGCAGGGGGAGCGACCCCGTAGGCAAGGTTTGTTCCCGTGCAGGGGCAGGGGGGGCTTGGGGGGGTGGGGGGGGTCAAATTTATTTTAGGGCATTTCTGCCCCCCCCCCTCCGGGGCCGGCTGAGCTAGAGGCCAAACTCCACAGGTAGGCACTTTGCAAAAAACACCTCTGTTTTCTGTGAAAAAATATGTTCTGTCCACGTTGTGTTTTGGGCCATTTCCTTTCGTGTGCGCTAGGCCTACCCACAGAAGTGAGGTACCATTTTTATCGAGAGACTTAGGGGAACGCTGGGTGGAAGGAAATTTGTGGCTCCTCTCAGATTCCAGAACTTTCTGCCACTGAAATGTGAGGAACATTTGTTTTTTTAGCCAAATTTTGAGGTTTGCAAAGGATTCTGGGTAACAGAACCTGGTCAGAGCCCCACAAGTCACCCCATCTTGGATTCCCCTAGGTCTCTAGTTTTCAGAAATGCACAGGTTTGGTAGGTTTCCCTAGGTGCCGGCTGAGCTACAGGCCAAAATCCAAAGGTAGGCACTGTTTTCTTTCAAAAATTTGGATGTGTCCACGTTGCGCTTTGGGGCGTTTCCTGTCGTGGGCTCTAGGCATACCCACACAAGTGAGGTATCATTTTTATCGGAGACTTGGGGGAGCGCTGGGTGGAAGGAAATTTGGGGCTCCTCTCAGATTCCCGAACTTTCTGCCACAGAAATATGAGGAACATGTGTTTATTTAGCCAAATTTTGAGGTTTGCAAAGGATTCTGGGTAACAGAACCTGGTCCAAGCCCCGCAAGTCACCCCTCCTTGGATTCCCCTTGGTCTCTAGTTTTCAGAAATGCACAGGTTTGGTAGGTTTCCCTAAGTGCCGGCTGAGCTAGAGGCCAAAATCTACAGGTAGGCACTTCGCAAAAAACACCTCTGTTTTCTTCCAAAAATTTGGATGTGTCCACGTTGTGCTTTGGGGCGTTTCCTGTCGCGGGCGCTAGGCCTACCCACACAAGTGAGGTATCATTTTTATCGGGAGACTTAGGGGAACGCTGGGTGGAAGGAAATTTGTGGCTCCTCTCAGATTCCCGAACTTTCTGCCACAGAAATGTGAGGAACATGTGTTTTTTTAGCCAAATTTTGAGGTTTGCAAAGGATTCTGGGTAACAGAACCTGGTCCGAGCCCCGCAAGTCACCCCTCCTTGGATTCCCCTAGGTCTCTAGGTTTCAGAAATGCACAGGTTTGGTAGGTTTCCCTAGGTGCCGGCTGAGCTAGAGGCCAAAATCTACAGGTAGGCACTTCGCAAAAAACACCTCTGTTTTCTTCCAAAAATTTGGATGTGTCCACGTTGCGCTTTGGGGCGTTTCCTGTCGCGGGCGCTAGGCCTACCCACACAAGTGAGGTATCATATTTATCGGGAGACTTGGGGGAACGCTGGGTGGAAGGAAATTTGTGGCTCCTCTCAGATTCCAGAACTTTCTGCCACAGAAATGTGAGGAACATGTGTTTTTTTAGCCAAATTTTGAGGTTTGCAAAGGATTCTGGGTAACAGAACCTGGTCCGAGCCCCGCAAGTCACCCCTCCTTCGGTTCCCTATGTCTCTAGTTTTCAGAAATGCACAGGTTTGGTAGGTTTCCCTAGGTGCCGGCTGAGCTAGAGGCCAAAATCTACAGGTAGGCACTTCGCAAAAAACACCTCTGTTTTCTTCCAAAAATTTGGATGTGTCCACGTTGCGCTTTGGGGCGTTTCCTGTCGCGGGCGCTAGGCCTACCCACACAAGTGAGGTATCATTTTTATCGGGAGACTTAGGGGAACGCTGGGTGGAAGGAAATTTGTGGCTCCTCTCAGATTCCCGAACTTTCTGCCACAGAAATGTGAGGAACATGTGTTTTTTTAGCCAAATTTTGAGGTTTGCAAAGGATTCTGGGTAACAGAACCTGGTCCGAGCCCCGCAAGTCACCCCTCCTTGGGTTCCCTAGGTCTCTAGTTTTCAGAAATGCACAGGTTTGGTAGGTTTCCCTAGGTGCCGGCTGAGCTAGAGGCCAAAATCTACAGGTAGGCACTTCGCTAAAAACACCTCTGTTTTCTTCCAAAAATTTGGATGTGTCCACGTTGCGCTTTGGGGCGTTTCCTGTCGGGGGCGCTAGGCCTACCCACACAAGTTAGGTATCATTTTTACCGGGAGACTTGGGGGAACGCTGGGTGGAAGGAAATTTGTGGCTCCTCTCAGATTCCAGAACTTTCTGCCACAGAAATGTGAGGAACATGTGTTTTTTTAGCCAAATTTTGAGGTTTGCAAAGGATTCTGGGTAACAGAACCTGGTCCGAGCCCCGCAAGTCACCCCTCCTTGGATTCCCCTAGGTCTCTAGGTTTCAGAAATGCACAGGTTTGGTAGGTTTCCCTAGGTGCCGGCTGAGCTAGAGGCCAAAATCTACAGGTAGGCACTTCGCAAAAAACACCTCTGTTTTCTTCCAAAAATTTGGATGTGTCCACGTTGCGCTTTGGGGCGTTTCCTGTCGCGGGCGCTAGGCCTACCCACACAAGTGAGGTATCATATTTATCGGGAGACTTGGGGGAACGCTGGGTGGAAGGAAATTTGTGGCTCCTCTCAGATTCCCGAACTTTCTGCCACAGAAATGTGAGGAACATGTGTTTTTTTAGCCAAATTTTGAGGTTTGCAAAGGATTCTGGGTAACAGAACTTGGTCCGAGCCCCGCAAGTCACCCCTCCTTGGGTTCCCTATGTCTCTAGTTTTCAGAAATGCACAGGTTTGGTAGGTTTCCCTAGGTGCCGGCTGAGCTAGAGGCCAAAATCTACAGGTAGGCACTTCGCAAAAAACACCTCTGTTTTCTTCCAAAAATTTGGATGTGTCCACGTTGCGCTTTGGGGCGTTTCCTGTCGCGGGCGCTAGGCCTACCCACACAAATGAGGTATCATTTTTATCGGGAGACTTGGGGGAACGCTGGGTTGGAGGAAATTTGTGGCTCCTCTCAGATTCCCGAACTTTCTGCCACAGAAATGTGAGGAACATGTGTTTTTTTAGCCAAATTTTGAGGTTTGCAAAGGATTCTGGGTAACAGAACCTGGTCCGAGCCCCACAAGTCACCCCTCCTTGGATTCCCCTAGGTCTCTAGTTTTCAGAAATGCACAGGTTTGGTAGGTTTCCCTAGGTGCCGGCTGAGCTAGAGGCCAAAATCTACAGGTAGGCACTTCGCAAAAAACACCTCTGTTTTCTTCCAAAAATTTGGATGAGTCCACGTTGCGCTTTGGGGCGTTTTCTGTTGCGGGCGCTAGGCCTACCCACACAAGTTAGGTATCATTTTTATCGGGAGACTTAGGGGAACGCTGGGTGGAAGGAAATTTGTGGCTCCTCTCAGATTCCCGAACTTTCTGCCACAGAAATGTGAGGAATGTGTTTTTTTAGCCAAATTTTGAGGTTTGCAAAGGATTCTGGGTAACAGAACCTGGTCCGAGCCCCGCAAGTCACCCCTCCTTGGATTCCCCTAGGTCTCTAGGTTTCAGAAATGCACAGGTTTGGTAGGTTTCCCTAAGGGCGGCTGAGCTAGAGGCCAAAATCTACAGGTAGGCACTTCGCAAAAAACACCTCTGTTTTCTTCCAAAAATTTGGATGTGTCCCTGTTGCGCTTTGGGGCGTTTCCTGTCGCGGGCGCTAGGCCTACCCACACAAGTTAGGTATCATTTTTACCGGGAGACTTGGGGGAACGCTGGGTGGAAGGAAATTTGTGGCTCCTCTCAGATTCCAGAACTTTCTGCCACAGAAATGTGAGGAACATGTGTTTTTTTAGCCAAATTTTGAGGTTTGCAAAGGATTCTGGGTAACAGAACCTGGTCCGAGCCCCGCAAGTCACCCCTCCTTGGATTCCCCTAGGTCTCTAGGTTTCAGAAATGCACAGGTTTGGTAGGTTTCCCTAGGTGCCGGCTGAGCTAGAGGCCAAAATCTACAGGTAGGCATTTCGCAAAAAACACCTCTGTTTTCTTCCAAAAATTTGGATGTGTCCACGTTGCGCTTTGGGGCGTTTCCTGTCGCGGGCGCTAGGCCTACCCACACAAGTGAGGTATCATTTTTATCGGGAGACTTGGGGGAACGCTGGGTGGAAGGAAATTTGTGGCTCCTCTCAGATTCCCGAACTTTCTGCCATAGAAATGTGAGGAACATGTGTTTTTTTAGCCAAATTTTGAGGTTTGCAAAGGATTCTGGGTAACAGAACCTGGTCCGAGCCCCGCAAGTCACCCCTCCTTGGGTTCCCTATGTCTCTAGTTTTCAGAAATGCACAGGTTTGGTAGGTTTCCCTAGGTGCCGGCTGAGCTAGAGGCCAAAATCTACAGGTAGGCACTTCGCAAAAAACACCTCTGTTTTCTTCCAAAAATTTGGATGTGTCCACGTTGCGCTTTGGGGCGTTTCCTGTCGCGGGCGCTAGGCCTACCCACACAAATGAGGTATCATTTTTATCGGGAGACTTGGGGGAACGCTGGGTTGGAGGAAATTTGTGGCTCCTCTCAGATTCCCGAACTTTCTGCCACAGAAATGTTAGGAACATGTGTTTTTTTAGCCAAATTTTGAGGTTTGCAAAGGATTCTGGGTAACAGAACCTGGTCCGAGCCCCGCAAGTCACCCCTCCTTGGATTCCCCTAGGTCTCTAGTTTTCAGAAATGCACAGGTTTGGTAGGTTTCCCTAGGTGCCGGCTGAGCTAGAGGCCAAAATCTACAGGTAGGCACTTCGCAAAAAACACCTCTGTTTTCTTCAAAAAATTTGGATGTGTCCACGTTGCGCTTTGGGGCGTTTCCTGTTGCGGGCGCTAGGCCTACCCACACAAGTTAGGTATCATTTTTATCGGGAGACTTGGGGGAACGCTGGGTGGAAGGAAATTTGTGGCTCCTCTCAGATTCCCGAACTTTCTGCCACAGAAATGTGAGGAATGTGTTTTTTCAGCCAAATTTTGAGGTTTGCAAAGGATTCTGGGTAACAGAACATGGTCCGAGCCCCGCAAGTCACCCCTCCTTGGATTCCCCTAGGTCTCTAGGTTTCAGAAATGCACAGGTTTGGTAGGTTTCCCTAGGTGCCGGCTGAGCTAGAGGCCAAAATCTACAGGTAGGCACTTCGCAAAAAACACCTCTGTTTTCTTCCCAAAAATTTGGATGTGTCCACGTTGCGCTTTGGGGCGTTTCCTGTCGCGGGCGCTAGGCCTACCCACACAAGTGAGGTATCATTTGTATCGGGAGACTTGGGGGAACGCTGGGTGGAAGGAAATTTGTGGCTCCTCTCAGATTCCAGAACTTTCTGCCACAGAAATGTGAGGAACATGTGTTTTTTTAGCCAAATTTTGAGGTTTGCAAAGGATTCTGGGTAACAGAAACTGGTCCGAGCCCCGCAAGTCACCCCTCCTTGGATTCCCCTAGGTCTCTAGGTTTCAGAAATGCACAGGTTAGGTAGGTTTCCCTAGGTGCCGGCTGAGCTAGAGGCCAAAATCTACAGGTAGGCACTTCGCAAAAAACACCTCTGTTTTCTTCCAAAAATTTGGATGTGTCCACGTTGCGCTTTGGGGCGTTTCCTGTTGCGGGCGCTAGGCCTACCCACACAAGTGAGGTATCATTTTTATCGGGAGACTTAGGGGAACGCTGGGTGGAAGGAAATTTGTGGCTCCTCTCAGATTCCCGAACTTTCTGCCACAGAAATGTGAGGAACATGTGTTTTTTTAGCCAAATTTTGAGGTTTGCAAAGGATTCTGGGTAACAGAACCTGGTCCGAGCCTCGCAAGTCACCCCTCCTTGGGTTCCCTATGTCTCTAGTTTTCAGAAATGCACAGGTTTGGTAGGTTTCCCTAGGTGCCGGCTGAGCTAGAGGCCAAAATCTACAGGTAGGCACTTCGCAAAAAACACCTCTGTTTTCTTCCAAAAATTTGGATGTGTCCACGTTGCGCTTTGGGGCGTTTCCTGTCGCGGGCGCTAGGCCTACCCACACAAATGAGGTATCATTTTTATCGGGAGACTTGGGGGAACGCTGGGTTGGAGGAAATTTGTGGCTCCTCTCAGATTCCCGAACTTTCTGCCACATAAATGTGAGGAACATGTGTTTTTTTAGCCAAATTTTGAGGTTTGCAAAGGATTCTGGGTAACAGAACCTGGTCCGAGCCCCGCAAGTCACCCCTCCTTGGATTCTCCTAGGTCTCTAGTTTTCAGAAATGAACAGGTTTGGTAGGTTTCCCTAGGTGCCGGCTGAGCTAGAGGCCAAAATCTACAGGTAGGCACTTCGCAAAAAACACCTCTGTTTTCTTCCAAAAATGTTGATGTGTCCACGTTGCGCTTTGGGGCGTTTTCTGTTGCGGGCGCTAGGCCTACCCACACAAGTTAGGTATCATTTTTATCGGGAGACTTGGGGGAACGCTGGGTGGAAGGAAATTTGTGGCTCCTCTCAGATTCCCGAACTTTCTGCCACAGAAATGTGAGGAATGTGTTTTTTTAGCCAAATTTTGAGGTTTGCAATGGATTCTGGGTAACAGAACCTGGTCCGAGCCCCGCAAGTCACCCCTCCTTGGATTCCCCTAGGACTCTAGGTTTCAGAAATGCACAGGTTTGGTAGGTTTCCCTAAGGGCCGGCTGAGCTAGAGGCCAAAATCTACAGGTAGGCACTTCGCAAAAAACACCTCTGTTTTCTTCCCAAAAATGTGGATGTGTCCACGTTGCGCTTTGGGACGTTTCCTGTCGCGGGCGCTAGGCCTACCCCCACAAGTGAGGTATCATTTTTATCGGGAGACTTGGGGGAACGCTGGGTGGAAGGAAATTTGTTGCTCCTCTCAGATTCCAGAACTTTCTGCCACAGAAATGTGAGGAACATGTGTTTTTTTAGCCAAATTTTGAGGTTTGCAAAGGATTCTGGGTAACAGAACCTGGTCCGAGCCCCGCAAGTCACCCCTCCTTGGATTCCCCTAGGTCTCTAGGTTTCAGAAATGCACAGGTTTGGTAGGTTTCCCTAGGTGCCGGCTGAGCTAGAGGCCAAAATCTACAGATAGGCACTTCGCAAAAACACCTCTGTTTTCTTCCAAAAATTTGGATGTGTCCACGTTGCGCTTTGGGGCGTTTCCTGTCGCGGGCGCTAGGCCTACCCACACAAGTGAGGTATCATTTTTATCGGGAGACTTGGGGGAACGCTGGGTGGAAGGAAATTTGTGGCTCCTCTCAGATTCCCGAACTTTCTGCCACAGAAATGTGAGGAACATGTGTTTTTTTAGCCAAATTTTGAGGTTTGCAAAGGATTCTGGGTAACAGAACCTGGTCCGAGCCCCGCAAGTCACCCCTCCTTGGGTTCCCTATGTCTCTAGTTTTCAGAAATGCACAGGTTTGGTAGGTTTCCCTAGGTGCCGGCTGAGCTAGAGGCCAAAACCTACAGGTAGGCACTTCGCAAAAAACACCTCTGTTTTCTTCCAAAAATGTGGATGTGTCCACGTTGCGCTTTGGGGCGTTTCCTGTCGCGGGCGCTAGGCCTACCCACACAAATGAGGTATCATTTTTATCGGGAGACTTGGGGGAACGCTGGGTTGGAGGAAATTTGTGGCTCCTCTCAGATTCCCGAACTTTCTGCCACAGAAATGTGAGGAACATGTGTTTTTTTAGCCAAATTTTGAGGTTTGCAAAGGATTCTGGGTAACAGAACCTGGTCCGAGCCCCGCAAGTCACCCCTCCTTGGATTCCCCTAGGTCTCTAGTTTTCAGAAATGCACAGGTTTGGTAGGTTTCCCTAGGTGCCGGCTGAGCTACAGGCCAAAATCTACAGGTAGGCACTTCGCAAAAAACACCTCTGTTTTCTTCAAAAAATTTGGATGTGTCCACGTTGCGCTTTGGGGCGTTTCCTGTTGCGGGCGCTAGGCCTACCCACACAAGTTAGGTATCATTTTTATCGGGAGACTTGGGGGAACGCTGGGTGGAAGGAAATTTGTGGCTCCTCTCAGATTCCCGAACTTTCTGCCACAGAAATGTGAGGAATGTGTTTTTTTAGCCAAATTTTGAGGTTTGCAAAGGATTCTGGGTAACAGAACCTGGTCCGAGCCCCGCAAGTCACCCCTCCTTGGATTCCCCTAGGTCTCTAGGTTTCAGAAATGCACAGGTTTGGTAGGTTTCCCTAGGTGCCGGCTGAGCTAGAGGCCAAAATCTACAGGTAGGCACTTCGCAAAAAACACCTCTGTTTTCTTCCCAAAAATTTGGATGTGTCCACGTTGCGCTTTGGGGCGTTTCCTGTCGCGGGCCCTAGGCCTACCCACACAAGTGAGGTATCATTTGTATCGGGAGACTTGGGGGAACGCTGGGTGGAAGGAAATTTGTGGCTCCTCTCAGATTCCAGAACTTTCTGCCACAGAAATGTGAGGAACATGTGTTTTTTTAGCCAAATTTTGAGGTTTGCAAAGGATTCTGGGTAACAGAAACTGGTCCGAGCCCCGCAAGTCACCCCTCCTTGGATTCCCCTAGGTCTCTATGTTTCAGAAATGCACAGGTTAGGTAGGTTTCCCTAGGTGCCGGCTGAGCTAGAGGCCAAAATCTACAGGTAGGCACTTCGCAAAAAACACCTCTGTTTTCTTCCAAAAATTTGGATGTGTCCACGTTGCGCTTTGGGGCGTTTCCTGTTGCAGGCGCTAGGCCTACCCACACAAGTGAGGTATCATTTTTATCGGGAGACTTAGGGGAACGCTGGGTGGAAGGAAATTTGTGGCTCCTCTCAGATCCCAGAACTTTCTGCCACAGAAATGTGAGGAACATGTGTTTTTTTAGCCAAATTTTGAGGTTTGCAAAGGATTCTGGGTAACAGAACCTGGTCCGAGCCCCGCAAGTCACCCCTCCTTGGATTCCCCTAGGTCTCTAGTTTTCAGAAATGCACAGGTTTGGTAGGTTTCCCTAAGTGCCGGCTGAGCTAGAGGCCAAAATCTACAGGTAGGTACTTCGCAAAAAACACCTCTGTTTTCTTCCAAAAATTTGGATGTGTCCACGTTGCGCTTTGGGGCGTTTCCTGTCGCGGGCGCTAGGCCTAACCACACAAGTGAGGTATCATTTTTATCGGGAGACTTGGGGGAACATAGATTAGCAAAACAAGTGTTATTGCCCCTTGTCTTTCTCTACATTTTTTCCTTCCAAATATAGGAGAGTGTGTAAAAAAGACATCTATTTGAGAAATGCCCTGTAATTCACATGCTAGTATGGTCACCCCGGAATTCAGAGATGTGCAAATAACCACTGCTCCTCAACACCTTATCTTGTGCCCTTTTTGGAAATACAAAGGTTTTCTTGATAGCAATTTTTTACTCTTTATATTTCAGCAAATTAATTGCTGTATACCCGGTATAGAATGAAAACGCACTGCAGGGTGCAGCTCATTTTTTGGCTCTGGGTTTCTTGGGTTCTTGATGAACCTACAAGCCCTATATATCCCCGCAACCAGAGGAGTCCAGCAGACGTAACGGTATATTGCTTTTGATAATCTGACATTGCAGGGAAAAGTTACAGAGTAAAACGTAGAGAAACATTTATGTTTTTTTCACCTCAATTTCAATATTTCTGTTTTTCAGTTGTTATTTTCTGTAGGAAACCCTTGTAGGATCTACACAAATGACCCCTTGCTGAATTCAGAATGTTGTCTACTTTTCAGAAATGTTTAGGTTTCTGGGATCCAGCATTGGTTTCATGCCCATTTCTGTCACTGACTGGAAGGAGGCTGAAAGCACAAAAAATTGCAAAAATGGGGTATGTCCCAGTAAAATGCCAAAATTGTGTTGAAAAATTGGGTTTCCTGATTCAAGTCTGCATGTTCCTGAAAGCTGGGAAGCTGCTGAGTTTAGCACTGTAAACTCTTTGTTGATGCCATTTTCAGGGGAAAAACCACAAGCCTTCTTCTGCAGCCACTTTTTCAATTTTTTTTTAAAAAAACGAAATGTTCCCTGTATTTTGGCCAATTTCTTGGCCTCTTTCAGGGGAACCCACAAAGTCTGGGTACCTCTAGAATCCCTAGGATGTTGGAAAAAAAGGACGCAAATTTGGCTTGGTTAGCTTATGTGGACAAAAAGTTATGAGGGCCTAAGTGCGAACTGCCCCAAATAGGCAAAAAAAGGCCTGGCACAGGAGGGGGAAAAGGCCTGGCAGCGAAGGGGTTAAAGTCATAGTATAAGAGAAACAAGGATATATTATTCTAATTGGGAAAGGTAAAATTTAGGGAAATAAATATTATGAATGAGAACTCACTGGGGCCAGCAGAGCCATCAGCCATGGCTGTGGTGGTGGCATTGGAACTTCCACCTACTGCGGCACGGGTGGTGGCATCCTTCTCGGCCCAACCCTCTGATTCCCTAATCTTGCCCTTGGGTACTTATGTAAGAAATAAAGAAGATAAAAATAGATTAGTGGAACAGTTAATGTACTAGACATTATTTTGACAGGCAAAGGCAATAACATATTGACAATGCACTTTTGTAAATCAGATCGCCTATATCATCGAGTTGACCTATTCCTATTTTCTGAAAACTTATTTAAGCCCTATTCCAAATTTCCTAAACTTCATTTGGCAATACTAATGCATTGCAATGAATGATCTTTGCTTCTCAACTCCCAATTCTGTTGATGGGCCAACTCAGGCAGTTTCCCTTTTTAGTGCATAGTTGCATTCTATACATCACTGGGAGGTTACGTGGGTCAGTACAAGCTACATAAAAAGAAAGACACAGAGAACACTAACTCACTGATATTATATTACTACTACTACCACAGTTCCACTATCTTAGTGACAGGACAGAGGAGTAAGCGTAACTCCTTAAATAATGATCCCAATCGAGCACCTACAATAACGAAAGGAACTAGGCAGCACTAAGCACCTCAAATTGGATCACATGATATTTGTAACATTACATTAACTTAGCTTACCTATGAGGGTGAGCAACATTCTATTTGAAAAAAAAAGTACAATGTAGGACACAACAAAATTTGTAATAATTACTAGTACTCACCAAGTCCCGCAACCTGGACGCCCATCAGGTTGAGCAGTTCCCATTCCTGGTCCAGGATATTGGCCCAGCAGTGTATTAGCTGTTTCTTGGTGCCCTGAACCCCAGTACATCAGCGAAGGAAATGGTGCACACTTCCCCACAGTAGCTGATGCTCCCGCAGGCCATACCCACTACAAGGCCTGCCGCCTGGTGCCAGCATGGAAGAGAGGGGGTGCTGCACACAAAAAACAAGTGCCGCCACCTCCTCCTTGCTAAAAATGGTGCACCTCCTGGTGATGCCGGCGCCCGGAGGGTGTGCAGTTCACTGCACTCCTGCACTGGTGCTGCCTCTCCATGCTCTGCCATGGCGCTGGTAGGGATTTTAAAAAAAAGGATGAAAGAGAAAGAATAGAGAGGTAGAAATTAGGAAATTGTGGGTAAACAAAAAGGGACAAAAAAGTCACAGAAAAAAAGAGACAAAAACGTAAAATTCACCAACACAAATACACACACAAAGAAAATAAATGTAAAAAATGAGGATAAGTAAGAATGGCAAAGATAAAGTATAGATTGAAAAGTAGGCCCAGCACCATGCACAGAATAGGAAAAACGAGATCGCCGTGTGCACAGGTAACTGTGAGGTGCCATTTGCGTTTGTGTTGCAACCTAGAGTGCGTTACTCGCACCAATCAGTGCAAACGGGTGGGCGAGCACAACTCCGACGATTCACGCAGATTGAGGCAGGGTTTTTTTGACAGTCCACTGAATTCCACATAGTGGAACTCCGCGAACCGCGCCCACTCCTAGTAAGAAAACAGTCTTTCTGCTGTGTATTCTTGAAACTTTAAAAGTACATTTTTCCTCTATGAGTGACTGTTTACATTTATCTCATGGTTTCTGTGCATTTAGCACCTTAAAACTGCTGTTTTATTTTGACCCGTGACTGTTTAAATTTCTGGCCTATTTTTCCCCCATACTGTGCTAAGGTCTGTGAAAGTCAACTCCCCTGTCTCAGTTTCCCTTTGAGGTAAAAAAGGCAAAATACACATCAGAAGCTAACCAGAGTGTGTTTAAGAGATTGCTTAATCTGCTTTATGGTTTCAACTGTGTTTAGAAAGTGTATGTATCACTCGTGTTTTGCTTGAAAAATAAGTTTAATTGGCCGATAAGCAGTATTTTAGTGGCTTCAGAATTGTGCCTTACCTGCAGAGTTGAACAGGAACTACAAAGTATGGATTGAGCCTCTCTGTATCCAAGGAGATTCTGACTTCAGGAGCACCTCCCTGTCCCCTGCCCAGTAGCCTGTTTTTAAGGTCCCTTGTCCCTTGTATAGGTTTCCTACTTGTTGTTGCATCTGTGCCCTGATTGGTTGATAGAGTTAAGGTTTCCAATGGACTTAGGGTTTAGGGTTTGATTTCTGGTTGAGGGTTAGGGCTAGGGTTCTGATTTATTCCTATGGCTTGGGTTTCTGTTGGATTAAAGATTTAGGGTTTGGATTATCTAATAGGGCTATGATTAGGTAATAGGCCAGGTCTCCCATTGGTGGTAGGGTTAAGGCCTATGGTTCTAATTGGTTAGGGCTAGGGTTCCCATTGGCTAAAGGTCACCTAACCTAGTGCTATTTCAGCCTAGGTTTCAGGGCGTCTCAGCCTGGGCATCGAGGCTAAAGGCAGAGATGACATGTGCAGTTTCCTGTTTAGGCCTGTGAAGGCCAGGTTGGGCCTATTGCCAGAAATGCTGCCCTTTTTCCATTCACCAGCAACCACATCACGCTATCCCCCTCCACAAACCTAGTAGAACTGTCTCAGCAAATGCCCTAGCCACATTTCAGTGTCTCAACAACCACTACAAAACCCCATAAACCATACCTATACAACCTTCTAGCCCACCTACCACAAAATGGCACCTTCATTCTCACACAAAACACCACTCAATCAATCAATAAATCAATCAAAGAAATTTGTAGAGCGCGCTACTCACCCGTTAGGGTCTCAAGGCGCTGTGGGGAGGGATGTAGGAGGGGGAGGGGGAGCGGGGGAGGGAGGGCCACTGGTCGAACAGCCAAGTCTTGAGATTCTTTCTGAAGACCAGTAGGTCTGTGGTTTTGCAAAGGTCGGTGGGGAGGGAGTTCCAGGTTTTGGGGGCGAGGTAGGAGAAGGACCTGCCTCCTGTGGTGGTGTGCTGTATGCGGGGGACTGTGGCTAGGGCGAGGTCGGCTTTTCGGAGGTTGCGTGTGGGAGTGTGGAAGTTTACTCTTTCATTGAGGTAGGTTGGGACGGTGTTGTGGAGGGATTTGTGTGCGTGGATGAGGATCTTGAATGTGATTCTCTTGTCTATGGGGAGCCAGTGTAGGGATTTGAGGTGTGGTGAGAGTCGTTCGTGTCGGGGGAAGCCAAGGACGAGGCGCGCGGCTGTGTTCTGGATTCTTTGGAGTTTGCGTTTGAGTTTGAGTGTGGTGCCGGCGTAGAGGGCGTTGCCGTAGTCCAGTCTGCTGCGGATGAGTGCGTGTGTGACTGTCTTTCTGGTCTCTGGGGGGATCTATTTGAAGGATTTTTTTAGGATGCGGAGTGTGTGGAAGCAGGAGGAGGTTAGAGCATTGATTTGCTGTGTCATGGAGAGGGAGGGGTCGAGGATGATGCTGAGGTTGCATGCGTGGGTCGCGGGGTGGGTGCGGGGCCTAGGGCGGTTGGCCACCAGGAGGCGTCCCATGTGGTTTTGTTGGGGCCGAAGATGATGACTTCGGTTTTTATTGAGTTGAGCTTGAGATGGTTAGTGGTCATCCAGTTGGGGGTGTTTAGGAGAGCGGTTTGTAGGTTGGTTTTGGTGGTGGTGGGGTTGCGGGTGAGGGAGAGGATGAGTTGGGTGTCATCTGCATATGAGAGGATGGTGATTCCGTGTGCTCGGAGAATGTTGGCTAGGGGGATCATGTAGATGTTGAAGAGTGTGGGGCTGAGAGAGGACCCTTGGGGGACTCCGCAGGTGATCTTGGTAGTGTTGGAGTGGAAGGGAGGGAGGCGGACTCTCTGGGTTCGGTCGTGAAGAAGGAGAGCCAGTCTAAGGCTTTGTGGCAGATTCCTATGTTGTGGAGGCGTGTGCGGAGTGTGTGGTGGCAGACGGTGTCAAAAGCTGCAGAGAGGTCTAGGAGGCCTTTGTCGACTTTGGTCCTGATGTCGTCAGTGCATGCGATGAGGGCGGTTTCTGTGCTGTGGTTCTTGCGGAACCCAGATTGTGAGGGGTCAAGGGTGTTGGTTTCTTGGAGGAAGTGGGTTAGGCGAGTGTTGACTAATTTCTCTGCAACCTTGGTGGGGAACGGGAGGAGGGAGATGGGGCGGTAGTTGGAGAGGATCTCCGGGTCGGCTTGTTTTTTTTTCAGGAGAGCGGTAATTTCCGCGTGCTTCCAGGGGTCTGGGTAGGTGGTGGAGTTGATTATGTTGTAGAGTATGGGGGCGATGGTAAGGCTAACTTTGTTGTAGATGCATTGTGGACAGGGGTCGGAGGGGGAACCGGAGTGGATGGAGTTCATGGTTTCTTCGGTTTCTTCGTGTGTGGTAGGTGTCCATGTGGATAGTGTGGTGGGGGGTCTTGGGGGGGTTGAGTTGGGTGGGAGAGGGGTATGTGTGGTGGGTGTGTGTGATGTGAAGCTGTTGTGGATGTACAGGATTTTGTGGAGGAAGTGGTTGGAAAGGGCGTCACTTAGGGGCTGCGTGTTTGTGTGTGGGGTCTATGTTGCTGGCTTTGGGTTTGGCAAGTTCGTTGATGATGGTGAAGAGTTCCTTGCTGTTTTGGGAGTTGTTGTCCAGACGTGTCTTGTAGTGAACTTTTTTAGCGGTGCATATGAGTTGGTGATGGGTGCGAAAGTTGGTTGAGGAGGGTTCTAGTCTCCATATTTTCTCAGCTTGGCGGCATTTGAGCTTGGAGTCTTGGAGTTCAGGGGTGAACCATGGGGCGTTCTTGCTGTTGCGGGTGGTGATGTGTCTTCTGAGGGGTGCTAGTGTGTCTGCGCAGGTAGCGATCCATTTGGAGAAGTTGTGTGCTCCTGCGTTGGTATCGTTGGTGTGGGGGGGATTATGGGCCAGTTGGGAGTTTAGTCATTCTGTGGGGATCTTGTCCCACATGCGGTAGGGTGTGGTGTGTTGATTGTAGTGTGTGGTGAAGGAGAAGTAGACGCAGCGGTGGTCTCTCCAGAGGAGTTCGGTTGTGTGGGTGTAGGCTATGTGTTGGCTTGAGGTAAAGATTGCGTCCAGCGTGTGTCCTGCTGCGTGGGTGGGTGCGGTGACCAGTTGTTTGAGTCCGAGGTTGTTGAGGTTGTCTATGAGGGAGGTAGTGTTGTGGTCTTGTGGGTTTTCTAAGTGAAAGTTGAAATCACTGAGGATGATGTAGTCTGTGGAGGTGAGGGTGTACGGGCTGATGCTGTCTGCAATGGTGCCGCAGAAGGCGGGGCGTGGTCCGGGTGGTCTGTAGATTAGTGTACATCTGAGGGTGGAGTTGTTGTTGATGTGGACGAGGAAGTGCATGTGTTCAGTGTTGCCGATAGTGTCTTGGGAGCTGGTGGTGACTTTGATGGTGTCTATGTGTAGGATGGCAATGCCTCCGCCTGGCTTGTTTAGGCGGTCTTTGCATTGGAGTTTGTATCCCTTGGGGGTGGCTATGGCTATGTCGGCTTCTGAGGAGAGGTTGGTCCAGGTTTCCGTGAGGAAGGCAATGTCAGGTGAGTGTGTAGTGATGAGGTCCCAGAGTTCTATGGCATGTTTGTGAAGGGAGCGGATGTTGAGTAGCATGCAGTTCAGGTGGTTGTGGTGGGTGGCGTTGGTGTGGTGCGTGAGGGTGTTGTTGCGGGGTGTGTTCTGGTTGTGGGCTGGTGTGCTGCGGGGTTGGTTGGTGGGGGCAGGGTGGGTGAGTTTTGTGTTGGGGTGTTGTGTTTGTTGAAGGTGGGGTCGCTATAGTTGGTGTGTGGTGTGAGGGATGACGAGCAGGAGAAGTGGCAGGTGTAGCAGGTGAAGGGGCCATGAGTGTGTGTGGGGCTAGATGTGGTGCATGTGCGGTGGGGGCCTGGGTTGAGGGAGTGGAGGGTCAGGGGGGAGTAGGTGTGTCTGGGAGGGCCAGGGGTTCTGGCGCTGGGCGCGGTCCAGGCGCGGACGGGCGCAGACGGGCTTGCCTTTGGTGCGCCGCGGCTGCCATAAGAGGAGGAGATGGTGGGAGTGGCAGCTGGGAGGCGGGAGGGCCTGTCCTATGAGAGGGCTGGGGGGTGGGGCCGCAGGGGACGCAGCGGCGGGGATTGGAAGAGAGAAAGCGGTGAGAGAACGAGGGGGTGGTGGGAGGGGCTGCAGGGGACACAGCGGCGGGGAAAGAAGCAAAGAGTGAAATGGAAAAAGGTGATGGTGCGGAAGGCGGAGCAGAGAGCTACCTACCTGCAGGGAGTGTCAAAGGTTGCTCACTGCTAGCGCGCCGCGGCTGCCATAAAAGGAGGGGAGGGTGGGAGTGGCAGCTGGGAGGCGGGAGGGCCTGTCCTATAAGAGGGCTGGTGGGTGGGGCCGCAGGGGTTTGGAACAGAGAAAATGGTGAGAGAAGGAGGGGGGAGGCGGGAGGGCCGCACAGGACGCAGCGGCGGGGATTGGTAGAGAGAAAACGGTGAGAGAAGGAGGATTGGAAGAGAGAAAACAGTGAGAGAACGAGGGGGAGGCAGGAGAGGCCGCAGGATGCAGCGGCAGGGATTGGAAGAGAGAAAACGGTGAGAGAAGGAGGGGGAGGTGGGAGGGGCTGCAGGGGACGCAGTGGCGGGGATTGGAAGAGAGAAAGCGGTAAGAGAACGAGGGGGAGGCGGGAGGGGCCGCAGGGGATGCAGAGGCGGGAAAAGAAGCAAAGAGTGAACGGGAAAAAGGTGTTGGTGCGGAAGGCGGAGCGGGGAGCGACCTACCTGCAAGCACTCTGTCATATACCACTAACAAATCCACATATCATCAACACAACACAAAACAATATAATACTGGACTTTAATCCATCCAGACACACATGCCCAGTTCATAAAAAAATCAGTTCTATACTTTTCGTGCTCCTAACAGACCCCTCTGTTTCACCACTAAACCTATACTCAGCCCTCCATCATATCATCCATCAACACCCTCATTCTCATTTTACCAAAAACACACAACCAAACAATTCTTATCCTCCACTCCACTACACATTTTACCTCTTCCAGTGATCACATCTAACACAAACACTCATAACTCCTATGCATCCCCTCTCACCCACCACATACACTCTGTTTCAAAACACATCACAATTGTCTTTATCATTCAAATTCCAGTCACCAATAGTACTTTACATGCATATCCTTCTCATAAAAAACACCACATCAATATCTCCCCTCACTACTCCACAAAATCCAAATATAACACACACACCAGCACATCAAAACCTCACACACACACACACACAGACTTTCCATCACAAATTAGAAACAAACACCTACTCCCACCCTCACAACTATACAAATAATATACATCTTAAGCAATGTTTACTCCCAAATTTTCGATCTTCACCAGCACCTACCTCAAATACTCTAATACAACAACTCTCATTCACCTGCCTCTCATCCATTGCACAATTTAGAACCTTAAAATATGACCCACATACTTCACCACTCTAAACAGATGCAAGCAAAATAAACAACATGCCACTTCTCACAAATTCACATCTCAATGTCTATGACACAATAAGGCTACTCTACGAAAACAACACAGCTCACCATCTCGCTCTCAGCTACCATCTCTACCACCGACACATGCAGACCCAACAAAATGCCTTCTAAGCCTACTGGATGAGGAATACAACATAGAAAAGCAAAACTATTGTGACCCTCATACAATTAATACCAGAATTATTGGCAAACCTACTACACATTCAAAATATACTGCTCACTCTTCTAGAAAACAAAGTCACACCACCACCAAAACACAATCTCTAAACTGCCTACTAATAAATGCTCGATCACTCTCTAATAACAAGCACCACATCAACGACCTAATCCATGACACACAAATTGACTTACTCTTCCAAACTGTGTAGTGTCTTGCATGATATAGAACACAACATTTCTGGCTCCCAGCAGACTCCATATAAGTGTGATATAATCACTAGAATAGATTGTAATGAAAGTTTGGTTTAGAATGTTAGAGTTGACAAGTGCACGCAGAGGTACAGCTCCTTGTGTGACCTAGTCATTGATGAGTACTAGGCTCGGAAAGACACTACAACTGGTGATGAGATAGGGTATAAGTAACCTGAAGAATAAAGTGATCTCCTTGAGGGTCTGCCGTGGCCCAAGCAAACTGCTTGTGCATTCCACTTGTGCCTATGTCGAAGTGACGATTTGACAGTTGGCGTGTGTGGAGTCAAAGCACAACTCCAGCCAGTGGAAAGCATGTGAATGGAAAGAGAGCGACATGGAAGTCTACGCATTGTTGGTCAAGAAGTTAACGCCAAGATCATATGAAATAGTTCCACATTGCCACACAAAATAAAGTTACACATTGTATAGAGTATTAATGCTGAAAGCAGATTCAACCAGTTTACAAAGAGCAGCTCAAGACAATTATCATTTATCAAATAATGCTACAAACAGAAGCGTTGCAAGGCAGAGATCAATCAGGTGTAAGAAAATGCAGGCTGAAGAGTAAAAAGAATAAAATAGATGAATTTCTAAGCCCCTCTTCATAGTCATCATATCATAGTGGACGGTGTCCGCAAGAAAAGTCCCTGGAGTTGTGCTAATGGAGTGTTTCATATTTACAGGGTTGATTGACAGAACCACACATGCAGCTACCCTGCACTCATTGCACCGAGAACGTCAATACCACACCTTCATTTACAATGGAAAATGTTACCACAAATATGCCTTTACCACGCATGCCTTTATAATGAGAATTGTATTGAAGAATCATGTTTCGTAAAGGCATATGCATGGTAAAACTTGAAGTGATAAGTAGCATAAAGTACATAGGTATCACCTTAAACAAACTGAAATTACGCATATTGCAACTTCTAAGAGCAATAGCAAATAGAGACTAGTTCTATGTCATTGCCAAACATATTTGGGAATACCATGCTGGACATTATAAGGATATTATAAGGATATTCGCTATTATGGTATCCATTAAGTGAAAACCAACATAAGGGGGGGGAGATCGAGAGCTGACCCTTAGGAAACCAGAATCTAGATGGCTCATAATGATAGGAACAGAAAGAGGATATATGTATGGTAAGTTTTGATTCATTTTGTTGGACAACATAGGTGTTTAGGATATAAGTGATGGTTTTTGATTGAGTTGTTGTGGTGTTTTAGGGACTCCCATCGTATTAGTCCTGAAGAAGACCCACTGTGGAGCTGGGATTTGGCCCAAGATATAGAGCGGTCGACACGTCGACGAATATATCATAGTCTGGATTGGTTTCTGGATAAGATCTTTGGAGGATTGAAGGCATTGATTTAGACTCTCTGAGGATTTGGAATGGAGTTAATGCAGCAAACAAAAAAGAACCAACCAACTATTTTTACTGTTTTTTGTATAGGTTTTTGATTCATTGGAATATGTATTATTATTCTTTCTATCTATCGCAAGCACTTTTTCTCACACTATCTGTCCCTGGATGTGTTGTCCATTTAGGATGAATATATTAAATTGATATTTATGTATAAGTAAATAAATGAATATATATATTTATATGAATAAATAGCTTCTTTGCTTTCACCTATGCTGTTTTATGATGTATAAATAATTTGCAGGTTTCTCCCCGTTAGGGCATTGTTGTATGTAATGGCAGTGGAGTCGGAGTCAGGGATCACTGATATCAGTGACACAACACCTGGGACTCACAATGTGGCAGGACTTTGGAGGCACTGCAGCAGCATCAGGCCTGTGTTGCAGGTTGTGGTTGTTGCTCTCAGTGGGGACCATGGTTCCATTGCAGGCGACAGAGTGGGGTTGGAGAGCAGCGCCAGTTCCGAAGACCCTCTAAAGTTGATATGCTTCTTTTTTTCTTAGTTGCACCAGAAGTCACTTTCAAAGGCCTGGTAACTGGATTTGGTACCACTTAGCAAGTCAGGACTCTCAGTTAGAGAGACCTTTAACTGGAAGGTGAAGCCTTTGATGTCTCTAAGACTTTTTAACAGGTGGGAAGCTCAGTTCAAGCCCATGGAGAACCTTTGGAAGAAGGATGTAGAAAGCCACGGACCACTACGTACTCTTCAAAAATGAAGTTTTTCAACGCAGCCTGTTTTCCTTTAAAGAAAACGGACTGCATTTAAAAAAAGATTTCTTTATTTTAAAGCAATCACAGATATGATGGCCACCATCCCTGTGATTTTTGAGATTCACGGTGGGTGGCAAATTGCGACCTACCTCATTAATATTAATGAGGCAGGTCTATTTGTGACCCACCGGGAATCGCCAAAGAAACTCAATGGAGTTTCTTACTATGGTATTGCGATTCCCTAATTGTGGTTTGCATGGAATCGCAAATAGGAAATCACAAATCTAAATATTATTACATGTGGCCCTTAGTGCCTGATTTAGATCTTGGCAGAAACAGTCCTGAAGTAGAATTTTTGACTGAAAACCAGTCAGCCGATCAGTTGGTCCACCCACCGTATTTAGATGTTGGCAGTCCCATAGATCAAACGCCACATTCGACTGCCATCTCCACCAAGAAACACCATCCACATAAATGGCAGGAGAGGAAGAAGTGACTGATGACGGGGCCCCAACACACTACCTGTCATGCAGATTTGGATGTATTTTACTGCCAAAAAACAAGTGGCTGTCCGACCTACATTTCTGAGTTGGCAGATTGAGGGGGGAGTGAAAACTCACCTTTTTCCTCATTCTCCCTCATCCTTCAACAGGACACAACTCAACAACGCTTGACATCACTGCAGCCACCGAACCATGGAGAAAACACAACCCACCCCGATGGCGGACTCAAAAGTAGGGATGTCACATTGCGAGGGTACTTTGGGTGGGCACTGAAGTGGATGCCGGGACCACTGCAGGCATATACATGTCACAGTAATTTTTACATGCATATGTAGGATACATGATGGGGTCACACATGGCTGGGGACACACTGGCACAATATGCATATCACACACATACACAACTGTCATTGCAGTGTCATGATTCATTGCAATAATAATGTTTGCACCACAATGATTGTACATTCACACAGGACAATGGTGTCCATGTGTGCACAATGCAAGAGGACCTGTATGGGTGAGTCTGTGCTATCTGTTGTGTAAGTATGTGTGTGTATGTGTGGATTGGTTGTTTGAGATGGAGGGAGCTGGAGTGGTTGGTGTGGTTGGTGTGGTTGTGTCTGTATGTGTGTCACTTGCATTTGAGACCGATGCTGTTGTGTATGATGTGTTGCCATGTGACACATTCAGGTGAGTGTTGTTGTTGTGTGGTGGATGTTGTTGTGATGTGTGTAGATGTGTTTGTGTGTTTGTGTAACTGAGTGTAGTTGTGTTGGTTGCTGTTGTTGTGTCATGTGTGGGTGCGGTGTCATTGGTGTGTGTATGTTGTGGCATGGATGTATGTCAATGTGTGTTTTCGGCATGTACGGGTTGTGTTGTGTTGCAATAGCAATGGGTCATTGTGTGAATATGGTGTGTTGTGTAGTTCAGGGGCAAGCAAATGGCTAAGTGACAGTGTGCAACTGTCACTTACCTCTCTTCTGTAGCAACCACCATTATACAAAGTTCATTGGGTCCCGTCGCTGTTTTCCTCTGTCAGCAGTCCATCGCAAGTCAATCCGCTTTCAGAAATGCAACACCTAAATATGGCAGGCAGAACCCCATTGACTTGACGGTCTTTTCGGGTCCGTCAATGACGCAGCTCCTCCATCTCTTCCTTTTTACTCATCCCAAACCTCATCTTACTACTATAATCTCCAAAATAACACTTTCTAAACTCTTCCCTATTCTATCCCTCCATTAATATTAAATTCAGTCAAACTAACAGACTCAAATGTCCACCGCTCAACTTAACTCACATTCCCCTATACTAATTCACCACTAATCCTTTTGAGTTGCGGAGGAGCTTGCTACTCGCCAAAAAGCACTTTGCCATCTCATTAGGAGTAGTAAGCACTATATAAATACAATTACAATTGCAATGTGCATCCATGCTCTATGAAATTACTGTGCTTTTTAATATTCCCGTGCATAGGGCAGGTTTCACCCACACATTATTATAACACAATTGTAGTGAGCTGCACAGTGAGCAGGAGGAAGATATTTATGAGCTATCCATGACACACTGGAAAAAATTAGTAAGCAAGAAATAACACTTTCCCTCCTCCTCCATCTTCCATGCTATTGTCCTTAGCAGACCTATTTTACCTGCCTGATAAAAACTCTTACACTTAAAGTAATAGTCCCACCAAAGTGAACTCTAGCATACTTCCGATTTTTTCTTACTTTATCCTCCTAGACAGTTTCTCGTACTGAGATAAGATTTTTATTGTTCTAAACCAAATTTTTGTTGATTTTTGTTGCACAATCTTAAGGCCCATATTTATACTTTTTGACGCAAAAAAGCGCCGGCACTGGTTTGCGCCACAAAATGTACCGCCTACTAACGCCATTCCTATGTGCCAGGCAGGCGCCTTATTTAAGGATTGACATTAGCCGTTAGGGAAAAATTGGGGTGTGTGTCAACAAATGGTGCAAGTCAGATTAGAGTAAAAAATCATGTCTCAAACCGGACTTGGCCATTTTTTGACGCACAACCTCCATTGAAATGACTCCTGTCTTAGCAAAGACAGGAGTCATGCCCCCTTGCCCAATGGCCATGCCCAGGTGACTTCTGTCCCCTGGGCATGGCCATTGGGCACAGTGGCATGTAGGGGGGCCCAAGTTAGCCCCCCCCATGCCACTTTAAAAAAAACAAAAAATATATACTTACCCCTACTTACCTGAACTTACCTGGGAAGGGTCCCCCCATCCATGGGTGTCCTCCAGGGGTGGGCGAGGGTAGTGGGTGTCCCTGGGGGCAGGGAAGGGCATCTCTGGACTGCTTCCATGGTCAGAGAACATAGAAGTGGGCCCACATGTTCCTTAACGCCTGCCCTCACCCAGGCGTTAAAAAATGGCGCACATCAGGCTGTGCGCCGTTTTTTAGGGCCCACCCCCCTCCTGCACGTCAAAATGATGAAGGAGTATAAATAAGGTGCACAGGCCTTAAAGTCATTTTTTGATGAGAACGCCTACCTTGCATGTCATTAACGCAAGGTGGTTTCCCACATCCAGAAAATGACACACACAGAGGGATTTTGGCGTTTGCGGGGTTGGGCGCCATTGTATAAATATGGTGCAAGGTTTGCACTGAATGTGCATCAAACTTTTTGACATACATTCGGCACAGACAGAGTATAAATATGCCCCTAAATGTATATGCGGCTATGCCCTAACCAGTGTGGGAACGCGAATCCTTCAAGATGTTTGTTTTTTAATCCCAGCTCGAGTGGGCCCGCTGACACAACAAGTAAATCCTACTTGTAGTGATACCTCACACACTGAGACTTTGTGCATCTGGTGGCAGATGGTCTCTGTCTAGAGTGGGTAGTGGGCGGGCACAAACAAAGGAAGATGCCACTGCTACAAATCAGTAGCAAGAGAAGCCTAGATCTGCAGTACTGACAAAACGAATGGTCACAAGGAGAACAATAGTGCTGTCAAAGGATGATTTACAGCCAGCTGATGGGAATGATGACTTTGGGCTTGATGACCTATCATTCTATAAACAGCACTGATTCATGTTTCTAATGTATGAATAATATAAGCAATGAATGATCTGTGGATGATTGATGACCAACTTGCATTGCGATGCATTTTGTCAGGATTTAGCACATTGCTGATTGCTAATAAACTGTTACCTTTTACCACCATCCCCAGGGGGACATTCACTAAGGGGCTGATTTAAGAGCCCCTAGCACCTCCTTGCGCCACATTAGCGTCATTTTTGTTGATGCTAATGTGGCCCAACGAGGCCAAGATCGCTGAGCCAGATTTATAAAGTGGTGCAATGAATGCATTGCGCCACTTTGTAACCCTTTGCGCTAAATTATGCCTGCGCCAGGCCGTAAAAATGGCACAAAGATATCTAAAAAATTTCTTTGTGTCATTTTTGTTGCCACTTTTAACGCCTGCTCATGGCTTTCAATGGGCCTCAAGGGGCTTTACAGGATTAGCGTCAACATTTTTGGTGCTAGTCGTGCAAAGCTCCGAACTAGCGTTGAATATTTTGACTCTATTTTCCCTAACTACAGTCATGGTGCGCCGTATCTTAGATGCAGCGCACACATGGTTGCATAAGAGGGGGTCTAAGGGGCGCAAGGAAAGTGGTGCTGCGCTGGGTGCAGCACCACTTTCCTTAAATCAGGACCAGTTTTAGCACTGTGTTTGAATCACAAAAGTGATACAAATCACTGCTAAATCTTTTTTACTTATTTACTTTCAAGCGATAAACTTGTTTAGTGCTGAAAAATCACTTGAGAGTAGCACAAAGCAGCGCATAGTGCTGCTTTCCAATACTTAGCACCAAGGGAGCATACCATGGGTGGTACATGGTTGCTCCCATGCAACCACCCAAGGTTTCTGATGCTAAACCCCATGGCCTGAATTTAAGAAAAGTGGCACTGCATGGGATGCAGCGCCACTTTTATTCCACCCCTTAGTTCCTCTCGACTGCCACCATCTGTGGTCCATGTTTGATATGCGGTGCACCATGGCACAGGGTAGGAGCAATAGCATCAACATTTTTTATGCTATTGATGTACTATGCAGGATTAGCACCAAATGTTGGCGCTAATCCTGCAGAGTAGATAGGGGCCATTGGAAAACAATATTTAGACCCCCACTGGGCCATTTTTGCGGTCCCTAGCGGGGGAATGCCCCCTATGCATACGTTATGCCTGGTGCAGGCATAATGTGGCACAAGGGGTTTCAAAGTGCCACAACGCATACATTGGGCCACTTTGTAAATATGGCACCGCAAATTTGGCCTTGTTGGGCCACATTAGCGTTATAAAAAATTACACTAATGTGGTGCAAGGAGGCACTAAGCCTTCTTAAATCTGGGCTTATATACTTTCAAAAGTAGGCAAGGTTTGGCCTCAGAAAATAACACCCACTTCAGCCAGGTGCAAACAGAGAGCACATGCTCTGTATCACAGCAAAGAAAGACTGTGGAGGACATTGAAAGAACCAATTCATATTTATAGGTTCCAGACACATGCTCAGGGGCTTCTTAACTACAGCAAGTTTAATGTTAAGAGAGGACCTAGAAAGTTCAAAGAAATAGGAAAACTGGGGGCACATCCTATTCTGTTGATTTCGGAAAACCAAGTCATATAAGAAAGCAGGTTTGTAAGTATCAGGATATCAGAGAGCACCCATTTTCTGATTTTGAACATAGAAAGTATCACAGGCCAGTGTCAGACTCCTGAAACTCCTGCATAACTAACTGAAGACCCCACAACATGTAGAACATATTTCCAAACAATTCAGCATCTGGATGAAACTGAGAGAGTATTCTGAATCCAAACCACTGAGATTACTAAACTTAATTAGTAGAAGGCATGACAGTTGCTGCATGGTTACAAGAAACCGCTTTTGCCACAGGGCAGTGTTGAGTGTCAGTGATTCCCTCTCTTTGGCAGGCTCAGAGTTTTTACTCCCTCTCACCTTTCCGCTAGGGTTGATCCCCATTGAACTGCTTTCTATATGGACTGTGCACATTAAGCAGGCAAGGTTTGTCAGATTTGCAACATTAATGTTTTGTCAGCAACCACAAGTATCTGATAGAGGAACATCATATTGCATGATGAAACACACATCAAAGAAAGACACTTATGAAAAGTAGCATGGTACAGACCACCAAACTTCCACACATTGCTAAGGTACAACAGTGAGGACCCATCAACTGACACTAAGGCCCTCATTGTAACCCTGGGGGTGAGTGCTAATGTGGTGGTAATACGCCAGCAGGATGGCGGCAAGTACCCCCAAATGATGACTATGGCAGTGTGAACTCCCTTAGACAGCCAATGTACCACAGCAACCGCCACGGCGGAAACAACAGTCACCATGGCGGCAGCCAACAACAGGCAGGCGGGAGACAAAGTACTGCCCGCGATATTAAGACACACAAAACCGCCACCTTTTCCGGGGTGGTACCAACACCAACAAAAGCCTGGAGGAAATAGAGCTCAGAAGTGAAAGGACTCACCATTGGAGACACAGGGAAGAACCATGCCGCCATGAAACCCAAACTGCAAATTTTCCCGATAATCTTCTACATCATGCTCCACTTGGAACACCAACGCTGGCGAAGACGACGACGGTGAGTACAGCTGCTTAGCACACAAGGGAGAGTGGGAGGAAAATGAAAGTGATACATTTACGCAAAACACACACCTGACACACACACACCATGCACACAACCAGCTGCACACGTAAACCAATGGCACACAACACATGGCATAAGATAACATGGACCACAATGCTGGAGTAACGACAATGTATTAGCATAACAAAACCCACCAAATATATACAAATGTCCATAAAGGGCCAAAGCCCAGTCCAAAGTCATGAGGGCACACAGCCGGAGAGAATACTGCAGGGGCATCATTTTGCAAGTGGGAAGGCACCTCAGGGAGATGGGGGGAACCTCAGACAGATATGGGAACTTCCCCACTGGTTCTGGGTGGGGCAACATGCCCGTTGCTTTGTCCTGGGCAGCCCCTGCACTCCCTGATGGCTGAACTTCCACAACTGGTGGTGGGGGCCCATGACAGCTGGTGGTGGTGTTAGCCTGACAGCTTCTGCTGGCGAAATGTGCCTCGTCTCCTCCTCTCCATGGGTCGTGGATCCCTTACCCTTCCTGGCAGGGGAGGATGGGCTCTTCCCCTGTCTGCTGGTAGTGAAGGCTCCTTCTTCACAGCTGGTGCAGGCCCGTTCCCCTTCTTCACAGGTGGGGCGGGCCCCTTCACACTCTTCCCTGGTGGTGCAGGACTCTTCACACTTTTCCCTGGTGGTGAAGGACTCTTCCAACTCTTTCCAGGTGGTGTAGGCCCCTACACCTTCCCCTTCTTCCCTGATGGTGCTGGCTCCTTCCCCTTCTGTGTTGGGGGTTTGGTATCCTTACGACCATGAGTAGGTGGTGCTACCACTGTCCCAGTGGACTGTTTGGCTGAGGGGCTGGGCTGTGTTTTTGGTTCCCTGCCCATACGTGCAGGATGGGGACAGGGGGGTAGGGAAGAGGTCAAAATGGGAAAGGAAATACATTTTAGGGAAGGTGGGGCAGGTGGAGGGAGGAGTAATGGGAGTGGAGGATGAGGGAGTGGTTGTTGGAGGTGTATGTCTGCTGGACTTGGGTGCAGGTGTATGGGCTGTATGCTGATGTGAGATGGGTGGCTGGTAGGTGTGTGAATGCTTGTATTTGTGTCCCTCAGGAGTAGGGACAGACACGGTGGGAAAGGACACAGGGGACGCATGCATGGTTGTTGTGGAGGTGTCTGCCAGTGTGGTGTGTCTTCTGTTGGTGTGGTGATGCTGATAGTGGATGTAGATGTAATGCATGCAGGTGTGAGTGTGGATGTGACTTGGAGGGAGTTGGAGGAGGAGGAGGGGGGACAGTGGATGCAGTGGATTTTGTCATGTCTGCCACTGTATGGTATTTGTGTGAGTGTCTGTGGGATGAAGTGTGGTGCTTGTGTTAGCCTGTGCCACTCTTATGTGTTGCCTTGTGTGCATGCTCGTCTGTATGTGTGCCTGGGATGGGTTGGGGTTGAGGGGAGTAGGACTGGGAAATGGTAGTTGGAGGGGGGACGGTAGAAACAGGGACAATGGCTGCCATCAGAGAGTACGCCAGAGCCTGAATCAATCTCTGTTGGGCTGCCAATCCACAGTGGATGCCCTCCAGGAATGCATTGCATTGCTGCATCTGGGATGCTAGCCCGTGGATGGCATTCACAATGGTTGACTGCCCTACAGAGATGGATCTCAGGAGGTCAGTAGCCTCCTCACTCAGGGCAGCAGGGCTCACTGGGGCAGTGACTGAGGTGTCTGGTGAAGGAGATGCCCACCCTCCTGGGTGAGCGGGCACGGGCAACTCGCTGAGGAGCTCCTAGGAGGCCGGTGCTGGTACAGGGTGGCTGCTGTACCTGCAGCTGGGGTGGTCACAGAGGTGTCCACCACAAACAGGAAGCTCCCATCGGAGGAGGTATCTGAGTCGGCGTTGTCTCCTCTTAACTATGCTGTGGAGCTCCCCTCGCCCTCCATCCCACTGGTTCCCTCAGCCTCCAGGGTCATGTGGGATGCAGTTCCCTCTGTCGCCGGTGCCCCTGCTCCTCTGCCAGATGATGCTCATGCACACAGGGACAGGATGACAGAACAAAAAAGGAGGGGAGAGAGGAAAAAGGAAACACTGGGTCAAATACTGTACCAACACCACCGTTGGCATACACAGCACCCTCACACATAGGGAACAGGCCTAAGCAATATTGCACTAACAGTGATATGGCTAGTCACCAAGGCATGATGAGGAGCACACACCGCCAACTGCAGCACACCTGGAACCCACGTTGCCCTGCCTGAAAGTGACTACTAACAGGCTAGGTTACCTGTATTTGCCATGCAACCATTACCCTTCAGAGGACCCACTTTGCAATGTCTGGCCTGGCTTAGGGGCACCCACTAACACACAACAACCACCCGGATACCCCCCATCAGCCAAAATATGTAATGATATCCACTGTACTCACCCCCTTGTGGCTTCTGTGATTCCCTCAAGCGCCAATCCAGCTCAGGGTACACCACTGCCAATATGCGGGTCATCGGGGGGTCAGGGTCCAACGGGCACCCCTTCCTCATTGGGAGGCCATCCCCAGCTGGGCCTCCGCAGTCTTCCGTGCCCAGCGTCACAGGTCCTCCCACTGTTTATGACAGTGGGTGCTCCGTCTGCAATAAACCCTCAGTGTCGGCACCTTCTTGCCGATAGCACGCCATATTCCCTTCTTTTGATGGGCACTGACCTGCAGAGGCAATAAAGATAGGAGAACACCATTAAACTACCAGTACAGCCTGTCACACACACGGCCCACCATACCCGTTTCCATCCCCTTTGGCACACACATTGCCCAGGTCACAGTATGTACACCACAAACAGATAATCCCCCCTTACACAATGCCTTCACACACATCTCCATGCATCCATGCCACATGCATCATGCCCACAGTGTACTCACTTGTTGGTCTGGAGGCCCACACAGCAGTCCGTAGTGGGGTAGGACCCCATCCACCAGTCTCTCCAACTCATCCAAAGTGAAGGCTGGGGCCCTTCTCCCAGTCACACGGGCCATGGTTGGTTCCAGACACAGGCCACAGCAGCACATGCAGTGTAAGTCTTCTCCTGTAGAAGGTCAGGAAACAAGTGAGGAATGATTTAGAAAATGGCGGTCACGTCCGCGGTGGTGTACACCATCACTGCCGGAGTACATCCCCATTGGCCACTGTATTCCATAGGGCAAATATTATCCAATGAGGAATTGCATGGTGGTTCATGACCACTTACAGCCACGTTGCCCAACGGCAGCGGAATTACCTCACTTCCACCTGTCCCTCCACACAGGACATGTGGTCGCCATTTCAGGAGAGTTGAACAGGTATATCGATAATTGCTGCATTACAGGATAAATAGGCATATGCTTAGACATTTACACTGTCCCAATGCATAATTGCACAATGTGGACTGCTGTTGTGGTTTAGTTCTTCAAATTGTGACAGCCTACTCACTCTTGTGTCCCTTAGATACCTACTGCTGCGGATGAATAGGAGATGGAGACATACCCCCATGTACAGACCTTTGCCTACACTCGAGGTCAGGCACATTATACTCACCTATAGACTGGGCAGGGCCACAATCACAGAGCTGTGTGCCCAGTTGGACCCTGACTGATATCAGCTATCCCTCATCCCACTGGGATCCCCCCTCTTATGCAAGTTCTATCAGTGCTCCATTTCCTGGCAACTTTTTCTTTCCAAGTAACAGTGGGCTTGGCAGCAGGAATGCCACAGCCAATGTTCTCAATCGTGATGGCAAGAGCATTGTCTGCCCTGGTATAACAAATGAGCAGCTACATAGCTTTCCCCCAGGTGGGAAATCTGGCCACTGAGAAGGCAGGATTCTATGCAATGGGACATATCCCCAAAATTATTGGTACGATTGACGGGACACATATTGTGTTTGTCCCCCCGCCAGAATGAACAGGTGTATAGGAATTGTAAAAGTTTCCACTCAATGAATGTGCAGATGGTGTGCCTGGAGGACTAGTTCATCTCCCACATCAATGCTAAGTATCCGGGGTCAGTGGATGGTGCCTTTTTCCTGATGAATAGCAGCATCCCAAATGTGATGGGCCAACTCCAGAGGCACAGGGTGTGGCTTATAGGTGAGCCTTGGTCCCCACATGGTGTATGTTAGTGTATGCCTCTGATGTTAACCTAATAGGATAGTGTGTGGCTGAATGTTGCCCCTCAAAACCTGCAGGTGACTCTGGCTACCCAAACCTATTGTGGCTGCGGACCCCTGTGAGGAATACCAGGACAAGGGCAGAAGAACGTTATAATGAGGCACATGGGCAAACCAGAAGGATCATTGAGAGGACCTTCGGCCTCCTGAAGGCCAGGTTCAGGTTCCTCCATCTTACAGGTGGATCCCTGTGCTACTCACCCGAGAAGGTCTGCCAGATAGTAGTGGCATGCTGCATGTTGCATAACCTGGCCCTCAGACGCCATGTACCTTTTCTGCAGGAGGAGGAGACTGGAGATGCCCCTGCGGCAACAGCGGACCCTGAGGACAGTGAAGAGGAGGAGGCAGAGGATGAGGATGTGGACAACAGAACATCAGTTATCCGTCAGTACTACCAATGACACACAGGTGAGTACTACCAATGACACACAGGTGAGGCAGTGCACCTTCACACTTCTATGACTATTTGTATATTCTGTGTGGCTGTGGCATGATGGCATTACCCACTTTTTACCTCTACTTTCTGTCACCTATGGATTGTCATTTTACAGATGTTGGTGATATGACAACAATGTCCTGATGGGATCACTACAGCCATCTAGAGGTCATTCTTTCTATGCTCTCACAATGTACAGTTCATTTGCAATGGATGTTGCTGTTTCCATCAATGCAAATTTACAATACATGAAATACTAGTAGTCCAGTTTTGTCCAAGGGTGTTTATTGTAGTGCTAAGAAATTGAGAGGAAAGTGCAATGGAATGGGGTGATGATGGAGGAAAGTCCAGGGTATTGTTCCAGTCTGTTTGTAGCACAGGTGCAGTGTCCAAGGGGACATAGGAAGGGGAGCAATGGCAGTTCATGCTGGACAAGGTGACTTAGTGGGACACAAGGGGGACAATCAGGAGAGTCTAATTTCTTTGCGGTGGTATTGGCAAGTGTCTCTGGCTTCTGCCTGGGTCGCAGGGAACGTTTGTGGGGTGGTTCACCTTCTGCAGGGGGAGGGGTGCTGGTGGCCTGTGGGTCCTGTGGCGGGCCTCCTGCCCACTAGCGGCAGCGGAAGTGGAGGGTTGTTTAGTTGACTGGCAAGTGTTAGGGGCCCGCTGGTGTGCTGTTGCCTCCCTCATGATGTTAGCCATGTCTGCCAGCACCCCTGCTAGGGAGATCAGGATGTTGTTACTGGCCTGCAAGTCCTCCCGGACCCCCTGATATTGTCCCTCCTGCAGCCGCCTGTTCTCCTGCATGTTGTCAAGGATCTAGCCCATCATGTCCTGGGAATATTGGAAGACTCCCAGGATCTCGGAGAGTGCCTCCTGGAGAGTCAGTTCCCTGGTCCTGTCCTGCCCCTGGAGCACAGCAGTCCTCCCAGTGTCCCTGTTGAACTGTGCCCCTGTCACCTGAATGGTGTGCCCACTGATCCCAGGTCCCTGATTGTCTTGGGGACAAGGTGTGGCCTGGAGTACCTGAACAGGTGGGCACACTGCTGATTGACATGTCCTGGGGACAGAGGTTTGGGCACGCTGGGTGGATGCTGTGGTGTTGGATCCTGATGGGGGAGGCTCTGTGGTGGTCTGTGATTGTGCTTGGGTGACTGGCTGTCTAGTGGTCCCTGATGGGCCAGGTAGGTCCTCCAGATCCAGAAGTTCAGAGTTACTGTCATCACTGGAGACCTCTTCTGTTTTCGGGACTGGATAGTGGTGGCACCTCCTTTCCACTGACATTGGCTGGGGTGCCTGTGGGGATGTAAGTGATGTATTATGCTTCATGTGTGTGACATATTGTACATCCCTGGCTTCCCCTCTATCGTTGGTGTTGCCCTGCCAGCTTTTACTTGTGTATGGTGATGTATTGTGGGATTGTTAGTTTCCCTATGCTGTCCATGCTTTATTGATGGGTGTACATGTAGGGCTTGGAGGGGTATCCATACATTGGTATGGCATGCAGGGCTTGGCATTGGGGTTAGTGAGATGTGTAGGTGCAGTGTGTGAGTTGTAGTGGAGTGATGGGAGTGAGGGTGTGGGTGTGAGATGGCATGCAGGTTTGGAGGGTGATGATTAGTAAATGTTGACTTACCAGTGTACAGTCCTCTGGCTACTCCAGCGAGTCCCTCAGGATGCAGTAATGCCAGTACTTGCTCCTCCCATGCTGTGAGCTGTGGGAGAGGAGGTGGGGGTCCACCGCCAGTCTTCTGTATCGCGAGCTGGTGCCTTGCTGCTATGGAACATACCTTCCCTCGTAGGTCATTCCACCTATTCTTGATGTCGTCCCTTGGTCTTGGGTGCTGTCCCTCGGCATTGACCCTGTCCATGATTGTCTGCCATAGCTCCATCTTCCTTGCTATGGATAATTGCTGTACCTGTGCTCCAAAAGCTGTGGCTCTACCCTGACAATTTCCTCCACCATGACCCTTATCTCCTCCTCAGTGAAACTGTGGTGCCATGGGTGTTGTGTGATGTGTGTTGGTGAGGGTGTGTTGGGTAATGTAGTGGGGTGTGTGATGTGGAGTGCGTGAGGGTTGTATGGGTGTAAGTAGTGTGTGTGTCTAGATGTCCCTGTGCTCTTCTTCTCAGTCTCCTGGTGGCAATTGGTGTTCGTAAGGGTTTGTGGGTAATGCAGGTGTGTATTTTATAGTTGTTTGGGTGTGGTGTGTGTATGGGTGTCAGGAGTGTATATTTGGTATTGGCCAATGTGGTGTTGTTTTGTCTGTGGGTGTCCATTCTGAGCACAGCAGTATGTACCGCCAATGATTTACCGTCGTTGAATGTCAGCTGTGGTGATTCGTGGGTCATAATGTGATAAAAGTTGTTTTAGTTGACGTATTGGTATGGGTTTTGGGACAGTCACTTTACCGCTGACCTTTGGGCTGGCGGATTTGTGTATGTGGCTGTATTCTGTCGGATTGGTATGTGTGTGTCATAATATGGTGAACGGATATCCACCACCACAGCGGTATGTTGGCAGCCGTCAGCGTGGCGGTGAGCAGGATTTACCACCAATGTTATAACAAGGGCCTAAATGCTCTGTAGTTATGCCAATCTAATATAAAGTTGCAGAGTCACAATGCCCAGACACTAGGGGCCATATTTATACTTTTTGACGCAAAACTGCGCTAACGCAGTTTTGCGTCAAAAAAATTAGCGCCGGCTAACGCCATTCTGAAGCGCCATGCGGGCGCCGTATTTAATCAATGACGTTAGCCGGCGTTAGCCGCCGGCGCTGCCTGGTGTGCGTGGAAAAAACGACGTACACCAGGCAGCGCCGGCGTAGGGGGATATGGAGCTTGGGCACCAAAAAATGGGGCAAGTCAGGCTGAGGCAAATATTTCGCCGCAACCCGATTTGCGCCATTTTTTTCGACACCCAACCCCCATAGAAATGACTCCTGTCTTAGCAAAGACAGGAGTCATGTCCCCTTGCCCAATGGCCATGCCCAGGGGACTTCTGTCCCCTGGGCATGGTCATTGGGTATAGTGGCATGTAGGGGGGCACAAATCAGGCCCCCCTATGCCACAAAACAAATTAAAAAAAATACTTACCGGAACTTACCTTAATGTCCCTGGGATGGGTCCCTCCAGCCTTGGGTGTCCTCCTGGGGTGGGCAAGGGTGACAGGGGGTGTCCCTGGGGGCACGGGAGGGCACCTCTGGGCTCCTTCCGAGCCCACAGGTCCCTTAACGCCTGCCTTGTCCAGGCGCAAAAAAACGGGGCAAAAGCGGCCGTACGTCTTTTTTTTTGACCCGCCCACTCCCGGGCGTGAATTTTGCCCGGGAGTGTAAATACGGCGCACATTCCTTCGGAGTCAATTTTTTAGACGGGAACGCCTACCTTGCATATCATTAACGCAAAGTAGGTGTCCACGCTAAAAAATTACGCAAACTCCATGGACTTTGGCGCTAGACGCGTCTAACGCCAAAGTATAAATATGGAGTTAGTTTTGCGTCGGAATTGCGTAAAAAAAAACGATGCAATTCCGGCGCAAACAGAGTATAAATATGCCCCTAGATACATTCTGAGCACATCTGCCAAAAATGAAGACACAATTGAAACTTGCAAAAAATTACTGTTACAAACTGTCAACTAATTGTCATTGCAAAGCAATTTTACACACTCAAATTTATTGAGCACAAAACAGGCAGTGGGAGATTATCAATCAAATAATACGGTGTAATGTGGACATGGAATTACACTTGTGCAGGTCTAGAGTCTTGTCACCCATAGGTTAGACAATGGGCCTGATTTAGATCTTGGTGGAAATCTGACTCACCATCAATTGCAGTCAGATATCCTGCCTGCCGCCTTGGATGTCCGAACACTCTATTTAGATGCTGGCAGTAGCATAGACTAAAGTCTGTCAACAGCCCACCTTCAGTACCCGGATTGTATAGCTGTGCCGAGGGTGCCATAGGGAAAAGTGGCTGGTGGTAGGACACCGAACAGTTTTACCTTTGGGACAATCAAGATGTGCCTTCCCGCTGATGTAACTGTGCCAGCTACACCTCCACACCTGAACTGGTGAATATAAGCACAAACTTACTTTTTTCTCTTCTTTTCACTTCTCTTGCCACCATGGACCCAATTGCACAAGTCCTGCCTTTACTGCTGATACTGGACCATGATGCATATCAACCCATTTGTCGTGGGAACTGTTTTACCTGTTACCATCAGAATTGTCAGCATGCTCTGGACTTGTGTGTGTTGAAAAATACTTGCAAGCAATAACACAACGATTCAGTGCATATGTGTGCAGTGTGATATTTTTAAGAACATAGAGAAATAAATCTCTATATATCATTTACAATCACCAGTTTAGTACCAACTGCCAATGGAAACCTACACAGAAAGTTACATTAATCCTCAATTTGAAATGTGTCCATACAAGTGTGTGTAATCATTTTCCCTAAACCTCCATATCAGATACAACAGTATACATCCTTGTGACTACATGAATCCAATATAATGTAGTAATTGCACTACACAATGCAACAAGTGGGTTTAAATGAAATATACATCCATTGTCACCTCTAACCTTTAAACATGTCATAGATCTATTAAGGTCACATTTCCCCTTGTATTGTGCAGTTCCTGTTAACCATTAGATTTCATTTAACTCAAAAGTTGTATTTCCTGTGTATTGCATATGTGTTTAGCATTAACACATATCATGTTCAAATAAACACACCTACATTCACATGTAACAAAAAAATAAAAAGTTTATATTTGGTGTAAGTGTTCAGTATCATGATGACTGCTTGCACCAAAATTAACATGTCCATCACAAATGACCAACACTAATGTATGCACCATATAAATATGTCAAAAATGAAACCGGGCATATCACACACATTTGCCAAAATAACATTGTCAGTAATCAATTACTAGTAATTGTCTCTCTGTTTATAAAGCTCAAGCTTATCTTGGTATCCCTTTACACCACCTGCTGCCAATTTCATAACTTTGCACACAATTTCATAACTCCAGGAGCATTGCAAGGGCCAGGTGATTTCCGGTAAGTGTAGAACTGAGGAGACATGACCCGTGGCACCTGACTCCGTCCACCTCTGTCCCACTGTGATACCACCTTGTTCAGGTCTTCAGTGTCTTTACTTTTGTTTCCTCCCCTCTCAATGACTGTCTCTCCTCATCTATGCCTGCAGCTGAGTTGAACACCAATCCAGACTCCTGCTGTTCCTCCAACTCATCTTCTTACTCTTCTAGTTCCGGTATGAAAAAAAGGAGAAACGTTATTGACAATGGCCCTTTCTGCAGAGCCACCCCAAACGTTTCCCTTTTACCCTCCACTTTTTGCTGAATTTGTTTTTCTTTAGCCTTAGGACTCTGAGTGCTTTAACACTGCTGACCAGTGTGAAAGTGCATGTGCTGTCTCCCTAAAACATAGCTTGATTTGTCGTAGTTGGACTCTTGCTCTAGCCATGACTGCTGGTTTAAGGATGACAGCACTTTTGTTTATATGTGACTAGGTCAATCCTAAAACAAGTCAGAACTGTTAGCCCAACCCTCCTGGCTAACAAGCAATAGCTCAACATAAAACCAAATAGTAAAAGGTGATTTGTGGCAGCCTTTACGCATGGAGTCAAGAGTGCAACATCTCAGGGGAGACATGGTTTAACCAAGATTATCCTTTTCTCAAATGAGCAACATGTCACAGTCACACACAGGCAATAAAGGAGATGCAGTAAAGTTTTCAATAGGTTTTATTAACAAGACTGCAATCTAATGTAAAAGACATGGGCTGTAATGATTAGGATAATGAACAATGCAAGAAACAGAATTGTGAAAACGAGAGTCATGAATACATAGACCCCCACCATCTTGAAATAACGTAAAATATGAAATAGATGTGCATAAGGCCTTAATACCCTAACATGATGAACCTAATCTGTAACTGTAAGAAATTGGGTCTTTGGTTGACAGTCAGGCTACCCCCTGTTCAAGCAAGAACCCTCACTCTAGTCAGGGTAAAATAGAATCACCCTCAGCTAACCCCTGCTTACCCCCTTGGTAGCTTGGCAGAGCAGTAGGCTTAACTTCAGAGTGCTAGGTGTAAAGTATTTGTACCAACACACACAGTAAATTAATGAAAACACTACAAAATGACACAACACCAGTTTAGAAAAATAGGAAATATTTATCTAAACAAAACAAGACCAAAACAACAAAAATCCGACATACACAAGTCAAGTTATGAATTTTTAGAGATTAAACTCAAAAATAGCGCTTAGAAACAAAAATGCTTCGATAAGATGTTAACACGGTGTTGTGACGGAGTCGTTCCCAACAAGCCAACACCAGCGGCACCGGACACGGAGTCGTGTAGACCCCCAAGTACAGTACCTTTGGTGAAGAGTGAAAACAAGCCGATGCGCGAAGTCGGGGATGGCGGCGTCTGTGCGAAACATTGAATCCGTGCACTTCGAGCCGCGTCGGTCACGACATGGTGCGGCGACTTCCACGGAGTCGCAGACTTCAGCGGGGTTGCAGCGGCGTCGGGCCTGTGAAGAGCGTCGCGTTCCAGTGAAGGTCACGGCGTTAGGTCCAGACGGCGTTACCGGATTCAGCAGCGGCGTCGGTCCGGAGTCGTCCGAAGTCGATTTCCTTGGATTTCCACCAGCTTTTCTTTCAAGGGCCCAGGGACTGGATCGGGCACCACTTGTCAGAGCAGGAGTCTCTCCAGAGACTCCAGGTGTTGGCAGAGAGAAGTCTTTGCTGTCCCTGAGACTTCAAACAACAGGAGGCAAGTTCTGAATCAAGCCCTTGGAGATTTCTTCACAAGATGGAAGGCACACAAAGTCCAGTCTTTACCCTCTTACTCTGGCAGAAGCAGCACTGCAGGAAAGCTCCACAAAGCACAGTCACGGGCAGAGCAGCACTTCTTCCTCAGCTATCAGCTCTTCTCCAGGCAGAAGTTCCTCTTGGTTCCAGAAGTGTTTCTAAAGTCTGTAGATTTGGGTGCCCTTCTTATACCCATTTTAGTCTTTGAAGTCACCTTTCTTCAAAGGGGACTCACACCTACTTGTGAAATCCTGCCTTGCCCAGGCAAGGCATCAGACACACACCAGGGGGTTGGAGTCTGTAGTGTTAGAGGCAGGCACAGTCCTTTCAGATGAGAGTGAACACTCCACCCCTCCCTCCTAGCAGAGATGGCTAATCAGGAAATGCAGGTTACACCCCAGCCCCCTTTGTGTCACTGTCTAGTGCGAGGTGAAAAACAACCCAACTGTCAAACCGACCCACACAGGGAATCCACAAACAAGGCAGAGTCACAGAATGGTTTAAGCAAGAAAATGCTCACTTTCTAAAAGTGGCATTTTCAAACGCACAATCTCAAAATCAACTTTACTTAAAGATGTATTTTTAAATTGTGAGTTCAGGGACCCCAAACTCCACATGTCCATCTACTCTCTAGGGGACTCTACACTTTAATCATATTTAAAGGTAGCCCCCATGTTATCCTATGAGAGAGACAGGCCTTGCAACAGTGAAAAACGAATTTTTCAGTATTTCACTGTCAGGACATATAAACCACATTACTATATGTCCTACCTTATCCATACACTGCACCCTGCCCTTGGGGCTACATTGGGCCTACCTTAGGGGTGCCTTACATGTAAGAAAAGGGAAGGTTTAGGCCTGGCAAGTGGGTACACTTGCCAAGTCGAATTAATAGTGTAGAAATACACACACAGACACTGCAGTGGCAGGTCTGAGACATTATTACAGGGTTACCTATGTGGGTGGCACAATCAGTGCTGCAGGCCCACTAGTAACATTTGATTTACAGGCCCTGGGACCTCTAGTGCACTTTACTAGGGACCTACTAGTAAATCAAATGCCAATCACGGATAAACCAATCACATACAGATTTTACAGAGAGAGCATATGCACTTTACACTGGTTAGCAGTGGCAAAGTGCTTCGAGTTCAAAAGCCAACAGCAACAGGTCAGAAAAAATAGGAGGCAGGAGGCAAAAAGATTGAGGATGACCCTGCATAAGCAAAAAAGTCCAACAGTAACGTAAAGAGAGCTGGTATGATAAACCTAACCTGCCAGTACCATGTCCATGAGAAGAGCCCCCCAACCCTTGTTACCTTGGATTTAGGTCGTTAGGACAGACTCCATGGGGACACAAAGATTGGGTCTCCATCAAGGCGATGTGTAGCATACATAGCGTTGATGGCATCTGGTGGAAATCCCTCTTATAATCTTGCCTGTGTGAGATGTATTTATACAGATCTTGTAGGACACCTGATGCAGGTATGTTCCTAAACAATAGATAAGAAGGCATGCTTGGGCCAGCAAATATATAAACAATTCCCTGAAAAGGTACATTATGTTACTGTCACATATAAGTAGGAAAGTACATGATGTGAATACCTACGTTTATCACTTATCTTTGACTTTGATAGTAAGGCCTTTACAGAGTGGTACTATAACGTGAAACTAAAACACCTTCCTAATTATACACATAGCAGCCATTTTGGAAGAAATAATTAAATAAATGTGCTTAAACCGAGCAAGATAAGTAGGTTAAAAGTCACTAGGTAACGGAGGCACATGCCTGCAAGCCAGAAGGCTAAGCTAAGCTCCTGATGCCCATTAAAACAAAATAGTATCCACTACAGATTTGTATATCTCTAATTGGCATACTTAATTTACTTGGATGTCGCTTGTAAAAGGGTTTACCATCTATCCAGGAGCTATAAACTGAATATTACTAGTGGGCCTGCAGTACTGATTGTGCCACCCACTTAAGTTGCCTATTAAATATGTCTCAGGAGTGCCACTGCAGAGCCTGTGTGTAAGTCATTGTTCAGTCTGTGTTTTTACTAACGAAAAGGAAAAGTATTTCATTGAGCACACTAATCAATATTACTTATAAATTCACAAATATATACAAGTTGACAGGTATATGTTCTTTTGGAGAGACCATCTTACAAGTATACCCCTGTAAGCCCTTAACTCTAAAACTGCGACAACCTCACCTATGCTGACCACAACATAATGGGGTATAGTTATCAAACGTTAGGCCTGCTGGCCTTATCATGGTGTCATTAAAATAATAAAAGCAGAAATATGTAAACAAAACTCAATGTAAACAAATTTCAAACCTCTCAGAATGGTATCAACTTGCAATGACATTCATAGCTATAGGCATTCATTCAATGAGAATTGTGTCATTGTCAAAACAGCAATGTAGGATTGAAAATATTGTGGACATGAGTTTTCTTCTACTTGTACACAGCTGCAAAGAAACTTTGGGACACAACAACAAAAGCCTGTTCACACCAGAACCATTAAAGTAAATTTCCCCACTGTAATAGGAGTTTATTTATTTCAGTAGCCAACTCATTACAAATGTACACCAATTGATTGCTTGTTTGTTGCTTCCCTGCTTACACGTGTGCTACTGAAAGGCTGTGCATGAAGAACTGACCAAACAAGCACTGGGTATATCATATTGCCATGAAGATGGTTTAAACCAGTCTGTCAGAACATGCCAGTCTACAGAATTCCTTCTCCCTACAACTTCTGCCTGACCCACATAGAGGACCTTCACAGTGATGTAAATGATACAAACACACTATCACACTAACACACTACCAAATATCTGACTTCATAATGTAAACTAGGCCAGATTAATCTTCAAGTGCTCAATGTCACAAGTTCAATACTGCAACAGAATCAATAGAATGGGGGGCCACAACTCTCAAGAATCATAGGTCACATGAGTATGTGGAAACTATGTGGGTTCACTATTGCCAGTAATTTTATAAGCAGGTGATTGAAAAAGTGCATATATATACTTTATTGTAACAATGTAGGGGACACATAAAGGATACAGCTGTGTCCTACAAGGGCAAACTCTAAATGGTACACTCCTCAACGTGCATATGTATATGTGGTATCTGCAGAGAACTAACTAGCCAATAAGCAGTGGAACTCTGTACAAGGACACAGATAAAAGCATAGTCAATGAGCAATTGGAGGGGAAGCTGAGTTCTTAGAGTGGAGGTGGACTTTTAATTTATTGTGATGTTGTGCTCTTTGAAGGGGTATCTCTTCAGCCCTTTCCTAAACTGGAACAGTGTTGGGGCTTTGCTAGTGGAGACATGGTTGTTGTCCCAGATCCTGGCTGCTTAAATGGAGAAGGAATGTTTTATATTCAAGAATACAATGTTCATCAACTTTATAACACATGAACTAACCAAAAACATTGAGATATGATATGTGATTAACATTTATTTCAATTATGTAAAGATACAGTCCATGAATGACCAAAGTGGAAGCTGGTTTCTGAAAGTTGTGGTCACCTATTATTTCACAGCGATGTGTTCTTTAAAGTGGTGTGTCTTCTGATCTTTCCTTAATCACAGCAGGGTGGGGCAGTCCTCATGGACACAGATGCGTTGCTCTAAATCCTGTCTGCATAAATGGAGAATGTCTGTTTCATTGTTAACACACAACTTCGAACAACATGCACTTTTCGAGATGCAGAGATAGGAGCTGATACCAATGCCACGCCAATGGGATGTGTACCAGCTAGAGGTGGGTGAACCAACAAATTTAGAGGAAAGTTGGGGCTGAGCCCATGGTCTGGCTCAGATCTTAATGAGCGGAGCCTTGGAAATATTCCAAATGTAAATCATACAACAAACATAATGTATAATATTGTAAAGGCTCTTCAAAATTAAAAAAGTGTATTTCTTTAACATGTGGAAGCTCTAACGATAATAAGGCACATTTTAGCACTAGATGGAGAAGCACCTATTAAAAGTGATAGTTTGTGTAAAACTGGTAGTCTGAAGTCACTTATTTGAAAGGGTTTTCATACACAATAATGAAAAAAAGAGTTTCAGTGAAATAAGGTATTTGCTAAAGGCACCACAATTTGTGTAGGACAGCCATGTTTTTTCCAGGTTTTCTGGTTTCACTGTGTACAAGCAGCAGAAAATGTGTCCCTATTTGTCTTTCCCTTAATTAAGGCTTTGTTTTTACCTCTTAGTTAATTTACTGCAGATCTATATGCAGCTCAAACTTGATCCCAAGGCTGAGCCCTATACATGAGCACTAGTTACATTATACAAGGTCACTTGTATTATTTATAGGCATAGAGAAATTAAGTAATGTGCCCAGAACCACAGGATGTTGACCCAGCACAGAGACTCAAACCTGGCTGTCCAGTTCTACAGTCTGCAACTCTGACAGTAATGCCACATACTGGGTAGAGGGAGGGAGGTAGGCAGGCAGGCTCAAACCTGGTTCTGCTGCACCTGCCACACTGCCAATGTTCAAGCCCTGTTTCCAGCTGGGCCAGTGGGCAGAAACACTGTTTCCGCCTGCCTGTCCAGCTGGATGTTCATTATGTGGCCGATGGGGGTTCTTCGCGCTGGCAGTCTTCTGTTGACCGTCAGCGCAGATCTCGGTGGGGAAACCCGCTGAGATCGTAATGACCACCTTAATGTGCAAAGGCTTTATGCTTCTACTTTTATTCTCTCATGAGAATTTTTTATTGGGTTTCTGAACTGACACCTAATTCTATTCCATTTTAGCTTACTTTGGTTGAGGTTAACACCTTTATGGAACACGCTTGCTGAATTATTACAATACTAATTGTTATTCTTGCCAACACTGTATTTTTCCTTATGTTGAAATATCGATTGCTGGATTATATTCATTTCCAATGACGATGCTTAAAAGAGTAATGCTTATTGAATACATAATTAAACCAAAGAATTGATTACTATAACCTTTAAACCCATACATATTATCTTTTTTAACTATATTAAAGCCTTTGATGATTTCATTGTCTAAATGGTTTGATGTAGAGATGATTGCTCCTTTTAACATCTCCTTGTCGACAAACAAAGGTCCATGTGATCCATCTTGACAGATATTGTGCATTCCTGCCCTGTCCCTTTCATGCACCACAGTGCAGAAAGGTATCTTGCTGCATTGCATGAAATAATGATAAATATTGTCCCAAGCTTTTAGGGACATTTAGTGCAGAAAAAAAAAAAAAAAATTCGTTATCTAGTCCTGTATCTCTAACAATGACCAAACATAGACGTTCCAGAATGTTATTTTGTTTGATGATGTCTGCTTGGATTTAGAGATCTTTGGTGACATCATTCACCAGATACCCCTCTGTTGGTAATGGCCCTTTCTGTAGGTTTATCCCCAAGCTTTTTTCTTTCGCCTCCTATTTTTCTGACCCCTCTTTGTTGGCTTCAGAACTCTGGGCACTTTACCACTGGTTATCAGTGCTAAAGTGCATATGCTCTCTCCCCTAAAACTTGGTATAATTGGCTTACACCTGTTTGGCTTATAAAATTTATCTATAAGTCCCTTGCAAAGTGGTATACCATATACCTAGGGCCTGCAAATTGAATGCTACAAGTGGGCCTGCAGTGCTGTTTGCACCACCAACAGAAGTAGCCTTTCAAACTTGCCTCAGGCCTGCCACTGCAGGGAAGCCTCTATGCGCAGTTTACTGCCCATTGAATTGGCAAGTCAAACTACTTGCTAAGGCCTAAACTCTCTTTTTACTATGCATAAGTCACCCCTAAGGTAGGCCCTCAATAGCCCTAAGGGCAGAGTGCTGTGTATGTAAAAGTTAGTACTTATATTTTTATGTGTTACATGTCCTAGTAGTCACAACTAGCCTATTTTGTTTTTCATTACTGTGAGTGCTACTCCTCTCATAGGTTTGCATTCGGAGTTCCTATATATATGTCTAAGTGGTAATATCAGATCTGTGAGGGGTAGCGTAGGCATGCTTTGTTTGGAACGATAGTTAGAAATCCTGCTTACTGGTGGATTTAACATTACTACTTTAGAAATGCCACTTTTAGAAAGTGGGCATTTCTCTGTGCTTATAGCTCTAGTGCTTTGCCGCCTGACTTCAATCCATCTATCTAGCAAATGGGGAATTGACCCATAATCCAGAGACCTCATTATATACAATATCAGACACAGATGGTCCCCACGGTCCTCTATATACTTTGTTGTATATAGAGCAAGTGTTTTGGAAAGAAATTGTCCTGGAAATTATGGGATTTTATTAAGGATGAAAACAATTATAATGACATAAAATGTATAAAGTGCTCCAGTGTGTTTTCGGCACAGTGTAAAGTGACAAAGTAAAAAACAAAAGTGTGCAAGTACTATATACATATACACAAATGTGACTGGAGGGAATTATAGTGCTCTCCTGGGATATCTATATTTTTGGATATCCACACCCACATTTGAACAAGTTGAAAACCAGTCCACAATTCTGTGTTTTGTCAATGTTTCAACCTTATTGTAGGATTAATCAATACAGGGTCATCATCAGGACAAAGGTAATCTACGTGGAAACACCTTGAACAAGACAGAAAATGATTGTAAGACGATAAGGAATTCCTTCTAAACAAACACTACAAACATGTTGAAAAAAATGGATATCTACCCAGAAAAGGTGCAGTTTGTCACTCCCGTAGTCCCAAAGAGAGCCAAGGGAAAAGACGTTCCTGATAAACAAATACAAAGTGGCACTCACAGTAATCAATAAAGAAGGTTACAGAAAACTCTTGAGTGCATGTGTCCACATGCAACTCCCATATAGATGTTCAAAACTGTGATGTAAAACAGCACCCTAATGTGAAATGTGCCTTCTGCATGCACAGAGGACATACTCGCCCAGAGGTGGACCTTGTGCTCTTAACCTTACATGTATGCCCAGCATGCGACCATATGTGCAGGATTGTACAGAAGACTCCAACTGCTGGAGGCCATGCATTAGTAAACTTGCGAAAGAAAGCATCCAGAGATAACCTAGTCAACACACTGTGAAGCAAGCGGGCACTTTAACAAGTGAAAGTCAGTAAGGCTATACTACCTATCTCATCTCCCGACTATAAGCAGTGGGCATTTCGAAATAAGTCTGTCAGCAGGCGATAAAGCCCCAATTATAGGGAGACGTGTGTTAGTGGTCATGAATGAAACAAGCATTTACAATGCAACGGGTCTCGTGTTAGAGCTGATCGCGTTGTAAACTCCTAACCGGACTTTTCACCTATCGGGCAAAAGTGCATTTGTGTACACAACCCGAAAAAGTGAAATTAACTGTGTAAAGCGCTCGTCTTCTGCCAAGCGAGATCGCGCTCGTAAATTAGAGAAAAAGTAGTCTACGAGCCCGATGGAAAACAGCGCGCCTCGCATGTTTTCTGTACTTGGTCGTTGCGCTCGAGGAGAGCTAGCCACCGGAAAAGGCATGACGTATGCTTGCCTTCGACTAATGAAAGCAAGCAGATTTTATTAGGCAAGCCCACGAACCAATAAAAAACACTGACGTGAAGTTGACAGGGCTCCGAGCCCTTTTCTAAATACTAAAGCGTCTCGTCTCGCGAGCGCATGCAACGCAGGCTCGACCCTAAAAAACAAGTTATTTCCCACCCGCTGTTACCATAAATGAGCGGGTATTCCAATACAATAAAAGTAAAATAGTCCGGCAGTCTGGCAGACAGACCCCACTATGTGATTGCCTGAGCGCGCCAAAGTTCACGCTATCTAAATGACAAAATAAAGGACAAGCTAAATAACAGGGGCCTCCCATTTTGACTACTGTGTGAACTAAAACAGAAACAGAAGCTATTGCTTACCTACGAGGACCTTGGGGGTTGCAGCACAATGCCGGGAATGGTACAGCCGAGCCATGCAGATAGTGAGGAGTCCGCGCTAGACCGCAAACTCTCAAGTTATGTCGTCACCAAGACCTAAGTCAGCTGTGGCATCAGAGTAAGGGCTTAACCGATAAAAATCCGGACAAAAGAATGTGATTTTTTCATGTGGGATCTACGAGAGGCACCATAGTGTTGAAGTAAGGGATTAACCCTTAAAAATCCAGACAAAGTTTTGTGATTATTCCCGCCCTGCCGTGGGATCTACAAAAGGTGCAGTGAGAGACCCTGGGAATTATGGGCCGCATAAGCTCTCAGGAGGATATGTGTACCCCGGTATCAATAGAACAAAGACACCGCGATGCATGGTTGTACGTACATTGCGATTGGACTAGTCCGAGGTGTGTGATAAATGTCACCTGGGGGGACCTGTTTCATGAAGAGTGACAGGATGCAAAAGTACAATATGGTCACATAAGACAGGAAAGGTGTTAGGAGCTTGGACTAAAAGGGACAGGCTAGGGGACCGATGAGCACCCTAATGACCCCACATTGTTTAATCCATCAATCAACCAATAATACAATAAATGTCAGGACATGTAAATAACATACATCATAGTTCCAACAATATGGTACTATTGATTATACTTGTAGGAGAGAAAACCACTGTTGTTAACATAGTTTCTACAGAATTTACAATAAATTATGATGGTTGATTGGAAACTAATTGTTATAGTTAAAAAGGTTTACAGTGAGGTGGCTTGATTCAGTCCTCCAGGATATTCAGACCTTTTGTCAACGAATCACATTTGTCAATCCAAAAGAGTTGCCTCCTTGAGAGGAGGCAAGCCTTGTCACCACCATGCGGTCCCAACTTGACCTGCTCGATCACTTGCCACTTGAAGTCTTCACAGTTATGGTCTTTGAAAATGTTCCGCCATTGGAGCCCCCATTGTCCCACATGTTATTTTACTGTTGTGTTGAAGGATTTTACATGTTACCTTTTGTGTGGTCTGGCCAATGTAAATGAGGCCACATAAACACCAAATGGCATAGATCAAATCCTTGCTATTACAACTGCTAAAATTGGTTAAAGTCATATCAACAGTATTGTGGGTAAAGTTACTAAAAATCACACAAAAATTGCAAGCTTTACAGTGACCATATTTGAAATGGCCCACTACCGCCGGGAAGCCCCATAGTGTGGGTAGTGGTGCTTTATACTGACTCCAATCAATACTGGGGCAGAGTGGCAACTCCACCGGGTGCACACATTCCAGACAGCCATCACACAGGAGAGGCTAGGTGTGACAGAAAAGGCATCTGCATACTGATAGTAATCCTAGGCTGGGGAGGGGGAAGGTTGTTACCCCCTACTGATGCCTGGAGACCGGGTTGGGCTGAAAGGGTGTTTTGCTTCACTTGAAAGGGTTCTTCTGAAGTTACCCCCTAGACAAAGGACTTTTTGGAGTATAAGCACAGGGGCTCTCGTCCAATGATTTTTAAAACACTTTTGGAACTGGAACTGAATCTCTGTCAGAAGGACTGCTGAACTGCACAAAGGACTCGTCTGGACTGCTCTTCTGCTGTTGCCCTGCTACCTGGTGACTGTTCTGTGACATAAAGGACTCATCTGAATTGCTTTTCTGCCTGTTACCCTGCTGCCAGCAGCTCCCTTATTTTGGCCCAGTTGAACACTGCTGTAAGATTGTCAGGAGTCGCCATTTGCTTTTTTGTGCTGGCCTGCCTGCCCCCTATGTGCCCCCTCAAGTGCCTCCCACGGAGCCAGTCCAGAGAGGGCACTGTTTTTCTGCTCCTTCGCTGTCTTGATTTAGCACCTGGTGAGTGCTTGTCACTGAAGTACTGAGTGCAAACACCCACTACCCTCCATTTTCATCCTTTTATGCTTATCAGGCACAGCAGGGAAAATGTGGTGGTGTCTCAGAGCTCACCTCCTTATTGCCCGGAGGAAGCCCATGGTGAGTGCTCCCATTCCCTTCAAAGTGTAACTAGTGGCATGGATTTCCTCCGCTGACCCTCTCCTGGGCCAGGGAACATGTGATGTGCAACACGAAGAATACCCTGCTGAAGGATCATCTCCCTGACCCTGGACCTTGCGGGCGTCAGAGAATTCCCTGGCCGGCTCCCTCTGCAGCAGGAGATGCCCCTGGGGAAACTTCTGAATTTGCCCATACTCATGGTGAAAGGGATTACCCCGGAACTCCTCTCATACCTGGTGGCATGGGCTTGAGAATCAGGCCTTATATGAGGTCGGGCTCCATGCTGTCACCGCATGTATTCCCCAGGTCGCGAGTGCTCTCCCCAACCTCCAAGCCAGACATAACTGCCATTCACCAGTACTATCTCCCCATAGCTGGGGTAGTCTTATCTTAACTGGGGTAAAGTGTGATATGTTGCTCCCTTACATCTGTGCCTTCTATGACCACAGGGACTATCGCCTACACCATTAGGTGCCCACTGATGTTAGGATACATAACGAGTGACCCTTGTTTTTTTATGTTGTTGTTGCCTTATATGTCCTTCTTAGCCCCTGGTGTTATGTTGTGATTTGCTGATGATTACTGTATGGGCCTGAATAATGGTCCCTATGGTATAGTTAGCACAGCATTTATGATTATATTGTTTTTTCCTAGTATTGGTCAGGAAAATGAGGATTCTCAGGATGACTGCATAAGGTGCCGAATATTTGGGATACATGGGGATGCATATGTCTTCTGCCATATTCTACCTGCTACATGCCCTGTTGTTGTGATGTATGACAATTTTAGTCTTACCTAGCCAAGAGCGTGAGTACAGACTCTGGATCTGCATAGGGAGCACAATAATTTACACATGACCTCTGTATATAAGCCTGACTCCTCTGTGCCAAACTACCAGGTGTGAGCACAGGTCTTTAGCGTGTTAATTACTTGCCAGGCGTAGAGTGGTGGATTCTGCCCGGCCTAGGTGCATACACTAGCTAACCGGAATCCCCCTTTCTAACACCCTCTTTAATAAAAATGCTACCGATTTGGGGCTGCCTAAATTGCATTTGGCATAATTTAAACAATAGTCCCCTCTTTCTTTCTCTCAGCTCTCCTCCACACTGCTTATCAGGCATCATGTTATACGTGCGGCAATAGTTACTTTACTTTATTAAATGAAGTGTTTATTTTTCAACATATTCTCCTCTGTATTTTAGATATCCAACTTCTGTTTTAAGTGAGGTGTATTTGTTTTTGGTTTGATTATGTCAGATGATAAACAGCTGGCAAGCAGATTTGGAAATGATCCCGTAAGGCGAAGGAATTTTCTGCAAGGACAATGCTAGAGCTGTGATGCACCTCTGCATAGAAATAATTTGCCTTTAGGAAAATGTTACCCTCAAGGATTACTGGGATCCTAGCTTGCCTTCATAAAAAACAGTCTAACTGGATTTCAGCTAAAATAGAACTGAGCAAAATGTACTTTCTGCTTGACAGGATGGTAAAAACTCAGCGGTTCGTTGTGCAGTAACTCTGCTAACATCAAAACCAGAACATCGTTGAATCATCGGCCACGAGGTCAACAAGACATTAGCCGAGGGAGCTCAGTATCCCAATAGCAAGTACTTGGCACTGGCAAATATCTGAAAACGACTAAGTGCGAAAATGCTTCCAGTTTGCTTAAAGGTGCCATCACACATTACATCTGTGGCTAATGTGATTCAAAATTGAGAAGTAAACCATTAGAGCGGTGTTCGTTATTTATTATCTCTAGTACTGTATGTTCACATACTGTTTACAAACTTGGCAGCTTCTGAGAGACAGCATTCTAAATGGGACCGGCGCCTAATTATTCTTCTCTAATAGATAAGTGAGATAGAATGAAAAATGTTAATTAGCTCCCTATTAGTTCACAGTAGGGTGTGAGCCATTGTCGCTTGATTAAAATGGAGTATCGTGCTCAAAAACACCTTGCCTGCAATGGTAAGCAAACCGAACTTTGATACTTATCCCCTCAACGTTTTACAAACTATTGATGACAGGTGAGAAAACACAGTAGGATGCATTTCTATGAGCCTGAAAATGTTTATTGAAAGTTATAAGCCAACCTTTTTTTTCTAATACATTAAGAAAACAGGAGATTTAGGTGTGAACAGGATTTTGGCAGGCAGGCAAGACAGATGGGAACATATTTGGAATCACTATGTGTAATAATGCCTTTCGACTCAGTGTTTCCTGTGCTGGGCAACACATATTGCATTTTGATGCCGCAGCGGACACATGTTTATTGCTTTGAAAAAGGACATTATTTACCCCGAATGTCAAAGTAAGCACTGTATGAGGTATTTAATTTTTTCAGAATAGTAGACGACTTAGTTTTGCTTTCATTTACATTTTTCTCTAAATAAAAGCGACAATAAACATCGAAAGCCATTGAAATTTGCATATCCTAAAATATTAAGGGGCATATTTATACTCTGTTTGCGCAGAATTTGCGTCTATTTTTGCACAAATTCAGCACAAACTTAACTTCATATTTATATTTTGACGCTAGACCCATCTAGCATCAAAATATTTGAGTTAAAGTAATTTTTTGGATGCATGAAACCACCTTGTGTCAATGAGATACAAGGTAGGTGATCCCATCCAAAAAATAACTTAATGCGCCTAGAGCTTTATTTATCCTCCCATGCAAAAAAGGTGTGTGGCGGGAGGTGGGCCTAAATAATGGCGCTAGGCCTGCTTAGCGCCATTATTTAATGCATGGGTCAGAGCAGGCATTAGGGGACTTTTGGAGCCATTTCCATGGTCAAGCACCATGGAAAGGGCCCACAGGTGCCCATTCCAAGCCCCAGGAACACCCACAGCAGAGGGACACCAGATGATGGGAGACCCCATCCCAGGTAAGTAGGGTAAGTATAGGTAAGTATTTGTAAATGTCTGTTTAAGTGCCATTGGGGGCCCTGAAATGGGCCCCGTACATGTCACTGGGTGCAATGGCCATGGCCAGGGGACACTGGTCCTCTGTGCTGGCCATTGGGGTGGGGGGCATGACTCCTGTCTTTTATAAGACAGGAGTCATGTGGTATGGATGGTTTTGCATTTGGAAATTATGCTAGGCTTGTTAATAGCATTTTTTTGCCTCTAACCAGCCTAGCTTCATTTTTTGAGGCAAAACCCCCTTCCCCCGTACCGCCACCCTGCCCCGCTAACGTCATTTTATCAGACGCCTGCCACCCTTAGCGCCGGCTTGTGAGATTCCATACATTTGGCGCCCGACTGGCGCTTTGGAATGATTCAAGCCGACGCTATACTTTTTGACGCAAAACTGCATTTGCGCAGTTTTCCTTCAAAAAGTATGAATATGGGCCCAAATGCTGTGGTCTCCTAATACTGGCCATTCTTGCAGAAAATCTCAATCATTGGTAGTTCATAATTTTGCTTGCCATTTCGGCTAATAAAGGAAGGTGTTAAAACCAGTGATTTGTCTGTCAAACTGCAACTTTGTGCTCACCGGGAAGTTCCCGGTCATTGTTCTTAACTGCAATATTCATATTTTATGAATTTAAGGTAAGTGCATTTTAAATCGCCGTCCTTGCAGTCTGGTGTTTTCAATGCAGTAAACAGAAGCGTTCCCAGATTGGCATAATTGGGCAAAGTAAACGCACTGAAGGCAGGGTGGGCAGCAAGAGAACGCACTTATTTAAATAAAAAGAAACATCATTTTTTTCTACTCCGTGCTTTCATAACATCCTTTATCAAGCAGCCTGCCTCTTTAGAGGATTAGGTGACATGGCGTATTTGTCAGGTGGCCAAAAATTGTTTTAAGATCTCCATGGTGATTCGAGATGTACAAGCATGACAATGCCAACTGCTAACGTCCCTGTAACCATGTTTATAAAACATTGCAAGGGTTAGCTGTGAATTTGGGAGTGCAGCTTAGAAAAGAACTTCTGATAAAACAAACCATGCGTACATCTGAAATGTACCCAAAATTATGGTAGACTTTGGTGAAAAAAAATGTAATGCATTTGTACAACAAAAAATATCACAAACGCCTCAAACTGATTTAACAGGATTTCCTCCATTTCATGACCACTTTCTCCAGCAGGACCACCAAGACATCAACCCTCTTTTTATACTAACAGTTAGATTTGCAAAAGTCTCAGAACGAACACAAAATTAGCAGGTTGCGAATACAAAGTCCACAGGCTGTATCACAGAATAAGGCTGATGCAAAGCATGATCATAAACTGCAAGTATGAATCTGAAAAACTTCCCAGTATTGTTAGTTATTGACAGCCTGCTGGAGATGGGGGATCACCTGCATGCACTTTAAAGGGTCCCCCTCGAATCTGATTATGCACAAGGGGGCATGTTTGTGGGCATTGCAGGGGAGTGTCACTGTAAAAAAGAAATGAACACCTATAAATGCATGCTTGGCGGTTTTCATCATCAATCTGCATGTGTTTTCTTATCTTAGAAACTCACAGACATGTACTCCTGTGAAAGGCAGGTGTGTTAGAAATGGAGTTTCTGGCAGCAGCGGCTCCTCCGCTATGGCAGAGGAGCATCTCTCCCCCGCTAGCAGCAACTGCTGCAAATCCTTTAACAACAAAAAGATAATAAACTTTGGCCCAGATTTATGGTGGCCTCGCACCATTCCAATGCCACATTAGCAGCATTTTTATGCTAATGTGGTATTGGAAGGGCAAAAACACTGCACCATATTTATAAAGTGGTGCAATGCTTGCATTGCGCTACTTTGTAGCCTCTTGCGCCACATTATGCCTGCGCCAGGTATAATGTATGCAAGGGGGAAGTTCTGGCACTAGGGTGGGGGGGCGTTAAAGTGACAGAAAGGAATCTATGAGATTCCTTTGCACCATTTTTATCTGCATTTTTTAACGCCTTCTAAGTGCAGAGATTACACGCTCTTATCAGGCCTAAGTCATTCTCATCCTGCTCTAGGAGCAGTTTTTACACTTCAATATGGTCAAGCATTGGCAAGGGCAGCTGCTGGAAGGCTAATGCAAGCTAGTATCCAGGAGTTACATGCAGGGAAAAGTTACATTTCTAAAAGTCCTTTTCTTAAATATATATATTTATTAACCATTGAATTCAAATTTTAATACATATTTAAAAATGGGTTTGAATCATTTTTTAGCTTATCCCAAACCTGAGATAGCAACATTAATATATTAACGTGCACTCTAGTTTTCCTCAAAGGACAACCAGAGCCTTCAACATTGAAAGTAGCTTAGGAAGGGGATTGTGCACTGATACCAGATTCCACACAGGTTCAGTTTTGAGCGCTAGTTCTACTTCAAATATTTAACCACAGCTGTTTTCTAGGCCTGGGTGGAATTTCAATTATACTAAATTAATCAGAATCATTTTGCTAGTTCTTCATTACTCTTTGATGCAGAATTACAGATAATAACACGATTACTCCTGCTAATGTTAGTAAGAATAATTTGAGGCAAAAGGTCCTAAAGAGAGGGCACATTTAGTGAGTGTGAGCAGCTGCTTGTACTGTTGTTTATATTCTGTTGCATTTAGCTCTATTTTCATAGCCCAAAATGTACCTTTGCATCTATTTTGGATGCACAGGTGCAGTTTGCATTAAGAAACTAGCTCTAAGGGCATCATTTACGAGGTCCTAGTGCCACACTGCACCACCGGAGCCTCATTTATTTTGATGCTCTAGTGGCGCAGTGCACCAACCAATACATACAAGGCCAGGCAAAGCCACCTTGCCTGGCTTTTCATGGCTTTGTGAATATGGACCCCTTACACGCATAACACTGCAAAAAAGGGCGTTCAAAGGATGTTGCTTGGGATGTTCCCACGCAACACCCATTGAATCCAAAGGACTCCAACGCATTCCCAGATTAAAAAGTGCAACACCTCAAACAGTAAACAGTGAAAACACCACAGAAAAAGATACCACAACGGATTAGACAAATAGAACTTAATTTAATAAATAAAACATTACCAAAATGTCAAAAATCCAATAAGTAGAACTTGAGTTGTGAATTTTTAAAATAGCACTGAGAAGCAAAAAGCGCCAACAAGGAATATATCTGGTCTTGCTGGACTGGGACAAAGTCAAAAGTTCAGGTCAACCACAATGGAGTGCGGGCCAGCTACCGGGATCCCATTGGAACAGCTGAACCAAAGTACCTTAACATCCTAGTGCGGGTGTGGTGGTACGAACCACGCCATTGACTAAATGGCAAGATGCCATGAAGTTCAGGTGCCCTCCACAGGGCTTGGTCGCCCCACTCACTGCTGCCGCTCCTGCCTGCCTTTGCCGCCTCCTGCCTGCAGATTCCTTTGCTCGATTGCTGCTCCTGGGATTTCCCGCCGCTGCCTCCCTGCGGCCCCGCCCCCCTGTGATTCCATTCGCCGGACCGCTCCCGCCACCCAGCTGCTCCTCCCTCCCGGCTCCTTACTTATGACGCCCCCAGAGCGACCGCGCAGCGGACGCGCGCAGCGGGAGCTCCGACTGAGCGCCGAAGGTGCGCCAAAGGTAAGCCCGTCTGCGCCCGTCCGCGCCTGGACCGCGCCCAGCGCCAGACCCCCTGGTCCTCGCCCTCGCCAGCACACCCTGCACAGCTACGATGCCAGAACCCTCCACGCACTCAACGCCGGCCGAAACACCGCCTGCTACCGAGCCACCCCGAGACGCACCCACGGACCCTTCACCTGCCTGACCTGCCGCTTCACCAGCCTACGACCCAACACTGCACCTACTAAACCGAGCCCCAGCAACAAACACCTGATGTGCATCCTGCTCAACACCCGCTCCGTTCACAGGCATGCCGTCGAACTCTGGAACCTCCTCGACTCGACAGCACCAGACATCGCCTTCCTGACAGAAACCTGGATGAACGCCTCCTCAGCACCCGACGTCGCCATCGCCGTCCCAGAAGGCTACAAAATCACCAGGAGGGACCGCGTCAACCAGACAGGAGGAGGCATCGCCATCATCCACAAGAACACCATCCGCATCACGACCAACTCTGATGACACCTTCACCTACGCCGAACACCGCCACTTCCAGATACACACCAACCCCAAGACCACGCTCAGAGGCACCCTCATCTACAGACCACCGGGACCACGCACACAGTTCAGCGAAGACATCACAGACTTCGTCAGCCCCCACGCCATCAATTCCACCGACTACATCCTCCTGGGGGACCTCAACTTCCACCTGGAGGACGACAAGGACCGCAACACCACTGCTCTACTGGACAACCTGGCCAACCTCGGACTCAAGCAACTGGTAACCACCCCTACACACCACGCCGGCCACACGCTTGACCCAGTCTTCTCATCCAGCAAATATGTCACCTTCAGCCACTCCACCAATCTCCAGTGGACTGACCACAGCTGCGTCCACTTCAGCTTCAGTAAAACGACGACCCACCACCACCCTCAACAAACCCCCCGCAGGAGCTGGAACAAGATCACCGGCGACCAGCTCACCACCTTCCTCAGCCAGAACCCCCCCACCAGCTCAACGGACCCCAACGAAGCCGCCAACAACCTCACACAGTGGATCACCAACTGCGCAGACGCCCTCGCACCACTGAAGAAGAACCCCCCCAGCAGACGCAGCAGCAAGAAAGCCTCCTGGTTCACCGACGAGCTCATCACCTCCAAGAAGAACTGCCGCTCCCTGGAGAACACCTGGCGCACCAACCAGACCACAGACAACATGACGGCCCTCAAACACGCCACCCGCAAACACCACCAACTGATCCGCGCCACAAAGAAGACAGCCTTCAAGGAACGACTGGACAACAACACCCACAACAGCAAGGAACTCTTCAGCATCGTCAAAGAGCTCTCCAACCCCGACACCGGAAACAATGACATCACTCCCTCGCAAGACCTCTGCGACTCCCTCGCAGCCTTCTTCCACAACAAGATCGCCAACATTCACAACAGCTTCGGCCCACCAACCACAAACCCCACCACCGAACCGATGCCCCCCACCGCCACCCTCCACACCTGGACCCCAGTCAGCACCGAAGACACAACACGCACAATGAACACCATCCACTCCGGATCCCCTACGGACCCCTGCCCACACCACATCTTCAACACGGCTGACCACATCATCGCACCCCACCTCCGTGACATCGTCAACGCCTCCTTCAACACCGCCACCTTCCCGGAGTGCTGGAAACACGCCGAGATCAGTGCCCTGCTGAAGAAACCAACTGCAGACCCCTCCGACCTCAAGAACTACCGCCCCATCTCGCTCCTCCCGTTTCCTGCCAAAGTCATCGAGAAGACCGTCAACAGACAGCTAGCTGCCTTCCTCGAGACCAACGGATCCCTCGACCACTCGCAATCCGGCTTCCGAGCCAACCACAGCACGGAGGGTGCCCTCATCGCAGCCACAGACGACATCAGATCCCTAATGGACAATGGGGAAACTGCGGCCCTCATCCTCCTGGACCTCTCCGCAGCGTTCGACACTGTCTGCCACCGCACCCTGGTACAGAGCCTGAACAACACCGGCATCCAGGGGAAGGCCCTGGAGTGGATCGCCTCATTCCTCGCCGGAAGAACCCAGAGAGTCCGCCTCCCCCCGTTCCGGTCAGCGGCCACCGAAGTCATCTGCGGAGTTCCACAAGGGTCATCGCTCAGCCCCACCCTCTTCAACGTCTATATGAGCCCCCTCGCAACCATCGCACGTCAACACAACCTCAAGATCATCACCTACGCCGACGACACCCAGCTGATCCTCTCCCTCACCAGCGACCCGGACGCCGCCAGAGCCAGCCTACACGAAGGGATGAAAGACGTCGCCGAATGGATGAAGAACAGCCGCCTGAAACTGAACTCAGACAAGACGGAGGTCCTCATCCTGGGATCATCACCATCCGCCTGGGACGACTCCTGGTGGCCCCCCGCCCTGGGAGCCACCCCCAAGCCAACGGACCACGCTCGCAACCTAGGCTTCATCCTGGACTCCTCCCTCTCGATGACCAGACAAGTCAACGCTGTCTCATCTTCATGCTTCAACACCCTGCGCATGCTTCGAAAGATCTTCCGGTGGATCCCCACCGAGACCAGGAAGACGGTCACCCAGGCCCTCGTCACCAGTCGGCTGGACTACGGGAACGCCCTCTACGCCGGCACCGCCGCCAAACTCCAGAAGAAACTCCAACGGATCCAGAACGCCTCAGCACGACTCATCCTGGACATCCCCCGACACAGCCACATCTCCGAACACCTGAGAGACCTGCACTGGCTCCCCGTCAACAAAAGAATCACGTTCCGACTCCTCACCCACGCACACAAGGCCCTCCACGACCTGGGCCCCAAGTTCCTCAACAGCCGCCTGACCTTCCACAAGCCCACCCGCCAGCTCCGCTCCGCCAGCCTCGCTCTCGCCACCGTCCCCCGCATCCGCAGAGCCACCGCCGGAGGAAGATCCTTCTCCTACCTGGCAGCCAAGACATGGAACTCCCTCCCCATCCACCTCCGGACAACGCAAGACCATCTCGCCTTCAGGAAGCAACTCAAGACCTGGCTGTTCGAGCAGTAGCGTTTCCCCCCCCCCCCAGCGCCTTGAGACCCTCCGGGTGAGCAGTGCGCTATACAAATGCCTTTGATTGATTGATTGATAGGTACCAGCAGCGTCAACGTCAAGGCAATGCTTTGATTCTGATGATCGTAATGGCTGTGATGCAGAGTTTCAGTGTCGTCATCGTCAAGGCTTAGGCCTAGCAATAGGATTATTTTTCTAGGTCACCATGGCAGTTTAAACTGACCATACAGGCTCTAAAACTGCAGACCTGAGACATATATAAAGGGCTAGTTAAGTGGGTGGCACAATTAGTGCTGTAGGCCCACCAGTAGCATTTAATTTACAGGATCTGGGCACATGTAGCACACTTTCATAGGGACTAATAAGTAGATTAAGTATGCCAATGGGCTATATACCAATCAAACTATGTTTTAGGATGGGAGCCCTGGGTTAGCCCTGGCTAGCAGTGCTAAAGTGCACAAAGTCCTAAGGTCAACAAAAAAAAAAATCAACATAATTGGAGGTAAGTAAGCAAAATGTTTGGGGGAAGACCACCCTGAAGCTGACAGGTCTAACAAATATCATGGCCTATTAGATGTGATCAGCAATAAACAAGCAGAAACTGTACATCTGCATCGATTTTACAATTGTTGCATATACCTGGAACGGAGAGCTATGATGCCCTATAGTTGAAGCTATGGACCAAACAAAAAATGAATATCTACATACCTGTCTAGACCGATATTTGTGACTTGCTGGCTTTAGTCATAACAACACAACACATACTTCAACTGGATATTCTACCTTTTTAAACCTACAAGGATTCTATACTTTTTTGTAAGATATTGAAACTCAGTCCAATCCAAATCGACACAGTGAGGAGAATATCAAAATTATTAATGCAATTCATAAAATAGTTGCATAAAATTAAAAGAAGCTAAGAAGAAAAAAAAATCAGAAATACATAGAATACAAGCTCCTATTTATTCAGTTCAATATGTAGTGTTGTCATCAACCAAATGCATAAACATTCACAGAAAAAAACAATCTCAACTTAATGGACGCTCACATAAAGCAGCCTCCTCTGGCTCCAGTGCACAACTCAGATATTGAGTATGAGTTTCAATCTATTTTAGACTTAGAAAATGTTAAAGAATAATTACAGTATCTGATAAATTGGAAAGACTTTAAAGTAGAGGAGTAATCCTGGGAGCCAGTTATTAATTTGCCTACCCTTCGAACAATAAAAACACATGATATCATCCTTCCAAATACACAAGGGCCAGAGGTGGGACTTAAGAGTTGATGGCTTTTTCAGGATTGTCAGTAAAACAGCAATAAGTGTTACAGGAAGTAACAGAAACAAATGGGATGTGAACTTGTTGAATTAGCAAATACATCTTTCTATATAACATTCCTTGAGACTAGTTTTTGCAGCATTCCTGAATGAGGTGTTTGAAAGACTTTCAAGATGGTTCCCCGTTTTTCCATGTAGTCCAAAGGTCCAAGGAAGACAGACATATAGAAGGCCTCATGATTTCACATTAATTGGAAGCATTGTGGCCATCTTTGTTATGGGTGCCTAATAAACCAAAATTTGGGGTTCTGACTATGCTTTGCAATGTTTGAAATCAAGAATTACTATGTATGGTAATGGTAGGATCTTGATGGAAACTTGCCTATAGGTACTGTGTTCTTGAAACCTCATGAGCCTTTTAGAAACAGAGGTAATCCATGTAATGAATATCATGTTAGGAGTTTTTCTGGGCTTAATCAATTTGCACCATGGATCTTTTCAATTTTCCCAAAATTGTTTTTGTTCTTGTGGCAGTGCTAAAGACTCGAATTAATATTTATCTGATGTAATTGCATGCTATATACTAAGCTAAGATCTGATGGGTATTGTAGTGAGATGTTTACACTACTGGCTCCTTTAGAATCAAAACAGATATTTTAGTTATAAAACTGTTTAGCTGATGACAAACATCTTAAGGTGAGTCACAATAATGTAAAGAAAATTTGGGTAATTATTCAAACAAGCAAGTGTTCTTATGTTATTGTTTTATTAGTGTTTCGGAATTATTTCTAACCACTAGGGGGAGAATGGCAGCAAACAGAACTTAATTTTTACAAGTAATTTCATGGTTCATATTTTCCATCTACAGCAAAAGATAGATTCATTATCAGGGAAGTTCGTAAAACAGCCTCTTTTCCTTATTCTCTGTAGCCTTGCCAGAAGGTGTGCATTCCTGAGAAGGAGGCTGGCATTGCCACTATCAACTATTCTTTTTTTTCCCCATTCCCTTTTAACATTTAGCATTGGAATTTCATGATTTCTAGGTTACACCTAATGGTAAACTTTGTGAGGTTGAAATGTCTACAGTTCCTCACATTCCTGTAGGCAGATTTTTGAAAACCAAGTAAGTATTTGATTGTGGCAACCAGTCCATCCATCAGATGTTCCTTTTAGGATGAGGAGGCATTTAATCCAAAGATTACATGAAAAAACATTTGCACAACTAAGATGGGGCAATCAGGGGGAACTCACAGACAAAATAGACATCAAGAGAGGAGTGCGCCAGGGTTGCGTTCTTGCCCCAACGCTATTTACACTGTTCATCAATGAGGTGGTGCAAGTCGTGTCCAATTGTCAAAATGATGCCCCATCTTTGAATCACAATAAAATTCCAATTTTGTTATTTGCCGATGATTCTCTCTTGATCTCCAGAACCCCTATGGGCCTCCAGGTACTCATGGACAAGTTCAGTTCGTTTTGCGGTGACTATGGTCTGGAACTTAACCATAGCAAAACTAAACTCATGACTTTGGGTTGTGGCCCCACTAAGAGATATTCAATATTTTACAATGGAACGCCCCTAGGTTTGGTAAGCTCTATAGATTACTTGGGGGTGAGAATTAGCAACAATCTGCATTGGGGGGCCCAAATCGACAAAAGTTTGGCTCGCCTGGTACAGTCATCTGGAGCCATTCTTCGTTTTCATAAGTCTACTTCTGAGAGAGTGATTACTCCAATTATTAAAATTTATAGAGCAAAGGCACAAAGTGCTGCGGTCTATGGGGCAGAAATTTGGGGGTCCTCAAACACTGGCAGGCTTGCAGTGGGGGAAAACAATTTCGTGGGGGCTACTTTGGCCTGCCCTCGCAGTACCCCACTGCTGCCATTGTTCTGGGACCTTGGCCTTTCACGCATCACAGATGTAGTTGCCCTACGACCTCTGCTTTTTTGGGTCCGTGTTTGGTCCACCCCTGAGTTATCTACATACAAGGAGTCTATCCAAGACATCGTGGATAGACCAAATGTACTCACCATTCCCTGGTTTAATCACATCTCTAAATGGTTTCACAAATTGGGTCTTAGTGAGCTATGGAGTCATCCAGAAAGTATAAGGAAGGAGCAGAAGAATCATTTGAAAACTGTATACTGGACTTACGTCAGGGAAATCTATCTGCTGTGCCCTACTCACGGCAGATTGACCTCACAATTTTTTGATTTTAAATGGTATCCGTCTTTTGAATCTTTTATGGATATAATTCTTGACCCATTAAGTAAGAGTTTATATATCCAGTTCAGATATGGTTGTCTGCCTCTCAAATCATATGGCAGTAAGTGGAGTGCAACTACAAGACCTGATTTATGTCCGAGCTGTACCAATAATCCAGAATCCATTGTACATTTTATGTTTTTATGTCCTGCCTATTTGATTGCGCGTCGAAAGTGGTTACGGCCAGTGTGTAGAAATATGGGGGTAAGACATTGTATTGTTGCCTTAAGAATTCTGATGAGGGAAAGTTCCCCCCCCCTTGCCCTGTGCGGTTAGTAAGTACATTACAGCTGCCTGGCATGTACGTATTAATCGCTTGGGGAAAGTTGCTGATGCGGAACTTACTTCCAAATAAGGACAACATGAAAAACTGACAATGGAATGTTTTAGTCATCAAATTTTAACCACACACCTAGACTGGAACAAAACCCCATGATTAATTTAAATGACAGTCAGTAGGAGATTAGGTGTTTGGTTTTTATGTGTTTTAAGGCCGTAAAGGATGTTCTTTTTTATTCCTCTTATTTCCTTTTTAACTTAATTTTTACTCATCTTTTATCTTTCTACCGGTGGTTGTTTTGCTTTTATGGTTGAAAGTAACCAAATAAAGCTATGTATGTACAAATATAGAACAATCATTTACACTGGTGGTTTAGCACAACCAGCTGTATGTACAAAACACCAGTACTCCGCTGCTTGTGCAGCTGTTAGCAGAGTAATGATGGATGGTACATTCCACCCTCAGCATACCTACACAAAGCCCCAAGGGGACTGCACTGCACAACTTGCAGAGCTTAAGAATCTAATTTTGGCAACACAACATACTGATCCTAAACAGCCCACATTGATTGTGTGATTTGTACTACTGTGTACATTTCAACAATGATTAGGTCTGTAGGAATACACATTGTAGGAAACACTTTGGCTGACAAAGCTGCCAAATCTACTATACCTATGACTTCTGTTTACTCATTTTTATACAAGACTGGATAATGAGACATTGGATGCTGTGAAAGCCTTTGCTGGCGACAAACCTTTACCCAAAGCATACCCTGCTCAATATACCTACCACCTCAGTGCCCAAAACATTGCATTCATGTTCTAGATTCCTGTGGGTATGGCCACAACATTCAGCTGATGCCCCCAACTGTAATTAAAGATTTGTAAGTCTTAATTGGGACATGTGCGGTTGCAGCATTACACTCAGACCAGGACCCTTCCTTTGCCTCTATGGTATTCAGGGACACCATGACAACAATGGGTGTTCAACTGCATTTCTTGTCTCCATATCATCCTGAGGGAAATTCTGTTTTGGAGCAGAGTAACAGAGACTTAAAGCAATCCTTAACAGCACATATATTAGGTTTTTGGTCGTAGTTGGCTTCGTCACCTATATGGGGTCTAGAGACCACTAAATATTCTGCCTGGAAGGTCCATGAGAGGACGCACACCTGACGGGGTCTTGTTTTGGATACCTATGTATGTCCCAGATCTTGATAGGCCTGATGCTGTGGTGGCAGAAACACCTCTCTTTTACTTGCAGATTAATCAAGGCTGATAAATAGGAATTGATTCCAGATCGGACCTTGAATAATATGGGTCTAGGTGAGCTTCTTGCCTAAAATGATTATTGGAATCATTCATATAGGTTTTATTTCTCTGTTTGAGCCTGATTTGTGTACATTATTTGTTTCTTAGATGTATATCATTATTATTTCCTGATGAAGACCATGGACTAATCATTCCCATTGGGGTTGAAATATCAACAATGGATTGAGACAACACATGTTCATTAATTGTTGGATATTAGTGTTTAGTAACTCAAACCAGTGGCTGCTTCTTTGCATTGTTTGTATTGTACATATTTCTTGGATTTGTTTTGGCACATCACCCTGGAACTTTTCACTGTGTCGTCCCTTTTTATATCACCCATGTCTCCAAATCAGTGTCACTATTCTTTCAAATATTAAGAAAATACAATTGTATCTCATTAAGTCTGAGAATTGTGTATTTGAATCTGTTTGAATCATTCATTAATTGAGTATGATGTGCTACCCATTACCATATTTAAAAGAAATCCCATCTGAGGAATTCCTGGAAGAACTCCTTTTGATGTCATGCGTATTACCCTAGCTCTATAGATTAAAGGGTGCCCCAATATTGCATGCCATAGCAAGTTTGACATGTTATCTGAAGGGCACTCCTGTCTCTCTAATTCACCCAGCATTTCAGGTACTTACAATTGGAAGTTATGTGGTGTTGAACAGTGAAGGCTGTTGCCAAATGAATCCCGGAATTGGCTCTTTGATTGTGGTTTTTCAAATTATAACTTGCTGCGGCCATGTGTTATAGCCACCCACATGAGAGATAAGAATAGCAGAAATGTGGGCGCACATTTCTGCTTCAAATGTAAACTGTGAGCTTGACCTCCTGTTCTGCTCCAACTTTGGGAAGATTTACTATTGCTGGCTGTGGTTGCTGTTCACTTTTCTGTTTCCTGAAAAGATTGGGTACTACTTTACGAAAGGTGCAAATCCAATTCAACGTGGGTGCTCGTCTGTGTCGCCATGATTGCAGTGGTTGCCTCACTGACAGATATGTTCTTGAGCTTAGTTTGGGGTGGAGCTGTTGACGTGTGAGTGCTGCTCCCAGGTTTCTTCCAGGAGGCCAGTGTGGCAGGCACACTTCACCCAAAAATGGTTGCGGTCATCACATCACTAGTGGAAAGCTGCTTCTTCTCCCTGACCACTTTCTTGGGAGCAACTTTCTTTGGGACCATCTTACAGCTGTCAATTGACAGGGGCACTAAGCTGCACAAGTGAAGGAGATTGGAGGACTAACTGTACAGGCCTTCTCTTTGACAGTACAGTGGGTGATGTGATGTCTCTTCTGATGTGCACCTAAAAGCAACCAAGCAAGAAAAACATGTATGTAGTGAAACGTGGCATTGTTGCAGATTGAAATAGTACAGACAAATGCAACATTAGTGCGGTTGGTTACTTATGTAATAAATACCAATTCAATCAAACATTGTAAATTCAAACCACTTCACCACACCATGAAATGGCATTTCAAATCAGACAGCACATCTTGCAGGTACAGCTTTTTGCTTTATCACCATCTGTTTTAAAGGGAATACCTGTGGTAGTCAGAGAGAGATGCATGGGTAAATGGAATAATCCTTGAAAAAGCTATGGGGGCAAGGTGGTCCTAAGGAAAATGGAATATTCTACTATGAAATGTGGACAGCAGTTAGGGTGTCTAGAAGGAAATGGAATACCTAAAGAAACTGAATGCTGTAGTGTGTCTGTGCACCTTTGGTGGATAGAAAAATGGATGGAGCAATGGATGTAGATGGATGGATGTATGGATGGATCAAGGCAAAATGCAGAATTAAATCAAAGGAAATACTTTTTTTTTTTTAATGTTTAAAAAAAAAAAAAAAAAAAAAAAAATTAAAATAGAAAATAAATTAAAATAAAAAAACTAAATTAAATAAAAATAAAAAATAAAGTTAAAAATTAAAAGGAAAAAAGAAAATAGAAAATAAACTAAAATAAAACATTTAAAGAAATAAAACGTGCAACTAAAATAAAAAATTAAAATATAAACGTAAAATAAACAATAATTGCTGATGTTTGTATGCAAGCCTATGGTAAAGGCACACTGGCTGGGTGAACGAAATGGCTGTCAGCCACATTGTCAAACAACAACAATAAGGAGCAAGGAGGCATGGGGAGCAAAAAAGAACACAAGCAAGCTTTTGGCAAAGGTACACTTGCTGGATGCAGGAAATGGCCACCAGCCACAGGTCAAACAACAACAACAAGGAGCAAGGAGGCATGGGGAAAAAGAAAGAACCTAGTCAAGCCTATGGCAAAGACAAACTGGCTGGATGCAGAAAATGGCTGCCAGCCACATGATAAAACACCAACAAGCAGCAAGAATTCATGGAAAACAATGAACACAAGCAGGTCTATCGCAAAGGGACACTGGTTGGATGTACAAAATGGCTGCCAGCTACGTGGTCAAACAACAACTGAGAACAAGGAGAACATAACAAAAACATGCAAGCCTTTGGACGTAGACTACACAAAATGATCCCTGGCCACATGGCATGGAGAACAAAGACAAATGATGGAGATGACAAACACACACCCACACAAACCAACACTGGCCATAAGTAAGCATGGTGGTAACACTGGAGAAAACACTAACATTAATTCAGCAATGGAAAACACAAAAATTAACTCAGTTATAAACATTTCAGAACAACAGTACACATCCTCTTATGCCACCAAATATTATCCAACAACATGTTACGTTTTGCAAAAAAAATAAAAATTATAACAATAGCCAACATTGTTTTATTTAATCCTATGCCATCCCTGCCCTAAATTAAATATTAAAAAACATATACCACTGAAACATTTATTCGTGCACTGGTGACTGCTAGTACTGGGGCTACTGGCTAGAAAGGCCCTTTGGAAATCTAGGCCACAGAGTAAAACAATATTTTAAATGTTACAAACATGTAGTAAAGGTAGTGAGCTGTGCAACAATTTTCTTTTTCAAAAGATGCCCAATCAATGAAATGTAAAATAAATAAAAACTAGGCCCATGCTTAAACTTCAGGCTTTAACCCCTTAAATGCGGGCGACGGCCACTGGCCGACGCCCGCACTACCTCCCTGGTGCGGGTCACGACCAGTGGGCGACACCAGGGAGGGTGTTAATAAATCCTCTGGTGCGTCGCACCCGAGGATTATTATTTATTTTTTTAGCTTCCCCCGGGAGACACCGAAGCTTCCGTGTCTCCCCCCCACCCCCCACCCGCGGCGCGCTGACGTTTCAAAGGTGTTTTCCCCATCAAAGCAGGAGGCAGCCTTGCGGCTGCTTCCTGCTTCGATGGGGAAAACGGCCTTTCCCACGTTCAGGAAGGCCTCGTAAGAAAGGGGAGAGTCTCCCCTTTCTTACGAGGCCTTCCTGAAAGTGTATCCTGGCCCCCGGTCGCAGCTGTGCAGCGATCGGGGGCCAGGAAGCACTTTCAAAAGGCCTCGTAAGAAAGGGGAGAGTTTCCCCTTTCTTACGAGGCCTTCTGAAAGTGTTTCCTGGCCCCCGATCGCAGCACAGCTGCGATCGGGAGCCAGGAAACACCACTAGATGCCAGGGATTTCACTTTGGGGGGGCAGCCCCCTCGGAAAACGGTCCGCCCCCCGGGCATATTTATTATTGAAAAAAAAAGGTAGGTGCTCCCTGGGGGGGGGGGGGGGGAGGGGGGGTGCGATCACGACCCCCCCCAGGGGAATTTTTTTTTTCCTCCCAAAAAAATAAACAAAAAAAAAATTAAAATTAAAATAAAAGGACAGGGGGTCGTCCATGGGCAGGGTGACCCCCTGTGGGGGCAATTTTTTTTTGTTGAGATGTTGTAGGGTTTCCCTGGGGGCCATTTTGGCCCCCAAGGAAACCATACAACAACTAAAAAAAAATAGATGTATATATAGATCTAAATATATATATATATGTAGATAGATATATCTATGTACATTGATATATATCTATAGATATATCTATGTAGATAGATATATATATATATAGAGGTAGATCTATATATATCAATAAAAGATTTATAAAGCGCGCTACTCACCCGTGAGGGTCTCAAGGCACTGGAGGGGGGGATGGGGGGAGGGAAAGGGGCTGGGAGGTTCACTGTTCGAAAAGCCAGGTTTTGAGGCCATTCCTGAAAAGAAGTAGGTTGTGGGTCTTGTGAAGGTGGGTTGTGAGGGCGTTCCAGGTTTTGGGTGCAAGGTAGGAGAAGGATCTGCCCCCGGTGGTGGTGTGTTTGATGCGGGGGACAGAGTAGAGAGAGAGGTCAGCTGAGCGGACGTTTCGTGTGGGGGTGTGGAAGGTGACTCTCGTTGAGGTAGGCAGGGCCTGTGTTGTGGAGTGATTTGTGTGCGAGGATGAGGATCTTGAAGGTGATCCTTTTGTCAGTGGGGAGCCAGTGGAGGGATTTGAGGTGTGGAGAGATGTGTTCGTGTCGGGGGAGGTCGAGGATGAGTCGCGCTGCTGAGTTCTGGATGCGCGTAGTTTGCGCTTGAGTTTTAGAGTGGTGCCAGCGTAGAGGGCGTTTCCGTAATCAAGCCTGCTGCTGATGAGTGCGTGAGTGACAGTTTTTCTGGTCTCTGTGGGGATCCATTTGAATGTTTTCAGTATACGGAGTGTGTTGAAGCATGAGGAGGTGAGAGCGTTGATTTGTTTGGTCATCGAGAGGGAGGAGTCTAGGATGATGCTGAGGTTGCGTGCGTGGTTGGCGGGGGTGGGTGCAGGGCCTAGCGTGGTGGACCACCATGAGGGGTCCCAGGTGTTTTTGTGTGGATCAAAGAGGATTATTTTGGTTTTGCTTGAGTTAAGTTTCAGGTGGTTGGCTGTCATATATATATCACTTTTGTCAATATGTGTGTGGTTTCCCTGGGGGGAAAAGGGCCCGACTTCTCTAGTGGCAGTTTTAGTGCCATAAAGAAGCGCAGAAGGTTTATATGCCTACTGCAAAGAGCAAATCTGTATTTTATGTAAATAGCTGAGTACATTAGTAAAGTCAGCCATTACCTGCGCTACAATACCAATGAAATGTATGTGCGGGGTGGAGGGCGGCTATGGAGAGATGAAGGGCAATTTTGCTGGGTGGTAATGAGGGAATCCGAGGAGGAGGGAGTGGGAGCACCAATAATGATTGTTGGACTGGGCGCAGGAGGTGCTAAAGACTGTGACGAATGGTATGTGACAAGGTGTTTTTTGAGTGTCTTGAAAGTACGTGCTGATTGAGGGAAGAAGCGCAGGTAATGTGGCCTCTACTGTTGCACGTATCTCACACACACCATCGATTTTGTGACTTTCTACTTAGGCTAGTGTTTTAGAGCAACAGTTTAGCCAATAGCAGAGATGGCATCTTGATGGATGACTGCTGCCTGCACTCGGGTTATAGAGGACCGCTCTGACATATGATCAGAGACTGAGACATCAGATACTGAGACAGCATCTGAGGGATAGGACAATGGCGCAGACTCTGGGAGTGATTTTTCAGTCAGAGGAGTCCCATTCGATAACTCCTCTTCCAGTACATTATGAGGGAGGTGATGAGGACAGTCCTGCAGTCCCTTCGCAAGCTGTTCGTGCAACTGGGTAATAGTGGGTTAGGCCAACCCAGAGAGCAGGTGAATGCGGCGGCAAGCAGAGAGAGATAGAGAGAGAGAGAGAGAGTGCTCTCTTGGGAGCTCCCCAATTTAGTTCAGCCCCAAATTCCACCACCCAAATCACATTGTGGAGACATCAAAATTATCTATGGCAAAACAAACTGGTTTTGTAAGGCTATGTAAGGCCTGTGTTTTTGGTCCTGGATTCGGCGGCCATATAGAGAAACACACTAAACCCAAACATTTCTGGAAACTAGACATTCGGGGGAGTCCAAAGAGGTGTGACTTGTGTGGATTCCCCAAAGTTTTCTTACCCAGAAATTTCTGTCACACAAACTACAGGAATATGCTGGGATCCACAAAATTCTTACCACCCAGTGACTCCTCACCTGTCCTGATAAAAACACTACCCCACTTGAGTGCCTACACCTAGTGGCTACGTCAGGAATGGATCACCCCAGGGTCAACAGCTGCCTCACGTAAGGACCAACATTGACCGTTGTGTGATCTATTCCTGTCGCGGGCACAGGCCTAACCACACAAGTGAGGTATCATATTTATTGGGAGACTTGGGGGAACGCTGGGTGGAAGGAAATTTGTGGCTCCTCTCAAGATTCCAGAACTTTCTGTCAAGAAATGTGAGGAAAACTTGTTATTTTAGCCACATTTTGAGGTTTGAAAAGGATTCTGGGTAACAGAACCTGCTCAGAGCCCCACAAGTCACCTCATCTTGGATTTCCCTGGGTTTCTAGTTTTCAAAAATGTGCTGGTTTGCTAGGTTTCTCCAGGTGCCGGCTGCGCTAGAGGCCAAAATCCACAGGTAGGCACTGTTTTCTATGAAAAAATGTGATGTGTCCACGTTGTGTTTTGGGGCATTTCCTGTCGCGGGCGCTAGGCCTACCCACAACAAGTGAGGTATAATTTTTATCGGGAGACTGGGGGGAACGCTGCGTGGAAGGAAATTCGTGCCACCTCTCAGATTCCAGAACTTTCTGTCACAGAAATGTGAGGAACATGTGTTTTTTTAGCCACTTTTTGAGGTTTGCAAAGGATTCTGGGTAACAGAACCTGGTCAGAGCCCCACAAGTCACCCCATCTTGGATTCCCCTATGTCTCTAGTTTTCAAAAATGCACAGGTTTGGTAGGTTTCCCTATGTGCCGGCTGAGCTAGAGGCCAAAATCTACAGGTAGGCACTTTGCAAAAAACAGCTCTGTATTTTGTTAAAAAATGGGATGTGTCCACGTTGTGTTTTGGGGCATTTCCTGTCGCGGGCGCTAGGCCTACCCACACAAGTGAGGTATCATTTTTATCGGGAGACTTGGGGGAACACAGAATAGCAAAACAAGTGTTATTGCCCCTTATCTTTCTCTACATTTTTTCCTTCCAAATATAAGAGAGTGTGTAAAAAAGACGTCTATTTGAGAAATGCCCTGCAATTCACATGCTAGTATGGGCACCTCGGAATTCACAGATTTGCAAATAACCACTGCTCCTCAAAACCTTATCTTGATCCTATTTTGGAAATGCAAAGGTTTTCTTGATACCTCTTTTTCACTCTTCATATTTCAGCAAATGAATTGCTGTATACCCAGTATAGAATGAAAACCAACTGCAGGGTGCAGCTCATTTATTGGCTCTGGGTACCTAGGGTTCTTGATGAACCTACAAGCCCTTTACATCCCCACAACCAGAAGAGTCCAGCAGACAAAACGGTATATTGCTTTCAGAAATCTGACATCGCAGGAAAAAGTTACAGAGTAAAACATAAAGAAAAATGGCTGTTGTTTTCAACTCAATTTCAATATTTTTTTATTTCAGCTGTTATTGTCTGTAGGAAAACCTTGTAGGATCTACACAAATGACCCCTTGCTGAATTCAGAATTTTATCTAGTTTTCAGAAATGTTTAGCTTTCCGGGATTCAGCATTGGTTTCACACCCATTCCTGTCACTAACTGGAAGGAGGTTGAAAGCACCAAAAATAGTAAAAATGGGGTATGTCCCAGTAAAATGCCAAATTTGTGTTGGAAAATGTGGTTTTCTGATTCAAGTCTGCCCGTTCCTGAAAGGTGGGAAGATAGTGATTTCAGCACCAGAAACCCTTTGTTGATGGCATTTTCAGGGAAAAAACCACAAGCCTTCTTCGGCAGCCCTTTTTTCGCATTTTTTTGGAAAAAACGAAATTTTCACTGTATTCTGGCTATTTTCTTGGTCTCCTCCAGGGGAAACCACAAACTCTGGGTACCATTAGAATCCCTAGGATGTTGGAAAAAAAGGACGCAAATTTGGCGTGGTTAGCTTATGTGGACAAACAGTTATGAAGCCCTAAGCGCAAACTACCCCAAATAGCGAAAAAAGGGCTCAGAACTTGGGCGGGAAAAGGCCCAGCAGCTAAGAGGTTAAAGTACAAGTAAATACTGGTGCATACCCAAGCAAATAAACACTATCCTTATTTAATAGTTTTGGAACGTACTTGTGTGATTTCACAAAAATCAGACTGTCAGGATAAATGTGGCAGTTTTACCGCCAACAGGCTCATTATGAGTGTGGCGGGTTGGCCTCTGCCAACCCACTACATCTCCGCTCATACCACCAGGGTGGTCGGAGCTGCCGGAGATGAGTACCTCCGACCCGCCGGTCCACAGAAGACCACCGGTGGTATTAGGAGCCGCCTTTCCACCAGGGTTTCCACGGCGTTAGCACAACCACGAAAACCCTGGTGGACAGGATACCAGTGACAGGGAATTTCTTCCCTGTCACTGGTAGACAACTCCCCCACCCCCACAAGCAATCCCAACACCCCCCACTCTCCTCCAGACACAGAGGCCTCATTACAACCCTGGCGGACGGTGTTAAAGCAGCGGTAAGAAATTTGCAATTACGACCGTGGCAGAAACCGCCAACAAAGACAGCCACTTTAACACTCCGACCCCCACGGCGGTACAAACAAACAGCGCAGCGGTCACCGCCAACAGACAGGCGGAGGCCAATGTACCGCCCACACTATTATGACAGGCCTATCTGCCACCTTTTCCGGGGCGGATTCACAGTGGATAAAAACATGGCGGAAACAGGAATTTCAAAGGGAAAACACTCACCTCTACACACTCCACGAGGAACGAGGACACCATGGACCTGGAACTCCAAATTCTACCTGCAAAAGTCTTCCTGCTCCTCTACCAGGAGCACGAACACCGGCGGCAAAGACCACGGTGAGTACTGCACCTACGACACAGGGGAGGGGGAGGCAAAATACAGGGACACACACAGGCAACAACCCCACCCCCACCCTCACCCACTACAACACACACACTAATACATATCTATACATTATAGTTAAACCCCCAAACCCCCCGGAAGAATGCAAAGACCAAAGGATATGATTGTAACCATTGTAATCTATTAAAATACAGTACTATAAAATATATATACACTATAAACAAATATATACACCAATAATACAAGTCCAGGTATTGCACCATTTATAGTCCGTGGACCACTGGGCCCAAAATGCATGGGCGAGGCACACACTCGATACCAGATCAAAACAGAGAGAACACTGCAGGGGAATCAGATAGAAATACAACAGGCACCTCAGGGGGAAGGGAATGGGGGGCACCTCATCCGGATGAGTGCACGACGCCAGATCCACGAGGAGGCTCAATGCCCACTGTTCAATCCTGGGGAGTGCAAAGCCACAGTCTCTCAAGTCTCTACAGTGGGTGGTTGCCCACTGTTCAGTCCTGGGGAGTGCAAAGCCACAGTCTCTCAAGTCTCTACAGTGGGTGGTTTGCCCACTGTTCAATCCTGGTGAGTGCAAAGCCACAGTCTCTCAAGTTGATAGTCTCCACTAGTTCTGGAGGGGGACTGGTGCCCAGAGTGCTTCATCCTGTGAAGGACAGAGGTAGTGGATGGATGTCTCCACTGGTTCTGGAGGGGACTGGTGCCCAGAGTGCATCACTCACCCCGTGACGGTCCCAGTTGCGTCAGTGCCCCTGCCGCTCATGGGCTAGTGGTGCTTGAGTTGGCGGTGCCCTGTTTAGCGGTGCTTGAGTTGGCGGTGCCCTGCTCAGCGGTGCCTGATTTGGCGGTGCCCTGTTCAGCGGTGCTTGAGTTGGCGGTGCCCTGTTCAGCGGTGCTTGAGTTGGCGGTGCCCTGTTCAGCGGGGCTTGTGCTGGCGGTCCTTCATGGCCCAGCGGGCTTGTGCTGGTGGTCCTTCATGGCCCAGCGGGGCTTGTGCTGGCGGTCCTTCATGGCCGAGCGGGGCTTGTGCTGGCGGTCGCCTCCTGGACAGCTGGGCTGGGGCTGGTGGGGCCCTCCTGGGCAGCTGGGATGGGGATGGCAGGCCCTCCTGGGCAGCTGGGCTGGGGCTGGCGGGGCCCTTCTGGGCAGCTGGGCTGGGACTGGTGGGGCCCTCCTGGGCAGCTGGGCTGGGGCTGGCGGGGCCCTCCTGGGCAGCTGGGATGGGGCTGGGGGAGCCCTCCTGGGCAGCTGGGCTGGGACTGGGTACCGGGAATGATGGTGGTCTTCTCCGCCGTACTGCTCTTCCCAGACTTGCCGGGTTTCTTGTGGCCCTTCCCCACCTTGTCTTAAACTACCTTACTTTTTCATATGTCATCCCTCAGGCCTACTCTAGGTGCCCCAATGGTAGGGTGCAGTGTTATCATGAGAAGGAACACTATAAAAGTTTTTTATAAGCCCTGGTGGGCAGCGGGGCTGGGGCTGGCGGGGCCCTCCTGGGCAGCTGGGCTGGGACTGGTGGGGCCCTCCTGGGCAGCTGGGGCTGGCGGGGCCCTCCTGGGCAGCTGGGATGGGGCTGGGGTAGCCCTCCTGGGCAGCTGGGCTGGGGCTGGCGGGGCCTTCCTGGGCAGCTGGGATGGGGCTGGCGGGGCCCTCCTGGGCAGCTGGAATGGGTCTGGCGGTGGCCTCCTAGGCAACTGGGATGGGGTTGGCGGTGGCCTCCTGGGCAGCGGGGATGATGGCGGTCTTCTCCGCCGTACTGCTCTTCCCAGACTTGCCGGGTTTCTTGTGGCCTGGCGGTGGCCTCCTAGGCAACTGGGATGGGGTTGGCGGTGGCCTCCTGGGCAGCGGGGATGATGGCGGTCTTCTCCGCCGTACTGCTCTTCCAAGACTTGCCGGGTTTCTTGTGGCCTTTCCCCACCTTGGGAGGAGTCCACACTCCCACCGGTACCCCTGGGAGTGGCTTTGGTGGCTGGAGTCATTCCCCTCTCCCGCCGGGCACTGGCTAACTTCTGATGCTTCACAGGTGGGGGACTGGTTGTGCTGTGGCTCTGTACCACACTGGCTGTCCTGGTGGCCGGTGCACTCCACATACCTGTGACTACAGGCACCACTGGCCCCAGAGATGTTGTGGCTGAGGTGCTAGTTCGGAAAAGGCTGGCGGTAGGGGGACTTGTAAGCGCTGCCCTGGTGGATTACTACAGCCGGGGCCATTGTGGCGGGAAACCGCCGGCCCCGTCGGTACGGCCGCGGAGCTTCCGCCGCGGTCGTGATGAGCAGGGAAGCACCACCAGCCTGTTGGCGGTGCTTCCCTCAATTCAGCCCTGGCGGTCCTGTACCGCCAGGGTTGAAATGACCCCCAAAGTCTTGTACGTGTTTGCTAGCGCCCCAAGAATATTGTGGCGCTCACGAGAAAGCACCAAAATCAAATCTCATGCACGCAAACAAACTCTGTTCCGCACCAGATTGTGGAATTTGGGAACTACAAGTTAATCTGTGTAGCACGAATTGCCGAATTCCGCAAACTTCACCGCCGGAGCTGAGTTCTATGGCAGGCCTAAGTACTATCAGTTTTCGTCATCTAGAAATGGGGGTGGTTAAAGCAGCTTGCATCTCTAGGCAGAACTGGGAGTGGGGTGGTCTCCTAAGGGACAGGACAAATTGACCCAAGAACTTCCCACCCAAAGTCAAACATAACAAAAAGCCTCATCAAAGGATTAAGAAAACTGGGCTTTCTGCATAAGTCCCCTCACTTTATGACCCCATTTTTGACTGGTGTGGCGTTTGCTGACTCTGATTGAACCCTGGGCTCTGCTAACCAGGCATAGGGTCAATGCCCTGTATAAAAAAGTATATGGTAATTAGATATAATTCCAATTGTTACTGACAACCTACCTGTAAGACCCTAATATATGGTAGAGGATGTATGTTTAGAGACCCAGTAGATTTAAGGCACATAATTGTGCATTGCTATGATGCCTGTTGAAATTTTAAAAGCCAGCCCTGCCTTACAGGTTGCTTCTAAAATAAAACTATGTCCAAATTAGACTTTGGAATTAAAAGCGCTTCTAATGTCTTAAACTACCTTACTTTTTCATATGTCATCCCTCAGGCCTACTCTAGGTGCCCCAATGGTAGGGTGCAGTGTTATCATGAGCAGGAACACTATCAAAGTTTTTTATAAGCCCTGGTGGGGTGGGTAATGAATGTCAATTTTGTGTTTGCTTATTGTAGTACATAGGCTCCATAAGCTAACCTGGGAAGGCTTTACTTAAAATTAATAAAATCTATGTGTTTCTAGGAGCAAGCTAAAAATTTCATTCAAGGTGTCAAATTAATAGAATAAATTCAACAACTTGCTAAGGTTAGATTTTTATAACTATTACAGAGAAAGAGTTTTAGATCTTTCGTAAATTTACCTAAAATCAGCCATGTAGTAGCCTTTCCTGATTGTTCAGCCCATGACAGGCTGAGCCAAACTGCCATAATGAGGTGTGAATTGGCCTGGACTGAGATGAAGGAACCGTCTGGTGGGGGGAGAACTGCAGCAGCAGATACTAGACCGGTATGGAGACTGGAGGGCCAAACTGGTTTTCAAAGGAGGGTAAGACAGTTGGGACAGAAACCAGACCTTCCCCATTTCCTGCACCCCCAGACATATGGGACCCCCTGTTATTAGATTGGGAGAGGACATGGAAGGATAATGTAGGGGAAACTTAGCCATACCTGTGAGTGGGCTTAGCCAGACCTGGACCTCCAGGTGAGATTTTCTCTGTTTTGGATGTTTGTGGAAGAGTGCTTTCTGGGACAAATATAAGCCACTCTTCTCAGAGAGGGTGGCACCCTCCACCCTATTGGTCAGGGAAGCTCCCTTCTTGACAGCCCAGAAACCTAGACAAAAGTAGGAGAGCTACCCAGCAACTCAGATCCTTGCTAGAGGAAATCAGAAGAACAAGGACTGCCACATTGAACCCCTGGTCTGCACTTAGAATACTGCACTCTGAAGGACTGCGCATACTGCACACACTTGCTTTACCACAAAAAATACTTAGCCTTGCTTCTAAAGATCTAGGAGTGGATTTCCTGTAGGCAATAGGTACAAAGGAGCTATCAAAAGTCTCCTGCATCAACTCCTGCATGGAGAGCCGAGCTGACCAGTGTCCATTGGACGTTTAAGAGTATCATCAGGTGTATTGTGGGAATTGTAGTCCCAACTCTCCAAGGAGCAAATCAGAGTTTTGGGATCCTTGATTGGTATTGTGGACCCTTCAGGACCCCAAAGGGACCTTCCAAAAGAAGATCCAAAAGTTTTGAGACATTTGGAGCATTGCTGGAAAACAGCTCCTTTAGGTGAACTATTGTTATCGAAAGCCAAGACAGCGGCTCTAAATTGCGACCTGGCCTTAGTTTCAGATTTGCCCTACTAAAGCTTCAGAGCTCTTGGCCACTGACAATAAGAACCAATACCTCCAGTATTCTACTGGAGCCTTGCACTGAAGCAAGCCACAGTCGTTGAACAGCAAGTTGGTATTATGAGGAGCCTTGCTCAATATAGAGAGACAAAGAACCAGATAAGAGACAGAGTCCGAATGTAAACTTTTGACTGAGGTCTACTGCTCAGTGTATACGACTTTGGCTCCATCATAGTCAGCCTCAGACTTTGACTGTGACCTGCTGCAGTGCGACCAAATAGCCATGGCTGGCACTTTTTGCTTTTAATCACTAGAAAGCACTTTTTAAAGTTAAACCTTAAAAACTCACATTGCCGGTTCCCCACTTTGGTTTTTTGTTGTATTGGTGTCATTTTAAAGACAACAATTTTACTTATTTTCATAACATGGTGTTGGATTTTTAGTGTGTGTTGTGTTTTAATTATTTACTGCTTTGTTGATATTAAATGTTTTACACACCTGTTTTGTAAGTTAAGCCTAACTGTTCCTTGGCCAAGCTACAAAGTGTTGAGCAAGGATTAATTTATTGAGACCTTGACTGGACATTATTTGTCATTGTGGCCTAAATGCTAAAGGTAGGTACATACATGCCCTTACATACATGCCCTTAATAACCAACCACTTTCTAACAAAAGGCAACAAGAAGCCAGAGATGCTGAGGAAAAACAACTGAAAGAGTCCGCCAGCATGTATCTGGCCCTTGTGATGTGATCTGCTGGTCATGGCAATAGATTATACCCTACTCATTGTCCAAGCTAGATAATCAGGATTGGTCAGAATACTTCTGAAAGTACATACATTTGTTGAGACAGAATATTGGCACCATGCTCTCGAGGTGCACCTGGACTGCAAACAACTGCAAGAATGACTGGACAACAGAAGTGCCAAATGTCCGACTTTGTGGTCTCTCAAATTCTAGGAATGAGGCCTCTTTCTGAGGGACTATTTGCTTTGAGTAAAAGTCCTAAAAGAATCGGTTCACAATAACAACCTTGGGACAAGTTGATTCAATTCATTCGCCCTTCAATGTAGTCGGGAAGCACTACCACTAGGTATTTTCTACCATGCCAAGAAAGAATTCCAAGTAAGTTGTTGGTATGAACAAGAACTGAAATTTCGCATTATAGCCGCACAATTTAGAAAGTGCTAATTTACCATCATCTGCTTTTTAATTCAACTAAAAAAACAATAGTCCTCATGATGGAGATTATGGATCCTATGATCAACCACTGTACACTGGATAGCTTTGCCCCAAATCAATTATGTCTCTGAGGAGCAATATAAACAGAGGGAAGATACTCTAGTATTTTGTGAATGCCATCGGCCACAGCAACTCAATTGAATATGAGCTAAATTGCATGTAAAGTATAATATGTAGAAACCAACCAGTAATAGAAAATGACAGCTGCACAGAGATGAAAGAAAAAATACCTCAACCAAAAATTAATAATTTGTTCGACAGCAGCTGTACTTTTCAGATGAAAGATGCAATCTTACTCACTGCTGACCTATCCATCCCTAGTGTGCTCTACATTTGTACTAAGGAAAGTAACACCTTTTTCTCTGTTCCTTGGAAAATAATGTGCTTCTGCAGGTGAGAAATTGCAGTCTGAACTTGATAAAATCCATTAAAATAATCTTTGCCTGATATGATGTTGTTTGTCTATTGCATACATTATTACTGTATGCTTCAGTTTAAAACAAATTTAATTTCCACTTTCATTTTATTGATAGAAGACAACAGTTATTATTGTAAGTATAAACAAGCCGAAAATGTTAAAGCTGTCTTTCTTTATTACCACGTGCACCTTTTGCAGAATTTATCATGACTTTTATATTTCCCAATCCCAATCAATTAATAAAATTATAGATCAAATAAAACACATTGGTCCTGATTATGAATGGTTTGAATGTTTTCCAACCCCTGCGCAAACACCTGTTTGTAGAGGGGTCTGCATTACAACTTGGGTGTTATTTAACATAGCCAAAAATCACAAAGGCCCTCACCTACAAAACTATTTTACAGTAGTTAAAGCTTCGAATCAGAAAATCAGTGCCTTTCCTTCCACAAAATGTCATATTGTTACTAAACTCAAATAGTCAGTCAGTAACATGTTACTGAATCTTACCTACCCACATAAGATTTGTGTCATTTTCCTTTAAGTAAACTAGGCTGCATTTAAAAAATAAATGTCTTTATTTAAAAGCAATCACAGAAATGTTGGTCTACTCATGCCAGCAGATCACCATGCCTGTGAAAGAACACACTCATTGTGGATCACAATGTACAACCAACTTCATGCATATTAATGAGTACTACAAACTGGTATTTTGAGAACAAACCTATTGATACATAGTTTGGTTCTCAAAATACCATTGTATCTGTTAGAAGCTGGTTCGCAAATTATGACTACTTCTAGTAAATTCATTTTGGACCTACCACTTAACAATCACAAATTGTGAATTACTTGTCGCGATTTACGATTTTTTAAAGAGAAGTCTAGGTGTAATAAGTATCTCACCTTTCATTAAGTTTGACTGAAGTTAATAGTGTAAACTTATTTACTACACCATGCTGATTTTGGTGCGAAAAGCACCAAAATCTGCATGTTATTCTCCAGAAACATGTGATAGGTGTTATTTATTGCATCAAACTAATAAACCCTGTAGTATTATCAATAAAGTGCACGGATTCAGGACCAAACTATTTAAAGGTCGAAAATAATCCTTGCATTTATATTTCAATTGATTGGAAAAGTGAACAAGAAAGTAAAAATGGGTACCCCAACATTACAACATTGGACATTCCTTTTATTTTGTACATCACAAAACCTATTTTCTTACTGTCACTTGAGTTGTTCCAAAAATGAAAAAGTTGATTGAAACCCAAATATGAAAGCGGATCATAAAGCTGTACCAGTAAAAAGTATCGTGCATATGCGTGCAGATTTACAAATGTTCCCTATTCACAAGCTTTTCCAGTAGTACACATGGAAATCTGCGTGAGACACAATTTTCCAGGCATACTACTTTACATGGCATGTGACATTTGTAATGTAGTCTATACCTCAGCACTGACCTGTGCGCAGAATAAAACTCCACGTAGGGGACAAACTGCCCTGTACCAGGCATCCCAGCCAAGTCAGCGGGTGTTCCGTTGCTCCTAGAACTCAGGAAATAGAGGTTGAAGCCTTGAAGTTCCCAGCTCCGACCACACATTGAACTTACTTCTGCATAATTGTACGAAGTCATGGTGTACAATGTGCAGGAGAAAATGGATTTTGGTTGCTTGGTCACCTTTTTTTATCCATAGAAGCCATAAACCATGACATTTACAGTCGTAAATCTGATTTACAAGCAAAACTGACTTTGAAATGCTGAAGGATAGTGTTCAGTTCGGTTAGGTAAGGTTGCATTACGGTATTTATTCATATTGAGGTTTTTGATAGCACATTGTCACTCAAACGCATATCAGCTCTGAACAGGTTTACAACAATTACATTAAAAGTCAGTTAAATCGACAACCTTCAGTGAATAAAACAAGCCCAACACAATATACAAGTTCAATGGATTGAAAACTATGGGGCATATTTATGAAAAGTGGCATTGCACCTGGTGCAGCACCACTTTTCTTGCACCCCTTAGCTCTCCCCTAATGCAACCATGTGCGCACCATATTTAACATACAGCGCGGTATTTAAATTAGCATCAGAATTTTTTACGCTAGTTCGGCGCTTTGCAGGACTAGTGTTAAAAATATTTATGCTAATCCTGCACAGCACTTAGAGGCCCATTGTAACCAACGGGAGCCTTGTTTCAACTCCTGCTCAGAGCAGGGGTTAAAAGTGCCAAACAAAATGACACAAATAAATCTCTTAGATGTCCTGGCGTCATTTTGTAGGCCCCCTAACGCAGGCATAATGTGGCCCAAGGGGTTACAAAATGGCGCCATGCATGCATGATGTTACTATGTAAATATGGCACATTGTTTTTGGCCATCTAACGCCACATTAGCATAAAAAAATAACGCTAATATGTCAATAGAATGGCACTAGGCCCTCTCAAATCTGGGCCTATGTATTGAAAAGATACAATTGGACCAGGTGAAACTTAAACTGTCAAAAGAAAGACAAGCTGAGATTCAGTCTCAGTTTATTATGAAGAGCGATCCTGAAGGTGATGGTGCCCCCTCAAAATATTTGGGGCCAGATTTAAGAGGGCCTAGTGCCACTTTAGTACCTCCTTAATGTCATTTTTTTAATGCTACGGTGGTTTTTTCCCTACGCCAAATTTACAAAATGGCACAATGTATGCATTGCACCACGTGGTAACCCTTTCCGCTACATTACACATGCACCATGCATGGTGTATGCAAAGGGAGCATTACCCCTTTCGGGGGGGCTGAAAAAATGATGCAAAGAAATCTAAGAGATTTCTTTGCATCATTGTTTCCGGCACGTTTAATGCTTGCTCAGAGCAGGTGGTAAAAGGGGGCATGCCATTGATTTCAATGGGCCTTAATATACTGTTCAGGGTTTGCGCCAAAATGTATTGCCCCCCACCCTGAGCCATGGTGACCGTATTTTAAAAATGGCACACACATGGTGGTGGTAGGGAGCGCAAGGGGTTGCAGGAAAAATGGTGCTACGTGTATAGTAGCGCCACTTTTTTCAAATCTGGCCCTGGGTGTTGAGCGAGCATGGAAGGTTCTGAAATAAGGAATTTAAAAAATAAGTGTATCCTTGCTTTGTCGATCTTGGTTGCTGTCACATATTATGAGGAGGACAGTGATGTTTGATGGTGTGTTATGCAAAGAATGCCCTTTCAAGTGGGACTTCCCTGCTTGAACTTGGTTCTTGAGTCAATAAGTAGCCGATATGGAGAGAATGGGAAGATGTAATTGTACTTTTTTCAATGAAAGTAGAGACTCACAGTGGCATGCAAGATGGCTTTCAATAGATTAGGGGGCATATTTATACTCCGTTTGCGCCGAATTTGCGTCGTTTTTTTCAACGCAAATTCGACGCAAAACTAACTCCATATTTATACTTTGGCGTTAGACGCGTCTAGCGCCAAAGTTCATGGAGTTAGCGTAATTTTTTTGCGTGAACACCTTCCTTGCGTTAATGATATGCAAGGTAGGCGTTCCCGTCTTAAAAAATGACTCCGATGCATATGCGTCGTATTTATACTCCCGGGCCAAAATGACGCCCGGGAGTGGGCGGGTCTAAAAAACCCGCATTAGCGCCGGATTTTAGCGCCTGGGTCAGGGCAGGCGTTAAGGGACCTTTGGGCTCAGAATGAGCCCAGAGGTGCCCTCCCCTGCCCCCAGGGACACCCCCTGCCACCCTTGCCCACCCCAGGAGGACACCCAAGGATGGAGGGACCCACCCCAGGGACATTAAGGTAAGTTCAGGTAAGTAATTTTTTAAAAACAATTTTTGTGGCATAGGGGGCCTGATTTGTGCCACCCTACATGCCACTATGCCCAATGACCATGCCCAGGGGACAGAAGTCCCCTGGGCATGGCCATTGGGCAAGGGGGCATGACTCCTGTCTTTGCTAAGACAGGAGTCATTTCAATGGGGGTTGGGCGTCGTAAAAAAATGGTGCAAATCGGGTTGAGGTGATTTTTTTGCCTCAGCCTGACTTGCACCATTTGTGGACACCCATACGCCATTTTCCCCCTACGCCGGCGCTGCCTGGTGTATGTCGTTTTTTTTAACGCACACCAGGCAGCGCCGGCGACTAACGCCGGCTAACGTCATTCAATAAATACGGCGCCCGCATGGCGCTTCAGAATGGCGTTAGCCAGCGCTAATTTTTTGGGCGCAAAACTGCGTTGGCGCAGTTTTGCGTCAAAAAGTATAAATATGGCCCTAGGTTAGGCATGTGGGGTATGCACCATAAGCCTCACTCAGGGCCTCATTTATTAACTTGTGGTTCAGGACAGAGCCACAAGCCTTTTTGCCTCACTGCCCTGTCCCAAAACTAAAAGGGCAGGCATGTACTGTATCTATATGATAAGGCACATTCCTGTCCTTGTCCCCTGTGCTAGGGCACAAATGGCTGCCTACCACCAACACAGGCACCCTTGCACAAGGGTACATGGAGAACACGACCCCAAGGAATGTAAAGCATGTCTTGCAAATTGCAACTCCTTCACTCTCCGGGCAGCAAGGGGCTCTCCATTAAGGTAGCCCATAAGATTCACACTGAATTATTTGGATGATAAGATTCTAGAAGTATTCCAACAGTTGAAGATGGACCGTGCCCCAGAGTGAAACACTATGCAATCAAATGCTGAATGCATCTGCAAACCTCCAACTAACTCTACTCTCATGACAATGAACTCATCACTGCTACCAATATCCTTGCATCGTAATCACATAAACACAAACTGAAAATTAATTTAATGCAGTAGCCACTTCTATATCGAACATTAACTAAAACATTGACAATGCAGAATTAAAAATCAATGTACTCACACAAAACTGCAACTGTATGAACTGTTCATGAGCCCCAATAGTCAACATATTTGGCACTCTTCCAGAGCTATTACTACTGCTAGTGGAATATTTAAGATGTATTAACCAGTATAATGTTAGCCAACTAACTATTGCAGACATAATAGAAATGCTTAACCTTCTGGGTAAAGGCAACTTCTATGAGGGGTTGAATTCAGTGATTAACCTGAGAAAGAAACAACAACAAAACAGCATGCATTGATGCAACAGACAATACAAATCAGAAAACCTCTAATGAGGTGTCTTAGGGCCTTATATAGAGTTTGGTGGATGGGTTACTCTGTCACAAATGTGACAGATATCCCATCCACCGTCTTATGATTTCCATACGATATAATAGATTCCTAATACAGCAGACCGGATATTCGTCACATTTGCGACGGAGTAATCCTGTGTGTCAAAATCTAACTCAGGCCCTTATACTCTGATAGACTTGCTGTACTTAATGCCCCCAAATACCTATAACACAGCCTCAGAAATATCTCAACCAAGCATAGAGCAAGACACACTGAGAGCACCACTACTGTGAGCAAGCACATAGGAGTCTGGAAATATGCTTCCTCTGGGCCATAACTGACATTAACACACCATCATCGGAGTCAGAAGAACCTCCAGGGCCCCGTCCACTTCCTACTTATGGGACAATCTTGGGGAGCCTGTTTATGGAGGCATCAAGTGATTTAAATAGTTCTCTCCAAGCCTACATGTCCCTACCAAGGAGAAGTAGGAACAACAAGCTGCATGAGCACCCTATTATATGAGGAAATGAAAGCAATGCAACCCAACTTCTTCTATGTCTACAATACACCTGAAGGGGAACAAAGACATCTTAAACAGAGCAAATATTTTATACTTGCTCTCCCACAGTACACCATGGTAATGCTGTAAGCCACAACCAAATCATATTCCTAGCAGACTCATCTACAAAGCAAGGAAGCCCAGTGTCAATCTTGAAGTACAGAGAATGCCATTACCCACTACTTCCATTAACACTAGTTCTTCAAGGTTGTTTAAATCGCTCCAGCAAGAGACCACACATATATAATGAGATGTTACTGATAACAGGCTTCCACAAATTTCACAAACCAGCAACAACGTCTAAGCACTTTGGCACCCGGGCTCTCCATATATGCTTTCACAACCTTGAATCTTGAAGGAAGTTAGAGACATTCACACTAAGAACCCATCTGTACATGCTGTGACAATTAATGGATGCTATACCAATGGCAAACCAAGAACAATACTTTTGGTTAACATTTACTTAAATTTGCCAAGGGCCAATAGAAATGCTATACTGGATGATTGCTGTGACACTCCAGATGATCTCATCTGTGCTAGCCAGAGGGGAAAATGTTTAACCTTTTTAAACTCAAGTCTAGCTCCACTGCAACCATGCAATTGCTTGCCAAAACAAGAAAATAAGTTACTACCCACATTCAGAGGTATTTACACCTTCTACTATACATTAATAAATGATGTAGTACACAGTATTTATAATTACTATGAAATCAAACAACTTCAGGCCAGTGATCATTCCCCACAGTGTACTTCACTTCATCTAACTGTCGGTGCAACTGCCCATCTGACCTTTGTGGGAGACATGCAAGCGATTCAACTGATGCATACTATTAAAATGGCTAAAATGGATCAAGATCAGTGAACCGAGATTCAATCAGTGGAATTCGACCTTCAGCTTGTATTAAAATTCAAAGGATTCTGCTCTAGTTTAAAGCTTAATAGCTTCTTGGGCCTTGTACCAAATGTTAAAAGGATGACAGAAAACTTCTCATCCAAAACGCACCATAGGCTTTCTAAAAACTCATGGCACATGGTGAAAAAGCAGTAGGGCACTAAGACTAGCCTCCCGAGTACACAACTAAAACAGGCATCACACAATGTTGCAACAAAAGATTCATACATTAAAAAACTGCATTGAAAGCTGATATGGATTGTTAAGACCAAACATCTGGCCAAATAATGGTCCTACCTACCCTCCCTTCTTCCTCCTCATTACCAGGCAAAGTCTTGGCACTACATCAGCAAATTAGACAGCAAGGCCTCTGTAAGGAGCAACACAGTCACAATGGAAATAAGGATTAAACACTTTGAAGCTTTCAACAATGGACAAAAAGGAGGGGATACTGTAGTGGAACCCGCAGCAACACACGACAAGACTATACCAACTCAAGGAAAAAACTCCTACACACCCTGCTGACCAACTATCTCACAAATCAATCAAATCTCCTCTAGAGCCTCTAAGCTGAACAGAGGTGAGTGTGAACACAGAGATTGAACAAAACATCGGCCATGACCAACGAGCGACCATGTCCAGCAATACAGTCATCAATAAAAAAATGTAAACAATCATAAAAAAGGGTACCAGGCCCAGGTAGGCTTCCCGGGTCTGTATGAGAGTTAGACATTAAGATATAGACCAATATCTTTAGTCTGCTTCATTAACATTGCTTCAAATCCTCTCAAATTCCACACTCCTAGAGACACAAATTGCACTCAATTCACAAAAAAACCTAACCCTGATCCATCAAACTATTGATTCATTGCCTTGTTAAATGTAGATGCAAAAGCTTATGCCAAAACTTTACTGGAGGAGCTCAAGTTATGATCGACAGAGAAAACATAATCCCACTATTACTAAATCAGCTTCAGATCAAAGTCATCAGCCATAGGCAACATGGTTGCTCTATCTTTTTTGGTCCACCAAACTACGCAGATCTTTAGTCCTCCCCTCTTCACTTTCTTCATAGACTACTTTGCATTCAACAGTGTGGACAGGAATAGTCAATGGTCAAAGCTTGCACAGTGAGGCATCTCCTCTACTCTATTGAAGGCAACCATTGCCCAAGGCATACATCTGTATCAAGCTTGATAGTGGAAACAAGGCTACATCGGAAATACAGACAAACCATGGCCTGTTGTGCACCAGCACCATTCTTTTCAATCTATACACAGCAGACTTGGGCCGTGCCATATCCAAAGCTAAAACATGTACTACAACAGATTGGGAATCATAAACTCCCTGTACTGCAATACATGGATGATTTAATCACCCTGGGCCACACCAGAAACAGAATTCAGATAGAGCTTGACCAACTTAGCTTACATAACATTATGCAAACTCATCATACATGGTCAGAAGACAAGTGTTATGATATTTGGTCATTATTAAAAGAAATTAAACAGTTATGGAGACTAGACGAAGCGAAGAATAACATCTCACCAAATATAACTGTCTGGGCATCTGGTTCTCTGAGAATGGCAGGTCCAACTGACATCTACAGTTCCTCACAAAAGAGTGTCAGCAGTCGCAATCACTCTCCTCTCTACAAACTAAATAAACACCTTTAGCTGATGCTATAATTTGAGCTGTGTGAGCAAAACTACTACCTTCCTCTTCCTACAGCCACCTCGTTTACCCTGGTTAACTGGCAAACACAGTAAACAAAGAACAGTGTACTGCCTACATGCCAAAATTCCCAAGGCAATCACTTTTATGCCTGGAATTCGGCCTTACCAGACAAGATCCGGAGTAAAAGGTGTCACACATTACATATTACCACTCACTTGTAAATAAGGCCCTACAGGAGATCCATAAGGCTCTGATTAATCCTTGAGGATCATACTTAGTATAAGTGGTTAATAATGTAATGCTCAGTTTAAAGTCAGTATCTGCACCAACTATCACATCTCTGTCTATCAACTATATTCTGCAAAACACATTTTTGTAAAGCTAGCATAGATAAAATACAGGATGCCCCTTAGGCACATTTAATTGAAAATGTAACGATTGAGCCTCATTTCAAAGAATCCCTAAGCAGAACGAACAAATGCTCAAAATTATGTGCCAGAATAATAACTTCAAGGAAACAGGACAAATTGGGAAAACCAGACAGTCAACAATGTTGCAGGTTTTGCAATCATAACCAAGAATCAATTCTTCACCTAATATACTGCTGACCAGTGATTTTAAAAGCATATCACTCTTTTCTGAGGCCAGTGTTTATAACCCAAAAGATCCATACAGGTAAAACAGTTTAGGCCTATTGCCTTGTTTGCCCAACTTATAAAAATCCTGCTTGCTGCCATGAAAAGCTCAACACCCCAATGGGATAGGGGAGTCAAAACAGCCTTCACAGGATCTAAAGTATTCTGCCCTCTCTGGGCCTAAAAACTATGTGGATCATTTCCTTTTAGAATGTTTATTTTATAACATCACATTACATGTATCCCTGCGCTTTCAATTGATGTTTATTTTACCAGTTTTTATTAATTGACATATTAAAGTTTTTTTTTACTTGCTAGTAAATGTTAAATATTTTAAAATATAAACTTAATATAATATAAATTTGATACATTTCACAAATGTTTAATACTGTAGCCTAAACATGCCTTAGAAATTAAGATGCAATAGTTTTAACTCAAAGCCATAATTTTGGCCTTGCCCAAAACTTTCTATATCTCATGTGCCTCCATAGAGTGTTGTGAAGTAACTAGGCAGCAATAGTAGGGAAATTGTTGGACTTTGGATGGGTTTGATTCACTATTCCTACCCCAATTATTATAACAATAGGGAAACCATTGACCTTTGGTGGGGTTATATTGACTATTCCCACTCCAGTCTAAGCAATAGTAGGGAATGCATTGGACGTTGGAGGGGTTAGCTTTACTATTTCTACTCCATTCTAAGTAACAACAGGGAAGACAATGGACTCTGGAGGGGTTAGTTTACTATTCTCACTCCAAGTCTAAGCAACAGTACGGAAAGTGCTGGACTTCAGACGGGTGAAATTTACTAATCCCAATCAAGTCTAAACAACAGTAGGGAACGTGTTGTACTTCAAAGGGGTTAGAGTTGTTATTCCCACTCTAGTCAGCAGATCAGTATTGAAAGTGGTGGACATGGAGGGGTCACATTTAATATCCTCACTCCAGTCTAAGCAACAGTAGGGAAAGCTTTAGACTTCAAAGGGGTTACATTTATTATTCCTACTCCAATCTGCACAACAGTAGGCACAGTGTTGGGCTTCGGAGGGGTTACATTTACTATTCCTACTCCAGTCTAAACAACAGCAAGGAAAGTTTTTGACATAAAAAGTACTACATCCATTAAAGCAAATCTTTTAAAATTTAATAAAAGTGGACACTTAGTACAAAACATTATTAACTTAGAGTACTAAAAAATAAATATGTTAACATAAAAAAGAAAATTATATATGATATCAACTTCACCAACTACAAAAATAACAATCACTTATCTATTTCATTTCAATAAAAAATAGATAGCACATATCATCAAAAGCAAATTCTAACACTCATCATTAATGACGTATTATTTAAAAAAAATAGTAGAACTAAAAACATCATACAAAATTAATTTCCAAAGAATACGTTATATGAATGCATACATTAGTAAAATAATATTCAAATGTATATTTAATAAACATAGAAAGCAAAATACATATTAAACATATAAAACATTACAAAAATTACACAAAATAAGATTTAAATTACTATACATCAAATCAAAAAAAATTTTTTTTTACAAAAGCAACAATTTACAAAAAAAACGTAATTCAGCTACTCACACTATTCCCCTACAAGCTCAGCAACCACAAACAGAATATAAATTAAACAAAGCAGTATTAAACTATTGACACAATTAGCAATCAATTGAATAATTAACTAACACTTGGAAATTAATTACTTGTAATTTGTAATTCTTTAAAATTAATAACATTTCCAGCTTATACCCCCTACAAAGTCAAAATCTCACTACTAATGTATAACTGAAATAAATAGGTAATGAACTATTCACATAATTAAGAAAATACATAATATAAATAAACAATTACAAATATATTACCAATAAAGGTTAATTTTATCTCCCTCCCTATGCCTCTCCAAACCCAACAAGCTACTACTGAAATATAACATACTATAACTACTGATAAAACTAAATTAAACATTACAATTTTAATTTAAAATTTAAAATGTAACACAAAAACAAATTGCATAAGAATAATAAATAAAAAACTAATTACAAATAAAAAATAAATTAACAATAAAGGACACATATTTGTGATTTGAACAAATTCCCATCCTTCCCCCATAGATCCAACAATCCAATACAACTAAAAACATCACCAATAATATTAAAATAAAAATAAATCACTTAAAACCCCAAACTACATTTTTAAAGCTAATGGTAATAAAACCAACAATGTACCAATTACATTTTTATAACTAAAACTAATTAAAATAATTAAAAAACAATATCTTTCACCATTATATTACTGAAAATAAAATTAAAAGTGATATGTTTTAAAATTATATTACTTACCAACAAATGTATATTCTTATCAATGACATTCTTCACCACAATATTTGCATCACAATATTTTTTTCTGATATTTTGGAGTTGTGATACTTCAAACCCAATATTTTGTTCATACACTAGTTGCCACTACATAATTATTGGTAAGTCAGAGTTCACATAGGAAGAGAGTTTCTTGAAGATTCCCTAAACAACGCCAAAGATATTAGAACTTTGGTGCTGTTTCACAAATCTTCATGAACGTTCTAAAAAAACCTCTTTCAACTAAACTGCTCACTGGAACATATAGGAGTGATGCATCAAGTAGGGGCCAAACAAGGTAGAGTCTCAAAATGTTGATTTCATATGTTAATTCCCGTAGGAAAAGTCATTTTGCAGCTAGCAAAAAAACAGCTGAATGGAATGACACCATATTTGGCAAAAAGTAAATTTTCATGATTTGGTTTTTGATGAATTTACTTTTAAAGAGGTCCTTGGCAGTGACTGAAAGTGGTAACATAATAGTTATATCAGGTAATGTGGGCCTATGCAAATCCTGCGAGATCATAATTTTAAGAAATGGAGCCTTTTCATTATGCTATGGAGATTTTCCTCTCCTGGGCCTTGTTTTGTTCTGTGGGAGAAGGACTGGTCATAGGGTAGAGGTAATCTGATTGACTGGCCACAGGTATAAAGAATAAGCATTAAATTACTTTGCAAATGCTCATGATGGGGAAGGGTGGGCACTCCATGATCCCAAGGGCCATGTAGAGGAGGTCCTTAAATGATCCACTCAATATTATGGGTGATAGCTAGCGTGGTACTAAACAGTTGGTACTGCTGCACCCAGTCTGGCCCCTTGCTGTACTGCACCACCTGAGCTGGTACTGCAAATCATTTACAAAATAATATGCCAGTGGGAGAGCAGGAATGAAACTACACAATCAGTGGGAGGGAGAGTAAAATGGACTATGCAGGGCAGGCTGGATGGGTAAGGACAACATATGGACAATGCAGAGAAGGTGGCAAGTTCAGCACACCATCAACAGATGCAGGGAGGATAGGCAGGGGCAGCACATAGACCATGGACTGCTGGTGGGTGGGGCAGGGAGAGCAAGGTTAAAACAGAGGGAAGGCCGGAGGGGTGGGGTAGCACAATGCACTACCAAGAGCAAGCAGAAGGGGCAGGGCCTGCACATGGACCATGAGCAGCAGGCAGGTGGGCATGTGCAGCACTCACACCATGTGCAGCAGAAAGGAGGGGCAAAGGCAGGACACAGACTATGGAGGGGCAGAGGCAACAAGTTAAACATAGAAGGCAGGCGAGTGGGGGCAGGAGATGGATAATGGAGGGCAGGTAGGTGGCGATGGTTAGCGAGCTGACCACGGAGAGCAGGTGGGATGGCACACAAGCAGCACACAGAAAATAAAGGGCAGGCAGGATTGGGGACAGACAGGTTACCATGAATGGCTGACTGGAGGGGTGGGGGAGTAGGCTGGCTACTGATCGCAGGCAGGGGAGGGCAGGTGCAGCACATGGTTAATATGAGGCAGGTAGTAAGATTTGGGCCAGCACTCAGAAAAGGTAGGTGTCACAGCTGACCATAAGGAAAACAGAATGGGCAGAGCCAGCACCTGAACCAGGAAGGCCAAGCCGGAAGGGCGAGGCAGCAAGATGACCACAGAGTGGCAGGACAGGGGCAGGGGCAGCAAACAGACCATGGGTGATGGGGGAAGAGGGTGGAGTAGTACAAAGAGAATGGAGGGCATGGAGAGGGGCAATGGAAGAAAGCGCACCACATAGTGCAGGCTAGAGGGGCAGGAGCAGCAAGTGGAGAACAGATGGCAGGGAGAGGGGAAGCACATGGACAACAGAGGGCAGGCTTCAAGGGTACAGGAAACAAGCTGACCACAGAGGGCAGGGAAGCGGGGCAGGGGAAGCACGCTGACTTTGGAGGAAAGGCAAAAGGAGGAAGGGACAATACTTAGACAATGGAGGATATTTGGGAGGGGATGGGGCAGCAACCCAACTATCCAGGAAAGACCAGAGGGTCAGGAACAGAAAGCTGATTATGGAAGACAGGACCAGCACATGAACAATGCATAGCAGGCAGCTGGGGCAGCAAGCTGACCACCGATGGCAGGCAGGAGGGGCAGGTACACTAATATGACCACAATGACGTACAGAAGGGTGTAGCGGCCACATATCAACAACAGAGGGGAGGTGGGAAGGACAGAAGCAGCAAACAGGTAACAGAATGCAAGCGGGGTCCTGAAGCCAACCCACCTATTGTGCCCTGATGAAGTCCCTAAATGGGGAAGGGTTGGCTGCCCACAGAGGGTGGGCCTTGGCCAACTCGCTGTTCTGTATGGCTAAATGCAGTGCATAGCGGGAGTTTTGGGTGAATATGATTAGAAAACAGAAATTCACTGAAAAAATCAAAAGTTAAAGAGATGTCATACATAGGTATGGTAAAAAAAAATCTTAGCTTATGTTAAACAAATTCTACAAATGCAGTGTAAAAGCCATGTCCCAACTGAACTTTATAGTTGAGTGTTGAAATGAAAAAAAGCTAAAATAAAAAAATACTAAAAGAAACTGACATTTACCAGTAATATTTTAGTGGCTAACTATAACTTGTGACTCTGCCATGCACTGCTTATGACCTCACATATTACATCACTCAAAACCTGTTAAATGATGCCATTGGTGACAACGCTTCATCCAATGAGCATGACAGTGTGCTAGAAGTTTTTCATACAGGAAGGCAGTCAGCAAACTACTCCTAGACATAGGCAGTCATTACAACACTAGCGGTAAAAGCCGCTTACCGCCGTGCAGAACACCGCCAACACACCGCCCCGCCCGCGGAAATCTACCACAGCTATTATGACCCACAGCACGGAATCCGCCAAAATTCAGACACCCACACAAGTCCTCCACACCAAAGGTCAGTGATAAACTGGTGAAAACAAAACCTCCACCGTCACGCCAACAGAAATACGCCCACACTATCACTACACACGAATCCACGCAGCGGTCTTTCAACCCCGGTATTCCATTGGCGGAACAAACTGCTGCGGTCAAAATACACACACATTTACAAAACAGAGCCACATTGGACAAATCTAAATACACACCCCTGATACACATACACACACCACTCCCACACACCCAATATTATATAAAACACACCCCCACATCACCCACAAACCCCTACGACCAGAATCTCAGAGAGAAAGCTAGAGAGAGACACCACCATCAACAAACTAGCATCCACAGGCACACAACACCATCACCCACATAACTTCCATGCACCTCACACTACACACCACTACATATCAGCACACTTATCACCACACACACCACCCCACACATCACCTACACCACCCCATGGCATGGCAAAGACACCCCAGGTTCTCGGAGGACGAGCTCAAGGTCATGGTGGAGGAAATCGTCCCGGTAGAGCAACAGCTATTCGGATCACAGGTGCAGCACACCTCCATTGCTAGGAAGATGGAGCTATGGCGAAGAATAGTGGACAGGGTCAACGCAGTGGGACAGCACCCAAGAAATAGGGATGACATCAGGAAGAGGTGGAACGACCTACGGGGGAAGGTGCGTTCCGTGGTCTCAAGACACCACCTTGCGGTTCAGAGGACTGGTGGCGGACCCCCACCTCCTCCCCCACAACTAACAACATGGGAGGAGCAGGTCTTGGCGATTCTGCATCCTGAGGGCCTCACAGGAGTAGATGGAGGTATGGACTCTGGTAAGTCAAATCTCTCACTATTTCATCCCCCACCCAACCTGCATGCCATCACATAACCCCACCCTCACCCTCACCCCCATCACTCCAACTCCTCACAAATGTCCCAATATCCCAAAACACACATCCCAACACCAAGCCCTGCATGCAACAACAAAGCATGGACAACCAACACCAAAGCATGCCCACTGCACAAACCCATACACCCCCCTAAACCATCCTCACACAAGGTCCCAAACAGGAATGCAATAACTGGGGTACACGGTCAACCACCCATTGCACACCATGGCACACACAGATGCAATAATCATGCTTTTACACCCCTGCAGGACTCCTACCCAACGTCACCGCACAGGAGGGTCTAGACATGTCCACACCAACAACAGAAGAGGCCCACAGTGATGACAGCAGCTCAACCAACTGGATCTAGATGACCAGCCCGGCCCATCGGGGACCTTGGGACAGTCAGTTCCCATCACACAGTCACAGGCCACTACAGAGCTTCCCCCCCTATGGAAACACCAGCACAGCACCCACCCAGCGGGCCCATACCTCTGTCTCCAGGACACGTCAATCAGCAGTGTGTTCACCACTACAAGAAACCCAGGCTAACCCACCACCCCAACAACAACAGGGACCTGGGGGCAGTGGTAGTGGGCACACGGTCCAGGGGACGGAGGCACAGGAACACAGGGGAACTGGGAGGGCTGCTGTGTGACAGGGGGAGGACAGGTCAAGGGAACCCACTCTCCAAGAGGCCCTCTCCAACATCTTGGGAGCCTACCACCACTCCCAGGAGATAATGGCAACAGTACTGGCCAAGTTTCAGGAGACCCAGCACCTGCAGGAGGAACAGTATTTGGGCTTCAGGGAGGAACTCAGAGCCATCAATTCCACCCAGGGCTCCATCGTAGGGGTGCTGAAGGAAGTACTCAACACCAGGAGCGACACTGTGGCACAACAAGGGGCCCCTGACACTAGCCTGGACGATGAACTGCCCACCACCTCAGCCAGCGCTAGTGGACAGGAGGCACCGCCACAGGACCACCACACCAGCACCCCACCCCCTGCAGAGGGAGAACCACCCCGCAAACGGTCCCTGAGATCCAGGACAAAGACAGAGAACTATGCCAAGACCCCCGCCAAGAAATGAGACCACCCTGAATGTAATCTTTTTGTCCCACTTTGTCACCCTGTCCATCCTCAAACTGCCCCAGCTCCACTTCCTATGCCCATTTGGGCAATGCACCTGTAAGACCAATAGACTGGACTCTGCCATGGACATACCTCCACCATCACCCCTCCCCATTTTGCAACCCCCTCCAATATTGAGCACCTAAATAAACACCCTTGCAGCACAAAACAATCTGGAGTCTGTGATTTCTAATTAGTGTATTATCAATTACTGTGGCAAAAAGTTATTACATTTGTAATGTCAACATACCTATGTCACATAGCTCTAGTCCATGAGGAATCAAAGCAGATGTCACACAGTGGGACCCACATCTGTGAAATCGTAAGGGAAAGTGACAACTCAGTGACCATACACTGGGTGAAAACGACAGACAGTAGAGAGGTAGTAATGTTAAAGTACATGTAGTAGGCAGGTTTGTATTCTTACCTGTGTCTCACTGGAAATATTGCAGGATAACCGAGTCCCTGTTGTCGATGTCCTCTTCTTCTGCTTCTTCGTCTTCACTGTCCACAGGCTCCACAGCTGCAACAACACCGCCATCTGGACCATCCTCCTGCAGAAAAGGCACCTGTTGTCGCAAAGCTAAGTTGTGAAGCATACAGCAGGCCACGATGATCTGGCACACCTTTGGTGAGTAGAATAGGGATCCAACTGTCATATGGAGGCACCAGAACCTGGCCTTCAGGAGGCCGAAGGTCTGCTCGATTATCCGCCGTGTTTGCCCATGGACCTCATTGTAGCGTTCCTCTGCCCTTGTCCTGGGATTCCTCACTAGGGTCAGTAGCCATGGCAGGTTGGGGTAACCAGAGTCACCTGCAAATGGCGAGGGACAACTGTTAGACATACACTAACCTGTAGGGATATCTACAGACCCAGACAACCATTCCCACTGACTTGCTTTCAGGTGCTCACCTAATAGCCACACACGGTGCCTCTGGAGTTGACCCATCACATAAGGGATGCTGCTATTCCGCAGGATGTAGGCGTCATGCACTGAGCCAGGGAACTTGGCATTAACATGGGACATGTACTGGTCGGCCAAACATACCATCTGCACATTCATGGAATGATAACTCTTCCGGTTTCTGTACACCCGTTCACTCCTGCGGGGGGGGGCAAAGCCACATGTGTCCTATCAATGGCACCTTTGATGTTGGGGATATGTCCCAGGGCATAGAAATCACCTTTCACTGTAGGCAAATCCTCCACCTGAGGGAAAACGATGTAGGTCCGCATGTGTTTCAGCAGTGCAGACAACACTCTGGACAACACGTTGGAAAACATAGGCTGGGACATCCTTGATGCAATGACCACTGTAGTTTGAAATGACCCACTTTCTAGGAAATGGAGTACTCCTGCACTTGAGGGGGGATTCCTGTGGGATGGCGGATAGCTGACATCAGATCTGGCTCCAGCTGTGTACACAGTTCCAGGATTGTGGCACGGTCAAGCCTGTATGTGATGATCACTTGTCTTTCCTCCATTCTCGATAGGTCCACCAGCGGTCTGTATACCGGAGGATGCCACCATCTCCTCACATGTCCCAGAGGACGGTGCCTATGAAGGACAACAGCGAGCAAAGAGTCAACCAACTCAGAGGTACGTACACACAGCTTACACAGAACACGATTCATAATCCAAAAAGTGGCCTGTATGTGTGTATAGTCTAGGCCTAGGTATGTGTGACGCAGTTACAAATAAAGCCATGTGGGCCCCTGAAATGGCGGCTGCCTGACCTCTGAAGTGGGGCAATGGGATGTGAGGTAACTGCGCTGGCGTTGTACACCGTTGCGGTAGGCGGTCAAAGACTGCGACGCAATGCTGCATTGGTTAACATTGGACCCTATGGGTCCCAGGAGCCGATGACGATGTGCGCCGGTGGTGACGGTACGCACCGCCGCGGACTTGACCACCATTTTCTATCTGTTCAATCACTCGATACCTGATCTTCGACAGTAGAGGACCTTCACTGCAAGTGCTGCTGTGACCTCGGTCTGGAAGAGACAATGGCTCGAGTGTCTGGGGAAAGGGCCCCTGCCTTCACATCGGAGGAGTTGGAGAAACTTGTACATGGTGTCCTCCCCCAGTACACGCTACTCTACGGTCCTCCAGACAAACAGGTAAGTACACTGGGAGCATGCTGTATGGGCTATGCCTGTGTGGAGAGGGGTGGATGTAAGAAGTAAGGGGGGGAGTGTGCGGCGTGCATGAAACGACGGTGAGTGCATGTGCCACATGCCATGGGTAGGGATGGGGGCCAATGACTGTGACGGTGCAGTTGGTAATAAGTTTCTCTTCCCCCTGTACAAATCACGTAGGTCAGCGCCCACCAGAAAAAAGATATTTCGTGTGCCATCGCCAAGGACGTCCGGACCCTGGGGGTCTACCACAGACGGAGCCCCCACTGCCGGAAAAGATGGGAGGACATTCGCCCCTGTCGAGTCCGCCAACAGAAGCGGTAATGCATGCACTCAACATGTCTTTCTTCTGTCGTCCCCCCCTTTTTGTGGTCTCCCTGTTCTTGTGTGCATTACCATCATCAGGCGGAGGAGCTGCGGCACCGGAGCAGGAGGGAGCTGCATCCCACATGGTCCTGGAGGGCAAAACTATGGACTCGGAGTTCACCAGTGGGACTGAGGGCGAGGGGAGCTCCACTGCGGGGACAGGAGCTAACACCAGCGACACGGACTCGTCCTCTGATGGGAGCTCCCTTGTGGCTGCGGCAACATCTGTGCCCCGCATCTACAGGTACAGCCGCCACCCCCCCTACCAGCAGCCCCTCAGCTTTTGCCCCGTGCCTGCTCACCCAGGAGGGTGGGCATCACCTTCGCCCCAGGCACCTCAGGCCCTGCCCCAGTCACCTCTGCTGCCCTTAGTGAGGAGGCCATTGACCTCCTCAGGTCCCTCACTGTTGTGCAGTCTACCATTTTGAATGCCACCCAGGGTGTAGAAAGGCAGTTGCAACAAACAAATGCATTCCTGGAGGGCATTCACTCTGGTTAGGCGGCCCTTCAGCGAGCTTTTCAGACTCTGGCCTCAGCACTGACGGCAGCCATTGTCCCTGTCTCTAACCTCCCCCTCCAACTTCCTCCACCCAGACCCAATCCCCTGTACCCCAGCCTATCCCAAGCACACCTTCAGACCAGCATGCACACACCTCAACACACAAGGGAAGCTCAGGCAGACATAAGCACCATACATCCCACAGGCACTCAAGCAAGCATCACACACATGCAGACACACCAACATCCACTGCCTCCACTGTGTCCCCCTCCACCTCGTCTCCCTCCTCCCTCCCAGTCTCATCTACACTCACACCTGCATGCACTACATCTACAGCCACTACTGCCATCACCAGCACACACACCACCACACCCCGCTCACGTGCACTCACCACCCCCACTACCATTTCCACATCCCCTGTGTTCTCTCCCAGTGTGTCTGTGATGCCCCCTCCCAAGATGCACAAATGTAGGCACACACCCACCCAACAACCATCCACCTCACGACAGCCTCCAGCCCATGCACCTGCAACCAAATCCACAAAAGTTACACCTCCTACAACCACCACCTCTTCCTCCACTCCCAAACCCCCTCCAGCTACCCGTCCCAGTGTGTCCAAACAACTTTTCCTGTCCCACCTTAACCTATTTCCCACAACCCCCCCTCCAACTCATAGGTCCCGTACTAGCACCTCAGCCAAAAAATCTCCAGGACCAGTGGTGCCTGTTGTTACATGTATGTGGAGTGCACCGGCCAGCAGGAGCCAGAGCACAGCCAGTCCCCCCCCCCCTGTGAAGCACCAGAAGTTGGACAGGGCCCGGCGGGAGAGGGGGAAGACTCCAGCCAGCAAAGCCACTCACAAGGGTCCTGGGGGGAGTGTCGATTCAGCTGTGACCCCTCCCAAGGTGTGGAAGGGCAAGAAGAAATCTCCAAAGTCTGGGAGGAGCAGCACGGCAGAGAAGACCGCCATCATCCCCGCTGCCCAGGAGGCCACCGCCAGCCCCATCGTCACTGGCCAGGAGGCCACCGACAGAGTCACTGCCCAGGAGGCCAGCCCCATCGTCACTGCCAAGGAGGCCAGCCCCATCGTCACTGGCCGGTAGGCCACCGCCAGAGTCACTGCCCAGGAGGCCAGCCCCATCATCACTGGCCAGGAGGCCAGAGTCACTGCCCAGGAGGCCAGCCCCATCGTTACTGGCCAGGAGGCCACCGCCAGCCACAGCCCAGCTGGCCAGGAGGGCCGCGCAAGCCACAGACCAGCTGACCCATGAAGGACCGCCAGCCACAGCCCTGCTGGGCAATGAAGGACCGCCCTGGCAAAGACCGCTGAACAGGCCAAGGACCGCTGAACAGGGCAAAGACCGCCATGGAATGCACCGCTGAACAGGTCTGACACTGGAAACTCAAGCACCACTGAACAGGCCAGGGACCGCTGAACAGGGCAAAAACCGCCATGGAATGCACCGCTGAACAGGTCTGACACTGGCAACTCAAGCACCGCGGAACAGGCCAGGGACCGCTGAACGAGGAAAAGACCGCCATGGAATGCACCGCTAGCCCATTTGCGGCAGGGGCAGTGACGCAACTGGGACCGTCACAGGGTGTGTGCTGCACTCTTGGCACCAGTCCCCCTCCAGAACCAGTGGAGAAAGGCATCCACTACTTCAGTCCTTGGCAGGATGAAGCACTCTGGGCACCATGCCCCCTACAGAACCAGTGGAGAAAGGCATCCACTACCTCAGTCCTTGGCAGGATGAAGCACTCTGGGCACAAAGCGCCCTCCAGAACCAGTGGAGAAAGGCATCCACTACCTCAGTCCTTGGCAGGATGAAGCACTTTGGGCACCATGCCCCCTCCAGAACCAGTGGAGTATCACATCCACTACTTCAGTCCTTGGCAGGATGAAGCACTCTGGGCACAAAGCCCCCTCCAGAACCAGTGGAGTATCACATCCACTACCTCAGTCCTTGGCAGGATGAAGCACTCTGGGCACAGAGCCCCCTCCAGAACCAGTGGAGTATCACATCCACTACCTCAGTCCTTGGCAGGATGAAGCACTATGGGCACCAGGTCCCCCCCCAGAACCAGTGGAGACTGTTATCCACTTGAGAGACTGTGGCTTTGCACTCCCCAGGATGGTACAGTGGGCAAACCCACCCACTGCAGAGACTTGAGAGACTGTGGCTTTGCACTCCCCAGGATGGTACAGTGGGCAACCCACCCACTGTAGAGACTTGAGAGACTGTGGCTTTGCACTCCCCAGGATGGTACAGTGGGCAAACCCACCCACTGCAGAGACTTGAGAGACTGTGGCTTTGCACTCCCCAGGATGGTACAGTGGGCAAACCCACCCACTGCAGAGACTTGAGAGACTGTGGCTTTGCACTCCCCAGGATACATCAATGGACATGGAGCCCCCTCGTGGATCTGGCGTGGTGCACTCATCCGGCTGAGGTGCCCCCCCCTTCCCTTCCCCCTGAGGTGCCTGTTGTGTTTCTATCTGATGCCCCTGCAGTGTTCTCTCTGTTTTGATCGGGTATCTTGTGTGGGCCTCACCCATGCATTTTGGGCCCAGTAGTTCACGGACTATGAATGGTGCAATACCTGCACTACTAATCGTGGTGTATATTTTGTTTATTGTGTATATATATATGTATATATTTTCTTACTGTATTTTGCTATATTACAATGGTTCAACTCATTTCCTTTTCTCTTTGCATTGTTCCGGGGGGGTTGGGGGGTGTTACTGTAATGTATAGATATGCATTGGTGTGTGTGTTGTAGTGGGTGAGGGTCGGGGTGGGGGTTGGGATGTTGGTTGTGTGTGTCCCTGTGTTTTTGCCTCCCCCCTCCCCTATGTCGTAGGAGCAGTACTCACCGTGGTCTTCGCCGCTGGCGTTGATGATCCTCGTATAGGAGCAGGAAGACTATCGCAGGGAGAATATGGAGTTGTGGGTCCATAGTGCCCTCCTTCCTTGTGGAGTGTGTAGAGGTGAGCGTTTTCCCTTCAAAATTCCTGTTTCCGCTGTGTTTTTATCCGCGGTGAATCTGCCCCGGAAAAGGTGGCGGATTGGTAGGTTGTGATACTGTGGGCGGTACATTGTCCTCCGCCTGTCTGTTGGCGGTGACCGCCGCGCTGTTTGTCTGTACCGCCGTGGCGGTCTGAGTGTTGAAGTGGCTGTCTTTGTTGGCGGTTTCCGCCACTGTCATAATTCCAATTTTTTACCGCCGGCCTGTTGGCGGTCTTACCGCCGCATTAACACCGTCCGCCAGGGTTGTAATGACCACCTAAGCCCCCTAAACCCACTAATTAAAAGAATCAGGAAAGAGGAGGGAGGGGGGGAATCATGGCTGAGGGTATATTGTCTACAAGTTGGCTCTCCGCAGGGTCTTTTTGATGGCAGGCACCCTCCGATTTACTTGTGCCACCACCTGCTGCAACCTGGTCATTTTCCGCAACATACGGTCCAAGTTCCGTTGCATCTGTTGAAAAGCTGCTGGGTCTATGACTGCAGCAGGGGTGGTCTGGGTGCCAGTGGAGGAAGTATGTGCCCTTGTTGGTGCCATGTCTGTAGGAGGAGGTGCAGGTGGTGCTGTGTCAGGTCAGGCAGCAGTGGAGGTTGACGGTCCAGCAAAGGTGTCTGCTAATGTTGGTGCCACCTGGGTGGCTGTGGTGGACACGGAAGGGCCTCCTTGGGCAAATGCCCTCCACTCTCCGGAGGCTCTTTCATGGCGATAACGCCTTGCTATGTTGCGGAACCCATCCAGAATGTGGCGGTAACGCATCACCCTGCGCTGAAACTCCTGAATCTGGTTGGGATTCATATTGGCAGCTGTTAAAACAAATAGAAAACCAAACATTAGGTACTTCATTGTGTGATATGGCTCCAGAAGTAAATCAGACAATACATCTAATGTACCAGAAACAGGCCATATCATCATACAGATCACTGATTGTCCCTGAGGAAGTACATGCCAATGCAGCCTACACATGTCCTATCAAACAGCACAGCAATACTCTAAAAGATGGTTAACAACTTGAATGACGTATGCTTCATTGTTTAGCCTTTTGTCAGGTAAAAAAAATGCTGCAAGTCCTCCACCACTGACAGGCCAACTAATTACTATGTTCTTGATGACACTCAAGGGCCACAAGATCTGCGAGTTGTAAATGGAATTGCCGGGATAGAATGCAGTTGCTAATCATGAGTGGGTATCCTAGGTTTAAACAAGTAACTTATAGATATACATGTATGTGTACTAAACTTGGATCATCAGTTCTAGGTACACTTTTCACAACCATACGCCTGTGCCTGAGGTGGGGGGGGGGGAAGCAACAAATACTTTCAAACAAGAAGGACACCCAGGAAGCTTTGGATAGCTGTACATGGGCTTGGGCAGCCCACCACAGGTAAGGAGGAAGTCCAACTAGGATACACCCATACCTTGGACAATCCCATCCACACTTATGTTTGGAAATGCAGACCATTGTCAACATCATTTCCTACCAGTAACACATGACTTACAACAAGCAGATAGATGCAAGCACACATCTAGCCATGAGCTACATGCACACCTAGGCCATTGTACTCAAGTGCCTCATACTCGTAGCACAACATGTGGAGCTACATGCTGCTAGGAAGTCAAACATACAGTCAAACATGTTCATTAGTGAATAGAGAATCTGAAGTATGTGGGTAAGACTTTGGCATCCCTATTCTGTGAGAATCAGGGTCTGACCTGCTGACTAAATCACAAATATGGTCCTCTGCTACATTTTCTGATTTTAAGTTTTATCCACAAAACTCATCCCTATTCACATGGCCGTGCCTACAGGACTGATTTACAATCCCAAATTATTACAAGACGCTAATGATTGGACAACTCAAAGATGGGGAAAAAATTATACTCCACTCAAGGAACATATCCAATCATTAACCAGTGCATCACACCTTGCTATGTGTCCAAGGCACAGGAGTCAATCACACATCATCAGCAAATACAACACAGAACAGAAATATGAATACTTACTGGAGATGTATGGGTCCGCAAATCAAGCCACCTCTCCGATAGTGTAGGGTGCAGGCCCACCTGTAAGGCATGGAAGGGAGAAATGTGCTCAATGTCTGTGCACTGTACAAGACTTCCAAGTACAAATACTATGTGTAATATTAAGTCAAGACTCTCAGACATGATGATACTGCATCCTACATACCACTGCAAACATCTACAGACCGGGCACTCCACTGAGTGATACACACATGACTGCACACATGCAGTGGCCCTAACTATCATGTGGTGGAAAACATGCTCCATCATTAGTTAGCAGACTAATTCATGGAGTGTATTCCTCTCATCATGTGTATCCATGAAAGACATTGCCAAGCCTCTTTCCTGCAGGACTGCAATAACAGTCACCCAGCTATTGTGACTAAGACAAATTTAAAACACACAGTACAATGTACAGAGGGCCAGGGACAGTTGTTAGCCCACAATTTGCATCATTTTCTTCATTCTATGTGCCACAGCTATGGTAAGTTGCACCAACCATAGAGATATGAACCCGTGTGCATACCTTTAGGCATCCATCCCTAATTTAAATGCGGCACTACAAAGTCCTAATATCAGTCTAAGATGTTACCTTAGGTCAGCTATAACTTGTTACATATGTGTCAGAATCCAGTTCAGACATGTACCCGAAAACATTGAGGAACACAATATTTCTTTTTAAAATCTGGATTTAAAACATGTGCTTTCTGATACACTCACAGACCATGCATGAAACATATGTTAGAGCAACATTTGCATCATCAATTGACGTGAAGGCAGCACAAATTTACAGGCTCCTGTTGTGTTTTGTAAGATAGTCTAGCTGTTGCGTCAACAAATGACGGTAATGTGTAATTATTGTATATCTCACAGGCAACTGTGGCCCATATTTATACTTTTTTTGGGCCACATTTGTGCCGCTTATTGATGCACAAGCGGCACTAACTTACAAAATAAAATTTTAGTTAGGTTTGCGCCGCTGTTGCTTCAAAAAATGACGCAAATGTGGTGCTAATAAAGTAGAAATATGGGCCTGTATGTTTAACTTGCATTCCACATGTTCAAAAACATTGCCTGCAGCATATGAACAAATCAGCTACTGTCACAACAGAGCATTTAAATGTGCAAATTACTCTGATTTGTACTCACCCACAGGGCCACCAATCACAATCCCCGGGTGGTCTAGCAGGTCTTGCACCCGGGAAACCAGGTCAGCCCAACAGTGTTTCAGCTGGTGGTCATTGCGCGGTCTGTTGTAGATTCGCTGTAGATGGTACAGGACCTTTGCCCACCGGAGCCTCCTTGCCTCTGTGTGATAGCCCTGTATCACACGGCCACCTGCTTCAATCATTAACTGTAGGAAGTGGCACACCAGCCAAATAAAGCCACCCAGCTCCTCCTCTCCCATCCTGCCAAGACGAGGCCTACCTAACATGCTTTCACCAAAAAAAGGGAATAAAGGGGTACAGAGGAGATTGGAAGGAAAGTAGAACAGGGAAATGCAAAACAATTAACAGAACACAGCCCAACTATCCCCAAACTAACACTACCCACAACAGACTCCCAACAGTACAAAGACAAATATAGACACCAGAAATGACCAAAAAAACACTAACACAGGATACCACAGATTCTTAGGAAACACAAAAAGACAATTTAAAGACCACACTGATGCACAGAGAGACAAGTCAAAACACAGCCACACAGTCAGGAAATATCACAGACTGAAAAGTGAAAGTGAAAGTACACCCACTGTACCAATTCTGTAAACAGGATATCCTATTACATCACTTCCTACCTTAAATGCGGTGCGTTTTTAATCTTATGCGTCAAAATATTATAACGCTTACAGTCAGTGCGTCATTTTTTTTTACGCACATACTTAGAAATAACCCTGCATCCATATTTTGCAATACGTTTCATACTTAACCAATTTCAGTGGGGACAGTGTGGGAATTACTGCTCAGGGCCAATGGATGTTTCATGGCATTTTCAACACACATGCGTCATTTTTTGACGCGCGTGTGTCTTTTTTTACGCGTATGCATCAACATTTCTGTCTTTGACTGGGTTTGGGTCATTTCTCATTTGTAATAGTACATGACAGGTGTGACAATACAGAGATAGGCTGATTGCACCAACATTCTACATTCCGGTGTATGGGCACATGTGGCAGATCATACTACTGCGGACCATGATCCTCTACTTGTTATACCAGATTTGCACTCTTCACTGATGCAAAAGATGGTCAAACGTGTGGAAGACAATTAAGTATTACCCAGTTTGGGCATGTTTTGCGTCAAGAGAGGATAGCAAGGCAACGTAACTCAATACAGTAACTCAATACCTATGGGTCAATGTGTGTGATTTGGCTGATACTCTGGTAGTTGTCCCAGTGTGTGAACATCACAAGAAGCATTTTTGCAAATCTACTTGGATGCATGTGTAGTCAATGTGCCCAACCATCAGATGTTATTCAGTGAGGAAATGAGAGAAGAAATGTGTTTGTCATACACGTAGCAACAACTGCTGTGTGCACTTCCTAGGTTTTTTGGAACATAAGCACCACCAATGACAAAGCATGCACAGGATAGATAGCAGACGGTTGGTCATGGCAATGTATTTGAGTATGCATTGTAGACTCACCTGACACAATACCTCAGGAGGAAAGTGAGGGCTGGGAAAGCAACTATAATACAAATGTAGCCACAGGGAACCTTTATGATAACGCAAAGACAGGAACTAGTCAGGCTAATAGGATGTAGGGTGAATCAGGATTAATAAATTTAACAAGGCAAATACACAGTGAGCAGACTGAAACTGGTCAAAGGTGGAACAACAATGTTGAAAATGAAAACTGTATTTGTCCTGTGTGTCTTTGAACGTAACACAATAACCCAAGGGCTGTGTTACACAAGTGATTTATAAGGCAATGCATAACAGTGTTATACATAAAATGGCAGCTTCTATGCTGGTCCAGGCAACTGCAAGGGCAGTGCATGTTCAAATGGCTGGATGGAGGTGCTCGCAGGTGTGCTCAGCTTCAGTCTCTCACAAGTCTTGTAGGTGAGAATCAAGTTCAAAGGGCCAATAGTACCTTTCTCATGGGAAGCAATGTACAGGTGATTACAGGTCCTACAGACTACAAGGCAGTGCATTATTTAACCAGACGTCCATGCAGACAGAAGTACAATGACTATGGCATACCATACTAAAGAGGGAAGCACACAGGATTCACATTGTGAGTCTGGGTGTGTGTAGAGGTGGGATTATCTGGGTACACATATTCCCTTTCCAGGGACCTCTGAAGAAGGGTGGGGGGAGACAGGGAACATGGGTGTGGCAGGACTTAGGGCCTGGGCTGCCATGTGCAGGGGATGCCTTGTGAGCAATGCTAGTCATACCTGGGGCACTTGTGCTATCAATTTTCTGCTAATATGGAAATCTTGTCACACATACTCCTTGCAAGAGTAGCTGATGTAACACTTACTGATGTCAAGGGTCTGGTCATACCTTCTTGTCACCAATGCAATAGCACATCCACTGCCTCATGTAGGAGGCATTTTTTTCCCCTTATTGACTGATGGTGTCTTAGTTGTGTGTCATATGTCGCGAAGAACCATGTTGCCAACATGTATGTGTGAAATAGCTGTGGTCCTCCGCTATTGTCTTTCAAATGAGAAATGTACAAGATATATGTCATTTACAGTGTGTGTGAATTTGGCTCTACATTCATACGCATCAAAATTGAAGTGGATTTTTCTGTATCCTAATCCGTATTTCTGCAATGCTCCATGAGGCTACACTCTGATTCTGATAGTTAGGGATAATGTTATGCAAAAATGATTATCCAGACCATGATATAGTGATTAGAATAGGTGTTTATTGACAAATGGTAAGACAGTGGTGATGGATGAGTAGAGTTAAAAGAAATTTTGGACAATATGTTGTCTCCGATGCAATCCTGCAGCTGTGTTTGGATGGTCGACCTCATGTTGATGGACAGCATCCTCCTCTTCCGGCATTTGTGGGTCGGTTTCATATAGGGGAATGTTCCTTCTTACACATATGATGTGCAGGATGGCACAGGTCAAAATTATTTTGCACACCATTTCTGGTGAGTATAGGAGGCTGCCTCCGGTGATGTCGAGGCACCTGAATCTTGACTTCAGGATGCCAAAGGTCCTCTCGACTATGGTGCGTGTCCTCCAATGTGCCTCATTATAGGCACGCTCTGCTGTAGTGCTTGGGTTTGCAAATGGGGTCATGATCCATGGCTGGATCCCATAACCCTGATCAGCTGAAAGAGAAAATGAGTGAGAACATGTTGATGGAGCTAGCACCATGATTATCACTTTGCATGGCAGCTGTTCTCTTGTGTTGTCTGTGACTCATCTGTGTTTGTGTTATTGTGTGGAATCCAAGGCTTCTAGGATGTACCATCAGCATTGGGTTATTTCCTTATCTGAATGGGTGTTTGGCTGATTGACCGGATGTCAGCAGTATTTTTGTAGTGTTGCAGTACATTGTGTACTCCCTTGCATTATGTCATGTGAAAGAGGTGTCACTGTGTCTTAACTGGGGATGAGATGATACTTCCATACACAGAATCAATTCCACAGTGGTGGTAACATGGTTGCATCTATATACCCCAATTTCACATATGCAATAGAATTATTTCAACATCAGTGAGACCCTTAGATTTGGCTAGGTGACAATGTACAACACATCTCCGTACGTTGTCAGCACTGACGTGTTGACAATACACTATTCACAAATTTCACAGGTGTGACAAATTTTCAGCAGACCTATTTCCCTGCCCTTGCCAAGTCGACTCAGGTTGTAACGTGTACCTATACATCTGAAGATGTTCTAGTTCAGCAGGCTAACTTGGTAGTTAGGTTGTCATTTTGAGTGTCAGAAGGTCCGTATGCCTGTACATCTGTTGTGTGTGTGTGACATTGTCTTAATCCGTATGTGTAGGAATGTGCATTTAAATATTGTCACATCAGTATGTGTTCTTCGCACAGTCCACTTGCTTATTGGTAGTGGCCAATGTGAGAGCAGGAGTGATGTGAGATATTGGTACAGCCTCAAGGATTCCATGTCACCTTCATTGTATTCATCATCATGCTATGTGTGTCATGGTGTTTGACCTGCAGCATAACACATTACAAACCCTTATACAGTACGTATTGGTTGGAAGGGTGTTTGATTGAGTGTTATTGATGTGATATTGAAAGATTAATCTTCCAAGTTGTGCTGCCAGTTGAGACTAAGTTTCTGTACCTAACAACAAGTAGGCCATTTCCACATCATCCATCCTGGAAGTTTTGATTGATGGTGCAGTGACGGAAGATGAATGAATCATGTACACTCCCACGATACTCTGCCACGATGTTGGTGATCAAACCCCGGTGATCGACAATGGCCTGCACATTGATGGAGTGTGTGTGCTTCCTGTTGCGGTATAGATGCTCGGTTGCAGCAGGTGGCACAAGGCGTACATGTGTGCAGTCAATGGCACCAAGCATGTGTGGGAAGCCATTAATTTGGTAAAACTCCTGTTTTGTCTCCTGCTGCTTCTGCTGTGTGTTGGGGAAGCTTATGTGGCGGGGTGTGAGGGAGATGATGGCATCCAGTACCTTGGGTAGGAAAGTTGAGAATGAGTGCTGTGAGATCATGGCACCAGTGGTTTGGAAGGATCCACTTGCCAACATGTGGAGTACAGCTAGCAGCATGGTTTCTGGTGGAATGGTGCGGGGTGTCTGCGAGCTGGGGGCCAACTGTGGCTGAATGTTGCGCAGCAGCTGCTGAATGGCTTTCCAGTTGAGCCTGTACCTCTGGATGATATCTTGTTGGCAGAGTCCCAGAAGGGTTGTCCTGGTGCAGAATATCCTCTCCTGCCTTCTGCGTTGCATTTGCTGGTGTTTGGGAAGCTGCTATTGTTGGTCTTGTGCTCTGCGTTTGCGTGCATACTGGATGAAAAGCACCTCCATGTCTTCATTTTGGAGCTCTGCTGTTGCTTCTGTGTGTTTTCATAAAGTACAGGTGTGTTTGCCCCATTTTAATGCCTGCCCTGACCCAGGAATTATTTCTTGACGCAAATCGGGCTGTGCGTCATTTTCCTACTCCGCCTTCCGGCCGTGCGGAATTTTTGAGCAATTGGATAAATAAGGCGCACAGGTGTTTAAGTCATTTTTTGGATGGGAACGCCTACCTTGCATGTCATTAACGCAAAGCGGTTTCACACATCCAGAAAATTATGCATACAATGGAGTTTTGGCATTCCTGGGCTCGGGCGTCAAAGTTTAAATATGTTGCACGGTTTGCCCTGAATGTGCGTCAAAAAATTTTGACGCACATTCGGCGCAAAGAGAGTATAAATATGCACCATAATGTCTCTGTAGACATTCAAGCAGTCAACAATTTGTAACCTTGAATACTATTTTGAACAAGGTTCATTGATTATTTGCCTTAATGAGATGCAGCTGTCATTCTTCTGATACAAACTCAACATACACTACACAAATATTAAAAATTATAAAGTTATATTTATAATTCAGATTTAAAATGTATGCACCACTTTCAAATTACTACAACTCACTTACCTCCATTCACAGGGTTGTCAACTTGCTATCACTTATACTATGTGAAATCATAAGATTCATAACAACACTTATGATATCTTGTAAAATATATATATATGTGTATCACAGAAATTCACTGAAAAAAAACAAAAGTTACAGGTTTTTTATAATTAGAAGATCAAATTAAAAATAAAAAATCTTTGAAATTCACTAAATAAAAAGTAAAACAGGGATATTATAGGCTCACATTTTCTACACACAAAACCATAGAAATTCAGGAGTTATAGTTATCCCAGGACAGGAAAACAGACATAGGGGGTCATTACAACATTGGCTTTAAAAGGCGCTTACCGCCGTGCAGAAGACCGCCAATACACCGCTGCGGCCGCGGAATTCCGCCACAGCTATTATGACCCACATCTCGGAATCTTCCGAAATTCAGACATCCACACAAGTCCGCCACACCAAAGGTCAGTGTTAAACTGGCGAAAACAATTCCTCCACCGTCACGCCAACAGAAACACGCCCATGCTATTACGACCCACGAATCCACGCAGCGGTCTTTCAACCGCGGTATTCCATTGGCAGTACACACCGCCGCGCTCAAAATACACATACATCTCCAAAACACCGCCACATTGGACAATTCCAAATACACATACCTGAGACACATACAAACACCACTCCCACACACCCAATTCAATATAAAACACATACCCACATCACCCACAAACCCCTACGACCAGACATTTTGAGGAAGCCGAGTGACAGAGAGCACAGCAATTGAGAACCCCACCACACAGAGGCACACAACACCATCACCCACACAACAATCCACGCACAAAACACCACACACCACTACACATCACCACACACATCACCACTTACACCACCCCACACAGCGCCCACACCACCCCATGTCACACCAAAGACACCCCAGGTTTTCCGAGGAGGAGCTCATGGTGGAGGAAATCCTACGGGTAGAGCCACAGCTATTTGGCTCACAGGTGCAGCACACCTCCATAGCCAGGAAGATGGAGCTGTGGCGCAGAATCGTGGACAGGGTCAACGCTGTGGGACAGCATCCAAGAAATAGGGAGGACATCAGGAAGAGGTGGAATGACCTACGGGGGAAGGTGCGTTCTGTGGTTTCCAGGCACAACATCACGGTAAAGCGGACTGGCAGCGGACCCCCACCTCCTCCCCCACAACTAACAACATGGGAGGAGCAGGTCTTGACCATCATGCATCCTGAGGGCCTCGGGGGAGTCGGTGGAGGAATGGACACTGATAAGCCAAATCTTAACTATCATATTCCCCACCCTACCTGCATGCTATCACACACCCCCACCCTCACCCCCTCCCCTATCACAACTCCTCACTAATGTACTAGTAACAAAAAACACCCATCCCAACACCAAGCCCTGCATGACACAACTAAGCATGGACACCCATCACTGAAGCATGCTCACTGTACATACCCATAACAACCCCCTAACCATCATCACACAAACCCACACACAGGAATGCTTGCACTGGGGTACACGCACACCCACCCATTGCACACCATTACACACACACATGCAATAATCATGCTCTCATACCCTGGCAGGACCACTACGGAACGTCACCACACAGGAGGGTCCAGACATCTCCACTCCACCCACAGAAGAGGCCTCGGGACAGTCGGTTCCTCTTGCACAGGCACAGCCCAACACTGACCTTCCACCCTCTGGTAACACCAGCACAGCACCCACCCAGCGGGCCCATACCTCCGTACCCAGGACACGTCAATCAGCGGTGTGTCCACCACTACAGGGAACCCAGGATAACCCACCACCTCAACAACAACAGGGACCTGGGGGCAGTGGTAGTGGGCACACAGTCCAGGGGACGGAGGCACAGGAACACAGGGGAACTGGGAGGGCTGCTGTGCGACAGGGGGCGAACAGGCCAAGGGAACCCACCCTCATCGAGGCCCTCACCTCCATCATGGGAGCATACCACCACTCCCAGGAGACGATGGCGACGGTCCTGGCCAAGTTTCAGGAGACCCAGCGCCTGCAGGACGAACAGTATTTGGGCTTCAGGGAGGAGCTCAGAACCATCAGCTCCGCCCTGGGCACCATCGTAGGGGTGCTGAAGGACATACAAAAGACCATGAGGGACACCGTGGCACTCCAAGGGGCCCCTGACACTAGCATGGATGATGAACTGCCCACTATCTCCGCCAACGCTAGTGGACAGGACGCCCCGCCACAGGACCACCACACCAGCACCCCACCCCCTGCAGATGGAGAACGACCCTGCAAGCGGTCCCTGAGATCCAGGAACAGGACAGAGCAAGATGGCAAGACCCCTGCCAGGAAATGAGACCACCCTGATTGTCATCCCACTGTCCCACTTTGTTACCCTGTCCATACTGAAACTGCCCCAGCTCCACTTCCTATGCCCATATGGGCAGTGCACCTGTGTGACCAATAGACAGGACTCTGCCATGGACATTCCTCCACCGTCCCCCATCACCATTTTACAACCCCCCCTCCATTTTTGAGCACTTAAATAAACACCCTTGAAGCACAAAACAATCTGGAGTCAATCTGTGATTTGGTAAATTTGTATTATCAATGACAGTGTCAAAATGTGTTCTCAATTGTAAAGCCAACATACCTATGTCACACATCACAAATCCATGAAGGATGCAAGCAGATGACACACGTTGGTAACCACACCTGTGAAACCGTAATGGAAAGGTACAACTCCGTTACCAAATACTGCTACAAAATGACAGACAGGATAGAGGTAGAAGTGTGAAAGTGAATGTGATAGTAAAATTAAATGTTCTCACCTGTGTGTCACTGGAAATATTGCTGTATGACTGACTCCCTGTTGTCTATGTCTTCTTCCTCAGCTTCCTCCTCATCACTGTCCACAGGCTCCACAGGCTCCACAGCTGCCACAACACTGCCGGCTGGACCATCCTCCTGCAGAAAAGGCACCTGGCGTCGCAAAGCAAGATTGTGAAGCATTGAGCAGGCTAGGATGATCTGGCACACCTTCCTTGGTGAGTAGAATAGGGAACCACCTGTCATATGGAGGCACCTGAACCTGGCCTTCAGGAGGCCGAAGGTCCGTTCTATCACCCTACTAGTTCGCCCATGTGCCTCATTGTAGCGTTCCTCTGCCCTGGTCCTGGGATTCCTCACTGGGGTCAATAGCCAGGACAGGTTAGGGTAACCAGAATCCCCTATTAGCCACACACGGTGCCTCTGGAGTTGACCCATCACATACGAGATACTGCTATTCCGCAGGATGTAGGTGTCATGCACAGAGCCAGGGAACATAGCATTTACCTGGGAGATGTACTGGTCTGCCAAACATACCATCTGTACATTCATCGAATGATAACTCTTCCGTTTCCTGTACACCTGTTCACTCCTGTGGGGGGGGGACCAGAGCTACATGGGTCCCATCGATAGCACCTATGACGTTGGGGATATGTCCAAGGGCATAGAAGTCACCTTTGACTGTAGCCAAATCCTCCACCTGAGGGAAAATGATGTAGCTCCTTACGTGTTTCAGCAGGGCAGGAAACACTCTGGACAACACGTTGGAAAACATAGGCTGGGACATCCCTGATGTCATGGCCTCTGTTGTCTGAAAAGACCCACTTGCAAGGAAATGGAGCACTGACAGCACCTGCACGTCAGTGGGGATTCCAGTGGGATGGCGGATTGGTGACATCAGGTCTGGCTCCAACTGGGTATATAGTTCCTGGATAGTGGTACGGTCAAGGTGATGATCAAATGTCGCTCCTCCATTGTCAACAGGTCCACCAGCGGTCGGTACACCGGAGGATTCTGCCATCTTCTCAAATGTCCACGCTGACGGTGCCTAGGAAGGACAACAGCGACCACAGAGTCAACAAATTCCCAGGTATGTACCCATAGATACACAGAACACTACACAAAACACAAAACTGTTCCTGTATGTCTGTTGAGTGTAGGCCTAGGTATGTGTGACGCAGTTGGTAATTAGGGCATGTTGGTCCCTGAAATGGCGGCTGCCTGACCTCTAAAGTGGGACAATGGGATGTGAGGTAACTGCGCTGGCGTTGTACACCGTCGCGGTAGGCGGTCGAAGACCGCGGCGCAATGCTGCATTGGTTAACATTGGATCCTATGGGTCCCTGGAGCCAATGATGAAGTGCGCCAGCGGTGATGACACGCACCGCCGTGGACGTCACCGCCGCGTACGTGACTGCCATTTTCTATTTGTTCAATCACTTGATAACTGATCTTCGACAGGAGAGGACCTACACTGCAAGTGCTGCTGTGACCTCGGTCTGGAAGAGACAATGGCAGCTGCGTCTGGGGAAAGGGCCCCTGCCTTCACTGCTCAGGAGTTGGAAAAGCTAGTCGACGGGGTCCTCCCCCACTACACGCTACTCTACGGTCCTCCAGACCAACAGGTAAGTACACACGGAGCAGGTTGTATGGGCTATGCCTGGGTGGAGAGGGCTGGATGTGAGTTGGAAGGGGGCCACTCACATCGACGGTGCGATTGGTAATGACTTCTCTTCTTCCCCTGTGCATGTCATGTAGGTCAGCGCCCACCAGAAGAAGGACATTTGGCGTGCCATCGCCAAGGACGTCCGGACCCTGGGGGTCCACCAGAGACGGGGCACCCACTGCCAGAAAAGATGGGAGGACATTCGCTGCTGGAGCAAGAAGACGGCGGAGGCTCAGCTGGGGTTGGCCTCCCAACGTGAGGGGGGTGCCTGTCGTACCATGACCCCCCTCATGTTCCGGATCCTGGCGGTGGCCTACCCGGAGTTGGATGGGCGCTTGAGGGCATCACAGCAGACACAAGAGGGTGAGTACCCTCGCATTCTGGGGACTTTGCGCGCAGTGGAGGGGTCTGGTTGGGGGAGGAGGGCTGTGGGTTTTCCTAGGCCAGGGCGAGTTACGTAAGCTAGGCCCCTCCGTAATGCAGGCCATGTGTCACTCCACCCCACCTCAGTAGAGTGCCAAGTATAGGTATACATGCCCCTGTGGCATCTATGTGTGCAGATGTCCACCGTAGACATGTAGGCCGGATCCCAGGAATTGCATCTGTAGAGGCCGAGAGCACGACGTAGTGCAGGGGGCTGCTGTGTCTGTATTGTCCGCCAACGGTAGCGGTAAGCCATGCACTCAACCTGAATTTCTTCTGTCATCCCCACCCCTTTTTCTGCTCTCCCCGTTCTTTTGTGCATCAGCATCATCAGGCGGAGGTTCAGTGGCACCGGAGCACGAGGGAGCTGCATCCCACATGGCCATGGAGGGCCACACCACAGACTCTGAATACACCAGTGGGACGGAGGGCGAGGAGAGCTTCATGTCGGGCACAGGATCACCAAACAGCGACACTGACTCATCCGCCGATGGGAGCTCCCTTGTGGTGGCGGCACCATCCGTGCCCCCCACTTCTACAGGTACAGCCACCACCTCCCCTACCAGCACCGCCCTCCCAGCAGCCCCTCAGCGTTCGCCCCGTGCCCGCTCACCCAGGAGGGTGGGCATCACCTTCGCCCCAGGCACCTCAGCCCCTGCCCCTGTCACCCCTGCTGCCCTCAGTGAGGAGGACATTGACCTCCTCAGGTCACTCACTGTTGGGCAGACTACCATTGTGAATGTCATCCAGGGTGTAGAACGGGAGTTGCACCACGGTAATGCATTCCTGGAGGGCATTCATTCTGGTCAGGCTGCCCTTCATCGAACCCTGCAATCTCTGGCCTCAGCACTGATGGCAGCCATTGTCCGTGTCTCTAGCCTCCCTCTCCAGCTTCCTCCACCCAGACCCAATCCCCTGTACCCCAGCCTATCCCAAGCACACCATCAGACAAGCATGCATACACCTCAACACACACAAGTAGCTCAGGCAAACATAAGCACCACACAACCCACAGGCACTCACACAAGCATCACCCACATACAGACACAGCAACATCCACTGCCTCCACTGTGTCCCCCTCCTCGTCGTCTCCCTCCACCCTCCCAGTGTCTTCTACACTCTCACCTGCATGCACTACATCTACAGGCACTAGGACTCGCACCAGAACACCCAGAACCACACCCCGCTCACCTGCACTCATCACCCCCACTACCATTTACACGTCCCCTGTGTCCACTCCCAGTGTGTCTGTGACGCCCCCTCCCACAGTACACAAACGCGGCCACTCACACACCCAACATCCATCCACCACACGACAGCCTCCAGTACCTGCACCTGCACCCAAATCACCTAAAGTTACACTTCCTACAACCACCTCCTCTTCCTCCACTCCCAGACCCCTTCCAGCTACCCATCCCAGTCTTCGTCAGCAACTCTTCCTCAGCAACGTTGACCTCTTTGCCCCCGCCCCCACCCCTCCAATTGATAGGTCCCGTAGTAGCATCTCAGCCAAAAAAAGTCCAGCACCAGTGGTGCGTGTCAAAGGTGTGTGGAGTGCCCCGGCCACCAGGGCAGCCAGTGTGACACGGAGCCAAAGCACTGCCTGTCCACCCCCTGTAAAGCACCTCAAGTTGGAAAGTGGCCGACGGGACAGGGTGAAGACTCCTGGCGGAAAACCTGCTCACAAGGGTCCCAGGGGGAGTGCCGAGTCAGCTGTAACTCCTCCAAAGGTGGTGAAGGGCCAGAGGAAGTCTGCACAGCCTGGGAAGAGCAGCACGGCGGAGAAGACCGCCATCCTCCCTGGCGGCCGGGACGCCACCGCCAGCACTGTCATCACTGGTGAAGAGACCACCGCCAGAGTCAGTGCCCAGGAGGGCAGCAGTTTCGTCACTGGTCCTGAGACCACCGCCAGAGTCAGTGCCCAGGAGGGCAGCAGTATCGTCACTGGTCAGGAGACCACCGCCGGAGTCAGTGCCCAGGAGGGCAGCAGTATCGTCACTGGTCAGGAGACCACCGCCTGAGTCAGTGCCCAGGAGGGCAGCAGTATCGTCACTGGTCAGGAGACCACCGCCAGAGTCAGTGCCCAGGAGGGCAGCAGTATCGTCACGGGTCCTGAGACCACCGCCAGAGTCAGTGCCCAGGAGGGCAGCAGTATCTTCACTGGTCAGGAGACCACCACCGGAGTCAGTGCCCAGGAGGGCAGCAGTATCGTCATTGGTCACGAGACCACCGCCGGAGTCAGTGCCCAGGAGGGCCCCGGCAGCCACAGCCCCGCTGGGCAATGAGGGATCGTCGTGCCACACACCAATGCACAGGTCAGAGACCGCCATGGCAAAGCACCGCTGAACAGGGAAAAGACCGCCATGGTGAAGACCGCTGAACAGGGCAAAGCACTGCTGAACAGGGCAAAGCACTGCTGAACAGGTCAGAGACCGCCATGGCAAAGCACCGCTGAACAGGGAAAAGACCGCAATGGTGAAGACCGCTGAACAGGGCAAAGCACCGCTGAACAGGGCAAAGCACCGCTGAACAGGTCAGAGACCGCCATGGTGAAGACCGCTGAACAGGGAAAAGACCGACATGCCAAAGCACCGCTGGACAGGGAAAAAACCGCCACATCAAGCATCGTTATCCCATGTGCAGCTGGGACAGTGACGGGAGAGGAACCGTCACGGGCAGCCTGATGCAGTCTGGGCACCATTCCCCCTCCAGAACCAGTGGAGAACAGCATCCACTTGAGAGACTGTGGCTTTGCACTCCCCAGGATGTAACAGAGGGCAAACCACCCACTGAAAAGAGTTGCGAGACTGGCTTTGCACTCCCCAGGATGTAACAGTGGGCAAACCACCCACTGAAAAGACTTGTGAGACTGTGGCTTTGCACTCCCCAGGATGTAACAGTGGGCAAACCACCCACTGAAAAGACTTGTGAGACAGTGGCTTTGCACTCCCCAGGATTGAACAGTGGGCAAACCACCCACTGTAGAGACTTGAGAGACTGTGGCTTTGAACTCCCCAGGATGTAACAGTGGGCAAACCACCCACTGAAAAGAGTTGTGAGACTGTAGCTTTGCACTCCCCAGGATGTAACAGTGGGCAACCCACCCACTGAAAAGAATTGTGAGACTGTGGCTTTGCACTCCCCAGGATGTAACAGTGGGTAAACCACCCACTGAAAAGACTTGTGAGACTGTGGCTTTGCACTCCCCATGATTGAACAGTGGGCAAACCACCCACTGTAGAGACTTGAGAGACTGTGGCTTTGCACTTCCCAGGATGGTACAGTGGGCAACCCACCCACTGTAGAGACTTGAGAGACTGTGACTTTGCACTCCCCAGGATACATCAATGGGCATGGAGCCCCGTTGTGGATCTGGCGTGGTGCTGTCATCCGGCTGAGGTTCCCCCCCTTCCCTTCCTCCTGAGGTGCCTGTTGTATTTCTATCTGATGCCCCTGCAGTGTTCTCTCCGTTTGTGGACAGGTATCTAGTGTGGGCCTCGCCCATGCAGTTTGGGCCCAGTGGTGCACGGACATTGATATGTGCATACCTGCTACTAATGTATAATATTTTGATTGTGTATATCTCTCTGTATATATTTGGTAACTGTATTTTGATACATTACAATGTTTGAACTAATTTCCTTTTGTCTTTGCATTCTTCCGGGGGGTTGTGGGTTTGGAAATGCATTGGTGTGTGTGTTGTAATGTGCGAGGGTGGGGGTGGGGGGTTTGCGTGAGTCCCCCTGACTTTTGCTTCCCCCCTCCCCTATGTTGTAGGTGCAGTACTCACCGTTGTCTTCGGCGCCGCCGTTGCTGGTGTTCGTAGACGAGCAGGAAGACAAGGGCAGGGAGTATTTGTAGTTCGGGCTCCATGGTGTCCTACTTCCTCGTGGCGTATGTTAAGGTGAGCGTTTTCCCATTGCAGAAGCTGTTTCCGCCGTGTTTTTATCCACAGTGAATCCGCCCCGGAAAAGGTGGCGGATTGGCGGGTTGTAATACTGTGGGCGGTACTTTGTCTTCCGCCTGTCTGTTGGCAGTGACCGCCGCGCTGCTTGTCTGTACCGCTGTGGCGGTCAGTGTGTTAAAGTGGCTGTCTTTGTTGGCGGTTTCCGCCACGGTCATAATTCCCATTTTTTTCCACCGGCCTGTTTGCGGTATTACCGCAGCTTTAACACCGTCCACCAGGGTTGTAATGACCCCCATAAAGTCCACCCCCAGCAGGCGGGAGCATTTTCGTATAGGAAATTGCATGGGGCAAACATGTTTTGGGATCCCCCTTTTTCTCAGAACCCACTTGATGAATCACCCTGAAACTTTCCAGACAGCAGCTAAAGTGAATGGCAAATTAGCTTTGAAGATTTTGTGAAGATTCATTAAACGGCACCAAAGTTATTAGCAATACAAAAAATGCTTTTGCCATAGAAACCTGGGGCCTCATTACGAGTATAGCGGTCTGACCGCCGGGCCGCCACGGTGGTGGCCATCAAAATAATGTATATCGGCGGTCGCACAGACTGTGATATTATAAGTTAGAATATAACCTGGGAGTGAAAGAAACACAAGGGTAGTAAGGGTGACGGAAGCCGCACTTCTAGGTAGTAACACAGTAGTTTTTAGCAAATATAAATGGAAGAACAATGTCTGGTGCAAACTGGCCGAGTGCCCTACTACCCAGCAGGCACAAAAGTGAGTAACAGAGTACCCACAACCAAGCCTAGAAAAAATAAATTGGCCAGAGCACACAGAAAGTAGTGTCCAATAGTGTTGCAGGGATGAGAAACCCTGATGGTATGTTGAAGATGAGCGAGAGTTCGAGGTTGAAGAAAACGTCCAGAGTCTTGTTAGAAAAAAGTGCCTTTATTCGTAGTTGTTGTAGAGCATGATAATCGTCATGGATAAACAGCCAACACGTGTTTCGTCACACAGGTGACTTCATCAAGGCTGCAAAGAATATTGATAAAAGCAACAGTTGGTATAAATACGTGTGTGAAATCAGTAGTAAACTTATGTAAAAAGGATACCAAAGCCAAACGCCAGTGCCTTAGTGTAGGAGCTAGAAAAGATTGGTGTTGAAGTGAACATGACGAGCATACACGGAGCGACCGAGACATCCATAGAGAAAGGAGACACACTATGGATAAAAGTGATTTAACAAATCTATGCAGTAAATATAACGATCCATAATGTCTCCAATAGTAGGCTAATACATTGTTAATAGTGATACGAAGTGAGGTGAATGTGAGACTAGGGCAGGGTTGGGAGAGACCAAACAAATAGCTAAGTATAAACACCCAAAAGGGAGATGTGGTACATGATAAGTGAGTGATAGGAAGAGAGAGAGGGCCCAAAGTAGTTGAGAGCCATAGTGTCTGTACCTGGGCCGTCCGGCCTGAGTAAACAATATTAATTGGATCTGTGGGCTGGAATAGGTGATAAAGATCTAGGAAGGAAATGTAAAAACGTAAAACAGGTAAGATTAGCCCGTAGGGGAGTAAGATCCGAGAATATCCGTGGGCAAAAGGTACGGAGAGAGAAGATAAAAATGTGTACATACCTTTAAAAATTGAGGAATTAAGAGTGGTAAGGCTGCCTAAGCAGCAAAAGGGTGATTAGGTAATTGAGTACGTGGGTAAAAGATGATATGGAAGGCCTTGATAAGCCGTAGAAACAGGGCCTTGATAAGCCGTAGACAGGTCCTGAGAGGTGTCAGAGAGATGAGTAAAAAATGAGAGGGTCGGTATGAGAGAAACAGAGGTAAATAGGAAAACAATTAATAACGACAATTAAAGGTCATAAACAAGTATAGTTGGAGTTAAAGTGTGGAGATCAATAGTAACACAAGCCCCAAAAGGGTTGCAACGAATAAATGCGGAATGAATCAAAAAACGGAGAAGATGAGGCAAGTACGGTGAGTAATGTCAATATACACATAACTGGCGGTACGTAGTGAAAACATGGAGTGCTAATATTAGGCCTGTAACCTGCCAGAGTGATGTGGACCAGGTTTAGGAAGGTCCATGTAATAGAGGTAGAGGACCCCTGCGGCAGTGAGAAAACATGTTGGACCTTGGTGACAAGGCCAGGGCAAAAAGCGGTACTCAAAAACGAGCCCGAGGGAGAGAGCGGCCTTAAATTATAAAATTATAAAACGGGTATGTCGAAATGCATTTAACCTGTAATAGTACGTCGGTGCTTGGTAACACACGAGCGTACAACAATGTTGAGCAGTTGAGCAAAAGTGGTAACACGCGTTTCCAAACGAAATGCGTCAAGGGATTTTAATTACGGCTAAAGAATTAGTAAGGCTAAAAGCGGCATTGGTGTAAAAAGTAAATAAACGCATCTAACATGGGCTGAAAAATCAGTCACGAACGGAGTGTCTAGTTAGCAGAAATGGATGACATACCTTAGCAATTCAGGCCGTGGAGGCGCGATGAGTAGTGAAAGAGCGTCTAATGGTCGTTGCCGACCCGCGCTCTTATGGTGAGCAGGGAATTGGGGTGCCATGGAAATGGAGGGGGGACCTGAAATGAGGCTGAGGGGGACAGTGTGGCGGCCATATTGGGTGTATGGAATAGGTATCAGGAATAAAAGGGGTTGAAAAGAAATATTGTTGATAATCATGGTGTAAAAGCCTAAACTGTAGTAGTGAGAGACAACACAGACACCGAAGTGTGCAAACGAAGTGATGGGAGTCCAGTGAACCCAAGATAATGTTGAACGTGAAAGATCAGGCCATATTACTGTAATGAGCCGTAAACAACAAGTATGTAAATACAAATGAACTATTTGAGTACCTCGTATTGCTGAGAATAATACATAGTATTTAATGAGGTCGAGGATGGAAAAGGAATACAATGAATTGACGAAGTAACATCTATTTATACCGAAGACAATGTTGAATGTAAAAGAACACAGGTCATATTATTGCAATGAACCGCATATCTCAAGTATGTGTATACAAGCGAAAGATGTGAATACCTCGTATTACTGAGCAAATGGTGCATAGTGAGGTCGAGGACAGAGATGGAATACAATGATAAATTAGAGCAATAACAACTATTCATAATGTGGTGAGTACATTGTTAGTACACATAGATACATCCAAACATAGTAGAGCATTTTAAAAAAACGTTATGTACATAGTCAAGCTTAATACAGAAGGGTTGTCTTGTAGGAAGATATGATGCAAGCTGCAATGAAATGGAGGACCCCCATACACCACCTATGTCTATGCAAGTAAAATAAGTGAATGCTAGGTGTTACCAGACACATGGTGCAGAAGGAGGCCAAGAACATAGATTGTGAAGACAGAGTAACAAAATTAACATCTGTTTATAAATGAATGAGTACATTGTTGGTACATAAAGATGGATCCAAATCTATTAGAACATAGTGAGCTTGAACATACTGGTTGTACACAGTTAGTAATAGTGCAACATGCATACAGGATGGAGGATCAGATTGGTTATGTCAGAAAAAAGTGTAATTCACGGTCCGTGTTGAGGCCTAGCTCAACTGCGCGGAGTTTTATGATCCATTTGGCCTCGCATTTACGCAGTTCCCTGGTTCTGTCTCCCCATCTTGGTGAATTAGGAACCTGAGTGATGCCATGGAATCTGATTTTCAGAAGATCCCCTTCCCCATGTGCAGTGTTAAAGTGATCGGCAAGGGGGTAGTTGATGTTAGTATTTCTGATGGCCCTGATATGCTCCTGAATGCGTTCTTTGAGTTGGCGTATAGAGCTTCCAATGTAGATCAGACCACATACACATATCAGACAATAAACAGTATATTTCGTGTTACAGTTAATAAAACACTTGATGTGGTACGTTGTCTTGGTATTGTATGAAAAGGATATGGTTTTGTTGAGGTCTAGTTGACAGGATATGCAGCAGCCACATTTGTAAAAGCCAGTAGGTTTCTCTGGAATCCACCCCAAAGGGCGTGTGGGAGAGGAGGGGCAGAGAAAGCTGGGGCACAGAATGTTCCTGAGAGTCCGACCCCTGCTATGCACAATGGTGGGGGACCCACCTATTGAGTTTTTGAGACACGTATCTAGCATCAGTAAGTGCCAATGTTTCTTGAGAATGCGTAGTACCGCCTTGCTAGCTGGGCTGTACTGGGTAATGAAAGTGACCGGTCTCTGGCTACTAGGGTTTTTTGTGACAAGTTTCTTTGGGCCTTTGATAAGTAACTTGTGTTGTTCCTTGTTCAGGATGCGTTTGCTAGCTCCCGAGATGAGTTTGTTGGAGTAACCCCTATTTTGGAAACGGTGGGTCAGGTTTTTGAGTTCCTGTTTGAAAACATTAGTGTCGGAGCAGTTACGTCGAATCCTAATCATTTCTCCGTATGGGATGGCCTTGATCTGTGTGAGGGGATGGGCACTCTGTGCATGCAGGATAGAATTGCAGGCGGTGGGTTTTCTGTAAAGTCTAGACATAACCTTGTTGTTGGTAGTGTACAGCAATAGGTCCAAAAATTCGATTTGAGTAGTATCCACTTTATGGGTGAACGTTAAGTTGAAATCATTAGTATTGAGGTGTTCTATGAGTGTATTTAGGTCATGGGTGTCACCAGTCCAGATGGCAAGAATGTCATCGATGTACCTGCCCCAGTAAAGAATGTGCTGCGTGAGGTGTGCCGGACAATTGGACCAAAGGTGTATTTTTTCAAATTGACCCATGTATAGATTGGCATACGATGGTGAGAACTTAGCACCCATGGCTACACCCTGACACTGCCTAAACCACCTACCATCATGCAAGAATACGTTGTTCTCTAGTACTAGTCGTGTAAGTTCAACAAGCATGTGAGTGTGTTCATATAGTGTTGCATCCCGGGTACTCAGTGTTCGTTGGAGCATTTCGATACCCCTTTCCAGGGGAATGGACGTGTAGAGTGAGCTAACGTCAAGACAGCAAAAAACGCAGGTCTCTGTCCATTCGATATCTTCAAGTTGACACAAAAGGTCCCTAGTGTCCTGTATGTACGAGGGTAAGTTACGTACCAAAGGTTGGAGGAAAGAGTCAATGTACTCAGAGATGTGTTCTGTGGGAGAACCGATCCCTGAGATTATAGGTCTACCAGGAGGAAAACCTCCTGGTTTGTGGATTTTCGGAAGGATGTATATGCAAGGGGCACGTGGTGCTTCAATGAACAAAAATCGGTACTCTGAGTCAGTCAGAAGGCAACGGTTTTTTAACACCGTCAGTTTGGTTTTGATCAGTTTGGTAATATTAGGCAGAGGGTTGGTGTGGACTACAGAGTAAGCCTGTGTGTCACTGAGTTGTCTGTTAATTTCAGTAATGTAGTCAATTTTGTTCATGATGACAACGTTGCCTCCTTTGTCCGCCTCCCTGATAACAATGTCTGTATATGTGGAGAGTTTATGTAGTGCTTGGAGTTCATTGGGGTTTAAATTCTTATTAGGTCTGTAGGTCCGGTTGTTTGTCTTGTCCTCTAAGTTAAAAAGTTCCGTACTGATGGCTTTGTAAAAGACATCAATGTGATTGTCCGGTGGTAAAAAGGGGACAAATGTGGAGCTAGGTTTAAGACCACTATCAACTTCTAAGTTAGGTGTGATGTTGAGTTCAGTCAATAGATCATTGAAACTGAGTGAGGGCGAGGAAGACCTTTTTTCAAAACATTTATTTCATGTACAGAAAGTTGCAATTTAGAAAGATTCATAACCTGTACTGTTTCCTCTGAAAAGTTGGTAGTTTGTTGTAGAGGGAGAACATTCAGGATCTCTGGATTTTCGTATTACTGAGCAAATGGTGCATAGTGAGGTCGAGGACAGAGATGGAATACAATGATAAATTAGAGCAATAACAACTATTCATAATGTGGTGAGTACATTGTTAGTACACATAGATACATCCAAACATAGTAGAGCATTTTAAAAAAACGTTATGTACATAGTCAAGCTTAATACAGAAGGGTTGTCTTGTAGGAAGATATGAAGATTTGCTCAGTAATACAAGGTATTCACATCTTTCGCTTGTATACACATACTTGAGATATGCGGTTCATTGCAATAATATGACCTGTGTTCTTTTACATTCAACATTGTCTTCGGTATAAATAGATGTTACTTCGTCAATTCATTGTATTCCTTTTCCATCCTCGACCTCATTAAATACTATGTATTATTCTCAGCAATACGAGGTACTCAAATAGTTCATTTGTATTTACATACTTGTTGTTTACGGCTCATTACAGTAATATGGCCTGATCTTTCACGTTCAACATTATCTTGGGTTCACTGGACTCCCATCACTTCGTTTGCACACTTCGGTGTCTGTGTTGTCTCTCACTACTGCAGTTTAGGCTTTTACACCATGATTATCAACAATATTTCTTTTCAACCCCTTTTATTCCTGATACCTATTCCATACACCCAATATGGCCGCCACACTGTCCCCCTCAGCCTCATTTCAGGTCCCCCCTCCATTTCCATGGCACCCCAATTCCCTGTTCAGCATAAGAGCGCGGGTCGGCAACGACCATTAGACGCTCTTTCTCTACTCATCGCGCCTCCACGGCCTGAATTGCTAAGGTATGTCGTCCATTTCTGCTAACTAGACACTCCGTTCGTGACTGATTTTTCAGCCCATGTTAGATGCGTTTATTTACTTTTTACACCAATGCCGCTTTTAGCCTTACTAATTCTTTAGCCGTAATTAAAATCCCTTGACGCATTTCGTTTGGAAACGCGTGTTACCACTTTTGCTCAACTGCTCAACATTGTTGTACGCTCGTGTGTTACCAAGCACCGACGTACTATTACAGGTTAAATGCATTTCGACATACCCGTTTTATAATTTTATAATTTAAGGCCGCTCTCTCCCTCGGGCTCGTTTTTGAGTACCGCTTTTTGCCCTGGCCTTGTCACCAAGGTCCAACATGTTTTCTCACTGCCGCAGGGGTCCTCTACCTCTATTACATGGACCTTCCTAAACCTGGTCCACATCACTCTGGCAGGTTACATGCCTAATATTAGCACTCCATGTTTTCACTACGTACCGCCAGTTATGTGTATATTGACATTACTCACCGTACTTGCCTCATCTTCTCCGTTTTTTGATTCATTCCGCATTTATTCGTTGCAACCCTTTTGGGGCTTGTGTTACTATTGATCTCCACACTTTAACTCCAACTATACTTGTTTATGACCTTTAATTGTCGTTATTAATTGTTTTCCTATTTACCTCTGTTTCTCTCATACCGACCCTCTCATTTTTTACTCATCTCTCTGACACCTCTCAGGACCTGTCTACGGCTTATCAAGGCCCTGTTTCTACGGCTTATCAAGGCCTTCCATATCATCTTTTACCCACGTACTCAATTACCTAATCACCCTTTTGCTGCTTAGGCAGCCTTACCACTCTTAATTCCTCAATTTTTAAAGGTATGTACACATTTTTATCTTCTCTCTCCGTACCTTTTGCCCACGGATATTCTCGGATCTTACTCCCCTACGGGCTAATCTTACCTGTTTTACATTTTTACATTTCCTTCCTAGATCTTTATCACCTATTCCAGCCCACAGATCCAATTAATATTGTTTACTCAGGCCGGACGGCCCAGGTACAGACACTATGGCTCTCAACTACTTTGGGCCCTCTCTCTCTTCCTATCACTCACTTATCATGTACCACATCTCCCTATTGGGTGTTTATACTTAGCTATTTGTTTGGTCTCTCCCAACCCTGCCCTAGTCTCACATTCACCTCACTTCGTATCACTATTAACAATGTATTAGCCTACTATTGGAGACATTATGGATCGTTATATTTACTGCATAGATTTGTTAAATCACTTTTATCCATAGTGTGTCTCCTTTCTCTATGGATGTCTCGGTCGCTCCGTGTATGCTCGTCATGTTCACTTCAACACCAATCTTTTCTAGCTCCTACACTAAGGCACTGGCACTTTAACAAAGCCGACGACATCATCGCCCCGCACCTCCAGACCGTCATCAACTCTTCTTTTTCTTCTGCTACCTTCCCCGAATGCTGGAAGCACGCTGAAGTCAACGCCCTACTAAAGAAACCTACGGCTGACCCAAGCGACCTGAAAAACTTCCGCCCCATCTCTCTTCTACCTTTCCCAGCCAAGGTAATAGAAAAGACCGTCAACAAACAGCTGACCACCTTCCTGGAAGACAACAACCTGCTCGACCCTTCACAAACCGGATTCCGACCCAACCACAGCACGGAAACCGCCCTCATCTCAGTCACAGACGACATCAGAACCCTGATGGACAACGGTGAAACAGTCGCCCTCATTCTCCTCGACCTCTCGGCTGCCTTTGACACCGTCTGTCACCGCACCCTAATCACCCGCCTACGCTCCACCGGGATCCAAGGCCAGGCCCTGGACTGGATCGCCTCCTTCCTCGCTAACCGCTCCCAAAGAGTTTACCTCCCTCCGTTTCGCTCAGAACCCACCAAGATCATCTGCGGCGTACCTCAAGGCTCATCGCTCAGCCCGACACTCTTCAATGTCTACATGAGCCCCCTCGCCGACATCGTACGCAAGCACGACATCATCATCACCTCCTACGCCGACGACACCCAACTTTTACTCTCCCTCACCAAGGACCCCGCCAGCGCCAAGACCAACCTACAAGAGGGTATGAAGGACGTCGCAGATTGGATGAGGCTCAGCCGCCTAAAGCTGAACTCTGAAAAAACGGAAGTCCTCATCCTCGGCAACACCCCGTCCGCCTGGGACGACTCCTGGTGGCCCACGGCCCTCGGCACCGCACCGACCCCCGCAGACCACGCCCGCAACCTCGGCTTCATCTTGGACCCTCTTCTCACCATGACCAAGCAAGTCAACGCCGTGTCCTCCGCCTGCTTCCTCACTCTCCGCATGCTCCGCAAGATCTTCCGCTGGATCCCCGCCGACACCAGAAAAACCGTGACCCACGCCCTTGTCACGAGTCGCCTGGACTACGGCAACACCCTCTACGCCGGGACCACCGCCAAACTCCAAAACCGCCTGCAACGCATCCAAAACGCCTCGGCCCGCCTCATCCTCGACGTACCCCGCAACAGCCACATCTCCGCACACCTGAGACACCTGCATTGGCTCCCAGTCAGCAAAAGGATCACCTTCCGTCTTCTCACCCACGCACACAAAGCCCTCCACAACAAGGGACCGGAATACCTCAACAGACGCCTCAGCTTCTACGTCCCCACCCGCCCCCTCCGCTCCGCTGGCCTCGCACTTGCTGCCGTCCCTCGCACCCGCCGCTCCACGGCGGGTGGGAGATCTTTCTCCTTCCTGGCGGCCAAGACCTGGAACTCCCTCCCCACCAGCCTCAGGACCACCCAGTACCACTCCGCTTTCCGGAGACTCCTAAAGACTTGGCTGTTCGAGCAGTGATAACCCCCTCTTTCCCCCCTAGCGCCTTGAGACCCGCACGGGTGAGTAGCGCGCTTTATAAATGTTAATGATTTGATTTGATTTGATTTGGCTTTGGTATCCTTTTTACATAAGTTTACTACTGATTTCACACACGTATTTATACCAACTGTTGCTTTTATCAATATTCTTTGCAGCCTTGATGAAGTCACCTGTGTGACGAAACACGTGTTGGCTGTTTATCCATGACGATTATCATGCTCTACAACAACTACGAATAAAGGCACTTTTTTCTAACAAGACTCTGGACGTTTTCTTCAACCTCGAACTCTCGCTCATCTTCAACATACCATCAGGGTTTCTCATCCCTGCAACACTATTGGACACTACTTTCTGTGTGCTCTGGCCAATTTATTTTTTCATATTATAAGTTACACAGCCAAGACTTCCAAAACCCAGTTTAAAAAAACAACACCACCAGGACTAAGGAGGGAGGGAAATAGGCAGTCTAACCACCAGCACCGCCAGCCCGTCTACCTACCACTGAACCTATTATGAGTCACAAATCACAATGGCGGTTCCTCAATGGTGGTCCTCAAATGCTGTCTGAACCATGGCAGTCTGCAGTCATTTCCGTACAACACAACACCACATTGGGTGGATTTGAAAACAACACAGCTGACACACATACACACACAAACCCAACACACCTACAAACCACACTATAAAACACACCACTTCACAAACCACAATGCTTTTCAATTTCTATGCCACACACAGACAGATAGAGGCAAGAAACAATACCCAAAACAAAGAATAGGCACCCCTTCAACTTTCTCAATCACATGTCCCACACCCGCACAGTACACCCACCACACACAATGGCACCTCTACACCCTATGTCGTAGCTATTAGCCCCTCACCACACAGCACCTACACCCCATCTCTTAACATTTGTCTTGTATCCCACCACCATGTCCCGACAAAAACATCCGTTTCACAGATTACGAGTTAAAGTCATGGTGGATGAATTTATCAGAATAGAGCCACAACTATTTGGAGCACAAATCCAGCAGACCACTATCGCTCGGAAAATGGAAATGTGACAAAGGATAGTCGACAGAGTCAATTCTGTCAATTCTGGAGGCAGCTACCCGCACAAAGGGAATGACATCAGGAAGAGGTAGAACAACCTCACGGGGAATGTATGTTTCATGACCACGCGGCACCAGCTGACAGTTCATAAGACTGCTAGTGGTCCACCACCTCATCCTCCACAGTTCACATCTTGGGAGGAAACGGTTTTGGACTTCCTGCATCCTGAGGGACTGACAGGAATGCCTGAGGGAGTGGGGTCGGGTAAGTCTATACACTAACAATGTCACCTAAATGTATTTGCATACATGCTCACTGATCATCTTTTGCCAGCTTCACTGTCACACCACTCACCATCCCTGTGTACAACTGCCCAAAGACCCCTGTCTGTCATATTACATGTGGGGAGATCTCACCTGGGATCACAGTATCTGGATGTGGTTTGGGTATTTTAATGACTGATAGCACTACAACTCCCAGCAGGCACTGTTTCGCTATAAACAAAACCACAACTGTGTTCGAATTTGTAATAGCCATGCTCAGAAACTTAACAATGGAGTATACTCAAATGAATGGTTCTTATCAGTATACACTGTGGGTGTAGGACAGGCAATGACAACAGTGCAATGGATAGCTGCTAATACAAAACCACTTACACACTGCCACAAATGTTTCCTCTGCTACTCTGGCTCTTCTACCTCCCATAACCCATAGAACTGTACTTACCAGGGGGGATTATAAATGTATAGTCTGTGGGCATAGGACACCTAATAACAGTAATGCAAAGGACAGCTGCCACTGGAATACTACTTACACCCTGCTACCAATGTGTCCACTGATACTATGGCCCTTCTAACTTCCATTACCCAGAGAACTGTACTCACCTGGGGGAATCTCATATTTATGTAGTGTTGTACTTAGTGCAACCTGTCTCATATTGTCAGGTAGCATTGTAAATCCAAATCTGATGTCCACATGAATCTCATATATATGTACTGTTGCACTTGGTGTAACCTGTGTCATATAGCCAGGTAGAATGGTAAATACAAATCTGATGTCCACATCAGTGTCCCCATGACAATGTGCAACAGTTTGTTAACTTAAAAGTGTTGTTTACCTAACTGGAAGGTAGCATGAAACTGATTATTCCCCACTGCTGCCAAGATAGGGGTCTATGACATACAAGTGCCAAGATTCCTAGACATCCTGTAGCAAGGTGACCTGAAATAAAACCCTCGAAAACCACAATGGGCACCACCATAGCATCAAATGACCCATCAGATGATCACAAAGAGACCCTTCACATACAACCATGAACCCCATAGTACTCCTAGGAATCAGTGAAATCACAGAACATTACATATTTACACTCAGGTGAAGCACTAATTGATGACAACCGCCCACATGTCTACACCTTCAACCACATCACTGTCATCCTCATTTGGTATTTCTGCAATCTAACCCAGTGGCAGTGCTAGCTTCCCCTCATCTGGGATGTATGGTATCTGTCACCTCAGGGAAAGGTTGTGGACCATGCAGCAGGCCACAATGATTTGACACACTTTAGCAGATAAGTAGAGGAGGGTTCCACCAGACTTATCAATGTAGCAAAATCTTGCCTTCAGGAGTCTAAAAGCCCACTCCACGACACCCCTTGTCCTTCCGTGAACCTTGTTGAACCAGACTTCCCCTGGTGTGTTTGGGTTCCTCAAAGGAGTCAACAACCGGAGACAGTTTGGGTATGCAGAGTCCCCTGTAAGGGAATACAATATGGGTTGAAACATAAGTTCAGGGCATCATCACATGTGGCAGCAGACACAGCATACTAACACACATGACATATGTGACTCACCAACCAGCCAGGCCCTCTCTGGGTACAGCTGTGTCATCAGCTGGGGAATAGTGATGTTCCGCATGATGAAGGCATCATGGACTGACCCGGGGTACCAGGCACATACTTGGGAGATGTAGAGGTCCGCCAAACAAAATGCCTGGAAGTTTTTACTGTTCCGATAGACCTGTTCATTGCCATGTGTAGGAACTAAGGCTACATGGGTACCATCTATGGATCCCACTACATCTGGGATTTGTGTCAAACCATAGACCTCTGCCCTCCTGGGCAAAATCCTCATGTTTAGGAACACTGATGTAGCTGTCCAGGTGTTTTAACAATGTGGATAGTACATCCTTCAAGACAAGACTGAACATAAGGTGGAACATTCCAGAAGTTAGTGCCACAGTATTTTGGAAAGAACCTGTATGTCAACACCAGAGCAGTACGCGCTCTATTGGCGACAAAAATGCAAAAACCCAGCACTCTCAAAACAACGTAATTTATGCATTGTGCTGATATGTTGTGGTTTAACCTTTTGCATTGCAGAGTTCAATCCTGAAAACGTATTTTTAATATGCTTACAAATACTGTTCCTTTGCAATGTATTGCTGCAGGTTTTCAGAGTATGTTAGGGTGTGGCCCCTTTCAAGGGCCTTCCAGAGACTTTCCCTGCAACACGCCTGGGCGTGGTTCTGGGCTGGGCCAAAAATCTATTAAAGAGAGCCAGCCCAACTCCAAGTGCTCACTATTCAGAGGTCCCCGTGCAGAGCAGCAGCTTCTTCCTGAGCTCCTGCCCCGGCGGCCTATTTGGATCTTCCAGTCTTCTGCCCTTCATCCTTCATTGGTGATCATTGTTCCAGGCGGTAAGACGGTGGTTGGACTGTACCGACACCATTATTGAGAATTTTTATATTCTTGGTTTAATTCTTAAATGAGTAACAGATTACTTGCGCGCTACCATTTCTTGACATTTATATGGTAGTTTACAAATAGGAAAGACGCGTCATTTGTTTCATAAAGGTTTGACTTTGTTATTCATTGCGTGCTACCATTTCTTGACATTGGCATGGTGGCTTAAGAATCGGCAAGACGCGCAATTCATTTTATGCTGTTTAAACATTGTTGTCCACTGCGCGCTACTATTTCTTGATATTTACATGATGTTTTACGAATTGGCAAGACGCGCAACTCGTTTCATGAGGATTTAACTTTGTTGTTCATTGCGTGCTACCATTTCTTGACATTTACATGGTGGCTTAAGAATCGGCAAAAGAAGCGCGATTCATTTCATTGTACTTTGATCTTGTTATTTATTATGAGCTGTTATTTCTTGACATTTACATAGTGTTTTACGAATCAGCAAGACGCGCAATTCGATTAATGATGATTTGACTTTGATATTCATTGTGTGCTACCATTTCTTGGTATTTTACATGGTGACACTCGAATCTGCAAGATGCACGATTCTCTCCTCGAGTTTATTTCATGTTGTTTATTGTATGCCACTATTCTAAGATATTTATTATGTAATATTCGAGTTGACAAGTTATGTGATTTGTTTCCTGAATCCATATTGTGGTATTCATAGTGCACAATCCTTTTATGGTGTTTAATATATATATATATATATATTATATATCTGCAATATGCACAATTTGTGTTGAAACATTTTAAGAGTACACAGAAAGCCAGAGTTGCTAGATGCAATATTGTATGGTCATAGTATACATTCTCAAAACAGGATGTATATGACTGGTTTAAAATTTAGTCAGAATGTTTTTTCTGATTCTCATGTAAAGGAAAGTACTTGAACGAGAAAGTTTTCATTTAATTCATCTTGATTCCCTTACAGGTATCCGGCCATCTTGGAACTTGGTCATTTTAAACTTAACTCTTAGATTGTTCATGTTTTCAGAGTGACTAGGCTTAGAATCATAGTCTAGTATTGATTTCAGGAGATGTAATTTTCATATTGTGTGTTCTAACCTTTTTCTTACTGCAGGTCTCCTTCCCAGCTGTTCCCTTCCTAATCCCTTCTTCCCCTCTTGAACTCTCTCAGTCTCTGTGATTTATCTATCAGAGTCTTGGAGCTGTTCAGTGGTGGACGTGTTGGGAACGTGCACAGACCCCGAGGATCTGGTGACTCTGACAGAATAGTGAGCCCAAAAATTATTATCCACCTGGCTTGTGTATGTTCTCGGCATGGCCACGCTAGATGAGTTAGTCAAGGCTATCACCCAGCTCCAAGCAGAGGTGGTATCATCCAAAGAATTGACAACTAGCTTACCAGAGAGAGTGAGTCAGTTGACAGATAAGGTAGAGAAGAAGGAACAAAGTCCCACAGGTGTGTCTTGGCCAGGTACTTCTTCTCAGGCTTCTGGAAGTAACCTGATTTCCCTAAATGTTCCTTCTGCAATTCCTTTAGCTCCCCAAGAACGTTTCTCAGGTGACCCTTTGAAAGCGCAATCTTTCCTGGTTCAAGTGGAACTACACTTCACCTGCAGACCAAATACTTTCCCCGATGCCCAGTCCAAAGTAGCTTTCTTGTTATCATATCTGTCTGGGGATGCAGCTACTTGGGCAATTCCTCTTGTGCGTAAAAATAGTCCCTTGTTGTATAACTGAAGAAATTTTGTTCGGGAATTTGAGAGAGTTTTTGATCGTAGAACTGTAACACAGTCAGCAGATCGTGAATTATTAGATTTACGCCAAGGGAATCAAGACCTAGTGTCATATTTAGCCAACTTTAACCGGCTGGTTGTGAGACATCCTGGCCTGAAGAAAAACAAGCGGTCTTGTTTTACAAGGGACTCAAAGAGGAACTAAAAGATATCTTAGCGCAAATCGACCCACAACCTACAGACTGTCAAGAATTAATAAATCTTGTATTGAGACTTGATCATCGTTTAGCAGAACGTAAAGGAACGTGCAAAAAGATCGAAAAATATTCATGGCGTGTTCATGATAACAGAGATTCAAGAACTCCAAAAGAAAGAACGCCGGAACCGATGGAAATTGGAACCATCAGAAGACCTTTGACCAAAGATGAAAAGGACCTACGCTGAAAAAATGGACAATGTCTTTATTGTGGGCGAAAAGGTCATTTTGCCAAAGATTGTCCAATCAAACCAAAGAACAAGCAAGGTCCAGTTCAGAAGGTCACAGCCAATGCACCAGTCGAGTTGGAAAACTAAAACACCCAAGATGCAGAGAAGGGTTGCTCTCGGGTGTTACCTTGGACCCTTCACAATCTAGACATCTTAAACTGGAAATAAGAGTTCAGGTCAAGAAAAAGATCTATTTAAAAAAAGCTCTAGTCGATTCTGGGGCTACTGGGAACTTTGTTGATGTCCAATTGGTTCGTGCATGGGGGATCCCATGTACTGAAAAGAAGACCCCAGAAATCATCCAGGCAGTCGATGGAAAACTCTTGACTGGAGGTCTGGTAACTCTTCAGACTATCCCCTTGTCGGTGATTTGTGAAGATAAGAATCAAATAAAGAAACAGAAAGAGAAAATCATCCTTGACGTGATCCATGCTCCCCAATATGGGATTAACCTCGGCTTGCCATGGTTAATTAATCACAATCCGGAGATCAATTGGACAGAACGAAAAATCGTGTTCTCATCTGCGCTATGTAATGAACAATGTCTCCAAAAGATTCAAGTACCAAAAGTTTGCAACTCTTACATAGCTACTGCCGCGAAGAAAGAAATTCAGCTGCCCAAACAGTATTCATCTTACAAAGATGTATTTGATGAGATAGGAGCAGAAACTCTACCTCCTCATAGATCTTATGACTGTCAAATTGATCTAGCTCCAGGTGCGATACTTCCCAACTGTCGTGTATATGCCCTGTCAGAACATGAAAATCAACATTTACGAAAATACCTAGATACATTTTAGGAGAATGGCTTCATTCGCCCCTCTAAGTCTCCTGCAGCTTCGCCTTTGTTTTTTGTTGCAAAACCTAATGGAGAACTTCGATCTTGCATCGACTATAGGGGTTTGAGCAAAGTCACCATCAAGAATAAATATCCTTTACCCCTAATTCCGGTCTTATTGGAACAAGTAAAGAGAGCAAAAATCTACACGAATCTTGACCTTCGAGGTGCTTATCATTTGGTCAGAATGAAAGAGGGTGATGAATGGAAAACAGCGTTCAAGACAAGATATGGCCTTTTTGAATACACTGTCATGCCTTTTGGTCTGTGTAATGCTCCAGCAGCATTTCAATTTTTATTGAATGACGTTCTTAGAGAGTACCTCAACATATTTGCCATAGTCTACATCGATTACATTTTGATCTACTCAGACAATGAAAACGAACATGTCCAACATGTCAAGAAAATTCTTGCAGCCCTTCGAAAACACCATCTATATTGCAAACTAACCAAGTGTGAGTTTCATGTTACCACAGTTGAGTTTTTAGGGGTTATTCTTACCCCTCAAGATATGGTGATGGCAGAAAAAAAGTAAAAGCCGTATCTGATTGGCCCACTCCAAAGACTGTTCGTGATGTACAATGTTTCCTGGAGTTTGCAAATTTTTACCGGAGATTCATAAATCATTTCTCCCAGACAGTGGCTCCAATCACTAAGCTACTAAGAAAGAAAGAAACGTTTGTATGGTCCCCAGAAGCTGATCAAGCCTTCTCGATTTCGAAGGAAGCTTTCTCTACTGCCCCAGTCTTGACTCATCATGATGCGAATCAACCTTTCATAGTGGAAGCTGATGCTTCAGATGTAGCAATAGGAGCCGTCTTATCACAACAAAATAAAGACACTGGTCAACTTCATCCTGTAGCTTCTATGTCTCGGAAGTTGAACGAAGCCGAACAGAACTACGTAATTGCTGAAAAAGAGCTTCTGGCGATTCGTGACGCCTTTAAAGAATGGACACATCATTTGTTGGGTTCCAAATACACTGTCACAGTATATACTGATCATCGTAATCTTCAATTCATGAGTTCCGCCAGACTTTTGACCCCTCGGCAATTACGCTGGATGCTTTTTTTTGCCGAATTTGATTTTGTAGTAACCTTCCGGCCTGGTAAAGATAATCGCAAGGCTGACGCCTTGTCCCGTCAAGAGTCTACCATGTTGCCTGCATTTCAAGCCTCCAGAGCTATCATTGCTCCTGACAAGGTTCTATGTATCATAAAAACTGAAGATTTCTTTGAAGAAATTCACAACTCTTTCACTGTTGAAAAATGCCAAACATGGGCCCAAGCAGATCCCAAAAGGTCAATCAAGCAAGGTTTACCCTTTCATGACGCTCGTTTGTTCGTACCCACTACCAAACTTCGCACAATAGTGTTTCATTGGTTGCATGTTATACCTACGGCAGGTCACCCAGGTACTCCTAAAACACTTGAACTGATCCAACGCTATTTTTGGTGGCCTACCCTAACAAAAGATATAAAAGCAATGGTAAACAACTGTGAAGTTTGTGCTTGCATTAAAACAAGTCATTCAAAACCAAAAGGGTTGTTACATCCACTTCCAACCCCAAGTCGTCCATGGGAGCACATTTCTTTAGACTTTATTTCCGGTCTGCCAGAGGTTCAACAGCATTCAGTAATTCTGGTAGTAGTAGATAGTCTCACGATATATGGACATTTCATCGCCTGTAAAAAATTGCCCACTTCTAGTAAATTGGCAACTATTTTACTGAACAGAGTGGTTCGTTATCATGGACTGCCAAAGGTTATCCTCTCCGATCGGGGGGTCACAATTTTCCTCCAATTTCTGGAAGACATGGTGTAAAACACTCCAAGTGACATCTACGCTATCTACTAGTCACCATCCTCAAACAGATGGTCAAACGGAGAGACTAAAGCAGACTTTGAAACAATACCTACGTGCCTACACTGAAAAGGCACTTAATTCTTGGACATCTATGCTCTGGTTAGCTGAGTTAGCTTACAATAACTCATTCCACACTTCTATTGGCATTACACCATTTTTTGGTTTATTTGGATATCATCCTGACACCTTGTTAATCACAATTCCTCAAGAAAGTTCTCTTCCTCCAGCTGTGTCAGAAACCATTCAGCATTTACATCAAACCCAGAAACTGATTCAACAGCATTTAGAAAACGGCAAACAAAAATATAAAAGGCATTATGACAAGAAACATTGTGAGGGACCGCAATATCAACCAGGTGACAAAGTGTGGCTTTCCACAAAACATATAGACTTCAAGAAGAAGCACATATTTAACCCCAAATTCATAGGTCCTTATACTGTCTTTCAGCAAATCAATCCGGTGACCTATAAACTACAATTGCCCAGATCCTTACAGATTCATCCAGTGTTCCACACTTCCCTCTTGAAAAAGGCAGTCCAAAAGGTCCACCCTCATCCAGCTCCTGTTCTAGTACAAGGGGAAGAAGAATACAAAGTCAAGAAAGTGTTGGATTCTAAACTGAGAGGGCGTAATCTATGGTACTTAATCTCATGGAAAGGTTATGGTCCTGAAGGTAACTCATGGGTTTCCGCATCTGATGTTCATGCTCCGGTACTTGTGAGACGCTTTCATCATCTTAATCCAAGCAAACCAGGCCCTAGAGCGCGTCTGGGAGTGCTGTCAACACCAGAGCAGTACGCGCTCTATTGGCGACAAAAATGCAAAAACCCAGCACTCTCAAAATAACGTAATTTATGAATTGTGCTGAAATGTTGTGGTTTAACCTTTTGCATTGCAGAGTTCAATCCTGAAAACTTATTTTTAATATGCTTACAAATACTGTTCCTTTGCAATGCATTGCTGCAGGTTTTCAGAGTATGTTAGGGTGTGGCCCCTTTCCAGGGCCTTCCAGAGACTTTCCCTGCAACATGCCTGGGCATGGTTCTGGGCTGGGCCAAGACTCTATAAAAGAGAGCCAGCCCAACTCCCAGTGCTGACTATTCAGAGGTCCCGGTGAAGAGCAGCAGCTTCTTCCTGAGCTCCTGTCCCGGCGGCCTATTTGGATCTTTCAGTCTTCTGCCCTTCATCCTTCATTGGTGATCATTGTTCCAGGCGGTAAGACGGTGGTTGGACTGTTCCGACACCGTTATTGAGAATTTAAATATTCTTGGTTTAATTCTTAAATGAGTAACAGATTACTTGCGCGCTACCATTTCTTGACATTTATATGGTAGTTTACAAATAGGCAAGACGCGTGATTTGTTTCATAAAGGTTTGACTTTGTTATTCATTGTGTGCTACCATTTCTTGACATTGGCATGGTGGCTTAAGAATCAGCAAGACGCGCAATTCATTTTATGGTGTTTTAACATTGTTGTCCATTGCGCGCTACTATTTCTTGACATTTACATGATGTTTTACAAGTTGGCAAGATGCGCAACTCGTTTCATGAGGATTTAACTTTGTTGTTCATTGCGCGCCACCATTTCTTGACATTTACATGGTGGCTTAAGAATCGGCAAAAGAAGCGCGATTCGTTTCATTGTACTTTGATCTTGATATTTATTATGAGCTGTTATTTCTTGACATTTACATCGTGTTTTATGAATCAGCAAGACGCGCAATTCGATTAATGATGATTTGACTTTGATATTCATTGCGTGCTACCATTTCTTGGTATTTTACATGGTGACACTCGAATCGGCAAGACGCACGATTCTCTCCTCGAGTTTATTTCATGTTGTTTATTGTATGCCACCATTCTAAGATATTTATTATGTAATATTCGAGTTGACAAGTTATGTGATTTGTTTCCTGAATCCATATTGTGTTATTCATAGTGCAAAATCCTTTTATGGGGTTTAATATATATATATATATATATATATATATATATATATATATGTATATATATATATATATATATATATATATATCTGCAATATGCGCAATTTGTGTTGAAACATTTTAAGAGTACACAGAAGGCCAGAGTTTCTAGATGCAATATTGTGTGGTCCTAGTATACATTCTCAAAACAGGATTTATATGACTGGTTTAAAATTTAGTCAGAATGTTTTTTCTTATTCTCATGTAAAGGAAAGTACTTGAATAAGAAAGTTTTCATTTAATTCATCTTGATTCCCTTACAGGTATCCGGCCATCTTTAAACTTAGTCATTTTAAACTTAACTCTTAGATTGTTCAAGTTTTCAGATTGACTAGGCTTAGAATCATAGTCTAGTATTGATTTCAGGAGATATAGGCCCTCATTCTGACCCTGCGGTCTGTGATAAAGCGGCGGCCAAACTGCCAACAGGCCGGCGGTCCAAAATATGCAATTCTGACCCTAGCGGGAACCGCCAACACGGCCCGCCGCATTAACACTCCGCCCGCCACGGCGGAACAAACAAACAGCGTGGCGGTCCCCGCCAACAGCCAGGCGGCAGACAATGTACCGCCCACCCTATCACGACCCACCAATCCGCCACCTTTTCCGGGGCGGGAGCACCGCCGATAAAAACACGGCGGAAACAGACTACGAATGGGAAAACGCTCACCTCCACATACTCCACGCGAGATTCCGGCAGTATGGAACCCGAGTTGCAGGTCATCCCCGCACTCCTATACCTGCTCCTGTACCAGGAGCACGCCCGGCGGCGCGAAAGACATCGGTGAGTACTGCACCTACGACACAGGGGAGGGAAAAGATTACCGGCACACACCCACCCACCCACACCCACTACAACACACACATCAATGCATTCCCACAGATCACTGTCACAACCCACAAACCCCCCCTCCTAAATAATGCAAAGACCAAAAGAAGAGATCTTAAACGGGCAGATATATTGAAAAATGGACAGCAGTAATCCCAATAAATAAATAAACTATGTACAAAATATATACATCTACTAAATGTAGTCCAACCACTGTCCGTGGACCACAGGGGTCCTGAGCAAAGGGGCAAGGCCCAGTCCCACAACAAGAACTCCACGGAGAGAACACTGCAGGGGCATCAGAAAGAAAAAAGGACAGGCACCTCAGGGGGAAGGGAAGGGGGGGCACCTCAGCCACTTGAGTACACGACGCCAGATCCACAAGGGGACTCCATGACCACTGGCCCATCCTGGGGAGAGCAAAGCCACCGTCCAAACAGTCCATACAGTGGGTGGCCTGCCCACTGGGCCATCCTGGGGAGAGCAAAGCCACAGTCCATACAGTCCATACAGTGGGTGGCCTGCCCACTGGGCCATCCTGGGGAGAGCAAAGCCACAGGCCATACAGTCCATACAGTGGGTGGCCTTCCCACTGGGCCATCCTGGGGAGAGCAAAGCCACAGTCCATACAGTCCATACAGTGGGTGGCCTGCCCACTGGGCCATCCTGGGGAGAGCAAAGCCACAGTCCATACAGTCCATACAGTGGGTGGCCTGCCCACTGGGCCATCCTGGAGAGAGCAAAGCCACAGTCCATACAGTCCATACAGTGGGTGGCCTGCCCACTGGGCCATCCTGGGGAGAGCAAAGCCACAGTCCATACAGTCCATACAGTGGGTGGCCTGCCCACTGGGCCATCCTGGGGAGAGCAAAGCCACAGTCAAAACAGTCCATAACAGACTACACTGCCACTGGAGGAGGCATGTTGGCCAGAGGACATCCTGCAGCCCTGCCCGAGACAGATCCTGTCCTGCCACGTCTGCCAAAGGGCCAGCGGTTCCTGCCTGGAAGGGACCAGTTCAGCGGTTCTTGCCTTGAAGGGCCCAGTTCAGCGGTTCTTGCCTTGAAGGGCCCAGTTCAGCGGTTCTTGAGACAGCAGTCCCCAGCGGAGCGGTGCTGGAGACGGCGCCCAGTTCAGCAGTTCTTGCCTTGAAGGGCCCAGTTCAGCGGTTCTTGCCTTGAAGGGCCCAGTTCAGCGGTCCTTGCCTTGAAGGGCCCAGTTCATTGGTCTTGCCTTGAAGGGCCCAGTTCAGCGGTCCTTGCCTTGAAGGGCCCAGTTCAGCGGTCCTTGCCTTGAAGGGCCCAGTTCAGCGGTTCTTGAGACGGCGGTCCCCAGCGGAGCGGTGCTGGAGACGGCGGGGCCCAGTTCAGCGGTTCTTGCCTTGAAGGGCCCAGTTCAGCGGTCCTTGCCTTGAAGGGCCCAGTTCAGCGGTTCTTGAGACGGCGGTCCCCAGCGGAGCGGTGCTGGAGACGGCGGGGCCCAGTTCAGCGGTTCTTGCCTTGAAGGGCCCAGTTCAGCGGTTCTTGCCTTGAAGGGCCCAGTTCAGCGGTTCTTGCCTTGAAGGGCCCAGTTCAGCGGTCCTTGCCTTGAAGGGCCCAGTTCAGCGGTCCTTGCCTTGAAGGGCCCAGTTCAGCGGTCCTTGCCTTGAAGGGCCCAGTTCAGCGGTTCTTGAGACGGCGGTCCCCAGCGGAGCGGTGCTGGAGACGGCGGGGCCCAGTTCAGCGGTTCTTGCCTTGAAGGGCCCAGTTCAGCGGTTCTTGCCTTGAAGGGCCCAGTTCAGCGGTTCTTGCCTTGAAGGGCCCAGTTCAGCGGTCCTTGCCTTGAAGGGCCCAGTTCAGCGGTCCTTGCCTTGAAGGGCCCAGTTCAGCAGTCCTTGCCTTGAAGGGCCCAGTTCAGCGGTTCTTGAGACGGCGGTCCCCAGCGGAGCGGTGCTGGAGACGGCGGACATTCAATTGCCAACTGCTCATTGCCTGGTGGTGCCCTCCTGGGCAGCGGGGATGGTGCTCCTTCAATGCCCACCTGGGCTGTGGGTGGTGGGGCCCTCCTGACCAGCTGGGCTGGGTCCTCCCTGGGCAGCGGCTATGGGGGTGGTGGGCTCTCCCGGGGCAGCTGTGCCGGTTCCTCCCGGGGCAGCGGCTATGGGGGTTGCGGGCTCCTCCTGGGCAGCTGTGACGGGTCCTCCATGGGCAGCAGGCCTGCTGCCTGACTTCTCCGCCTTGCTGCCCTTGCCCTCCTTAGTCGGGAGTCTGTGGCCCTTTCCTCCCTTTGGAGCTGTGGCTGTTGACGGTGGCTGGCTAGTGTCCTGGGGGGATATAGAATCCGGGCTCCGGCGGCGGCCCTTCCGCCTTCTGCTCCTCTTCCCAGGGGGTGGGCTGGCTGTCCCCTTGCTGCTGGGCGAAGATCCAGACCTGCGGGCTGGTGGGCTCCAATACCCCTGCACCCTTGTCAAGGGGGCTGCAGGGCTGGTGGTGGCTGAGGTGCTCTTCTTACCCCGACGAGAAGGAGGGGGGGGCTCAGGGTCAGGAAAGAAGGTAGCATTAGAGAGATAGATTTTCTTGGGACAATGGATAGTGGTAGGTACAGTGGGTATGGGAGTGGAGGGAGAGGATGTGGTTGTAGGCGAGACAAGTTTGCTGTCTTTGGGTGCAGGTGCAGGAGCGGGAGGCTGTCGTGAGGTGGATGGCTGTTGGGTGGGTGGGTGGCTGCGTTTGTGTGGTGTGGAAGAGGGGGTGACAGACACAGTGGGAGAGGACACAGGGGACGTGTAAATGGCAGTGGGGGTGGTGACTGCACGTGTGCGGACTGTACTGGAGGGTGTGCTGGTGATGGAAACACTGGCTGATGGTGAGGTGAATGAAGGTGTGAGTGTAGACGTCACAGGGAGGGAGGAGGGAGACGAGGAGGTGGGGGTCACAGAGGTGGTAGTGACTGTTGGCATGTCTGCATCGGAATGTTGCTTGTGTGAATGTCTGCGTGATCTGTGGTGCTTATGTTTGGATGAGCTGCTCTTGGGTGTTGAGGTGTGTGCAGGCTGGTCTGATGGTGTGGGTGGGACAGGCAGAGGAACAGGAGACTGGGAGGAGGGAGTTAGTAGAGGGAGGCAGGATACAGGGACAATGGCTGCCGTCAGTGCTGAGGCCAGAGCCTGGAACGATCGCTGATGGGCAGCCTGACCCGAATGAATGCCCTCCAGGTACGCATTGCTGCGATGAACCTCCCTCTCCACCCCCTGGATGGCATTCAAAAGGGTAGTCTGCCCAACAATGAGCGTTCGGAGGAGGTCAATGACCTCCTCACTGAGGGCAGCGGGGGTAACAGGGGCAGGGCCTGAGGTGCCTGGGGCGAAGGAGATGCCCGGCTTCCTTGCAGAGCGGGCACGGGGCGAATGCTGAGGGGCTGCTGGGAGGGGGGAGATGGTGCGCTGGGTGGCGGCTGCACCTGTAATGGCGGGGGGCACGGATGGTGCCACCCCCGCAAGGGAGCTCCCTTCCGAGGACGTGTCCGTGTCGCTGCAGGGTCCAGTCGTCCCCGTTGTGGAGCTCCCCTCGCCCTCCGTCTCACTGGTCCAGTCAGACTCTGTGGCATGGCCCTCCTGGGCCATGTGAGATGCAGCTCCCTCCTGCCCCGATGCCACTTCTCCTCCGCCTGATGATGCTGATGCACACAAGCACAGAAAGAGAAACAAAAAGGGGGGGGAGAGAGAAATAAAGAGATTTTGAGTACATGGATCACCGGTACAGTTAGCGGACATGACAGACACAGATGCCCCCTGCACTAAGTTGCGCACTTGGGGTCCGCTACGCATTCCGTGGAACATGCCCTACACGCCTAGAGTTGACAACTGCACCCATGGATGACACGGCCCAGGGATGGCTGTACTGACACACTACTGAGGGTGGTGGCTGGGGACACAGGGGCTTACGGGGGTGCCCAGCCTACAGATATCGCCCTGGCCTAGGGGGACCCCCAGCCCTCCTCCCCCACCCAGACACCTCCACTGCGCGACAACAGAGTAGATAATGCTTGTACTCACCCCCTTGTGTCTGCTGTGCTGCCCTCACGCGCCCATCCAAATCAGGGTAGGCCACCGCCAGGATCCGGAACATCAGGGGGGTCAGTTGATGGCAGGCTCCCCGCCTACGTTGGGAGGCCATCCCCAGCAGAGACTCGGCGGTCTTCTTGGTCCCGCGGCGGATGTCCTCCCACCTCTTGCGGCAGTGGGTGCCCCGTCGATGGTGGACCCCCAGGGTCCGGACTTCCTTGGCGATGGCACGCCAAATCCCGATCTTCTCATGGGCGCGGACCTATGTGACACGTACAGGGAGGGAGAAATACCACGTTCAAGTTTGTCTGCATTTTCGTTGCCAGTGGCCCAACGCCCCCCATCCCCGCCAGGCCCCCCGCCAGGCCCCCCGCCAGGCCCAACATGCCCCCCATCCCCGCCAGGCCCCCCGCCAGGCCCAACATGCCCCCCATCCCCGCCAGGCCCCCCGCCAGGCCCAACATGCCCCCCATCCCCGCCAGGCCCCCAAGCCAGCCAGTGGCCCCAAATCCATATTGAATTAAACTCACTTGTTGGTCTGGAGGACCGTAGAGTAGCGCATACTGGGGGAGGACCCCATCCACAAGTTTCTCCAACTCTTCTCCAGTGAAGGCAGGGGCCCTTTCCCCAGGCGCAGCAGCCATTGTCCCTTCCAGACCGAGGTCACAGCAACACTTGCAGTATAGGTCCTCTCCTGTGAAAGTTCAAGTCGCAAGTGAATAAGTAGATAGAAAATGGCGGTCACGTCCGTGGCGGTGCGTACCGCGGCGGTGCGTACCGCCACCGCCGGCGCCCTTCGCCATTGGATCCTGAAACCCATAGGCTTCAATGTTAACCAATGCGGCTTCGCGCCGCGGTCTTCGACCGCCGACCGCCGCGGTGTGCCACGCCAGCGCATTGACCTCACATCCCATTGTCACACTTCACAGGTCAGGCAGCCACCATTTCGAGGGTCCACATGGCTCAATTTCAACTGCGTCACACAGGCCTAGGCCTTGCATAGCCACTCAGACACGCCATTCACTGCATAGAGAATCGTTTACTGTGCAAGCTGTGAGTACGTACCTGTGGGTTGCTTGACTGTGTGCTCCATGTTGTCCTTCCTAGGCACCGTCCGCTGGGTTTGGCGAGGAGACGGATGAATCCTCCCGTGTACAGGCCGTTGGTGGACCTGTCGACAATGGAAGCACGCCACATTATCCTGACCTACCGGCTTGACCGTGCCACTATACAAGAACTGTGTGCCCAGCTGGAGCCCGACCTGATGTCCCCCATCCGCCAACCCACAGGGATTCCCCCTCTGGTGCAGGTCCTGTCAGTACTCCATTTCTTGGCAAGTGGGTCATTTCAGACAACAGTGGGAATTGCTTCTGGGATGTCTCAGCCCATGTTTTCGAAGGTGTTATCCAGAGTGTTGTCTGCCCTGATGAAATACGTTAGGAGCTACATCATTTTCCCTGAGGTGGGCGAAATGGCTACAGTGAAGGGTGATTTCTACGCCCTTGGACATTTTCCCAACGTCATTGGTGCCATTGATGGGACCCATGTGGCTTTGGTTCCCCCAAGAGACAGGGAGCAGGTGTACAGGAACAGAAAAAGTTACCATTCCATGAACATCCAGGTGGTGTGTTTGGCTGACCAGTACATCTCGCATGTAAATGCCAAATTCCCAGGGTCAGTGCATGACGCCTACATCCTAAGGAATAGCAGCATCCCTTACGTGATGGAACAGCTAGAGAGACACCGTGTATGGCTATTGGGGGACTCTGGGTACCCCAACCTGTCGTGGCTACTGACCCCAGTAAGGAATCCCCGGACCAGGGCAGAGGAACGGTACAATGAGGCCCATGGGCGTACTAGGAGGGTGATCGAACGCACCTTCGGCCTCCTAAAGGCCAGGTTTCGGTGCCTGCATATGACAGGTGGATCCCTAATGTACTCACCTAAGAAGGTGTGTCACATCATCGTGGCCTGCTGCATGCTTCACAACCTGGCTTTGCGCCGCCAGGTGCCTTTCCTGCAGGAGGATGGTCGAGACGGTGGTGTTGTGGCAGCTGTGGAACCTGTGGAGAGTGACGAGGAGGAAGACAACGGGGCTGAAACAGACAACAGGGACAGAATCATTGAACAGTACTTCCAATAGGACACAGGTAACAATTCAAACATAATTTAGTAAATGTGAACTACTCTCCTGCATCTCTGCTGCCTGTCTATTTGCCCCAGTGTATGATGACTGAGTTGTGGCTTTTCCCTCCCTATTTCAGATCTGGGGTCCCCACTACGAGTTCTGTGCTTCGTTTCCCCATGGACTACAGCTTTGTGGCAGCTGTTTGTTGACTTCACTATGTACAAGGACATATTTGCACTGTCATGTCAATTACATTATTTTGAAATCACAGCCAGACTCCAGATAGTTTTGTGCAAAATAGGTGTTTATTTCAGTGCTCAAAATGGGATGGGTGGTTTCAAGTGGGTGGGGGCTATGGTGAAGGAATGTCTATGGCAGAGTCCAGAGTAACAGTCACACAGGTGCATTGTCCATAGGCCTGTGGAGAGATGGAGCATGGGCAGTTCAAGGATGGACAGGGTGACAATGTGGGACAGTGGGATGACATCAGGTGGTATCCTTTGCTGGCGGGGGTCTTGACATCCTACTCTGTCTTCTTGTGAGATCTCAGGGCCCTCTTGCAGGGTGGTTCTTCTCCTGCAGGAGGTGGGGGTCTGGTGGGCTGCTGTTGTGCGGGGGCCTCCTGTCCACTAGCGCCGGCGGAGGTGGTTGGCTGTTCTTGGTCCAGGCTAGTGGCAGGGGCCCTTTGTTGTTGTTGAGTGTCCGTCCTGGTGTTGATGAGGTCCTGCAGCAGCCCTACAATGGTAACCAGGGTGGAGGTGAGGGCTCTGATGTCCTCCCTGTACCCCCGATAGTGTTCCTCCTGCAGTACCTGGATCTCCTGGAACCGGGCCAGTACCGTCGCCATCGTCTCCTGGGAGCGGTTGTATGCTCCCATGATGGTGGTGAGGGCCTCGTGGAGAGTGGGTTCCCTGGGCCCGTCCCCCCCCTGTCGCACAGCTGCCCTCCGAGTTGCCCTGTTTCCCTGGGCCTCTGCCCCCTGGCCGGTGTGCCCACTACCACTGCCCCCAGGTCCCTGTTGTTGTTGGGGTGGTGGGTTATCCTGGGTGCCCTGTAGTGGTAGACACACCGCAGATTGACGCGCCCTGGAGACAGAGGCATGGGCCCGCTGGGTGGGAGCTGTGCTGGTGTTCCCAGAGGGGTTTGGGTCTGTAGTGGCCTGTGCCTGTGTGAGGGGAACCGACTGTCCAGAGGTCCCCGATGGTCCGGGCTGGTCATCAGTGTCCAGGTCGACAGAGCTGCTGTCATCGCTGATGGCCTCCTGGGTGGGGGGTGTGGAGAATTCTGGGCCCTCCGTGGCGGTGTGTTGACGGTCGGGTCCTGCAGGGGTATAGAGGTATGGTTATAGTTTCAATGTGTGGCATATGGGTGTATCTGTGGGTTCCCGTATCCCCAAGTGCTGGCATTCGTGTGTGGGTGCTTTGGTGAGGGTGGCTTGTGGGGGGGATGTGTATATGCATTGGGCATGCTTTGGTGATGGGTGTCCATGCTTAGTGGACGCATGCAGGCCTAGGTTTTGGGATGTGTGGGTTGTGATGGTGAGACATTGGCAGGGAATAGGTGTGCTGGGGGTGGGGGTGGGGGTGAGGATGGATGTGGGGGTGAGGATGGTGGTGGGGGTGAGGGTGGGGGTGAGGATGGGGGTGGGGGTGAGGGTGGGGTTCGAGGATGGGGGTGAGGGTTGGGGTATGATTTGGCATGCAGGTGGGGGGGAAGCAGTATTGAAGCTTCAACTTACCAGAATCCATTCCTCCGGCGACTCCTGCGAGGCCGTCAGGATGCAGGATGTTCAAGACTTCCTCCTCCCATGTTGTAAATTGTGGGGGTTGAGGTGGGGGTCCTCCGCCAGTCTTCTGCACGGCGATGTTGTGCCTGGATACCATGGAACGCACCTTCCCCCGTAGGTCGTTCCATCGCTTCCTGATGTCTTCCCGATTTCTGGGGTGCTGTCCCACAGCGTTGACCCTGTCGACAATCCTCTGCCATAGCTCCGTCCTCCGGGCAATGCTGGTGTATTGGACCTGTGTGCCGAAGAGCTGGGGCTCTACCCGAACGATTTCCTCCACCATGACCCTGAGTTCTTCGTCTGAGAAGCGGGGGTGTCTTTGGGGTGCCATGGAGTGGTGTGTATGATGTGTGGGGTGGAGTATGTGTAGTTAAGTGTGTTGAGTGTGGTGGTGTGTGTTGTTTTGTGTGTGGATATTGTGTGGGTGATGGTGTAGTGTGCCTCTGTGTGATGGTATTCTGTGATCGCGTATGTGTCTCTCAGTGCTTCTTTCTGAATTTTTGGTCGTAGGGGTTTGTGGGTGATGTGGGTGTGTGTTTTATATTGTATTGTGTGTGTGGGAGTGGTGTGTGTATGTGTATCAGGTGTGTGGAATTCAAATCGTCCAATGTGGCTGAGTTTTGTTCGTTTGTGTGTATTCTGACCGCGGCGGTGTGTACCGCCAATGGAAAACCGCGTTTGAAAGACCGCCGCGTGGATTCGTGGGTCGTAATGGCATGGGCGTATTTCTGTTGGCGTGACGGTGGAGGTTTGGTCACCTCCACTTTTCCGCCGACCGCTGGTCTGGCGGTCTGTTGTGGCTGTCGGATTTTCGGAGGTTTGGCTGCTGCGGGTCAGAATGACCGTGGCGGGTTACCGCGACCGCGGCGGAATTATGGAGGATTTCTGACCGGCGGTAGGCGCCTTTTACCGCCGAGGTCAGAATGACCACCATAATTTTCATATTGTGTGTTCTAATCTTTTTCTCACTACAGGTCTCCTTCCCAGCTGTTCTCTTCCTAATCCCTTCATCCCCTCTTGAACTCTCTCAGTCTCTGATTTATCTATCAGAGTCTTGGAGCTGTTCAGTGGTGGATGTGTTGGGAACGTGCACAGACCCCGAGGATCTGGTGACTCTGACACTGTAGCCAGGAAATACAGCACAGACAAGACTTGCACAATGGGTGGTATGCTATTTGGATCACCGATGGCAGGCTTTAGATCTGGGTCCAACTGACAACAGAGATCCTTGATTGTGTGCCTATCCAGATGGTAAGTTTGTATCACATGATGATTCTCCATCATCTGCAAATCTACCAGTGGACGGTACACAGGAGGTTGTCTGACTCTTCTTATTGCAGGAAAACTATGTGAGGGGAAATAGGAAGGTATTGCCATCAATCATTGTGTCATTTCTACATAGCAATACATGTGTCATGTAAAAATGTTGACATTCCAATTGAAACAGTGAACACGTCACACATAACATACCAATGGCTTCAGTTGCACTATACTGACATTTCACCACAGCAACAGTATGTGAAATTGACATCAGACAGTGGCTGTGGTCAATTCCCTAAAACACATGTCTGCATATGCCCGAGAGAGTGGTGACAGTACCCCCCCCCTTGATTTCTTTGAAATTAGCATGGCAACATAACAACATTATCCATCTACCCGTAAATAGACATATTTGTAGTGAAGGCCAACACAAATATGTAGGATGTAGTACAGTTTTAAACATTGCAACAAAAAATCTATTTTCCTACCATATAAGAAGGTTTTAAAATGACGACTGCCTGACCTACTCCACTGGATAATGGGAAATGACCGCTGCGGAAATCGTCATGGCGTAGGCAGCTACTACTGCTGCGGACATAACCATTGGAAAACATTACTCCCTATGGTGGTCCTGGGCCAATGGCAGTATCCGCCGGCAATGTCTGTCGCGTACATGGCGAACGTGACTGCCGTCTCCTGCTGAATCTCTCACTTGACTCATGACACTGCTGCCAGCAAGACTTCCGCTACCTGAACTTCTGTGTACTGCCACTGGGAGCAATCATGCCACATCCTACAGGTGAAAGGGCCCCTGCCTTCTCTCAAGAAGAGCTGGAGAAGCTTGTGGTGGAGGTCCTTTTCCTGTGTAGACAGCTGGACAGTACACCAGAGGAGCAGGTAAGAGCACCATGTGCAGAGCTGTTTCAGTAGCTCCCCTCCAACATTAGTTAGTCCTGCCCTGGTGTATGGGTGAAAAGTTAGATTGTGTTATTTAGGCCCTCATTATGACACTGGAATAAACAAATTCGCCAGACCAAAGGTCAGTGATAAAGTGGCGGTCCCAAAACCCATACCGTTACGCCAACAAAACAACACCCATCACATTATGACCCACGAATCACCACGGCGGACATTCAATGGCGGTAAACCCTTGGCGGTACATACCGCTGCGCTCAGAATGGACATCCACAAACAAAACAACACTCCTTTGGCCAATACGAAAAATAGACACCTGACAACCATACACACACCACACCTACTCGCCCACAGCAGTAAAAACCACACACCCACATTTCCCACAACCCTTTACAAACAACAATTACTGCCAGGAGACTGAGAAGAAGAGCACAGAGACAACTAGACCCACACACACCACGTACAGCGGTACACTCTCATGCACTCCACATCACACACCCCACCACATTACTCAACACACTCTCACCAACACACATCACAAAACACCCATGGCACCTCAAAGGCACCCCCGTTTGAGGGTCATGGTGGAGGAAATTGTCAGGGTAGAGCTCTTTGGAGCTCAGGTACCGCAGATATCTGTAGCAAGAAAGATGGAGCTATGCCGTGGGACAGCTACCAAGAACAAGGTACTGGCGGTGGATCCCCACCTCCTCCCCCCCGGTTCCAGCATGGGAGGAGCAGGTACTGGCAATACTGCGTCCTGAGTGACTCCCTGGAATAGCTGGAGGACTGGACACTGGTAAGTCAACATTTACCACTTATCACCCCCATACCTGCATGCCAACACACCCCCTCACGCTCACTCCCATCACTCCACACCATCTCACACACTGCACCTACACATATGACTAACCACAATGCCCAGCCGTGCATGCCATACCAATGTATGGACAGGCCTCCCAGCCCTGTATGGACACCCATCACTAAAGCATATACAGCATAGAGGGGAAACTATGGAAGTACAAATGTCATACTCTTGAAGCATAATACATCATTTACATCCCAACTGGTACCCCAGCCTATGTCAGTGGAGAGGAGGTGGCACCACCATCCTGTCCCCCAACAGAAGAGGCCCCCAGTGATGACAGTAACTCTGGACTACTGGATCTGGATGACCAACCTGGCCCATCATGGACCACTGGACAGCCGATCACCCAAGCCCACTCACAGATTACCACGGAGCCTCCCCCTTCAGTATCCCATACTGCAGCACCCACCCAGCCTACCCACACCTCTGTCCCCAGGACACATCAGTCAGCAGTGTGCCCACCTGTACATGGACCCTAGGCCACACCTCGCCCACAAGACAATCAGGGATCTGGGGTCAGTGGCAGTAGACACACCGTTCAGGGGACAGGGACACAGGCCAACAGGGGCACTAGGAGGACTGCTGTGTGCCAGGGGGAGGACAGGAGCAGGGAACTGACTATCCAGGAGGCACTCTCTGAGATCCTGGATGCCTACCAGCATTCCCAGGACACGATGGGCCAGATCCTTGACAATGTGCAGGAGAACAGGCGGCTGCAGGAGAGACAGTATCAGGGGATCAGGGAGGACTTGCAGGCCATTAACAATGCCATGATCCCCATTGCAGGGGTGCTGGTAGACATGGCCAACATCATGAGGGAGGCAGTGTCACTCCAATGGGCCCCTACCACTAGCCAGTCAACTGAACAGTCCTCAACTGTCGCTAGTGACATGGAGGCCTCGCCACAGGACCCAAAGGCAACCATCATCCCTCCCCCTGCAGAAGGTGAGCCACCCTGCAAACATTCCCTGTGACCCAGACAGAAGCCAGAGACACTTGCCAAGTCCACGACCAGGAAATTAGACTCTCCTGATTGTCCTCCTTGTGTCCCACTCAGTCACCTTGTCCACCTTGAAATCTCATTGCACCCCTTCCTATGTCCTCTTGGACACTGCACCTGTGCTACAAACAGACTGGAACAAATCCCTGGACTTTCCTCCATCATCACCCCATTCCATTGCACTTTTCCCTCAATTTATTAACACTACAATAAACACCCTTGAATAAAACTCGACTACTAGTATTTTATGTATTGCAAATTTATATTGATTGAAACAGATACATCCATTGCAAATGAACTGTACATTGTGAGAGCAAATAATGAATGACCTGTTGCTGGCTGTTGTGATCACATCACAACAATGTTGTCATATCACCAACATCTGTGAAATGATAATCCATAGGTGACAATAAGTAGAGGAAACAAGTCGGTAATGCCAGCATGCCATTGGCACACAGAATACAATAGGCATAGAAATGTGAAGTTGCACCTGTGTGTCCTTAGAAGTACTGACGAATCACTAATGTTCTGTTGTCCACATCCTCATCCTCTGCCTCCCCATCCTCACTGTCCTCAGGGTCCACTGCTGCCACAGGGTCATCTCCAGTCTCTTCCTCCTGCAGAAAAGGTACATAGAGTCTGAGGGCCAAGTTGTGCAACATACAGCATGCCACTACTATCTGGCAGACCTTCTTAGGTGAGTAGCACAGGGATCCACATGTCAGATGGAGGCACCTGAACCTGGCCTTCAGGAGTCCGACGGTCCTCTCAATTATCCTACAGGTTTGCCCATGTGCCTCATTATAATGTTCTTCAGCCCTTGTCCTGGTATTCCTCACAGGGGTCAGCAGCCACAATAGATTTGGGTAGCCAGAGTCACCTGCAGGTATTGAGGGACAGCATTTAGCAACACACTATCCTATTTAGCTAACAGCAGAGGTGGGGACCAAGGCTCAGCTATAAGCCACACCATGTGCCTCTATAGTTGGGACATCACATTTGGTATGTTGCTATTCCTCAGGACAAGGCATCATGCACTGACCCTGGATATTTAGCATTGACGTGGAAGATATACTCGTCCGCCAGGCACACCGTCTGCACATTCATGGAGTGGAAACTCTTATGATTCCTGTACACCTATTCATTCTGCCGGGGGGGGGGGATAAACGCAATATGTGTACCATCAATCGCCCCAATAATATTGGGGATATGTCCCATTGCATTGAATCCGGCCTTTACAGTGGCCAAATCTTTCACCTGGGGAAAGCAATGTAGCTGCACATATGCTTTTATCAGGGCAGACAACACTCTTGCCAGCATGATTGAGAAAATTAGCTGTGACATTCCTGCTGCCAAGCCCATTGTCACTTGGAAAGAACCTGTTACCAGGAACAACAAAACGACAACAGCAGTCCACATTGTGCAATCATGTTTTGGGACAGTGTAATAAAAAAGTATGTGCCTATTTATCCTGTGACGCAGTTATTATCGATAGGCCTGTTCACCCCCCCTGAAATGGCGACTGCCTGTCCTGTGTGGAGGGACAGTTGGAAGTGAGGTAATTCTGCTGACGTTGTGCGCTGTGGGGGTAGGCGGTTGTGAACCACCATGCAATTCCTCATTGGATTATATTGGGCCTTATGGGGTACAGTGGCCAATGGGGATCTACTCCGTCAGTGACAATGTACACCGCCGCAGACGTGACTGCCATTTTCTATTTCAATCCTCACTTGTTTTCTGACCTTCCACAGGAGAAGACCTACACTTCATGTGCTGTTGTGACCTGTGTCTGGAACCTACCATGGCCCATGTGACCGGGGAAAGGGCCCCAACCTTCACTTCGGAGGAGTTGGAGCGACTGGTGGATGGGGTCCTACCCCAGTAGGGACTGCTGTATCGGCCTCCAGACCAACAGGTGAGTACACTGTGGGCACGATGCATGTGGCATGAATGCATGGAGATGTGTGTGAAGGCATGGAGTAAGGGTGGGTGGGGGATGGGGGAATATCTGTTGGCGGTGTACATCTTGTGTTGCAATGGTGATAGGATCGGGTGTGGTGGGCCATGTGTGTGACAGGCTAGACTGTTGTTTAATGGAGTACTCCTGTATGTATTACCTCTGCAGGTCAGTGCCCATCCAAAGAAGGGATTATGATGTGTCATCGCCAAGGACGTGTGGACCTTGGGGGTCTATGGAAGGCAGAGCACCCACTGTCGGAAACAGTGGGAGAACCTGGGACGCTGGGCACGGAAGACCATGGAAGCCCAGATGGGGATGGCCTCCCAATGAGGAAGGGGGTGCCCGTCGAACCCTGACAACCCCGATGGCCCGCATACTGGCAGTAGCCTACCTTGAGCTGGATGGGAGCTTGACGGAATCACAGCAGCCACAAGGGGGTGAGTACAGTGGGTATCATTACAACTTATGGTTGGTGGGGTGGTATCCGGGTGGTGGCTGTGTGTTAGTGGTTACCCCTAAGGCCAGGCCAGACATAGCAGCATAAGTCCTCAGCAGGGTAATGGTTGCATGCCAAATACAGGTAACATAGCTTGTTAGTATTCACTTCTAAACAGGGATGCGTGGGTCCCAGGAGTGCTGCAGTTGGCAGTGTGTGCTCCTCCTCATGCCTTGATGACTAGCCATTTCACTGGTAGTGCAATGCATAGTGCGTATACCTGTTCCCTGTGTGTGAGGGTGCTCTGTATGCCAACGGTGGTGTTTGTGCAGTCATTGACACAGTGTATCCTTTGTCTCTCTCCCGTCCTTTCTTTTATTGTCATCCTGTCTTTGTGTGCATTAGCATCATCTGGCGGAGGAGCAGAGGCACCGGCAACAGAGGGAGCTGCATCCCACAGGACCCTGGTGGGAGAGTCCACCGACACCGAGGGAACCAGTGGGACGGAGGGTGAGGGGAGCACCACAGCAGAGACTGGAGGGGACAATACAGACTCTGATACCTCCTCCGATGGGAGCTCCGTGGTGGTGGTGGACACCTCTGTGACCAACCCAGATGCAGGTACAGCCACCAGACCCGTACCAGTGCCACCCCCCAGTAGCCCACCAGTGAGTTGCCTGTGCCTGCTCACCCAGTAGGGTGGGCATCTCCTTCGCCCCAGGCACCTCAGGCCCTGCCCCAGTGAGCCCTTCTGCCTTGAGCGAGGAGGCTATTGACCTCCATCTCTGTAGAGCAGACAACCAGTGTGAATGCCATCCAGGGGCTGGCATCCCAGATACAGCAATGCAATGCATTCCTGGAGGGCATTCATGGTGGTTTGGCAGCCCAACAGAGATCGATTCAGGCTCTGGCCTCCTCTCTGATGGCAGGTATTGTCCCTGTTTCTACGTCCCCCCTCCAACGTCCACTTCCCAGTCCCAATCTCCTCAACCCAATCCATCCTAAGCACACAGACAGACAAGCATGCACACAAACCAACACACAAGAGTGTCACAGGCAAACACAAGCACCACACTTCATCCCACAGGCACTGACACAAACAACAAACCGTTGCAGACACAACAACATCCACAGCCTCCACTGTTTCCCCCCTACTCCTCCTCCACCTCGCTCCCAGTTACATCCACACTCACACCTGCATGCACTACATCTACATCCACTATCAACATCACCACACAAAACAGAACACACACCACACTGGCAGAAACGTCCACAACATCCATGCACGCGTCTCCTGTGTCCTCTCCCACCGTGTCTGCCCCCTCTCCTAAAAGGCACAAAAGCAAGCACTCAGACACCCAACAGCCATCCACCTCACATCAGCATACAGCCCATGCACCTGCACCCAAATCCAGCAGACATACAACTCCAACAACCACTCCCTCATCCTCCACTCCGATTACTCCTCTCTCCTCCCTCCCCAACGTCCCAAAAAAGCTTTTCCTTACCCAACTTGACCTCTCTCCTTACCCTCCCCCCCATCCTGCACGTATGGGCGGGGTTCCAAGGACACAGCCCAGCACCTCAGCCAAACAGTCCATGGGGACAGTGGTAGTGCCACCTACTCGTGCTGGTAAGGATACCAGACCTACTACACTGAAGGGGAAGGAGCCAGCACCACGAGGGATGAAAGGGAAGAGTCCTGCACCAGCTGTGAGGAAGGGTTAAGGGGCCTGCCCCAGCTGTGAGGAAGGGGAAGGAGCCAGCACCAGGTGTTAGGAAGTGTTGGAAAATGGGTTATTGGTAAGGGCAGGTAGGTACCTACACTTAGCAATAGGCCACTAACCTCCACTAAGGTCCAGTTAGGTCTCAGTAAATTAACCCCAGCTCAACCCTTGGTAGCTTGGCAACGAGCGTCAAGGCTTAACTTAGGAGACAGAGAGTAAAGTATTCAAATATCACAAAACAGTAATTAAATAAAACACAGGGAACAGTTTAAAAATCCAAAACCAATTTATAAAAATAGAATATATTTTTATCTTTAAAATGACACCATAACTAATAAAATCGGATAAGGGGAACCGGAGATATTAATTTTTAAAGAATTATAATTTTTTTAGCGCCTAGAAACAAAAAGCGCCAATCGGGTCATCTGGTTGCACCTCGACCGGGGCAAAGTCAAAGTTTAAGGCCGACCGCGATGGAGCCCTGCTCGGCTACAGGCTGTGGGAGGCCTCGGTTAAAAGTTTACCTTCACACTTCTCCGCCGCCCGCCAAAGTTCCCCCGCCAGAAGACCGCACCGCGGTCAAATGACCGCGGCGGTCATTCTGACTATCCCGCTGGGCGGGCGGGCGACCGCCAAAAGGCCACCCGCCCGCCCAGCGGGAAAGACCCAGCAACGATGAAACCGGCTCCGAATGGAGCGGGCGGAGTTGCTGGGGTGCGACAGGTGCAGTGGCACCCGTCGCGATTTTCAGTGTCTGCTAAGCAGACACTGAAAATCATTATGGGGCCCTGTTAGGGGGCCCCTGCACTGCCCATGCCCATGCCCTGCACTGCCCATGCCAGTGGCATGGGCAGTGCAGGGGCCCCCAGGGGTCCCACGACACCTGTTCCCGCCATCCTGTTCCTGGCGGTAAAAACCGCCAGGGACAGGATGGCGGGAAGGGGGTCGGAATCCCCATGGCGGCGCTGCTTGCAGCGCCGCCGTGGAGTATTCCCTGGGGCAGGGGAAAACCGGCGGCAGACACTGAAGATCGCGACGGATGCCACTGCACCCGTCGCACCCCTGCAAATCCGCCGGCTCCATTCGGAGCCGGCTTCCTCTTTGCAGGGGCTTTCCCGCTGGGCCGGCGGGCGATCTTTTGGAGATCGCCCGCCGGCCCACCGGGAAAGTTGTAATGACCCCCGCGGTCATTTGACCGCGGTTCGGTCTTTTGGCGGTTTCCGACAGGCGGGCGGTGCCCGCCGCCCGCCGGGGTCGGAATGACCCCCTTAGTCTCTTTTTCGGAGATTTTTCTTTACCTGGACGAACCAGCAAATCAGGCCGGGTCGCGGTTGAGGCAAGCCGGCTAGAGTTGCCGCGGCGGGTCGGTCCCTCTATGGAGCTTTTTTTTCAAAAGTTGTCCAAACTTCTGGGGCTTCTCCCAGATGTCATTTTAAGGTTCTTTTGGGGTCCACAGCTCACCCCAAGGGTCCAGAAGTTCTGAGATGGTCCTTGGGGGGTGCGGAATACAACTCCCAGAATGCACCTGGCGCAAACTCCTTTTTGGCCACTGGACAGTGGTCAGCTGGTCGCTTTCTTCAGGAGTTGGTGCAGGGGACTCTGGATAGCAATTTTTCACCTGTAGCAAACAGGGAGTCCCTCCTTGAACCAGTTGAAGCCAGGCAAAGTCCTTCTTGTGGTGAAGCCCAAGTGTGCAGCTGGTGCAGTCCTTCTGAGTGCAGGTTCCAGGTGCAGGCCAGGGGTCCAGCAGGGCAGTCCTTCTTCTCCTTTGGTTCTTCCTTGTTGGAATCTGATGGGGATCTGAGGTGTGGGTGCAGGTCTGCCAGTTTTATCTTTGCTCCTGGGTGAAAAGCAGGGGGGTCCTGGTTCTCCAATCAGGTGCAGGGTCCTTCCCCCTGTGATGACCACTTCCTGGGAAGTGTGGCAAAAATCAATCCCAGGAGGCAACATTCTCTAAAAATCCATCATGGCTGAATCTGATTTTTGGAGGTTACATCTGGCTGAGCCCACCCACTGGTGTGGCTAAAAATCATAAACACACCCCTCTCCTGCCCTCTCCTAATCTAATCAAGGGGGCACCTAGTTGCCTGGGGTTGCGGGATGTGGGGGTGTTGCTGGTTGCTCCAAATGTCCTTCTCTGCCTTTGAAGACCAGTTTGGCAGCCCTCCCCCTTCCTGCCTCACCATCTGCTGAGGGGAGATTCCCTCCCACAGGCACATTCCTCTGTGTGAAGCCAGGCCACTTCACACCTCATCAGGCAGCTTGGTCAAGCTGCTCAAGGCTGGCCAATCAGAGCACAGCAGCAAAAACAATGCAGGGCTGAAATTGGCAACTTTTCAGGTAAAGTTTAAAACTCTTTACCTGAACAAGTTATATTAAATCCAACAACTGGAAGTTGTGGGATTTATTACAACAATTAATTTGACACCAAACTCTTGGGATACATCATTTAAGGAGACTTTAAAAATTAAAATAAAGTCTCCCCATTCTAGCCTATGAAGGCCATTTACTACAATGAGGGAAAAACGAATTTGGCTGTTTTTACCTCACCAGGGCTTATAAAACTATTTTTATAAAGTCCCTGCTTATAGTTACATGGCACCCAGCCCTAGGGGCACATAGGGCACATCTTAGGGGTGACTTATATGTAAAAATAAGGCAGTTTGAGACTTTGGAACTACTTTTAATTCCAAAGTCGAATTTGCACATAACTTTAATTTAAAAGCAGCCAGCAAGGCAGGCCTGCCTTTAAAATGACACTGGGCACCTCAGCAGTGCACCTATGGGTGCACTACCTATGCTGTGGTCCCTAAACCTACATGCCCTACCATATATTAGGGACTTATAGGTAGGTTAACTTAGCCAATTATATTTAGCCTAATTTGCATATCCATTTTACACAGAGCACTGGCCCTGGGACTGGTAAGCAGTACCCAGGGCACAGCCAAGAGTCAGTAACCACCAGTACCTGTCCAAAAAGTGTGGGGGTGACCAGGGCAAAAAGGAGGACTTTCCTACACTGCCCCCCCCTCCAGATGAAAGGTGATGGGTACTAACCTACACCCTGGTAGTCCTCATCAGCTAAGTGGAAAAACCTGGAAAGGCCACCCGCATTGGCATGGGCAGTCCCAGGTCTGTGCTCCACTGTGAAGTCCATCCCCTGTAGGGAAATGGACCACCTTAACAGTTTTGGGTTCTCCCCCCTCATCTGCATCAACCATCTGAGAGGTCTGTGGTCAGTTTGTACACGGAAGTGAGTGCCAAACAAGTAAGGCCTCAACTTCTTCAGGGACCAGACCACAGCAAAGGCCTCCCTCTCAATGGCACTCCATCTTTTCTCTCTGGGGAGTAGTCGCCTGCTGATGAAGGCAACTGGTTGATCTTGGCCCTCTTCATTAACTTGTGCTAACACTGCCCCAATCCCTTCCTCTGAAGCATCTGTTTGCACTATAAACTCCTTGCTATAGTCAGGGGCCAGTAACACTGGTGCTGAACACATAGCCTGTTTTAGGGTGTCAAAAGCTTTCTGACTCTCTGGGGTCCAAATGACCTTCTTGGGCTGTTTCTTGGAGGTAAGCTCAGTCAGAGGGGTCACTATGGTCCCATAATTCTGAACAAACCTCCGGTAGTACCCAGTCAGGCCAAGAAAGGCCCTGACCTGAGTCTGGGTTTTAGGAGCCTCCCAATCCAGGATAGTCTGGATCTTGGGCTGGAGAGGTTGTACATGGCCTCCACCAACAAGGTGGCCCAGGTACACAACTGAGCTTTGCCCTATCTGGCACTTGCTTGCCTTGATAGTCAGGCCTGCTTGAAGCAGGGCCTGAAGCACTTCCTTCAGGTGGACCAGGTGGTCCTCCCAGGTGGAACTAAATACAGCTATATCATCCAGATAAGCTGCACTGAAAGATTCCAACCCAGACAGGACTCTATTCACCAACCGTTGGAAGGTGGCAGGAGCATTTTTCAGGCCAAAGGGCATCACCTTGAACTGAAAGTGGCCCTCTGGTGTGGAAAATGCTGACCTCTCCTTAGCTCCTGGACTTAAGGCAATCTGCCAGTATCCTGAGGTCAGATCAAACGTGCTCAGGAATTTGGCAGCCCCCAACCTATCAATGAGCTCATCAGCTCTAGGTATGGGGTGAGCATCAGTCCTAGTGACTGCGTTTAGACCTCTGTAGTCCACACAAAATCTCAATTCTTTCTTCCCACCTTGGGGATTAGGTTTGGGCACCAGTACCACTGGACTGGACCAAGGACTGTCAGAGGGCTCAATTACCTTGAGCTCCAACATCTTAGCCACTTCAGCTTTGATGTTGGCCTTGACCTGGTCAGACAGCCTGTACAGCTTGTTCTTGACAGGCAAGCTGTCACCAGTGTCAATGTCATGGACACACCAATTGGTGAGTCCAGGGGTCAGGGAGAACAGACTACCAAACTGTTCCAAAACTTGTTTGCAGTCTTTTTGTTGCTGGTCTGTCAACTTGGGAGAGAGTACCACTGCCTCCACTGACCCATCTTGTGCATTTGAGGACAGGAGGTCTGGCAGAGGTTCACTCACTCTCCTCCTCCTTCCCTTCATCAGTGACCATCAGCATGGTCATGTCTGCCCTGTCCTGGTGGGGTTTCAGCCTGTTAACATGCAGGATCCCATGAGGATTCCTGGGGGTGCCAAGGTCCACCAAGTAGGTGACCTCACCCTTTTTCTCCAGAATTGGATAGGGCCCAGTCCATTTGGCCTGAAGTTCCCTAGGAGCCATGGGCTCCAACACCCACACCAGCTGTCCTGGGTGATACTCAGGCATGGTAGCCTTCTGATCATGCCAGAGCTTCATGAGCTCCTGGCTGGCCTCCAGGTTTCTGCTTGCCTTCTTCATGTACTCAGCCATGTGTGACCGCAGGCCTAGCACATAATCTAGCACATTCTCCTTGGACTCTCTGAGAGGCTTTTCCCAAGACTCTCTCACCAAGCACAATGGGCCTCTTACAGGGTGCCCAAACAGTAACTCAAAGGGGCTGAATCCAACCCCCTTCTGTGCCACCTCTCTGTAGGCAAACAGCAGGCATGGGAGGAGAACATCCCATCTCCTCCTGAGTTTGTCAGACAAACCCATGATCATGCCCTTCAGGGTCTTATTAAATCTTTCCACCAGACCATTGGTCTGTGGATGATAGGGGGTGGTGAACTTATAAGTAACACCACACTCATCCCACATGGCTTTCAGATAGGGTGACATAAAGTTTGTGCCCCTATCTGAGACCACCTCCTTTGGGAACCCCACTCTGGTGAACACACCAAGTAGGGCCCTAGCCACTGTGGGAGCAGTGACTGTCCGGAGGGGTATTGCCTCAGGGTACCTGGTGCCATGGTCCACAACCACCAAAATGTACCTGTTACCTGAGGCAGTTGGTGGGTCTAGGGGACCAACAATGTCAATCCCCACCCGCTCAAAGGGAGTCCCAACCACTGGCAGTGGTATCAAGGGAGCCTTTTGCTTGCCCCCTGTCTTGCCTCTGGCTTGGCAGGTGACACAGGAGCTGCAAAACTCCTTGACTTTTTCTGACATTTGGGGCCAATAAAAATGGTTGACCAGCCTGTTCCAGGTCTTGGTCTGTCCCAAATGTCCAGCTAAGGGGATATCATGGCTTAAGGTAAGGAGGAATTCTCTATACTTCTGGGGGACCACTACTCTCCTGGTGGCCCCTGGTTTGAGGGCCCTTGCCTCAGTGTAGAGAACTCCATCCTCCCAGTAAACCTTGTGGGTCCCACTGGTATCCCCTTGTTCTTGCCTGGCAGCAGTCTGCCTCAGGCCCTCAAGAGTGGGACACTCTCTTTGTCCCTGGCACAACTCTTCTCTGGTGGGCCCACCTGCCCCTTGCAGTTCTGCCAAGTCAGGCAGCGCTTGCAGGGGAAGTGTCCCTCCCTCAGAGGTCAGATCCTCCCCCTCAGGGTTGGTTTCCTCCTGACCCTCTGTACTTGTAGGGGCTGGCAAGCCAGACCCAGTGCCCTTTCTCTTCTTCTTGGAGGCTTGGCCCATTGTTCCAGGGTCCAAGTGTCCAGCACTTCCCTGTTGTGCTGCCTGTGACCTGGTCACAGTACACACCCATTCAGGGAGGTCCAGCATCTGTGCATGGACCCTTCTCTCCACCTCTGACCATTCAGATGCTTCAAGATCATTTCCCAGCAGACACTCTACTGGGAGGGCAGGAGCTACAGCTACCTTCTTAGTGCCAGTCACACCTCCCCATTCCAGACTCACCATGGCCATGGGATGGAGTTTGGTTCTGCTATCTGCATAAGTCACTTGGTGGAAGACACCAGGTAAGACCTGTTCTGGAGAAACCAGCTTCTCTGTGACCATTGTCACACTGGCTCCTGTATCTCTCAGAGCTTCCACCTCAGTCCCATTGACTTTAGGCCTCTGCCTATACCTCTCCATGCTGGGAGGTAAGGTGGCCATAGTTGCAATGTCCACCCCACCCACAGATACTAAGGTGACCTCTGTGTACCCTGATCCCAGCCCTGGGCCAACTTCCACCCCCAACCCTACACTAGCAATCCCCTGGGATTGCCCACCAGTGGGGGGCTTCTTGGAGCAGATAGCATCTCCTCTTTTGTGTCCAGGTTGATGACACTCAAAACACTTGCCAGCCTTAGCAAGCTCCTGAAACTTTCCTGCTTTAGCAGGATCATAATTCTTTCCCTGATACCCTTTCCCCTTAGAAGTGGAATGGCTCGGGCTCCCCCACCCTGAGATGTTTTTGGGGACTATTGTGAGGACTCCTTGGGCTTTTTATCATCTTTCCCTTGGTTCTTCCGCTGAGAAGAACCATGTCCTCCCTTTTTCTGATCACCCCCTGGGGGTTTCTGGTTAACCCTAGTTCTTAACCAGTCATCTGCTGCCTCCCCCAGCTCTCTGGGGTTGGTCAACTTAGAGTCAACTAGATACTGGCGGAGCTTCTCCTGGACACAATTGGTTAGAAAGTGCTGCCTCATAATCAAATTGTACAGCCCCTCAAAGGTACTTACCTTGTTGCCCCGTATCCAGCCCTCTAGTGCCTTTACTGAAATGTCCACAAAGTCCACCCAGGACTGGGTGCTTGTCTTTTGGGTGTCCCTAAACTTGAGCCTATACTGCTCTGGGGTCAGACCAAACTTTTTAGTCAAGCATCTTTTCATACTGGGGTATGAGTCTGCCTCCTCCCCCCTCAAGGTTAGGAGCCTATCCCTCCCAGAGTTGGGAACCAACTCCCAAAGAAGTGAACCCCAGTACTGAGGCTTGACTCTCCTCATCTGGAGGGCCCTCTCAAAGGCCCCCGGCCACTTATCTATATCATCCCCCTCTACATAGGCAGGAACCTTTGGGTAATCTGGGGCAAAAACCCCCACCCAGGGACACCTCAGCTTCTTTGTCGCTGCCACCATCTCTTTTCTCTTCCCTTGCCCACTTTTTCTTTTCTAGGGCCAGCTTCTCTGCCTCCAAAGCTATGAATGCTAGCTGGGCCTCCAGCTCTCTTTCCCTGAGGGACAGGTTCTCTCCTCCTGAAGGGACCCCCTTCCCCCAACTAGCTTTGGGTCTGCCCCTAGTGACTTTATGTATTGAGGACCGGTCTTCCTCATCCTCACTTAGGCTCAGATGCCCTCCCTCCCCTGAGTGGTTGGAGCTAGCATCCTCCCCTACTTCTCCCTCGTCTGGAACTTCTTCTGGGTCTACCTCTTGGGCCTCAGCCCATGCTGTCAGGGACTTGATCAGGACATGCTTCCTGAGGTCAGTGGTTGCAGGCAACCCTCTTTCAGTACACAACCCCCTAAGCTGGACTACTGTCAGTGTGGGTAGGCTAGCCAGATCAAGCTCTATGGTTCCCTGGTTTTGTGTCAACAGAAACATTTTGCAAAAATTGGAAAGAAGAATTTAGAAAAATCACACAAATTCAGTAATTGAAATTAATCCAAATTAAAAATTAAAAACAATTTTTGCACTAGGACAATTTAAAGGATTTTGTATTTGTTTTACTTAAAACTGTAACGTGATACTGAACACAAGTACAGGATCCCACCACTGCTCACCAAAAATGTTGGAAAATGAGTTATTGGTAAGGGCAGGTAGGTACCTACACTTAGCAATAGGCCACTAACCTCCACTAAGGTCCAGTTAGGTCTCAGTAAATTAACCCCAGCTCAACCCTTGGTAGCTTGGCAACGAGCGTCAAGGCTTAACTTAGGAGACAGAGTGTAAAGCATTCAAATATCACAAAAAAGTAATTAAATAAAACACAGGAAACAGTTTAAAAATCCAAAACCAATTTATAAAAATAGAATATATGTTTATCTTTAAAATTACACCAAAACGAATAAAATCGGATAAGGGGAACCGGAGATATGAATTTTTAAAGAATTATTTTTTTTTTAGCGCCTAGAAACAAAAAGCGCCAATCGGGTAATCTGGTTGCACCTCGACCGGGGCAAAGTCAAAGTTTAAGGCCGACCGCGATGGAGCCCTGCTCGGCTACAGGCTGCGGGAGGCCTCGGTTAAAAGTTTACCTTCACACTTAGGGGGTCATTCTGACCCTGGCGGCCGGTGACCGCCAGGGTCACCGACCACAGGAGCACCGCCAACAGGCTGGCGGTGCTCCCAAGGGCATTCTGACCGCGGCGGTTCAGCCGCGGTCAGAAAGGGTAAACCGGCGGTCTCCCGCCGGTTTACTGCTGCCCCATTGAATCCTCCATGGCGGCGGAGCGCGCTCCGCCGCCATGGGGATTCAGACACCCCCTACCGCCATCCTGTTCATGGCGGGAAACCCGCCATGAACAGGATGGCGGTAGGGGGTGCCGCGGGGCCCCTGGGGGCCCCACAAAGTATTTCAGTGTCTGCTTTGCAGACACTGAAATATGCGACGGGTGCAACTGCACCCGTCGCACCCCTGCAACTACGCCGGCTCAATTCTGAGCCGGCGTCCACGTTGCAGGGGCATTTCCGCTGGGCCGGCGGGCGCTCTTTTGGAGAGCGCCCGCCGGCCCAGCGGAAATGTTTGAATGGCCGCCGCGGTCTTTTGACCGCGGTGCGGTCATTTGTCGGCGGTACCTTGGCGGACGGCCTCCGCCGTCCGCCAAGGTCTGAATGACCCCCTTAGTCTTTTTTTCGAAGATTTTCTTCAGCGGGACGAACCTGCCAGTCCAATCCGACCTCCTGGAGCCCTTCTCCGGATACGCGATGCTGGAATCCTCGGTGGAGATTTTTACCTTCGGACTTAGTCGTTTTTCTGGGGTGAAAATCCTTCGACTGGGGTAAACCTGGATCTTGATCCGACGTCCATGGAGCCCTCATCGGATACGCTGGCTGGGAGGTCCCGGTCAACTTTTTAACTTCGGACTTAGTCTCTTTTTCTGAGATTTTTCTTTACCGGGATGAACCAGCAAATCAGGCCGGGTAGCGGTTGAGGCAAGCCGGCTAGAGTTGCCGCGGCGGGTCGGTCCCTCTATGGAGCTTTTTTTTCAAAAGTTGTCCAAACTTCTCCAAACTTCTGGGGCTTCTCCCAGATGTCCTTTTAAGGTTCTTGTGGGGTCCACAGCTCACCCCAAGGGTCCAGAAGTTCTGAGATGGTCCTTGGGGGGTGCGGACTACAACTCCCAGAATGCACCTGGCGCAAACTCCTTTTTGGCCACTGGACAGTGGTCAGCTGGTTGCTTTCTTCAGGAGTTGGTGCAGGGGACTCTGGATAGCAATTTTTCACCTGTAGCAAACAGGGAGTCCCTCCTTGAACCAGTTGAAGCCAGGCAAAGTCCTTCTTGTGGTGAAGCCCAAGAGTGCAGCTGGTGCAGTCCTTCTGAGTGCAGGTTCCAGGTGCAGGCCAGGGGTCCAGCAGGGCAGTCCTTCTTCTCCTTTGGTTCTTCCTTGTTGGAATCTGATGGGGATCTGAGGGGTGGGTGCAGGTCTGCCAGTTTTATCTTTGCTCCTGGGTGAAAAGCAGGGGGGTCCTGGTTCTCCAATGAGGTGCAGGGTCCTTCCCCCTGTGATGACCACTTCCTGGGAACTGTGGCAAAAATCAATCCCAGGAGGCAACATTCTCTAAAAATCCATCATGGCTGAATCTGATTTTTGGAGGTTACATCTGGCTGAGCCCACCCACTGGTGTGGCTAAAAATCATAAACACACCCCTCTGCTGCCCTCTCCTAATCTAATAAAGGGGGCACCTAGTTGTCTGGGGTTGCAGGATGTGGGGGTGTTGCTGGTTGCTCCAAATGTCCTTCTCTGCCTTTGAAGACCAGTTTGGCAGCCCTCCCCCTTCCTGCCTCACCATCTGCTGAGGGGAGATTCCCTCCCACAGGCACATTCCTTTGTGTGAAGCCAGGCCACTTCACACCTCATCAAGGCAGCTTGGTCAAGCTGCTCAAGGCTGGCCAATCAGAGCACAGCAGCAAAAACAATGCAGGGCTGAAATTGGCAACTTTTCAGGTAAAGTTTAAAACTCTTTACCTGAACAAGTTATATTAAATCCCACAATTGAAAGTTGTGGGATTTATTACAACAATTAATTTGATACCAAACTCTTGGGATACATCATTTAAGGAGACTTTAAAAATTAAAATAAAGTCTCCCCATTCTAGCCTATGACGGCCATTTACTACAATGAGTGAAAAACGAATTTGGCTGTTTTTACCTCACCAGGGCTTATGAAACTATTTTTATAAAGTCCCTGCTTATAGTTACATGGCACCCAGCCCTAGGGGCACATAGGGCACATCTCAGGGGTGACTTATATGTAAAAATAAGGCAGTTTGAGACTTTGGAACTACTTTTAATTCCGAAGTCGAATTTGCACATAACTTTAATTTAAAAGCAGCCAGCAAGGCAGGCCTGCCTTTAAAATGACACTGGGCACCTCAGCAGTGCACCTATGGGTGCACTACCTATGCTGTGGTCCCTAAACCTACATGCCCTACCATATACTAGGGACTTATAGGTAGGTTAACTTAGCCAATTATAATTAGCCTAATTTGCATATCCATTTTACACAGAGCACTGGCCCTGGGACTGGTAAGCAGTACCCAGGGCACAGCCAAGAGTCAGTAACCACCAGTATCTGTCCAAAAAGTGTGGGGGTGACCAGGGCAAAAAGGAGGACCTTCCTACAGGAAGGAGAATGAGCGAGCCTGCACCAGCTGTGAGGAAGGCGAAAGAGCCTGCACCACCAGGCAGAGAGGGGAAAAGCCCATCTACCCGTGTCAGGAAGGGTAAGGGATCCTCGACCCATGAACAGGAAGAGATGAGGCACTCTATGCCAGCGGAAGATGTCAGGCAATCGCCATCACCACCACCAGCTGTCACGGGGCCCCCACTGCCAGATGTAGATGTGCAGCCTTCAGTGTGATGCGTCTGTGTGTGTCACTCTTGTTTTCCTCCCACCCTCCCTTGTGTGCTAGGTGGCTGTGCTCACCGTCATCGTCTTCGTCGGCGTTAGTGTTCCAGGTGAAGCATGAAGTAGAAGATCATCGGGAAAACATGCATTTTGGGTTCCATGGCCGCGTGGTTCTTCCCTGTGTCTCCAATGGTGAGTCCTTTCACTTATGAGCTCTCTTTCTGGCAGGCTTTTGTTGGTGTTGGTACCGTCCTGGAAAAGGTGGAGGTTTCGTGTGTTTTAATATGGTGGGCAGTACTTTGTCTCCCACCTGGCTGTTGGCGGCTACCGCCGTGGTGGCTGTTGTTTACACCATGGAGGTTGGTGTGGTACATTGGCTGTCAATTGGAAGTTATCACTGACATGGCCATAATTTGGCAGTACTTACCGCCAGCCTCTTGGTGGTATTACCACCACTTTATCACCACCGCCAGGGTCATAATGAGGCCTTAGTCTCTGTAGGTGCTTTCAGTGTGCACACATGGTAGCTTTACAGTGCATGTAACTACATAAGGCGACAGGTTTAGAGACAACATGTAAAGTGTTCAATAAGTGTTCTCTGACCCACCATGGAAATGATACACATGTTAGCTAAGGTGTGTGATGGACATGGACATGGAGGGACTCCTGGTGGCCACTCACCCCAAACAGCCAAGCCCGCAACCTCAGAATCATTCTGGACCCTAACCTCAGCATGAACCATCAGATCAACCCAGTCACCTCCACCTGCTTCCGCACTCTCTGCCTTCTACGCAAGACCATCACACACGCCCTCATCACCAGCAGACTGGACTACGGCTATGCACTCTATTCCAGAATCAACAAAAAACTCACCCGCAAATTACAAAACATCCAGAACGCCACCGCTAGATTGATCCTCGACCTACTCCGAAACTGCCACATCTCACAACACCTCCGCACACTGCATTGGCTCCCCATTGAGAAAATAATCACTTTCAATATCCTGACCTACGCACAAAAAGCCCTCCACATCACTGGACCTGCCTACCTTAACCAGCGACTCAACTTCCACGTACCCCACAGGACCCTACGCTTAGCCGAGCTCTCTCTCACAGAAGTACCCCTCATCTGGAAAACCAGAACAGGAGGACGTTCCTTCTCCTACCTCACCACCACCACCTGGAACGCCCTACCCATCCACATCAGACAAACCACCACCCTCCCCAGCCATCTCCGGTACTCTCTACATCTCCCCTAGCGCCTTGAGACCCTAATGGGTGAGTAGCTCTGCTTTATAAAACTCTGATTAATTGATCCTTATGGTGAGTGTATGCAGTGATTTCCCTCTATCCAATGACTACTATGTGCCACAGGTGGACAGGATTTTCTGGAGAGGTTTTCATTGACTTATTGCTATTAGTAGAATATGACACTGGCTGTTCTTGTGTGGGACTTGTGAACATGATTTTCTTAGTGTCTTATGCATCCCTGCATGTCAACACCCATCAGAAGAAGGGATTTGGCATGCTATTGCTAACAAGGTGTGGACCCTTGGGGTCCACAGCTGTCAAAGTGCCCACTGTCGGAAGTGGTGGAAGGATCTGAGACACTTGGTCAGGAAGATCGCAGAGGTCCAGCGGAGACTGTCCTTGCAACGAGGATGGGGTGCCCATTGGACCATGACTGCCCCTAATGGCCCGCATATTAGGGGTGGCCTACCCTGAGTTGGATGGGTATTTGGAGGCAGCAGAGCAGCCGTAATGGGGTAAGTGCAGTACTAACTCATATTTGACGACTTCCCAGGTGAATGAGTGAGGGACTGAATGCTATATCTGAGTATGTGGGAAGTGTCATGTGTCACAGTTGTTCGGTGCCCACATTGGTGTACTTGGGTCATGTATTGCCAATATGTGTGCACACCCATTTGGGCTCTGGACCTGGAATATACCATGAATTCCCCTTAGTCTTATACTACAACATGACTAGCATTTGAATTTGTAGTGTCTTGGTATGATCATCTGTAACTTCCGAGTTGGGTGTAACTTCATACAAACTGGTAGATCATCCCTAATGTTACAGTAGGAAGGTGGGTAGGTTCTAGCACACAGTCCACTATTATTGAGCATACGATATGCCTATGTGAGTGTGTGATGCATAAGTGGGCAAGGCATCTCAATTGAACGTTGCTCACTGATGTGTCATAGCTTTAAGTGATGCATTTGTGTCCATCATACATGTTACATGATTTTCAGAGATGAACTCTTGTCAGCTGTTGCCGGGTTATTTCCCTTGGTCAAGAGAGTTACGTACATAGCATGTGTAATGTTACACCAAATTGCCCTAATGCATATCGAATGCCTGTTTGCTTGAGCTATCTTTCCTCTGTGGCACAGCATTGTGTATGAGATGTAAGCATGTGACAGCCATGATGATGTCCTCATGCATGAGACTTCTGACCGTGGTGCCTTTTTGACACAATTTGTAGGAATGGTACATAGAAAATGGATGTCCAATCACAGCAATGGACCAGAGAGGCATGTGTCTACATCAAGTGTATCCCGCCTTCAATGATCACACCTCACTGTTTGCATTTTGTAATATGTCACTGCAATAGCTGTATATGATCTAACACATGATGCCAGGGTTTTTGGCCATGTTATGTTTTAATCTTAACATGATTGAGGCTATTGTGATGCGTCTAATACACCTGTGAGTAGTTTGGGATGTGTCCGCTGCCTGTGGCTTCCCACCATGCGTTGTGTTCCATCCATGTTCATCTTACTGATGTGGCGAGTCTGGGTTAACCCCACTGAAGGATGCCATGCTTGCCATGTCTGATTTGTGTGTACTGATTTTGTGTTACATTCTGCTGACATTTGGTGTATTGAATGTTAGTGATAGAATCTCTGTCTCCCTTCTCCTGCACAATGCTGTTGATAATATAATGCATAGATGAAGGATACTTTTCTCTTATTGCATTGGGCAGGTGTTACATGTTGATATGTCATATAGTATGTGTCCGTGTTGATTTTGATTATCCAATGTCACTTGATGTAGGGATGGCTTTTTATACCAGGGTTGCCTGCCTTTACTTGGGAATCTATGTAATGGTTTGATAAATGATTTTCAGGGAAAGGTCCTAGTGAGGATGGCATTGGATCTGTGTCAATCTTTAGCTACCTTGGAAATGGGAATCCATTGCATGTTTACTGCTTCTTTTTTATTGCAGTACATGACACCTATTATTGGTAGATAGGTCAACTAAGTATGGTTTAGTTTGTGTGATTGTTCTAGGTAATCTGTGTTATTGTGAGTTTCAAAAATACCTATGTTATGGTTTGTTTCACAGGTGAGTGTGTGTTTACTTACCATTGTCATCCTCGTTGGTATGGATTCCTTTGTCTTTCTGCAGGAGCATTGGGATGACGTCTAGGTGTGGAGCAATGGCAGCTCAGAACGTGTATGACTTACTGGAGGTGAGTGTCTTCCTTTGTACTGTTCGTTTCCACCTCTTGATACATGATGGTTGGATTGCGGTGGTCACATTGGTGGTGTGCTGCCTCGTAATGGGACCAGTGGAAATATGGTCTCCTCTAGCCTGTTTGCAGCTCTGACAGACCATGGTGGCCTGGGCTGGCTGGTAGTTCTGGTGGACAGCTGGTGGTCTTCTGGGTGCACCTCCGCCAAACTGATAATATGGTGGTCCACTCTGCCAGCGTGTTTGTGGTATGACTGCCACAGTCTTAGGACTGCCAAACTGCTAATCAGCCCCTAGGTCGTAACTATAACTACCTACCTATATATCTACACACTTACATGCCACATCCTTTTTGAGAAACCTGCATTGGCTCCCTATAAAAGAACGTATTCAGTTTAAGGTATGTAACACAGTACTTGAAAGAATGAATCTAGCAGCCCCTAAATTTGTGACAGAAAGACCTAAAAACTGTATTCACCTTACTGAAATTTTAAATCAGCAAAAACACATTTCCTGGTGGTTCAAATGTTTAACAAAGTAAGATCAGGTGGTCACAGTTTTTCAGTCTTGGCTCCCAATACTTGGAATGTCCTACCAGTCATAATAAGGCAGGAAAGGAACTATGGGGTAACTTGGCTTTTTAAAGAGGTCTATGATAACAAATAATATTGTATGTGTCGCACTTAAAGAAGTATTGCTGTAAGCATCAAGAAACCACTGGTGAACATGTGCTCTGCAAATAGCAACACCATACATATATGAAATAATTTGAAATAATTATAACATTATAGGTAGGTGGAACTTTCACTGACAACACAATGTTTTAAACTAAAAAAACACTGAAATTCACTAGCTATAGTTATCTCAAGTAACTATAACTTGTGCCCTAAAGTAACTATCCCTAGCACCCCTGCCATACACAATGTTATCATCAATTATGTAATTTCATATATTGCAATCAATCATGTCACAGAACACGTCATGAGTTTTGTAATATGTGAGGTCGTAAGCAATGCATAACGAGGGCATGAGTTATAGTTACTTTAGGGTTACTCTCCTTTTAAACATGTCTGTTGATCAACTTGTGGGACTCACACCTTTATAGTTTAAAACCAGACATTGATGCTTTTTAGTGTCAAGCCATTTGAAATTCCTGTGTAGGTGTTTACTTCTTTAAGTGCCCTCTCTCCGTCCTGTCCTTTGTCAAAGGAATAGTCTGCCACATCAGGAGTGGCTCCAATTTTGATTACCCATAATACAGTCTGAGGGAATAACTGATGATCACACCTGGATGTCAGCCTTAACTGAAATACACTTCCTGGAGGTTCAAAAGCCTAAGCCTTTCCTGTTATAATGGCTCTCTAGTACAACAGTGCCAGCCTTACCAGACCCACATCTTGCTTTACAATGAGCACAGGCTCCACTGACCAGTAACTCTTCTTGGAATCAAAGAAAAATTAATGGTCTGCTCCCCTTCCTCCAGTGTTTATATTCCCACCCCAGCCCTCATGAATGCAGCAATCCACATTGCCTGTTGGGGAATAGCAGTCCTAACCTTCATCAGCCTTTCAAAGCCCTGTGCTTCCGAAATGAAACACACAGGCATCTACGGTATATGCCATGCACATCTCACCATGCACATGCAAGTATCAAACACTTGCAGACACTACACACGGTCATCATGTAGGGCATGGGTGATTTAAGAGCACAACTGTAGAAATTTACTTGAGTGGGCCAGTAAGCACCACTCCAGTGACACAGGCAAAAAGGCCTCTTCACATTACTTATTATTAATAAACACAAAATGGGTATGCTGCAACCACTATGCTCATATCACTTAATCACTGCCGCTGACCCCTGTACCACTGTAAGGGTGGCGTTTGGTATATCTTCCTGGTCCAACCAGACCACATACCATGAGACGGGTCTAGGTCATGGTGCACACGCATGAGCTATGTTTGCCCTTGACCAACAATTTGCACCAGGGATCCAGATATCCATGCAACTGGACAGAGGTCCACTACCACCACTATGTAGTGGACTTTTCCATCCCAACAATCTGACTTTGTATGTATGTGTGCATATATATTTATATTTCGATATATATACAAACATACATGCCCAGACAGATTTAAGGAAAGTGGCACTGCACTGAGTGCAGCACCACTTTCCTTGCACCACTGAGCGCCCTCCTACCGCCACCATATGTGCGCCGTATTTAAAATACAGTGCACCATGGCTCAGGGTAGGGGGCAAAAGTGTACTTTTTTGTGACGCTTTTGATATACTATGCAAGAGTAGCCCCAAAATGTTGGTGCTACTCCTGCAGAGTTCATAGGGGCCCATTATAAATAATGATATGCCCCCTTTTAACGCCTTCTCTGAGCAGGAGTTAAAAGTGCAGAAAAAAATAGAGCAAGGAAATCTCTTAGATTGCCTTGTGTCATTTTGTCAGTCCCCTAACAGGGGAACGACCCCCTAACATACATTATGCCTGGTGCAGGCGTAATGTGGCGTAAGGGTTTACAAAGTGGCGCAATGCAAGCATTGCACCACTTTGTAAATATGGTGTGTGGGAAATGCCACTTTAACACCACATTTGCATCAAAATAAATATGCCCCCTAGAGTTTTAAGCGAACAACTTTGCTTGGCAAGAAAAGGTGTCTGGCGAAAGTAATACACAGAGCAAGGTGCAGTGTCTGTTGCTTTATGTATTGTATGCTTGTACATTCAGCAGCTGTGGTTTTGGGGCACAAGCAGATGCAGGACCAACAGAGCTGGGGAACGGCTCCATCTACCCCCTTCTACCTTCACTTTTCACAACACAAATTGTGAATAATGGGCTTATTTAGAGTTTGGAAGATGAGTATTCACAAAGGTGACAGATAGCCCTTGCAACCTACTACAAGTGCCATAGCAAACAATACACCTGGAATAATATATCATGTTTGAGTCGAAGTAAGACATCCCCAGAACTCTTAAGTCCAAAGTATTTTTTCTGCAGGCTTCTAAGGCCAACCACAAATTCCCACTATTAAGTCAAGTCAGCTTAAGATGATTACTTCGCTTCTTTGTCAGGCAGGACAATTTGGTTTAAGAGACACGATACAGTCCTTTCCGCATCTTTTATTTTGATAATAGCTAAGATGGCTGCAGCTGTTGACGTTGTTTTAAAATCCGGTTCTCCTCGCTTTCCTTACGTTTCAATAATGAATCAGAAAAGTGTACCAAAATGGGAATATATTAACCATTGGCATAAGTAGAGCCCTGGGGTCTTAATTGCTTTGCTGTAAATGTGTTTTTTCTATAAGTGCCTCAGGGACTTTTTCGAGTGCGGCTCGCATGATAGCTCAGGGGTTAAGAGTGTTTTCCTCCATTTCTACTCCCGTTTCCTTTGATATTCATTCTAAATGTGAAAACACGATTCATGTTTTATAAAGATCTCGGTCTCTCTTTCTTCAAATCCATACACACCGCTCTCTGTTGATAAAAGGATGGTTCCCACAGGATACAAGTGTATTATTTCTAAGCCCATAAATATGCCAACGGGGCTATTCACGTTCCACTACCAAAGGTACGCAAAGGTTTTTTAAATGTTTATTCAGGGAATTCCTCAACGTGTTTTTAGAAAGGAAAAAAGTAGCAGATTCATAAATGTAACAGAGACTATGGTATCAGCCGCCAGAAGGTCAAGAGAAAACAAACTCCCAAGAACTTCTCTGATTGGATAATTCTCTTTGGAGATATATTTTTAATTTGACTAATAATTACTGCAGTCGCAGTATGTTTAATTTGGTGAAATATTACTGCATTCGCCGCACCCTGGTATATTTTTCCTTGCCTCTCGGTTGTCTTTTGATTCATGTCCATATCTGCATTCCCATAACGCAGTCATTAACATATTGGCCCAGATTTACCAAATATTCAAGCAGCATAATTCAGCATTGAAAAATGCTGGGCTGGGTGAGAATGAGAGAGCAGGAGAGCCCATATTTACCGAAATATGTCTCTCTCTTCCACCTCTTCCTAGCTCCAGAGCTGATTTCAGCGGCCCTGAGCCCCCCTTCCCCCACACACACACACACCTTTGCGCAATATTTCAAGGGTGTGTATGTGAGCCTAGCATACATTTTGTACTGGAAGGGTACCATTCCATTACAAAATACTATCCGTAGGCACTCTCTAAAACTTTTCCTACGTTGTGGCGCTGAACAGTGCAGCACGCAGGCAATCGGAAAAGAAAAGAGAAATGAAAACATTTCTCCTTTTAATGCCTGCTTTCACATAGTGCTAGGTTTTGGCGCAAAACCCTGTCTACTATTGTTTGCAGATGGGGGTTTGCATCATAAGGCATAGGTGGTTGCATGGGATTGCCCAAGTACCACTCTGTAACACCCCCTTGGAGCTAAGTGGGGCGCACTGCTTTGCGTTACGTTTCGTTTTCTTTGTCTAGCACAAGTTTTGCCCTGGAAGGTAAATGGGTAAAAAAGGCTAAACACCGATTTGAGTCACATTTGTGACACAAGCACTGCATAAAATCTTAGTAAATATACCTCACAGTTTGGCCACTCGTAAAAGATTTAAGACCTTGAGTTCTGTGTGATATAAAGCAAAAAATCTCCGCTTAACAAAGGCTTTCTGAAACCATCATTAACTGGAAATGAAGAAGCCAGGACCTTGTGCTCTTTCCTTCTCTATCACACTGGCAGTTCTTTGAGTAACCTTGTGCCATTCTTTCATCTTCAGTGACAATTGAAAATAGAAAATACATTCCAGTGGCGTAACAAAACCTGTGAGGGGGGGGGGGGGGCTGTAAAGTACATCCGGGGAACCCCGACCCAGTTAGGAGTTCTCAGGGTGGCGCCATGCACAGTGTACTGTGCTGATGGGGTCCCTGGAGCTTAGAGCTCGCCCACACTGCAGGGGCTTCGAGGGCTATTGTTACACCAGTAATACCTACTAGTTTCAGAGAATTACCGTTTGTAATTAGAAACAGCAGTGTAAGTATCTGCAAAAATAATTTTTATAGAGTACCATTTAGTGATCTCTACATCGTAAGAATAACCACGTGCATCAGTTTGTCCCTTCAACAGCCTTCTATATACTGCCGAACGGGAAACTGAAAAGGCAGCAGAGACAGTGGCAGAGATACCAAAGGGCAAGCCAGGGATACAAGCTTTTCTCACTGACTACCTCAAATTGATTCATGCTCGAGAGGACATCAGGATAATGGACAGTGACAATTTTATTAGCAAATCGAGAATATTTAACAGACGAAAAGGGAGAATATTATACAGGAGACTAGTATTTTTATTTTGGATATCGAAAAATGAACAATAGGATGCAATAACTCAGACAAACAGTAACCAAAAGTTGAAAAGGACTGGATTTCCTAAATATTCCACCAAACATTTATTGCCCAGGACGGTCACATGTGTTAAATTCTTTTCACTACACATGAGCAGATAACCATGTAGTCGGTGCCCCGGTGTGTGGCACAGGTGTTGTGCTTTTTTGTAGTTAGGTGTTTTATAACTCATTAAAGTCCCACACTGCATGGCAGGGAGAATCACGAGTCTAGCAAGCATGCTGCATCACAAGCGTGTGGCAAGTGTGGAGGGAGGCCAGCCAGCCGTGCATGGCATCACCCTGGAAAGCTTTGTTCAATTAACATGTTTTTCTAACTCTTCTAAGATGGTTATTCTATTACATAATAACCTATTAATGAGCCTTTTGGGATTTACTCTCTTATAGCGAATGTTCTACATTTCAAAGGAAAACAAGTGATTGGCAGGAGCAAGACTGATCTGCATATGGTTGCTTCCTTTATCGCGTGGCACAGTGAGCTGAAAAATAATGGGCAGGAATGTGGCCCAGAGCCCCAACAGGTGTTGGGCTTAATTCAACAATTCTACACATCACTTTTTTATCTTTGTCAGTGTAATGCCCTAAATGTAACATGTATGACCAGATGTGGATTGGTGGATCATGGTGCACTTCATTGATGAGGATGAAGAAGGATGAAACTAGCTTGGGATTCCTTGAAATTCTTTTTCAGTGCAGATCTGACCTGACTGATTGAGCTGGACTGTTCCTGTTGAAGCAGGGCAAAGGGTGATTTGTTTATGTTTCCTCCATGTCTACACCTGCCAAATGAGCTGAAAAACAATGGCCTCCAATTCAGCCCAGATTTATTAATAGTAACAGAGGTCATCTGACACAGACACCATGGGCCTCATTTACAATGCCTGTGGTGCAGTGCCACGCAGCAAGTGCCTTGTTGTGTCGCCCTGTGCCACTGGGAAAGGGCAGAAATGTACCATATCTACAAGATACAGTACATTTCTGTTCTCTCAATCTGCACTGGTGCACAAATTGCTACTTAGCGCCAACACAGGCACCCTTGCACCATGGTGCAAGGATGCCTGTGTTGCAGAGATGATTGTTTTTGTGCAGGAAGAGAAACCTTCCTACACAAAAAAAGATCACAAAAGGTGTTTTCCTCTTTCTATGTGTGCTGCAGAATACAGCACACATAGAGGAATAAACAGGGAGAAATAAAGATATTCCTCCCTGTTGAGTCATTCTAACGCCAGCCCTGAGGTGGCATAGGAATCTGATGCATTCCTGGACTTGTAAATCTGGGAATGCATCAGATTCCTTCTGGTTCCATAGGTGCTGCATGGGAAAACCCTAAGCAACAGTCATTGAACTCCCCTTTCATGTAGTGTTATGCCTGAAAGGGGTCCATATTTACAAGGCCATAAAAAGCCACACAAGGTGGCTTTGCATGGGCTTGTAAATATGGGCCAGCACACTGTGCCACTGGAGCATTTCAAAATGTTGCATCAGTGGCACAGTGTGCCGCTAGTGCCCAATATGTGTGACAAGTTTGGCCAGGAAAACGTGGGTCCCATGGCTTACAATACCACAGGAATCAAGCTGCACCTCACTAAAGGAGACCCCTCAATGCTGATACCAATCTGGGACTACTTGTGTTCTCATTCAGAAGGGACTTTGCTAGGTATTTGGGGCAGAACTATTCCTAATGGTGCAGAGAATCAGCTAATTTGCAAATAATTGCCTTTCTGAAGGGGCACAGTGAGCATAAAAGAATGATGGACAGGAATGTAGCCCAGACTAATTACCAATGTAAAGACTAGTTCAAGTATTTAATTACCCACGTGTCTTTTGGTTTTCTCTGTCTTTCAATAGGGCATCATCAAGTTCTGGAACCCAAGGTCATGTGCCTTATAAGTCCAAAACCTTTTTCAAATGTGGGAATAATGAGTTTAACAACGAGAAATGCACATTTTCTCCATTTGTGTGCCCTATATTTAAGGGTGAAAAAGACACATGGACACTGTAAGGTGTGAGGATGAATTAAAAAGGGTAAACACCAATTTGCAAAGGTGAGTTCCCATTCAGCAGTTAAGGACAGCAAAACAGCTTAGGGAAATTATAATGTAGGAATCAAGGGGCATATTTATACTTTTTGACGCAAAACTGAACCAATGCAGTTTTACGTCAAAAAGTTTAATGCCAGCTAACGGCATTTCTTAGTGCCACCCATGCATCAAATTTATACTTTGACACTCTGTGGCGCAAACCACTGGTTAGAGTAATTTTGTTTTACTCAAACCATTGCGCCACATTGTAAAGAAAAACAACGTTAATGTGGCAAAAATGACTTTAATCCGGTTTACAACGTTGCAAACCGGATAGGTGCCCTTTTTTGCCACAATAGCATTAAAAAGCAGCGCAAATACAACAAAATATGCAAAGGAGCCCCAAAATGGATTCCAGAAGCCATGAGAGACCCCAGGAAGACTACAACCAACCAGAAACCAGACAAGACCCAGGAGAGGGAGAAGAAGAAAAGAAAGTGCCTGTTCAGTGCAGAGGAGCATGAAATACCAGGGAAAGAGGTGACGGAACACCAGCACCAACTTTTTGTCACCTCTAAATTGCCAATTGGGAGGAGAGAGGCTATTTGGCAACAAATTGTCGATAAGATCAACAGTGTGGCAGAAGTATGAAGAACAGTCACTGAGTGCAAGAAACGCTGGCATAACTGCAGGTGCAGGTCCAAGGAAAAGATGGCAAGGAACAGGAAGGCAGCACTGCAGACTGGAGGTGGGAGTCCAGCACTGCAGGAGGCTCTGGACCACATGGAGTAGATGGTGGCAGCCATCATCCCTGAGTAGATCGTCACAGGGATTCAAGGACAAGACAGTGCAGACTACCAGGAAACCACACAGTTGCATGGGGGACAAAAATGCCTAAATGTTAACTGCAAGCAGGGGGGGGACATACCTACTACACAATGCATGTCAGCCATGATAATCAGGTAGTGGAAAGGACAAAGGGGCATGGCACAGGTGCATGGGCTGTGCAGGGGAAACCTGGGGCACAGCACAACACTACACCAACAACCTTTGCATGGGAGTACTCTGCCATGCCAAGGATGTTGGAAAGGCAAAGCCAGTCCAGGAGGGTAGGGTACAACGTAAAACTGGCCTCCTGCCACACGACAACTGGTATTGTTGCTACATGAACTAGGTCTCAATTTCCAGTCTCAGGCCATATCCACAAGTGGTATTTACCATTGACAACAGTTGCCACTACCACCTGTGATGCGGGTGCAGGTCAAGTAGCCAATGGCAGTTATGTGCCCATGGATCAAACACACCCAAAATAGAGGGTTAAGGATGACAACGTTATCAGTTCCCTGTAATTACTAACAATGTGCAAATCCTGTCAAATGTTCATTTCAATAGGTGCTATAAACATCAGGTATTGTTAGTAACATTATGAGGTACACAGCAGTAATGTCATACCCATGCTGCACATTTCAGGGTCTACCCTGTGCCTGTGTTACAATAGCTGCAATGCCACCATGTAACATCTCAAGTTTCATAGTGCTAAGACAACAGCATTGAGGGGGAGGACATATGTGTGTAGCTAGTGAAACACCCTCGCACAGACATAAGAGGAAATGTAACACCGCTAGGACCATCAGTGCAATCCAGTGTAGCACACATTCCCTAACATCAGCAGTACACTACCATTGCTGACACCTTTATTGTGCCAGCCCAATGCTATACATAGTATATACTAGGTCTAGGCAACATATAGGTGGATGTGAAATATCTGAGACTGGGTCAGTTCCAGATTGTGCCATCAGAACAGCCACAGCTTGTGCAAGGCCACACCATGATAATGGAAGTAGACGAAGGGTTGAGTAGTACAAGAAGGTGGCAACATTCAATTTGGACAGAACCTACACCTAGAGGATGTGACGCAGACAATTCAACAAACTTCCCACAATACATGTAACATACAGATGGGGCATAGGTCTGGGACACTGCTAATCTTAATGCCAGGAACAATGAACAGGAACCAAGATCACAATGTGCAACTAATAGGAAGTCAGGAACATCACATTACAAATGCCACAACACAGACACACTAATTGTACAATATCTCATTGCAGAGGACAATGGCTCTCTTGGGGATATGCCTTTCCTGGACTTCCCTGATGACATGGATGACGAGCTGACAAACATTAGCCAGCAGACCCTCCAAGAACCCTCCAGACCCCTCCTTCAGTCGCAAGGAGGAGCACAGAAGTAGCAGCCATCACAGAGAACCCACCCACCACCCCAATAGTACGACCTGCCAGCTCCAACCCAGCTGAGGACACTGAGGACACTGGTACAACGTTTGAGAGGACTGTAGTTGGAGTACAGCGGGAGCTGGCCACGGAGGTGTGGGTGGGGATGCAAAATATGGCAGCCAGCCTTGAGGGGATGCATTCGTGCATGATGTCATCTGCAGAACAGGCAGCAGCCATGCAAGCACTAACATCCATCCTGAAAGGACTACAACAAAGTGTAATCGAATTCACCACTACAGTAAGGGAGTTGCCACAACACCTGGCACCCCAAACCTTTCACTGCGTGCACGAATGAAATCATGACCCCCTCAGGGCCGACCTGGCTGCCTACCACAGTGATGTAGCTGCTATACTCAAGAACCAGCAGCTCCTCCTTGCTGCAGTAAAGCCCTTCATAGCCCCACAGTTGACAGCTACCGGGATTTCTGACTCCACGTCTTGTGTGTTGCCCCTTCAAACCCACCACCATCAAGGGCAGAAGAGACGACACATACATCAGAAGATGAAGACGTGAAACAGATCACCTTCACCCATAGGAGTACCCGGTAGCACCAGTCCATGCCACATGGGCACTGATTTCCTATGTCCTGTGCCTGTTAGCATGCCAGTCTTGCTACAGTTGATCACATGCATTGTTCTCCAGCACACTGTTTACCTTGACACTATGCTCCGTGATTGTCTCTCACTACCTCATTGGCAATTCATGTTCCTCTGCACTGTATGACACTTCACCCGAGCATGTCCAGTGACATGTCCCATTGTACTTGTGTAGCATCACAATAGAAGGCGTCACACTAATGGACTCACAATCCTGGACCATGTAATTGCTGCACTACAGCACTTTTAAATAAATAGCACTTACACAACCACTTTGTCTTTGTGTAATGTGACACATCAACTGTGTAGGAGGTTAGTGATGTATGTCACATGTCAGTCGCCATAGAATTTCAATACAACTGCGTTGAAAGACTGTGGGCTGTTAACTATGCACTGGGGTCTGGTTTGTATCATCATCTGCACTTCCTGAAGCTTATTTCTGAAGTAAATTGAAAACTAATAGAATAATTATGTGTTGGACTGAAAAGGTCCGCTTCAAGGTATGTATAAGCTGAAAATCAATGTGTACAAACATTCCCTTCAAGACAATCTTTATGTATGTGACATCTGACTATAAACTTTCATCACACACACACACCATACAGCAGGAATGGATGTGTACGAGTGTATGGACAATTATGTAACCTGGGAGTACAATGTAATAAATGATAGGTGTGAGTTATGTATACAATACTACATAAGATTTTCTTTTCAGGGTTCACATGAACATCAGGCTGCAGGCAGAGGTACCACAGTGCCCAAGATTCCAAATCAGGTCTCAAACAATTACAGATTTAAAACACACATCCAAACTTCACAACACATTGGGAACCATAGTAATCTTTAGTGATGGGTGCAATGGATGGCAGATGAATTGAGAAGTAGCTTTGGTGTAGCTGCCAATGTGACAGATCATTAGGAATTGTGAATAACCATGTCAATAATGGGATTCCGATGCTGGATGGTACACAAATGCAAATACTAAATTTAAACTGTTCAAGCATGCCAAGGCCCTGATCCCGAAGCATATGACACATACTGTAAAGGAGTACCTAAATATTTATTTAAAAGTAAAAAAGGATAATAAAACTAGGGGAAACACCTTAACTAACCTAACCTATCCTAACTACACATTACCCACACTGGCGCTAACTACCTTAATCTAAACGTACCTATCACATTTAACGAAACACTCTAAACATCAACCCCCCACACCCCTTGTATGACGGGACACATGTAGGACAACATATACTGACCTAAACACCTAAACACATACAATCTTATCCTAAACAAATATATATATATTTTGGTATTCATTTTTGATGTATATATATATATATATGTATATATATATATTTTTTTTATACACATAAACCGCAACATCATCCCCCACCCACCCACAAAACAACACATGTAATAATATAACCACCTCCACCCCAACCCACTTATACAACTAAACTAACAGCCTACTCTAACCTAACACTAACCCCCCTATACTCACTAAATATAAGAACCAGGAAAGAGGAGAGAGGGAAGGGAATCATTGCTGAGGGTCCAAAAGTTACAAATTTGCCCTCTGCAGAACCTTCTTTATACCCCACAGTCTCCTGCTATTGCGGGACCCCTCCTGCTGCAGCCTGTCCATCCTGTGCAACATCCATTGCATGTCAAGTCTCATTGCTTGGAATTTTGCATTGTCTCTCACTGGAGCTGGGTTTGTCTGTGTACCACTAGTGGATGGCATTGCTGGTGCCGGTGCCGTGCTTGGAGTGGGAGGTGAAGGAGCTGCTGTCTGTGGTCCTGGAGCTGACGAGGTTGACGGACCTGAAACAGTGGCTGTCATCTTTTGGGCGACTGTGGTCTGAGCGGTTGTGCTGGTGGTGTTGGCTGTTGTGGGCAAGGATGGCCCTCCTTGGGCAAATGCCCTCTAGACCCCTGTGGCTCTCTCCTGGCATTAACGCCGTGCCATATTGCGGAACCCAGACTCCACATCTAGTATGTCGCGGTAACACATTGCCTGCCTCTGGAATTCCCTGATCTTCTGGGCATTTATGTTGGCAGCTGCAAAAATAGAGAAAGCCAAACATTAGTGACATCATTGTGTGATACATCTACAGATGATAATGCAACACTTCCTCAAAAATAGCTGAAACAGTCCAAATCACAGTACATATCATAGAATGTCCCTGAGGAATGATAGGCCAACGCAGCCTACACATCTACTATCTAACAGCACAGCAATCCTCAAAAAGGTGTGTGCCTACTTACATGATCTGTGCATCATTGTTCTGCCATTAGTCACATAACAAATGCTGTAAGTACTCCACACGTGAGAGGCCAACTAATGACTATCTTCTGGATGACAATCAAGGCCCACAATATCTGTGATTTGTAAATGGAATTGCCTGGACGGTATGCAGTTGCTAATCATGAGGGGCTATCATACGTTTGAACAAATGAATGTTGGAATTACATGTCTGTCTTCTACACTGGGATGCTCACACCTAGGTACACATATTTCATTACCCTAACCCTCTGCCTCAGGGGATGATGGACATGCAACACATACTTTCAAACATCAAGGACAGAAGGAAGCTTTGGATAGCTGTTCTTGGGTTTAGGCAGTTCACCACAGGTAAGGAGGGCTGCCAACTAGGATTGACTCAAACATTGGACAATCACATCCACATTTATGTTCCTAATTGCGGACAATTGTCAACATCATTTGATCTCACTAATACCTTTTAAAAAACAAGCACATAGATGCAAGCAGCCATCTGGCCTTGAGCTGCATGCACACCTATGACATTCCACTCAAGTGCCACATAAATGTAGCACAACATTTGGAGCTAGATGCTGCTAGGACATCAAACATACAGTCCAACATGTTCATTAATTAACAGGGAGGCTCAAGTCTGTGGGTAATACTTCGGCATCACTGGTCTGTGTGAATCAGGGTATGACATGTTGACTAAATCATGAAAAAGGCCACCTCCAAATTTTTCATTGGCATAAATGTAGCTACAAATATCACCCTGTTCACCTGCCCATGCCTATAGGGCAGCACTAGAATCCCAAAATATGACTCTCCGGCATTGATTGTCCAACTCAAACATGGAACAAAATGTCAAACTCCAGGCAAGTCACATATCAGATCATGTGCCAGTACATCATACCTTGCAATGTGTCCAACACACAAGTCAGTCACACAACAGCTGCAAACACAACACAGAACAAATATATAAACACTTACTGGATGTGTCTGGGTCCGCAAATCGAGCCACTTCTCCAATTGTGTAGAGGGCTGGTCCACCTGTAAAACCTGGAAGGGTGAATTGTGCTCAATGTCTGCTCAGTGTACAAAACTTGGAACAACAAATCACTGTGTGTGACATTTTATATGATAGAGCAGCACCTCAGGCATGTACACACCCCAACAGACATACTACTGCAAACATGTATTGACCCTGTCACTCCAGTGAGTGATAGACACACATACGCACACATGCCCTGGCCCTAACAATTATGTCATGCCAAACATGATTACTCAATTTTGTGCAGAATTATTTCTAGAGGGTACTCCATTTCTTCATTTGTTGTTATGAGAGACATGCAAAGCCACATTCCTGGTGCACTGCAATATCAGTCACTCAGGTATTGTGGCTTGTGAATCAAGGGGCAATGAGTTACTGTGTGATGCTCATTTGGGTTGAGTTTAGTTCCGGAATTATTGTGTTTTCTATGGTCCCTTACATGTGTACCTGTGTTGTATGTAGGTTACATATGCCACATTGGAAATTTACCCAGAGCCGTATATGCCCCCTATGACACCATTGTGACAGGGATCCTGTCTGTTACTTGATGAAAATGTTACGATAATCATGGATTGGCCATTTATCTATATCAATACCACAAAGAAATATATGCTGACAGTGTCTAATTTGATCATCCGTGACAGAATGCATGGGCGCAGGTGTAGTCATTGCACCTGAAATGTGTGACTCAGGGCCCTGTGTACCTAAATCAGGTATATGTATATCACAGTTAGCCACATTCATTATCTTACATTTGCCAAGTTGGGTGATCAGTGGTTATAGAACGAACGGACACTGTCCCCTAATTGAAACATGGTTTAGCAAATGTCGTACTTTGGCAATCTTGATGAGGTAGGTCTCAATTTGTGTGAACCTTGGGAATTGCAGCACTCACAGGAATGGAATGCTGGCTTGCTGATCTTAGCATACACCCACGTCTGTGATAGCCTTCATACTGAGAACTTAACAATTGTATATATGCTGCACTGGATCAGCAGGGGTGTGCCAAACGTAAACTAGCAAACTATTTTGTCACTTTAAATGTATGATGGAAGCAGTCAGGGGTCCCTTGCATAGCATCATGCAAATACATAATTTGTGACCATGCATTCACAAATTTCAAGGATCCCATGATGACCCAATAACTTTAGAAAATTGCTTGGCTAGAAAGTGACACAGATGGCGAGTGCATCAGCTCTGTACCAGCAATTGTACCCAAGGCAAAATAAAACACAAAGGATTTTTTTTTTTTTTTATGTGTACCATTTGCTTCATTGTTTTTACGCTACAACTATGGAAAGTAGCACAAAAAGTCTAGATATTATCAAGTGTGCATTGCTTTGGCATCCACAATCAATTTAAATGCTGCACAAGCCATGTAAAAATATCAGCCTGAGATGTTACCAGAGGTTAGGAAGATCTTTGTACGTATGACCATGAATACAGTTCAGACATGTATTCAAAATAATTGGGGACTACAGTCGTTCCTTGCATTAGAATGTGAAATACATCTCATTCCTGGTACACTCACAGGCCATTTATAATACTTTTGTTTGTGCCGCATTACCATCATCTATTGACGTCAAAGCAGCACTAATTTACAAGATCAAGTTGTCTTTTGTAAGTTTGTGCAGCTTTTGCGTTAACAAATGACAGTAATGCGTAGCAAATATTATATAATTTAGGGCCACTGTATGTCCAACTTGCATTCCACATGTCCACAAACATTGCATGCAGCATGTCCCAAAATCTGCGACTGTCACTACAGAGCATTTTACTGTACAAAATAGTCTGATTTGTACTCACCAACAGGGCCACCAATCACCACACCCAGGAGGTCCAGCAGGTCTTGCTCCCTGGCCACAAGGTCAGCCCAGAGATGTTTTAGTTGGTGGTCGTTGCGCTGGCTGTTGAACACTCTCTTTAGGTGGAACTGCAACTTGGACAACCTGAGCCTCCTCGCCGCGGTGTGATACCCCTGTATCAGCTTGCCACCATCTTCTAACATCAGGGGGAGGATGTGGCACACCAGCCAAATGAGAGCCCCCAACTTCTCCTCACCCATTCTCCCCAGACGTGGGCTTCCCAGCATCACAAAAATAATAGGGATAGGAAAGAGAAAACAGGGAAATACAGGGAAAGGAGGTATGAAAATGAAACTTAAAGAACCCACAAAAACCCAACAATACCCCAACTAACGATACCCTCTACACATGCCCAACAGTACAAAGACAAAATTAGACACAAAAAATGACAAAAACACACTTACACTGATTTACAGAGACAATTACAAAAACAACAGATGACAATTGAAATGGCACACAGGAGACAAAAGCACAATTTGGACAGAAACAACTCTCAACACAGACACACAGTCTAGAAGAATTACAGACTGCAAAGTGAAAGTGAAAGTACACCCACTGTACCATTTCTGTAAACAGTATATCCTATTACATCACTTCCTGTCTCAAATGCAGTGAGTTTTTATTATGATGCGTGTAACTTTATGACGCTTATGGGCTTTGCGTCAATATTTTTTTACACATATGCTTACAAATTCCCCCCCATTCAAGGATCAATATATTTTTTATTGATAACCTATTTTATGGGGTGCAGTGTTGGAATTAACGCTAGAGACCAATCAATGTATAATGGCTGTGAGCGTCATTTTTTATCGCAACTGCTCCAGTTTTTGATGCATATGCGTCTCTTAGGATGTTTTTGCATCAAAATATCTCTCTTTAACTGTGTTTGTGTCATTTTTCTCATTTTTTACATACATGAAGGGTATACCTACACAAAGATAGGCTGTTAGGGCCTGCTGTGTGTGTTCTAGTGTTTGGGCACATGTGGCAGACCACACTACTGCGGACCATAATACTCACATTGCTGTTCCGGATTAGCACTCTTAACTGCCGCAACAGCAACCAAAACATTTTGAATTAAAATTGGTAATCCCTAGTTTGAGCAGGTGGTGCATCAATAGAGTATAGCAAGGCTACACAACTTAAAGAATTCACTCATGGCCTGTGTGTTTATGTCTGTGAATTGGCTATTTCATTTGTTGTTGGGCCTCCTTGTGAACGTCAAAAGACGTGTTTTGCATAATGTGCTTATATGCATGTGTTGTAATTGTGTATAACCATCAGATGCCATTCATTGACGTACATCAGTCTTGATATGTGTTTGTCATATCTGTTGCGTCTTATGCTGTGGGAACTTCCCTGACTTTGGGGACAAAACATCTCCCATGACAAATCATACACAGGATAGATAGAGGACGGTTGATAATGACAATGTTACAAATGTAAGCCATCACATGTAATGGAATGTTGGATACCATTTCATGGTCACTTGTGTGTATACTACCCATAAGTCAGGCATTTGAACATGCTAGGTAGGTACAGTGTTTGTGACACAGAGTCCCAACTCCAATCCAAAAAAGTTATGGTACACCACAGTTTGAGTGATGTAAATGACCTATGTTTCTCCTGTGGCTATGGAGCACCAGCAGACCATGCTGCATGTATTCATATATGTCCTATGGTTCAGTGCACAAAAGTGTCCAGTTCAAGTGTGTGGCCATGTGTACCCTGTCTCAGTATTGGCCTCCATGTTGTCACAGTTAAGTGCAGGTCTAGTCATGAGTCTCTGGAGCCATTCCCTGAATTAACTGAGTATCCTTCAAACAGATTTGAACTAATGCCAAAGAACAACTAACAACACACATGGGTATAGTCCAGCTATGGCACTGCAGAACTCTAATGACAACAGGGCAACCTTGGTGTGCTTAAAAATGTTATGGTTCAGTAGTAGGAAACAGGCATGTTTCATTTCAACATTTGTACACAGGGTGGCCTATAAAACGTCCCGCTGCAACAGGGAACATCAGTTCCTCTGTGCTGATTAATCTCACAGCTAGTCACCACGTAAGCATCATCAAAAGGTGGTGGCAGAAGTGAATCTGTGTGTGGACCTCAGGGCACAAACATGTTTGGTCCTTACATACACATTGGCAACCCTTGTTTGTTGTGCTGGAGGCACCATACCGAATCCATGCATACAGCCATAGCAGACTGTCACTGTTTGGCACTAATGAATACATGCAAAACCAGACAAGGGATGGGGGCTGGATTAGGCAATTTGAATACATGTCCCAGAACAGGATACGATAAGCAAACTGAATAAACAACACTATATATTAGAGGATTCATCGTAGCCCTAACAGACACAATACCCCAGGAGGAAAGATAGAGCATGGAAAGCAACTATGAGACAAATGTAGCCACAGGGAACCTCTATGGTTAATGCAAAGACAGGACCAGTTAGGCTTACAGGATGCAGGCTCTGTCGGGAACTAACATGAACATAGCAAATACACAGTGAGCAGACCCTGACTGAGAAAAGCTGGAACAACACCGTGGGAACTAAAAACTGTTTTTGTGCTGTGGTCTGCAACGTTACACAATCCCACAATGGCTATGTTACACAAGTGATTTGTACACCTATGCACAACAAGGAGATTCATAAAATGGAAGCTTCTAAGCAGTTCCAGGCAGCAGCAATGGCAGGGCAGGTTCAAATGGTTGGTCTGCATGGAAGTGCTCACAGGTGTGTGCATCTTCAGTCTCTCACAAGTCCTGGCTTTGAGATTCAAGTACAAAGGTTAAGTGGACCTTTCACATGGGAAGCAATGGACAGATGATTACAGGTCTGAGCGACTACCAGGCAGTGTATTATCGGAACTGAAGTCCATGCACACTGATGAACTATGACTATGGCATTCCATACTGAAGAGGGAAGCACACAGGAGTCAGAATGGGAGTCTGAGTGTGTGTAGATGAAGATATTCAGGGCACAGTTAGTCAATTTACAGGGCCCCCTAGAGAAGGGTGGGCAGAGATTGAAAACATGACAGTGGCAGGACTTATTCCATGGGATGGCCTGCGCAGGGCATGTTTAGTGAGCAATGCTTATCATATGTGGGGCACTTGTGCTATACATTTTCTGCTTAGATGGACTCCTTGTCACACATGCTCCTTGCAAAGATAGCTGGTGTCACACTTACTGCTATCAAGGGTCTGGTCATACATCCCTGTAAGCAATGCAATAGCACATCCACTGCCTCATGTATGAGATACTTTTTTTCCCTTATGATTGATGGTGTCTTAGTTGTGTGTCATGTGCTGCAATGGACCATGTTGGCAACATGGATGTGTGTCATAGCTGTGGTCCTCTGATATTGCCCTTCACATGTGAAATAGACAGGATATATGTAATTTACACTGTGTGTGATGTTGGGTATACATTCATACCCATCAAATGTGATGTGGCTTTTTCTGTATCCTAATCTTTATTTCTGCAATGCTCCATGAGGCTAAACTCTGGTTATGATTCTTTGGGATCATGTGATGCATAAAAATTACCCAGAGCATGATTGCGTGATGAAGGTAGGTGTTTAATGACATATGATAACACAGTGGTGATGGTGACTAGAGTTGGAAGAAGTTTTGTACAATGTGTTGTCTCCAACGCAATCCTGTTGCAGTGTTTGGATGGTCCCCCTCATTTTCACAAACAGCATCCTCCTCTTCCTCCTCTTCAGGCATTTGTGGGTCTGGTTCATCTCAGGTGAATATAGGAGGCTGCATCTGGTGATGTCGACGCACTGGAATCTGGACTTCAGGATGCCAAAAGTCCTCTCTACTATGGTGCGTGTCCTCCGATGTGCCTCATTAGAGGCACACTCTGATGCTGTGCTTGGGTTGGCAAATGGGGTCATGAGCCATGGCTGGATCCCGTAACCCTGATCAGCTGAAAGAGAAAATGAGTGTAAATATTTGGATGTTGGTTGCACCTTGATTATCACTTTGCATAGCAGTTGTTATGTTGTGTCATCTGTGACTCATCTGTGTTTGTGTTATTGTCTGGGATCCTAGGCTTCTAGGATGTTCTTTCTACATTGGGTTGTTTAATTATCAAAACTGGTGTTTGGCTGATTGACCTGATATCAGCGGTATATTAGTGAACTTGCAGTTAATTGTGTATCACCCATGCATTATGTCATGTGAAAAAAGTGTCAATGTGCCTTCACTGGGGGTGACATGGTACTTCCACATACAAGATCAATTCCACTCTGGTGGTAACATGGTTGCACTATCTGGCCTGAACATCCCATCTAATGCAACATATGCAATAGTATGTGAAAAACAACAGTGTGGCCCTTTTATTTGGCTAGGTGACAATGTACAACACATCTCCATAAGTTGGCAGCACTGAAGTGTTCACAATTGACACTGCACAATTATCCCATGTGTGACACGTTCTAGGCAAACCTATTTTTGTGCCCTCACCAAGTTGGCTCATGTGCAAACATGTACCTACCCTACTGAACCTGCTCCAGGTAAGCTGGCTAACTTGGTTGTGGGGGTGAAGGTTTAAGTGTCAGAAGGTCCATGTGCCTGTACATCTGTTAGGTATATGTATAATTGTCTCAATCTGTATGCGTAGCAGTGTGCACTTTGCATTAGTGTCACATCAATATGTGTTCATAGCACAGTTCACTTCCTTATTGCTAGCAGGCAATGTCACCCCAGGAGTGATGTGAGATGTTGGTACAGCCTCAATTAATCCATGTCACCTTCATTGGAGTCAGCATCATCATGCTATGTGTCTCTTGGTGTTTGACCTGTAGCACACCCCTTACACAGTACGTATTGCTTGGAAGGGTGTGTGATTGAGTGTTATTGATGTGATATTGAAAGATTCATCTTCCAAGTTGTACTGCCAGTTAAGGCCATGTCATTGTCACTGTGTGGTTTTAAATTGGTCCCTTGTGGCTCTGGAGTGGCATCTGTTGTTATTTGCATCTGCCATTTGTCCATAGGTGTGTATCCCATTGGGCCAGGATATCAAACATGACTAGCAGTGTCACAACCTCAGTGTCTTCCTGGCCACGTTTCAATGTAGTGGTGTATGTGTTGTGTGTCCTACAGGGTTGCTTTGCAGTGTGTAAATGACTATGTTTCTGTACTTACCAACAAGTAGGCCATTTCCATATTGCCCATCCTGGAAGTGTTGATTGATGGTGCTGTGGCGGAAGATGAATGAATTATGTACTCTCCCAGGATACTTTGCCACGATGTTGGTGATCAATCCCCGGTGATCCACAATGGCCTGCAATTTGATGGAGTGTCTGTGCTTCCTGTTGCGGTATAGGTTCTCGGTTGCAGCAGGTGGCACACTCCGCACATGTGTGCAGTCAATGGCACCAAGCACGTGTGGGAAGCCATTGATTTGATAGAAGCCTTGGTTGGTCTCCTGCTGCTTCTGCTATGTGTTGGGGAAGCTGATGTGGTGGAGTGTGAGGGAGATGATGGAATCCAGTACCTTGGGAAGGAAGGCAGAGAATGAGGGCTATGAGATCCCAGCAACCAGGGCACCTGTGGTTTGAAAAGAGCCACTTGCCAACATGTGCAGGACAGCTAGCAGCTTGGTCTCTAGTGGAATTATGTGGGGTGTCTGCAAGCTGGGTGCCAACTGTGGCTAAATGTGGCGCAGCAGCTGCTGTATGGCTTGCCAGTTTAGTCTGTACCTCTGGATGATGTCATGTTCCCTGAGGCCCTGAAGGGTTGTCCTGGTCCAGAATATTCTCTCCTGTCTTCGGCGTTGCCTTTGGGGTCCCTGTTGGTGTGGTGGAAGCTGCTGCTGTTGCTCCTGTGCTCTGCGTCTTCGTGCATGCTGGATGAATAGCACCTCCATGTCTTCCTTTTGGAGCTTTGATGTTGCTTCTGTGGGTTTTCCTTAAGTACTGGTGTGTTTGCCCCATTTTAATGCCTGCCCTGACCCAGGCATTAATTTTTTACTCAAATCGGGATGTGCGCCATTTTCTGACTCCGCCTCCCAGGCGTGCGGCATTTTTTCGTGGTTGGATTAATATGGAGCACGGGTGTTTAAGTAATTTTTTGGACGGGAACGCCTACCTTGCATCTCATTAATGCAAGGCGGTTTCACGCATCCAGAAAATGGCGCACAATGAGATATTTTGACGTTAGCGGGGTCTACTGTCAAAGTATAAATATGGTGTTAGTTTTGCTCCAAATTTGTGTCAAAAACATATGCAAATCCGGCGCAAGCAGAATATAAATATGGGTCCAAGTATATAGAATATTAAACTTTTTTTTACTAAGAAATAGCAGATATTTTGTTGCAATTTTCTCTGGCTGCCTAATTCCACTAATTCAAACACAGTACAAGAACAACAATACCTCTAAAACAGACTTTAAAAAGAAAACAACCTTATGCATTTTAATACTTGTAAAAAACCAACACAATACATAGTGCTTGTTAACAAGTGAGAGTACCGTGTTACGTGTCTTACTGGATTAATTGCCAGGACTACCACAGAGTGAATAACATCATTCATACCAAGTAACCATATAAATCATGGACACTAGTAACCCAGAACCCCACTTGGTAATGTCAACTCTCTTACATAATAATGCTCTGTTTACCATTGTCTGTGAATCACCAGGGTCTGATTCCATATCTGAGCCTCTATGCTCATTGAAAGAGTCCAACATTGCCCCCCAGCTACAAAGTTCTCTGCAACCCTGTCATCAGTGCAAGAAAGTCTCAGGTGTTCCTCCTCTGCAAATCCTCACTCCAGAACACCCTTGAGGCCTCACTTGGAATCCGATATCCTATCCACCCAATAGCTATTTAGTCACTTAGCAAGAAGAATTGATAACTGTAGGAGCTTATATGAGGACCTGCGTCCCTTCAGCTTCACCACCAAGAGGTATTCTCCAGGAGTCACAGAGATAACAATTCCCACTGTCCCGGGGCACCACCTCTTTCCAGAAGATACATACCCCTGCACACTGACACACCAGATGTATGAATTAAGCACCCTCCTCCCCACAATGTGCACACCTCATCGCCCTGCCAGGGTCAATCTTGTTGAGACGGGCCGGTGTTTTTTAATGTCTGGAAAAAAATTGTCATGCGGAGGGAATAGCGCATTTTGTACCAAGTATAGATGCCGTGGGAGGAAGACCATTTTATCAACGGCCATTCGCCTCATGACCCACAGGGGCAGCGTGTTCCAGAATTGGGCCAAACTAGCTAGACCCAGCACCTCCCTATCTACTTTGATGCATTGATGATCTGCTGCTGTCCTGGTGATCATAACACAGAGTACTGGAAGCTTTCCCATCTAATGCCCAAATCAGCCAACTTGTTCTGTGGCAACATGGCAAGTCTCCTCAAAGGAAATAGCAGTGTTTTCCAAATGGTCACATGCAGGCCAGACACTCACCCAAGGTTCTCCAAGTGTCGCAAGAAGGTACCACCTCAGCAAGTATGTGGGAAAATACAAGTGCATAAGCATATAATGAGATTATGTGATTCAATTCTCCCACCCATATGCCCCAGGGCTCCAGCTCTCTACACTATAAAATGGCCAGGGGCTGAAGCACCAGAGCAAATAGGAGTAGCTAGAGGGAGAATCCCTTCCAGGCATTCTGCTCCACTGTCAAGGCCTCCAAAACCTCCCCCAGACCTTGACGCAGGCCAGGGAGCTAGTATTAAGCAATTGCTTCCATTCTCAGGCGACTGGACTGAACCCCATCTCCCTAAGAACCGTCATGAGATGGCTCCACCCAATCATGTGGAACACCTTCTCAATGTCGAGCGACAATAGTGTTAGATTCGAGTTCGACCCTGCAGTCTCATGTAGCACATGTGTTATACACCTCAGATTAAGAGCTGTGCTGCACGAGGACTTAAACCACATTAGTCCTCATGGACAGATCATGTACTTCTCCCTGAAGCTGCATTGCCAACATTTTGCAGATAGCTTTAACATTAGAATTGATCATAGTGAGTATCTGTATGAAGAGGGAGGAGTATGCTCTCACACATAGCCGGGGTCAGGATTCTGAGTTTCCATGCTTCTGAAGTGATAAAAATTGGTAAGAAAGCCATCACCTCCCAGGGCCTTACACCTAGTTCTAAGCTAAGATCTCTTGCTAGCGTTTTAGTATCCATGCCAAAAGTCGACCAGAGTTATCCCCTTTCCTGTGTAAATGTTGTCGATAAGATGAGAGTGCATGTCTATTGAGGTAATGCCACAGTTTCTGTAAGTCACCTTGGGTGTGCATAACTTCTCCTCTTATGGCAGCTGATCCTCCTCTTTGAAGAGTTGCTAAGCTCTGTTCCCGACACTCGATGTCGCAACAAGCTGTCGCAGGACCCAAGATGTCATCCCAATATAGACACCCTGTAGGACAGCCTTAAGGACCTCCCATCCCATAACCCTTGATTCAGTAGATCCCCAGTTACCATCTAAGTAATTCTGGAGCACTTCGCCCAGGCTCTCCCAGCAGGCTACTTCTACTAGGAGATCGGGAGGCATGGGCTAGTGCTGCGTAGCACAGGCAACACTTTCCCAACACAGATGAAGCAACACTGATCCATGGTCAGATCTCCTCTGATGATTTACCCTCTGTAGAGTCCCAGGGTCCATTCCTGTAATGAGGAGTCTGCCAAGGCAGCTGTATGTGCAGTGTATCAATGAGTGGCAAGTGTATCCATGCAACTGTGTTTGAAGAGTGTGCAGCAATCGAGCAATCTGAGATTTTGCATGACTCAGGCAAGGTACTCTGCCATCTGTGGTTTCGTACCCAGCCGTGGCGGGTGGTGATCCCAGTTCCTATCCAGAATACAATTAAAGTCTCCTACCCATATGATAGGGGAACCTACACTGTCTTCAAGTAACCCCTGCATCATGTGAATAAATTGCCATCTAGTGTGCCTTCCAAGAGTATATTATGTTGCTCCACATCTGCCTCACTATACACATGATGAAACAGCACCCCAAGGGCAATTTAGCTTGCAACCCCCTGGCATAGGAGGACTAGGTCTCAGAGTTGACCTCTCCATTTTCTTGCTAATTTTTGGTTCTTCATTGCCCATTACATGTGTTTCCTGTAAACAAACTATTTGGTCCTTATGGCACCAGAGATACGAATGGCCTCTGTATCATTTTGTATAATCCCATAACTGCTGATATTCCATGTGATAATATATATATTGTCAGCCATAAGTGTTTGTAACCCCTACCCAAACCCAGCCCCATCCTCCCTTGGGGAGAGGAGATTGGTATATCAATCCCCCAATAGAATTGGTAACCTCCATACCTGCACATGCACTGCAACAACAAACATTATTCCTGCAAATGTAAGGAAAGAAAACAATCAATAACCTACCCTCTTACCCCAGATAACCAGCTAAGAAACAACCTAATATACTGCTCATCCATATGTAGTCAAGCTGCCAGGACCCACAGCCTAAACCTACTACCAAAATGGTGGCCTACCAGTCAACATGGAGAGGGCTACACACCACCCCACACAGTTCACATTGTCGTGTCAAAAATGTACTGACTTCCAACCCCAGCAAAATTACCCAATAAAATGTAATCAAGACTGCACCCCCCTCCCGGAAGGATCATCCCACCCGTAAAAAAAGGGTTAGTAAAAGGGTGCCAAAAACAGAGGATCAGCACAACATGCAGAACCTAGTCTCCCCCTTCTACAACAAGATCTTCCAATGCTGTAGCCACCACAAGGACCAACTTGGCCCTCTTCAGTCCAGATGTTGTCTCCAGGGAGGCCAGCTTCATAGTTCTGTCCTTCTGTACCACAATTCACTCAAGATCTCTGTTATCAGGACTCTGAAATGTGCTAGCTGCAGACCCCCTTGCAATCTCCTATTTAGGCAGCATGACTCCCTATCTATACGTGTTCCAAATCTCCACAAGCCTACTTTTTCTCTAGCGACCTTGACCCACATGTCCATCCATTTCCACATGTGACTCACAAAAGTAATACTTGCCCCCCCCCCCACGAGATCCCCCCGATCAGACCAGGTGTAGCAGCATGTATTGGAGGTCCATGGAGCGCAACTTGCCTTTGACCTTCAAAAAATGTTTCCAATTGCCTGCTCCTTATAAGTATAGTCTGGATAAATAGATATCTTATGATTCTCAAAGCAGATATTATCAGTCTCCCAAGACTTGCACAGGATGTTATCCTTATAGTTAAGGATATGCTCAATAATGGCCTGTGCTGGTACCCCCAGCTGGGGAGGGATCGACAACACCCAATGCATCCTCTCAATGGCAAAATATGATGGCAGATAAGCTAGGATACCAATAGCCTACTGTTAATGGTAGTTTTCTTGGGATAATAGAGAGAAATAGTGTGCAGAGCAGAGATTGATGGAACATTCTTAGACACCTACAGCTGCACAGATACCAATTGCTCCTCCTTCACATTGAAATCCAGTTGGCTCTTACACTGGTGTCCATGACTTTCATATACTATAACCATTTCTGTACATGAAGAAGAGATTATCAGGGTCATTCATAGGTGCTTAGAACAATGTTGCACCTAAAGAAGGCCTTGGCAACTTCTCCTCCAAGTTCAACGAAGTCATTGATATTACTGGCAAAATACACTGGTGCATGTGTGATTTTCTTGGAAATTGGGTCTCTAGTTGGCAGAGGTATGCAACCTGTCCAAGTAGGGACCGCAAACCTAGCCAGAGTAAGTCAGATACACACCTTATATTAACTTGTGCTCATCCTCTAGTAGCTTGGGACAGGACTGTTAGGCTTAACTTAAGAGGGAATGTGTAAAGTATTTGTGCAACACTTGAATTACAGTAACAGAGTAAAAACACCACAAATAAACTTCACAGCAGTTTTGAAAAATAGAAAGCATTTATCTGAGTAAAACCAGACCAAAGCAACAAAAATCCAATAAGTAGAACTCAAGATCTGAATTATTAAATAATAAACTGCAGTGTAGTTCTTTAGAAGTCAGTAGCACTAAAAGAATGCTTGAGGTGGTGCTAGACAAGGTAAATCCAAAGGTCAGACTGACCGCGATGGAGGGTAGGTCGGCAGCGGTATTCACAAACAGCCCACTGAAAAAGTACCTTTAATGAAGCATGCGTCAACATTGAGGATCGTTTGGAAAGTGATCTGTCGGTTCTGATCCATGCAATCTAGGAGATGCATCAGTGGCGAGTCTCGCAGTTGGGTCCCACATCGGCTTCGAACTCTGTTAAGAGGTATGCAATATGTCATTGTTGAGCTGAGCAGCAATGTCCTCGTAGTCAGGTCTCATGTTGTCATCAAATCAGCAATGCGTCGGCATCGGAGGGCACTGTCTCTGTTCCATTCAGCGCAACAGCTCGGATATGTTGATTCTTGTAGAAAACCAGCTGCAAAACCCACGTCTATGGCCCGGGACTGGATTGGCACCTCAGGCATGTGTAGGACTCACAGATGCCACAGTCCAGCAGCAGGAGCAGAGTTGCAGGCAGTTTTTGATGTCCCTGAGACTTCAAGAATAGGAGTCAAGCCACCAAGCCCCTTGGAGAAACTTGGATTGCAGGATGTAGACAGCAGGTCAAGTACTTCTCACTCCCAAGCAAGAAGCAGCAGGCCAACACGCAAAGCAGGTATTAAAGTGACAGTCCTTCCTACAGCATAGCAATCAGGAGCTGAAGGCCTACATAGCAAAGCAGTCAGCAAAGTGTCAGTCCCTTCCTGCAGCACAGAGGCTCTTTTCCCAGCAGAATGTCCTTAGTTCCAGGATTCAGTGGGGTTTGGAGTCCAGTACTTATACCCAGTTGAGCCTGTAAAGTAAGGGAGGCACCAAAGACAGGCTTTTGAAGTGCACAAGGTTCCCGCCCATCCTTCCATTTCTCGAGATACTCTACAGGGGGTTATGAAGGCATTTCTATGGGGAGAGGCACATACCTGTTTATGTGTGGCAGCCGCCCCCATCTTACCCAGGAAGACCCATCAGCCTTGTGATTGGCCATCAGGATACAAATGCCTCAGTCCTTTGTGTCTTCCTGTCCAGATGGAATGCACAAAGACTAGCTGTCATCCACCCAGATATGTATTCAGATACAGACAGAGGCAAAGAATGGTTTAAGTAAGAAAATGGCAACTTTCTAAAAGTGGCATGCTCAGGCTTACAATTTAAAATTTGACTTCACCCTCAGTTGCTATTTTAAATTGTGACTCCAGAGTCACCAAACTCCAAATTCTATCTTTTCCCAATGGGAAGTTACTCTTAAGTGATTCTTCAAGGTTATTCCAATATTAACTTATGGGAGAGATAGGCCTTGCAGTCGTGAAAAAGGAATTTAATACCTTTTCAATAGTGGGACTTATTAAACTGAAAAGTACAGGTCAACTTTTTAAATACACTGCACTCTGCCCTTGGGGTTACACAGGACCTACCTTAGGGGTGACGTATATGTAAAAAATGGAAGGGTTGGCCTAGTAAATGGGTGCACTTGCAAGGTTGAAATGGCAAAGTAGAACTTCATACACAGGCTCTGCAGTGGCAGGCCTGAGGCATGTTATTTAGGCAACTTAAGTGGGTGGCTCATTCAGTGCTGCAGGGCCACTAGTAGCATTTAATTTAAAGGTGTCTGGTACATAAAGTGCACACTGTTGGGAACTTACAAGTAAATAAAATATTTGCCAATTGTGGACACGTCATTATCACCATGGTTTAGAGTACAGAGCACCCGCACTTTAGCACTGGTCAGCAGTGGTAAAGTACACAGGGGCATATTTATACTCTGTTTGCACCGAATTAGTGTCATTTTTTTTAACTCTAATTTGGTGCAAAACTAACTCCATATTTATACTTTGGTGCTAGACCCCTCTAGCACCAAATTTATGGAGTTAAAGTCATTTTTTGAAAGTGGAGACCTACTTTGCCTTAATGAGATGCAAAAAATGACTCTATGGCCTTAAAGCCATATTTAGGGGCATATTTATACTCTGCGGCATATTTATACTCTGTTTGCACCGAATTAGCGTCATTTTTTTTTACTCTAACTCGGTGCAAATCTAACTCCATATTTATACTTTGGTGCTAGACCCATCTAGCACCAAGGCCCTGATTTAAACCTTTTTTGCACCGCATTAACGTCATTTTATGACGCAAAAGTGGCGCAAACTTACAAAATATTGGCCCTTATTTATACTTTTTGCTGCAAAACTGCACTAACTCAGTTTTGCACCAAAAAGTTTAGCACCGGCTTGCACCATTTCTGTGCACCAGCCGGGCACCATATTTATGGAATGGTGCAAGCCGGTGCAAAGGGTAGGCTAAAGTTTTAAAAAATTACTTTAGTTGGGTGGGGCTGGCAGTATAGAAGAAGAGGGTTTAGCACCAAAAAATGGCTTTAGGCATGGTAGAGTAAAAACAAAAAATGACTATAACCAGATTAGCGTCATTTTATGGTGCTAAACCTACCATGCCACATGACTCCTGCCTTAGAAAAGGCAGGAGTCATGACCACCACCCCAATGGCCGGCACAGAGGACAGGGGTCCCCTGGGCATGGCCATTGCACCCTGTGCCATGTATGGGGGCCCATTTCAGGGCCCCCTATGGCACTTTCAAAAATAAAATGCACTTACCTGTACTTACCTGGGATGGGGTCCCCCATCCTCGCAGTCCCTCTAGTGTGGGTGGGGGTGCCCCTAGGGCCTAGGGAGGGCACCTCTAGGCTCTTTCCATGGTGTTCCACCATGGAAATAGGGCCACAGGTCCCCTAACGCCTGCCCTGACCCAGGTCTTAAAAAATGGGGCAAAGCAAGCTTTGCCCCATTTTTTGACCCCTCCTCCCTCCCTTGCACCATTTTTACATGGGAGTATAAATATGGTGTTAAGGCCATAGAGTCATTTTTTTGCACGGGAACGCCTACCTTGCATCTTATTAAGGCAAGGTAGGTTTCCACTTTAAAAAAATGACTTTAACTCCATAAATCTGGCGCTAGACGGGTCTAGCACCAAAGTATAAATATGGAGTTAGTTTTGCACTGAATAAGAGTAAAAAAAATTACGCTAATTCAGTGCAAACAGAGTATAAATATGCCCCTTAGCGTAAAAAAATGATGCTAATCTGGTCAGAATCATTTATTTTGACTCAAAACTGCCTAACGTCATTTTTTTTTAAGCTAGCCTACCCTTTGCACCGGCTTGCACCATTCCATAAATATGGTGCCCAGCTGGTGCTAAAAAATGGTGCAAGCCGGTGCAAAACTTTTTGGGGCAAAACTGCCTTAGTGCAGTTTTGCACCAAAATGTATAAATAAGGCCCACAGAATCCTAAACACAGCAAAAAAGTAAGTCAGAAAAACTTGAGCTCAGAAGGCAGGTCTAATAGCTCCTATAAATAGGAATTATTCTAACATAATGTAAAATACCATACATAGATTACGGAATGGCTACAGGAATTAAATTAATGATGAGGTGTTTCTGGCATGTGAAGCATTGCAGAGTAGAAAGAACACTCCTCGACACCAGCAGCTGGACAGAGACCTCTTGCTTCTCTTTCACCTTGAGTCACTTGTCTCTCTCGCTGATCTATAGATGGAAAAAAAGGATAAAACGTTCATTGAATATCAGCTTCTATTGTACCATTTTGTTTTGCTATTCTAAAAAGTGCTCAGCATTCACTGAGCAATTTCATGTTTCCACAGTTTCTTCAATCAGGGTATACTAAGGTAAATGACATGTGGTGGTATTAGCCATGGCAAACATTGCATTTGCTGCAACATGTCTGAACGTGGTGAGTTCTTATTCTACTTTTTGAATTTATCAATGACAACATTTAGGCATCCTTATGTTATTTGGTTTACTCCCAAACCTTTCTCCTTTTTGTGAATCGGACTCTAGGGCCCTCTGCTAGACATTGGGGGGCATATTTATACTCTGTTTGCGCCGGAATTGCGTCGTTTTTTTTGACGCAATTCCGACGCAAAACTAACTCCATATTTATACTTTGGCGTTAGTTGCGTCTAGCGCCAAAGTCCATGGAGTTTGCATCATTTTTTAGCGTGGACACCTACTTTGCGTTAATGAGATGCAAGGTAGGCGTTCCCGTCTAAAAAATTTACTCCGAGGCATGTGCGCCGTATTTACACTCACGGGAGTGGGCGGGTCAAAAAAAATGAAGTACGGCCGCTTTTGTGCAGTTTTTTAGCGCCTGGACAAGGCAGGCGTTAAGGGACCTGTGGGCTCGGAAGGAGTCCAGAGGTGCCCTCCCATGCCCCCAGGGACACCCCCTGTCACCCTTGCCCACCCCAGGAGGACACCCAAGGCTGGAGGGACCCATCCCAGGGACATTAAGGTAAGTTCCGGTAAGTACTTTAAAAAAAAAAAATGTGTGGCATGGGGGGCCTGATTTGTGCCCCCCTACATGCCACTATGCCCAATGACCAGGCCCAGGGGACAGAAGTCCCCTGGGCCTGGCCATTGGGCAAGGGGGCATGACTCCTGTCTTTGCTAAGACAGGAGTCATTTCTATGGGGGTCGAAAAAAATGGCGCAAATCGGGTTTTGGCGCCCAAGCTCCAAATCCCCCTACACCGGCGCTGCCTGGTGTACGTCGTTTTTTTTCACGCACACCAGGCAGCGCCGGCGGCTAACGCCAGCTAACGTCATTGATTAAATACGGCGCCCGCATGGCGCTTCAGAATGGCGTTAGCCGGCGCTAATTTTTTTTACGCAAAACTGCGTTAGCGCAGTTTAGCGTCAACAAGTATAAATATGGCCCTGGGTCTCTAGGTGGTAGAAGTATGCACCCTGTCCAAGTAGGGACCACTATCCTAGTCATGGTAAGTCAGATACACACCCTAAATTAACCTGTGTTCATGCTCTGGTGGTTTGGCACAGAGCGGTCAGGCTTAAGAGGAAATGTGTGAAGTATTTGTGCAATAGTTAATTACACCAACATAGTGGAGGACATCACAAAAAGACTCAACACCAGTTAAATTGTTTTTATAATATTTATCTGATTAAAACAATACCAAAATGATAAACACCCAATAAGTAGAAGTTGAGGTATTAATTTTTAAAGATTAAATGTGAAAATAATGCTTAGAAGTCACTAGCGGTCAAAAGGTTACTTGAGGTTGTGAGGGATGGAGCAAATCCAAAATCTAGACTGGCCACGATGAAGGGTAGGACGGCAACAGAACCCACACAGGGTTCGCTGAAAAGTAACTTTGATGGAGCAATGCATCAACTGTGAGGACACAATATGTCAATATTTTCACTGCAATCTGGCCACTGTGTTTTCATCGGCTCCGTCGAAATGGATGCAACGCCTCAGCATCAGGCCATGGAGAATGTTGTTGTCGGGTCGCGTAGTGTGAGAATCTGTCATCTTTGGACAGCAGCTGCGTCGTTGTTGGTGGTGTGATACACTGAGTTTTCTGCCGTACTCAGGGTGATGTATCACTTTTTGCAGGTTTTAGCTGCAGAACCCACTTCTGAGGCCCAGGACTGGAGAGTGGCACTTCAGGCAAGGGTGGGACTCACTGATGGCAGAGTCTAGCAGCACCAAGAGAGTTGCAAGCAGTCTTTGATATCCCTGAGACTCCAGGAGAACATTGGGCAAGCCAGTAAGGCCTTGGAGGTTATTGGGGTCATGGACGTAAAGAACAATCCTTCTCACTGCAGACAAGAAGCAGAAGCAGGTCAACACAGCAAAGCAAGTAGTAAAGTGTCAGTCTCTCATACAATACAGAAAGCAGTAGGCAACCCAGCAATGCAATTGCAGAGTGACAGCCCGTCCTGGCAGCACAGCAATCCTTTTTCCTTGCAGCGAGTGCTCGGTTCCAGTAGAGATCTGATTTGCTGCGGTTTGGGGTCCCGTACTTAACACCCAAATGTGAATTTGAAGTGGGGGACACTTCAAAGGAGACCTTTGAAGATCACAAGGTCCATTCCCTTCTGTTTCCTGGCGCCAAACACTCTATAGCAGTAGTTCCCAACATTTTGACTTCTGTGGACCCCACTTTATCATTACTGGAACCAAGGGACCACCACTGACTCATTATTTGGATCCAGGGACCTCCCACTGAGTCATTACTGAAAGCTAATCTGTTAATAATGTTTAATTTTCTAAGCAGTCGCAGTCCCCCGGAGCAGGCTTTGAGGACCCCCAGGGGTCCCTGAACCACAGAGAGGGAACCACTATCTACAGCTGTTATACAGACCTTTTTTTTAGGGAGAGGGTCAGCCCTATTTAGGGATAAGTGTCAGCTCCCCCATCCTTTAGCCCAGGAAATCCCAACAGCCTGGTGAAGGGACATCAGGATGCAAATCTCACACCCAAGCTCCTCTTGTGTGTGACCATCTAGAGGAATTGCATAAAGCCTAGCTGGTAACAATCCCAGATGTGTATTCAGAGACAGACAGAGGCACAGAATGGTTAAGTAAGAAAATGGCAACTTTCTAAAAAGTGGCATTTTCAGACTTACAATTTAAAATCCGACTTCACCATCAGTTGTGGTTTTAAATTGCGGATTCAGAGACACCAAATTCCTCAAAATGTCTATCTTGCCTCAACTGGAATTGCACTTAAACAGCATTTTAAGGTAATTCCAATGTTGTCCTATGGCAGAAATAGGCCTTGCAACAGTGAAATCCAAATGTAATCGTTTTTCACTATCTGAACATGACTTAACCCCTTCTGTGCCGCGGACGTAGTGGTTACGTCCCGCGGCACAGTGCTGCTGTGCCGAGGACGTAACCACTACGTCCTCGGCACACAGCCCAGAGGGAGCGCTCTCGCTCCCTCTGTGTGCTTCCCCCCACCCCCCCAAAGTCAGGGATGGAAGGGGAAGCCCTTCCCCTTCCACCCCCGACCCCCCCACCCCCCCATAATGACGTCAGCGCGCGATCGCGCGCTGTCTTCATTATGGGGATTTCGCCGCACAGGAAGCCATTTGCTTCCTGTGCGGCGACGAGGAAAGAGGTGAGTTCCTCTTCCCGGTGGGTGGGGGGTTTGGGCTAAAGAGGCACCGGGGGAAAGGAAAGGCTTTTCCTTTCCCCCGGTGTCTCTTTGAGCATTCCTGCTGCCCGATCGCATTGCGATCGGGCAGCAGGAATGCCCACTAGACACCAGGGATTTTTTTTTGTTGTTGTTTGCTCGTGTTTCTTGCTGGCGGGGAGCGGCCCCTTGGGCAAGGGTCGCTCCCCTTGTGGGGGCAATTAGTTACGGCCATTTCTGCCCCCCTTGGGGGCAGATTGGCCTACTTTTTAGGCGGATCTGCCCCCAAGGGGGGCAGAAACCACTGGATCACCAGGGAATTATATTTTCTGTGCAGGTATGTTGGGAGGTGGTGCCCCCTTGGGCAAGGGGCGCCCTCCCCAAGGGGGCAGAGAACTGTTGGCCATTTCTGCCCCCCTTGGGGGCAGATCGGCCTATTTTTTTTAGGTCCATCTGCCCCCAAGGGGGGCAGAAGCCACTTAGGCACCAGGGATTGTGTGTGTAGTGGATGGGGGGGCGCCCCCTTGGGCAAGGGTCGCTCCCCTTTGGGGGGCATGTCTTTTAGGGCCATTTCTGCCCCCCTTGAGGGCAGATCAGCCTATTATTTTTAGGTTGATCTGCCCCAAGGGGGGCAGAAACCACTAGAACGCCAGGGATGTTTTTTTATGTGTTTTTTTTTGTGGGGGGGCGTCCCCATGGGCACGGGGCGCCCCCCCAAGGGGGGCATTGACCTGTTGGCCATTTCTGCCCCCCCTGGGGGCAGATGGGCCTATTTTTCTAGACCCACCTGCCCCCAAGGGGGGCAGAAGCCACGTAGACACCAGGGATAGTGTGTGTGTGTGTGTGTGTTAGTGGATGGGGGGGGGCTTGGGCAAGGGTCGCCCCCCACTTTGGGGGCACATGTACCCAGGCCATTTCTGCACCCCTTGGAGACAGATGAGCCTATTATTTTTAGGCTGATCTGCCCCCAAGGGGGGCAGAAACCACTAGAACGCCAGGGATTTTTTTTTATGTGTTTATTTTTGTGGGGGGGTGTCCCCTTGGGCACGGGGCGCCCCCCCAAGGGGGGCATTGACCTGTTGGCCATTTCTGCCCCCCCTTGGGGCAGATGGGCCTATTTTTCTAGACCCACCTGTCCCCAAGGGGGGCAGAAGCCACGTAGACACCAGGGATAGTGTGTGTGTGTGTGTGTGTGTTAGTGGATGGGGGGGGGGCTTGGGCAAGGGTCACCCCCCACTTTGGGGGCACATGTACCCAGGCCATTTCTGCACCCCTTGGAGACAGATCAGCCTATTATTTTTAGGCTGATCTGCCCCCAAGGGGGGCAGAAACCACTAGAACGCCAGGGTTTTTTTTTTAATGTGTTTATTTTTGTGGGGGGGCGTCCCCTTGGGCACGGGGCGCCCCCCCAAGGGGGGCATTGACCTGTTGGCCATTTCTGCCCCCCCTGGGGGCAGATGGGCCTATTTTTCTAGACCCACCTGCCCCCAAGGGGGGCAGAAGCCACGTAGACACCAGGGATAGTGTGTGTGTGTGTGTGTGTTAGTGGATGGGGGGGGGCTTGGGCAAGGGTCGCCCCCCACTTTGGGGGCACATGTACCCAGGCCATTTCTGCACCCCTTGGAGACAGATCAGCCTATTATTTTTAGGCTGATCTGCCCCCAAGGGGGGCAGAAACCACTAGAACGCCAGGGATTTTTTTTTATGTGTTTATTTTTGTGGGGGGGCGTCCGCTCGGGCACGGGGCGCCCCCCCAAGGGGGGCATTGACCTGTTGGCCATTTCTGCCCCCCCTGGGGGCAGATGGGCCTATTTTTCTAGACCCACCTGCCCCCAAGGGGGGCAGAAGCCACGTAGACACCAGGGATAGTGTGTGTGTGTGTGTGTGTTAGTGGATGGGGGGGGGCTTGGGCAAGGGTCGCCCCCCACTTTGGGGGCACATGTACCCAGGCCATTTCTGCACCCCTTGGAGACAGATCAGCCTATTATTTTTAGGCTGATCTGCCCCCAAGGGGGGCAGAAACCACTAGAACGCCAGGGATTTTTTTTTATGTGTTTATTTTTGTGGGGGGCGTCCCCTCGGGCACGGGGCGCCCCCCCAAGGGGGGCATTGACCTGTTGGCCATTTCTGCCCCCCCTGGGGGCAGATGGGCCTATTTTTCTAGACCCACCTGCCCCCAAGGGGGGCAGAAGCCACGTAGACACCAGGGATAGTGTGTGTGTGTGTGTGTGTTAGTGGATGGGGGGGGTTTGGGCAAGGGTCGCCCCCCACTTTGGGGGCACATGTACCCAGGCCATTTCTGCACCCCTTGGAGACAGATCAGCCTATTATTTTTAGGCTGATCTGCCCCCAAGGGGGGCAGAAACCACTAGAACGCCAGGGATTTTTTTTTATGTGTTTATTTTTGTGGGGGGGCGTCCCCTCGGGCACGGGGCGCCCCCCCAAGGGGGGCATTGACCTATTGGCCATTTCTGCCCCCCCTGGGGGCAGATGGGCCTATTTTTCTAGACCCACCTGCCCCCAAGGGGGGCAGAAGCCACGTAGACACCAGGGATAGTGTGTGTGTGTGTGTGTGTTAGTGGATGGGGGGGGGCTTGGGCAAGGGTCGCCCCCCACTTTGGGGGCACATGTACCAAGGCCATTTCTGCACCCCTTGGAGACAGATCAGCCTATTATTTTTAGGCTGATCTGCCCCCAAGGGGGGCAGAAACCACTAGAACGCCAGGGATTTTTTTTTATGTGTTTATTTTTGTGGGGGGGCGTCCCCTTGGTCACGGGGCGCCCCCCCAAGGGGGGCATTGACCTGTTGGCCATTTCTACACCCCCTGGGGGCAGATGGGCCTATTTTCTTAGGCCCACCTGCCCCCAAGGGGGCAGAAGCCACTTAGGCACCAGGGATAGTGTTGTGTGTGTTTTTTTTGTTTTTTTTTGTTTGAGGGCTGTCCCCTTTGGCAAGGGTCGCTCTCCATGGGGACACAGTACTAAAGGTATTTTCTGGCTTCCTTGGGGCAGACAGGCCTATTTTTTTAGTAGGCCCATCTGCCCCTATGACAGAATCCACTTAGGCACCAATTTCTAAAATGTTTGATGGTGGGGTGTTTGTCAACTGAAGAAGTCTTTGCATTTGTGATAAAAAAAATGTTCCTCCTTTTTGTTCTAGTTCAAAGCTTTTGCTTTATTTGCTGTGGCTCCTTGCGGTTTTGGCGGTGGTTGACCTGCAGTTTGCACAGTTGCATGTTTTAGGTAAGTAAAAACAATTTACTCCAAAGGAGTATTGTTGCCATGCATGAATGACATGTTTGTAGGGGGTGTACTAAATGCAGGATTGTGTGTGAAATTGTCCTTAGGTTTGTGCACAATGATATTTGTTGTGTCTTATTTCTAATTTGCCTTTCTTTCTTTCTTTTTAGTGGGATATCATTGGTGATTGCTGTGTAGTTGCTGGTGAATCAAGCTTTTTCAGGCAAGTGAGCGGTATAGTTTTTGAGTTTGTAACTCTTACTAACAAAGCTACACTTTGTTACTTGTCTTACACAGTTCTGGTTGTTGGTGGTGAATTTGTCCAGTTAATTTTAGCAGGAGAGATCATGGCTAGCCGCAGGATGACCGCTCAGCAGGTGGTTGGTATGCTTTTTGAGTCACAGTCTGATCATGACTATGAGACGGACTCTGCATCTGAGGCAGAGGAGGAAGTCAGAGATTCTGGCAGTGATGTTTCTGTTGGAGGGGAATCTTCTGATGATGAAGCCACACTCAGTGCAGATGAAGGTTCTGTTTTGGAGGAGGACATTGATGTGCCAATGGTGCAGCAACCTGGGGCTGAAAGGTTTCCCGTTAGAAGACCTGATGTCTGGGTTGCCCCAAACATGGAGCAGCCAGAGTTGCCTGCCTTTACTGGTCTCCCGGGGTGTAACGCCAATACAGAGAACTTTATGCCTATCAATTTCTTTGAGTTATTCATGGATGATGTGTTTTTGGAAGAGATTGTTGAGCAGACTAATTTGTATGCGGAGCAGCATTTGAGGGACAACGCTGCTAGACTTAGGCCACACTCTAGAGCTGCCCAGTGGATTCCCACAAATTTGGAGGAGCTAAAAAAGTTTTTGGGTTTGACTTTTTTGATGGGGTTGATAAGGAAGCCGTCACTGGCTTCTTATTGGTCTACTAGTCCCTTGATGGCAACAGCTATATTTCCAGCTACCATGAGTCGTAATCGGTATTTGCTTCTTCTTAGGATGCTGCATTTTGTTGACAATGCATTAGCCTTGCCACAAGATCACCCAGATTCTGACCGTCTTTTTAAGATTAGGCCTGTCCTTGATCATTTTGTAGATCGGTTTTCGGAGGTCTATGTTCCAGGCAAAGAGATAAGTGTGGACGAGTCTTTGGTCCTCTTCAAGGGTCGTTTGGTTTTTAGGCAGTACATTCCTAGCAAAAGGGCACGATATGGAATTAAATTGTATATGCTGTCTGAAAGTAGGACAGGATATGTGTATAGTTTCCGTGTGTACACTGGTAGGGATTCCAATATTGACCCCCCTGGTTGTCCTCCCACTTTTGGAGTTACTGAGAAAATAGTGTGGGATCTTGGTAGACGACTGTTCAACAAAGGTCACCATTTGTATGTAGATAACTTCTACACTGGTGTGCAGTTGTTCAAGGAATTGTTTAGAGTGGACACAGTTGCTTGTGGCACAATCCGTTCTAACCGGAAAGGCTATCCAAGGGAGCTTGTCTGTAAAAAACTTGAGAGGGGACAGTGCTGTGCCTTGCGGAACGAGGAGCTGCTAGCTTTGAAATTTTCAGACAAGAGGGATGTCTACATGCTAAGTACCATCCATGATGAGAGTACTTCCCCTGTGACTGTTTGGGGCCAGGTTGCTGAAGTGCGCAAACCTGTGTGCATTTTAGATTATAATAAGCACATGGGAGGTGTAGATAGAGTTGACCAGAGGTTGGAACCTTATACTGCTATTCGTAAGTCTTATGTTTGGTATAAGAAGTTAGCACTTCACCTCTTCCACTTAGCAACCTTCAATGCTTTTATTGTGTTTAGGGATAGGTCTCCAGACTCAAAGATGACATTTGTGAAATTTCAGGAGTCAGTGATAGAGAGCCTTATTGTGGTGGAACAGGCCAGAGTTCCTAGAGAAGCAGTGGTGGAGGATGTGGCTAGATTGAAAGATCGCCACTTTGCTGAGCACATTCCTTCCACACCCAAAAAAGACTTTCCAGCTAAGAAATGTAGAGTGTGTTTTCGAAGAGGTATCCGGAGGGAGACTCGAATGTACTGCCCAGATTGTCCTTCAAAGCCTGGGCTGTGTGTCGGTGCTTGTTTTAAGAATTACCACACCCAGAAGAATTTCTGGGAACAACCATGAGTGTAAACTCATGTCTGTTTTGTATTTTCATGTGTTTAGTTTCATGGTTAGCATTTCTGTCATGTTGTTAGTTAGAGCTTTTGTGTTTGTTGTTTTGTAATTCTTTCTACTTAGTTAGGGGTTCCTCTGTTAAAAAAAAATAATATATGATGCCATTGTGTGTGGAGTGGGGCTTGGCTGAGACTGTACATATTGACTTGATGTTGGCTACTGCAACACACTGCAAGCCAAACACCAGTCCACACACTCCCATCAGCTGGTGTGATTGTTGTATCAGGCATGTGGGCGTATGTAAGTGATGGGCCCTTGAGTGGCGCTGTCTGTCGATGTGAGTGTTGTAATGTGCTGGGCCCGTGGCTGGCGGTGTGAATGGCCTTGTGTGTGTCATGTATGAAAGTTGTGTGAATGGACTGTAAAGCGGTTGGTGCCTTGTCGCGGCTTTACAGCTCACGAGCTGTGAGTCATTGGTTCAGTTTTTTGCCTTTCAGTTACTAACAGTGCTTTTCATTTTTGTGAAAGCTCTTGTTAGTAAAATTTGATCCACTGAACCATCACTCACCCTCGTGCCAAATCCAACCAGTATGTGTGGTAAAAATGACCAAACCTGCTCCGCTGTAATCAGGCGTCGCAGCACACCTATGACACGCTAGGTGCCTCAGGTGGGACCCCGATGATGAAGCATGCCACCAACTTGGTTGGTGGGTGAGGGGTCTTTTTCACATAACCTAAGTGTGTTTCTTTTCAAAATGTTAGTGTTTGGCACATCACGGACGTATGTGGGCACATCAAAACGATATATTACAAAACTACCTGTGTTTGGGGGGGGAGAGGGCACCTATGTTTTTGGTCCTGTGTGCGGCCTTCATCTAGGGAAACCTACCAAACCCAGACATTTTTTAAAACTAGACACCCCAAGGAGTCTAGGGAGGAGTGGCTTGCGTGGATCCCCCAACATTTTCTTACCCAGACTCCTCTGTAAACCTCAAAATGTGCTTAAAAAAAGCATATTTTCCTGACTTTTCTTCGTACGATCACCACTCCAGCACAAAATTCCTACTCCCCAGTGTTCCCCTCAGTCTCCCAAATAAAATGACACCTCACGTATGTGGGTCCCCAAAGCAGAGTCAGTCTAAAGATGTATAAAAGAATATGTCCTTATAAACTCGCAGTACTATCCCCTGTATCTCTACAAGTTTTGGGCCTTATTCTGTTGGAGGCACCTGGCCCACCCACACAACTGAGGTATAATTTTTATCGGGAGACTTGGGGGAACGCTGGGTGGAAGGAAATTTGTGGCTCCACTCAGATTCGAGAACTTTCTGTCACCGAAATGTGTGAAAAATGCGTTTTTTTAGCCAATATTTGAGGTTTGGAAAGGATTCTGGGTAACAGAACCTGGTCAGAGCCCCTCAAGTCACCCCATCTTGGATTCCCCTAGGTCTCTAGTTTTCAGAAATGCACAGGTTTGGTAGGTTTCCCTAGGTGCTGGCTGAGCTACAGGCCAAAAACTACAGGTAGGCACTGTTTTCAATGAAAAAATGTGATGTGTCCACGCTGCGCTTTGGGGCGTTTCCTGTCGCGGGCACTAGGCCTACCCACACAAGTGAGGTATCATTTTTATCGGGAGACCTGGGGGAACGCTGGGTGGAAGGAAATTTGTGGCCCCTCTCAGATTCCAGAACTTTCTGCCACAGAAATGTGAGGAACATGTGTTTTTTTAGCCAAATTTTGAGCTTTGCAAAGGATTCTGGGTAACAGAACCTGGTCCGAGCCCCGCCAGTCACCCCTCCTTGGATTCCCCTAGGTCTCTAGTTTTCAGAAATGCACAGGTTTGGTAGGTTTCCCTAGGTGGCGGCTGAGCTACAGGCCAAAATCTATAGGTAGGCACTTTGCTAAAAACAGGTCTGTTTTCTGTGATGTGTCCACGTTGCGCTTTGGGGCGTTTCCTGTCGCGGGCGCTAGGCCTACCCACACAAGTGAGGTATCATTTTTATCGGGAGACGTGGGGGAACGCTGGGTGGAAGGAAATTTGTGGCTCCTCTCAGATTCCAGAACTTTCTGCCACAGAAATGTGAGGAACATGTGTTTTTTTAGCCAATTTTTGAGCTTTGCAAAGGATTCTGGGTAACAGAACCTGGTCCGAGCCCCGCCAGTCACCCCTCCTTGGATTCCCCTAGGTCTCTAGTTTTCAGAAATGTACAGGTTTGGTAGGTTTCCCTAGGTGCCGGCTGAGCTAGAGGCCAAAATCTACAGGTAGTCACTTCGCAAAAAACACCTCTGTTTTCTTCCAAAATTTTGGTGGTGTCCACGTTGCGCTTTGGGGCCTTTTCTTGTCGCGGGCGCTAGGCCTACCCACGCAAGTGAGGTATCATTTTTATCGGGAGACTTGGGGGAACGCTGGGTGGAAGGAAATTTGTGGCTCCTCCCAGATTCCAGAACTTTCTGCCACAGAAATGTGAGGAACATGTGTTTTCTTAGCCAATTTTTGAGCTTTGCAAAGGATTCTGGGTAACAGAACCTGGTCCGAGCCCCGCCAGTCACCCCTCCTTGGATTCCCCTAGGTCTCTAGTTTTCAGAAATGCACAGGTTTGGTAGGTTTCCCTAGGTGGCGGCTGAGCTACAGGCCAAAATCTACAGGTAGGCACTTTGCTAAAAACAGGTCTGTTTTCTGTGATGTGTCCACGTTGCGCTTTGGGGCGTTTCCTGTCGCGGGCGCTAGGCCTACCCACACAAGTGAGGTATCATTTTTATCGGGAGACGTGGGGGAACGCTGGGTGGAAGGAAATTTGTGGCTCCTCTCAGATTCCAGAACTTTCTGCCACAGAAATGTGAGGAACATGTGTTTTTTTAGCCAATTTTTGAGCTTTGCAAAGGATTCTGGGTAACAGAACCTGGTCCGAGCCCCGCCAGTCACCCCTCCTTGGATTCCCCTAGGTCTCTAGTTTTCAGAAATGCACAGGTTTGGTAGGTTTCCCTAGGTGGCGGCTGAGCTACAGGCCAAAATCTACAGGTAGGCACTTCGCTAAAAACAGGTCTGTTTTCTTCCACAATTTTGGTGGTGTCCACGTTGCGCTTTGGGGCGTTTCCTGTCGCGGGCGCTAGGCCTACCCACGCAAGTGAGGTATCATTTTTATCGGGAGACTTGGGGGAACGCTGGGTGGAAGGAAATTTGTGGCTCCTCCCAGATTCCAGAACTTTCTGCCACAGAAATGTGAGGAACATGTGTTTTTTTAGCCAATTTTTGAGCTTTGCAAAGGATTCTGGGTAACAGAACCTGGTCCGAGCCCCGCCAGTCACCCCTCCTTGGATTCCCCTAGGTCTCTAGTTTTCAGAAATGCACAGGTTTGGTAGGTTTCCCTAGGTGGCGGCTGAGCTACAGGCCAAAATCTACAGGTAGGCACTTTGCTAAAAACAGGTCTGTTTTCTGTGATGTGTCCACGTTGCGCTTTGGGGCGTTTCCTGTCGCGGGCGCTAGGCCTACCCACACAAGTGAGGTATCATTTTTATCGGGAGACGTGGGGGAACGCTGGGTGGAAGGAAATTTGTGGCTCCTCTCAGATTCCAGAACTTTCTGCCACAGAAATGTGAGGAACATGTGTTTTTTTAGCCAATTTTTGAGCTTTGCAAAGGATTCTGGGTAACAGAACCTGGTCCGAGCCCCGCCAGTCACCCCTCCTTGGATTCCCCTAGGTCTCTAGTTTTCAGAAATGCACAGGTTTGGTAGGTTTCCCTAGGTGGCGGCTGAGCTACAGGCCAAAATCTACAGGTAGGCACTTCGCTAAAAACAGGTCTGTTTTCTTCCAAAATTTTGGTGGTGTCCACGTTGCGCTTTGGGGCGTTTCCTGTCGCGGGCGCTAGGCCTACCCACGCAAGTGAGGTATCATTTTTATCGGGAGACTTGGGGGAACGCTGGGTGGAAGGAAATTTGTGGCTCCTCCCAGATTCCAGAACTTTCTGCCACAGAAATGTGAGGAACATGTGTTTTTTTAGCCAATTTTTGAGCTTTGCAAAGGATTCTGGGTAACAGAACCTGGTCCGAGCCCCGCCAGTCACCCCTCCTTGGATTCCCCTAGGTCTCTAGTTTTCAGAAATGCACAGGTTTGGTAGGTTTCCCTAGGTGGCGGCTGAGCTACAGGCCAAAATCTACAGGTAGGCACTTTGCTAAAAACAGGTCTGTTTTCTGTGATGTGTCCACGTTGCGCTTTGGGGCGTTTCCTGTCGCGGGCGCTAGGCCTACCCACACAAGTGAGGTATCATTTTTATCGGGAGACGTGGGGGAACGCTGGGTGGAAGGAAATTTGTGGCTCCTCTCAGATTCCAGAACTTTCTGCCACAGAAATGTGAGGAACATGTGTTTTTTTAGCCAATTTTTGAGCTTTGCAAAGGATTCTGGGTAACAGAACCTGGTCCGAGCCCCGCCAGTCACCCCTCCTTGGATTCCCCTAGGTCTCTAGTTTTCAGAAATGCACAGGTTTGGTAGGTTTCCCTAGGTGGCGGCTGAGCTACAGGCCAAAATCTACAGGTAGGCACTTCGCTAAAAACAGGTCTGTTTTCTTCCAAAATTTTGGTGGTGTCCACGTTGCGCTTTGGGGCGTTTCCTGTCGCGGGCGCTAGGCCTACCCACGCAAGTGAGGTATCATTTTTATCGGGAGACTTGGGGGAACGCTGGGTGGAAGGAAATTTGTGGCTCCTCCCAGATTCCAGAACTTTCTGCCACAGAAATGTGAGGAACATGTGTTTTTTTAGCCAATTTTTGAGCTTTGCAAAGGATTCTGGGTAACAGAACCTGGTCCGAGCCCCGCCAGTCACCCCTCCTTGGATTCCCCTAGGTCTCTAGTTTTCAGAAATGCACAGGTTTGGTAGGTTTCCCTAGGTGGCGGCTGAGCTACAGGCCAAAATCTACAGGTAGGCACTTTGCTAAAAACAGGTCTGTTTTCTGTGATGTGTCCACGTTGCGCTTTTGGGCCTTTCCTGTCGCGGGCGCTAGGCCTACCCACACAAGTGAGGTATCATTTTTATCGGGAGACGTGGGGGAACGCTGGGTGGAAGGAAATTTGTGGCTCCTCTCAGATTCCAGAACTTTCTGCCACAGAAATGTGAGGAACATGTGTTTTTTTAGCCAATTTTTGAGCTTTCCAAAGGATTCTGGGTAACAGAACCTGGTCCGAGCCCCGCCAGTCACCCCTCCTTGGATTCCCCTAGGTCTCTAGTTTTCAGAAATGCACAGGTTTGGTAGGTTTCCCTAGGTGGCGGCTGAGCTACAGGCCAAAATCTACAGGTAGGCACTTCGCTAAAAACAGGTCTGTTTTCTTCCAAAATTTTGGTGGTGTCCACGTTGCGCTTTGGGGCGTTTCCTGTCGCGGGCGCTAGGCCTACCCACGCAAGTGAGGTATCATTTTTATCGGGAGACTTGGGGGAACGCTGGGTGGAAGGAAATTTGTGGCTCCTCCCAGATTCCAGAACTTTCTGCCACAGAAATGTGAGGAACATGTGTTTTTTTAGCCAATTTTTGAGCTTTGCAAAGGATTCTGGGTAACAGAACCTGGTCCGAGCCCCGCCAGTCACCCCTCCTTGGATTCCCCTAGGTCTCTAGTTTTCAGAAATGCACAGGTTTGGTAGGTTTCCCTAGGTGGCGGCTGAGCTACAGGCCAAAATCTACAGGTAGGCACTTTGCTAAAAACAGGTCTGTTTTCTGTGATGTGTCCACGTTGCGCTTTGGGGCGTTTCCTGTCGCGGGCGCTAGGCCTACCCACACAAGTGAGGTATCATTTTTATCGGGAGACGTGGGGGAACGCTGGGTGGAAGGAAATTTGTGGCTCCTCTCAGATTCCAGAACTTTCTGCCACAGAAATGTGAGGAACATGTGTTTTTTTAGCCAATTTTTGAGCTTTGCAAAGGATTCTGGGTAACAGAACCTGGTCCGAGCCCCGCCAGTCACCCCTCCTTGGATTCCCCTAGGTCTCTAGTTTTCAGAAATGCACAGGTTTGGTAGGTTTCCCTAGGTGGCGGCTGAGCTACAGGCCAAAATCTACAGGTAGGCACTTCGCTAAAAACAGGTCTGTTTTCTTCCAAAATTTTGGTGGTGTCCACGTTGCGCTTTGGGGCGTTTCCTGTCGCGGGCGCTAGGCCTACCCACGCAAGTGAGGTATCATTTTTATCGGGAGACTTGGGGGAACGCTGGGTGGAAGGAAATTTGTGGCTCCTCCCAGATTCCAGAACTTTCTGCCACAGAAATGTGAGGAACATGTGTTTTTTTAGCCAATTTTTGAGCTTTGCAAAGGATTCTGGGTAACAGAACCTGGTCCGAGCCCCGCCAGTCACCCCTCCTTGGATTCCCCTAGGTCTCTAGTTTTCAGAAATGCACAGGTTTGGTAGGTTTCCCTAGGTGGCGGCTGAGCTACAGGCCAAAATCTACAGGTAGGCACTTTGCTAAAAACAGGTCTGTTTTCTGTGATGTGTCCACGTTGCGCTTTTGGGCCTTTCCTGTCGCGGGCGCTAGGCCTACCCACACAAGTGAGGTATCATTTTTATCGGGAGACGTGGGGGAACGCTGGGTGGAAGGAAATTTGTGGCTCCTCTCAGATTCCAGAACTTTCTGCCACAGAAATGTGAGGAACATGTGTTTTTTTAGCCAATTTTTGAGCTTTCCAAAGGATACTGGGTAACAGAACCTGGTCCGAGCCCCGCCAGTCACCCCTCCTTGGATTCCCCTAGGTCTCTAGTTTTCAGAAATGCACAGGTTTGGTAGGTTTCCCTAGGTGGCGGCTGAGCTACAGGCCAAAATCTACAGGTAGGCACTTCGCTAAAAACAGGTCTGTTTTCTTCCAAAATTTTGGTGGTGTCCACGTTGCGCTTTGGGGCGTTTCCTGTCGCGGGCGCTAGGCCTACCCACGCAAGTGAGGTATCATTTTTATCGGGAGACTTGGGGGAACGCTGGGTGGAAGGAAATTTGTGGCTCCTCCCAGATTCCAGAACTTTCTGCCACAGAAATGTGAGGAACATGTGTTTTTTTAGCCAATTTTTGAGCTTTGCAAAGGATTCTGGGTAACAGAACCTGGTCCGAGCCCCGCCAGTCACCCCTCCTTGGATTCCCCTAGGTCTCTAGTTTTCAGAAATGCACAGGTTTGGTAGGTTTCCCTAGGTGGCGGCTGAGCTACAGACCAAAATCTACAGGTAGGCACTTTGCTAAAAACAGGTCTGTTTTCTGTGATGTGTCCACGTTGCGCTTTGGGGCGTTTCCTGTCGCGGGCGCTAGGCCTACCCACACAAGTGAGGTATCATTTTTATCGGGAGACGTGGGGGAACGCTGGGTGGAAGGAAATTTGTGGCTCCTCTCAGATTCCAGAACTTTCTGCCACAGAAATGTGAGGAACATGTGTTTTTTTAGCCAATTTTTGAGCTTTGCAAAGGATTCTGGGTAACAGAACCTGGTCCGAGCCCCGCCAGTCACCCCTCCTTGGATTCCCCTAGGTCTCTAGTTTTCAGAAATGCACAGGTTTGGTAGGTTTCCCTAGGTGGCGGCTGAGCTACAGGCCAAAATCTACAGGTAGGCACTTCGCTAAAAACAGGTCTGTTTTCTTCCAAAATTTTGGTGGTGTCCACGTTGCGCTTTGGGGCGTTTCCTGTCGCGGGCGCTAGGCCTACCCACGCAAGTGAGGTATCATTTTTATCGGGAGACTTGGGGGAACGCTGGGTGGAAGGAAATTTGTGGCTCCTCCCAGATTCCAGAACTTTCTGCCACAGAAATGTGAGGAACATGTGTTTTTTTAGCCAATTTTTGAGCTTTGCAAAGGATTCTGGGTAACAGAACCTGGTCCGAGCCCCGCCAGTCACCCCTCCTTGGATTCCCCTAGGTCTCTAGTTTTCAGAAATGCACAGGTTTGGTAGGTTTCCCTAGGTGGCGGCTGAGCTACAGGCCAAAATCTACAGGTAGGCACTTTGCTAAAAACAGGTCTGTTTTCTGTGATGTGTCCACGTTGCGCTTTGGGGCGTTTCCTGTCGCGGGCGCTAGGCCTACCCACACAAGTGAGGTATCATTTTTATCGGGAGACGTGGGGGAACGCTGGGTGGAAGGAAATTTGTGGCTCCTCTCAGATTCCAGAACTTTCTGCCACAGAAATGTGAGGAACATGTGTTTTTTTAGCCAATTTTTGAGCTTTGCAAAGGATTCTGGGTAACAGAACCTGGTCCGAGCCCCGCCAGTCACCCCTCCTTGGATTCCCCTAGGTCTCTAGTTTTCAGAAATGCACAGGTTTGGTAGGTTTCCCTAGGTGGCGGCTGAGCTACAGGCCAAAATCTACAGGTAGGCACTTCGCTAAAAACAGGTCTGTTTTCTTCCAAAATTTTGGTGGTGTCCACGTTGCGCTTTGGGGCGTTTCCTGTCGCGGGCGCTAGGCCTACCCACGCAAGTGAGGTATCATTTTTATCGGGAGACTTGGGGGAACGCTGGGTGGAAGGAAATTTGTGGCTCCTCCCAGATTCCAGAACTTTCTGCCACAGAAATGTGAGGAACATGTGTTTTTTTAGCCAATTTTTGAGCTTTGCAAAGGATTCTGGGTAACAGAACCTGGTCCGAGCCACACAAATCACCCCATCTTGGATTCCCCTAGGTCTCTAGTTTTCAGAAATGCACAGGTTTGGTAGGTTTCCCTAGGTGGCGGCTGAGCTAGAGGCCAAAATCTACAGGTAGGCACTTTGCTAAAAACAGGTCTGTTTTCTGTGATGTGTCCACGTTGCGCTTTGGGGCGTTTCCTGTCGCGGGCGCTAGGCCTACCCACACATGTGAGGTATCATTTTTATCGGGAGACGTGGGGGAACGCTGGGTGGAAGGACATTTGTGGCTCCTCTCAGATTCCAGCACTTTCTGCCACAGAAATGTGAGGAACATGTGTTTTTTTAGCCAATTTTTGAGCTTTGCAAAGGATTCTGGGTAACAGAACCTGGTCCGAGCCACACAAATCACCCCATCTTGGATTCCCCTAGGTCTCTAGTTTTCAGAAATGCACAGGTTTGGTAGGTTTCCCTAGGTGGCGGCTGAGCTAGAGGCCAAAATCTACAGGTAGGCACTTTGCTAAAAACAGGTCTGTTTTCTGTGATGTGTCCACATTGCGCTTTGGGGTGTTTCCTGTCGCGGGCGCTAGGCCTACCCACACAAGTGAGGTATCATTTTTATCGGGAGACATGGGGGAACGCTGGGTGGAAGGAAATTTGTGGCTCCTCCCAGATTCCAGAACTTTCTGCCACAGAAATGTGAGGAACATGTGTTTTTTTAGCCAATTTTTGAGCTTTGCAAAGGATTCTGGGTAACAGAACCTGGTCCGAGCCCCGCCAGTCACCCCTCCTTGGATTCCCCTAGGTCTCTAGTTTTCAGAAATGCACAGGTTTGGTAGGTTTCCCTAGGTGGCGGCTGAGCTAGAGGCCAAAATCTACAGGTAGGCACTTTGCTAAAAACAGGTCTGTTTTCTGTGATGTGTCCACGTTGCGCTTTGGTGCGTTTCCTGTCGCGGGCGCTAGGCCTACCCACACAAGTGAGGTATCATTTTTATCGGGAGACTTGGGGGAACATAGAATAGCAAAACAAGTGTTATTGCCCCTTGTCTTTCTCTACATTTTTCCCTTCCAAATGTAAGACAGTGTGTAAAAAAGACGTCTATTTGAGAAATGCCCGGTAATTCACATGCTAGTATGGGCAGCCCGGAATTCAGAGATGTGCAAATAACCACTGCTTCTCAACACCTTATCTTGTGCCCATTTTGGAAATACAAAGGTTTTCTTGATAGCTATTTTTTACTCTTTATATTTCAGCAAATGAATTGCTGTATACCCGGCATAGAATGAAAACCCACTGCAGGGTGCAGGTCATTTATTGGCTCTGGGTACCTAGAGTTCTTGATGAACCTACAAGACCTATATATCCCCGCAACCAGAAGAGTCCAGCAGACGTAACGGTATATTGCTTTCGAAAATCTGACATTGCAGGAAAAAGTTACAGAGTAAAACTTAGAGAAAAATTGATGTTTTTTTCACCTCAATTTCAATATTTTTCTTTTTCAGTTGCTATTTTCTGTAGGAAACCCTTGTAGGATCTACACAAATTACCCCTTGCTGAATTCAGAATTTTGTCTACTTTTCAGAAATGTTGCGGTTTATGGGATCCAGCGTTGGTTTCATGCCCATTTCTGTCACTGACTGGAAGGAGGCTGAAAGCACAAAAAATCGTAAAAATGGGGTATGTCCCAGTAAAATGCCAAAATTGGGTTGAAAAATTGGGTTTTCTGATTCAAGTCTGCCTGTTCCTGAAAGCTGGGAAGCTGGTGATTTTATCACCGCAAACCCTTTGTTGATGCCCTTTTCAGGGAAAAAACCACAAGCCTTCTTCTGCAGCCCATTTTTCCAAATTTAAAAAAAAAAATGAAATTTTCACTGTTTTTTGGCTAATTTCTTGGCCTCCTTCTGGGGAACCCACAAAGTCTGGGTACCTCTAGAATCCCTAGGATGTTGGAAAAAAAGGACGCAAATTTGGCATGGGTAGCTTATGTGAACAAAAAGTTATGAGGGCCTAAGCGCGAACTGCTCCAAATAGCCAAAAAAAGGCTCGGCACAGGAGGGGGAAAAGGCCTGTCAGCGAAGGGGTTAAAAGTACATGTCCAACGTTTTGAATACACTGCCAACTGCCCTTGGGGCAAAATAGGGTCTACCTTAGGAGTGACGAACATGTAATAAAAAGAACTATTTGGACCTGGCAAGTGGGTGCAATTGCTAGGTCCAAATGGCAGATTAAAACTGCACACACAGGCTCCGTAGTGGCAGGCCTGAGACATGTTTGAAAGACTCATGTAGTAGGTGGCACATTCAGTACTGCAGGCCCGCTAGTAGCATTTAATTTACAGGTCCTGGGCACATACAGTGCACTTCACCAAGTCCTTAATAGTAAATTAAATGTGCCAATTGTGGAGAAGCCAATGTTGCCAGGTTTAAAGTACAAAGTATCTGCACGTTAACACTGATCAGCAGTGGTAAATGCCCAGAATCCTAAAAGTCAGCCCAAAATAGTCAGAAAAACAGGAGGCCAGAGGACAAAAAGTTAGGGCAAACCAAGCTAGGGATGCCAGGTCTAACACCCTCATTATTGGTTTATCAAAAAAGAGTGGGGTAGTTTCTACAGGTATTAAATAATACTACCCAAAGGTGAGGTATTTATTACATGTGGTAAATCCCTCATTATTCAGGTTTACAACATGACAATAAGCCATAACATGGGGAATTTGTTTTAACACCCTCCCCTCTCCCCACACACCAAGATAAATTTCAGGAGGTTTGATCTGTCAAAATTTATCAGGGGAAACAGTGTGTGAAAATTATCACACAGCTTATTTTTCAGATCCCTGTGCAAACACGTATTAGCACATGAATCACAATTTAGCTCTTTATTCATAATGAGGGCTTAGGGTTAGTAGACGTCAATCATGAAGAGAATGAAAAATGATTAGACTGATCTGAACAAATGAAAATGAGGGAAATTTAACCAACTGTTTTATTGAGTAAGAACTGCAATACAGCTTAAAGCTATATCTGCTTTTAATATCATTTGAGAAATGTATTTTTTATCGTACCAGAAAACTACGAGACATTTTAAAATGTAGATAAAATCAGTGTGCAGCTTTCTTATTCTCCTAATGAACTGCCAAATGGACATAGATAATTTCCCTTTCGTATCCCTAAATATTCCTCTTTTTGTTGTTTTCCCCAGATATGCCTTCTCAACAATAGAATTGGAACACATTTGGTTGTAGTTGCAAAGAATTATCTACATGAAATATATTTAACCTCTTATCAATGTTGGAATATATCCACTAAAACCATCCCATATGGAGGAACAGAAGCTCATTGTGGAAATATTCTGCTGTAAGTGCAGCTCTTTGCAATAGTGCCCTCTTTCTTTCAATTGCATTTTATCCTGCTATTTTTTTTTTCAAATTCAGAATTTGTTCCTTTGTTCTGAAGTATTCTGCAATCTCAGACATTCACATTTGTTATCTAGAAGGTTAGCCATTTATCCGAAGTACATTGCTGAACAGTATCACAATTCAGAAACTGTTTCAGGGAAACACAATCGTATTGTAAATTTTCTGAGTACAGGCAACTGACAGCATTCCCTATGGCATAAAGTTACATTAGTTTGCATTTATCCTGCAATAGGCATTTATCCTGCACTGGCAATAAAATAAAGAGGTGTCTCCTCCCAGTCAGAGGATGTAATGCCACACAATCAGCAGACAGATCCATGTACCATCACTATGAGGTAATGAATGGCGCATGACTCAGGATCTTTTCCACTAAAAGCTTAAATAAATGAACCAAAATTGGCAGGCACTGCCATATGTGCTGTTGCCCCTCACTTCCCTCCCTCCATTTCATGCATAAGCACTACTAAATTTTAGCATTGAAACAATATTTTCAGTCTCTGCCATACATGCAAACACTAAATCGCTGGACATCCAGATTTTCTTTTAATATATGTGAGCCTGCAATCACTTTATGAAAGCCTGTCTCTAGTTCCTTTATTACAGTTGAGTTGTGTTATGAGCGGTATTTATTGCAAATCTTCACAGGAGTGAAATGAAGCCTTGAACCCAATGCCTCTCTAAAGTTCTCAGTCTTCAACTATATTCTTATCTGGAGAATAAAAAACTCTTAGAGGGGAAAGCGGTTGGGGATGAAAGAAGAGACTGCCTCATCCTCTACTCTGCGCTCATCTATAACTTCGCCTTTTGTTTTTGAGGAGTCAGTGGTTACGTTACTCGAGCTGTAAGATAAAGCAAAACATTAATACTCTCTCTCACTAAGTCCTACCTTCTCAATTCATTTTAACTAGGATTAATCTTTTCTTTATAAAGGTAACTTAGTTAGTGTGACCTACCCCAGTCTAGAGAGGAGTTATCTTCTCTTCTGTGTTTGCAATTAATGGTACAAATTGCAATGACATTTTACTTGTGGAGGGTTTTTTTTGATGTGAGATTATACAACTTCTGTTTTCAGATTCTTTTCCTCTTCTTCAGCATACTGGATCTGGTTGAAAGCAAGTATTGTAGGAGAAAACCTGTTCTTCACAATGTTTACATGACAAAAATGAATGTTCTTGAAATAACTACTCTTCCTGCTCTTCACAGTTTTCTCATGTCTAAAATGAATGTTCTTGAAATAACTGCTCTTCCTGTTCTTTACAGTTTTCTCATGATTAAAACAATTTTCTTGGAATAACTGATCTTCCTGTTCTTTACAGTTTTCTCCTAACTAAACCAAATTTTCTTGGAATAACTGCTCTTCACCTTTTGCATATGACAGAAAACAAGTGTTCTTGAAATAACTGTTCGTGGTGCTCCCTACTGTTTTCCCAGGACTAAACGAGTGCTTTTGGAATAACTGTTCTTTACTATTTTTAATATGACAGAAAATGAATGTTGTTGAAAATACTGTTCTTCCTGCTCTTTACCATTTTTTCATGACTACAACGAATGTTCTAGGAAGTAAAGGTTTCTATGGCTTGAAACCGTAACTCTAAAGAATTCATGCTCTGGAGCTTGTTTTTCACTTGTAGCTCAGAACAGGAGGTCTGCCAGCTGGCCCTTGGAGTCACTCAGGTAGGTTAGTATGAAGGGAACCGGCCCAGTCTCACTTCTCGGAGAGCAGGGCAGGGCTCAAGTAGAATGGCAGTCCTCTGGCCGCAGGGCAGTTTGTCTTCCATAGGTCCATGAGTGTACTGAAGAGTGGGTCTGAGAGTCCTATTTTATACTTGGTGCAAGTTGTGAAGTGAAACAGGAGATTTTCATCCCACAGATGGATCTGAATTTCCGTCCTCTGTCCTGGTACCAGGAAGACTGGGTGACAAAAGCCTGGTGTGAAGCTCTTTATTAATTAGCTGATGCAGCTTCTTTGAAATGTAAGTGAGGCTGTGCACAGCTCCTCTCCTGCCATCCTGGGAGGATGCCTCATCCTGCCAACAACTATTTCCCCTTTGTGTCACTGTCTGGGATTAATGCACAAAGGCCAACTGCATATCACACCTAGTAAAGTGACCCAGAATACCGGCTGCAGCCCCAAATGGTTTATGATTAGGACAAGAAAATGTCAACTTTCTAAAAGTGGCATTTTGGAAATCATAACCTAAAATGTGACTTTACCATAAAAGTGGGTTTTAAAGTATAATTAATTTGAATGTAAACATGACGTTTCTGCCTGTCCTGAACCAAAAGTTACTAGTGGTTGTTGGTGAACTCTGCTCCACTGGCAGAGTTGGTGGAGTTTTGGAACTCCATGCCCCAAGCGGAGCACAGACTTTGGCAAAAAAAAGCTCAAGTGGAGCAGAGTTTACCAGTGTGTCACTCACCCACCCCTAGTTTTACATTTGTTGCACCCAATATAAGCATCTGCAGCAAATGCGACAGGAAGGCAATGTACAGATGGGGAAGAGGGACTCTGATAACCTCGGTTCCAGGAGGGGTCACATGCTCACCTTGAGAGGAGGACCTCAGGTCAGCTGGAGGAAGTGGAACAAGGAACTGGCACTAAATGGAACTCTGTGTCCAAAAAGCCAGCATGAATGTTCACTAAAGTGGAGGCAGCTGTCTCTAGGGGTGGGAGGGTGTGCCTAGTGAGTTGGGCTCTCACTCTAGCCTGTTCCTTACTCTCCTGTCTGCGCAGTCTGGTGCTCAGCGAGGCCACTGTCTCTAATGTCAGCCAGGTACCAGGTCTTTTTGTGCATCACAGCACTGTGAGTAATGATCGAGTTGACAGGCAGCAAGCATACACCGTGGCCTGAAATATGGGCACTGATCAGGCTTGGGAAGACAGCGAGGAGGCATACCAAGCTGTGTCAGAGATCACTATAAGGGCAGCAGGCAGCAGGAAGAGCTGTGGCGATGGACACACCCAGGATCCTCCTGGCGCATCGGGACTCGGGAGCCCGAAGAGTGTGCTGGTGCTGCCGGAGAGTGTGCTACTTGGGGGCACTGAGGCCTCTGTGGCTGGAGGTGTTCCTGTAACCACAGGCGAAGGCCCCCAGAAGCTAGTGAGTGAGTGTTTGGATGTAGAGAACTGACAAGAGGGAGACTGGAAAAATCTGGGGGGGTGCTCATTTTCCCATTAAATTGGATTTTAGAAGGAAAATGTAAAGGGGTAAAATATAATTTGTGTGTATGCCTCTTAACTCAGGAGTGTTGACATATATTTTGTGACAGAATGGAGGGGATGTCAGTAACTGGTTTGTACATAAGTGGTGGGAGTGACACATCGAGCACTGTAGAGTACTATGGTAAAGTGCTCTATGTGGCACCTGTGAAGAACAGATATCAGCCAGTGTCAGACTGAATTACAATATAGATGCACTCACAGACCAGGTGTGCTGCTGAGGTGGGGGATGATGGGTAGACCTACAACGGAGAGTTATACACCATAGGATAGATGTTTCACCTGTGGGGTGTGGCTGTGACGGATTGGAAGCTCCACTTAGAGCTATAAAAGATTTTTAGTTGCACACAGAGAGTGTTGCAAATGGTGCGATTGTGGCAGACTGTAAATTGCACAGGTTTGATTTTTTTTCATAAAAAGGGAGGTTTTTACAGATTAAAAACTCCCTGCACACTGTAAACTGTGTTTGCTGCTCAGTGTTATGGCAGACTAGGAGATTTTGTTTTAGGGCAACGCGGAATACTGAAAGCTGCACAGAGGGCTGTGGCATTTGTTTCGCAGTTTTGAGGGGCTGTAATGGACTGAAAGATCTTTTGCTTTAGTAGGGTGTCTACTGCTGGTTGCAAGTTGCCCTGCGGGCTATAATAGTTGGTTTTTGCTGCAGAAGAGCTGTGGCAGTCCGGGAGCTGCTGAAGCGGATATGTGGCCTACGCCCATCTCTTGGTTCTTACATGCTCACTGGCTGCTCATTCTTCCTAATTAAAGGCAGACCTGACACCTGGCTCTCTGGATTCTAACTAGCGTTCTGCTGCACACAGAACTCTGCAGAATTTCACAGAGTTTTTAGATAACTCCATTGAATTTAGCGGGGTAGAACTCCACAAGCTTCGCCAACACAATAGATGGAATACGGTAACAATGTTATCATATAGGATGGGTAAACCTTGAAGTATTGAAAAACAAATTTAAGAGTTGTTCACTACTAGGACATGTAAAATGTGGAAACACCTGTCTAACATTTTAAGTACACTGTACCCTTTCTCAAGGGCTCTTTTATTCCTGAGAGAGGAGGTATTTGTATTAAAAAAGAAGGGTTACGTCTGGCAAAAGGTTCATTTTGCCAGGTCTAAATGGCAGTTTTAAAATGTCACACAAGCTGCAATTGCAAGCTTGACACATGGTTTGAAAAACAACGTAACTGGGTGGCACAGTAAGTGCTGCAGAACCAAAAGAAAAATGTATTTACAGCCCCTAGGTACATATATTGCCACTTAACTAGGGTCTTAACAGTGAATTAAATATGCCTATTGTATGTACGTCAATTTTACCAAGCAATTTAGCACTGGTTAGAAATGGTAAAGTGCAAAGAGTCTGAAAGAGAACAACGAAGGAGGGGAGCAGACAATAGTTTGGAGAAGACCACCCTAAGGCTGTCAGGTCTAACATGAGGCATCCCAGATCACACTTCTTTTGTTCAATGCATCTCATGGTGCAGTGACAAAATAATGGTAAAACCACACATCTGGACATCATGCACATCATTGAAACACTTCCAACACAGACCTCAGTATATCATAAAATAATTTGTATATGTAAACCTCACAATTACCCCTTAGAGCATCCGGAGGATCAATAACAGGTGTTTATTGTTATCCAGCTCAATGATACCCATGCTACTGGCCTTAGAAAGTAAAACACCTGAGTGAAAATACCGGGATTTAAACCTGTGTCCATGAGGTCAACATTCAGGTGTGAATGCAATAGTCTACTAAGCCACTAGATGTAGCTACAACAAGGTCCCAATTATTCCATCCTAACACATCCACAGATTAGTGTGCTGCCCATCTGCAAATGCTGTTCTGAACTTCATCAGAGGTATGAAATTCTATTAAAATACTATCTTATAGTTTGTTTGTATAAGCTTCCTGATGCTGTAGGTTTGAAGCAACATACCCACAATTGCGATACCGGCCCCATTCGAACCAGAAATCGCAATTTTGGAAATCCAAAAGGCCAGGGTGCTGGGGGCCTAAGGCCCCCTCTCCTGCACCCCAAAAACTGTTTTTCCAACATGTAAGGTACACACATGCCAAAAGGGCACGTGTGCTTTACATGTTGAAGTTAAAAATGCAGTTTAAGTGCATTTTTAAATTTTGCACCAGGTTACCACCTGGTTGCAAAGCATGGTATTTTGCAAGTGTAAAATGCCATTTTAGGAAAAATCGCAATTTGCGATTTTTTCCAGAATAGCCTTGCGACCTGGAAATTGCGAATCGCAAATTTTGACTCGCAATTTCCAGGTCGCAACGCAAGAAATGGCTATTTTAGCGATTTCTTGGTTGTGGTCTGCGAATGCATTTCATGCATCGCAGACCATGGTTTTGCACTGGTTTTACCGTTTGCGAGTGCAAAATAATTTCATACATCTGGCCCGTAGCCTCTACGAAATGCATGAACAATACTGTTTGAAAAAAATGTAAAGCTAAAAATCAAATAAAACAAGGAGGTGGGTCTCTGAGAAGATTGACTGCAAAGAGAAACACATCTATGAAAGGGGTCTGGCCAGAAGTTGGAAAATGTCAATGAATTTAAACAGATGGAGAAAGGTGGCATGTACCATGCACTGTGCTCACAGAAGTTGGCAACAAGTACAAGATAAGTGACTACGCAGTCAGCTACATTTTTGTTCCCTGAATAATAGTTAACCATAAGGTTTCTGTAGCCTCCACTGACCCTTCCGATGGCAACTCTTGACTAATTGGTCCATCTGTCCACATCCTTAATAGTGGCGGTCACCCTACACTATTAAGGACAAGCAACCTTTGTTTATTTTCTCTACCCATGTCAGCCATGTGATACATGGCATGGCACAAGCAGAGAAAATGCAGAATGGTCCCCATGTGCAGGGAGAAAAGCCTTGAGGCCATTTATTTTCTGTTTACAGGAAACAAATCATCACTTCGGGAGTTTGTTTAGTCTGAACCAAAATGTTTGTTCAGGTGATGCTTTCATTATAATGCCTGCTAAGCAAACTTTCAGTTCTGTGGAGGCAGCCATGGCAAGCTATCTTAATAGCACAGAGATTCCCACAGGGCAGGAGGTGATCTTAGATGGGCAGATGGGCTCCCTTTGAACTTCTCTGCTTCACAGCCGACCCATGGATCATATGTCAAGGTCTAAATAACCATTTAAGTCCTTGGTCCTTTTCCACTCACTTTGACATTTGAAAAGAAAACTTAGTTATATTTGGAAGCTGTTTAGGATTTGGCAAAGTAATGGTATTGCCATGGGCATACCTGAAAGGTCTACATTACAAGTTGTGCACAGCGGAATAACATCATCATTTTCTGCGGTAATACCTCTCTGTGCAATCACAAGCATTGCATGTGATAACACCATGTCTAGTATTTGAACTTGTGTTGCTGGGAGGGAAATTATCATGCACATATCCCACAAGCAGAAGAAGCACATGCTAAAGAGATGGTGACAGCAATTAAAAAGCAATTAAAATGTGGAGTGTAACAGGTAGAACAAGATCAAATAACTCTAAATACTTCCTCCTGCCCAGATCAGATACTAATCAATGGCAAACACATTCACAAATATGTAACAAAAACAGCAAGGCATGACCAAAGGGGGCTACTTTAACAATCTAACAACAGCATAAACTAAATTATTAGCGCCATCATATTAATTCTAGTTAGTTATTATTGAGTTAGCACTACACCACCCACTGTATTCTACATTAGTGAACAGGAATAATCTAAAGACACAGGTGATTTTAATTCACAATTAATTCCATGAACTACAGTTTGTCGTAATCTGATGTGGCTGGTTATTTGAGTTGTGATTTCCACTGGAATTAGGAGGTCATGTGAGCCAAATTGGATGGACACCTGGTAAACTCGCCGGTTAAAAGCGGCAACATTATGCATGGCTTTTAATTTGAAATATTACTTCAGGAATCATGCAAACATTTAATTTCACACAACCCCAGTAAATTTAATAATGTGGTGGACCTTCAGAGTCCCACTCAAGATCACCTGATGCTTCTCATTAGCTCATTACAATGAACCGTGCCCATGCTTCTGATTACTCAGATAGTGGAAGTACTATGAAAAACCACAGAGCACATTTGGTGTAGCCCATAAAAGCAGTGCAGAGCTATCCTTTCTCTTTCATCCATTACTAATGAAAAAATGCACATCACTAGAGACCACTTTCTGTATGAAGTGAAAATCATGCTCCTAATACGGATGCAACAGGGTGCAGAAGTCCAGCTCTTGTGGTCAGTAACATTTGACATGCTCAACCACAAAAATGCTAAATACTCTAGAAATCTGGATTGTTATTTTCGGTGGACAAAGTCCCACCTCAAAGAATTATAAAAATGTACCATCAGGGTAACCCAAACTCAGTCCCCCTGGTAGTAATAGCACAGAACAAACAGGCAACAGGCAACACCAGCATCTGTATTGATGCAGTACAGAAACAACAATAATATCAAACACCAAACAATAGAAATCCAAAATCTAATTTGAAGCAGAGTAAATTTTTATAACAAATATGACAAAAAAAATACAGAGGGCAACCATAGATATATGTTTTTAAAGTTTTAGATGAAATAGAAACAAAACATGCTATGTGCTGATAATAATCATGGTTGCAGACTAGGACCTAGGCACACTTTGAGGAAAACAATGATGGATCTCAAGGACTGATACACTAAGCTGGACTGATTGGGCGAGGATGTTACCATCAGATTAGAGGCCTGACTTTTTGATAGATATCCACCTTGTTCCATCATGAGGACGGAGTAAATTATTCCATCCCCATGGCAGACGGACTGCCCATTCTAATTTATAAAATGACCTTCTAGAGAATGGTCACTTATAATGCATTGTCAGGAATCACTGTCATGGTGGATCCTGTCAATGTATTTTGCTGTTTGGTGAAGGGCTGCATCAGCACGACACAATCCTGCACCAAGCAGTTGTCTTTTTTATTTTCAAAACGAAAATACAAAAAAAAGGATTTTCTTTTTGAAAATAAAAAGTAATGCCCCCCTGGCCATGGGAGTCGTTGTTTTTTACTGGCCCTCACAGCCAGGGTTTACCAGGCGGTGACACAAAATGAAGAAATGACTACATGTTGGCCCATTATAATTGGGTGGGTGGACACGTAGTCATTTCTCCGAAGGCCCTTACTTTGTTGGGCCGTCAGAGAGGTTTCACTATTGTGGTGACAGAGAGTTAAAGTCTGCCCGCAATTAAATGGGGCAGGCAGACCATTATGTTGGTGCTCAGTCGCCACTGCAATGGAGTATACATACCAGCAACATATAAATCAGGCACCCAGCAGGACAAGGCAGCAGACAGTATCCAGGAAGGTATCAATTTAGTGGAGTAGGCATTGAGGGCAGTTGCCGTGAAGCCATTGATTTTGGAGAGAGAAGTTCTGAGCTGTAAAATCCAGGTTTCGTGGCACAGGCCATCGTCAGCTTGGTTGGATTCTTTTGGCGTCTTCTTGCGTCTTCTTCCAGTCAAAATTTGTACCTTATAACTTGGTCTATGAATTGGAGCTCAGATTTCTCCATTGAGACACAATGGCTCAAAGAGTCAAAAAGGTTCTCACTGAGGGCCCTCTGAAATTGATTTGCTGATACAGAGAATCTCCAATTGGATCAAATGTGTTTCTTCAACCCAGCTAAGTTGTGCCTTCAATGGAGAGGCTCTTGTGCTTTGTGCCGGTCCTCTGGCTGCTAAAAGACAGAATTTTTCCAAGTCCCAAACTTGCCACTGGTAAGCCCATTTTTTTCTCAGCTCTGCACAGAAGGCTTTCAGGCTACAGGGGGCTCTTAGTATTTGAAGGCTTGGTTCAGTAAATGACTTTTGCCGGGTTCTGTGTGTATCAATTTACAACTGGGTATTTGGCCATCCAGAAAAAAGTGGTTCTTAAGCTTGTTGTGTCCCTGTAGTCACACAAGAGGTCAGTCTTCTGACCCTGGGGCACAGTTTTTTGTCCTAGGAAGAGGAGGGAGGTGGCCCAGTCCTTCAGAGTTCCTTAGGTTACAACAAGCAGAGTTCAGTCATCTTAGGATCTTCCACAGGTCCAGAAGATATTCTGAGGAGGGTGATTTGGGATGCCCATTTATGGTTGGAACTGGATAATAGGTGTGGGGGGATCCTGGAACCTCCTTAACCAAAGGGTAAAGTTCCAAGCGGCAGCCCTACCCACTTCTTCAGCAAGTCCTGTTTAGCCTACTAAAACAATACCACAGTGCACCTCAGCTCTAACGTCCATGGTGTTAAACATCCTTTCTCCTTTTGCAGAGCTTGTTTGACTGCCCAGAGTTGTGCTCAGGAAAATGGGTAGCCCCACTACTTTGTGTTTGCTGAAAACTGGTTCTGGGAATAGATTTACTCTTTCTGGATTTGGAGTCAGCCCAGCAGGCAGAACAACGGTTTGCCTTCCCCAGGTCTCACCTTACATTTACTTGTGAGAGAGCAGGCCCTTTAAAATTCAATGAGGTCCCTGGGTCCATCCAACGTGTCTTCCTGCAAGTGGAAGGAAAATACCTCCCCATACCCAGGCCATTGTTTATGTTCTTTTAGCATCTTTCACGCCTCATTAATTACATTAATTTCAAGCATTAGAAGGCCAGTTGTAAATATTTGGATTATTAGTTGAGGGGGTTGAGAGCCCCACTCAAGTAAAAAGCACAATCCTTGTCAGGATAAACCGCAAAAGTCACTAAATATATCTGTGCTCAATCCTCAGGTAGCATTGCACAAAAGTCAGGCTTAACTTCGAGGCCACAAGTAAAGTATTTATACAGCACTCAAACTGCAATAAAGTAAAAACACAAGAGAATCCCAAACCAATTCAGTAAAACAGTAAAATGTAATAAATAAAATTGCAAAAATCCTAACAGTAGAACCGGAGTTATGAGTTTTTAAATTTAAGGTAAATATAGCGTCAACTGTGGGTATGTGGTCATGCTTGAGCAGCACAGCGTCACAAGTTCAGGCTCACAGCGATAGGGCGCAGGCCAGGAAGAGAACCATATTTGTCCCACTTGAGGCTATACCTTCTGACTTTGATGCAGGTTCAGCATGCTTCTGGAGCTCGACGTCTCTTGGCAGTGAGGTCTTCAGCTGTGTGGTGACGTCCTGTTGTGATTTGCGTTGCTTCAGGGCAAACAAAGTCTTTGGTGAGGAGTGGTGTGGCTCTGCAGAATTTGCGCTGCTCTGCTTAGAATCCTATGTAGTTTTCAGATGGGATAGGGCTGTTTTGCTTCCCTTGGCTTCAGATCTCTTGAAGCCGTCGAGTGGAAGCTGCATGGCTCTGCAAGTCTCTAAGTCTTGAAACCTTCAATTAGGCAGAGATAAGTACACTCTGGCTCCACCCCACCCAAAGGTCCAGGACCTTGAAGACAGTACATGTGGGGCTCAAACAGAAGGTCAGCCAACTGACCCTTGGAGTGACTTCTTTGTTCCTGGGTTCAAGACACACATGTCCAATCTTTCCTCATCAGAGAGCAGGGAAATACTTCCTCTGAAACTCCCACAGGTCCAGGAGTGTTCTGATGAGGGGTTATGAGGAGTTATTCTTATACCCAGTGCCCACCTTCATGTTTGAACTATCTCTGGCCTACTCCAAAACTAGTTCTGCCCAGTTCTTCCCCTTGGGCTTAGCTTCAAACTGTCTAGGGGACAAAGGAATAACAGGCCTGGTGTCAGGTTAATTTTAGTGTGCTGTAGGTCAGGTCCCTTCAAGCGTAATCTGGGCAGGGCACAACTCCTCTCTGTCCATCCTGTCAGGAAGAACTACTTCATCTATACCCAGGCCCCTTTTCTCCCCATGTCTGGAAGGAATATACAACTTACCACAGGAGAACCATGCACACTCATAAGTCCTTGTGCACTGGCAGAAAATCACATTTGGTTTCAGAAGGGAAATGCCAAATTTCAAAAAGTTGCATTTTCAGAATAGTAACTTTAAATCCAACCTTGCCATTAAAAAAGATTTGAAATTACATTTCTAATAAGTCATAGAAGCATTTCTCTATCTGTTTCGAAACTGAAGTAATTACTTTTTAAGTGTAATAAAGTAACCCAGTGTTAGTCTATGGGAGAGATAGACTTCATATAGTGAAAAATTACTTCAAGAGTTCTCCACTGTCAGGGCATGTGAAAGCTAAGTACATATGTCCTAATTTTTAAACACCATGCACCCTGCCCTCCAAACCTTCATGGCCTACTCTAACGGTGACTAATCAGTATGGAAAGGAAGGTTTAGGACTGGTAAAGGGTTTATTTTGCCAGGTAAAAATGGCAGTTTAAGATTGCAATACAGGTTTCAGTGGTAGGCCTGAGACATTTTTAATAGTCGGTGGCACTATGAATGCTGCAGTCCAATTCTAGCATTTGATTTACAGGCCCTAGGTACATGTAGTACCATTTACAAGGGATCTATGAGTAAATTAAATGTGGCAATTGAGTGTATTTCATTTTTACAATGTTTAAGGGAAAGAGTACAAGAACTTTACCACTTAGCTGGGGGAAAAGACACAGGGCCTGATTACAACTTTGGAGGAGGTGTTAATCTGTCCCAAAAGTGACGGTAAGGTGACGGATATACCACCAGCCGTATTACAAGTCCATTATATCCTATGGAACTCGTAATACGGCTGGTGGTATATCCGTCACATTTGGGACGGATTAACACCTCCTCCAAAGTTGTAATCAGGCCCATAGAGTCCTAAGCTGACTAAAACTAGTACACCAAAATTGAGCAGTGAAGCAAAACAATCTGGGGGAATAATACTCCAAAGATATCAGTTCAAATACCAGTTGTCAGTAGGCTAATGCTAATTAGCTTACTAGAAGATCAGGCAGATGAAAAGTAACTTTCTAGAAGTTACTTTTCATACATGTTTCCTAAAAATCTGAATTTACATTTCAATTGGCTTTATGGGATTTAAAAAGTAGGAAGACATTTGCAGTTGTTTCCTGTCAAAAGTTACAGATGAAAGTTACCAATCTTTAATTTCACATTTCCTAGGATTCAGCTAGACACCTTAGTCAACTTTAATTTCACCCATATTCTACTTTTAAATATCAAACACCCTAATCTGGGTTTCACCAGCAAAGTGTGCTAAGGTGGGATTTACTAACAATTAAAAACAGTTTGTTTGTCTGTCAAAACATTATTCCGATACGTTAGACAACAGGTTTGTAACCTGTTGCAATCAAGATACCTATGATAGTCCTAAAACCATGTTTTACTGGTCTACTTTGTAGATGGCATGATAGGTGCTGCAGTCTACACGTGGCATATAACTCCCAGACCCAGGGTACATTTTTTATGCCATATACTAGGGAACTGTAAGTAAGTTGCCTAGATAAATAAGGGCTAAACTAATGTAACCATGTTTAAAGGGGCAACACAGGCATTTTACTCCTATTTAGTAGGGGTGAAAGCGAATAGGCTTCTAAGTCTAGCAAAAATAAGGTCCAGAAAAAGGTGAAAAATCTGGGGTGACCATTTAGATAGGTGGATTTGCTGCAAATACCAAATGGGTTTCAGGAAAACTCAAATGGAAGTACTCAAGTGGTTAAAATCTTTCCAGTAGGATCAATGGGTATCAGTTTAGCTAGGTAATCACACATTTCAGGCAAACAAATGACACAAATCTCCACCCTGCCCCAGCACCCCTCAAAATATACTTAGAACTTCTAAGACCACTATTATAAAAGTCTGGTGTTGAATTACATCAATTTATTGATGAGACGCAACTTTATGTAAAACTATCATTGATGAAAGACATTAATGTAAGATATCACTATTTTACAACGTGGAATTGAGAAACTACACAGCTGGATAACAACAAGTTGTCTGCAACATATTGCGGAATACAGAATGACTATTAATCTCATACAAATCCAAGAGTAGAAGAGACCTAAACCTAATCTCTGAAGTACAAGTTAAATTTTTCACACCTTAGAAAAAGACATTCTCAGGGTTCTCAACTGGCTGATCATTAAAGATACAACTTATGGCACCAAAGTGGCACAATCATCCTATTACAGAAGCTGAGAGCTATGGGACTCTGCCATATGCTCCTGTATGCCACGAAATACTGCAAAATAAGTGTTTACACTTCTTAACTGACCCTGAGGTGGTGTGGGACTGGTTAGAGATTTATGGCAGCAACAGGATCCCAGCGCCACCTCATCGTATATCTGCTAAAGGGGTGGAGGGTATACTGCCACTCATGACAGTCAGGAAAGTGGAGGAGAGGGTATGGCAGGGATTCAATTTCCACCTCCACAATAGTGGTCAGATGTGATGGTACATTGGATTTGGAGCAGCAGAGGTCAGAGTGAGAGGCAGCAATGGCATTGGTGGAGGTGGTGACAGCCCCTGGCTCAGATGCCAGTGCAGTAGCTGTGGTGGAGGATATGCCGGATCAGAGAGAGGATTAATCTTGATGCCTGGTGACTGCAGTAGCTGTATACTGTTTTATGCAGTGGGGATCCCCTTCCTCCAGCAGAAGAGAGCTCATTACATGCCAATGGTGTGTGGTTGGTCAAGCAGCCCAATAGTGACTGGGGGAGGGGTGGGGAGTCTATACAGCCACTTTACCAGTAGTATTAAAGGTTGGATGTCACCTGGGAGCTGAAAGTACTGGTTTGAATGGAGTTACCAGGGTTTTAACTCCCCTTTACCCTTCTCTTTCTTTCTTCTTCCTTTCTCTTTTTTACTTTGGAGGTCTGTCCCTTTCTTTTCTTTTTACATAGTTATTTTATTTAAATCACATACAGGAGCAGTATGAAAGGGAGTGTAGATGTGTAGTGGGTGTCTGTGTGACCTTGGTGTGTGGCAGGTGTGAGTTCAGGGTCAGGCTGGACCTTGCATCAGTAGCCAACTGTGGTCCCCAGACTCCGGCTCCCCATCTAGTCTATTGTTGCAGAGAGTTGGCTGAAGTTTATGAGTATTAGGAGGAGTGGTCATTTATTGTGGAGTGAGTTTTGATCAGGAAGATACTACATGATTGTAATGGTTGAGGAGACAAAAGTTTTCTGGAGTGTTCACCCGGTGGGTTGGATGGGTTGTTCTATTTGTTTAACATGTTTTTATGCTACAGCAGAGGCACACTGATGGACGGTGGAGGTGGTCATGCTGGGAGGGACATGACGGGATACTGGTCCTTGTGGCTGCATGTATAAAACTGGTGTCATGAAATGTGCAGGGCCTTAACTCCTATGTGAGGGGATACAGAGTCCAAAGATACCTCAAAAGGCAGGTATTAGAAATGCGGTGTTTGGTTGGCAGTCAGGGTACGCCCTGTCCAAGCAAGGACCCTAGCTCTAGTCAGGGAAGTCACACACAATCCAAATGATCCTTATCCCACCCTCTGGTAGCTTGACAGTATTTGTGCAGTAAATCATGCAATAACACAGTATAACACCACAAAAATAAACCCCATAGTGTTGAGAAAAATATATACTATTTATCTGGTTAAATGCAGGTCAAAACAATCAAGATTTTATAAATATCACTTTAGAGAATGACAAAAGGAGTCTTTAGTCTTTAAAAAGCAACAAGTGCCTCTGTCAAGCACAAAGTACCTTGTTTGCGTTCAAATTCTCCGCAAGCGACCACTGAGGAGGAGATGTGTGGGAAACGGGGAGGTGTGCATCAGTTTCTCTGGGCGCACACAGATGATGCATCGATAATTTTCCACGCAGGGAAGGCTTCGCATCGATTTCCGGCACACTGACTTGGATCCTCTTTGGGTTGAAGGGTTTTCGGATGCCCCTGGGACAATGCAGAGAAATCCTGGGTGTGCAGGATAAAGTCAAAGGAGCTGCGTCGATCCGGTGGGTGATGCAGGGAAATTTCTGTTTCATTGCAGGTGCAGCATTGATTCTTCTTGCAGGAAGTTGGGCTGCATCATTCCGGCTCGGCTATGCGTCGATCCAGTGTGCCATGTGTCGAAGTTCCAGTCACAACGCTGGCACTGTGTTGATCTCCTCTCGGGGAGCCGGGCTGCGTCATTCCAGTTTGGCGTGAAGTGATTTTCTCACCGCGATGCAGACTGGGCATCGTTTCTGGCAGGCTGTGCATCAGATTTTTCCCACACAAGGAGTTCTTTGCAGGAGGAAGTCCTATTGGTCCTGACACTTAAAGGAACAGGAGGCAAGCTCTATCCAAGCCCTTGGAGATTACTTCTCAGCAGAGCCAGAGGGCAGCAAGGCAGCAGGGCAACAGCAGACCTGCAGAACTTTGCAGAAAAGCAGTGAGGTGAGTTCTTTGGGCAGCCAGGTAGTTCCTCTTGGCAGGTTGCAGGGTCTGGTTCAGAGTTTCTTCACCAGTGGTATCTTGTCCAGAAGTGTCTGAGTTGGTAGATTCAGTCGCCCTGTTTAAATACCCAAATGTACCTTTGAAGTGGGGGAGACTTCAAAGAGTGGCTTAGAAGTGCACCAGGTCCCCTTTCAGTGTCATCTTGTCTGCCAGGGTCCGAGAAGCGGGTTTGGCAGCTCCCTGTATGAGGGCAGGCCACTGTCCTTTCAAATGTAAGTGTCAGGCCCTCCACCCTTCCAGCCCATGAAGACCCATTTTAGTATGTGGTTATGAGCAGGTGTGATTGAGCATCCTATGTTGGGGTTGTCTGATTGAAATGCACAAGGTAGCTGTCAAGTAACCTAGCCAGATGTGGATTGTAAGGCACAGAATGATTTAAATGCAGAGAAAGGCTCACTTTCTAAAAGTGGTATTTATAAAAAAAAAATATTAAATTCAACTTCACCAGTCAGCAGGCGTTTGTATTACCATTCTGGCCATACTAAATATGACTCCTTTCAGATCAAAATCTACCACTCAAACAGTATATGAGGGTAGCCCTAATGTTAGCCTATGAAAGGAGCAGGCCTCACAGCAGTGTAAAATGAATTTAGGAGTTCTACACTACTAGGACATATAAACTACACAGGTAAATGTCCTGCCTTCTACCTACGCATCACCCTGCCCTATGGGTTACCTAGGGCCTACCTTAGGGGTGACTTATATGTAGGAGAAGGAGAGTTTAAGGCTTGGCAAATACTTTTAAATGCCAAGTCGATGTGGCAGTGAAACTGCACACGCAGGCCTTACAATGGTAGGCCTGAGGCATGGTTAAGGGGCTACCTATGTGGGTGGCACAAGCAATGCTGCACGCCTACTAGTAGCATTTAATCTACAGGCACTGGGCACATGAGGGGCACTTTACTGGGGACTTACAAGCAGATTAAAGAAGCCAGTTGTGTATGAACCAATGTCACCATGTCTTAAGGGAGGGAACATATGCATTTTAGCACTGGTTAGCAGTGGTAACGTGTGCAGAGTCCTAAAACCAGCAAAAACAGTGTCCAAAAAGTGGAGAGAAGCAGGCAAAAAGTTAGGGGTGACCACCCTAAGGCTGCAAGGTCTAACAGCAGGGTATAAAGATCACTTTATTCCAGGAAACTCCCCAGTTGGGTATCCAGGCCTAGAAGGTTCAGAAGAGATAGAGGCAGCATTTTTGTAACAGATTCCAACTATGCTCTCTCCATGTGAGTGGCAACCAAGGTACCCTTTCGGATACAAAATGTGACCACCAAACACCATCAAAAAGCTGCAATCAAAAAGCTACAATCATTGTTGAGCTTTTTTAATTGTGGCCGAACTTGCATTCCAGATTATTCACAATGCATAAAACCACTTTATGACTTGATAGGTCCAGACTTTTCAAGTAAATAATATATGGTTGTACACACATATTCTTAGAGCATTCCTTGAAGCAAAACACTTACACACATGTGATAATAAAACAAACTTGATCATCAGAGTAATTCCTGGTGTCATTGGTTTCACCTACGTAACATTCAATGAAGGTGATACGGTCCCAATAGCATTCCAATAACATCTGTAGTCAACAGGTGAACAATGCTTTGCTCCGACTGAAAAAAGTTCTCACTGCTGTTCGGGTGGCTGTCAGACCTCTAGCCCACATGAAACACATTGTTGTTGTGTCCCCAATACCAGCCTTAGAGGCTGTGACAAAAGCCAGCATTCCAAACTCAAAAGTATTATATCCACATTAGATCTAATGTGCCACCTCTCTGACTGCCACTGATGTTGATTATGTGTTTGATGCAAAACTTTAGACACAACAGTTCCTTCAATATGAACTTGACCCAACACCCACAAACATTTTCCCTCTTGATGAGTATCAAATGATAATATACAAAGAATGGTTCAGCACAACCAGCAGTAGGCACCAAACATCAATACTAAACCGCTTGCGTGGCTGTAAGTGGAATCATCAGGGATGGCAAGTTTCACCCTCAGAACACATACACGCAAACCTTAGGGGACTGGACTGCACAATTGGCAGAGGTTAGGGTTCTATTATTGGCACTGGAGCATACCGATCCTGACCTTTTGACACTCATTGTGTGTGATTCATGGTATTGTGTCTAGTCCTTTAATCCTTTAATGAATATCTGCATTACTGACAACATAATGGACTCAGAGATTCAAAAGTGAACACCAGCAAACACAGACTCATGTGAGGGAACACAGCAGATTTGAAGGAGATGCTGCCAAATACCCATGTTGCATACAATGGGCCATCCACATGTGGAAATAAATGTTGAGGAAAAGACCTTGTCTGATGAAGCAGCCAAGTCAGCAGTAGCCATGGCTTCTGTTGTTGCTATTACTCATTCCAAGGTGAGGTTGAATTATGCAACACTGGCTGCTGTGAAAGCTTTAGCTGACAGCAAGGCCTTGCCAAAGGTGTATCCTGCCAAATACTCCTACAATATCAGTTCTCAAAATGTTGCCTTTGTAACAACAGAAGGGGTGATTGATTGCATGATCGCCAACCACAACCAAAGATTAGACCTAATAAAATCAGGGCATGAAGGGGTTGCTTCTGCCCATGCAGGTGTGGTGGCCATAACTATATTATTGCAAAAACATTATTGGTAGTCAGGTGCACACAACCAGACCAAATAGTATGTCCTTTTTTGTGACATCTGTCATAAAATCAAAGAATCCACCATCAAATGCCCACCATGGACACCCCTCCTATGTTCCAAAAAATCATTGCAATGTGTGCACCTGGACCATTGTGGTCCACTAACACCTGAAGGTGCATGCAAATACATATACTTATTCGCCTCTTGTCCAGATTTCTGTGGGCATGACCACAATGATCGGCTGACGCTCGAGCTGTTATTAAAGATTTGTGTGTCTTCATCAAGATATATGCCGTTGCAGTTTTCCATTTGGACCAGGACTCTGCCTCTGCCACCAGGGCATTCAGGGACACGATAGTGACAATGGGGGTCCAACTACATTTCTCAGCGCCATATCGTCCAGAGGGAAACTCTGTGTCACGGTTTGCATGCTTTTTACAATTGTAGTCTGCCAGTCTCAGGGCACCTCCTGGTTTCTTACATGTTCTGGGTTGACCAAGGTAAGGGTGAAGTCATTCAGTAGCCACGGTTCTGCTGACAATTCAACGCCTAGCAGGTTGTAACCTCCAGAAGGAGTCCCAGAGGAAAAAAACAATATTGGAAAAAACATCCTCAGATCACAGGAACTCCTGAAAGAGGCAAAAAGAAAAGCTAAAAAGATTGAAAAATCAGGAACAACAAAACTGCAGGCAAAAAACAGGATAGGTCCAAGACACAAGAAGCAGGAGCAAGGAGCTCTACCAGGATTGGGAAAGTCACATACAGGTGAATTGAAAAAATGCCATTGTAGAAAGGTGTAAACAATGCATGCAGGGAACGAAACACAGACACCTGGGGAAAAGAAAATATGACCAGAAGAAAAAGGAAATAGAAGAGAGAAAAAAGGGAAAAGACATCCAGCAAGCAGGTAAGAAAAATTACGGGGGCCGCAAGCGAATGCGGCATGACCCAAAGCCTAAGAGAGGACTCCTGAGCCACGCTGCGGTTGAGAAAAGAGGTTGTGGCCCAAAAAGCATCCCTGAGGCATCACACTCTGTTGTACAGAGGAAGAACCAAGACTTAAAGCAACCCTTAACAACTAGAGTGTTGGGTTCAGGTCGTAGTTGGCTTAACCACCTATCTGGAGTCCAGAGAGCCTTAATAATCTGCCCAGAAAGTCCTTGAGAGAGCGCACTCCTTGTGTGGTTCTGTTTGACATACCGAATTATGTCCCAGATCTTGATGGCCCTGGCACAGTGACGGCAGACACACAATTTGACATAAATTAACATGTCACTGTCTTGCAGGAATTACAACATTTCTGTGATGACAACTCATCTGCATGCACCACCCCCCTGGGAATGAGGGACTTACCAACAACGCCTACTGGCTGGATTCCAAAAGTTGGGGATCTAGTGCAAGAAAAGATTGCTGTAAAAAATGAAATTGTCCTGGCATATCAAGCACTGATTCCATTTCTGGGAATACACAGTACCAGAACTGTCATCCTACCACTGCTGCCTGGTTCAAAGAAAACCACTTTGTTTTAATTGCAAATGTCAAGTTACACCATGTGGCCAGTCCGACGCAGTAGACTGAGAAGAATCCTGAGCAGTACCTGAACCCCTCTCACTGCCACTCAGGGTGTGTATCTTCAAAATTCGACCATCAGTGATGAAACTTCCCCGAGTTTGGGAAGAGCGGAAAATGAGCGTTTGTTAGTACCTGTCACTATACCTGCAACAAGAAATGTCCAAAGTTCTGAGTAAGGGTGGGCAATAAGCTCTGCTCAGCTGGCAGAGCTAATTGAGTTTTTGGTACTCTAGTACTGAAGTGGAGTTCACTGCACTAGTTGTTATGGGCCACAAAACACAAGCGCAGATTGATTGTGGTTGGGCTGTGCTGCCCATAACTAGTCTGCAGCCCAGTGATTGGCTACACAGCGCAAGTGCAGACAATCTGCGCTTGCGCTGTGTGGCCCATAACTGGGCTGCGTGACTTGTTCTGCTGGTCATGGGTGGAGCTGTTGCTGAAGGGCTGCACTGGCTCTAGCTCTGGATCCAGGCCTCCCTCCTTTCACTGTCCTCAGCAGGCTGGGGGCAGAGGGAGGCAGAGAGCCAGGTGACTGGCACAGAGACCCTGCCTGGACCCAGCAAGTAAGACCCTTGTTTCACTTTTTCTTCTATGTGCACATGGGGTCCAGCACTGAGCATGGCAGCATTTGCATATGGGGGAGTCTGTGCTTGTAAAAAAAGGAAACTAGCAAACAGAGTTGCACTTGAAGAGAACCTCTCTCCCCAGCATCCCTGGGAAAGGAAGTGCTGTAAAGGGGTATGGTGCTGAGGTCAGCAGGGGGAGCATCAGTTGCTGAGTGGTAGTCCGGCAGCCCCCCGCCAGATAGAGATGTGTGTGGCCTGAGAGAGTGCCTTAGAGCCCAGTGGCAGGCAAGGCTAGGCACTTTGTGAAATTACCAGGCTGATGGTGGTGAGCTGGTTTGCGTCTGACTAATGCTGGGTCTTCAAGAAAGGGTGGTCAGAGGCTGTGTGTAAGTGCAGAGGAAGCGATTGCACAGCTGGTGCAAGACAAGGGGTGTGCTTGGCTCTCTGTAGCAAGTTTGTGAAGGGGGACAGTTGGTGAAGGGAAGTGTGCAGGTGTGTCTGGCTGCCTGACCTCGCTTAGCACTTTTGAAGCTGGGAGTATAAGCCAGGGTGGCAGCTAGCCACTACCAGGAGACACTCCCCCGCACGTGGAATTCTGCAGAAACCCATTGAGTTTTTAACCAACTCTGCAGAATTCCACAGATTAGAACCCCGCTTGCTCCACCCAGGCTTAGTTCTCAGCTATTTTACTCAAATTCAACACAAACAGATAGGATCAATTACTATGAACCACCAAGGGACACATCTGCCATTTTCCCTTCTCCAACACAGGTTCCAGTGTTTGCACAAACTGCTTCTGGATATCATGCCGACATCATTGATTATTTTTCAAACTCTTCAGACTCTTCAATTACTCATGTATCAAGAGCACATAAGCTATTCAGCTGGCTTGAAGCTAACTATCTAATTTGCCAGTGGAATTATCTATGGGCTCTGTTAGCTGTGCTTCCCTTCCTCCTTTCGATTGGATTTGTCATTGTTTTCTTTTAATTGATATATGGTCATAATCTCCCTGAACGCTCTGCTGTAGAACTGGTGGATAAGGTTTTTAAAGCCTCACCTGTCCTCACATAACGCTTGCAAAGACTTGTCCCTGGTGAAAATTTCAGCTATACCGATTCCTTATGGGATTGTTTGGGTTAAAGTATCATTTGATATACAGACCGATGGAAATGATTCAAATTCCATATGTATTCAAAGTCTCTATGAATGTTGTAATAACACTTGGGGTGCATTTTGATGATTGGAATGTGAAAACAGTTGATTCTATGCCTTCTGAGCTTGAATATTATACTGTGTTTGATAGTGAAGATGTTTACAAAAGAACGCAAGCAACCCGAGAACTGTTTATAATTATACACAATGGGAACATTGTACAACTCCACCAGTGGGGGGTTTTAAAACATATGTAGAAAGGTTTGCATATTTTTCTGGGTGTGATGTCACAAATGCTGAGTCTTATTATTTTAAGCTGCCTCCTAGGAAATTGAAATTGCAAAATGTCCTGTTAACTGACACCAAATTAATTTATTCTGAATATTGTTTGAAATCGATTGACTTAAGAGTGCGTGGGGAACTAGAACTTGGCAAATACAGGGAATGGAAGCTTAGTTTAGAGCATGCCTGATTCCATTAAAAGTTATAATTCTAAATTAAGAAAGTGAAAAAGCCCAGAATTCCATCACCAGCTAAATATGAAAAATGGCAACAGTTTTTAAATGTTACTGAAGAACAGTGCAACGGATGGGTTTGTTATGGGACATTTAACTCAACACTTTCAGGTTCAAACAAATGTCTATTGTGGCTAATGGACTAAAATGAATGTCATGCATGTTTTGTTAACTCCACAGGGGGATTTAGAGTGAGCCGACCTAACCCTCATCACATATCATTACAACACTCTGATATTGACACCACATATAGCGTGGGCAAACTATCTCAACAATTGTTGAAATCTTCCACATTAACAGCCGCCAAGAACGCCTTAGTCTCCTGTCAGCCAATACAGACTTACAAAATGTCCTATTGGTCCAAGAAAACCACACACTAAGGGGCATATTTATACTCTGTTTGCACCAAATTTGCATCAAAAAGTTTGACGCAAATTCAGCGGAAACCTAACACCATAATTAAACTATGATGCCCGACCCCGCGAACGTCAAAATTCCTACATGTGCGTCATTTTCTGGATGCGGGAGACCGCCTTGCGTTAATAACATGCAATGAAGCGTTCCCGTCCAAGAAATGACTTTAAGGCCTGTGTGCCTTATTTATGCTCCTGCGTCATTTTGATGCACAGGAGGTGGCAGGCCTTAAAAAATGGCACACAGCCTGATGTGTGCTGTTTTATAACGCCTGGGTGAGGGCAGGTGTTAAGGGGCCTGTGGGCTCACTTCCATGGTCTCTGACCATGGAAGCAGTCCTCCGGTGCCCTTCCCTGCCCGCAGGGACACCCCCTGCCTCCCTCGCCCAACCCTAGAGGACACCCATGGATAGGGGGATCCATCCAAGGTAAGTACAGGTATGTTGAGGTAAGTATATATTTTTTATTTTTTTAAAGTGGCATAGGGGGGCCTAACTTGGGCCCCCCTACATGCCACTGTGCCCAATGACCATGCTCAGGGGGCAGAAGTCCCCTGGGCATGGCCATTGGGCAAGGGGCTATGACTCCTGTCTTTGCTAAGACATGAGTCATTTCAATGGGGGTTGTGCATCAATAAATGGCACAAGTCCAGTTAGAGCCATGAATTTTGACTCTAACCTGACTTGCACCATTTATGGATGCACAACCCCCATTTTTCCCTACGCCGGTGCTGCCTGGTTAGAGTCTTTTTTTTTTTACTCAGACCAGCCCACAGTGCCTGCTAACGTCAATCCTTAAATAAGGTGCCTGCGTGGTGCGTGGGAATGGCGTTAGCCGGCGGTACATTTTTTGACGCAAACCAGCACCAGCGCTGGTTTGCGGCAAAAAGTATAAATATGGACCTTAATGACATTGTTTCATCTACAATCGACATCATACAAAATGACATGTCACTTTTACAACATGGAGAGAGTCACCTTAGGTCCATTATGCAGCTGTGTTGGACGTTATAAGCTCTGAAAAGTGGTTGTGTGCACTGACAACATGTCAGCTCCAGGGAATTGTTTGCTGCATTTCATTTGACTTGACAGCATCAAATAATGGCTGAGAAAGAAGCAACATATATTTGTTTAAACATTGAAAAGTTATAAAAGTTGCTTTTCACTGTGGCGGAAATACCATCTGCAGTGTGGCTAATACACAGATTATTAATCTGCACATTTCACACTTCAGTTTTCCTTGTGTTTTAAACACATTCCTGTTGGCACATTTTAAAAGCTAGGAGATAGTGATATGCATGAGGTGTGGGAGCTACCCTTTACGTACAAATGTCTCAATGGTATGAAAGAGGTCTTTCTTAGCAGAAGCAAGTGCTAGACTTCTGTAAGTCATTAGATGATTTGAAAACAGCTGTCCTCGCACAGACCATGTAATGCTTTAGCTCCAAATTGAGCCTATTATCTGAATGGCATCCCTGTACCTTTGATTCGTCTGGTATTCCAGGTGCTCTCGAGTGGGAGTTACATGATGCTGAACAAAATAATATGTTGTGGTAAGGGAGCTGGAATTGCCTATGTAGTTTTCATCTCCCAAATTTTAACATGTTGCGGAAATGTGCTTTTTCCCGTCACGCAAGAGTTAAAAGTAGCATAAATTTTGCCTCCTATTGCTACTTCAAATGTAAATTTTGACAAGCTGTGCAGACTAAAGGATCTTTTGTTTCGAAAACACATGGCGTTTACTTCTGCCCACGAGACCTGTGCTCTCCAAGTGGTGAGGCATCCGCAGAGATACTAACTTTTTTAAATAAGTATTTTCCGAGACATTTTGGTGTACTCATAGGTCGCACTCTCAATGCTTTTAACACTGCTGGGATTCTACACTGTTTTAAAGCTGTGGGTTCTGATTTTGTCAGCACCTTTTCCTCTATATTTGTCATAATACTTTTAACCATACACTGTATATTTTGAGAGTTTTGGCGGAATTCTTTATTCCTTTGACATTAATTGGTGGCATTTTACTGTTGCTATTCTTTCTTTGCGATGGCTGGCCCACCTCAAAAAGGAGGACTGATGGCGTTTCCACTAGCCCAACTGTGTAGTGAACGTATGATGCTGCATTTTGAAGCACCACTCCTGGATGATCTGGAGTCCAACTAGTCTTTGTCATCCAGACCGGTTCTGAATAGGGTGCAGCCTGTATTTTGATGTTTGTTGTGTCCATTCGAACATGCACCAGAAGTGTGTCTTACCATGCAGTTCATACCTTATTTGGATGCTGGTCTGTTGATGTTTTTGATTAGGGTGTATTACCAGATATGCACATTGAGATTGTGATTGCTGGGGGCGTTGCCAGCCGCTGGTGAAGATGGTCATGGGTTAAATGGGCTCTGACATATCCTGCAAGCAATCGCTTTAAATCCTCTAATTATTCTGCCCCAGTGAATGCAGGGGACACCACGAGGATCCTGTATGGCATGAATATGCTGTGACAGGGTTGGAAAGATGGAAACCAAGCCTGCCACTGGGTGGATGTGATTCGGCCACTTGCGACACCCAGCCAAGATGGCGTCCGTTGCAGAGTGGCGGGGCTGACCGAGTGGAGAGAGGTGACTGTCCAGCTCGTGGAGGGGCCCAGAGCAGCAACTGCAATTTAGTGACTGGTGGCGGAGGGAGAGTGGCGATCGGAGGGCCCTTGCAGGTTCAGAGATGAGGTGGAGGAGGGGAGGGTGACGAGTCAGTTGGGGTGTGGGATGGTGACGACCCCCCATGCCCTCCTGTGGCCCCCCTCATTGAGGAGCAGAGCGAAGGGACAGAGCGACAATCTGCGGCTCTAGAGGCTCAGCAAAGCTGAGTAACAGATACCTGTGAGTGCCAAACACAGGCGGGGTGAAGGTGACAGACCCCTCCTGACCAGTTTTGAAGGAAAGATCAGTGAGGGTGCTGCCTGGTGACACCGCAGGGGAAAAAGTAAAGAGCTGCTTAATCTGGGGGGACAGAGCCACCTCTCTTCCCCTTTCTGCTCCACTGCCCAATACTCCCCACACATGGTTGGGCCTCAAGTGGTGGCACAAGTGGAGCACATGCCTAGAACGGAGCAGGAAGTGACAATACCTCTGGGACATTTTCAACGGCAGGCAGCCGGAATCAATGCAAGCTAATAAACTTGACAGGTATGTAGTGAAGATGGCTTCCAGTGACAGCTCTGTGTCCTAAGTTATGAGACTCCAGAAGTCGGCCTAACACAAGGTGGCAATCCTTCCCTCGGGTCCATCATAGCGGCCATTCAGGATCTCCGCAGCTCAATTTCACCAATCAAGGATAAACTGGACGCAGTGACATTGGAGGTTAATCTATTGAAGGTGGATTCCAGAAACATCTCCGAAAAGGTGGTGGTGACAGAAACACATATTGAGGGCTTGCTCTTAACCACAAAGAGGTTAGAGGAGCAGGTGCAGTCCCTCACAAAGCAAAACTCGGTGATGGCGGCCCCGCTGGAAGACCAGGAATGTGGGGCCAGACGCACAGGAGTAGAGGAAGGAATTTAGGGCCCCAGTGTGGACCACTTTGTGGAGGACCTGGTGCTGAACAAGTTACAGCCAAAGAGGCTGTCAAACTTTTTCACAGTTGAGAGGGCACACAGGATGCCGGGCTTGCCTCCTAGGCCGGGAGCCTCACCGCAGATGATTTTTGCAAGAATCCTGAACTACAGAGACAGAGATGTAATACTGCAGGCAGCTCAGACACATGGAGACCTGCGAAAAGACAATGTGGTGATCCATCTTTATCCAGACTTGACCCTCCAAGTGCAGCGCCAAAGGAAATTCTTTGAAGATGTCAAAAAAGCGGTGCGTGCCAAGGAGGTGAAATATATGATGCTGTATCCGACAAGACTGCGAGTCATAGGGGATGGAAAGACATGGCATTTTGCATCACCTGAGGAGAAATGGGACTGGCTCGAAGGATGGAGGGTGGTGGGCAAGAGACAATCGGGAGACAGGCATCTGCATCGAACGGCTGAAGGGGGGACTGAGGGCCCTCCGGCCTGACCAGAGAAGTGACAAATTAAGCATAATACAAAGGATACATGAAGGATATTCTGTTGGCAACTGGGGGAGACAAGGGGGTGGCAGACATTGTGGATTTGCTTTTGCATATGGGGGAGTCTGTGCTTGTAAAAAAAGGAAACTAGCAAACAGAGTTGCACTTGAAGAGAACCTCTCTCCCCAGCATCCCTGGGAAAGGAAGTGCTGTAAAGGGGTATGGTGCTGAGGTCAGCAGGGGGAGCATCAGCTGCTGAGTGGTAGTCCGGCAGCCCCCCGCCAGATAGAGATGTGTGTGGCCTGAGAGAGTGCCTTAGAGCCCAGTGGCAGGCAAGGCTAGGCACTTTGTGAAATTACCAGGCTGATGGTGGTGAGCTGGTTTGCGTCTGACTAATGCTGGGTCTTCAAGAAAGGGTGGTCAGAGGCTGTGTGTAAGTGCAGAGGAAGCGATTGCACAGCTGGTGCAAGACAAGGGGTGTGCTTGGCTCTCTGTAGCAAGTTTGTGAAGGGGGACAGTTGGTGAAGGGAAGTGTGCAGGTGTGTCTGGCTGCCTGACCTCGCTTAGCACTTTTGAAGCTGGGAGTATAAGCCAGGGTGGCAGCTAGCCACTACCAGGAGACACTCCCCCGCACGTGGAATTCTGCAGAAACCCATTGAGTTTTTAACCAACTCTGCAGAATTCCACAGATTAGAACCCCGCTTGCTCCACCCAGGCTTAGTTCTCAGCTATTTTACTCAAATTCAACACAAACAGATAGGATCAATTACTATGAACCACCAAGGGACACATCTGCCATTTTCCCTTCTCCAACACAGGTTCCAGTGTTTGCACAAACTGCTTCTGGATATCTTGCCGACATCATTGATTATTTTTCAAACTCTTCAGACTCTTCAATTACTCATGTATCAAGAGCACATAAGCTATTCAGCTGGCTTGAAGCTAACTATCTAATTTGCCAGTGGAATTATCTATGGGCTCTGTTAGCTGTGCTTCCCCTCCTCCTTTCGATTGGATTTGTCATTGTTTTCTTTTAATTGATATATGGTCATAATCTCCTGAACGCTCTGCTGTAGAACTGGTGGATAAGGTTTTTAAAGCCTCACCTGTCCTCACATAACGCTTGCAAAGACTTGTCCCTGGTGAAAATTTCAGCTATACCGATTCCTTATGGGATTGTTTGGGTTAAAGTATCATTTGATATACAGACCGATGGAAATGATTCAAATTCCATATGTATTCAAAGTCTCTATGAATGTTGTAATAACACTTGGGGTGCATTTTGATGATTGGAATGTGAAAACAGTTGATTCTATGCCTTCTGAGCTTGAATATTATACAGTGTTTGATAGTGAAGATGTTTACAAAAGAACGCAAGCAACCCGAGAACTGTTTATAATTATACACAATGGGAACATTGTACAACTCCACCAGTGGGGGTTTTTAAAACATATGTAGAAAGGTTTGCATATTTTTCTGGGTGTGATGTCACAAATGCTGAGTCTTATTATTTTAAGCTGCCTCCTAGGAAATTGAAATTGCAAAATGTCCTGTTAACTGACACCAAATTAATTTATTCTGAATATTGTTTGAAATCGATTGACTTAAGAGTGCGTGGGGAACTAGAACTTGGCAAATACAGGGAATGGAAGCTTAGTTTAGAGCATGCCTGATTCCATTAAAAGTTATAATTCTAAATTAAGAAAGTGAAAAAGCCCAGAATTCCATCACCAGCTAAATATGAAAAATGGCAACAGTTTTTAAATGTTACTGAAGAACAGTGCAACGGATGGGTTTGTTATGGGACATTTAACTCAACACTTTCAGGTTCAAACAAATGTCTATTGTGGCTAATGGACTAAAATGAATGTCATGCATGTTTTGTTAACTCCACAGGGGGATTTAGAGTGAGCCGACCTAACCCTCATCACATATCATTACAACACTCTGATATTGACACCACATATAGCGTGGGCAAACTATCTCAACAATTGTTGAAATCTTCCACATTAACAGCCGCCAAGAACGCCTTAGTCTCCTGTCAGCCAATACAGACTTACAAAATGTCCTATTGGTCCAAGAAAACCACACACTAAGGGGCATATTTATACTCTGTTTGCACCAAATTTGCATCAAAAAGTTTGACGCAAATTCAGCGGAAACCTAACACCATAATTAAACTATGATGCCCGACCCCGCGAACGTCAAAATTCCTACATGTGCGTCATTTTCTGGATGCGGGAGACCGCCTTGCGTTAATAACATGCAATGTAGGCGTTCCCGTCCAAGAAATGACTTTAAGGCCTGTGTGCCTTATTTATGCTCCTGCGTCATTTTGATGCACAGGAGGTGGCAGGCCTTAAAAAATGGCACACAGCCTGATGTGTGCTGTTTTATAACGCCTGGGTGAGGGCAGGTGTTAAGGGGCCTGTGGGCTCACTTCCATGGTCTCTGACCATGGAAGCAGTCCTCAGGTGCCCTTCCCTGCCCGCAGGGACACCCCCTGCCTCCCTCGCCCAACCCTAGAGGACACCCATGGATAGGGGGACCCATCCAAGGTAAGTACAGGTATGTTGAGGTAAGTATATATTTTTTATTTTTTTAAAGTGGCATAGGGGGGCCTAACTTGGGCCCCCCTACATGCCACTGTGCCCATTGACCATGCTCAGGGGGCAGAAGTCCCCTGGGCATGGCCATTGGGCAAGGGGGTATGACTCCTGTCTTTGCTAAGACATGAGTCATTTCAATGGGGGTTGTGCATCAATAAATGGCACAAGTCCAGTTAGAGCCATGAATTTTGACTCTAACCTGACTTGCACCATTTATGGATGCACAACCCCCATTTTTCCCTACGCCGGTGCTGCCTGGTTAGAGTCTTTTTTTTTTTACTCAGACCAGCCCACAGTGCCTGCTAACGTCAATCCTTAAATAAGGTGCCTGCGTGGTGCGTGGGAATGGCGTTAGCCGGCGGTACATTTTTTGACGCAAACCAGCACCAGCGCTGGTTTGCGGCAAAAAGTATAAATATGGACCTTAATGACATTGTTTCATCTACAATCGACATCATACAAAATGACATGTCACTTTTACAACATGGAGAGAGTCACCTTAGGTCCATTATGCAGCTGTGTTGGACGTTATAAGCTCTGAAAAGTGGTTGTGTGCACTGACAACATGTCAGCTCCAGGGAATTGTTCGCTGCATTTCATTTGACTTGACAGCATCAAATAATGGCTGAGAAAGAAGCAACATATATTTGTTTAAACATTGAAAAGTTATAAAAGTTGCTTTTCACTGTGGCGGAAATACCATCTGCAGTGTGGCTAATACACAGATTATTAATCTGCACATTTCACACTTCAGTTTTCCTTGTGTTTTAAACACATTCCTGTTGGCACATTTTAAAAGCTAGGAGATAGTGATATGCATGAGGTGTGGGAGCTACCCTTTACGTACAAATGTCTCAATGGTATGAAAGAGGTCTTTCTTAGCAGAAGCAAGTGCTAGACTTCTGTAAGTCATTAGATGATTTGAAAACAGCTGTCCTCGCACAGACCATGTAATGCTTTAGCTCCAAATTGAGCCTATTATCTGAATGGCATCCCTGTACCTTTGATTCGTCTGGTATTCCAGGTGCTCTCGAGTGGGAGTTACATGATGCTGAACAAAATAATATGTTGTGGTAAGGGAGCTGGAATTGCCTATGTAGTTTTCATCTCCCAAATTTTAACATGTTGCGGAAATGTGCTTTTTCCCGTCACGCAAGAGTTAAAAGTAGCATAAATTTTGCCTCCTATTGCTACTTCAAATGTAAATTTTGACAAGCTGTGCAGACTAATGGATCTTTTGTTTAGAAAACACATGGCGTTTACTTCTGCCCACGAGACCTGTGCTCTCCAAGTGGTGAGGCATCCGCAGAGATACTAACTTTTTTAAATAAGTATTTTCCGACACATTTTGGTGTACTCATAGGTCGCACTCTCAATGCTTTTAACACTGCTGGGATTCTACACTGTTTTAAAGCTGTGGGTTCTGATTTTGTCAGCACCTTTTCCTCTATATTTGTCATAATACTTTTAACCATACACTGTATATTTTGAGAGTTTTGGCGGAATTCTCTATTCCTTTGACATTAATTGGTGGCATTTTACTGTTGCTATTCTTTCTTTGCGATGGCTGGCCCACCTCAAAAAGGAGGACTGATGGCGTTTCCACTAGCCCAACTGTGTAGTGAACGTATGATGCTGCATTTTGAAGCACCACTCCTGGATGATCTGGAGTCCAACTAGTCTTTGTCATCCAGACCGGTTCTGAATTGGGTGCAGCCTGTATGTTGATGTTTGTGGTGTCCATTCGAACATGCACCAGAAGTGTGTCTTACCATGCAGTTCATACCTTATTTGGATGCTGGTCTGTTGATGTTTTTGATTAGGGTGTATTACCAGATATGCACATTGAGATTGTGATTGCTGGGGGCGTTGCCAGCCGCTGGTGAAGATGGTCATGGGTTAAATGGGCTCTGACATATCCTGCAAGCAATCGCTTTAAATCCTCTAATTATTCTGCCCCAGTGAATGCAGGGGACACCACGAGGATCCTGTATGGCATGAATATGCTGTGACAGGGTTGGAAAGATGGAAACCAAGCCTGCCACTGGGTGGATGTGATTCGGCCACTTGCGACACCCAGCCAAGATGGCGTCCGTTGCAGAGTGGCGGGGCTGACCGAGTGGAGAGAGGTGACTGTCCAGCTCGTGGAGGGGCCCAGAGCAGCAACTGCAATTTAGTGACTGGTGGCGGAGGGAGAGTGGCGATCGGAGGGCCCTTGCAGGTTCAGAGATGAGGTGGAGGAGGGGAGCGTGACGAGTCAGTTGGGGTGTGGGATGGTGATGACCCCCCATGCCCTCCTGTGGCCCCCCTCATTGAGGAGCAGAGCGAAGGGACAGAGCGACAATCTGCGGCTCTAGAGGCTCAGCAAAGCTGAGTAACAGATACCTGTGAGTGCCAAACACAGGCGGGGTGAAGGTGACAGACCCCTCCTGACCAGTTTTGAAGGAAAGATCAGTGAGGGTGCTGCCTGGTGACACCGCAGGGGACCAAGTAAAGAGCTGCTTAATCTGGGGGGACAGAGCCACCTCTCTTCCCCTTTCTGCTCCACTGCCCAATACTCCCCACACATGGTTGGGCCTCAAGTGGTGGCACAAGTTTAGCACAGGCCTAGAACGGAGCAGGAAGTGACAATACCTCTGGGACATTTTCAAAGGCAGGCAGCCGGAATCAATGCAAGCTAATAAACTTGACAGGTATGTAGTGAAGATGGCTTCCAGTGACAGCTCTGTGTCCTAAGTTATGAGACTCCAGAAGTCGGCCTAACACAAGGTGGCAATCCTTCCCTCGGGTCCATCATAGCGGCCATTCAGGATCTCCGCAGCTCAATTTCACCAATCAAGGATAAACTGGACGCAGTGACATTGGAGGTTAATCTATTGAAGGTGGATTCCAGAAACATCTCCGAAAAGGTGGTGGTGACAGAAACACATATTGAGGGCTTGCTCTTAACCACAAAGAGGTTAGAGGAGCAGGTGCAGTCCCTCACAAAGCAAAACTCGGTGATGGCGGCCCCGCTGGAAGACCAGGAATGTGGGGCCAGACGCACAGGAGTAGAGGAAGGAATTTAGGGCCCCAGTGTGGACCACTTTGTGGAGGACCTGGTGCTGAACAAGTTACAGCCAAAGAGGCCGTCAAACTTTTTCACAGTTGAGAGGGCACACAGGATGCCGGGCTTGCCTCCTAGGCCGGGAGCCTCACCGCAGATGATTTTTGCAAGAATCCTGAACTACAGAGACAGAGATGTAATACTGCAGGCAGCTCAGACACATGGAGACCTGCGAAAAGACAATGTGGTGATCCATCTTTATCCAGACTTGACCCTCCAAGTGCAGCGCCAAAGGAAATTCTTTGAAGATGTCAAAAAAGCGGTGCGCGCCAAGGAGGTGAAATATATGATGCTGTATCCGACAAGACTGCGAGTCATAGGGGATGGAAAGACATGGCATTTTGCATCACCTGAGGAGAAATGGGACTGGCTCGAAGGATGGAGGGTGGTGGGCAAGAGACAATCGGGAGACAGGCATCTGCATCGAACGGCTGAAGGGGGGACTGAGGGCCCTCCGGCCTGACCAGAGAAGTGACAAATGAAGCATAATACAAAGGATACATGAAGGATATTCTGTTGGCAACTGGGGGGGACAAGGGGGTGGCAGACATTGTGGATTTGCTGCTGAGCGATACCTGGATGCGGCGGATGGACCACTGACATGCACACTCAGGAACCTATGGTGGGGGTGATATCCCAAGTCTCAAGGGGAGGTAAATTGATAGAATCCATGCTTTATTATCTGTTGTATATATTGAGCAGGCGAAGGCTCACCTCCCAAGATAGCATGTATGGTTAGGGGCAACAGTCGCTCTGCAAGTTGGGTGGTGGGTATCTTATGAATCACCCAGCAGGGTAGCAGGGAGGGGGGAGTTTAGGTAAACTGTTTTGTTATCTGGGTTCAACGTGTGCAGAGAGTTGATCTGCTTCACTTTAAAGTTGGTGGGACCCTATATGGCAGTTAGACATAAGGTATCAGGATGTAGAGCAGGGAGATAAATCACATTTAGAGAACCAGATCTCTGGACCGGGGTGGAAGTCACCAGCAACACCACACTACATGAATACAAACTTAACCATTTGGTCCTGGAATGTCAATGGCCTTGGTAGCCCGATAACACGCACACTGGTTCTACAATACCTGAAACGTCACGTCCCAGACATTGAACTGATGAAGGAAACGCATCCTAAGGGAAACTACTAAAAGCCTTTGAAAGATTTGGATTTATACTAAGAGCACGTTCTGGCTACACCACAGATTCAAAAGGGGTGGGGATCCTAATTAAGAAATCTGTTGCTTTCACCCCGCACCAGGTGTGGCAGGATGCTACAGGACGGTATGAGGCACTGGCAGGCACCTGGAAGGGTACAACACCAAACCTGTGCTCGGTATATGTCCCACCTTGACTCCAGAATGCAACTTTACTGGAGGTGGGAGAACTTCTGGTGGGCCTTCCAGCAGGGCTTCAGGGGGTGGGGGGCATGAACTCACCTATGGATGTGGCGCTAAATAGATTGGGGCAAAGAGAAGGATGGAAGGGGGAAATCCACTACTGCATTTTGCAGGGGCCTTTAACTTAGTGGACCTTTGGAGAGAAGGTAACCCCCACAGACGTGGCTATACTTATTACTCAGCGGTCCATGGGAGTTTTGTCTCGTCTAGACTATGGCCCTCATTACAACCCTAGCGGTCGGTGGTAAAGCGGCGGTTAGACCGCCAACAGGCAGGCAGAAAAAAAAATGGAATCACGACCGTGGTGGAAACCGCCAACAGAGACAGCCACTTATACACTCCGACCTCCATGGTGGAACAAACAAACAGCTTGGCGGTCTCCGCCAACAGACAGGGGGAAGACAATGTACCGCCCACACCATTATAACAGGCCAATCCGCCACCTTTTCCGGGGCGGATTCAACACAAACAAAAACACGGCGGAAACAGGACTTGGAAGGGAAAACTCTCACCTCCACACACCCCACGAGCAACCAGGACGACATGGAGCCAGAACTTCAAATCCTCCCTGAGATTGTCTTCCTGCTCCTCTACCAGGACCACGACCGACAGCGGCGACGACCATGTCGAGTACTGCACCTACGACACAGGGGAGGGGGGAGGGAAAAGAGAGTGACACATACACGCAACACCCCCACCCTCACCCACAACAATACACACACAAATACATGCTGAAACGTTACAATTCCCCCCACCCCCTCCCCCTGGAAGAACGCAAGGACAAAAGGAAATTATTTGAACTAATGTAATCAAGAAAAATCCATTACTCAAAAATTAATGTACACTATTAACAAATATGTACACCAAGAATTCAAGTCCAGGTACTGCACCTATATAGTCCGTGGACCACTGGGCCCAAAATGCATGGGCGAGGCCTACACAAGATACCCAATCGAAACGGAGAGAACACTGCAGGGGCATCAGATCGAAATAAAACAGGCACCTCAGGGGGAAGGGAAGGGGGGCACCTCAACCGGATGAGTGCACAACGCCAGCTCCACGAGGGGGCTCCATGCCCAGTGATGTATCCTGGGGAGTACAAAGCCACAGTCTCTCAAGTCTCTCCAGTGGGTGGTTTGCCCACTGCTTTATCCTGGGGAGTGCAAAGCCACAGTCTCTCAAGTCTCTCCAGTGGGTGGTTTGTCCACTGCTGCATCCTAGGGAATGCAAAGCCACAGTCTCTCAAGTCTCTCCAGTGGGTGGTTTGCCCACTGCTTTATCCTGGGGAGTGTAAAGCCACAGTCTCTCAAGTCCCTCCAGTGGGTGGTTTGCCCACTGCTTTATCCTGGGGAGTGCAAAGCCACAGTCTCTAAAGTCTCTCCAGTGGGAGGTTTGCCCACTGCTGTATCCTGGGGAGTGCAAAACCACAGTCTCTCAAGTGTTTCCAGTGGGTGGTTTGGCCACTGCTTTATCCTGAGTAGTGCAAAGCCACAGTCTCTCAAGTGGATAACAGTCTCCACTGGTTCTGGAGGGGGCTTTGTGCCTAGAGTGCTTCATCCTGCCAAGGACTGAGGTAGTGGATGTGATACTCCACTGGTTCTGGAGGGGGCTTTGTGCCCAGAGTGCTTCATCCTGCCAAGAACTGAGGTAGTGGATGTGATACTCCACTGGTTCTGGAGGGGGCTTTGTGCCCAGAGTGCTTAATCCTGCCAAGGACGGAGGTAGTGGATGCCTTTCTCCACTGGTTCTGGAGGTGGCTTTGTGCCCAGAGTGCTTTATCCTGCCAAGGACTGAGGTAGTGGATGTGATACTCCAATGGTTCTGGGGGGCTTTGTGCCCAGAGTGCTTCATCCTGCCAAGGACTGAGGTAGTGGATGTGATACTCCACTGACAGTGGGGCAACATGGAAGCTGCCCAGGCCCCTGGAACTGACCACCGGCCTCGTACGAATGACCACTGTGGATGGCAGCGATGTCTGTGGTAGTGCTACTGGCTCAGGATGTGGCGTGGCCGCTGGCGGTTCTGGCGGCGGGCTCAGTAGCGGCGGTGCTTGCGGCGGTCATTGGGCAGCGGTGCTGGTGGCGGGCTCACTGACCTCGGTGCTGGCGGCGGTGTCATGAGCGGCAGTGCTGGTGGGGGGCTCACTGACCTCGGTGCTGGTGGCACTGTCATGAGCGGCGGTGCTGGTGGGGGGCTCACTGAACTCTGTGCTGGCGGCGGTATCATGAGTGGCGGTGCTGGTGGCGGGCGCACTGACTTCAGTGCTGCTGAAGGGCACAGTGTCTGCGGTGCTGGTGAAGGGCTCAGTATCTTGGGTGTTGGCGGCGGTGCATGTGGCGGTGCCGGTGGCGGTCTTGTCTGCCTTGCAGGTTGGCAGCAACTTGCCTTTCTTTTTCAGGCCCTTCCCCACCTTGGATGGTGGCACAGCTGTCTTGCCACTCCCAACTGTTGTCTTGGCTGAGCCCTTGGTGGCAGGTGTTTTGGCCTTCTCCCTCAGGGATGTGGGCAACTTCTTCTGTTTTTGAGGTGGGGGAATGTCCTTGGCCTCGCTCCTTGGGACACTGGCAGCCCTGCTGCTTGGCGCACTCCAGAAGCCGGTTACTGCTGGCACCACTGTGCCCGGTGATGTGGTGGCTGAGGTGCTGGGTTGTGACCTGGAAAGGGTGGGCCCTAGGGGACTGGAGGGGTGGGGAAGGTGAAGGGAAGAGGTGAAGGTTTGACAGGAAAAGTTTTTTAGACACACTGGGACGAGTAGATGGAGGGGGTTTGGGAGTAGAGGAAGAGGTAGTGGTTGTAGGAGGTGTCCGTTTGCTGACTTTGGGTGAAGGTGCATGGGCTGGAGGCTGTTGTGAGGTGGATGGCTGTTGGGTGGGTGTGTGACTGCATTTGTGTACTTTGGGAGGAGGGCTCACAGACACACTGGTAGAGGACACATGGGATGTGTAAATGGTAATAGGGGTGGTGACTGCACGTGAGCGGGGTGTGGTGATGGGCATGCTGGTGATGGAGGTAGTGGATGAAGATGTAGTGCATGCAGGTGTGAGTGGAGACGTGATAGGGAGGGAGGAGGGAGACGTGGAGGAGGGGGACACAGTGGAGGCAGTGGATGTTGGTATGTGCGCATGGGTATGATGCTTGTGTGAGTGCCTGTGGGATGTGTGGTGCTTGTGTTTGCCAGAGCTACCCTTGTGTGTTGAGGTGTGTGCAAGCTGGTCTGATAGTGTGCTTGGGATAGGCTGAGGTACTGGGAAATGAGTATGGGTGGAGGAAGTTGGAGGGGGAGGCTGGACACAGGGACAATGGCTGCCATCAGTGCTGAGGCCAGAGTCTGAAATGCTCGCTGTTGGGCTGCCTGGACAGAATGAATGCGCTCCAGGTATGCATTGGTCTGTTGCAACTGCCTCTATGCACCCTGGATGGCATTCAGAATGGTAGACTGCCCAACAGTGAGGGATCTAAGGAGGTCAATGGCCTCCTCACCGAGGCCAGCAGGGCTGCCGAGGGCTAGCGAAGGAGATGATCACCCTCCTGGGTGAGCAGCCACGGGGCACACGCTGAGGGGCTGCTGGGAGGGGTGATGGGAGGGGGGGTGGCGGCTGTACCTGTAGATACGGGGGCACAGAGGGGCCCACCACTGCAAGGGATCTCCCATCAGAGGAGGAGTCTGTGTCGCTGGTCTCTGCCCCAGTCCCCGCTGTGGAGCTCCCCTCTCCCTATGTGCCACTGGTGAATTCTGACTCCGTAGTCTCGCCCTCCAGGGCCATGTGGGATGCAGCTCCCTCCTGCTCCGGTGGCACAGCACCTCCGCCTGATGATGCTAATGCACACAAGAACAGGGAGAGCACAAAAAGGGTGGGGGAAAGAAAGTAGAAAGACATGTTCAGTGCATGCAACACCGCTACCGTTGGCGGACACTACAGACACAGCAGCCCTCTGCTCCACACCATGCACTTAGAGTTCCCTAATTTATCACAGGGACATGGGGTACATGGCCTGTGCCCGATTGCTGCACACATGGAAGTCACAGGAGCCTGACCAGGTGTGGATGGCTCTTACTACTGGTGGGGTTGGGGTGCCACTTAGCCTGCCTCCCAAAGGGTCCTTGCCACCCAAACACCTCCTAATGCGCGCAGAGTTAGATGGATGTGACTGTACTCACCCCCTTGTGGCTGCTGTGATGCCCTCAAGCGCCCATCCAACTCCGGATACGCCACCGCCAGGATCTGGAACATCAGGGGGGTCATGGTGCGATGGGCACCCCTCCCACTTTGGGAGGCCATCCCCAGCTGGGCCTCCGCCGTCTTCTTGCTCCAGTGGTGAATGTCCTCCCATCTTTTACGGCAGTGGGTGCTCCGTCTGTGGTGGACCCCCAGGGCTCGGACGTCGTTGGCGATGGCTCACCAAATATCCTTCTTCTGGTGGGCGCTGACCTACAGGAATAGTACAGGGGTAAAGGTAAAACATTAACCGTCCGGACCGTCACAGTCATAGCCCACGTTCCCACCCTTGCCCTGATGCACATACACTCACCGTCGTATCATGGATGCCTCATCCCTCCATCTCCCATCCATACCACTCCAAACAGGCATTGCCCATACAGCATGCTCACAGTGTACTCACCTGTTTGTCGGGAGGACCGTAGAGTAGGGTGTACTGGGGGAGGGCCCCATCCACTAGTTTCTCCAACTCCTCCGATGTGAAGGCAGGGGCCCTTTCCCAAGACACTTGAGCCATTGTCGCTTCCAGACTGAGGTCACAATAGCACTTGCAGTGTAGGTCCTCTCCTGTCGAAGATCAAGTATCAAGTGAGTGAACAGAGAGAAAACGGCAGTCACGTCCACGGCGGTGCGTACCGTCACCACCGGCGTACATCGTCATTGGCTCCTGGGACCCATAGGGTTCAATGTTAACCAATGCAGGATTGCGCCGCGGTCTTCAACCGCCTACCCCGACGGTGTACAACGCCAGTGCAGTTACCTCATATCCCCTTGTCCCACCTTACAGGTCAGGCAGCCGCCATTTCAGGGGGCAACATAGCATTAATTTTAAATGCGTCACACATATCTAGGCTTTGCATACACACTAAGACAGGCACATAGTGGATTGACAATTGTGAGCAATAAAGTTGTTTTTTTTGTACCTCAGTGTTGGCTGACCCTCTGATCGCTGTTCGCATCCATAGAGCGTTGTGTATTAGTCACCTACAGACTTGATCGTGCCACAATCTAGGAACTGTGTTCCCAGTTGGAGCCAGACCTTATGTCAGCTATCCGCCATCCCACAGGAATCCCCCCTCTAGTGCAGGTCCTGTCAGTTCTCCATTTCCTGGCAAGTGGGTCTTTTCAAACTACAGTGGCCATAGCATCAGGGATGTCCCAGCCTATGTTCTCAAATGTGTTGTCCAGAGTGTTGTCTGCCCTGCTGAAACACATGTGAAGCTACATCGTTTTCCCTCAGGTGGAGGATTTGCCTACAGTGAAAAGTGAATTCTATGCCCTGGGACATATCCCCAACACCATAGGTGCCATTGATGGGACACATGTGGCCTTGGTACCCCCGCAGAAGTGAACAGGTGTACAGAAACCGAAGAGCTAGCATTCTATGAATGTGCAGATGGTGTGTTTGTGTGACCAGTACATCTCCCATGTGAACGCCAAGTTTCCTGGCTCAGTGCATGACGCTTACATTCTGAGGAATAGCAGCATCCCTTATGTGATGGAGCAACTCCAGAGGCACTGTGTGTGGCCATTAGGCGAGGACAAGGACCCTATACAGTGTGAATAGTTGTTGGGGTTGTCCGTAAGGGTTAGTGTGTGTCTAACAGTTGTCCCTCGACATTTGCAGGTGACTCTGGCTAACCCAACCTATCATGGCTACTGACCCCAGTGAGGAATTCTAGGACAAGGGCAGAGGAACGCTACAATGAGGCACATGGGCAAACTAGGATGGCTATAGAGAGGACCTTCGGCCTCCTGAAGGCCAGGTTCCGGTGCCTCCATATGACAGGTGGTTCCCTTTACTACTCACCAAAGAAGGTGTGCCAGATCATCCTGGCCTGTTGTATGCTGCACAACTTGGCTTTGCGATGACAGGTGCCTTTTCTGCAGGAGGATGGTCCTGAAGGAGGTGTTGTGGCAGCTGTGGAGCCTGTGGACAGTGAAGAAAAGGAGGCAGAAGAAGAGGATATAGACAACAGAAACACCATGATCCAACAATACTTCCAGTGAGACACAGATGAGAAAACATCACTGCCTCCTACATCTGATCAACTTTTTCGACCTCTCATTTGTCTGTCACTTTCACCCATTGTATGGACCCTAATTTGTCACTTTCCTTGTCAATTTCACAGATGTGGGTCCCACTGCGTGACCTCTGCTATGTATGGACTAGAGCTGTGTGACATAGGTATGTTAACAATAGACTGGACATTGCTGTTTCCCGCAGTTATTGCAAATACACATTTGTGAAAGCACAGACTGACTCCAGATTATTTTGTGGTTCAAGGGTGTTTATTTAAGTGCTAAATAGTGGAGGGGGTTGTAAAATGGTCAGGGGTGATGGTGTAGGAATGCCCATGGCAGAGTCCAGTCTATTGGTCTCACAGGTGCATTGTCCAAGGGGCATAGAAAGCGGAGCTAGGGCAGTTTAAGGATGGACAGGGTGACAAAGTGGGACAGAAGGATGACATTCAGGGTGGTCTCATTTCTTGGAGGGGGTCTTGGCATTGTTCTCTGTCTTTGTCCTGGATCTCAGGGACCGCTTGCGGGGTGGTTCTCCATCTGCAGGGGGTGGGGTGCTGATGTCGTGGTACTGTGGCAGTGACTCCTGTCCGCTAGCGCCGGTGGAGGTGGTTGGCAGTTCATCGTCCAGGCTTGTGTCAGGGGCCCCTTGTTGTGCCACAGTGTCCCTCCTGGTGTTCATGAGGTCCTTCTGCACCCCTACAATGGTGCCCAGGGTGGTATTGATGGATTTGAGTTCCTCCCTGAACCCCAAATACTGTTCCTCCTGCAGCCGCTGGGTCTCCTGAAACTTGGCGAGTACCGGTGCCATCGTCTCCTGGGAATGATGGTACACTCCGATGATGTTGGAGAGGGCCTCGTGGAGAGTGGGTTCCTTGGGCCTGTCCCCCTGTCGCACAGTAGACCTCCAAGTTCTCCATTTTTCCTGGGCCTATGTCCCCTGAACCGTGTGCCCACTGCCACTGCCCCCAGGTCCCTGTTGTTGTTGGGGTGGTGGGTTAGCGTGGGTTCCCTGTAGTGGTGGACACACTGCTGCTTGACGTGTCCTGGGGACAGAGTTATGGGCCCGCTGGGTGGATGCTGTGCTGGTGTTTCCTGAAGGGGGAGGCTTTGTGGTGGCCTGTGACTGTGTCAGGGGAACCGACTGTCCCGAGGTCCCAGATGGGCCAGGCTGTTCAGCTAGATCGAGATGGACTGAGCTGCTGTCATCACTGTGGGCCTCTTCTGTGGGTGGAGAGGACATGTCTGGAACCTCCTGTCCGGTGACGTTGGGTAGGGGTCCTGCAGGGGTGTAAAGACATGATTATTGCATCTGTGTGTGCCATGGTGTGCAATGGGTGGGTGACCCTGTACCCCAGTGCTTACATTCTTGTGTAGGACCTTGTGTGTTAAATGTTTAGGGGTCTGTGTGGGTATGTGTAGTGGACATGCGTTGGTGATGGGTGTCCATGCTTTGTTGTTGCATGCAGGGCTTGGTGTTGGGATGTGTGGTTTGTGATAGTGGGACATATGTGAGGAGTTGGAGTGATGGGGTGAGGGCGAGGGTGTGGGTATGTGATAGCAGGTAGGGTGGGGGATGAAGTACTTAAGATTTGACTTACCAAAGTCCATTCCTCCAGCTACTCCTGCGAGGCCCTCAGGATGCAGTATAGCCAAGACCTGCTCCTCCCATGTTGTTAGTTGTGGGGGAGGAGGTAGGGGTCCGCCGCCAGTCCTCTGAACCGCAATGTGGGGTCTTGAGAACACGAAACGCACCTTCCCCCGTAGGTCGTTCCACCTCTTCCTGATGTCATCCCGTGTTCTTGGGTGCTGTCCCACTGCGTTGACCCTGTCCACGATTCTGCACCATAGCTCCATCTTCCTAGCTATGGTGGTGTGCTGCACCTATGATCCGAATAGCTGTAGCTCTACCCAGATGATTTCCTCCACCATGACCCTGAGCTCCTCCTCAGAAAACCTGGGGTGTCTTTGCTGTGCCATGGGGTGGTGTGGGTGATGTGTGAGGTGGTGTGTGTTGTGATGTGTGGGGTGATGTTTAGGGGTGTGTAGTGTTTTGTGCGTAAATGTGTATGTGTGATGGTGTTGTGTGCCTCTGTATGCTGGTGTGGTCTTTGCTTTGCTGTCTCTCTGCTTCGGTCAAATTTTTGGTTGTAAGGTTTTGTGGGTAATGTGGGAGTGTGTTTTATATTGTATTGGGTGTGTGGGAATGGTGTGTATGTGTATCAGGTGTGTGTATTTGGAATTGTCCAATGTGGTAGTGTTTTGTAAATGTGTGTGTATTTTGAGCACGGCAGTGTGTACCACCAATGGAATACCGTGGTTGAAAGACTGACACGTGGATTCGTGGGTCGTGATAGTGTGGGCATATTCCTGTTGGCGTGACGGAGAAGGTTTTGTTATCGCCAGTTTATCACTGACCTTTGGTGTGGCGGACTTGTGTGAGTGTCTAGATTTTGGTCGATTCTGAGTTGTGGGTCATAATAGCTGTAACGGATTTCCGCAGCGGTGTGTTGGCGGTCTTCTGCATGGCGGTAAGCGGGATTTACTGCCAATCTTGTAATGAGGGCCAATATCCTGACCCAGGGGGCGAGGGGAATCTCTAACCACTCCCCATTGGAGGTTCTTTTAAGGGGTCCATCCAGAGACTTTGGGTTGCCACCCCGCCTGGATGCAGTTTGAGGGACAGGGAGACCCAAGAGAAACTTAGGGAGGGCACGGAGCTGTAATCTAAAGAGAATCAGGGATCAGTCTCCTTGTCAGGAGTTTTGTGGGAGGCTTTCAAGACTGTTACAATGGGGCAGTGCACAGGCGATAATGGGAGAATGAAAGAACGGCACTCAACTAGTATCTGTTACTATAGAGAGGGATATAGCCAGGCTGGAAGGGGAAGTCCAAGACTCCGGGAAGTTGTCGGAACACCGTCAATTAAGGTTGCATCAACAGGAGTTGGTGGAGAACCAGGCGTGCAGACACGCACCAGCGACACAGCGTACGCTTTACAATGTAGGGAAGAAGGCAAAATAGTTGCTGGCATGGTTGGAAAGGAGAGCTAGAGAGAGATCCTGGTTGCTCAGTGTACACTTGAGGGACGGGATATTGCAAACAAAGAGCGCGGCTATTGCATACACATTTGCAACATATTATGCACCACAGACTGAAATGACAAGGGAGGACTGTGCAGACTTCATAAAAGACGTCCCCTTATGACAGCTCACTGAAGAAGAGAGGGAGCGATTTGAGGCTGACCTAACAGAAAATGAACTGCTGGGGGCGATCCGAAGCATGCAATCTGACGAGGCACCAGGCCCAAAATGCCTCCCAATCGAGATGTACAAGAGGTTAACTAGTGTGATTGTGAAGCCGATGTTAAACATTCTGAGAGAATTGTATAATAGAGGATGCCTACCAAATGACCAAAGAATTGCAACAATAGTAGTGCTACACAAGGAGGGTAAGCCCCCGATGGAATGTGCATCCCACAGACCGATCCTTAATTCTGAATGCGGAGGTTGAAGTGCTGGCCACAGCTCTGGCATCTTGACTCAGGAGAGTGAAAGCCGCTCTTATCCACCCTGACTAATCGGGCTTCATGCCCAATAGGAGCACTAAACTTAATTTACGTCATCTTTACAGCGTGCTCCATATTACGAATGACCTATTGGTGGATCAGTCGGTCTTAATGGCATTAAATGCCAGGATAGCCTTTGAGTCCCTTGAGTGGAATTACCTATTTGCCACCCTGGAGCGATTTGGATTTGGTCCCAGGTTCCGCGTCTGGGAGCAACTCCTATATAATTCCCCCAGGGCAAGAGTTCATGTAAATGGTGTAGTATCCCAGGAGTTTGGGCTGCAGAGGAGCACCAGGCAGGGATGTCCACTGTCCACAATGTTATTTGCCTTAGCATTGGAATCGCTGGCAGTGTGGATCCACTGCGATCTATTGGTACAGGGAATCTAGGCCTCTGATGGATGGGAGGAACGCTTATCACTATATGTGTATTATGTAATGCAGCCCACTGCAACCACTGACAGACTTATGCAGATTTTCAGGATCTTTGGTGATCATTCAAGATACACTATTAATTGGTACAAATCAGTTGTGTATCCTCTTGCCGGAGACAGGCCCAGCCTACCCAGGAAGTGCGAGCCTCTGGTGAACACTGAGGGTTTTATATACTTGGGAATATATGTTGCATGGGACACCCAGAAATTCCACCTGGCAAATCTACTCCCACTGGTAGACAGACAGGAGGATGTGACCCATTGGCAGAGTCTCCCGCTAATGTTAATGGGAAGAGCTGCGCTATATAAAATGATTAGTCTACCCCGGCTACTATATGTTGTACAGACTAGACCCTACAGGGTTCCCAGAAGGTCTTTTGGAATATAGCTAAAGAAATGCGCAGCCTGCAGTGGAATTGGGGGACACCGAGGATTTCACTGGCTAAACTAAAATAGTGTTTATTATGGGGGTTTGGCAATCCCCAATATTAAAAAGTATTATTGGGCTGCTAACTTCCTTACAATTAATGAGTGGAATTTTGTCGACCAACAGGACCCAGCATACCGAGTGGACAGGAGCGCAATGGATAGAGGAGGTCCGGAGGCTCTATTGGGCGATGTCAAACGAGAAAGACTACTTCCACAGCACACACAGATAGTGGTACAAGCGTGGAAGGAGGCAAATGCATTCCTGGGTTAGGGGGATAGACTAACGGCGCTCACCTCACTTTGGCACAGTGACATGTTGTTGGAAGTCAGGGGCCTGACTGGGTTCAAACTGTGGGAACATTTGGGAGATATGTGGAGAGGGTCAGCCATGGTCACATTTGAAGAGCTCCGAGGTGAGTTTGGGCTCAGGGAAACCGAGCACTTACAATACCTTTGGTTGGGCCATTCACTCCAGAAACATATAGTAGAAGGTGAGTAGTTGCTGGATTTTGTCCCTTTGGAAGACAGGGTACTCACGGAACCCATCCTGGAGAAAGGGATCTTAATGATCTATAACAAATTAATGTATCATGCACAAGACATAATGGGGGTGAGAGAAGCTTGGTCTGAGGACTTAGGGGCTCTAGATGACGAGGAATGGGGGAAGGCCTTGAAGGAACCTAGAGAAATATCCATAAGGGCGCGATTCTGATTGATCTTACTATGATTACCCCATAGATCCTACTATACCAGGACACTATTACTCAAAATTGGGAGGGAACCTCACCATTGTGCCTGAGGGGTTGCGCTGAAGAAGGCACCTTTTTTCATACTGTTTGGGAATGCCTCTTGATGTAGGGGTACTGGTCCAAAGTTAGTCAAGTGATCTCAAGGGTCGTGGACTTAAGGGTCCCCTTAGATGCTAAGACCTTACCGTTGGGGACACAAGGGGAGGTCCAGTGGCTGTAATATCAGGGGATCTGGTTGAAACTAGCCCTGGGAATCACCAAACAAAATATTGCTAGGGCATGGGGCAGACCGGAGGTCCTAGAACTATCTGGGTGGAAAAGGACTTAGATTGGTGCCAGAGGGCAGTGGGTGATATATAAAGGGAGGAGCTACACTAAAAAGTGGGAAAAGATTTAGGGGGCATGGAGGTCCTATAGAGGATCTGAATTAGGGGATGCATTTGGAGGACATGAGGGGGAGTGGAGGATAACTGGGCTCACTGAGGCCGAAATACCATACTTGGCCATACAAGCGCCAATGTGATCGAAGAGAAAGGACCGGAATCAGTAACCCTGGAAATTTGGTCAGGGAATATACTGTATGTAAATAATTGCCCTGCCATGATGCTGTACCCTCTTGGTTAAATGAAATAAAAAGATTTAAGAAACAAAAAGAGATTGTGATTGCTACAGGAAGCTTGCCATGAGCAGTCATTTGTGGATCAAGTAGCTCTTGGTGGTACAACACCTGGCACTGCACGGTATGCTGCTGCCTCAGCCGGAGCTATAGCTAAGGCAACAGAATATGAGTGCTCCCTCGCTTTCCTTGTCAATGATCTGGTTCTTTCCGCAGAAGTGGTGTTTTTCCTGGATTCAATAACACTTGCTGACATTGGCAATTTTTTAAAAGACCTTGATTATTGTTGATGTGCTGGCGTGTGATGTTTGAGTTCAGCAAAATGTTTAAATTTACCTTTTTAATTTGGTTCATATTTTAGTCTGTTTTTCTTGTCGACATGGACATTTCATCTCATTCACTATATTTTAGTTTGCTCTTTGTAATTAATTTGGGATGGCTGATTTTAGTATTGGGTTTTAGTATAGACCTTTACACCTTTGATCCAACAATGAGGAGAGTATTGTGAGGTTATTTCAAGCACTTTACACAGGCACATTATTTACCTTTGGGCCTGAGGCCTGCGCCCTTTTGCCTAGTTACATTTTACTTTTATTTCTTTTATTATTTTTGCAATGCTTAATTTTAGTGGATATTTTTTTATTTCCTTTATCAGTTGTCCTTCCTTGCAGAAACTGCAATTCATTTCTTTGCATAACATTTTCATCTTGTACTCAACCCAAGGCTGTACGTTATGTTTACCAGGTATTGACGGTCCAAAGGGAAAATGTTCTACCCTACACAGAAAAATACATGTGGTTACATCAGGGCAGTTATTAGCACAACAGATCTGTTATAATAAAACATCACACTGCCCACGACATCTCAGAGGGGACATTCCAGCCAGTTTGCCATCGTATCTGTCACAGTTTCTGCTGAAACCTTTTGGATTCCCTTTGTCTACATGGAAGGACTCTCAGCAGACTAACAAACATCTTCTCTACTTCAGCACATGGTCAGGGGATGGGTTTCCTTCCTGGGACCAAAAGGGCAGATTAGGGATACCGCTGCTACTTGTTCTGATGTAGAAACTTACTACTGTAGGTAGGAATGCTAGGCATACTATTATGACAATATGGTGGGAATGTTCTTGTGTTTCACTCTTTTTGTCACTGCTGTCATAACACTGTGTTTCATTATCCTCATAATCACAATTCATGCCTTTCTACAGAGAATGCAGTTGCTTCAATGAAACCTATTGAACCAAAATCTTACTTCTGTGTTGTCCTTGCATGTTTAAGACTAGTATAACTGAGAGAAAGGGATGAGATCTGCTCCACCACGACTTCCCTGAGAAGTCTGAGGCCCTCATTACAACCCTGGCGGTCAGTGATAAAGTGGCAGTAATACTGCCAACAGTCCAGCAGTAAAAAAAATGGAATCATGACCATGGCGGAAACCGCCAACAAAGACAGCTACTTTAACACACCGACCGCCACGGCGGTAGCAACAAACACTGCGGTGGTAACCGCCAACAGCCAGGCGGAAGACAAGGTTCCGCCCACTGTATTATGACACACCAATCCACCACCTTTTCCGGGGCGGTACCAATGCAATCAAAAGCGCGGTGGAAACAGTACACAGAAGGGAAACAACTCACCTCTGGACAATCAGGGAACAACCACAACGCCATGGAGCCTGAACTACAGGTGTTACCCATGCTGGTCTACCTCCTCCTACACCAGGAATACCAGCGCCGGCGAAGACGGCCACAGTGAGTACCGCCCCTAGCACACACAGGACTGGGGAGGAAAAAGAAAGTGACACACACATGCAACATGTAACACCCCCACCCCAACACCATACACACAATCAGATGCAGTAATAAAACATATATACCCCGTACCCCTCAGGAATAATTCAAGGACAAAAGGAAGTGAATGAAGTGATTGTAATAAGACAAAATAGCAGTAATACGTCCTCAAAAATAAACACAATATATACAGAAATACAAATGGAGGGACACTGCTCAGTCCATAATGTCCATGGGGCACAGGGCAATATCACATAGACCATGGCACCACTTTACTCCTGCCTCAATATGGAGAGAACACTGCTGGGGCATCAGGTCGAAAAAACACAAGCACCACAAGAGGAAGGGGAATGGGGAAACATCAGGCGTAAGATGGTACAACGCCACTGCTCCTGGAGGGGGCTACATGCCCTCAGCGATGTCCTGGGTAGGGCAAGGCCACAGTCTCTCTAGTGGGTGGTTTGCCCTCTGCTTGGCCCTGGGGAGTGCAAGGCCACAGTCTCTCAAGTGGATGGTTTGCCACCGCTAGGTCCTGGGGAGTACAAGGCCACAGTATCTCTAGTGGGTGGTGTGTCTACTGCTTGGTCCTGGGGAGTGCAAGGCCACAGTTTTTCAAGTGGGTACTTTGCCATCTGCTTGGTCCTGGTGAGTGCAACGCCACAGTCTTTCAAGTGGGTGCTTTGCCCACTGCTTGGTCCTGGGGAGTCAAGACAACAGTCTGTCACCTGGGTGGCTTCTTCCACTGGTTCTGGAGGGGGATCTGTGCCCAGTGTGCTTCATCCAGGCAAGGTGGGGGTTAGTGGATGCCTTCTTACACTGGTTCTGGAGGGGCATTTGTGCCCAGTGTGCTTCGTCCTGGCAAGGAGAGGGTGAGTGGATGCCTTCTTCCACTGGTTCTGGAGGGGGCTTTGTGCCCAGTGTGCTTCATCCTGGCAAGGAGGGGGTGAGTGGATGCCTTCTTCCACTGGTTCTGGAGAGGGCTTTGTGCCCAGTGGTGTAGCACTTGGGGAGTACAAGGTCACAGTCCCTCACCTGGGGGTCAGACCCAAGAGATTTGCAGTGGGCTGGATGCATGACACTCCATGGAGGCAGGACTACAGTCCATCCGCCGGCAGTGACGGCTGCACAGTGGTGGAAGTACCGGTGCAGGTGGCGGTGGAGGCTTCAGCCCTTCCCCTGCAGCCTTGGATGGCTGCCCACTGGGGCTGCTGCTGCTGGCAGTGGTGCTGGCAATGGTGCTGACAGTGGTGCAGGTGGTGGAGCTGGTGGCGGTGCTGGTGGCGGTGCTGGCAGTGGTGGGGGGAGGCTCCAGCCCTTCGGCTGCAGGCTCGGATGGCTGCCCACTGGGGCTGCTGCTGCTGACAGTAGTGCTGACAGTGGTGCAGGTGGCGGTGCTGCCAGTGGTGGAGGGAGGCTCCAGCCCTTCCCCTGCAGCCTCCGACGGCTGAAGTGCCATGGTTGATGTTGTGTGCTCAGGTTCAGCTCCAGCACCAGGCCTCCCATCCATCCTGCCTGCAGTGGCCGGCCCTTTGTCATTGCCCTTGGCAGCTGGTTGTCTCTTCTTTCCCTTGCTAGCTGGTGGTGCCTCCTTCCCCTTGGTAGCTGGTGATCCCTTCTTTCCCTTGTCAGCTGGTGGTGCCTCCTTGCCCTTGGTAGCTGGTGGTGCCTCTTTGCCCTTAGTAGCTGGTGGTCCCTTCTTGCCCTTGGCAGCTGGTGCAGGCACTCTGGCAGTGCTGACGGGTATCTCCTGGGAGCCTCTCACATGTTCAGTAGCTGCCGTAACTACAGATTTCTTCAAAATCGCTATTTAGGAAATGCAAACTGGGATGATGATACATCTGGCCCTAGATTTGTTAAGCAAGAAAATGTGGTGATGCGTCAGCACAAGTTCTATACTCAGCCACAATGTGCAACAGAAACTATAGATACATTTGTTTCTAAACTATGTGAGCTATCTGCCAAATGTCAGTTTAGGCAGATAATTGATGAAATGATAAGGCACTAGCTGATAGTTCAAAGTAGTAGCAAGAAGGTAGAAAAAAGGCCATGAGCTACAAGTAATCCCACTTTAAAGGAAGCTATTGCTATTGCTAAAGTTGTTGAGGAATCTGAAAAGTGCACGAGGGAGATGAAGATTCTTACTCAAGAAAAAGGATCAGAGACTTCTGTGATGCAATTTGAAGATTAGTTTTTCAATGCGGTAAAAAAACGAATCCTAAAATGCAGAAGGTACTGTCAGTAAAAATAAGACTACATTTGCTAATTCTTATGGGAAAACTATCTCTCTGGTTTGTCATAGATGTGCCAGCACCTTCCATCTAGAGGGTTCAAAAAGTTGCTTTACCCAAGGTAAAGAGTGTCACAAGTGTGTCAAGAAAGAACATTTTGCACGCATGTGCATAGCAAGTAGCAAAAATATAGCGCTGGTGGACAAAGGTGGAGTCTGAACAAGAGTGGGTGGATTCTTAGGTTCAACTGGAAAAGAAGAGAAACTGCCCAAAGGCAGGCTTGAGGTCAATGGAAAAATCGTGTCATTAATGGTGGATACAGGCTCCTTATATGCAATAATGCAAAGAAAGATTCATGATGCAACATTGCATTGGCAGGAATTGATTTCTTAGGATGTTATTTTGGAAGATTACCAAGGGGCAGAAATTGGGGGGATGGGTTTTATGGCAGTGTGCATTAAATTTGTAGGATGACAGACAAGTGGGAAAGCATACATTGATCCTGATGGCCCAGCCATTCTAGGATGAGCACATCGATATGACTTACACATTAAGGTGGATCCCAGAGTGGAAATTCCAGTTAAGGCTATTGATGAAAGCAATATGAAGAGTATTGTAAATCAAAAATATACAAGTGTTTGAGAATAGATTGGGGAGGCAAAAGGTGACATGCATGAACTCAAAGTAACAAAAATGTTATCCCTGTTAAACATGTTGTTAAAAGAATTCCTATGGCAGCAAGAGCTCAGGTGAAGGAAAAAATTCAACAACTCCTGGATGATAAGGTCAGAGAGGCAGTTGAGGGGGTGGAATGGCTGGCATTGATGGTCCTCACCAAGAAGTCAGATGGGTCACTGCATTTTTGTGTCGATTTGCACAGTATAAATGACAATATAATGGATAATTTTCTACTGCCCAACATAAATATAATAATCTTAATGTTGTCAGGTGGGAAATATTTCTCAAAACTGGATTTCAGAAGAGCATACCATCAAGTGAAGCTTCATCCACACTGTAAACATTTCAAATATTTCATAACACCTGAAGGACCGTCCAATTTACCAGACTTTCATTTGGCTAATACTCAGCTGTGAGTCTCACTGAGTTTGTATTCTTTCATGATGATACCCTGGTCTTTGCAGAAGATGAAGCGGAACACAATAGAAATTTGGGAGAAGTGTGGTCACGGTTGGGTGAGGCGGGGTTAACCCTGAGGAGGGAAACGTGTATTTGGAGTTAGAGTATTTAGGTTACCTCATCACCAGGGAAGGCATAAAACCAAAACACAATTTGGAGAGTGCAATTGTCAATGTGGACGTGCCAAATGACAGAGATAAATTGAGATCTTCTATGGGCTTAGTGGAGTGTTACTCCAAATTTGCACATGACTATGCTCACAACACAGAACAGCTAGAGGAAATTGTTACAGAAAGACAGGATGTTTATTTGGGGTGCCCCGCAGCAGACATTGTTCACACTGATTAAGAAAAATATAGCCCAAGCTGCAGTACTGGTACAGTTTCAATCAGGTTTAAGAACTAAACTTACTGCAGATGCCAGTGCAGTGGGCACAAATGCATGGTAAGATTGAAATGTTTGTGGCTTTGCATCACGTTCTTTGACGGACACTAAAAGGAAGGACACTAAAAGGAATTACTCGGTCATAGAGAGTGAGGCATTGGTAGCTGCTTGGGCTGCCCCACTTGAGAAAAGGCTTCTCAGAACCTTAAGACCTAATGGTATGAAAAACACTTCAATAAGATTAATATGCTTAGCATGTTTGACAGTTAAACTGTAAGAGTGTAATTTTAGAGTAGAGTATGTACCAGATTGGAGGAATAAAGTGATAGCCTGTCAATGGTACCTGATAAAAAAGACATTGCCTATCAATAGGGTAAAAAAGAGGTTTTGGTGGCCAACAATGGGCAAACAAAATAAGGAATGGGTGGAAAAATGTGAAACTTGCAAAGATTCTGAGAAGAGGGTTTTGTGTGGGTATTGGCATAATGGAAGGAATTCAACATGCAGTAGTAACCTGATCACACGTGGGAAAATGTGTTTAGATTATATTGGTTCATTTAGTTGTTTGTTGGGTATTTTGTTTTTAGATCATGAATATTGTGCTCTGTTGGTTGATGGAAAGTGAAGGTGGGTGCAGGTATTCTGTATGAAGTTTTTTACCACAAATGCGACCATTAATGTGTTGAGTGAAGTGTTCAGACAGGAAGGCATTTGAGCAGTGGTTCTCAGTGATAACAAAATGCAGTTAACTTCTCAGGAGAGGGACTCGTTTTTTAGGAAAATTTGACATAAGGCATGCTTGTACTTCTATTTACAATCCCCAGGGAAATGGTTTGTGTGAAAGAGTTAACTCGATGGTGAAAGGGACAATGCAGTTAGCCTGTACTGCTGATATTCCAGTGCGGAGGGCTATCAAAGAGATGTTATGGGAGATTGCACTGCTGTACATGTTGGAACAGGGAAGACACAATGAGCACAGACAACCAGGCACCAAATCGGTACCATTCTGGATGTGTGAAGGTGTTACTATGAGGAAACAAACTTGCTTGAAAAAGAAGTGTTAAGAAAGATTTCTTCAGGTAGGAGACTGGGTGAAGGTTAAACCAGGAGGAGTCCTTAATGTTCATCTATGTTCAGTGGCCCATTTAAATTCTGATCCACTGGTGGGAATTGCATCAAATTGGACAATGGACAAACATGGGGGGTCATTCTGACCGCCAGGGTCGACGACCACGGAAGCACCGGCAACAGGCTGGCGGTGCTTCCTCATGTATTCCGACCGCGGCTGTGAAGCCGCGGTCGCCCAGCCGGGTCTGGCGGTTTCCTGCCGGATTACACCCGGCTGGGAGAATCCTCCATGGCAGCGCTGCTTGCAGCGCCACCGTGGGGATTCCGACCCCCTTCCCGCCAGCCTGTTTCTGGCGGTTTTCACCGCCAGAACCAGGATGGCGGGAACTGGTGTCATGGGGCCCCTGGGGGCCCCTGCACGGCCCATGCCACTGGCATGGGCAGTGCAGGGGCCCCCTAACAAGGCCCCAGAAGGATTTTCACTGTCTGCATTGCAGACAGTGAAAATCGCGACGGGTGCAACTGCACTCGTCGCACCCCTGCAACTCCGCCGGCTCCATTCGAAGCCGGCTTCATTGTTGCAGGGCCTTTCCCGCTTGGCCGGCGGGTGCTCCTTTGGCGGGCGCCCGCCTGCCCAGCGGGAAAGGCAGAATGGCCTCTGCGGTCTTTTGACCGCGGAGCGGCCAAGTGGCGGTTCCCGTTTGGCCCCATGGTATTCTAAAAAGGTGTCTTTATATCCGAAACAAGGTGGAGTAAAGGGTATGGCTAAGGATGGAGCAATATGGTCACCTAGTTACTCAAATATAACAATGAATTTACTGACAAACATGAAGGCTCAGGTGACAGAAAGAGCAGGGAGAGCTCCTGAGGCAGAAAATATGGTACAAACAGAAAGAGAAATAAGAATAAGTAAAAGTCTTGTGTATTTTGGGGATTATGTCTGGAGTGAAAGTACTTTGTGACCTGAGAGCATGTTGTCAGTTGGATGTTTGTAAAGAAATGAGTAGAGTTGCATAGCTTCTTGAGTATTTATTGTGGTTAGTTAAACGTTCTTTCTCTGTGTCATCTGTGTATGGTTGCTAGCATGATATTGTACCTTATGCTTTATGTTGCTTGCTTGTGTTTTGTTGTTGGGGGTTTGTGCGTTGCCCCTACGTGGTCTTCTGGGTAATGTAAAAGTTTTATGTTTGGTGAGTTTGTCAAGTGGAATTTATGCACTAAAATCAGGTTACGTAACTTATAGAATATGTTAAGTTTGATTTCTTTACTATTTTGCATATTATAAAGAAAGGAGATGTGTCAATTTCTGCTTAGCCAATCTCAGCTAAATAGAGATTTCCCTTACACAAGAGCATTCCATTGATGACATATTAACATTCCTTGTTTAATGCGTGTTCGGTTGATGAAAGCTATGCCTGCCTGCAACACAGTTGTGTGCCTCTGATTTCTGAGTGAACAAACATATGGAACATCAACGTACTTTGAGTGACCTACATTTTAAAAATCCCTTGTGTCTTTTGTTTCTGTCATAGAGAATTGTTTTCCATTCGTCTGAATATTCCTTTATGCTCTTTGTAAAGCAGTCTAATACTTACTAGAACATCGATGCTATAGAAAAAAATGTTTACAAAAAAAATTAGAGCCCTTTAATATAGTTGTGTGGCCAGGTGCATTAGGGCTTTCTTTACCACCATCATCATGTTGGAAGGCTACATTCTACATATATGTAGGATGTACACTTACAATATTCAGCACATTTAGGGACAGATTTATACTTTTTGCGTGAAAAAGTATAGCACAGCTAGCGTTATTCAAAGATGCCGCTCGGGTGCCATATTTATGGAATGGCGCTAGTTGGTGCTAATGCACTGTCAGCGTCCATGGAAAGGACGCTAATAGGGCTTGGGAGGCGTAGGGGAAACCGGGGCTTGTCCACCAAATAATGGAGCTACTCTGTTCAGAGGACCAAAAATTGCCTCTAAGCAGTGTAGCGCCATTTTCTGGCGCACAACAGCCATGGACATGGCTCCTGTCTTAGTAAAGGCTTTCTTTACCACCATCATCATTTTGGAAGGCTACATTCTAAATACATGGAGGATGTACACTTAAAATATTCAGCACATTAATTCCATTGGTGATACGTTGAAGGACTACATTCCCATTGGTACTGCCACTCACAATACACACATGGCCCTAGCATCATAACCAGACAGCAATCATGTACCATACATATTCTACTGTTCTGCCACATGAATGTTTGCATGTGGCTCTGCAGTAATGGGCACTGATATTTTACTGACCTATCTATGCCCCCGGTGTTATACCGAGGTCTAGATGCTGAAGGGCCGAGAAGTGATGCTGTGGCCCATAATGATCACTCTAACAGCAGCAGTATACCAATGCTACCGGCCACAGACCCCTTAGTCTGCCTAACAAACATTTAAATTGTGATTACACAAAAGCTCCATGCCACATGATTAATTACACCCCAAGAAAGTAGTAAGTGTACAAAATACTTATTAGAGTTAACCTTTTTTGCCTGACACACTCACATGCCTACTGATGCCAACCAACGCCCTACACTCCTCACAAGAAAGAAGAGAATAACTATTATGTAAATGTTCCTAACTACCCCCCACAATACACCTCTCTCTCTATCAACTAAGTTAAAATAATTGCACAAAGGTATGTCACTTTTTTTGCAGCTGTATAACTTTTCCCTGTGAGCTCAGCAGGAATGCTGCCTCTTAGAAATGGCACACTTCTTGACATTTTTTAAGCAGTTCCCTATTAATTGATGTTACGTGGTGTGGTGGTAATAGCATTCTCACTTCATCCACACTGTAACTCTCTGTTGTTAATTTCAGGATGTCAGTATTTACCCTGGTGCCTTTCATGTTAGAATGTTCAAGTGATACAACTTTTACCAATTTAAGAAATTGTATCGCAAAGACAAGTGTTAGAGCACAAACAGTTATTGAAATCCCATTTATTCAACAGAACTCTCAAATAAATTTCCTTTTCAAAGGAATTTGTGGGAAATTTGTCATGAAGATATTGCTAAAAAATATCATGGGCAAAACAAAACAATAATATTTCCAAAAAATTAAACTTTTACATTGGAGAAGGACTAAGAATGATGTATTTAGAATAAAATGCTACATAGGCAGCCTTTATGTTTGCCGGTGGGAAGTGAGGAGGAAATGCAGAAGCAAATGTTTTAGCCATGTTGACCTCTTCATCTTCTGGCGTCTTGTCCCAGAGCAGAACGTTTAGCACAGTGCCAACCTTCAGTAGGATTTGTAGGCCTATGTTGGCCCATAAAATCTGTGAGGGCCCAGCACAGCTTCCTTGTTGAGCAACTACAGTGGAAGAAAGAAAAAGTCACTGCCAAGCTGAATAAATCTGCTGGAAAGATCGATAGATGCCATTTGCCACCAGTGGCTGGTCACTGGAGGGCAAAGGAGTGTGGTGGCATGGCGCATTGCGGGGGGTGGAGGGTGAGAAAAAACAAGAAAATATAAGTTTTAAAAAAAAGCACCTTTATTGCCACACCACGCTGGGCTGATCCGCTCCTCTGTCCTCAACTGCAGGAACAGGCTCCCAGGCTGCCCTGCGCCCAATTCTAATGCTGCTTTCATACTGCTGGCAGCTTTAGGATGGAAGGGAGCATCCAGCTAGGGCCCTCTGAGGCAGAGTGAAAGTCTCTGCCTGATGTCTCCAAACCGGCAATGGAGTGCCTGCGTTGCTAGGTTGGAGAGAACCGAGAGGCATATTTATACTCTGTCTGCGCCGAATTTGCGTCAACAATTTTGATGCAAATCCGGCGCAAACCTAACACCATATTTATACTTTGATGCCCGACCCCGTGAACGCCAAAATTCCACCGTGTGCCTCATTTTCTGGATGCGTGAAACCGCCTTGCGTTAATGACATGCAAGGTAGGCGTTCCCGTCCAAAAAATGACTCAAACAACCGTGCCCCATATTTATCCTGCAATGCAAATATGGCGTACGGCTGGGCGGCGGAGTCGGAAAACGGCGCATAGGCCGATTTGCATCAAAAATTAACGCCTGGGTCAGGGCAGGCGTTAAAATGGTGCAAACACACCAGTACTTAAGGAAAACACACACAAGCAACAGCAGAGCTCCAAAAGGAAGACATGGAGGTGCTATTCATCCAGCATGCACGAAGAGCAGCAGCTTCCACCACACCAGCAGAGACCCCAAACGCAACGCAGAAAGCAGGAGAGGATATTCCGGACCAAGACAACCCTTCTGGGCCTCAGGGAACATGACATGATCCAGAGGTACAGACTCAACTGGCAAGCCATACAGCAGCTGCTGAACCACGATGAGCCACAGTTGGCACCCAGGTTGCATACACCCCACATCATTCCATCAGAGACCAAGCTGCTAGCTGTCGTCCACATGTTGGCAAGTGGCTCTTTTCAAACCACTGGTGCCCTGGTTGCCGGGATCTCACAGCCGTCATTCTCTGCCTTCCTTCCCAAGGCACTGGATGCCATCATCTCCCTCTCACCCGCCACATCAGCTTCCCCAACACACAGCAGAAGCAGCAAGAGACCAAACAAGGCTTCTACAAAATCAACGGCTTCCCACATGTGCTTGGTGCCATTGACTGCACACATGTATGGATTGTGCCACCTGCTGCAACCAAGCATCTATACCACAACAGGAAGCACACAAACTCTATCAATGTGCAGGCCATTGTGGATCACCGGGAATTGATCACCAACATCGTGGCAAAGCATCCTGGGAGTGGTCATGATTCATTCATCTTTCGCCACTGCACCATCAATCAACACTTCCACAGGATGGACGATATGGAAATGGCCTACTTGTTGGTAAGTACAGAAACCTACTTATATACACACTGCACAGCAACCCAGTAGGACACACAACATTTACACCACTACATTGACACGTGGCACGGAAGAGATTGAGGTTGTGACACTGCTAGTCATGTTTGATATCCTGACCCAATGGGATACACACCTAGGGACAAATAACCAATGCAAATAACAACAGATGCCACTCCACAGCCACATGGGAACAAATTAAAACCACACAGTGACAATGACATGACCTTAACTGGCAATACAACTTGGAAGATAAATCTTTCAACATCACATGAATAATACTCATTCACACAGCCTTCCAAACAATATGTACTGTGTAAGGGGTATGGAATGTGTTTTGCTGGAGGTCAAACACCATAACACACATAGCATGATGATGATGACTCTAATGAAGGGGACATGGAATCATTGAGGCTGTAACAACACCTCACATCACTCCTGGGCTGACATTGCCCACTACCAATAAGCAAGTGGACTGTGCCAAAAACACATACTGATGTGACAATATTGCAAAGTGCACATTGCTACACATACTGTTTGAGACAATTACACTTATACACAACTGATATACAGGCATATGGACCATCTTAGATTGTAACCTTCACCCCCACAACCAAGTTAGCCACATTACATGGACTAGGTTCAGTAGTGTAGGTACACGTTTGGACATGATCCAACTCAGTGAGGGCAGAAAAAATAGGTTTGCATAGAACTTGTCACACATGGGATATTTGTGCATTGTCAACACTTCAGTGCTGCCAATTTATGGAGATGTGTTGTACATTGTCACCTAGCCACATCAAAGGACCTCAATGATGTTTAACAAACTCCATTGCATATGTTAAATTGGATGGGATGTCCAGGCCATATAGATGCAACCATGTTACCACCACTGTAGAATTGATTATGTGTATGGAAGTGTCATGTCACCCCCAGTGAAGACACATGGGGGGTCATTTCGACCCTGGCGGATGGCGGTGAAGCGGTGGTAAGACCGCCAACAGGCTGGCGGTCTAAAAAATGAGATTTTGACCATGGCGGTTACCGCCATGGCCAACCGCCGCTTCACCGTTCCGCCCGCCGGGCTGGAGACCTGGGTCTCCAGCCCGGCAGTCGTCACTATACCGCCGGCGGTATCACAACCCGCCTGACCCGGCTTACCGCCATGGATTTCATGCGGTTTGGGACCGCCATGAAATCCATGGCGGTAAGCTCTATCAGTGCCAGGGAATCCCTTCCCTGGCACTGATAGGGGTCACAACCACCCCCCACCCCCACCCTGACTCCCTCCCCTACCCCCCCACCACCCCTGCCACCCCCCAAAGGTGGCAGGACCCCCCTCCCCACCCCGATCCCCAACATTTCTACACACATACACACATACATGCACGCAGGCATACACGCTCTCATTCACATACACACAACACCCCTGCATTCATGCACGCACTCATTCACATACACACAACACCCCGCATTCATGCACGCACTCATTCACATACACACAACACCCCCGCATTCATGCACGCACTCACACGCCCCCTCAACATACACACACGCATACCCCCATGCATGCACACAACACACAACACCCCCACCTCCCTTCCCTAACAGACGATCACCTTACCTGTTCCGGTGATCCTCCGGGAGGGAACAGGACCCATGGGGGCAGCTCCGCCGAAACCGCCACGCCAACAGGACACCGCCACGCCAACAGAACACTGCCACAGCGAATCACAGGACGTGATTCGCAGGGCGGTGTTCTGTTGGCGTGGCGGTGGAGGTGGAGCTACCTCCACTTCCCGCCTGCCGCCAGTATGGCTGTTGGCGGCTCTCCGTCCGTAAAAGGACGGATCGCTGCCAACGGTCATAATGGCCTGTGCGGAAGACCGCCAGCACTGGCGGTCTTCCGTACGGCGGTCCTCAGCGGTCTTCGGAAAAGACCGCCGAGGTCGTAATGACCACCATGGACACTTCTTTCACATGACATAATGCATGGGAGTACACAATGTACTGCAAGTCTACAAAAATACCACTGACACCCTGTCAATCTGCCAAACAACAGTTCAGATAATGAAACAACCCAATGCTGATGGTACATCCTAGAAGCCTAGGATTCCACACAATAACACAAACACAGATGTGTTACAGACAACACAAGATATCAACTGCCATGCAAAGTGATAATCATGGTGTAAGCTCCACCAAAAATTTTCAATCATTTTCTCTTTCAGCTGATCAGGGGTATGGGATCCAGCAATGGATCATGACCCCATTTGCAACCCCAAGCACTGCAGCAGAGTGTGCCTATTGTGAGCCACATCGGAGGACATGCACCATAGTGGAGAGGACCCTTGGCATCCTGAAGTCAAGATTCAGGTACCTCGCCATCACCGGAGGCAGCCTCTTATATTTACCTGAAATGGTCTGCAAGATCATTCCTTCCTGTGCCATCCTGCACAGTAAATGTGTAAGGAGCAACATTCCCCTCTGTGAACCAGTCCCACAAATGCCTGAAGAGGAGGATGCTGTCCATCAACATGGTGGGACCATCCAAACACTGCTGCAGGATTGCGTCTGAGACAACACATTGTACAAAACATCATTTAACTATAGTCACCATCACCACTTTCTTACCATATCTCGTTAAACAACTACTATAATCACATAATCATGGTCTGGGCAATTATTTATGCATCACATGATCCATTGGCATCACAATCTGAGTTTAGCCTAATGGAGCAGTGCAGTAATACAGATTAAGATACTGAAAAAGCCATATCACATTTGTTGGGTATGAATGTACACCCAACTTCACACACACTGTAAATTACATATATCGTGTTCATTTCACATTTGAAAGGCAATGTCAGAGTAGCACAACTATGGGACACATCCATGTTGGCAACATGGTTCATTGCAGCATATGGCACACAACTAAGACACCATCAATCAATGTAAAAAACATGCTTCATACATTAGGCAGTGGATTTGCCATTGCATTAGTAACAGAAATGTATGACCACACCCTTGACAGCAGTAACATCAGCCACCTCTGCAAGGAGCATGTGTGACAAGAAGTCCATGTAAGCTGCAAATGGATAGCACAAGTGCCCCAAGTATGACAAGCATTGCTCACAAGACATGCCCTGTTTATGCCATCCCAGGTTATAAGTTCTGTCACATGCATTTATTCAGTCTCTACCCACCCTTCTCTAAGTGCCCCTGTAACAAGACTATTTGTACCTTGATAATCCATTATCTACACACACCCAGACTCACATTCTGACTCCAGTGTGCTTCCCTCTTTAGTATGACATGCCATAGTCCTACTTCATCTGACTACATGGACTGCAGGTCCCAAAATGCACCACATGGTAGTCTGTAGGGCCTGTAATCACCCGTCCATTGCTTCCCATATGAAAGGTATTGCTGGCCCTTTGAACTTGATTCTCACCTACAGGACTTGTGAGAGACTGAAGCTGCACACACCTGTGAGCACTTTCATGCAGACCAGCCATTTGAATCTGCACTGCCATTGCTGCTGCCTAGTATGGCTTAGAATCTGCCACTTTATGTATATCCTTGTTGTGCATTGCCCTATTAGCCACTTGTGTAACACAGTCCTCGGGTTATTGTGTAACGTTGCACCTGATAGCACAAATCCAGTTTTAATTTTCCACAGTGTTGTTCAGGCATTCCCCAGTCTTAGTCTGCTCACTGTGAATTTGCCTGGTTCATGTTAGTTCCTGACAGAGCATGCATCCTGTTAGCCTGATTGTTACCTGTCTTTGTGTTATCATAGGGATTCCCTGTGGCTACATTCCTCTCATAGTTGCTTTCCATCCCCTCACTTTCCTCCTGGGGTATTGTGTCTGGTAGGTCTACAATGAATCCACAAATATATTGTATAGTTTACTCAGTTTACATATGGTATCAAAGTCTGGGACATGTATTCAAATAGCCTAATCCCGGCACTATGCCTGTGTTTCATGTATGCATGAGTGACAAACAGTGACAGTATACTATGGCTATATGCATGGATAGGGAATGGTGCCTCCAGCGCAAATAACAATGTTTGCTAATGTGCATGAATTGACAAAACATGTTTGTGCCCTCACGGTCCACACACAGATTCACATTGGCTGCAACCCAATGATGGTGGTTGCGTGGTGACTAGCTGTGAGATTAATCAGCACAGAGGCACTGATGTTCCCTGTTGCAATGGCAATATTCAACACCTCACTGTGTACAAATGTTGTGATGAAAGCTGCCGGGTTCTATTTACTGATCCATTACGTGTGTGAGCACACCAAGGTTACCCTGTTGTCAGCCTCATAAAATGTCTGCAGTGCCATAGCTCAAAAAACCCCATGTGTGTTGTTGATTCCTCTTTGGCTTTCCGTCAATTCTGCTTTGAAGGTTACTCTGTTAATGCAGGGAATGGATCCACAGACTCATGAGTAGAAAATGGACGTAAATGTGACAACATGGAGGACAATAATGACACCGAGTACACATGGCCACACACTTGAACTGTACACCTTTGTGCAATTAACCACTGAAAATATGTGAACACATGCAGCTTGGTCTGCTGGTCCTCCACTGCCACATGCAAAACATAGGTAATATATATGACTCAAACTGTGGAGTGACATTAAATTTTTGGATTGTTTTCCGACCCTGTGCCACAAACACTGTAACTACACAGCATTTTCAAATGACTGACTCATGGCTAGTATACAAACAAGTGACCAGGATGTGGTATCCAACATTCCTGTACGAGTGACGGATTACTCATTGCCATTATCAACCGTCCTCTATCTATCCTGTGCATATTGTCCCAAAGGTCAGTGCAGTTCACATATCATTAGATGCTACATGTATGACAAACACATATCCTGACTCATATTTACACTGAATAGTTTGTGAAGGTTATCCACATATACAACATGTGCATACAAGCACATTAATGAAGCACATCTTGTGACATTGACACAGAGGCCCCAAAAAAAATTGAAATAGCCAATTCACAGAAATTGACACACAGGAAATGACTTAGGGGGTCATTCTGACCCCGGCGGTCATGGACCGCCGGGGCCAGGGTTGGCGGGAGCACCGCCAACAGGCTGCCGGTGCCCCGCAGGGCATTCTGACCGCGGCGGTTTGGCCGCGGTCAGAAGAGGAAAACCGGCGGTCTCCCGCCGGTTTTCCGCTGCCCAAAAGAATCCTCCATGGCGGCGCAGCTCGCTGCGCCGCCATGGGGATTCTGACACCCCATACCGCCATCCTGTTCCTGGCGGCTCTGCCGCCAGGAACAGGATGGCGGTATGGGGTGTCGTGGGGCCCCTGGGGGCCCCTGCAGTGCCCATGCCAATGAGCTTTGAATTTCACTGTCTGCATTGCAGACAGTGACATTCGCGACGGGTGCAACTGCACCCGTCGCACCTTTCCACTCCGCCGGCTCCATTCAGAGCCGGCGTCCTCGTGGAAAGGTTGTTTTCCACTGGGCTGGCGGGCGGCCTTTTGGCGGTCGCCCGCCAGCCCAGTGGAAAACCCAGAATCACCGCAGCGGTCTTACGACCGCGATGCGGTATTCTGGAGGGGGGAACTCTGGTGGGCGGCCTCTGCCGCCCGCCAGGGTTAGAATCACCCCCTTAATGTATTAATAGCCTTGCCATCCTCTATTGATGCACAACCTGCTCAACCTGGGTAATACAAATGTGTATTAAAAAAGTTTGGGTATCTATTGCGTCAGTGAAGAGTGCTCATCCGGTACAACAACATGAGTATCATGGTCCGCAGTAGTGTGATCTGCCATATGTGCCCAAACACTGGAATACACAATGCAAGTGCAAACAGCCTATCTCTGTAAAGTTACAGCCATTATGTACTTTAAAAATGAGAAAAATGACACAAACACAGTAGAAGACATATATTTTGATGCAAACGCCCACAACCATGATACGTCCATTGGCCCGAGTGGTATTTACTACACTGTACCTCATGAAATTGGTTACCAATGTAAAATATGTAGAACTATGAATGCGGGGTAATTTTTTACCATTTGCAAAAAAAAAATAGATGCACAGACTGTAAGCGTCATAAAATGTTGGCGCATCATAATAAAAACACACCACATTTGAGGCAGGAAGTGATGTAATAGGATATCCTGTTTACAGAAATGGTACAGTCGGTGTACTTCCACTTTCACTTTGCAGTCTGTGATTTTTCTAGACTGTGTGGCTGTGTTGAGAGTTTTGTCTGTCAAATTTGTGTTTTTGTCTCCTGTGTGCCATCCTATTTGTCATCTGTTTTATCTGTAATTGTCTCAGTTGTTCATTGTAAGTGTGTATTTGTCTTATTTGGTGTCAAATTTTGTCTTTCTACTGTTGGGAGTCTGTAGTGGGTATTGTTAGTTTGGGGATAGTTGGGCTGTTTAAGGGTTACTTTTCTTTCATTTTCCTCCCTCCTTTCCCTTTATTTTCCTCTGTACCCTTTATTTTTACCATTATTTCGGTCATGTTGGGTAGGTCACGTCTGGGGACAATGGGTGAGGAGGAGCTGGGGGCATTCATTTGGCTGGTGTGCCACTTTCTCCCCCTGATGATTGAAGCAGGTGGCAGGGTGATACAGGGGTATCACACGGAGGCGAGGAGGCTTAGGTGTTCCAAGGTGTTGTACCATCTGCATCGCATCTTCAACACACCTCGTAACGACCACCAACTAAAGCACCTCTGGGCTGACCTTGTTGCTAGAGAGCAAGACCTGCTTGATCACCTGGGTGTTGTGATTGGTGGCCCTGTTGGTGAAACAAATTTATAGTAATGTGCACATTTAGATGCTCTGTAGTGACAGTAGCAGATTTGCTGATATGCTGCAGGCAAAGTTTTGGGACATGTGGAATGCAAGTTATACATACAGTGGCCCTAAGTTATACTATAATTTCTACACATTACCGTCATTTGTTGACGCAACAGCTGCACTAACTTACAAAACACAACTTGATCTTGTAAATTAGTGCTGCCTTCACGTCTACAGATGATGGTAATGCGGCTGAAACATATGTTTTATCCATGGTCTGTGAGTGTACCAGGAAAGAAATGTTTTTCACAAGCTAAAGCAAAGAATTAATGTGTTCCCCAATTATTTTGAATACATGTCTAAACTATATTGTGGCCCATCCATACAATTTTTTTCCTAACCTCGGGTAATATCTTAGGTTGATAGTTGGACTTGGTTGTGCCGCAGTTAAATTAGGAATGGATGCCAAACTAATGCACACGGGTTCACATATAAATGTTTGGTGCTATTTTCCAAAGCTGTAGCATAAAACATGAAGCAAATGCTACAAATTGATGAATTAAAAATATCCCTGGCCCTCTGTTCATTTTTCCTGTGTGTTTTAAATTGGCCTTGGCCACAATAGCTGGAACAGAGCTGATGCATTTGCCATCTATGTTACGTTATATCCATGCACTTCTCATAAGTTATTGGGTCATCATGGGATACCTGAAGTTGGTGAATGCATGGTCACAATGTTTCACTTGCATGATGTTGTGCAAGGGACCCCTGACCAATTCCATCATACATATAAAGTCCCCAAATACTTTGCAACTTTATGTTCGGTACACCTCTGCTGCTCTAGTGCAGCATATGTACCATAGCTAACTTCCCTGTATGAAGGCTATCACAGACATGGGTGTATGCTAAGATTAGAAGACCAGCATTCCTGTGACTGCTGTCATTCCCAATGTACGTACAAATTGTAACCTACATTATCATGATTGACACAGTAGGACATTTGCTACATCAAGTTCCAATAATGGGACAGTGTCAGTTTTCTGTATACCCGCTGATCTCCCAACTTGGCTAATGTAAGATGATGAATGAGGCAAACTGTGAATTCCAATACCCAATATGGGTACACAGGGCAATGAGTGACACATTTCATGTGTAATAACTATGCCTGTGCCCATGCATTCTGTCATGGATTACCAACCTATACACTGTCAGCATATACTTGTTTGTTGCATTAATTTAAAAAAATGACCAATCCATATTTAGTGTCAGTTTGTCATCAAGTAATGCACAGGATCCCTGCCATTATAGAGTCATAGGGGCCATATGTGGCTCAGGAGACACTGTAAATGTAGCATATGTAACCTAAACACAACACAAGCCCACATGTAAGGGACCATAGAAAGCATAATAAATCATGAGCTTAACTCAACCCACATGAGCATCACACAGTAACTGATTGTACCTTTATGCACAAGCCACAATACCTGAGTGACTGGTATTGCAGTGCACCAGGAATGTGGCTTTGCATGTATCTCATAACAACAAATGATGAAATGGAGTACACTCTATAAATGAGTCTGCAACCAATTGAGGAATCATGTTTGTCACCACATAATAGTTAGGGCCACTGCATGTGTGCATATGTGTGAGTATCCCTCACTGGAGTGACAGGGTCTAAACATTTTTGCAGTGGTATGTATGTTGGAGTATCATCATGTCTGAAGGGCTGGACTTTCAGATATGATGTCACGCACAGTAATTTTACTTTAAAGTGTTGTACAGTGCACAGTCATTAAACCCATTTCACCCTTCCATGCTTTATAGGTGGCCCTTCCCCTTACACAATTGGGGAAGTAGCTCGGTTTGCGGACCCCGACATATCCAGTAAGTGTTGATATTTCAGTTCTGTGTTGTGGTTGCCGCTGTTGTGTGATTGACTCCTGTGTGTTGGACACATAGCAAGGTATGATGTGCCGGCACATGAAGTGTTATGTGACTTGACTGGAGTTGGACTTATTTTTCCATAGTAGAGTTGGACAATCAGTGGCATAGAATCATATTTTGGGATGGTAGAGCAGCCCTGTAGGCATGGCCATGTGAATAGGGTAACATTTGTTGTTACATTTCTTGTAAAAAAAAAGAACAAATTGGAGAGGGCCATTTTCATGATTTAGTCAGCAAGTCATACCCTGAATCTCACAGAGTAGGGATTCCAAAGTATTACCCACAGACTCGAGCCTCCCTGTTCACTAATGAACATGTTCAACGGTATGTTTGCCTTCATAGCACCATCTAGCTCCACATGTTGTGCTACGTGTATGTTGCACTTGAGTACAATGTCATAGGTGTGCATGCAGCTCATGCCCAGATGAGTGCTTGCATATATCTGCTTGTGGAAGGACAGGTATTGGTGGTATCAAATGATGTTGACAATTGTCTGCAATTACAAACATAAATGTGGATGCTTGTTGGACACCCTCCCTACCTGTGATAGACAGACTAAACCCACATAAAGCTGTCCAAAGCTTCCTGCCTGTCCTTTATATTTGAAAGTATGTGTTGCTTGTCCATCCCCCCCGAGGCACAGGCCTAGGGTTATGAAATATGTGTACCTAGGTGTGATGATCCTAGTGTGGTACACAGACATGTAAATCTGTAAATCATTTGACCCAACCTAGGATACCCACTCTTGATTAGCAACTGTATACCATCCTGGCAATTCCATTTACAAATCACAGATCTTGTGGCCCTTGACTGTCATCCAGAAGATAGTCATTAGTTGGCATGTCACATGTGGAGGACTTGCAGCATTTGTTACGTGACTAATGGCAGAACAATGATACTTAGATCAATTAAGAATGTAAACATCTTTTTGAGCATTGCTGTGCTGTTAGATAGGACATGTGTGGGCTGTGTTGGCATGTACTTCCTCAGGGAGAATCTGTGATCTGTACGGTGATATGTCCTGTTTCAGCTACATTAGATGTATTGTCTGATTCTCATCAGTAGCTGTATCATACAATGATGTACCTAATGTTTGGATTTATCTTCTTTAACAACAGCCAATATAGATGCCAACCATAGCCGTGAACTTCAGCAGAGGGCGATGCTTTACCACCACATTCGAGATGTCGAGTCTGGGTTCCACCACATGGCATGGCGTTATCGCCATGAAAGAGCCTCAGGGGTGTTGAGGGCATTTGCCCAAGGGGGCCCTACTGTGTCCACAACAGCTGCCACCACCAGCACCACCACTACGATTTAGGTGGCAGTAAGGATGACAGCTACCACTGCAGGCCCATCAACATCCTCAGCTCCTTGACCATTGACAACAGCCCCTGCACCTCCCCCTCCAAGCATGGCACCACCAACTGGACAACCCTCGACAACTGGCACACAGACCACCCCTGCTGCAGCCATTGACAATGTTGAATTTCGTGCTATGCAACGTGACATGCAACGGATATTGCACAGACTGGACAGGCTGCAGCAGGAGGTGTTGCAGATAAACAAGAGAGTGCATGCGATTAAGAAGACCTACGGAGGGTGAACTTGTGACTTTGATACCCTCACCCATGATTAACTCCCCTCCCTCCTCTTTCCTGGTTCTTTTAATTAGTGGGTTTAGGGGGCTTAGTGTTAGGTTAAAATAGGCTGCTAGTTTAGTTAGTATTAGTGGATTGGGGCGGAGGGTATGATATTTTTACATGTGTTTTTTATGTGGGTGGGTGGAGGATGAAGATGGGGTTTTTGTGTATTAAAAAAATATATACAAAAATAATATATATATATATATATATATATATATATAAAAACACGATGCTGAGGCTCGGTTCCAGTTGACTCCCAGGGTTCAATTTTATTTTAAAACGGCAGCACCACCCAAATCCTGACGCGTTTCGACTAAATGTCTTAATCATAGGTAGGTGGTTGGAAAATGCTCACAGATCAGGTGCTTTTAAGTCACATAGCACGTGACTTGCACATCACAGCATACATTTACCATAATGCACTGTTCAAGTTCTTCCTATCTTATTGCAGAGTTGTGTCATAATCAGGCTGAAATAGCGTTGAAAAAACTCCACAGCTGATGTTTATATCCATAATGACAGTGCTTGTAACCAAATTCGCAGTGCAGAGACAAAGCCACATGTTTCATAATGTAGTTCGTATATTTGTAGCACCGTTTCGTCAAAGCTGCTGCCATTAAAGTAATAACGAACACAAGGAAGTCCAAAACTGTTTGAAAGAGAGGTCAAATGCCTCCCTCCCAACCCTTTCTCACCTCCGTAGAATCATAAATATCAGGATAAATGCCTCACTTGTACGAAGGTCAGCGAGTCGGGCCCCTGTAGATGCATATACAAGACAGTCAAAATTCTCCATCAGGGGCACACAACCCTGCAGGGCGGCCTCAGCGCAAAGGGTGGAGTATCCCAGTAACAAACACAAAAACACGATGCTGAGGCTCGGTTCCAGTTGACTCCCAGGGTTCAATTTTATTTTAAAACGGCAGCACCACCCAAATCCTGACGCGTTTCGACTAAATGTCTTAATCATAGGTAGGTGGTTGGAAAATGCTCACAGATCAGGTGCTTTTAAGTCACATAGCACGTGACTTGCACATCACAGCATACATTTACCATAATGCACTGTTCAAGTTCTTCCTATCTTATTGCAGAGTTGTGTCATAATCAGGCTGAAATAGCGTTGAAAAAACTCCACAGCTGATGTTTATATCCATAATGACAGTGCTTGTAACCAAATTCGCAGTGCAGAGACAAAGCCACATGTTTCATAATGTAGTTCGTATATTTGTAGCACCGTTTCGTCAAAGCTGCTGCCATTAAAGTAATAACGAACACAAGGAAGTCCAAAACTGTTTGAAAGAGAGGTCAAATGCCTCCCTCCCAACCCTTTCTCACCTCCGTAGAATCATAAATATCAGGATAAATGCCTCACTTGTACGAAGGTCAGCGAGTCGGGCCCCTGTAGATGCATATACAAGACAGTCAAAATTCTCCATCAGGGGCACACAACCCTGCAGGGCGGCCTCAGCGCAAAGGGTGGAGTATCCCAGTAACAAACACAAAAACACGATGCTGAGGCTCGGTTCCAGTTGACTCCCAGGGTTCAATTTTATTTTAAAACGGCAGCACCACCCAAATCCTGACGCGTTTCGACTAAATGTCTTAATCATAGGTAGGTGGTTGGAAAATGCTCACAGATCAGGTGCTTTTAAGTCACATAGCACGTGACTTGCACATCACAGCATACATTTACCATAATGCACTGTTCAAGTTCTTCCTATCTTATTGCAGAGTTGTGTCATAATCAGGCTGAAATAGCGTTGAAAAAACTCCACAGCTGATGTTTATATCCATAATGACAGTGCTTGTAACCAAATTCGCAGTGCAGAGACAAAGCCACATGTTTCATAATGTAGTTCGTATATTTGTAGCACCGTTTCGTCAAAGCTGCTGCCATTAAAGTAATAACGAACACAAGGAAGTCCAAAACTGTTTGAAAGAGAGGTCAAATGCCTCCCTCCCAACCCTTTCTCACCTCCGTAGAATCATAAATATCAGGATAAATGCCTCACTTGTACGAAGGTCAGCGAGTCGGGCCCCTGTAGATGCATATACAAGACAGTCAAAATTCTCCATCAGGGGCACACAACCCTGCAGGGCGGCCTCAGCGCAAAGGGTGGAGTATCCCAGTAACAAACACAAAAACACGATGCTGAGGCTCGGTTCCAGTTGACTCCCAGGGTTCAATTTTATTTTAAAACGGCAGCACCACCCAAATCCTGACGCGTTTCGACTAAATGTCTTAATCATAGGTAGGTGGTTGGAAAATGCTCACAGATCAGGTGCTTTTAAGTCACATAGCACGTGACTTGCACATCACAGCATACATTTACCATAATGCACTGTTCAAGTTCTTCCTATCTTATTGCAGAGTTGTGTCATAATCAGGCTGAAATAGCGTTGAAAAAACTCCACAGCTGATGTTTATATCCATAATGACAGTGCTTGTAACCAAATTCGCAGTGCAGAGACAAAGCCACATGTTTCATAATGTAGTTCGTATATTTGTAGCACCGTTTCGTCAAAGCTGCTGCCATTAAAGTAATAACGAACACAAGGAAGTCCAAAACTGTTTGAAAGAGAGGTCAAATGCCTCCCTCCCAACCCTTTCTCACCTCCGTAGAATCATAAATATCAGGATAAATGCCTCACTTGTACGAAGGTCAGCGAGTCGGGCCCCTGTAGATGCATATACAAGACAGTCAAAATTCTCCATCAGGGGCACACAACCCTGCAGGGCGGCCTCAGCGCAAAGGGTGGAGTATCCCAGTAACAAACACAAAAACACGATGCTGAGGCTCGGTTCCAGTTGACTCCCAGGGTTCAATTTTATTTTAAAACGGCAGCACCACCCAAATCCTGACGCGTTTCGACTAAATGTCTTAATCATAGGTAGGTGGTTGGAAAATGCTCACAGATCAGGTGCTTTTAAGTCACATAGCACGTGACTTGCACATCACAGCATACATTTACCATAATGCACTGTTCAAGTTCTTCCTATCTTATTGCAGAGTTGTGTCATAATCAGGCTGAAATAGCGTTGAAAAAACTCCACAGCTGATGTTTATATCCATAATGACAGTGCTTGTAACCAAATTCGCAGTGCAGAGACAAAGCCACATGTTTCATAATGTAGTTCGTATATTTGTAGCACCGTTTCGTCAAAGCTGCTGCCATTAAAGTAATAACGAACACAAGGAAGTCCAAAACTGTTTGAAAGAGAGGTCAAATGCCTCCCTCCCAACCCTTTCTCACCTCCGTAGAATCATAAATATCAGGATAAATGCCTCACTTGTACGAAGGTCAGCGAGTCGGGCCCCTGTAGATGCATATACAAGACAGTCAAAATTCTCCATCAGGGGCACACAACCCTGCAGGGCGGCCTCAGCGCAAAGGGTGGAGTATCCCAGTAACAAACACAAAAACACGATGCTGAGGCTCGGTTCCAGTTGACTCCCAGGGTTCAATTTTATTTTAAAACGGCAGCACCACCCAAATCCTGACGCGTTTCGACTAAATGTCTTAATCATAGGTAGGTGGTTGGAAAATGCTCACAGATCAGGTGCTTTTAAGTCACATAGCACGTGACTTGCACATCACAGCATACATTTACCATAATGCACTGTTCAAGTTCTTCCTATCTTATTGCAGAGTTGTGTCATAATCAGGCTGAAATAGCGTTGAAAAAACTCCACAGCTGATGTTTATATCCATAATGACAGTGCTTGTAACCAAATTCGCAGTGCAGAGACAAAGCCACATGTTTCATAATGTAGTTCGTATATTTGTAGCACCGTTTCGTCAAAGCTGCTGCCATTAAAGTAATAACGAACACAAGGAAGTCCAAAACTGTTTGAAAGAGAGGTCAAATGCCTCCCTCCCAACCCTTTCTCACCTCCGTAGAATCATAAATATCAGGATAAATGCCTCACTTGTACGAAGGTCAGCGAGTCGGGCCCCTGTAGATGCATATACAAGACAGTCAAAATTCTCCATCAGGGGCACACAACCCTGCAGGGCGGCCTCAGCGCAAAGGGTGGAGTATCCCAGTAACAAACACAAAAACACGATGCTGAGGCTCGGTTCCAGTTGACTCCCAGGGTTCAATTTTATTTTAAAACGGCAGCACCACCCAAATCCTGACGCGTTTCGACTAAATGTCTTAATCATAGGTAGGTGGTTGGAAAATGCTCACAGATCAGGTGCTTTTAAGTCACATAGCACGTGACTTGCACATCACAGCATACATTTACCATAATGCACTGTTCAAGTTCTTCCTATCTTATTGCAGAGTTGTGTCATAATCAGGCTGAAATAGCGTTGAAAAAACTCCACAGCTGATGTTTATATCCATAATGACAGTGCTTGTAACCAAATTCGCAGTGCAGAGACAAAGCCACATGCTTTGTCTCTGCACTGCGAATTTGGTTACAAGCACTGTCATTATGGATATAAACATCAGCTGTGGAGTTTTTTCAACGCTATTTCAGCCTGATTATGACACAACTCTGCAATAAGATAGGAAGAACTTGAACAGTGCATTATGGTAAATGTATGCTGTGATGTGCAAGTCACGTGCTATGTGACTTAAAAGCACCTGATCTGTGAGCATTTTCCAACCACCTACCTATGATTAAGACATTTAGTCGAAACGCGTCAGGATTTGGGTGGTGCTGCCGTTTTAAAATAAAATTGAACCCTGGGAGTCAACTGGAACCGAGCCTCAGCATCGTGTTTTTGTGTTTGTTACTGGGATACTCCACCCTTTGCGCTGAGGCCGCCCTGCAGGGTTGTGTGCCCCTGATGGAGAATTTTGACTGTCTTGTATATGCATCTACAGGGGCCCGACTCGCTGACCTTCGTACAAGTGAGGCATTTATCCTGATATTTATGATTCTACGGAGGTGAGAAAGGGTTGGGAGGGAGGCATTTGACCTCTCTTTCAAACAGTTTTGGACTTCCTTGTGTTCGTTATTACTTTAATGGCAGCAGCTTTGACGAAACGGTGCTACAAATATACGAACTACATTATGAAACATGTGGCTTTGTCTCTGCACTGCGAATTTGGTTACAAGCACTGTCATTATGGATATAAACATCAGCTGTGGAGTTTTTTCAACGCTATTTCAGCCTGATTATGACACAACTCTGCAATAAGATAGGAAGAACTTGAACAGTGCATTATGGTAAATGTATGCTGTGATGTGCAAGTCACGTGCTATGTGACTTAAAAGCACCTGATCTGTGAGCATTTTCCAACCACCTACCTATGATTAAGACATTTAGTCGAAACGCGTCAGGATTTGGGTGGTGCTGCCGTTTTAAAATAAAATTGAACCCTGGGAGTCAACTGGAACCGAGCCTCAGCATCGTGTTTTTGTGTTTGTTACTGGGATACTCCACCCTTTGCGCTGAGGCCGCCCTGCAGGGTTGTGTGCCCCTGATGGAGAATTTTGACTGTCTTGTATATGCATCTACAGGGGCCCGACTCGCTGACCTTCGTACAAGTGAGGCATTTATCCTGATATTTATGATTCTACGGAGGTGAGAAAGGGTTGGGAGGGAGGCATTTGACCTCTCTTTCAAACAGTTTTGGACTTCCTTGTGTTCGTTATTACTTTAATGGCAGCAGCTTTGACGAAACGGTGCTACAAATATACGAACTACATTATGAAACATGTGGCTTTGTCTCTGCACTGCGAATTTGGTTACAAGCACTGTCATTATGGATATAAACATCAGCTGTGGAGTTTTTTCAACGCTATTTCAGCCTGATTATGACACAACTCTGCAATAAGATAGGAAGAACTTGAACAGTGCATTATGGTAAATGTATGCTGTGATGTGCAAGTCACGTGCTATGTGACTTAAAAGCACCTGATCTGTGAGCATTTTCCAACCACCTACCTATGATTAAGACATTTAGTCGAAACGCGTCAGGATTTGGGTGGTGCTGCCGTTTTAAAATAAAATTGAACCCTGGGAGTCAACTGGAACCGAGCCTCAGCATCGTGTTTTTGTGTTTGTTACTGGGATACTCCACCCTTTGCGCTGAGGCCGCCCTGCAGGGTTGTGTGCCCCTGATGGAGAATTTTGACTGTCTTGTATATGCATCTACAGGGGCCCGACTCGCTGACCTTCGTACAAGTGAGGCATTTATCCTGATATTTATGATTCTACGGAGGTGAGAAAGGGTTGGGAGGGAGGCATTTGACCTCTCTTTCAAACAGTTTTGGACTTCCTTGTGTTCGTATATATATATATATATTTGTTTAGTATAAGATAGTATGGTGGTCATTCTGACCCTGGCGGTCTTTGACCGCCAGGGCGGAGGACCGCGGGAGCACCGCCGACAGGCCGGCGGTGCTCCAATGGGGATTCCGACCGCGGCGGTAAAGCCGCGGTCGGACCGGCACCACTGGCGGGGTCCCGCCAGTGTACCGCGGCCCCATTGAATCCTCCGCGGCGGCGCAGCTTGCTGCACCGCCGCGGGGATTCCGACCCCCCCTACCGCCATCCAGATCCCGGCGGTCGGACCGCCGAGATCCGGATGGCGGTAGGGGGGGTCGCGGGGCCCCTGGGGGCCCCTGCAGTGCCCATGCCACTGGCATGGGCATTGCAGGGGCCCCCGTAAGAGGGCCCCTAAATGTATTTCACTGTCTGCTGTGCAGACAGTGAAATACGCGACGGGTGCAACTGCACCCGTCGCACAGCTTCCACTCCGCCGGCTCGATTCCGAGCCGGCTTCATCGTGGAAGCCTCTTTCCCGCTGGGCTGGCTGGCGGTCTGAAGGCGACCGCCCGCCAGCCCAGCGGGAAAGTCAGAATTACCGCCGCGGTCTTTCGACCGCGGAACGGTAACCTGACGGCGGGACTTTGGCGGTCGGCCTCCGCCGCCCGCCAAGGTCAGAATGAGGGCCTATGTGTTTTGGTTAGTATATGTTGTCCTCCATGTGTCCCGTCATATAACGGGGTGGGGGGTGGAGGTTTGTATTGTTTAGTTAAATGTGATAAGTAAGTTTAGCTTAGGGTAGTTAGGGCCAGTTGTGGGTAATGTGTAGTTAGGATAGGTTAGGTTAGTTAAGGTGTTTCCCCTAGTTTTAGCATCCTATTTTTACAGTTGAATAAATACTTAGGTACTCCTTTACAGTATGTGTCATGTGCTTGGGGATCAGAGCTTTGGCATGGGTGAACAGTGTCAATTTAGCATTTTTATTTGTGTTCCATCCTGCATCCAAATCCCAATTAAGCTGTCACCTTGGCAGCTACTCCAAAGCTACTTCGCTAGGAATCTGCCATCCATTGCACACACCACTCAATGTTACTATGGTTCCCAATGTGTTGTTAAGTTTGGATGTATGTTTTCAATCTTTCATACTTTAAGACCAGATTTGGTATTGAGGACACTGTGTTACGTCTGCCTGCAGCCTGATGTTTATGTGAACCCTGATAAGGTGAGTGATGGTATAATCTCATGTAATATAGCATCCATAACTCACACCTATCATTTGTTACATTGTACAGCCAGGTTACTTATTTGTACGTATACTCGTACGCATCCATTCCTGCTGTATGGTGTGTGTGATTAACAATTTGAGTCAAATGTCACATACCTAAAGATTGTCTGGAAGAAAAATTTGAAGACAATGATTTTCTGCTTTAGCATCCCTTGAAGAAGACTTATTCTGTCCAACACAGCATTATACTGTAATTTTTCTATTTACTTCAGAATTAACCCTCAGGAAGGGCAGACCACAGTGCATAGTTATCAGCCCACAGTCTTTCAGGGCAGTATTATTGACATTCTATGGGCATTGACATGAGGCAAACATCACTAATCTCCCTCACGGTTGATATGTCACAATACACAGAGACAAAGTGCTTGTGTGAATGCTATTTATTTTAAAGTGCTGTAGTGCAACAATTACATAGTCCAGGATTGTGAGTCCATTAGTGTGATACCTTCCAATGTGATCCTACACCAGTGCAAAAGGACATGTCATTGGACATGCTGGGGTGAAGTGTCATACAGTGCAGAGGGACATGAATTGCCAAAGAGGTAGTGAAAGACAATCACAGGGCATAGTGAGAAGGTAAACAGTGGTCTAGAGAACAGTGCTTGTGAGCAGCTGTTGCAAGACTGGCATGTTACAAAGCACAGGACCTTAGTTGTAAGTGCCCATGTGGCAGGGACTTGTGCTACAGGGTACTCTTTTGGGTGAAGGTGATCTGTTCCACGTCTTCATCTTCTGTTGTGTGTGTCGTCTCCTCTGCCCTTGGTGGTGGTGGGTTTGAAGGGGCAACACACACTTCAGTGAAGACGTGGAGTCAGAAATCCCAGTAGCTGCCAACTGTAGGGCTATTAAGGGCAGTACTGCAGCAAGGAGGAGCTGCTGATTCTTAAGGAAAGCAGCTACATCACTGTGGTAGGCAGCCAGGTCAGCCCTGAGGGGGTCAATGCTGCATTTGTGCACGCGTTGAAAGGTTTGTTGTTGGAGGTGTTGTGTCAACTCCCTTACTGCTGTGCTGATTTCTTTCACACTTTTTTGAAGTTTTGGCAAGATAGATGTTCGCCCTTGCATGGCTGCTGCCTGTTCTGCTGTTGACATCATGCATGAACGCACCCCCTCTAGGCTGGCTGCAATATTTTCCATCCCCACCCGCACCTCCTTGGCCAGCTCCCACTGTACTCCAACTACAGTCCTCTGTCATGGCTGCTGTATCTGTGTTCCTCCTTGCGACTGAAGGTGGGGTCTGGAGGGTTCCAAGGACATCTTGGTGGGTCTGCTGGCTGATGGTTGTCAGCTCATCATCCATGTCATCAGGGAAGTCCAGGACAGGCATATCCCAGGACAGTCATCGTCCTTTGCAATGAGATATAGTACAATTAGTGTGTCTGTGTTGTGGCATTTGTAACGTGACATGCCTGACTTCCTATTAGTTACGCATTGTGATATTGGTTCCTGTTCATTGTTCCTGTCTTTAATATTAACATTCTCCCAGGCCTATGCTCCACCTGCATGTCACATGTAGTGTGGGCAGTTTGGGGAATTGTCTGCGTCACTTCCTCTAGGTGTGGGTTCTGCCAATATTTTATGTTGCCACCTTATTGTACAACTCAACCCTCCGTCTACTTCTATTCTCATGTTGTGGCCTTGCACTGGCTGTGGCTGTTCTGATGGCACTTCCACCACACTTGGTGCCCCAGTCTCTAATATTTCACATCCAGCTATAAGTTGCTGAGACCTAGCATATACTATGTAGGGCATTGACATGGCACACTACAGATGCCAGCATTGGTAGTGTGTAATGTTGATGTTGGGGAATGTGTGCTACATTGGATTGCACTGATGGTCCTAGCAGTGTTCTATTTCCTCTTCTGACTGTGCGGGTGTATTTCACTAGCCAGTGACATATGTCCTCCCCCTCAATGCTGTTGTCTGAGCAGTATAACAGTTGGGATGTAGCATGGTGTCATTGCAACTATTGTGACCCAGGCACAGGGTGGACCCTGACATTTGCAGCATGGGTATGACATTACTGCTGTGTACCTCATGATGTTTATGACAATGGCTGATGTTTGTAGCGACTATGGACATTCACATTTGACAGGATAAGCACATTTTTATTGATTACAGTGGATTGATAATATTGTCATCCTTAACCCTCTAATTTGGGTGTGTTTGTCCATGGGCATGCAACTGTCATTAGCTACTTGACCTGCACACACAGCAGAGGTGGTAGTGGCAACTGTTGTCAATGTTAAATTCTACTTGCGAATATGGTCTGAGACTCTTAATTGAGCCCTAGTTCATGTAGGGAGTTTTACATTGTACTCTACCCTCCTGAACTGGCTTTACCTTTCCAACGTCCTTGGCATGGCAGCATACCCCAGTGCAAAGGTTGTTGGTGTAGTGTAGTACTGTGCCCCAGGTTTCCTCTGAACAGCCCATGCCCCGGTGCCGGGCCCCTTTGCCCATTCAACTCCTGAATATCATGACTTACATGCATTGTGTAGTAGGTATGTCCGCCCCCCCTGCTTACAGTTAACATTTAGGCATTTTAGTTTCCCATACCACTTACCCTGCATCTGTGTTGTCTCCTGGTAGTCTGCGCTGTCATGTCCTTGAATCCCTGTGACAATCTCCTCTGGGATGATGGCTGCCACCATCTCCTCCATTTGGTCCACCTAGTGGGAGTCCAGCATTAGGTGATGCTGGACTCCCACCTCCAGTCTGCAGTGCTGCCTTCTTGTTCCTGGCCATCTTTTCCTTGGTCCTGCGCTTGCAGTCCTGCCAGCATTTCTTGCACTCGATGACTGTTCTCCGTACTTCTGCCACTCTGTTTATCTTGTCAACAATGTGTTGCCAAGTTGCCTCTCAGTGACTGATTGACAATTTAGAGGTGACAAAAAGTTGGTGCTGGTGTTCCGTCACCTCTTTCACCAGTATTTCCTGCTCCTCTGCACTGAACCAACACTTCCTTTTCTTCTTCTCCCTCTCCTGGGTCATGTGTGGGTCCTCCTGGCTGGTTCCTAGTCTGTTGTCATCTTCCTGGGGTCTCTCAAAGCTTCTGGGATCCATTTTCGCTCTCCTTTGCACATGTTGCTGTGTTTGCGCCACTTTTTGATGCAAGTGTGTCAAAAAAAGGCAAGTATCCAGTTTGCGACATCGTAAACTGGATCAAAGTCATTTTCGCTGCGTTAACGTTGTTTTTCTTTATGACATGACACATTGGTTTGAGTAAAAAAAAAAAGACTCACACCAGTGGTTTGCTCCGCCATGTGTCAAAGTATAAATTTGACACCCGAGCGGCACTAAGAAATGGGGTTAGCCAGCGTTAAAATCTTTGACGCTAAACTGTATCGGCGCAGTTTTGCATCAAAAAGTATAAATACGGGCTCTAGTGTGCATGTGTGTTTGGCTGGTACAAGACAGCCGGCCAAACATACGTACGCACTGGAGGGGAGTGCTCTGCACTCCCCCTCCATGCTCGTCACAGACCATGGCCCCACCCTTTTTGCAAGAAAAGGATAATAAACATAGTTTATTATCCTTTGCTTGTAAAAGTTTTGCAGTTGCTCCTGCTGGTGGGGGGTGACACTCCTCCGCCATATCAGAGGAACCTCCCCTAGTTGCCACTTCTTACATCTCTGCTCGAGGCCTCCCTTTCAGGGCTGCATATCTGTGCATCCATGCACTCAAATGTGTGTGCAAACTTGGATGGGACTAGTGATCAACCCAAGGCTGTACAGTGGAGTGAAGTTAAATTGTCAAGAGAAGATAATTAGAATAATGATGGGTGAACTACAGGTGGGTTCAGGCTGGTTCTTCACTCATATACATATCCTTTGGAGCAAAGTCTTCTTTCTTCCCCTCTTCCACTTGCTCTGAGAGTCTGTTTGTTCTGTAAGAGCGAAACCCCTGTCTTCATATGTTTTCACAACAGTGCCTACCCTACTTATGTCCCTGAAGCTATATCTGGCTTATGTATTTAAACGTGGATCTTAAATTGGCTTTTAAAATTTTTGACTGCATTCAGTGGATTTGATTCCTGCCACCTTTGCATTTTCTTTTCCAAAACAACATCAATTGTAACTCCAAGATGCAGAAGGAATTGAAAGGCATATACAATGGTCATATTGTGTTATAGAAGGGCCAACTGTGCAAAAGTTAAAAATGGGACAAATGTCAAGATTTATGAAAGCTTCAAAGACCAAAATTTAAAGCGAACAGCAAAATATCAGCCTTCCAGAAGATCGAAGCAATTACCATGAAAGCCGTAAACATTCAGAAAACCTTCAAAACAATGAGCCAGCTAAAGATGAAAGAGGATCAACCATTCACTGAGTGAAAAATGTAGAGACCTGAGAGTTGTGATGAGACCCGTAGTTGGATTAGTTAGGCAGATATTTTCTCAGTGTTTATCTCTGCCAATAGCTAGCGAACAGATTGGTACTCATATAAACTTTCAGACTTGGTTCTGTAAAGCTCCAGCTTTTTGGAGGAAACATTCATCCCTGTGCTTTTTAATGTCATATTAACCCTTATTCTAGTCATTGATCATTGTTAAGGCACAAGTCAACATTTATTTACAAGTTGCTTAGATATATGTTCAATTTCATCCACAAACAGACCCTGGGGCTAGTTGTTTTAGTTGGATTAACCCCAGTCTGTACATTTCATTCTAGGTTTAACTGTCCTCCCAATATTTCCTATGTTCCCTGACCATGAAGGTTCATTGTGTCTTACCTTTTTATTCATCACTCCTAGTTGATAGATGGGCCCCGACCTTCTAAGATTTGTAAAGTTAAGTCTCAGACTATCTGTCTCTGTTAGCTGGCATTCCTTTTCACCAACACCTTACAGCAATTTCTCCAAACTGAGTGGTGCTACTAAAATAAAATCCCCATTTCTCACAGGTACATCTAATATAACAATGTTGTCCAACAAAAGACATAACACTGGTGGCCATCGAATGACATCAAGAGCAGAGCAAATGAATACTAGCTTCCATGTGTTCTGTTTCATGGTGGAATTTGTTTCATTATTCAAGAGAGTTGAGAGAGATCGAACTTAATATACTTCCATGGTGTATCTAAGTACAGTTTCAGCTATGTCTGTTCTGTTGTTCTTAGCAGAAGGTTGGCTAGAGTTTTTATGAAGACCGTGTATTAACCCATGTGAGTTTAAACAGAAATGCATTATAAGAAAATGATGAAAATAAGAAACCATTTTAAACTTGATGGAATGAGGCATAGTCTTCTTCCACTAAGGTTGTGCGACCAGATGCCCAATTATGAATTTCAAGGTGAGGCTAGACAGCAGAAATTCTGCCAATCTGATGATGGTATCACAGTCTCCTTTCACATCATTAGCATGCTGAAATGCCACCATAAAAGAATCACTGTTCAGTAGTTGCTGCCCTATTTCTTTCTTAAGGATCACAGAATAAATCCATAATCTGCCCTGGCAGACTAATGGACCAACCGCCAAAATTCTAATGAGTACAATTTAATTAGTGAATAGTATGTTGAGAAACCTAAACCTTCATTTAATTTTATGGCAATTAAGAACAAAATAGCAATTATCTTTAAGTGTGGTTAATTAAAGGGTAACTCCTTACAAATATGAAACAACAAAATATGAAATGGATGAAGAATATCGTGGAACAAAGAGCGATCCATCATGAGATGATCTAAGCAAATTATCAAAAAAGTCCTTTTAAGGTAACTTAGTTTACTGCAAATGTCAAAATGTCAATTGATGATCACGTCAAAAAGGCAATGTGTATGTACGAGATCTATAAGTTACTTGCAGAGTGGATTGATGATGTGTAACCAAAGGAAATTGGAGCCAAATCATATTTAAATACATGCCGAAAAAGCCTAATGCTAAGTGTATCTAGTGTACATGCCCAGTTCCAAAATAAAAAAAAAGAGGTTCGTCTGTAGACAAGCAGAACACGGCAAAAACAATGAAAAGCAAACCCTTTTTGCCCTGTGGTGATCTAAATGATAAGCAGGGAAAGTGAGAAAAAACTATAATAATAATCACATAGGGCCTCATTTTGATTTTGATGGTCTGGAGAGCCTGTCTGCTAAACTCCTGAAAGTGTGGCCACCTCCTTTGTTGCAACCACCCGCTGGACCTATTAGGAGATTCCCGCTAGGTCGGTGGGCAGAAACCTCAGTTTCCACCCACTAGCCTAGCAGGAATCAGGCTACAGCATTGTCTCTGGCTTGTAATTGAGGCACCCCGGGGCATGGGCAGTGCAGGGCTACCCTTGTGGGTTACAATCTTCACCATCACCTGGCTGTCGGGATCATGGATCCTGGCAATGCTGGCGGAACCTACAACACCAGCTGTCCTGATGGGCACAGCGAGGCTGGCGGTTTGAAGACCGCCATTTTAATCAGGCCCATAGTTCTTCCAAATGTCAGGTTTCTGTAGTCAACAGCTAATAATTCCCAAAAAACAGGCAACATTGTGAAATTTTATTGAAGAAAGTGGTAGATGACATCCAGCTACAGAGAGCAACTACAAATAAAATTGAACATGGCCATAGGGCTGTAATAGTCCATAGCAAAAGCAACCTGAAGACCTCCATTTCAACAACTAGAATCAAATATCAAACTGAGAAACAAATTGGAAGTCACAAGCAAATCATAATATTCCATAGGTTTGGAGAGTTTACGTGGGAAATTAAAAACCTGACGCTCCGATGCAATTCCACTTAATGATTTCCAATTATATTTTTATCCTCAGAGTTAAGTTGGTACTATTCAAAAACAAAATAAACTTGTCTTCAGATATTGAATCAATGAACGTGTTTACGAACTGGAAAAGATTAATCGTCACCTTGAGATTTTATTCTCGTAAAGGAATGAGCACACCTTGCATAAGAAATACAATTAAGTAAAACTTGTGTCAAAAAAAAAATGTCTTTGGTTTTGCTAGAAATACACACAGAAACAATATTTTCAAGCTATTATTCTGCATACAATATTTATGCAAACATTAATTTTGAACTAAATTCATAGTCTTCATTTCTCTTATAAATGTGTATAAATGAACTGACAATGTCATATTTAAATTCTGAAGAATACTAAAATATTTGAGGCATAAATTCTATAGATAAATCAGAATGAATTTAAAAATCATAAATGATGGAAATATTTGAAACTATAACTATTGCTAATAACAGTTTTGCTGAAGCCAGGAGGGACTGTTTATCGCAGGTCATAGTGCCAGGAGGCGCCAATGTTCCAGCATGGGGGAAGATTTTCATCTCTCTGTGGATCACGGGTGTTGGAAAATGGGTTATTGGTAAGGGCAGGTAGGTACCTACACTTAGCAATAGGCAACCAACCTCCACTAAGGTCCAGTTAGGTCTCAGTAAATTAAACCCAGCTCAACCCTTGGTAGCTTGGCAACGAGCGTCAAGGCTTAACTTAGGAGACAGAGTGTAAAGCATTCAAATATCAAAAAACAGTAATTAAATAAAATACAGGAAACAGTTTAAAAATCCAAAACCAATTTATAAAAATAGATTATATTTTTATCTTTAAAATGACACCAAAACGAATAGAATCGGATAAGGGGAACCGGAGATATGAATTTTTAAAGATTTTTTTTTTTTTTAGCGCCTAGAAACAAAAAGCACCAATCGGGTCATCTGGTTGCACCTCGACCGGGGCAAAGTCAAAGTTTAAGGCCGACCGCGATGGAGCCCTGCTCGGCTACAGGCCGCGGGAGGCCTCGGTTAAAAGTTTACCCTCACACTTAGTCTTTTTTTCGAAGATTTTCCTCAGCGGGACGAACCTGCCAGTCCAATCTGACCTCCTGGAGCCCTTCTCCAGATACGCGATGCTGAAATCCTCGGTGGAGATTTTTACCTTCGGACTTAGTCGTCTTTTCAAGGTGAAAATCCTTCGACCGGGGTAAACCTGGATCTTGATCCGACGTCCATGGAGCCCTTCTCGGATACGCTGGCTGAGGGATCCCGATCAACTTTTTACATTCGGACTTAGGGCCATATTTATACCTTTTGACGCAAAACTGCGCTAACGCAGTTTTGCGTCAAAAAAATTAGCGCCGGCTAACGCCATTCTGAGGCACCATGCGGGCGCCGTATTTATTCAATGACGTTAGCCGGCGTTAGCCGGTCTTAGCAAAGACAGGAGTCATGCCCCCTTGCCCAATGGCCATGCCCAGGGGACTTCTGTCCCCTGGGCATGGTCATTGGGCATAGTGGCATGTAGGGGGGCACAAATCAGGCCCCCCTATGCCACAAAAAAAAGAAAAAAAAAAACTTACCTGAACTTACCTTAATGTCCCTGGGATGGGTCCCTCCAGCCTTGGGTGTCCTCCTGGGGTGGGCAAGGGTGGCAGGGGGTGTCCCTGGGGGCTTGGGAGGGCACCTCTGGGCTCCTTCCGAGCCCACAGGTCCCTTAACGCCTACCCTGACCAGGCGCTAAAAAACGGCGCAAAAGCGGCCGTACGTCATTTTTTTTGACCCGCCCACTCCCGGGCGTGAATTTTGCCCGGGAGTGTAAATACGGCGCACATGCCTCGGAGTCAATTTTTTAGACGGGACCGCCTACCTTGCATTTCATTAACGCAAAGTAGGTGTCCACGCTAAAAAATGACGCAAACTCCATGGACTTTGGCGCTAGACGCGTCTAACGCCAAAGTATAAATATGGAGTTCGTTTTGCGTCGGGATTGCGTAAAAAAAAACGATGCAATTCCGGCGCAAACAGAGTATAAATATGCCCCTTAGTCTCTTTTTCGGAGATTTTCTTTACCGGGACAAACCAGCAAATCAGGCCGGGTCGCGGTTGAGGCAAGCCGGCTAGCGTTGCCGCGGCGGGTCGGTCCCTCTATGGAGCTTTTTTACAAAAGTTGTCCAAACTTCTCCAAACTTCTGGGGCTTCTCCCAGATGTCCTTTTAAGGTTCTTTTGGGGTCCACAGCTTACCCCAAGGGTCCAGATGTTCTGAGATGGTCCTTGGGAGGGTGCGGACTACAACTCCCAGAATGCACCTGGCGCAAACTCCTTTTTGGCCACTGGTCACTTTCTTCAGGAGTTGGTGCAGGGGACTCTGGATAGCAATTTTTCACCTGTAGCAAACAGGGAGTCCCTCCTTGAACCAGTTGAAGCCAGGCAAGGTCCTTCTTGTGGTGTAGCCCAAGTGTGCAGCTGGTGCAGTCCTTCTGAGTGCAGGTTCCAGGTGCAGGCCAGGGGTCCAGCAGGGCAGTCCTTCTTCTCCTTTGGTTCTTCCTTGTCGGAATCTGATGGGGATCGGAGGTGTGGGTGTAGGTCTGCCAGTTTTATCCTTGCTTCTGGGTGAAAAGCAGGGGGGTCCTGGTTCTCTAATCAGGTGCAGGGTCCTTCCCCCTGTGATGACCACTTCCTGGGAAGTGTGGCAAAAATCAATCCCAGGAGGCAACATTCTCTAAAAATCCATCATATCTGAATCTGATTTTTGGAGGTTACATCTGGCTGAGCCCACCCACTGGTGTGGCTAAAAATCATAAAAACACCCCTCTCCTGCCCTCTCCTAATCTAATCAAGGGGGCACCTAGTTGTATGGGGTTGCAGGATGTGGGGGTGTTGCTGGTTGCTCCAAATGTCCTTCTCTGCCTTTGAAGACCAGTTTGACAGCCCTCCCCCTTCCTGCCTCACCATCTGCTGAGGGGAGATTCCCTCCCACAGGCACATTCCTTTGTGTGAAGCCAGGCCACTTCACACCTCATCAAGGCAGCTTGGCCAAGCTACTAGAGCTGGCCAATCAGAGCACAGCAGCAAAAACAATGCAGGGCTGAAATGGGCAACTTTTCAGTTAAAGTTTAAAACTCTTTACCTGAACAAGTTATTTTAAATCCCACAACTGGAAGTTGTGGGATTTATTACAACAATTAATTTGATACCAAATTCTTGGTATGTATCATTTAAGGAGACTTTAAAAATTAAAATAAAGTCTCCCCATTCTAGCCTATGGAGGCCATTTACTACAATGAGGGAAAAACGAATTTGGCTGTTTTTACCTCACCAGGGCTTATAAAACTATTTTTATAAAGTCCCTGCTTATAGTTACATGACACCCAGCCCTAGGGGCACATAGGGCACATCTTAGGGGTGACTTATATGTAAAAATAAGGCAGTTTGAGACTTTGGAACTACTTTTAATTCCAAAGTCGAATTTGCATATAACTTTAATTTAAAAACAGCCAGCAAGGCAGGCCTGCCTTTAAAATGACACTGGGCACCTCAGCAGTGCACCTATGGGTACACTACCTATGCTGTGGTCCCTAAACCTACATGCCCTACCATATACTAGGGACTTATAGGTAGGTTAACTTAGACAATCATAATTAGCCTAATTTGCATATCCATTTTACACAGAGCACTGGCCCTGGGACTGGTAAGCAGTAACCAGGGCACAGCCAAGAGTCAGTAACCACCAGTACCTGTCCAAAAAGTGTGGGGGTGACCAGGGCAAAAAGGAGGACTTTCCTACAATGGGCAGAGCTAATCACCATGGGGAAGAGAAAAGTTGGGGGAGCTCCTGGTATCCTGCCTTCCCCCCATTGCAACAACCTCCACTGACAGAAAGATTCAGATAGCTACTAATATTATTAGCAATTATATTGATCTCACTGAACGTAGACTGTCTCTTAACCTGGCTAACACAATGCTGCCACACAGCATGCAGTCTGTTACAACCAGCTTGGATCTCCTTCATTCAAACACGGCTGTCTGTTTGCCCCTCACATCAGCAGAGACAAATATAGACGCTGCTTGCTCTCTTGTAGCCCCAAGCTCAAGGTCTATACCTCAACCCATCACAACTGTAAAATGTCAAAAGCGAGTAATGAATCCCCAGTCAGTTGAAGCAGCCATCCAGACTAGCTCTTCATCACAGTGTACTGTGACAGCATTGATTCCAATCCACTTTCACACTCTGCTAACAACCCCACAATCAGATTCCTCTCAGGTCAGAAGCTTGCTGGATGCCCACATGGATAATATCAACAAACTTCTGCATGTGGATTTGTCTCTGCTGATTGTGAAGCTAGAAATAATTGAGAATTTGTTCAAGGGTACTAACCATCTAGTGGAAAAGCAGTCGTAATCTTCTAGACCTCCAGATCCTGGTAAGGAGAGCAGTCAAAAGCATCTTCACAATGATTCTACTCGCTGCTACTCCCATCTTATTGTCAACACTTTCACCAGTGATACAACTGCCAGCTCAATTTGGGAGACCCTTTCTGACAACATTGCGTCAAGTATCACACCCATCATCCAGCAAAAAAAAATTCTACAGCAAAGTCAAACCCAAAGGGAGCCTGTTTGAATTGTAACTTCCCATCTAGTCCAAGACGGGATCAAGTTGTAACACAGTCAGTGTTTAACCTCCTGTTCCTACTTCCTTGTTCTAGCTGTGGTTCCACCTTTGCACCAGAGGAACCAGAGGAAGTCCCACAACGACTTGCTCAACAAGACTTTTCATTGGTTGGGGCACTATAGGAATTTCCCATCATATATAGCATATGAGATCCTATTGGTTAGAAGGGCAGGTTGGATTGGACCCAAGCTGTCAACCGGCAAGGTAACTGTGTCATTGTTAATTTTAATTCCTCCACTGAGGTACATAACTTACTCTACGGCTGTAGCCAATGGCCCTCTAGCAGCATTGTTCCACTTTCATTGGATTACTTTTATAAAAATGTTTCTGCGGTCAAAAAGACACAAAGTCAGGCCCAGTTTGGGTCCTCCAAATGTACTGTTTTTAGCCCTCCGCTTGCCCCTTTGCGTGGGAAACCGACTCATATCCACTTCGATGCATTGTCGAATATTGACTGACTTGACGGGGGAGAGAGTGACTCCAGCTGTGAAACTGATTGTAACCCAGCATTTGTGAACCAACCTCCATACTTTAGATTGATCTCTTGGAATGTTGCAGGGCTATTGCCCAAGTTATTCATACCGGAGTGGGGTGCTTTTGTTCACACATTTGAAGTTTCTCTTTTTCAGGCAACCTGGTCTCCTACCCCACTGCATCAGTCAGGGATTTCTTGTAATAGTCGGGGTGCCACTTCCACTGGGAAAGGTAGACCTTGGGTGGGCATCACAATCTGCATCAAAACTACCTTAACCCCTTTGCTGCCAAGCTTTTTCCCCTCCTGTGCCGAGCATTTTTTTGGCTATTTGGGGCAGTTCACGCTTAGGCCCTCATAACTTTTTGTCCACATAAGCTATCCACTCCCAATTTGCTTCCTTTTTTACCAACATCCTAGGAATTCTACAGGTGCCCAGGGTTTGTGGGTTCCCCCGGATGAGACCCAGAAATGAGCCAAAATACAAATTGTTTTTAAAAATAATGGGAAAAAGGGCTGCAGAACAAGGCTTGTGTTTTTTTTCCCCAAAAATTGCATCAATAAAGGGTTTGCTGTGCTAAAATCACCATCTTCCTAGCTTTCTGGAACAGGAAGATTTGAATCAGAAAACCATGGCCCGTATTTATACTTTTTTTAGCGCCGCATTTGCGCCGCTTTTTGACGCAAAACGGCGCAAACCTACAAAATACAATGGTATTTTGCAAGTTTGCGCCGTTTTTGCATCAAAAAACAACGCAAATGCGGGACAAAAAAAGTATAAATACGGACTCACATTTTTCAACACAATTGGGCATTTTACTGGGACTTACTTTTGAGGTCCTCAAATACTGCTAAATAATATTGGAATAAGATCCATGTCGATGAAAATCTTGTATGCTAAAGCACATTGGTTTCCGTTAATAAATTTGGGCCAATTCGCACGTTTATAATTTATAGCTGGCGGGCTAAGAATTGGTTTGATATCACATGTCGTATGACTAACGTTAATGCCTTTTTTTTCTTAAGAGGGATGAGGCGTAAGTTGATTTAAAAAAAAAGGATATCCAGTGAAATGACAAATAGCTTTGTCTCTTTAATGTTATTTATTAATGTTGTCTTATTTAACCCCTTCGCTGCCAGGTCTTTTCCCCCTCAGGTGCCAAGACTTTTTTTGGCTATTCGGGGCAGTTCACGCTTAGGCCCTCATAACGTTTTGTCCACATAAGCTACCCATGCCAAATTTGCGTCCTTTCTTTTTCAACATCCTAGGGATTCTAGAGGTACTCAGAGTTTGTGGTTCCCCTGAAGGAGATCATGAAATTAGCCAAAATACAGCAAAATGTTGTTTTTTTTTAAAACAAAATGGTGAAAACGGGCTGCAGAAGAAGGCTTGTAATTTTTTCCCCTGAAAATGGCACCAACAAAGGGTTTACTGTGCTAAAATCACCATCTTCCCAGCTTTCAGCAACAGTCAGACTTGAATCAGAAAACCACACTTTTCAACACAATTTTGGCATTTTAATGGGACCCAATTTTTACTATCTTTTGTGCTTTCAGCCTCTTTCCAGCTAGTGACAGAAATGGGTGTGAAATCAATGCTGGATCCCAGAAAGCTAAACATTTCTGAAAAGTAGATAAAATTCTCAATTCAATAATGGGTAATTTGTGTAGATCCTACCAGTGTTTCCTACAGAAAATAACAGCTGAAATAAAATAATATAGAAATTGATGTAAAAAAGCAGCCATTTTTCTCCACGTTTTACTATGTAACTTTTTCCTGTGATGTCATATTTTCAAAAGCAATATACCGTTATGTCTGCTAAACCCTTCTGGTTGGGGTATATATAGGGCTTGAGGGTTCTTCAAGAACTCTAGGTACCCAGAGCCAATAAAGCAGATGCACCTTGCAACGGGTTTTCATTGTATACTGGGTATGCAGCAATTAATTTGGTGAAATATGAAAAGTGAGAAATAGGTATCAAGAAATGCTTTGTATTTCCAAAATGGGGACAAGATAAGGTGTTGAGAAGCAGTAGTTATTTTCACATCTCTGAATTCCGGGATGTTCATACTAGCATGTGAATTACAGGGCATTTCTCACATAGAAGTCTTTTTTACACACTGTCTTACATTTGGAAAGAAAAAAATGTAGAGAAAGACAAGGGGCAATAACACTTGTTTTGCTATTCTGTCTTTCCCTAAGTCTCGTGATAAAAATGGTATCTCACTTACGTGGGAAGGCCTAATGCTCGCGACAGGAAGCACAACATGGACACATCACATTTTTACATTGAAATCTGACATGTTTTTTGCAAAGTGCCTAGCTGTAGATTTTGGACTCTAGCTCAGCCAGCAACTAAGGAAACCTACCAAACCTGCACATTTTTGAAAACAAGACACCTAGGGAAATCCAAGATGGGGCGACTTGTGGGGCTCTGACCAGGTTCTGTTACCCAGAATCCTTTGAAAACCTCACAATTTGGCCCAAAAAAACACTTCATCCTCTCATTTCGGTGAGAGAAAGTTCTGGAATCAGAGAGGAGCCACAAATTTCCTTCCACCCAGCATTCCCCCAAGTCTCCCGATAGAAATGGTACCTCACTTGTGTGGGTAGGCCTAGCGCCCGTGACAGGAAATGCCCCATAACACAACGTGGACACATCACATTTTCCCAAAGAAAACAGAACTGTTTTTTGCAAAGTGCCTAGCTGTGGATTTTGGCCTCTAGCTCAGCCAGCACCTAGGGAAACCTAGCAAACCTTTACATTTTTGAAAACTAGACACCTAGGAGAATCCAAGATGGGGTGACTTGTGGGGCTCTGACCAAGTTCTGTTACACAGAAACAAATTTAATACCAACCAACGTTCCCCGCAGTCTTCTGGTAAAAATTATACCTCACTTGTGTAGGTGGGCCAAGTGCTTATTACAGGGGAGAGCCAAAAACATGTTGAAATTGAGGGGGAACCAAAGCGGGTCCAAAAGGGCAGTTTAAAAAAAACACATTTTTAGGCTGACAAGTGCAGCAGAATTTTTATCTGTATAGATGAGACAATGCTGGGTGGAAGGAATTTTGTGGATTCCTGCAGATTCTGGAAGGTTCCATCACAAAAATGGTGGAAAAATGTGTGATTTCCAGCAAAGTTGGAGGTTTTCAGGGCATTGGGGGTAAGAAAATGGTGCGGGGTGCATATGAAACACACCACCCTGGAATCACCCAGATGTTTCGTTTTCAGATGTGTCTAGGTCCTGTGGATTTTCATACATGGCAGTGTCCTAAAATCCATAAAGTGCAGCCCTCACCATTCCAAGTGGGATGATTTTGAGAGTTAGCCAAGATCTCATGGCCCAAAGTGAAACCAAAACCTAAAATAATCAAATGTCCTCCTGCTTGCAATGGGATACTGGTTCGTAGCCACCACCCCACTTTTTCTTTTGATTCCCTGGCATCTAGTAGACTTTCTGCCCCCCCCCCCGGGTGTGGCTCAATTGCCAAATCTGCCCACTGGTGGGCAGAACACCTTTGGCCCCATTTATTTGGGGTGGGGTATGGCCCCACCCTCCTATTTTGGAGAAAAAATATCTTCTCTGGTGGCCTTACTGCCCCCCCCCCCTTTGGGGGCACATGGGCCTTCCATATGGCCAACAGTAATGTGGCCCCATGGGGTGCAACCCTTACCCAAGGGGCTGCCCCCCTAAAGAAAGCACACACATACACACACACCAATCCCAGGTGCCAAGTAATTTCTGCCCCCTCCAGAGGCAGATTGGCCTAATAGAAATAGACTGATCTGACCCCAAGGGGAGCAGAAAAACCTTAAAGTAAACCCCTCCCCCATGGGAGTGAACCTTGCCTAAGGGGTCACTCCCCTTGAATGATATTGGCGCTAAAAAATAAATCCCGGTGCCTAGTGGTTTCTGCCCCCTTTAGGGGAAGGACGGCCTAATAAAAATAGGCTGATCTGCCCCCAAGGGGGGCAGAAATGGCCTAAAATAAATACCCCTCCCAGGGGAACAACCCTAGCCCAAGGGGTCACTCCCCTTGCGTGAAATTGACGCAAAAAAATAAAGATCCTTGGTGTCTAGGGGTTTCTGCCCCCCTTGGGGGCAGATAGGCCAATCAAAAATGAGCCGAACTGCCCTCAAGGGGGTAAGAAATGGTCTAAATACAATTTGTCCCCCAGGGGAGTGACCTTTGCCTAAGGGGTCGCTCTCCACCTCTAAAAAACAAAAAAAAGATCCTTGGCGCCTACAGGTTTCTGCCCCCCGGGGGCAGATCAGCCTAATAACAATAGGCCGATCTGCCCGAGGGGTGGCAGAAAGGGCCTAAAATATATTTCACCCTCCCCCAGGGGGAGCGAGCCTTGCCCAGGGGGTCGCTACCTTTGTGTGAATTCGCCTTAAAAAAAAACTCCCTGGTGTCTAGTGGTTTCTGTCCTTCTTGGGGAAGATTGGCCTCATAAAAATATGCCGATCTGCCGGAATGGCCTAAACATAACTTGCCCCCTAGGGATCGACCCTTGCAAAAACTAAAAACAAATGATGCCTGGCGGCTAGAGGTTTCTACCCCACCTGGCCGCCTAGTAACAATAGGCCAATCTGCCCCCCAGGTGAGGCAGAAAAGGCCTTGAAAAAAAATTGCCCCCCTGGGGAGAGACCCTTGCTCCTCTTATGCCAATTTCTGTTTATAAATAAATCCCTGGTGTCTAGTGGGCATTTCAGCTGCCGGATCGCTTTACGATCTGGCTTCTGAAATTCTCTGAGAGACTTCAAGGGGAATTCCCTTTGAAGCCTCTCAGTCCCCCATCACATGATAGGAAGAGAAATGCTCTGCATTTCTCTTCCGATCGCGCTGGGAGGAGGCCTCTGATGAGGTCAGTGCGTGATCGCACGCTGACATCATCAGATGTCACTGGGGGGTTGGGGGTCAGGGGTGTCCTATAAGCCCATGGAGGGAGCGCTAGCGCTGTCTCCTAGCTCATGTCCGAGGACATAATGGTTACGTCTTCAGGACAGGAGCACTGTGCCAGTTGACGTAACCATTACGTCCCCGGCACAGAAGGGGTTAAAGTGCATCATAAGGAAAACCACATTAGGATTGTTCCACCTGATGTGCATCAGCCTGACCTCTCCATATTGCATATCCCAGTAGGCTCACAGCAAATAAATTAGAATCTGCCATAATCATTCAGCTTGCTGCGCATTTGCATTTGAGTACCCTTCCAATTGAGACCTTTAAGATTGCGTGGGGAGACTTTAATTGTCAGTTTGAGCCATTAGACATGCATCCTGGGGTGCAATAGTCAGAGGAAGACCATCTTTGGACTATTCTGTAGTTGGCACTTCCAGCTATTTAAAGATGGTCACCCCCTGCAATCCAACTCAATGCTCTTACACTGAGCCCGGGCCTCAGAGCCTGTAATGGCAGGACACAGTCTGAAAAGGAGGGTAATCACACGTTCCATCGGCTAAAGAGTACAAGTCTTATTCTACTTGGTATTCGGCTTTGGCCCAATTTAATTGATGTGGGCATTATTCCCAGCTTAGACAGTGATCACGGTGCATTTGCGTTAGACATGAAGCTGTTAGATCTTGTTGCATGTTCTATCAGAAACAAGCCCCCAACAGAAGGATAAACCTGTCTACTAATAAACACAGGGTAAATTGAAGCGGAATGTCGCAATCATCATTCTCAGCTGCCAATTTGTAGAAATTGGCTGCTAGAGGTATTGGGGAAGCTATGCTTCTACTTGAGCAGTCTACAGAAGAAAGGGAAGTATTGACTGATGTTGGTAATCTTATTTCACAATTGTTTAAAAACTGAGGGGGTTATGTTTCATAGAAATGGATTGCCAGGTCAGGAGATAAAGACCTCCCACTTGGTATGGGAAACAATGTAGCAAAGCAAAAGTAGCGCTGTTTAGCGCCATCAAATAATAAGATAGATTAAGGATTCACTCATCTAGGTAGGCCTACAAACTTGCCACTAAAGAAGCCAAGAGGGAGTTGGAAGCTAGGAAATGGGAGGATTTATTACTGCAGCCAAGAGAGGCAACTCATGAACATTTTGGACTATTGTTGTTACTGGCAATGCGGAGGGTCACCTCCTGATAGAAAACCGCATACAAATGTCTGATTCGGTAGCACAATTTTCTGCGTTATATTCCACCAAGAGTAACTCGAACATCCTGATCTGGTACCTGGAAGTTGTGACAATGTCCTCGGGTTGACACTTTTAGTAGGCCCCATTGTTTTGCCTAATGGCCAACATGACTGCTTATTTTTTGGTACAAAGAAGGTATTCTAGTAATCAGTGAAACAGTCCCCCACAAGGAACCAGGATGGGACAAGATACCTGGGGACCTTTTTAAGGACAGACCCGAGGTGTGGAGTTTATATCTTGCTCTACGTTTTAATGCATTACTGAGAGGAGCTCCTTTCCTCCTTCCTGGTTTTGGGCTGAAATTATCACAACCATCCAACAAACTACAGGCATATTAGCCTGATAGATAGTTCCCAAAAGCTTTTTGCAAGGGTTCTTCTGAGTAGATTATAAGAATGGATGAATGGCACACAAACACTAACCGCACTTCATGCTGGCTTTAGGAATCATGTTAGTACAATAGATCAGGTTTTTTGCCTATTGGTTGTATATTGGAAGTTTGTTTGGTGCCTCTATGTGGTATTCATTGACTTGAAGTCAACGTTTGATCTTAAATCTCACCCTGGGCTATGGCAGATCGTGGCTGACATAGGGGTGCCACACTACCTGTTGGACACAACCAGGAGGGTTTATGATAGCTACTTTGCCCAAGTTAAATGTGGACAAAGGGGAGAACTAGCAGAGCCATTTCCAGTTAACAGGGTGGTAAGACAAGGGTGCGTTCTCGTGCCCACACTTTTTAAGCTTCTTATTAATGATTTGGTGGCTTACATGGATCATAGCAAGACAGATGCTCTATATCTTGCAGGCACCAGGGTACCGATGCAGATGTTTGTGGATGATGCACTGTGCTGTCCCTGTCGATGCCCTGTATGGGCCTCCTAAAAATTTTGGACAGATTTGACTCCTTTTGTAATCTCAGGGTGTTAAAGCTAGACATAGCTGAGACCAAATATAAGGTGTATAACCCTTGTAATTCCACACACCAAAACCCTACTCTCAGAGGATCCCCATGAGAACATGTTTGTACATTTGACTATCTGGGTGTAACACTCACTGAAAATGTTGATTGGGTGAAGCACCTAGTAGGATACAGACTGAAAATAGATCAAATTGCAGACGGAATAGTGAAGATGCAGACAGGGTCACATTTTCGCCCTGTCGTCCCAGCCTTGCATGTCTACAATCACCAGACACTTGGATCTGCTCTTTGTGGTGCCTGTTGTGGGGACACAGAAATGTGTCTACTCTTTGTGCAGTAGAAAATCGTTGTATCCACCAACTTACAGACTTACCTCCCAGTATGCCATTGTCCCCTTGAGGTTGGATCTGGCACAAAAAAGTGTCATGGATAAAGTGAGTTTAAGAACCATTCTATATTGGAACAGGTTATAGGCCACTCCAGAATTGATCTCCTACCAGAAAGGCCTATCTGAGATATTGAAACTGCCAGGAGATAGTAATATTCCATGCCTAAAGCATGTGAAGGTGACTTTATCAAATGTTGGTGTACCACATCTATGGGAAACTCCTTTGGAAACCAGTTTGATCTCTAAGGCCCAAGGTTAATCAGCCTTCTGGCATCCTAAGCAGAATTTAATGCATTTCCAAACCAACTTGAGCTCTTTGACTATGTCAGTTCTGTTTCAGAAGGATGAGTTTAAGCTGGAACGGTTTCTAGATGAAATAGAGGCCCCACCGTATAGAAAGCTTAACCTGCAACTTTTATTTGGGACTCTGCCCCTTGCTAGCTTCACTGCCAGTTGGGGTTGTATCCCTAGAGTGCCCCTCTTGCAATGAATTGGTTGAAACACTTGAGCATACACTATTTTCTGCCCAACATATTGCAGTGCCAGAATAAAATGGATTGTGCTAATCAGTTGCAATATTGGGAGTAGGGTATGCAGGGAAGCAGTTAGAATTCTAATATCCGACACCAGACACTGGGTGGTCCTCAGGGTTTTATGGTTCCTGCTGGCCATGTGGAGGGTCAGACAGAAAAGTGCTCTGCCTGATCCTGCTCACCATTAGTGATATATTTAGTTTGCCTACTGTGTTTTATTCTTACATGACGGTTTTAATTAAATATATACTGGATATATTTTTATCTGTTTCATGTATTTTTATTCTAATGAATCTTTACTTTATTTTATATATTGTGTTATGTAATTGAACTTTGATGGCAATTCACCAAATAAAGTTTGTATTGAAAACAATATACTCTATAGCATATTACCTGAGAACAAAGTATAAGTAGCAAGTCATGACCTACACTCACCAAACAACAACAAAAACTGATATTTAGGAACTAATCAAAATAGTTCTTTGACTACTCAATTCATAGTTTTAAGTAAGGCTCCAAGTCTCCCTTTTGTACTGATTTTTACAGATATATACTGAGCGAAAACCATCTTTTTCTTTCTGTGTATATTTTTAAAAGTGGATAAGTATAGAAAAAAGGTTTTCCCTATGGTCAATCATCGTTACTATGGCAATATCTGTGCAGGTTGACAGGTAGGGGAGTGAAAAACAATAATCATTTTTTTAATGAACCTCATATAACTACATTAATACAGCCTTTTAACCAGTTCTACAATTAAATGGTTTCATTTGACTGTTTTGAACTGTAAATGGCAAAAATCCATTGGACACTCAAACAGTAGTAAACGTGTTGGTTAAATAAATGTGGAAGAAGAACCACAGGAACTTTTTTACCACTAGGCACAAAATAAATATGTATAAATATAGAAGGAATGTAATAAAGTTAAATACCATAAAATTAGAATCTCTAGTTATAAGGCAAAAATAAAATAGCTGGGCCTTGTAATGAACATCAATTCCTGCAGCCAAATGCATCAAAACTGGAGTTAAAAATGCACAAAACTTTATAATTGTAGTTTTTCTGCTATCAGGGAAAGGGGCGAGGGGAGGGAAAAAAGTGCCATTTTCCATTTTCTTTCCAATGTAAATCTTTGCTCTTCAGTTTTGAAGTTAAGTACACCAAACCTACCATAAGAGTGGAACTTTACACAAAGAGGTGATCTTGCTTGCTTTGGTGTAAGTCTGACCAGAAGTTTTTAAGAAATGTACATTTAAAAACTGCTTTGGGTAGGACTTGTGATGGGTAAGAGTTAAAGGTGTCTGGACTATTAAACTGTGGACTGTCTCAAGTCCGAGTTCAATGACTCCACAGAATAAATTTTTCCAAGACCAGAAAACAGGTCTGTAAGTGTGAAGACAGTGTTTGATGCACAGAGGTAGCAGATTTGGCACATGCAAAATTGTACCCATAACCCACAGCCCGGGATCAGGACTGTGGACATTAAAACCCATGAACCAATGGTGGGTCCCTTTGAAGCTTTGGTTTTAGGACATAAACAGCACCCTCTGGACAATGACCATAGTTGGCTGTGCCTGCTTGTTGTGAAGTCCATGGATCATAGTGGCCATTTTTAGTTGTCAACTCCTTGGCATTGAAAAGAAGTCCATAGACTAGTGACACGTTTGAGTACCATTAAACATTTTTAAAAGTATATTTCAATTCATAGAAATGTACACTTAGATGTGCAATACTGTCAGAGCAAGTCTTTGTATGAGCCTGGCCTGCTTTGTAGTGGGTACCAGGGTACATACACCTTATACCAGGGCCAGTTCTCCCTTATTAGTGAAATGTAGTCAGTGTCTGGAAGCCAGGCTGTCTAGAGGTAGCTGTAGGCACAGCAGCCAAGGCTGAACTAGGAGACATGAAAAGCTCTTGCAATACCACTGCAGTCACACAGTACTCACACACATGAAAAACAATACTCAGTGTTACAAAAATAACGGTACTTTATTTTAGTGACACAATGCCAAAAATACTTTAGAGACTATACTCCCTTAGAAGGTAAGCAAAATACACAATATATGCACTTGTAACCAAAAACAGGTAAGTACATGGTAAAAAAAACAGTGCACATTGTGAAAATCACAAGAAGTTGCAATGGGCCTAGGGGGAACACAAACCATATACTAAAATAGTGAAATTTGAAAGTTGGTTTCCCACCTAGGCAAGTGTAGTGTGTATAGGGGCACTGGGAGTGTAAGTAAACACCAAAGGTAAGTAGTAGACCTCACCCCAAAGCCCAGGAAAGCAGGAGTAAAACACAGCAAGTTTCCTAAAACACACTAGAAGGAGATTATGAAGGAACCAGAAGAGACTGCAATGATGGATTCCTGGACCTGAAGACCTGTGGAGGAAGGGGACCAAGTCCAAATAGCACTGAAGAGTCCAGGGAGAACAGGAGACCCTGCTAACCCGGATGACGGTGCAAAAGAAGAAACACCGGTGAGAAGACAAAGTCAGTATTGCACCAAAGAAGATAAATGTGAGTTCCTGGTTGGTGCAGAAGATGTCCCACACGGAATGGATGAATGCAGTCTGGTTTGCATCGCTGGATTCCACCAACAAGCCTTGGCACTCGCAAAGCTCACGGTTGGCAGAAATGGCACTGCCTGGGGCCAGGAGGGACCTGGTGGCCTCTACCCAGGAGAGGGAGAACGAGGGGGCTCTCAGCAACTCAGAGAGCCCTCAGAAGAGCAAGCAGTGTGCACAGGAGTCCCACAGACCCAGGACAAATGTGAAAATGGAGGCACATGCAGCATGACAGAAATGATTCCCACGCCGCCGGAGAACCACTCAGGAAGCTGTGCATCATAGGATAGAGCGCTGGGGGCCAAAGCTGTGCTGTGCATGAAGAACTTCATGGAAGGTCACACACAAGCCTTGGCAACTGCAAGTCAGGCGGTGCACAAGGGTACTGTCTTATGTGGGGAGGCAATCTCTTACCTCCACCAAAGTAAGACAGCTGGACGTTGGGACTGTTGGGGGTCACTTTAGTCCACCATCCGTGTTGCTGGATCCAGTCCTGTTGTCTGTAGAGGGGACGCAAGCCACCAGTCGTTGCTGCAGAGAGGTACCTGCTAAAGCAGGGAAGTGACTCCATCACTCCACAGGAGATTCCTTTGGTTCTTCTGGTGCAGACTCAAGACAGGCAGTCCTCGGAGGATGAACAACCTGGAAACTGTTGCAGTTGCTGGCAGGAGCTGAAGTTACAATGTTGCAGAAGTTGCCTTTGCTTCTTTGTTGCAGTTTTGTAGAGTTCCTGGAGCAGTGAGCAGTTGATTCATTGGTAGAAGATGAAGTAAAAGAAGCAGAGGATTCCTGCTGGAGTCTTGCAATCTGAATCTGAAGAAACGCCCAGAGGAGAGACCCTTAATAGCCATGAGATGTGGCTTGGTCACCTAACCAGGTAAGCACCTATCAGGAGGGGTATCTGACGTCACATGTTGGCACTGGCCACTCAGATGCTTCCAGAGTGCCCCACCATCCTGGAATTCAAGATTGCAGAACCCAGGGACACTCTGGAGGAGCTCTGGGAACCACCCCTGGGGTAGTGATGGACAAGGGAGTGGTCACTCTCCTTCCCTCTGTCTAGTTTTATGCCAGAGCAGGGACTGGGGGTCCCTGAACGGTGTAGTTTATGCAAGGAGGGCACCATATGTGCCCTTCAAATGATTTCCAGAGGCTTTGGGAGGATACCCCTCCCATTCCTGTAACACCTATTTCCAAAGGGAGAGGGTGTAACACCACTCTCTCAGAGAAAATGCTTTGTTCTGCCTTCCTGGGATTGAGCTGCTCAAGCCCCAGAAGGAGAGACGCCTATCTGTGAGGTGGCAGCAGTCGGGGCTGCCTGTAAAACCTCAGAAGGCTGGTATGGCAGTACCAGGTGTCCACTGTGGAGCCATCAGAGTGCATGGGATTGTACAACCAATACTGGAATCAGTATTGGGGCAGAATTCCCAGTTGTTAGACACCTTACATGGCCATTTCCGGAGTTACCATTGTGAAGCTGGACATAGATATTGAACCATGTCCAGTGCACATTTAAAATGGCGTCCTGCACTCACGAAGTCTGGGAAAATGGGCCTGGACAATGTGGGGGCACTTCTGCTAGTACAGGGATGCCCTCACACACAGGTACTTTGCACCCAGCCTTCAGGGTCTGAAGGCCTGACACATAGGCGACTAATAAGTGACCTGGTGCAGTGAAAAATGGCGGTGAAATAGCGCATGCACTATTTCATACTGGCTGTAATGGCAGTCCTGTAGAAGCCATTGCATGGGCTCTCTATGGGTGGCAAAATAAATGCTGCAGCACACAGGGATCCCCTGGAGCCGCAATGTCCTGGGAACCTAGGTACCATGTACTAGGGACTTATAAGGGTGCACCAGTATGCTAATTTGGAGTGAACTACTGGGTTACCAGTATGCAAGGACAAATTTGGAACACAAAGACACAGTCAAGAATAGTGACAAAATAGTGACACAGACTGACAAGTAGGCCACAAACCATTAACACTGAGGCCTGACTAGCAGGATCCCAGTGACACAGTCAAAACAGAATGACAAACAGGCCAAAAATGGGGGTGACCATGTAGAAAGAGTCTACTTTCTCACAGTTTTAAATGGAGGTGGAGAACATGGTGAACCCTACTTTTTAATGCACAGAATCAGAAATCGTTATCACAAGACCATGCCATTGCAGGCAAAGAGGGCACAAGATCATTTGTAGCCTGCAGTCTTCCAGTCTAGTCCGTAAACCATTTCAGATTTTAAAGCGCATATTAAGCTTCTCTTTGGCTGAGAGATCAAGTACTGTTCCAATGTATAAAAAAGTGCTATTCCATGTCAACAAGAGACTCATCCACTTATGTACGAAGAGTATGAGACATGAACAGGTGATACTGTTCCTCACAGATTGGTTTACTCCACAATGGAAAATTCAGCTGAAGAGAATATAACTTGACTATCCTTTGCTGCTCCAAAGGAAGAGAAACAAGAAGGCCAATGTCTGGGTAAGAATGAAAATGCTGAGTAAGATTCAAATGTATGGGAGGTTTGCAGCACAAGAAAGGTAGAAGAATCCCAGTGCACATCAGGTCATATATAAATTATGTGGTCAAAAGTTCAGCATGGTGACCGAAGGACACTACCCCTTCGGAACATCCACCTTGCATCAACAATTCCTGTCAAAAGACTAAACAAGGGCTGCAAGGATCTGGCTTGTTGGTTGAGTAGGGTGCTAACCCTGCTCAAGCAACAGTCACAATCAGTGTCAGGATGTAATGCAAAAGTCACTAAACTAACCTGTGCTTAACTCTTTAGTAGTTTGCCACAAAAGCAATCAGATTTAACTTAAAAGCAATTTGAAAGGTACTTATGAAAGCACACAAACAGCAGTAAAATTAAAGAACAACACATAAAAAATCTGACATCAATTTTGAAAAATAGAATAAACTTCAATACATTATTTGACACCAAAATGACGAAAATCGAATCAGTAGAATAGGAGTTATGTGTTTTTGAATTTAAGGTAAAAACTAGTGTCTAAAGATCAAAGCCGGAACTGCAGACATCTAGTCATGCGAAACTGGGTTAAAGTAAAAAAATATGGCTGACCATGATGGGGCGCGAGTCAGATACAAAAACGTGAATTGACTGGGACACTGCCATGAAAAGACTGTCAGAAAACCAGTGCCAGGGGCCACAGGTGGGCCCCTGCACTTCCTGGGGCATGGGCAGGGCAGGGCCCCCCCTGCCCATCATTGTTGAAAAGCGTACTGTCTGCTTTGCAGACAGTGCACATTCCATGGGTGTTGGAGTGCTAGGATATTGGACTTGGATCTCTTAAAGGAGCAAAGGCCAATAACCTAGCACTTCTCCCACCGGTCAGACTGATGGGAACACGTATTACAATGTTTCCATCTGTCAGCCCAGCAGGAACATTGGGGTACACTTCGGGGTACACCACCGGTATGATGGTAGCACCCTCTCCACGTCTTTGGGGGCCTGTTTTCAGGACCACCAAAGTCTTAATTAGGCCCCTAGTCTCTTTTATGGAAGTTGAAAATCTTCAGTGGGGTGAAGCGGGAGGGTGTAGCCTACAAGAGGTCCACGAGGCTGGATACCTCTTTGGTAAAGGACCACTGTTGAGGATTTGCTGCTGTGAAGAAGAACATAGTGGGAGCTGCATAAAGTCAGGCCTACCGGCGATGTGTATTGGGCAGATAGATGAACAGGTTGGTCTTGGTCTTCTCTGGGCTATTAAAGAAGTTTTTAGCCAAAAATTCTACGTCTGAAGTTTTGGATTTGGGTATGTGAGCACCTCTAAAAACACCACCAAGGGTCCAGGACTGGAGGGGCACCTCTGCCGGGTTAGGGTTCACTCAGGCTGGGATCAGATGCAAGTTCATGATGGTTGAAGCCTTTTCTATCCCTGAAGCTCTGATCAGGAGGTCAACCAACTAGCTCTTAGTGTGGTCCTGGGTTCAAGCATTGGAACAGAGTTCAAGGTGCAGGGAAGGCCTCCTGGGGTTCAATACAAGCTTCAGGCAGCAAATTAGTCCTTCCACTGCAGCAAAGCAGTCTTCTGAAGTACATAGAAGGCCAAAGCAGCAGGTTGCCTTTTGAGAGTACTTCCGCGGGTCTAGAAAGTGGACTGAAGAGTGGGTGTGAGAGTCCAGTTTTTATACCCAGTACCTTCTTTGAAGTAGGAAAAGTTTCTAGAAAATGTGCTTTGAAGTGCTTGAGGTTTCCAGCCTCCTCTGTCCTGGCTCCAGACTGGATGCATAAACAATGAAGCCGTGAAAAGTGATTTATGTGAGGGCAGGGTACAGCCTATTAAGTTGCAAGTGGGGCTGTGTCCAACTGTGCTCAGCTCTTCATTCCCCTTCTGCCAGTGAGGGCCCATCCAGGCACATAGAATCCCTCTATTGTGTGGCTGTCTGGGATGAATAAAAAAGTCCACCTGCCAGCTACACCCAGTTATGTGATCAAGGAGCAGGCTGCAGACACCAAATAGTTATCGCAGGAAAATGACAACTTTCTAAGAGTGACATTTTCAAAATCATAAATTAAAATCGGGCATTACCATTAAGAGGGATTAAAAATTACAATTTCTCAGACACTAAACATGAAAACTTTAACTGTTCACAATCAAATGCTAACACTTATTAAATATAATAAGGCAACCCAAAGTAATTCTGTGGGAGAGGTGGGCCTCACAGTAATGAAAAAACTAATTTAAGAGTTTTTCACCACCAGGACATGTCAAATGTAAAATGACATGTCCAACCTATTAACAACAATGTGCCCTGCCCTATTGGCTACGTAGTGGTTTCCTTAGGGGTGACATCTATGTAATAAAAAGGGAGTTTAAAGCTTGGCCTGTGGTTACTTTGCCAAGTCAAATTAGCAGTTTAAAACTGCTTTCAGGCTGCAGTGGCAGACCCAGAGCATGGTTTAAGGGGCTACTTAAGTGGATGGCACAATTGGTGCTGCAGACCTACTAGTACTGTTTAATTTACTGGTCCTGGGTATGTGGCATGGCACTTTACTAGGGAATGAATAAGTAAATTAAATATTCCAATTAGGTGTAAGCTAATTTTATCATGTTTTAGCACTGGTTAGCAGTGGTAAGGTTCATAAAGTCCTAATGGCCAACAAAAACAATTCAGCAAAAATAGGAGGGTGAAGGCAAACTATTTTGGGAGTGACCCCGCAGAGAGCTCCATGTTAAACACAGGTTGTGGAAAAATAAAACATACAGCATGACAGGAATCAAACACACCCCAGAATGTTACACAAGATGTGCGGCAGGAGGTAGAAAAAACGAATCTTCACCTAAGCATCTTTGCACTTTACTTTATGAAGTGCCAACAAAACGGTTTGTGGAGGAACATTGTTGAAAATTCCATCAATAAAGAAAACAAATAGCTTATCTCTGCAAGCACCTATGCCTTGCAAGGCCACCCCAAGTGCGTTGGCAGTCAGGCCTAAGGTTGGTTTCCAATGGTGGGTTGAAGGCTGTGTGCAGCAGGAGCTGGGCATCTGCGGCAGTTTATTTGTAGGACGTAACTGAACCCAGTTCCTGTTGAAAACCCACCTACAGCTGGGGATGACTGCTTCCTAGTAGGGGAATCATTTTGTTCATGTAAATGCCTTTGCATCATTTGATGTAAACGAGTTCAGGTGTTTTCTAGAAATTAGCGTTACAAAAACGGTTTTGTTATGAGCATGAAAACGTTAAAAATGAAAATAAATAAGCACATCTTATTGGAGGAGGAAGCTTTTTCCCACATCACCCATTTTGGGCTTGCATACTTAAGACAAGGTCATTGGACCTGAAGCTCTGTTATTGGTCTATCACATTATTTTGCTCCTCTATACCGTTGTCTTTAATTTTCTACTGCACTTTCTACAAATCCCTTAAATAAATAAATTGTTCCACCCCTTCGAATTTCGACACATCTCGTACTGTTTTGCTGTTGCTAATAATATACACGTTGTGCATCCATGGAGGTGGTTTATCCAAGTGTGGATGGATTCTGGCATGGATTGTGCTAGTCTGCAAATTTGCAGTTATTTGAGTCTGTCAAAAGAGTGCATAAAGGAAATCGGTTGGAGGAGGAGTATATTTTGACACAGTGGCTGCTACACTGCACAGACTGTTGAGAAGGCTTGAAACATTTGTTAAAAACTGGCAACAGTGCTGCATGCTTCTCTTCCTGTGCTTTTGTAAATCATCTGTAAGCAATTCTTCATAACTTTTCAATGGTCAAGCATTTACAAAGCTTAAGTGAAAACATATACTCATTATTTTTTATTCGATAGGCTTCGTTCTTTGGGGTATTTTTATTTCCCAGCTAAATATGCTTCCAAAAGTAGGGCACACTCTTCATATCTTTGGAAAAGTAGCCATGTGTTTGTGCCTAAGCCTTCTTTCATCTCCAAACACCTCGGCATTTTCGCCTCTGAGATGAAATCAGGAAACTTCAGACAACCTTACAACACGTACATGCCAAACATACATGAAACATAGTCATCACTTTTGTCATTTGATACATGATGTTGTGCTGCAAAATGAGTTGCATGTGGTTTTGGCCACATAATTCGCATCAGGCAGGCCTTAAATGTATAGGCTAGTTTATTACAATGTCTAAACTCTACACGTTTGATCATGTTTCCAATATTGTTGGGATAGGATTTATGCCTATGCCTTTGAGGCATGCTGTCCTGTTCTATAGTAGAGGGAGTTGCGCACTGTGAACACGGACCGAATGTTTTTAATCGGAGCTACCTCAAGATGTCAACAAAGAAGTCCCTGCTTCAGCGCGTTACACGCCAATTAAAGGTGTGCTAATGAGCAAATGTATTATTGTGATGTAAAAAGCAAAGGAACCATACTAGTGGCCCGTTTTTACATAGAAAAAAAGAACTGCATTAAACTATTAGAACACTATAAAATAATCAATGTGTATATAAATGTAAATACTTAAGTGGTTTGAAAAATGCTATATAACACTTGTGTTGGAAATAGGGTTTCTGGTTGGCTAGGGTAGGCACCTAAGCCAGGCAGAACCCACCCACTCTAGTCAGGGCGAGGGAGTTACATGCCCAAGATAACCCCTGCTCACCCCGTGGTAGCTTGGCATGAGCAGTCAGGCCTAACCCGGAGGCAATGTGTAAAGCATTTGCACAACACACAACACACGTGACACAATATGTACACCACAAAGTAAACACAACACGGAGCTATGTAAAAATAAACTGTATTGCACAAAACATACTTAGTCCAAACATTACATGTCATAAATACCCTGCTACTTTAGCAGTTGTCAGAACGTTACACAGATTACTAATACTCTGCAAGAATAAGCAGTTGTAAATTAGAACATGTAAGTACTCAGGATTCTGCAACATAAGAAGTAGTCAGAAATCACAGTAAAGAAATATATATACTTGTCATAAACACATCATAGATATCCATAAAAGGAACATTAGAGAACATATGGCAAGTAATAAAAACATATATCTGCATGTCACACGCGTAAAAGGAACATCAGCACACATATGTAACATCATAAAGTTAGGCAGGTACATATAGTACCTGTTTTAAGATGAGTTGGCACTCATAATGCCAGGAGGATGAAAGTGGAGGCGCCTTGCACACCGTGTGCGAAACAGGGGCCATGTGTTGCTCCAGTAAAGAAATATATCTACTTGTCATAAACACATCATAGATATCCATAAAAGGAACATTAGAGAACATATGGCAAGTCATAAAAACATATATCTGCATGTCACGCGCGTAAAAGGAACATCAGCACACATATGTAACATCATAAAGTTAGGCAGGTACATATAGTACCTGTTTTAAGATGAGTTGGCACTCATAATGCCAGGAGGATGAAAGTGGAGGCGCCTTGCACACCGTGTGCGAAACAGGGGCCATGTGTTGCTCCAGTAAAGAAATATATCTACTTGTCATAAACACATCATAGATATCCATAAAAGGAACATTAGAGAACATATGGCAAGTCATAAAAACATATATCTGCATGTCACGCGCGTAAAAGGAACATCAGCACACATATGTAACATCATAAAGTTAGGCAGGTACATATAGTACCTGTTTTATGATGAGTGGGCACTCATAGTGCCAAGAGGATGAATTTGGGGGCCCCTGGCACACTGTGTTTGAAACAGGGGCCATGTGTTGCTCCTGGGGGAGAGGGGCAGTCTGCACCCTCTCTAGTATTTTATTACGGGCCCCTCCTGGGCTCCGCGATCTCGGGCCTTCCAACGGGGGGGGGCAAGGCAGCCTGAACAAAGCTCCAAGGGCCACAGTGGGGGCATATCCAGGGGACCTGCAGTGCGGGGGCCTCCATCAAGGCTTCGGCCCCGCCCGTGATCTCCAATAAAAGAAATTAGGGCTTAAAAGGGGCAGGAGGAGCTCCTGCCTGTGCACAATACCACAGGGGCTCCGGTGGGCCAAGGAGCCTCGGACGAGGCTTCCTTCCCCACCCAACATCTCCTTTGTCACTTTTGGCCTGCTCAGGCCGCGGCCGTGTGCAGGCACCAAAGCAGGCACGGGTGGAGGACGCTCACTCCTTTCTTTACTTTGTAGGTGCCCTGGGGGCACATGCCGGAGGGCAAGGGCGACAAGCTTGTAAAAAGGAACACCCGGGCTGCAGCTGTGATTTCATTTTTATGGCAACAATGCGCTTTTCAAAGTGCAGGGGGAATCCTGTGGCACCTGGGTCGCGGTGGTGAATGGGCACAGCGTTGTGCTTCCCAAACCAAAAGGAGGACAAAGACAAAGCGCTCTATAAGCGACTTATAAGGAGAGGCGGCACTCCTTGTGCTGTAGATGATTACAGGGGGTCAGGGGACACGGCACCCTGCCCCTGGAGACAAGAAAGAGGGGGAGCACAGGGCTTGCAGGCCCAGCAACAGGCCAGCACAAGTGAGGCATATGGTGACAGTTCCTCCTCGTGACCAGGCAGGTCACAGGTCAGCACAGCAGCAGCAGTCTAAGGTGGGTCCTGGTGAGTCCATTCAGCAGCGTCCCGTGTCCAGTTTCAAGTAAGTCTCTGGAGTCCCAAGAATTTCTAAATTGTGGGGAAAGTTTAGCTGTACTCATACTCAGTTTACAGTGTGTTTTACAATGAGGAGGAGAGGGGGTTTCAACCAGTTACAAATGGTTCTAGGAATGTTCCATTCTCTCCTCCAGCAAAGGCTCCAAACATCAGTGGGGGGTAAACAACCCTATTGTGTGAGGCCAGGGCACAGCCTTTACAAATGCAGGTGTGTCCTGCCTTTCCCTTCTCTCAGCCCTGGAAGACTATTCAGTATGTGGATGCACCTCTGTGACACCTCCACCCTCCCGGTGTACAGGCTGTCTGAAAAGTATGCACAAAGCCCAGCTGTCATTCTGCCAAGTCCTGGATAGGAGTCAGGCTGCAAGACACCAGAGTCATAAGCACAGAGAAATGCTCACTTTCTGGAAGTAGCATTTCTGTACTAGTTATCAAAAAAATACATCTACACCAGTAAGCAGCATTTCTTCCCACCATTACAACCAGGCCAAACATGCCTACGTTATCCCTCATAAATTAGACAATACCCCTTACACATAAGGCAGGACATTTCCAATGCAATCCTATGAGAAGGCAGCACTCACAGCAGTGAGAAACCAAATAGGCTGTTTGTCACTACCAGGACAGGCCACATTTCTAGGTACATGTCCTGCACTCTACATACATGGCACCCTGCCCATAGGGCTAGCTAGGGTGTACCTTAGGGGTGACTTACATGTAGTAAAAGGGAAGTTCTGGGCCTTGCAAGTACATTTAGATGCCAGGTCCCTGTGGCAGAAAACTGCACACACAGGCCCTGCGCTAGCAGACCTGAGACAGTTTTGAAAGGCTATGTCAGTGGGTGGCGCAAGCAGCACTTGCAGGCCCATTAGTAGCATTTAATTTACATGCCCTGGGTATAGAGATACCACTTTTCAAGGGTCTTATAGGTAAATTAAATATGCCAATTAGGTATAAGCCAATCATACCAGAAGGGAGAGCACATGCACGTTAGCAATGATTAACAGTGAAAAAGTGCTCAGAGTCATGACGTCAGCCAACAAGGGTCAGAAAAATAAGGAGGAAAAGGGCAAAAAGTTTGGGGAATGACCCTGTAAAAGGGCCATGTCCAACAACTTGTCTAGAAATATATGGTGCAAAATATTGGGTTGTTTTGTTCATTTGTCTCTTTATATATACAAATCTATTAGTGGTGACAATCACATATTGCACTAAGCACTTAGGTGCTCATGCTGCTTTGTTGCATTTTCATGACTGGACAGAAGAAAGTGGAAATCCTGAAAAAACTATTTAGCTAGCTTATATATGGAAGGTTTTCTTGTGTCCACATTCAAAGTGACCGTCTTTAGAAAGATTTCGAAAGCTGCAAATGTGTAAGAGTGCGTGCTAAACACAGAGGAAAATGGCTACTTTTCTTTCTGTGGTAGCACCAACTGTCAGGGAGCGGTGGTTCCTTTGCAAAGGCAAAGGAGCATCACCCCCATGACTAAGCCAGGAGTTGAAAGATAAAACAATATTGAATTATTGTTTTATCTTTCAGCTGCTGGCTCAGCTAGCAGCATGGTCAGGGACAGGCGGCCTGGGTCCCAGGATGGGGGATGAGGAGATAGTGCACCTAAGTACACATGTGTGAATGGCAGGCTGCCTCAGGCCGGTCAAACACATGAACACGAGGTGCAGCACCACTTTTCTTAAATCTGCCCCATGGTTTGTTATCACCACTCTTTCATCCAATGCATCCGAGGCCGCTGACATGCAGGAAGGATACCTCCATGTTGTCAGAGGCAGCATATGAACAGGCCTTGACTGGGAGCTAAACGCAAAATCCCATTGAGTTGCTATCACTCCCATACGGCACAGAGGGAGAGTGCATCGCTGGTGAGCGCCATCTTTTTCATGGGGTCTGACGTAAGTCACATGTTTTTATTTATTTGTTTGTAAAACAATGTAGATAATTATTATTATATTAATTATAGCGGTGTGCATAGCTCACACTACAAACCAAATTGTCTCTTGTGTTCCTTTAAATAGCAAGAGCCATCATCCCCAAACTCAGTAGCAACCATTTTATCAGCCTAGTAGCGATAATAGACTGAGCTGGCCCCATCTGGTTTGAATGCGTGTTGTATGTTTGTGAATCTAGAGCTGACCTCTATCACGGCCCGAGTATTCGTGACGTCTGGCATGTTGGATGAGCCTGAGGAAAGTCCAGTTGTGGAGTTGTAAATGGCTTCTATCTGACCCAAATGCACCATGTGGGTTCTATAACAGTAAAGTACCTGTGAAGAATGCAGCAAACACAGAGAACAGCACTTAAAACTTACACCAGAAACCAATCAATAAAACATTATAAAAGAAAGATACTATTGGAACCTATCTGGGGTCCACTGAGAAGCAGTTCACTGGATCTGCGAGACGTTACAGTAAGGTGTTCAGAGCAGGCCCCAGCCACGTTCATTAGCCAATCCTGGTTCTGAAGTGCCAGGATTGGAGGGAGCGGCATCTCATGGTGCTCCCAAAGACACTGGAGGCCTATGCTTGCTCTAACCCAGCTGTCTTAAGACAGCTCTGTTAGGGAGGTTTCAAAGTGTGCATGCCTGGCTGAATGTCGACGGCAGGCCAAAGGGAAATGCACACTTTGAACTGCAATGACCAGGTCGCTCACCCTCCTCCATGCTGCTGCCACTCAACAGGCCCCGCCCCATCCTAACACTTGGTTCGGGACAGATGGATGAAAAATAAAATGGTAATAAATTAACAACATCTCTGGGTCTTTTGGGGACACTTTAGTTTGTGGGGCGACACTCCTCCCCTCTAATGGAGGAGCCACCCCTGGCAGCAAAAGGTGCACTTTATTTAATGTTTGCATAGCAAATACCCTCTGTGCAGTTCAAACAGTTAAGGAAAAGCATTAGGAAGGGGACACTTAAATGCATTTCAGCAACTGGTAATAGTTTTGAGCCACGTTGCAGTCCACGGGTAACTCATCTGTGCCATTCTAAACAATCGCCCTCCATTTTCAAATCAGGCTTGGCCCTTCCCCAGAGATATATTCCAGTGAAAACTGCCAGACCAGTTCTTTTCTGAACAGGACCCCAAGTAGCACCAGATCAGTTTCAGCAGTTCTTAGCAGTGTCAGTAAGGTTTAGTAAGGTTCAGATGAAGTCCTTCCACATATCAGGCTCTGGGCTAATGTCTGGGTAAACATTTCTACTTAGAGACACCCAACAAGGAAGTCCACAAAGGTATGGATGAAATGTTTGAATTATTCTCAGACTCATCTTCTTAGGTAGCACAAAAAGTGACAGATGGAGTTCTTGAATTTTATTTCTGTCACTAGAAATCACTCTGGAGCACTGTAAGTGCTTGATTTTTAGCTCCCCTTTGTAATAACATATAAGTATCAATAAATTCCAATATCCAAATAAGATGTGGGCCTGTCCTAAGAAGGAAGATCCAAGGCACGGGTCTGATTGGTCTCTGAGATGATTGCATTCTGGGAGATCTTCAGATCAAGCTGCTGGTGGACTCTTTCAGGAGTGAAACTTGACGTGCCAAGATGACGGGTGTCTCTGTATATCCTTCATGGCTGACAATCATCTTCACTTGTCAGGCTGAGGTTCAAACCGACTTTACTGGTGATGGGGGCCTGAAAAAGGCCCTCCATAGCAGATGAAGAAAAAAGTGGTCTTGGAAGCAAAGGATCCTGCAGCTTATTGGCAGCCAAATGGCAGGAAATTACACCACTCTGACTGTGGTTTAACAGGAACAGCGGCCTAATTCAAGGGATCCATGTGCTGGCAGTGAGAGTAGTAATGTGCTAGTGAGATTGTAGCAATCTCCATGGTTGGTCGGGCTGCACGCCTTCACAAATGGGATTTTGTCCCACCAGTATCCTCTGCACTGGCAATCTGCTTTGCCTGCAGCCTGTTGGAACCTCGCTGGCAACTCCTTTAGAGCATGACTGTGGAAAAAGTGAGACTGTGATTCTAGGGGATATTTTTCAAGTAGTGGTCTCACAGCAGACCACCGGAAGCCATATTGCCAGGAAAGGAAAACAAGATGAGGATCCTTTTCTTTGCATATGGAGAAGTCCAGGAGTAACAGAAAAAGCTCATGCCACAACCTTTGGAAAAGATAAAGATATAACCAGGTAAGGACTGGCCTACATTTGAGATCGGATAAGAATGAATGGCAAGTTTCTGCCATGGAACAGAAACTAGAGGGTGTACCCAGTGGAGTATTGAAGATAGCCAAGATGGGGTGGTCTGTGGGGATGATCTTTTGACAGAATCTCAGCAGTTGCTGACACAATTCTGGAGCTGGAATTTTTTTTAAGGTCTTCAGTGGATGCTCTAGTTAAAATGGAGGTCAGATATTAGAGACTGCTTTATGCAAAGGAGCGCACAGACTTTACGATTGAGAGGCACACACCTCTGGGTATAGATAAAGTACATTTATAGTTACAAAGTTAAATGGAACAACCACTGAAGTTTGAAAGTTATAGTTAGGTCTGCAATCCACAGCACAAACATGTGCAAAACATTACTTGCACACAGAATGGATTGCTCATGACCTCACCTTTGACGTGATAGATGCAACTACAAATGTGGATAATGTTACAAATGTGATTACATATCACCTCACCCTTAACATTATAAAATAAACATCTATGGATGTAGAGCTATTTATTTTTTTAAGGACATGTTTCTATTTGAATATTTTGGGCTTTTCTGTGTTGTCAGTAATGTAAAGTTATTGGTAGGTAAAAATACAGTGAAGTCATGACCATTACATAGGACAAGTGAATTATGGTTTGCATGACGATTATGTGATTTATGAATTGGGGAGTTATTCATAACTTGCAGATATCTTTCTTTTTCCCATTTTAATTTGTGCAATAACTGATTTCTGATCACATATGGCCAGCATGGTTTGGCCATATAGCCAGCCCTCATACATATTTCTGAATGGTGAATAAGCAGAGGCATACCTTTTTATGGACTGGTGGGCATTTGTTGGATCTCTACTGGGAATTGCAAATCTGCTACTATATTCATGAATACCACAGGGGATCTAACAAAGGTCTAAAGACCAACACTTTGGATTTGTTCACCGTGATCTGGGTTCAAGAACTTGGTTGACTTGCTGTGGGGACCACCTCCATCTGAGGAAGGGGGTTAGGGTATTACCCCTTCTGACCCCTCACTTTTTTGTTTTCAGGATGAAGGCACGGAGCCACATGTCTGGTGTAATCATACATAAAAGGTGACAATTCATGAAGGGAATCAAATTGCTAAGTTGTAAGAACGGAGATCTTATAATGATATGTGACTAAGTTCCCACAGGGCCCAATGTATATGACCCACAAAGGTTCTAGAGGAATCCATGAATCATTCTTTGTAGCTTGGCAAAGCAAGGCATTTCTCAGGGAAACACCTGTGCTGTTTGTGCAATAATTGAGCAAATTAGCAATGTATTTAAGAAATATAGAATTTAAAAGAAGTACACCAAGGTTGAAGAAATGACATAAATGCAGCAAATAACCATGTCACATTTAACAAAGGATAAAAGGAATACAATTTAAAGGAAAATATCCTGATCCTCTCGAATGGTGAACACGGGCAAAAATGCTATATTTTCTTATGGCAAGTTCAGCAAAATTTGATAAAATGGCAAAGTATTCCACAATTGGTTGTTTTTGCATAAAGACCAATGCTTCTCCAGATATTCTGGGAGCAATACAGCTTAAAGAGACATTCTTAAAACATCCAAATTGGTTCTTCCAAATGCAGTCCATGGATATATATTTTCAAGAGGCTTACTCTAACTTTCCTTTCAGGTTTGAAAGAAAGTATCCAGTTCATACTGGTCCACTGGAGGTAATAAAAAACAACCTTTTTCTCTGGACGTTCTACACTCTCCAACCAAAGGAAGTTCCACAGGAGCAAGCAGACTTCGCTGGCAGTATATAGCAGGAGGCTGGCTTCACCAGTCCTGGGAAAAAGGAGGAGCAGAAGATCCAAGACAAAGATGCATACAGCTGTTTGCACTTCTTAGGTAGGGAAGCAAAACATTTTCACTGTGGCAGAAGACAGAGAAGACTTCTCCATTCTTCAGTCCTGGATAGAGTTTTTCATGAGAGTAGGTGAAGCAGTGTAGTTTAGCAGTAAATTAGTTGATTTGTGATAAATGCCAACCAATGCTAATAGCACTCTTAAGTTTTTCAGCAGTGTGGTGCAATTACTTTTCCAAGAATGTGTTTCTGCATCAATGCCATGCTAGAGTTCCATGTACACAAAACATTCCTTTTCCCTGGTTTAGCTGTGAAGGGTTTTCTGCTACTGGATAAATGGATCCCTAGTCTGTCTGGTTTAGCCCACTACGCTTCTAAGTTAATCTCAACCCTTAGGCCACCACCTCCCCCATGCCTCTAGAAGTGCCTGACTATATTGCAGCTGGTAGAAACCCTCTTAATAATTGACTAGAAAAATGGCCAAAAATGTCTATTGAAACCCGGGGCATCCCTTTATGAGTCATCAGAGATCTCATCTATCCCTTCTTGGCTGTATTGATGCCGGTATTTCAAAGTAACAGATGCTAGATCGAGGTTGGCAGAAGATGCGAAAAAGGTGAGATCCCCGACAGAAGTGTGCAGTATTTGGAAGGTATACAATAGAGCTGAAGCATGATATATGTTGTATTCTCAAAGTAATATATTTATCAACAATGAAAATCCAACTTTATTATTTGCTTGTTCAAACTAAATCTAAATACTGAACATTTTTTTTGATAGCATTTTTAAAAGAAACATATTTATGATTGAAATAAATATTATATAATGTGTCAAGCATTTTTTCGGGCCCATTAAGCAGCCCTCTAAAAGCCTGCAGTGACAAGTAGCCTTGCTATGTGTAGTTGCTGCCAAGGTACCAGGTCTCATTGATTGGCATGCTTTGCTGCTTAGTGATAGCATATGGGACACAAGAGAGAATAAGCACATCAAGAAAAAGATGCTTTCCAGTGAACAATTGGAAAACCAAAAAAGAGACTATATTTCCCAGTAGTTTTAGCCATTCTGCCATATTTGATGCCACGCTGTATAAAATGGAATCTGCTAGGTAATATAGCTAGTTGGAGGTGACTGCTTATGAGCACTGACTGCCCTGAGATTCAATTCAGAAGCACACTGTCCTTCTTGAGTGACTATCCCTAAGGGAACAACCTAGACATCCTTAAACATTTGGTCACAGTGATGTGTTGTGCAGCCTATAGTTTGATTACCTTAACTTTTATTTGTAGTTTTATAATGCAATAAGTTACTTGTGGAGGAGACCCCAGGCCATGGTATTTTCTATTTCACAATACATATTCTTGATCTGGGATCTGTTGCATAGAGGATTAACTGTTGTGTGTATATCTGAAATGGTTGTACGACAAAATATCAGCCACAAAAATATAGTGGCACAAAAAAACTGACTTTAGACATGTAGGGCCTCATTACGACCTTGGCGGTCCTTTCAGAAGACTGCCGCGGTTGTAGCCACCAAAAGACTGCCATGTTGGCTGTAATCTGACCACTGTATTATGACCCACACCATGAAGAGAGCCAAAAACAGCCACAAATTTGACACAGCTAGGAGAGAGGAGGGCGGGAGAGAAGCGCTTCCACCACCAGCACTGCCAACCTGACACAATTCCATATGAGCGACAAATCACCACAACAGTTCTGTAACTTTGGAATGCCATTGGCGGTGCGAACCACCGTGCTCAGAACCCACTATTGTTAGCACACAACACCACATCGGATGGTTTGTATATTCCACACCTGACACACAGACACACACCAAACATACCTACTCACTGTGCTATATATAACATACCCCCCACAACCCACAATCCTTTGCTTCAAAATCGATTTTCACATACACCAAGAGCAGGCAAATACACTTATATAGCACCATTACACCATGGGCTCATATACACATCTCACCCAGCACACACCACACAACTTCACTACCAATGCAAAACACACATAACGAGCACACACACCACAACTGTCTATGTTAGAAATGGGGGTTTTGGTTGGCAGTCAGGTTACCCCCTGTCCAAGCAAAAGCCCTCACTCTAGTCAGGGTAAGTCACACACAATCCAAGATTATCCTGTGCCCACCCTCTGGTAGCTTGGCACCAGCAGTCAGGCTTAACTTAGAAGGCAATGTGTAAAGTATTTGTGCAATAAATCATACAATACCACCATATAACACCCCAAAAATACACCACACAGGGTTTAGAAAAATATATAATATTTTATCAGGATAATTGTAGGTCAAAAAGAATAAAGTTGCAATGTGAAATTGTAGAGATATCACTGAAAAGTGATATAAAGTGTCTTAAGTCTTTAGAATAAAAAGTCTCTTTCAAGCACAAGTACCTGGTTTGGAGTGGAAAAATCTCCTCAGAGGGCCACAAACGAAGAGGTGCGTGGAAAAAGGGTGTGTGCGTCGATTTCTCCCCAGCACACACGGACTTGCGTCGTTATTTTCCATGCGGGGGAGTCGTGCGTCGTTTTCCGGCGCGCGGACAGTCTCTTTCTGTGGATCGCGGGGATTACCAGATGTCCCGGGTCTGTGCGTGGATTTTCCTGCTTGTTTTCCGGCTGCGCGTCGTTCTGCGGGGCTGCGCGTCGAAGTTTCGATCTCACGGCAGGCGTCGCGTCTTTTTCTCCTTGGAAGTCGGGCGGCGTTGTCCTTGCGAGGCCATGCGTCAAAGTTTCGATCTCACGGCAGGCGTCGCGTCGATTTCTCCTTGGAAGTCGGGCGGCGTTGTCCTTGCGAGGCCGTGCGTCAAAGTTTCGATCGTCCCGAAGGCGTCGCGTCGATCAGCGTCGGTGTGCGGCGTTTTTCGTGCCGCGGAACAAGCTGTGCGTCGACAATTTCAGCGCACGGAGCGTCCAAGTGAAAAAGAGAAGTCTTTTTGGTCCTGAGACTTCAGGGAACAGGAGGCAAGCTCTATCCAAGCCCTTGGAGAGCACTTTCACAGCCAGACAAGAGTTCAGCAAGGCAGCAGGCCAACAGCAAGGCAGCAGTCCTTTGTAGAAAGCAGACAGGTGAGTCCTTTGAGCAGCCAGGCAGTTCTTCTTGGCAGGATGTAGTTTCTGGTTCAGGTTTCTTCTCCAGCAAGTGTCTGATGAGGTAGGGCAGAGGCCCTGTTTTATACCCAAATGTGCCTTTGAAGTGGGGGAGACTTCAAAGAGTGGCTAAGAAGTGCACCAGGTCCCCTTTCAGTTCAACCCTGTCTGCCAGGGTCCCAGTAGGGGGTGTGGCAGTCCTTTGTGTGAGAGCAGGCCCTCCACCCTCCCAGCCCAGGAAGACCCATTCAAAATGCAGATGTATGCAAGTGAGGCTGAGTACCCTGTGTTGGGGGTGTGTCTGAGTGAATGCACAAGGAGCTGTCAACCAAGCCCAGCCAGACGTGGATTGTAAGGCACAGAAAGATTTAAGTGCAAAGAAATGCTCACTTTCTAAAAGTGGCATTTCTAGAATAGTAATATTAAATCCGACTTCACCAGTCAGCAGGATTTTGTATTACCATTCTGGCCATACTAAATATGACCTTCCTGCTCCTTTCAGATCAGCAGCTGCCACTTCAACAATGTATGAGGGCAGCCCCAATGTTAGCCTATGAAGGGAGCAGGCCTCACAGTAGTGTAAAAACGAATTTAGGAGTTTTACACTACCAGGGCATATAACTACACAGGTACATGTCCTGCCTTTTACCTACACAGCACCCTGCTCTAGGGGTTACCTAGGACACACATTAGGGGTGACTTATATGTAGAAAAAGGGGAGTTCTAGGCTTGGCAAGTACTTTTAAATGCCAAGTCGAAGTGGCAGTGAAACTGCACACACAGGCCTTGCATTGGCAAGCCTGAGACAAGGTTAAGGGGGCTACTTAAGTGGGTGGCACAACCAGTGCTGCAGGTCCACTAGTAGCCATTAATCTACAGGCCCTAGGCACATATAGTGCACATTACTAGGGACTTATAAGTAAATTAAATAGTCCAATCAGGTATGATCCAAAGTTACCATGTTTAAAAAGGGAGAGAGCATATGCACTTTAGCACTGGTTAGCAGTGGTAAAGTGCGCAGAGTCTAAAAGCCAGCAAAAACAGTGTCCAAAAAGTGGAGGGAGGCAGGCAAAAAGTTAGGGGTGACTACCCTAAGGCTGTCAGGTCTAACAGTCTATCACTCACAATGCACCACACATACCCCGTCAACCACCCTACTCTCAACACAACCACTACCATATCCCCACAAAGCACCTATGATTCACAGATGACAAGTGAGGGTCATGTTGGATAAATTCATCAGGGTAGAGACACAAGTGTTTGGAGCACTGGTCCAGCAAACCTCGATAGCCAGAAAAATGGCATTGTGGCAGAGAATACTTGACAGGGTCACCTCAGTAGGCAACTATCCATGCAAAAGGGAGGACATCAGAGGTGGAGCGACCTTAGGGGGAAGGTGCATTCCATGGCATCACAACACCAGGTCGCCGTGCACAAGACTAGCATTGGGCCCTCACCTCCTCCCCCACAGTCCACATCTTGGAAGGAGAACGTCTTGAACATTCTGCATCCTGAGGGCCTGACTGGAATAACTGGGTGATTAGACTCTGGTGAGTACCCGGAACTTCCATGTCACACAATTGTTGCATCCTGTATACTTCCTCACCACCCAATTACCTCCCAGTTCACTGTATGTCTCACTACACCTCCCCCATCCACTGAATGCCCTTCTCCTGCATGCGACTGTGACTAAGCCACAACCCAGAAATTCAATCAATCAATCAATCAATCAATCACTGCATTTCTAAAGCGCGCTACATACCCATTAGGGTCTCAAGGCGCTGGGGGGGCGCTACTGATCGAAGAGCCAGGTCTTGAGAAGTCTTCTGAAGGCCAGCATGTCCTGAGTCTGTCGTAGGTTGGTAGGGAGAGTGTTCCAGGTCTTGGCGGCGAGGTAGGAGAAGGATCTGCCGCCGGTGGTGGTTTTCCGGATACGGGGAATTGTGGCGAGGGCAAGGTTGGCTAAGCGGAGGCTTCGGGTGGGGGTGTGGAAGCTGAGTCGGTTGTTGAGGTATGTAGGTCCGGTGTTGTGTAGCGCTTTCTGTGCGTGGGTGAGGAGTTTGAAGGTGATCCTCTTGTCGACGGAGAGCCAGTGCAGGCCTCTTAGGTGGGGTGTGATGTGGCTGCATCAGGGGACGTTGAGGATTAGTTGTGCCGAGGCGTTCTGGATACGTTGTAGTCGTCTCAGGAGCTTGGTTGTTGTTCCTGAGTAGAGGGTGTTCCCGTAGTCGAGTCTGCTGGTGATGAGGGCCTGGGTGACGGTTTTCCTCATGTCAGGGGAAATCCATTTGAAGATCCTGTGGAGCATCTGCAGGGTGTTGAAGCAGGACGCGGAGACGGCATTGACCCAGCATGGTATGGAATGTAAGATGTTAGACTCCAAGGACATGCACAACATGCACAGACAGGACAAATAACCTTGCATACTCACATACCCTCTTCCCACTGTGACACCATGCTGCAATGCACAGCCATTACCTCTCACAACTAGCAAGCCTGAATCGTCAATAGCTTACAGTGCAGAACAGCCAAGTGAACTATAAACAGTACTAGAACTCATCCCCAGAGCCAAAGTTACTAAACCTGAAGGACACCAACATAAATGGAGTATGATACACGTCACAGACCACTATCTACCATCAATGGTACGCTGTGCAGCATTTGTCATTGTCATTAATGGGAATCATGTCAAGCCACTGTGTGTATATGATGAAGAGAAAAACAAACACATGTTTAATGTTTAACTCTGTCTCTCACTCCATCCACAGGTTCCCCTGCCAGTGCCATCATGGAGAGGATACCAGAGAATGCCAGCCCACCTCAGGACAAAGGCCCCAGTGAAGAAAACATGCCTGGGTGTCTGGACACTGACTATCTACCTGGTTCATCTGGGACACCTAGTCAGTCTATGACTCCCTGCCTCACCCTGCCCACATCAATGGCCCCCAACCCTGTGGCTTTTACATCATATCCAACATTTTGTCCCCAAACCTGTATCCCAAGGACTGGTCAAACTATTGTGTGCCCCACAGTACAGGGACCTGAGTCGACCCTTCACACCACAGACAATGAAGGTCCTGCAAATAGAGGAGGTGGGCACACCATGCCAGGGGCACAGGCACATGGGGCAGTGGGCATGGGATGGAAACTGTGGGCCAGAGGATGGGCCCCCAGGGGACTCTCTTGACCAGGGAACCATCGCACTAGTTCTGGGAATACCAACATTCCCAGGACAGAATGGGCCAGATCATGATCATATTGAGGGAAAACCAAAGGCTGCAGAGGGAATACCACCAGGAGTTCATGCAGCAGTGGCAGGCACACAATGTCACCGTGGCCTCTATTGCAGGAGTGCTGACGGACATCAACACCACCCTGCATGCTTCCTCCATCCACCAGCAGGCCCCTTTCACTAGCAACCTAACATCTGAGCCATCCACATCAGTGGCAGTTAGTGGAATGGAGATCATGCCAGGGAAACTACAGCCCTCAAACACCTCTCCCTCTGTAGCTGAACAAACCCCCAGCAAAGGTTGATGTACATCCACACATCCATCTGGAGCAGATGCCAAGACCCCACCCACTGCCAGGAAGTGAACCTCACCTGATTTGTCTCCCTTGTGTACCACCGAGACACCCTGTTGACTGTTCAATGACACAACTCAATCGTCCCATTGGCACATGGACACTGGACCAGTGTAACCAACAGCTGTACCACCTAGTCTGATGATGTTATTTACCATAACCTCACTCATAAACTGTTGGACAATATATGGACCATAATATTTTAGTAACAATTTCATTAAATGCAGAATAAACCCCATGGGACACAGCTACTGTATATGTGTCTTCAATAAATGGCATGATTGCTACATGTGATTTGGTTATACCCACTACATCCAACAGGCAGTGTAATGGACAGCACAGGGAGGAAAACTCAGCAGGGGACACAGTACAACATATGTTTCCCAGGACAGATGCCAGATTATCAAAATTCCAGGGTAACATAAGTGTATAGTCAGTATTCCAACCTGCAAAAAGACAATGACAGAGAGTACCACTGGGATGGAACGCATGGAGCCACACAAAGGACAAATGCAGCTCATAGATGTCATGGCCAGTGTAGAATACCTCCTAAGCCGGGCCCCCAGATATTACCTATTCATCACCAGTCACAGATTAGTCTTCACAAATCACTTTAGCTGATATCTGTCATATACAACCCTCAATTATCTAATTATTTTAGCAATTGCTAATGACTGTGACTGCCTCAAGCCATATGTAGCATAGGCACATAGTCCAGTACCACTGTCAGTGGGTGGAATGACATGAGAACAGGATAATGCAGCATACATAGCTCAATACTGGTGTGTACAATGGATATGCAAGTGTAGGAAACTGCAGGGAGTACACTTGCAAGAGTTGAGACACCATTACTGTGCACCTTACATTCAATCAGTCAGCTCCCCAACACACACATATATAGGACCACATTACACACCCACTGAAGACTCAACTCAGGAGGACTATTGTCAGCAATTCATGTGAATATACAACACTTTCAAACCCACACTGCCCATACCTGTATGTCACTGGAAGTACTGATTGATGAGCTGAGTCCTAGAGACAGCTGCACCTTCCTGCTCTGCCTTCTCATCACTTGCCATGGCAGCATTACCAGATCCTGGTCCAGCTCAGCTAGCAATGGTATCTGACAACTCAGGGCTAGATTGTGGAGCATGCAGGAGGCCACTATTATCTGGCATATATTTTTTGGCACGTAGAGGAGGGCACCTCCAGATAGGTCCAGGCACCTGAACCTGGCCTTCAGGAGGCCAAATGTTCTTTTGATTACAGGCTTCATCCTCCCGTGGGCCTAATTGAAACGGAGTTCCCCTTCCGTGGCAGGGTACCTCTCTGGTATCAACAGCCAGGGAAGGTTAGGATAGCCAGAGTCACCTGAGTTAAAAAAAAATATAGGACCAGTGAAATTACAGGTACAGCGACAGGGAAGAATGTGATGACAGGTGACACAACAGTTAAACACCTTCATATGCATACACACCAAGGAGCCAGGCCCTCTCTGTTTGTAGTTGTGCACTTAGATGCATGATTAGTTGTGATATACATGTGTTTGGTGTCTGCAGATCTTCCTCTGTGATTGGATCAGACTAATCACATGCCTGTACACCAGACTTGTATTGTACACATCCGATATGACCTGTAACAGTGTCTAACATGTAGTGGCTAAATCAGTTACTTTATATATATATTTACGTTATATTGGCATTACTGTACAGAGTGTTAGGTCAATCATGTAATGTGACAGGCAGATGCTGTGTGGTGTGGGAGTGGAGTAGTCTTCATTTTCATGGATATTTCACAAAGGACATGGACTGATCAGCTGTTGTAGCTATACAATCCTGATGTGTTTTGTTCAGTCAGCTGCACTTACAATGGGTGAAAGGAGTATGGAGAGGTCTGATGGGAAATCAGGGAGTCATTTGTTCTTCATCCAGGGCATGATGTGCATGCAAACATGACCTTGGTGGTGATCAAGTGGATGACTTCAGTCGTGCTGACCTACTTGGATTTAGATGTAGATGTGAGGGTTGGCATTCAGGGGTCAGTAGTGATGAAATGTTGTTACATGATGTAAGAAATGTGTATTGGCACCTGGGATAGCCTATCCAGGATATGTATTCTCACAGATGTACATGTTTGCATGTGTGTACATAAGGTATATTTTAACCCTCTCTCACTCATTCTCTCTGTCTCTCTCTCTCCCTCACGCTCTCTATTTATGTGCATCAGCATCGGCAGGTGAAGGAGAAGGGGCACAGGTGAGTGGAGATGCTGCAGGCCATGGGACCCGGAGTGCTGCTACCAGTGACAGCTAGGGACCTAGTGGCGCAGAGGGAGGGGGAGTGCCACAGGGGAGGCCAGATCATCCTTGTCAAAATCGGAATCTTTCTCAGGTAGACACTCCCTGGTGGTGGAAGACCCTTTTGGGACTACCCCAGCACCATCTCAGTTCACAACCACTATCCTTACTACCACCACCCTCCCTGTAAGTTGCCTGTGCCTGCTTACTCAAGAGGGTAGGTGTCTCCTTCACAGCAGGCACTTCTGCCCCCCCAGTCAGCCCTGCTACCCTCAGTGAGGAGTCTATTGACCTCCTGATGTCAATATCTGTGGGTCAGTCGACCATAGTGAATGCCATCCAGGGACTGGCAGCTCAAGTCTAGCAGAGCAATGTGTTGCTGGAGATCATTCACAGTGTACTAGCTAGTCTACAGAGATCCTTTCAGGCTGTAGCCTCCACAGTGATGGCAGGCAGTCACCCTTTGTTTACCATACCCCCTCCACCTACTTGTTCTCAATCCCAACCCCATCTTCCTAAACCCAGCCAAAGCACACAAACAGACAAGCATGCATCCACCCCACCATCCAAGGGTAGCACAGACAAACACAAGCACCATAACAACGACCACCAGCATGCACACAAATAAAACCCACCTGCAGATACACCAACAATCAGTACCTGCACAGACTACCCCACCACCCCTCCTTCACAGCCACTACACCAGACTTACCTGCAGCCACCACCCAACATTCAGTGATCCAGCCACAACTCCTATCTTGCCCACAATCAGCACAATATCAGACCCTCTGACTTCCACCCTAGTTACCACATCCACAGACACCACAACTACTGACACACCGACATGCAGTACATCTTTCATACCTGCAAACAATCACGCATCCAGCATGGCATCTCCCAGCCCCCCCCACCTCCCAAGAGACATCAACACCCGCACTCACCCACTCAACAGACACCCAGCACCCACATGCATTCCTCACACGCACATGCACCCAAGATATCCACCAAGACACCTCCTACAACCACTCCCTCTACCTCCTCTCCCAATCCTTTTTGCCATGACCACCCCGTGTGTCTAAGAAGCATTTTCATTCAGTTTTTCCTGTTCCCTATTCCTCTCCCACCCTGTGATACCCACAAGTGGTCTGTGTCTCTCCCCAAGTCCAGCCCTTCCACCTCCAAGTCCTCCCCTGCCCCATGCTAGTACCTAAGCCCCTACCCATGCCAAGAAATCAACCTTTCCCAAGCCCTCCATGCCAAGCCCAAAGACCCCCTCCCAAACTCAAACCCAAACACCCCTCCACCCTCCCAATCCCTCTGGTACTTGCCTGCCCCCTTGATGCCCCTACCCTGTGGAGGTCATATAGCAGTCAGGAGTCATGTAGGGACACAGACGTGCTATTTGAGCCTTGAGTACTTTCAAATTTGGATTGGCCAATGGCCTTCTTTTTGTACATAATTATTTGTTGATATATATACACATATTATATCTGGGCCAACCAGTTGTTGGTTCAGTGGTAACTTTCTTGTGTTTTTCTTTACACATGGCTGTTGGCATGTGTGTGTGTTGCTTGTGCTAGTTATTGTGTCTGGGCAGCATGTGTGGGTTTGGCCCTGCCATTTGTCCATCTGTGATGGCTGTGTATTGTGTGTAGGATATGTTAATGATGGGAAAATGCTAGTATGTTGATAATCTGTCTATTGTTTGCTTTGACATGTGTAATGGTGGTGTTGTGCGCCTGTTAGAAATGGGGTCTTTGGTTGCCAGTCAGGTTACCCCCTGTCCAAGCAAGGACCCTCAATCTAGTCAGGGTCAAGGAGAATCACCCTCAGCTAACCCCCGCTCACTTCCCTGGTAGCATGGCACGAGCAGGCAGCCTTAACTTCAGAGTTCTAGGTGTAAAGTATTTGTACCAACACACACAGTAACTTAATGAAAACACTACAAAATGACACAAGACAGGTTTAGAAAAATAGAAAATATTTATCTAAAGAAAACAAGACCAAAATGACAAAAATCCAACATACACAAGTCAAGTTATTAATTTGGAAAGCAAAAAGAGTCTTAAATCCTTTTGTAAATAGGTAAAACACTGTTAGCATTGAAAAGTACCTGGGTAGCATCAAAATAACATGCATGGGCGAGTGTGCATTGATTTCTCACCTGCAAGCGAGACCGTGCATCATTTCCCCTGCTCTGGTCGGTGTGTGTTGTTTTTCCTCTCCACAGGAGAGCGATGCATCGATCTGGGCAGCACTCGGGTCTGGGCAGGCGTTGTGTCATTATTCCGCACCCAGCAAGGTTTGCATAAAAAATCCGGCTGCGCGGTATCTGAAAAATCACGCAGTGTGGGTTGCGACCTGTCAGCATCTGGCAGCGGTGTTGTGCATTGTTTTTCCAGCCGCGTGCATCGATCTTTCAGCTTCACTGTGAGCAGAGAGTCGATTTCAGCCGCGAAGCCCAGGCGTGTCATTTCTCAGCCGCGCTCAGGAGGTTGCGTCGAAAATCTCCCCGCATGGCAGTCTGTGCATGGATTTTCAATCTTGGTCTGCCAGCTTCTCCAGTCAAGGGCCCAGGAACTGGATAGGACACCACATGGCAGGGCATTAGTCTCAGCAGAGATTCCAGGTACTGCCAGGGGAAGTCTTTGATGACCCTGAGACTTCAACAACAGGAGGCAAGCTCAGGACAAGCCCTTGGAGATTTCTTCACAAGCAGGAATGCACAACAACTTCCAGTCTGTGTCACCTTTTACCAGGCAGAATCAGCAACTGCAGGACAGCTCCACAAAGCACAGTCATAGGCAGTGCAGCACTTCTCCTCAGCTCTTCAGCTCTTCTCCAGGCAGAGGTTCCTCTTGATGTCCAGAAGGGATCTAAAGTCTGTGGTTTTGGGCGCCCTTTTTATACTCATTTTGGCCTTTGAAGGAAAGTCTCTCTTGTTTGTGAAATCCTGCCTTGCCCAGGCCAGGCCCCAGACACACACCAGAGGGTTGGGGACTGCATTGTGGGAGGGCAGGCATAGCTCTTTCAGGTGTGAGTGACCACTCCTCCCCTCCCTTCTAGCACAGATCGCTCATCAGGATATGCAGGCTACACCCCAGCTCCCTTTGTGTCACTGTCTAGAGAGAGGTGCAAACAGCCCAACTGTCACATTGACCCAGACAGGTAATCCACAACCAGGCAGAGTCACAGAATGGTTTAAGCAAGAAAATGGCCACTTTCTAAAAATGACATTTTCAAACACACAATCTTAAAACCAACTTTACTAAAAGATGTATTTTTAAATGGTGAGTTCGGAGACCCCAAGCTCCACATGTCTATCCACTCCCAAGGGGAATCTACACTATAATCATATTTAAAGGCAGCTCCCATGTTAACCTCTGAGAGGGATAGGCCTTGCAACAGTGAACACTGAATTTGCCAGTATTTCACTGTTAGGACATATAAAACATGTTAGCATATTTCCTACCTTAAACATACACTGCACCTTGCCCATCGGGCTACCTAGGGCCAACTTTAGGGGTGTCTTACATGTAAGAAAAGGGAAGGTTTAGGCCTGGCAAGTGGGTACACTTGCCAAGTCGAATTGGCAGTTTAAAACTGCACACAAACACTGCAGTGCCAGGTCTGAGACATAATTACAGGGCCACTAATGTGGGTGACACAACCAGCGCTGCAACCCCATCAGTAGCATTTGATTTACAGGTCCTGGGTTCCTCTGGTGCACTGTACTAGGGACTTACTAGTAAATCAAATATGCCAATCATGGATAAACCAATCAACCATGCAATTTACACAGAGAGCATATGCACTTTAGCATTGGCTAGCAGTGGTAAAGTGCTCAAAGTTCAAAAGCCAACAACAACAGGTCAGAATAAATAGGAGGCTGGAGGCAAAATGATTGGGGATGACCCTGCATAAGGGAAAAAATCAAACAAGACCCTCTACCAGCCTAAAGTCAGGGGAGACCAATCAATACCTTGACGGACTTCCCTGATTAGGGCAATGGAACAGGGCCAAATACAGCAAGGGCATGTTCCAGTTCTACGCCTTCCTGATTCCTGTTGGATCCCTCTGTCCATACTCTCAGGGTACACTAAGCTAACCTATGGGGGACCCTTCTCCTCATCTGCAGATACCATATGTGTAGGAGGCTGGACTGGCTTGTAGTGAGTACCAAGGGGTACTTGCACCTTGCACCAGGCCCAGTTATCCCTTATTAGTGTATAGGGTGTCTAGCAGCTTAGGCTGATAGATAATGGTAGCTTAGCAGAGCAGTTTAGGCTGAACTAGGAGACGTGTGAAGCTACTACAGTACCACTTAGTGTCATATGCACAATATCGTAAGAAAACACAATACACAGTTATACTAAAAATAAAGGTACTTTATTTTTATGACAATATGCCAAAGTATCTTAGAGTGTACCCTCAGTGAGAGGATAGGAAATATACACAAGATATATATACACAATAGCAAAAATATGCAGTATAGTCTTAGAAAACAGTGCAAACAATGTATAGTTACAATAGGATGCAATGGGGAAACATAGGGATAGGGCAACACAAACCATATACTACAAAAGTGGAATGCGAACCACGAATGGACCCCAAACCTATGTGACCTTGTAGAGGGTCGCTGGGACTATTAGAAAATAGTGAGAGTTAGAAAAATAACCCTACCCAAGACCCTGAAAAGTGAGTGCAAAGTGCACTAAAGTTCCCCTAAGGACAAAGAAGTCGTGTTAGAGGAATAATGCAGGAAAGACACAAACCAGCAATGCAACAACTGTGGATTTCCAATCTAGGGTACCTGTGGAACAAGGGGACCAAGTCCAAAAGTCACAGGCAAGTTGGTGATGGGCAGATGCCCAGGAAATGCCAGCTGCGGGTGCAAAGAAGCTTCTACTGGACAGAAGAAGCTGAGGTTTCTGCAGGAACAAAAAGGGCTAGAGACTTCCCCTTTGGTGGACAGATCCCTCTCGCCGTGGAGAGTCGTGCAAAAGTGTTTTCTTGCCGAAAAAATGCCAACAAGCCTTGCTAGCTGCAAATCGTGCGGTTAGCGTTTTTGGACGCTGCTGAGGCCCAGGAGGGACCAGGAGGTCGCAAATTGGACCAGCAGAGAGAAGGGATGTCGAGCAAGACAAGGAGCCCTCTTTGAAGCCGGTAGCACCCGGAGAAGTGCTAGAAACAGGCACTACAAGGATGCGTGAAACGGTGCTCGCCAAAGTTGCACAAAGGAGTCCCACGTCGCTGGAGACCAACTTAGAAAGTCGTGGAATGCAGGTTAGAGTGCCGTGGACCCAGGCTTGGCTGTGCACAAAGGATTTCTGCCGGAAGTGCACAGGGGCCGGAGTAGCTGCAAAAGTCGCGGTTCCCAGCAATGCAGCCCAGCGAGGTGAGGCAAGGACTTACCTCCACCAAACTTGGACTGAAGAGTCACTGGACTGTGGGGGTCACTTGGACAGAGTCGCTGGATTCGAGGGACCTCGCTCGTTGTGCTGAGAGGAGACCCAAGGGACCGGTAATGCAGCTTTTTGGTGCCTGCGGTTGCAGGTTGAAGATTCCGTCGACCCACGGGAGATTTCTTCGGAGCTTCTGGTGTAGAGAGGAGGCAGACTACCCCCACAGCATGCACAAACAGGAAAACAGTCGAGAAGGCGGCAGGATCAGCGTTACAGAGTTGCAGTAGTCGTCTTAGCTACTTTGTTGCAGTTTTGCAGGCTTCCAGCGCGCAGTCGATTCCTTATCAGAAGGTGAAGAGAGAGATGCAGAGGAACTCGGCTGAGCTCTTGCATTCGTTATCTAAAGTTTCCCCAGAGACAGAGACCCTAAATAGCCAGAAAAGAGGGTTTGGCTACCTAGGAGAGAGGATAGACTACTAACACCTGAAGGAGCCTATCAGAAGGAGTCTCTGACGTCACCTGGTGGCACTGGCCACTCAGAGCAGTCCAGTGTGCCAGCAGCACCTCTGTTTCCAAGATGGCAGAGGTCTGGAGCACACTGGAGGAGCTCTGGACACCTCCCAGGGGAGGTGCAGGTCAGGGGAGTGGTCACTCCCCTTTCCTTTGTCCAGTTTCGCGCCAGAGCAGGGCTAAGGGGTCCCCTGAACCGGTGTAGACTGGCGTATGCAGAATTGGGCACATCTGTGCCCAACAAAGCATTTCCAGAGGCTACTCCTCCCCTGCTTTCACACCATTTTCCAAAGGGAGAGGGTGTCACATCCTCTCTCAGAGGAAGTTCTTTGTTCTGCCATCCTGGGCCAGGCCTGGCTGGACCCCAGGAGGGCAGATGCCTGTCTGAGGGGTTGGCAGCAGCAGCAGCTGCAGTGAAACCCCAGGAAGGGCAGTTTGGCAGTACCAGGGTCTGTGCTACAGACCACTGGGATCATGGGATTGTGCCAACTATGCCAGGATGGCATAGAGGGGGCAATTCCATGATCATAGACATGTTACATGGCCATATTCGGAGTTACCATTGTGAAGCTACATATAGGTAGTGACCTATATGTAGTGCACGCGTGTAATGGTGTCCCCGCACTCACAAAGTTCAGGGAATTGGCTCTGAACAATGTGGGGGCACCTTGGCTAGTGCCAGGGTGCCCTCACACTAAGTAACTTTGCACCTAACCTTTACCAGGTAAAGGTTAGACATATAGGTGACTTATAAGTTACTTAAGTGCAGTGTAAAATGGCTGTGAAATAACGTGGACGTTATTTCACTCAGGCTGCAGTGGCAGGCCTGTGTAAGAATTGTCAGAGCTCCCTATGGGTGGCAAAAGAAATGCTGCAGCCCATAGGGATCTCCTGGAACCCCAATACCCTGGGTACCTCAGTACCATATACTAGGGAATTATAAGGGTGTTCCAGTAAGCCAATGTAAATTGGTAAAAATGGTCACTAGCCTGTTAGTGACAATTTGAAAGTAATGAGAGAGCATAACCACTGAGGTTCTGATTAGCAGAGCCTCAGTGAGACAGTTAGGCACTACACAGGGAACACATACATATAGGCCACAAACTTATGAGCACTGGGGTCCTGACTAGCAGGGTCCCAGTGACACATAACAAACATACTGAAAACATAGGGTTTTCACTATGAGCACTGGGCCCTGGCTGGCAGGATCCCAGTGAGACAGTGAAAACACCCTGACATACACTCACAAACAGGCCAAAAGTGGGGGTAACAAGGCTAGAAAGAGGCTACTTTCTCACAATATGTGCAGCACCTAACTTTACTTATGCTCACAGATGTATCCCAGTGGGCAGATAGTACCACCAGGGCCAACACAATGGTGTGGCCCACTCCACCCCAGTGGTGTGACTCTTGTCCCCTCCCAGGGGCAACTCTGTCCACCAGGACAGCAAGCCACAGTGGCCACTGACAGCTGTCAGGGATGAGAGCCTGGCCTCAGGCCTCTCAAGGCTCTCCAACCACTTTGGCTGTGGGAGTGGAGGGCGGTAGCCCCAGGTGCCTGGCACCCTTTGACCACTCTCCAGGTCACGGATGACAGCTTGACCCTGGTCATTCCCTCTGCGGCTCTGTACCCTCACTCTAGGAGCAGCTATCCCAGAGTCCAGAATTGTCAGGGGCCTTATAGAACCAGTCCTGCACAATTCTTCCACCAGTGCAGGGATGTTAATCTGCAACAGGTCTTCCAACTTGCAGTCTGTACCTTCAGGTTGGACCAGGGCAAGGGGTGAGGCTTCCCTCCCCCTGCCCTCCCATCTGGGGTCCTGCAACCCCCAACTAGGAGTGCCCCCCCCCCCCCAGAAGACAACATGGTAGGGGCACTGTTAGCAGTAGCCCCTCCCTCCAAGTTAGGGGGGCACCCTGAACCTGCCATTCCAGTTCAGGGTCTGTATCCTCAGACTGGACCACTGCCTGGTAACCCAGGACTTCCTGGGGGGCACACCTACCCCCACCAGGTTAGCATTTAACCCCTGAACCTGACAATCCAACCCAAAGTCACCACCCTGTAGTTGAACCACTGCCTGGTGCATCAGGACTTCCTTGGGAGCACACCTACTCCTCATCAGGTCAGAGTGTGCCCCCTAAACCTGATCATTCAACCCAGAGTCACCACCCTGCATTGAACCATTGTCTGGCACACCAGAACTTCCTTGGGAGCACACCTACTCCCCATCAGGTCAGACTTTAACCCCTGAACCTGATCATTAAACCCATAGAGTCTGGCTGGCGCAGGTCTCCTGACCCCTGCCCATCTGGCAGTCTGGATTCCTCCCAACCCAGAAATCATCTCATCAAGGTCATTCCTGGGGTGCCCTGACCTCAGATCTAACCCTTGACCCTCTAGGTTCTCCACTAGGGTCGGCAACCCCCTCTCAACCCTCTGTCTGGACTTCTGTACCCTCTCACTAGGAGTGGTAGTGCCAGACACCAGAACTGGTGGGACTCTGGCTACAGCCGCCCCCCCCCCCAAGTTCTCCTGACACTGTGGCGTCTCCCTCAGCAGATGGCCCTACGGTACAGGCTAGTCTCCCCTTCTGGTGTTCCCTCATGGAACCCTCCAGGACCTGGGACCGGATCTCGGGCACCTTGGGCCTCAGCCAATCCCCATTCCCTCTCCTCTGAGACTGGACATGGGGTCCCTCACACTACACTGGGACCTACCTGGGACACTGCAATCCTCTCCTGCCGCACTTAGTTGGGAAATACCTAGACCACTCCCCTCAGGAGCCCCCCCCAAATGCCTCTTCAGACTCTCTGGTACTCACCCAGAGGTCTGCCTCCAGTATCAGTTCCCTGGGGTCAGAGAACTCACACTCCACCTGGTGTTGGTGTAGCTCTGGAAAATAAGGACTAGATATATGCTCTCCAGCAATTACATCACTCAGCCCCTCACATGAATTAACCAAGCTACCATTCACCCAACCATCCAGTGACTCAGCCTTGAAAAATTACCCCACATCACCATCCTGAAACTGGTGAGACAGTACCTGACTGTCCCTGACACTCAACCCACACTCTTCTGGGATGTCTCCACACTCCATAAGCATGACTCCTACCTGGGGGGAACCCCTCTCCCTGTCTCTCTCACCTAGAGCCAGTAGAGTGTCCCTCACATCACTTGTAATATGACTCCCTGTGCCAGTTCCCAAATCCACCTCAGGGACTCTGTGCATCACTGGAGCTACCTCATACCCCTGAACATCCTGGTATGTGTTAACTCCCTCCTTCAAGTAGGGCACCACATCTCCGGGCATGTGCACTTCTTCAGCAGCACTGGATATAGAATTGTTGCTGCCACCATTCTAGCTGGACTCAGTCCTCATGACTTCCAGCTCTTTCAGTTTTAGCTTATAAGCCAAAATCATCTTTTGTTTATCTCTAAGTCCCTCCTCATCTCTTCTAATTTCTTTTCCAGTTGCATCCTCAACTCCTCTCCCTTCAACCGGTGAGCCCTCTCTACTTGTCTGTCCTGTAACTCTTCAGGAGTCAGACCCTTGGATGACACCCTGCTACACCTCCTGGGGACCCTCTCCCCAGGTGTAATCCACTACACCACTGTGTATCCTCTGCACTTCCCCATCCACATCCTCCTCCTCTGTGTGCCCCCCCAACCCCCTTGAATGTCACCCAGGCCCTCAGTGCCTTTGCAGCGCCCCCTTCCTGGTGAAGCTCTTAACAGGAGAGGCAAGATCTTTACAGAACTGTTTCAATTGAGCAACTGAGTACCTATTCAGTTTCCCTAATTCAAACACAGCCCCAGCTGGTGCATCCTCAGATTGAGACGTGATGACAAACAAGTGCAAAGTTCCAAAGGCAGAAAACAAGTTCCCAATGAAGTCCAAAGAAAAGTTACCAAAGGGATCAGAAAAAACATGGAAGTAGAACAAAAAGGAGTCCCACAAGAAAAAAAGAAAAAATTACAAAACAAGTAGTATGTGGTCATGTAGTGGTCTGCCTTGAAAACAGTAGTGTACACTTAGGCCCGTATTTATACTTTTTTTGCGCGGCATTTGAGTTGTTTTTTGACTCAAAAACGGCGCAAACTTGCCAAATGCCATTGTATTTTGTAGTTTTGCGCCGTTTTGCATCAAAAAGCGGCGCAAATGCGGCGCTAAAAAAAGTATAAATACGGGCCTTAATCTCTGTATGTCAAGTACAAATACAAGTCCGATCCCAAACGTTGATCACCAATGTTAGAAATGGGGTCTTTGGTTGGCAGTCAGGTTACCCCCTGTCCAAGCAAGAACCCTCACTCTAGTCAGGGCAAAGGAGAATCACCCTCAGCTAACTCCCTTGGTAGCTTGGCAAGAGAGGGAAGGCTGAACTTCAGAGTTCTAGGTGTAAAGTACTTGTACCAGCACACACAGTAACTTAATGGAAACACTACAAAATGACACAACACAGGTTTAGAAAAATAGAAAATATTTATCTAAACAAAACAAGGCCAGTATATCAAATATGCCAATTCAAAAGCCAACAACAACAGGTCAGAGAAAATAGGAGGCAGGAGGCAAACAGATTGGGGATGACCCTGCATAAGGGAAAAAGTCCAACAGCACCCTTGTGTGTTTTCATTGTGTGTGGTGATGAGTATGTCAGAAGCGTTGTGTATTGTGTTAGCGTGATATGACCTATGCTTGTTTGTATGGCTGTGTGAATGTGTATATTGGTTGTCAGGTATTGTTACATGTTGTATGTATGTAGTGTCATGTGGAGGTGTGTCATTTGTTAGCTTTATGAAGCCTTTGTGTTGTTGCTGCTATGGTGTAGTTGTGTGAATCAGTGGTGTTGTGTATTTTTGTGTTGGACTGTGCAGTTGCTGTGTGTCTGCGAGTTGGTGTGTGTATTGTATGTGTGTGTTGGCCATGGTGTGCGTAGTATCGGTGTGCATGTGTGTGTTTGAGTGTGTGTGAGTGTCGCTGTCGCCTGCCGTCTAGGATGTGTATGTTGTGTATGCATGTGTACTTTGGGTTTTCCCTACAGTGTCAGTTAAGTGTGTTTTCTCATGTTTGTTGTCGCTGGTTCGGGAGTCATTGTGCGAGCAGGAGCAGTGGGAAGACGTGCAGTTCAAGTTCCAGGGCGGCTCCAAACAGGTATGTGCTCCAGAAGGTAAGTGTCCCCTTTTATAGAGTTGGTTTCCGCCAGGGTTTTCGTGGTGGTACGACCACGATGGAAACCTTGGTGGTGTGCAGCCTCGTAACATGTCTGGCGGGAACATGGTGTCCACCGGCCTGAAAGTGGCTACTGCCGCCCGGGCAGCATGACCGCACTGGCGGTACTGGCAGTGGTTTGGCTGTCTTCTGTTGGGAATGCCGCCATGGTCATAATTTGGGGAACTTCCCCGATGGTCCTTTGGCGATGCGACTGCTACAGCCAACATGGCGGTCCTGGTACAGCCAAACTCGTAATGACGTACATGGCATTGACATATAATGGTAAGTATCTATAATGAACCATAATTAATATTAATAAAATGTAAAATAAAACTTACATAATATTTTTATTTTGCTACATTTGAAAAATAATTATCAGAACAATATCATATAAGCATTTTTATAAAAAGAAACACAATTCTTGCAAAATATAACATTACACATTTATAATGAAGAATAAAACACAGCATATGTATTATGTCATTAAAAAATGCAAACATATTGTAAATGTATTCAACCAATATAAACTGTATTTTAAAATATAGAAAGAGATAATGGGGATGATTATGAGTTTGGCTGCCCCAGGACCACAAAGGTAGAGTTGGTGGTCCGACTGTAGTTAGTCTGGTAGTCGGTCTGCCGTATGACGGGTTTTGGTGGATATACCAACAAAAGACAGCCAGCAGTACACTGGCACCACCAGGTATCACAGACCGCCACTGTCATGAGGAAGCACAAACAGGCCGACAGAGCCTGTGTTTCTGCCTGACTCATTACAAGGTTGCACACAGCCAACGTGACAGTGGCAGTCCAATCACCATATAGAAGCTGGCAGGAACAAATAGTATAAAGGGAGACATTCACCGGCAGCCAGCCTTACACGTCCGGTGCCATCCTGGAGCCCTTCACAAACATCATGCTGCTGCTGATCATTGAAAGACAGCAAAATCAACACCACTGTGTACACGAATGACTGTAAATACACACACCTACCTGTGTCATTAACCTTAAAACAGCTTGTAGTGCCAGCTTACACATTATGGGGGGGGGGGCAAGCCTTGGGCAGCAGGTAGACGCCTCACCCTATACACACTCAGTATCATACATCAACACGGACACGTACACAGTCACAATATGTCCCCTTTGGTCAGCACACTCTCATTGAACTGCAACACTACACAAATGCACACAACCACATAGCTTAGACACAGGGAGACTGAAGGCTACACAACATTGTCACACACATCAACAACAACACACCATATACAAATACAACTCACCCACTCACACTCCATACTGGTTAGTGAGTGTCCTCACATACAACACACATATGTATCGATGTGGCATGGAACACAAAAAACACCATGACTAAACAGCTCTGCAATGGACACACACGTCACAGCACAATGGAAAGACAATAGCATGCACAAAACACAGAGAGGGAAATAGACGAAGAACACTAAGCCAACTCTACCTGCACAATTGTGATGGGCTCATAGGAGACACCCAGGGAAGGAGACTGCAGTGGGGCATGTATCATTTTAAACAGGCCCCTCAAACAACATGTGCACAGGAAATGGCCCTACATGATTTTCAGGGACAAACAATACTAAACCCAAAGGTCATGCTCAGCTGCATAATTGGGAAGGGCAAGTAAACGAAGCATATACAACTTCTACTGCATACCTGTACAGGAACTAGCTGCAAGGGACACACACTTAAATGGGCATATGCACAGTCTAAAGCAAATGCAGCTAGCACAACTTGACACACTATGAATCTTATTACAGCCCTGGCGGTAAATCACGTTTACCGCCGTGCAGAAGACCGCCAACATACCGCTGCGGCCGCGGAATTCTGCTACAGGTATTGCAACCCACGGCCCGGAATCCGCCACAATACAGACACCCACACACGTCCGCCACACCAAAGGTCAGTGATAAACTGGCGATAACAAAACCGACACTGTCACGCCAACAAGAATACGCCCACACTATCACGGCCCACAAATCAACACAGCGGTCTTTCAAACGCGGTAATTCCTTGGCGGTACACACCGCTGCGCTCAAAATAAACAGATATACAAAACACAACCACATTGGACAATTCGAAATACACACACCTGATACACATACACACACCACACCCACACACCCAATCCAATATAAAGCACACACCCACATTACCCACAAACCCTTACTACCAGAAATTTGAAAGCAAGCCAGAGAGAGACACTACCTAAAACAACACTAGCATCCACAGACCCCCAACACCATCACTTACACAACATCCACGCACCTCAAACAATAGACATCAACACACCCCCTCACACATCACAACAGACACCACCTCACACATCACCCACACCACATCATGGCATCTCAACGACACCCCAGGTTTTCTGAGGAGGAGCTCAGGGTCATGGTGGAGGAAATTGTCCGGGTAGAGCCACAGCTATTCGGATCACAGGAGCAGCAGACATCCATTGCTAGGAAGATGGAGCTATGGCGCAGAATTGTCGACAGGGTCAACGCAGTGGGACAGCATCCAAGAACATGGAATGACATCAGAAAGAGGTGAAACGACCTACGGGGAATGTGCGTTTCGTGGTCTCCAGACAACACATTGCTGTACAGAGGACTGGAGGTGGACCCCCACAACTAACAACATGGGAGGAGCAAGTCTTGGCAATACTGCATCCTGAGGGCCTTGCAGGAGCAGCAGGAGAACTGGACTCTGGTAAGGCAAATCTTTACTACCTTATCCCCCCCACCTGCATGCCATCACATACTCCCACCCTTACCTTCACACCCATCACCCCAACAACCCACAGATACCCCACCAACAGAACCCACACATCCCAAAACCAAGCCCTGCATGTAACGCCAATGCATGGACACCCATCACCCAAGCATGTCCACTACAGAGACTCACTCATGCCCCATAATCACCAATCACTCAAGGACCAAGCCAATAATGCAAGCACTGGAGTAGAGGGTCAACTACCCATTGCACACGATGGCACACACAGAAACAATAAATATGCATTTACACCCCAACAGGACCCGTACCCAACGTCACCGGACAGGAGGTGCAAGACATCCAATCCCTCCACAGTGATGACAGCAGCTCTGCACAACTGGATAAAGATGACCAGCCCAGCCTATCAGGGATCTCGGGGCAGTCGGCTCCACTGACACGGTCACAAGCCACCACAGAGCCTCCCCCCTCAGGAAACACCAGCACAGCACCCACCCAGCGGGCCCATCCCTCTGTCCCCAGGACACGTCAAGCAGCAGTGTGTCCACCACTACAGGGAACCCAGGCAAACCCACCAACCCAAGAAAATCAGGGACCTGGGGGCAGTGACAGTGGGCACACGGTTCAGGGGTCAGAGGCACAGGATAACAGGGAAACTGGGAGGACTGCTGTGCGACAGGGGGAGGACAGGCCCAGGGAACCCACTCTCCATGAGGCACTCTCCAACATCATGGGAGCTTACCATCATTCCCAAGAGATGATGGCAACAGTACTGGCCAAGTTTCAGGAGACCCAGGGGCTTCAGGAGGAACACTACCTTGGGATCAGGGAGGAATTGAAGTCCATTAACACCACCCTGGTCACCTTTGCAAGGGTGCTGCAGACCTTGTCAACACCAGGAGGGATACAGTGGTACAACAAGGGGCCCCTGACACTAGCCTGGACGATGAACAGCCCTCCGCCGGTGCTAGTGGACAGGAGGCACTGCCACAGGAACAACAGGACACCAGCACCCCAACCCCTGCAGATGGAGAACCACGCCACAAACGGTCCCGGAGCTCCAGGAATAAGACAGAGAACATTGCCAAGACCCCGCCAGGAAATAAGACCCTCCTGAATGTCACCCTTCTGTCCCACTTTGTCACCCTGTCCACCTTAAACTGCCTTTGCTCCCCTTCCTATGGCCTATTGGATAATGCACCTGTGAAACAAATAGACTGGACTCTGTCATGGACAATCCTCCTCAATCCTCCCAGCCCATTTTACACCCCCTCCACTTATTAGCACAGAAATAAAAACACTTCAATCACAAAACAATCTGGAGTCAGTCTGTGCTTTCACAAATGTGTAATTGCAATAACTATGGAATATAGCAATGTCAATTTACTTGTTCACATACCAATGTAATACAGCTGTAGGCCAGCAGTAAACATAGCAGAGGGCACAAAGTGGGAGCCAGATCTGTGAAATGGAAAGTCAAAGTGACAAGTCAGTGTCCATACACTAAATGAAAATGACAGACTTATGCTAGTTCCAACAATAGAATGAGATGTGGGAAGCAGTGGCATCTTCTTACCTGTGTCTCACTGGAAGTATTGCATGATGATGTTGTTTCGGTTGTCGATATCCTCTTCTTCTGTCTCCTCTTCTTCACTATCCACAGGCTCCACAGTTGCCACAAGACGACCATATGGCCCATCCTCCTGCGGAAAAGGCACCTGCTGTCGCAAAGCCAGGTTGTGCAGCATACAGCAGGCCACGATTATCTGGCACACCTTCTTGGTGAGTAGTATAGGGAGCCACCTGTCAGATGGAGGCGCCGGAATCTGGCCTTCAGGAGGCCGAAGGTGCGTTCGATCACCCTCCTAGTTCGCCCATGTGCCTCATTGTAGCGTTCCTCTGCCCTTGTCCTGTTATTCCGCACTGGGGTCAGTAGCCATGACAAGTTGGGGTAGCCAGAGTCACCTGCAAATGTCAAGCAACAACTGTTAGACACACACTATCCCTTGGGGACAACCACATACCCAGACACCTATGTCAACTGCATTGGGACCTTGTCCTCATCTATTAGCCACAAACGGTGCCTATGGAGTTGCCCCATCACATAAGGGATGCTGCTATTCCTCAAAATGTAAGCGGACTGAGCCAGGACACTTGGCATTGACATGGGAGATGTTCTGGTCTGCCAAACACACCATCTGCACATTCATAGAACGGTAGCTCTTCCGGTTTCTGTACACCTGTTCATTCCTGCGGGGGGACAAATGCCACATGTGTACCATCAATGGCACCAATGATGTTGGGGATATGTCCCAGGGCATAAAAGTCACCTTTCACTGTGGGCAAATCCTCCACCAGAGGGAACACGATGTAGCTGCGCATGTGTTTCAGCAGGGCAACAACACTCTGGACAACACGTTTGAGAACATTGGCTGGGACATCCCTGATGCCATGGCCACTGTTGTTTGAAAAGACCCACCTGCCAGGAAATGGAGGACAGACAGGACCTGCACTAGAGGGGGGATTCCTGGGGGATGGCAGATTGCTGACATCAGGTCCGGATGCAACTGGGCACACAGTTCCTGGTAGGTGACTAGGATGTGTCTCTCTTCCATTGTCGACAGGTCCACCAGGGGTCTGTACACTGGAGGATGCGCCATCTCATCACCTGCCCCAGCGGACATGCCCTATGGAGGAGAACAGCGAGCAGAGAGTCATCCAACACTGAGGTATCACAATGTGTTATTTGCAGAAATGTTATTAATCCGCAATGTGCCAGTATCTGTCTATATTCCCGGCCTAGATAGGTGTGACACAGTGAACATCCATCCCATGTGGCCACCTGAAATGGCGGCTGCCTGACCTGTAAGGTGGGACAAGGGGATATCAGTTAACTGTGCTGGCGTTCTACACCGTTGCGGTGGGCGGTTGAAGACTGCGGCGCAATTCTGCATTGGTTAACATTGGGCCCAATGTGTGCCTGGAGCCAATGATGATGTAAGCCGGCGGTGACGGTACGCACCGCAGTGGATGTGACTGCCATTTTCTGTCTGTTCACTCACTTGATACCTGACATTCAACAGGATATGACCCACACTGCAAGTGCTGCTGTGACCTGTGTCTGGAAGCGAAGATGGCTCATGTGTCTGGGGAAAGGGCCCCTGCCTTCACTTCGGAGGAGTTGGAGAAACTAGTGGATGGTGTCCTCCCCAAGTACATGCAACTGTACGGTCCTCCAGACAAAGAGGTGAGTACACTGTGAGCATGCTGCATGGGCAATGCCTGTTTGGAGTGGTGTGGATGGAAGATACATGGGGGGGGGCTGAGGCCTGCATGTGCGGAGGGGGAGTGTATGTGCATCAGCGCAAGGGTGAGAACTGGGGGGCAATGAGTATGATGGTCCAGACAGGTAAGTAATTTCCTTTCCCCCTGTATCATTCCTCTAGGTTAGCGCCCACCAGAAGAAGGGTATTTGGCGTACCATCGCCAAGGACGTTCGGACCCTCGGGGTCTACCACAGACGGAGCACCCACTGCCGGAGAAGATGGGAGGACCTGACCCGCTGGAGCACGAAGACAGCGGAGGCCCAGCTGGGGTTGGCCTCCAAACATGGAAGGGGTGCCTGTCGCACCATGACCCCCCTGATGTTCCGGATCCTGGCGGTGGTGTATCCGGAGTTGGATGGGCGCTTGAGGGCATCACAGCAACCACAAGGGGGTGAGTACACTCTCATTCAGCTGACTCTGCACGCCTTACGAGGTGCCTTGGTGAGGGAGGTGGGCAGTGGATTCCCCTAGGCCAGGGCGAACTTGGTAGGCAAGGTCCCTTGTGAGGCAGGCCATGTGGCACCCAAAACCCGCCAGTGGTAATAGCCATCAACACCTAGTCAGGCTCCTGTGACTTCCAGGTGTGCAGCAATTGGTCTTAGGCCTAGTACCCCATGGTCAGCTGAAATTTCTAGGAACTGCCAGTGCATGGTGTAGTGCAGAGGGCTGCTCCCAGTGTGTTGTGTCCACCAACTGTAGTGGTGTTGCATGCACTGAACATGTCTTTCTTCTGTCTTCCCCCCCTTTTTGTGGTCTCCCTGTTCTTGTGTGCAATAGCATCATCAGGCGGAGGAGCATTGGCACCGGAGCAGGAGGGAGCTGCAACCCACTTGGCCCTGGAGGGCGAAACAACAGAGTCTGAAGCCACCAGTGGGACGGAGGGAAAGGGGAGCTCCATGGCAGGGACAGGAGCAGACAGCAGTGACAGCGACTCCTCCTCTGATGGGAGCTCCCTTGCTGTGACGGGCACCTCTGTGCCCACCACATCAACAGGTACAGCTGCCACCCCCCCTACCAGCACTGCCCTCCCAGCTGCCTCTCAGCGTGTGTCCCGTACCCGCTCACCCAGGAGGGTGGGCATCTCCTTCGCCCCAGGCCCTGCCCCAGTCAGCCCTGCTGCCCTCAGTGAGGAGGCTATTGACCTCCTGAGATCCCTCACTGTGGGGCAATCTACCATTGTGAATGCAATCCTGGGCGTTGAGGGGCATTTGCAACAAACAAATGCATACCTGAAGGGCATTCATTCTGGGCAGGCATCCCAACAGAGAGCATTTCAGGCTCTGGCCTCAGCACTGATGGCAGCCATTATCCCTGTGTCCAGCCTCCCCCCTCCAACTTCCTCCACCCAGACCCAATCCCATGTACCTCAGCCTATCCCAAGCACACTATCAGACCAGCATGCTCACTCATCAACACACAAGAGTGGCTCAGGCAAACATAAGCTCCACACATCCCACAGGCACTCACACAAGCACCATCCCCATACAGACACAGCAACATCCACTGCCTCCACTGTGTCCCCCCTCCATGTCCTCCTCCTCCCTCTCTGTCTCGTCTCCACTCACATCTGCATGCACTACACCTCAGCCACTCCATCACCAGCACATCCATCACCACACACCACTCACGTGCACTCACCACCCCCACTACCATTCACACATCCCCAGTGTCCTCTCCCAGTGTGTCAGTGAGCCCTCCTCCAAAGTCCACAAATGCAGGCACACACCCACCCAACAGCCATCCACCTCACAACAGTCTTCGGCCCATGCACCTTCACCCAAATTCAGCAGACGTACACCTCCTGCAACCACTACCTCTACCTCCACTCCCAAACCCCTCCATCTTCCCATCCCAGTGTGTCTAAAAAACTTTTCCTGGCAAACCTTGACCTCTTCCCTTCACCTCCCCTCCATCCTTCCCCTAGGGCCAGTCTTTCCAGGTCCCAGCCCAGCACCTCAGCCACCAAATCCCCAGGCACAGTGGTGCCAGCAACTGCGGAGTCATGGAGTGTGCCACTGATCAGGGCTGCCAGTGTGCCACGTAGCGAGGGCAAGGACATTCTGCCACCTGCCAAGGTGAAAAAGGTGCCCACATCCCAGAGGAGGAAGCCAAAAGTACCAGCCACCAGCAGCAAAAAACAAAGGGGATAGTGGAAAGACAACTGCGGCACCATCAAAGCTGGGGAAGGGCCAAAAGCTGAAGAGCTGGTCAGGAGAGGGCATGGTGGCACCGACTGAGGAACCAGTGTCACACTTTCTGTCCATGACCACATCAACCTGTACGGTGGCGAACACCGCTAGCGGCCCCGCCACCTGCACCACCACCTGTACCGCCCGGCATGTCTACAGCCTCTACGACAGTCCCCAGCCTCTTCCCCAGTGGGCAGCCGTCCAAGGCTGCAGGAGCCCTCCTGCTGTGTCCCTCAGCAGGTGCTGACCCATGCACCGCTGCCAGCACCGCCGCAACAGACACCGCGGCAAGCACCGCCGCAACAGACACCACCACATGCACCGTCACCTGCCCCGCTCCTGGCACGACAACAGCCTCAGCAACAGTCCCCAGCCTCTTCCCCAGTGAGCAGCCGTCCTAGGCTGCAGGAGACGTCCTGCTGTGTCCCTCAGCAGGTGCTGAGCCATGCACCACCGCGAGCACCACCGCAACAGACACCGCCGCAAGCACAGCACCCGCCCCGCGGCGTCCTCGGACACAGATACCACCGCTGACATGGCTACCATCCGCAGTGGTCAGTCATCTGAGGCTGGAGGAGAGCTCCTGGACACTGGGCAGCTTCCATGACGCTACTTCCATGGCGTATCATGCTACCTGAACCTCGCAAATCTCATGGCACGAACACCCAGGTGAGGGAATTGTACCGGCCACACTGCACGTGGAGCACTCTGGGCACAAAGCCCCCTCCAGGACCAGTGGAGTATCACATCCACTGCCTCAGTCCTTGGCAGGACGAAGCACTCTGGGCACAAAGCCCCCTCCAGGACCAGTGGAGTATCACATCCACTACCTCACTCCTTGGCAGGATGAAGCACTCTGGGCCCAAAGCCCCCTCCAGAACCAGTGGAGAATGGTATCCACTTGAGAGGCTGTGGCTTTGCACTCCCCAGGATAAAGCTGTGGGCAAACCACCCACTGGAGAGACTTGAGAGACTGTGGCTTTGCACTCCCCAGGATAAGGCAATGGGCAAGCCACCCACTTGAGAGACCTGAGAGACTGTGGCTTTGCACTCCCCAGGATGAAGCAGTGGGCAAACTACCCACTTGAGAGACTTGAGAGACTGTGGCTTTGCACTCCTCAGGATAAAGCAGTGGTCAAACCACCCAATGGAGAGACTTGAGAGACTGTGGCATTTCACTCCCCAGGATAAAGCAGTGGAAACCCACCCACTGGAGAGACTTGAGAGACTGTGGCTTTGAACTCCCCAGGATAAAGCAGTGGGCAAACCACCCACTTGAGAGACTTGAAAGACTGTGGCTTTGCACTTCCCAGGATAAAGCAGTGGGCAAACCACCCACTTGAGAGACTTTAGAGACTGTGGCTTTGCACACCCCAGGATAAAGCAGTAGGCAAACCACCCACTTGAGAGACTTGAGAGACTGTGGCTTTGCACTACCCAGGATAAAGCAGTGGGCAACCCACCCACTTGAGAGACTTGAGAGACTGTGGCTTTGCACTACCCAGGATAAAGCAGTGGGCAACCCACCCACTTGAGAGACTTGAGAGACTGTCGCTTTGCACTCCCCAGGATAAAGCAGTGGGCAAACTACCCACTTGAGAGACTGTGGCTTTGCACTCCCAGGAGCCAACTATCCCGCTACCTGGAAGACAGCAAAGCGCTCAATACCTCCCAATCCGGATTTCGCAAGAACCACAGTACAGAGACCGCACTCATTGCCACCACAGATGACATCAGGACCATGCTCGACAAAGGCGAAACCGCAACGCTCATCCTCCTGGACATTTCCGTAGCTTTCGACACCGTCTGTCACCACACCCTTCGAACATGCCTTCACAACACCGGGATCTGCGGCAAGGCCCCCGACTGGATCTCCTCCTTCTTCTCCGGCAGAACCCAGAGAGTCTGCCTTCCGCCCTACCTGTATGAATCCTCCAAAACCATCTGTGGCGTCCCACAGGGATCCACTCTCAACCCAACAGTTTTCAACGTTTACATGGCTCCCCTCGCCAACATCGCATGATCCCACCACTTCAACATAGTATCCTACGCAGATGACACCCAGCTGATCATCTCCCTCACAAAAGACCCCACAACGGCAAGAAACAACCTCCACAAGGGACATCACGCCATCTCCAACTGGATGGAATCAAGTTGCATCAAGCTAAACACAGACAAAATAGAGGTCCTCATCCTCGGCAGCAACACCTCCGCCTAGTGGCCTACATCCCTCGGAACTGCCCCCACCCCTACCACCCAAGTACGGAACCTGGGCATCATCCTTGACTCAGCACGCAATATGACTCAGCAGGTCAATGCAGTCTCCTCTTCCTGTTACAACACCCTCTGCATGCTCCGCAAGATCTTCAAATGGATTCCTATCGAAACCAGAAAAACAGTCACCCACTCCCTAGTCAGCAGCCGACTGGACTTCGGCAACCCTCTCTATGCAGGAAGCATGGCCAAACCACAAAAAAAAATGTAACGCATCCAAAACGCCTCCGCCCGACTCATCCTTGACGTCCCACACCGCAACCACATCTCTACCACCTCAGAGAACTACACTGGCTACCCGTATCGAAGAGGATTACCCCCAAACTACTCACCCACTCACACAAAGCCCTCCACAACACATGTCCGGCCCACCTCAATTACAGACTCACCTTCCACACCCCCGTCCGCCAGCTCCGCTCCCCCCCAGCGCATGAGACCCTGACAGGTGAGTAGCGCGCTTCATAAATTGACTGATTGATTGAGGATACATCAATGGGCATGAAGCCCCTCGTGCAGCAGTGGCGTTGTGCGTTCATCATGCTGAGGAGATCCTCCTCCCCCTCCCCCTGAGGTGCCTGTTTATTTTCGATCTGATGCCCCAGCAGCGTTCTCTCCGTTTCCAGTCAGGTATCATGTGCGGGCCTCGCCCATGCATTTTGGGCCCAGTGGTCCATCGACAATGATTAGTACACTATCCGGACTTGTGTAGTTGGTGTACATATTTGTACATACTGAATTTTGAATATTGACTAATGGATTTTTCTTGATTACAATTGTTACAATAATTTCCTTTTGTCCTTGCGTTCTTCCAGGGGGTGTATATGTAATGTTGCATGTATGTGTGTGTATGTTGTTATGTGTGAGGGTGAGGGTGGGGGTGTTGCGTGTGTGTGTCACTCTCTTTCCCCCCTCCCCTGTGTTGTAGGTGCAGTACTCACTGTGGTCACCGCCGCCGTTCGTACTACTGGTAGAAGAGGAGGTAAACCAACATGGGTAACACATGAAGTTCGGGCTATATGGCGTCCTGGTTCCTCGTTGGGTGTCGAGAGGTGAGTGTTTTCCCTTCTGTGTACTGTTTCCGATGTGCTTTGGATCACGTTGGTTCTGTCCCGGAAAAGGTGGTAGATAGGCCTCTTGTAATACAGTGGACGGTACTTTGTCTCCCGCCTATCTGTTGGCGGTGTCCGCTGCACTGTTTGTTTCTACCGCCGTGGCGGTTGGAGTGTTAAAGTGGCTGTTAAGTTGGCAGTTTATGCCACGGTCGTAATCCCATTTTGATTGCCGCCAGCCTGTTGGCGGTATTACCGCCGCTTTAACACCGACCGCTAGGGTTGTAATGAGGGCCTATGTCTGCACAAACAAACCTCAAGATGACACACATCACATGAATATATTTGGGGGACAATTCTAACACCATACATGCCCACATTGAACAACACTTCGGGACTTCACGGAGTTGCGGACTTGAGCGAGGCTGTGGTGGTGTCAGACCTGCGGGGTTGTCGCACTACAGCAATGACCACAGCTTCAGTTGCAGGCAGCGTCACGGGATATGGCAGCAGAGTCAGTTCGAGTTGTCTGAAGTCGGTGCACTTGGTTCTTCTTGGTTTTTCACCATCTTCTCCTTTCAAGAGCCCAGGGACTGGATGAGGCACCACTTGGCAGGGTAGGAGTCTTAGCAGAGATTCCAGGTGCTGGTAGAGGAACCCAGCAAAGCACAGTCGCAGGCAAAGGGGCAGCACTCCTTCTCCAGCTCATCAGCTCCTTCCTTGGCAGAGGTTCCTTTTGAATCTTGAAGTAATCTAAAGCCTTGTGTTTTGGGTACAATACTTACACTCTAGCCCAGATGGCCCATCAAGATATGCAGGCTACACCCCCAGCTTCCTTTGTGACACTGTCTAGTGAACAACCTACCTTTCAGTCTGACCCAGACAAGGAATCCACAAACAGTCACAAAATGGGTAGGCAAGAAAATGCCCACTTTCTAAAAGTGGAATTTTCAAACTAACAATCTAACACCACCCTGATTAAAAGATGTATTTTTAAATTGTGAGTTTAGAGACCCCAACCTCCACATTTCTTTCTGCTCTCAAAGGGAAACTGCACTATAAGAATATTTAAAGGCAGCCCCCATTTCTTCCTGCTCTCAAAGGGAAACTGCAGTATAAGGATACTTAAAGGCAGCCCCCATTTCTTTCTGCTCTCAAAGGGAAACTTCACTTTAACAATATTTAAAGGTGGCCCCCATGTTAACCTATGAAAGAGATAGGCCTTGCCACAGTGAAAACCGAATTTGGCAGTATTTCACAGTTAGGACATTTATAACACACAAGTACATGGCCCACATTTAACATACACTGCACCCTGCCCATGGAGATACCCAGGACCAAGTTTAGGATTACCTCACATGTACAAAAAGGGAAGGTTTGGGCCTGGCAAGTGGGTACACTTGCCAGGTCGAATTGGCAGTTTAGATAAGCACACACAGACACTGCAGTGGCAGGTCTGAGCCATGTTTACATCTTGTGGGACATGATCTTGCAATCTGATAGAGATCAGAAAAACTACGAGATACATCACCTATGTGGCTTCTGGAAGGTAAACTCCTCAGCCATGAATGCATCAAAACACTCATAATCTGTGAGAATAATCCTCAGCATACAGTTCATACCAGCTACTGCCAGGGTACAAACTCTAACATCACACATGGGTAACAATGAAGGGATTGGCATGGGGGGCACAGAAAGAGTCTGGCCTGTTCATGTGTGGACATGTGCAAATACAGATGCAGATTCATATCACCTTAGGGGGTAGGGATCTGTGTGTCCCATCATCAAAACAAAACACACTTTTTGACATATATGTCCATAATACATAGATTACCTTCAGAATAGCATAGGCATTTATTGGAAAAAAAAAAAATTTTGATAGTCCAGTAGGTGCGGTGGGGGGCAGTCTGGTCTCACACATTGAACTCTCCCCTAATAGGTTTCAGGTGCTTGAATCTCATAATCTACAACAGAGAAACGAGAGTGGTAGGGTCTCAAATCAAGAGGCAAGTCTTATACTCTCTGTTGAAGGTCCCATGATGTGGCAAGATGGGATGTCGATAGAGAGGCAAGGGGAGGAGGTGGCTCAACACCACGACAAGGTAGCTCCCACCCACTCCTCAAGAGATGAACCAATGTATGCATTTAGAGATATTCAAGAGGTAGATGGTCTGATTAAGTCATTGGATAAGGACTACCAGCCTTTGGGATAGGAGCGTGTGTATGCATTTATTTGTTTGTTTTTCTTTTTTGATTATCTCCAGGTCGGTGGAGCCTTCCTAAAGCAAGGAGCCATGTGAGGAGAAAGGGTGGGTTCTCTCAGGGAGAGGGTGGTGGGGTTAGGGGGAGATGGGGGCTCGGGGGAAGATGGAGAAGAGCACAGGGTGGGGAGCATGTGGGAAAAACAAAAACAAATGTTATGTCCTGATTCAGTTAGGAAATGGCTACTATATTCTAGGGCAAGGGTGAGAGCGTGCGTGAGGAGAGGAAGGATAAAGAATTAAGGCTTCTTTCTTGGAACGTAAATGGTTTGAGAGTAAGGGCCAGACAACAGAGGTTACTGCAATACTGCAGGGACTCCCAAGCTACAGTGATAATTTTACAAGAGACGCATCTGTCCCGGGATGAGTGCGGTAAGTTGTTTAAACCACTTGGTTGGATTCAGCATATTCTATGCTCCTCCCAGGCGGGGGGAAGCAAGAGGGTGGCTCTATTCATTAAGAATCATCCCGAGATTTCTTTCCAGGGAGGAATAGCGGACAGAGCCGGGAGATGGGTAATTGCGAAGTTGCTGGCTTTTAATCAGCCCCTCACATTAGTGGGATATTATGGGCCAAATAGAGATGATATCCGGCCTTTGCGAGGAATATATTACCACCTGCTCCAATATACAGATCCAATAATATGGGCAGGAGATTTAATATTGGATTGGACTATGACATTGATCGGTCTAAGTCGAGCAGGGCGACAATGAATGTGAAAATGAGATCTCTGGTAATTAATATGATGTCCCATTTTGGTTTGCATGATATCTGGAGAGAGAGGATGGGAGCCAGGCGGGGTTATACTTTTAATAACAAGAAGTATAAACATCAATCCAGGATTGACTATTTATTAGTGGACATGAGAGTTAGGGAGTGCGATGAAGAGGTTCTGCATGTGGGAGTGCATTTGTCTGACCACTCAGCATTGAGGGTGTGCTTCAAGTTTGGCTGGAGTGTCAGGCAGTTTAGGTGGACGTTAGATAGGACTCTCCTCTTAGATGAAGTTATTGTGGGAGAGTTGAAAAAGGACACAGAAGTGTATTTTAGGCTAAATGAAGGCTCAGCAGCACCAGAGGTGGTTTGGGATGCCTATAAGGTGTTTGTGCGAGGCAGATAAAGGAGAGTATACAGAAAAAAGATTACAGGCTTGGAAGAGATTATACAGATAGCAGAGGAACGACTATTAGGCAAAGATGGTCAAGTGGAAGAAAAGGAAAAATTAGTCAAGGTACTCCAAGAATACTGCAATAAACTCATATCATATAAGAGAGGTGTGAGGTCAACAAGAGGATCTTCTTTGAATATGGGGAAAATTGCTGAAAAATACTAGAGTGGCAAACAAAAGCTAAGCAGACGAGGAATAGTGTAGTGGAGATTCAGGTGGGAAATGGAGGACCTTCCAGTACAGGGAATAAGGAAATAGAGGAGGCGTTCTGGGAGTACTTTCGGGATCTTCATGGGAAAAAGTTAAAGGGGCCTCCAGGATGGGTCCAAGCCTAATTGCAGGGTGTAGATCTCTTGTCCCTGGGTAATGAAGATGAGGATAGAGGGAATTTGAATGAAGGAATTAGGCGGGATGAAGTGGAAGGAGTGATTACTGCTGGGAAATCTGGGCAGGCGGCAAGCCCAGATGGATTACCTCTAGAAGTGTATAACGTTTTAGTAGACAGTATAATTGATTCTCTGGTAGAATTGTGTGATGGCATTTTTAAGGAGTGGGCACGGTTTCCTCCTTCTAGGAGAGAGGCAACTATTACTTTAATCGCTAAGCCAGGGAAAGACCCACAAGGTGTGAATCATAGAGACCCATCTCCCTATGAATAGTGACTATAAAACTTTTGCAAAAGTCCTGGCAAATAGATTGGGTAAGATTGTTGGTAAATTGATTCATGCAGATCAAAAGGGGCTTATGAAGGGTAACTACATGCAAGAGCTAACACATGGTTTGATGTGCACTATAGACTTAGCAAGTGCATGTAGGCTTCCTCTGGCGGTTGTGATGATTGACGCCGCCAAGGCATTTGGCATGGTTAACTGGCCCTTCTTGGTTACGCTCTGTGAACACTTTAATTTGGGAACAGATTCATAAGGATATTACGGATAATATATCATGACCCAGTGGCAAGGGTTTTAGTTAACCGCTCCCTAACCAGTCCTGTTAGGATTGGCAGAGGAACAAGACAGGGATGTCCGCTATCCCCCTTGTTATTTAATTTATATATTGAGCCCCTGGCTAATTTCATTAGGCATAACTCTTCGATACTCCCCTTCCAGTATGGGAGCTGGTATAAGAAAGTAGCTTTATATGCAGATGACTTGTTCGTTTTTACAAGCAATTAAGTCAATCCCTACCTGTATTAGAAGAATTGGTTATAGAATTTGTGGACATAGCGGGTTATATGGTCAACAAAGATAAAACAGAGGCCATGGTCTGGAACATGCCCGAGCTCACCGCTCTGGGGAACATCAGGATAAATAGAGAGGTGAAGTATTTGGGCATTTTGATTACAGAAGACTTGGGGGTGATTGTGGAAAGAAACTTTGTGAGGGTTACGAGTGAAGCATGTAAGCAAATGAAGAAGTGGATCAATCTGTGTCTTACAATTTTAGGTAGGATCAACCTGGTTAAGATGATGCTCCTGCCAAGGGTGCTGTTTATTTTTAATGCACTACCATTGAGATTTAATAAGGAATGGATACAGAAATTTCAAGGTAAAATTGGTAGTTTTTTTTGGGGCAACAAAAGTGCTCGTATAGCATGGAGAAAGTTGAGGCGGAGGAAGGAGAAAGGGGGTTTAGCACTGCCAGATGTACAGTTGGATGCATGGGCACATTTTTTTAAGAATATGAGGAAGGCTTGCAGCGGTGCTGCCTCCTCTGATCTTGGGTGACTTTTCATGGTAATGATGAAGGTGGCAAAAGTTCCAGAGGAGGGCTTTTTGTACAAATTTGGGGACCCTAAATTCTTCAAGAAAGTGAGGCTTAGAGTATTAGCCGACTCAGCACAGATTTGGTATGAAATAAGGAGAGGTACTAACCTGCCATATTATAGTAAATGGGCACCCATTTGGAATTCTCCTGGATCACCTGAATGGACAAAGGATATCCTGGCTGTTCCGTTGTGGGAGTCTGGGCTTTCACAATGGGGCCAATTGTGTACGGAAGAAGGTTTGACTCCTCATAGTGAACTTTTAAGGGGTACAGCAGGGAATTTATCTACATTGAAATACTGGCAAATGAGGAGATGGGTGATGCAAGTCAAGGGAGAAGTGGGCAGCACAAACCCAATGGAGGAGTTATTACAGGAGGAGGAAGTTGGTACAAAAGAACTTTCAAGATGGTATTGGACCCTCCTGGAAATGCTGGATTGCAACTTTGTGCTGCCAGAAGATACTTGGAAAGATCATCTCCCAGGAGTGCAGATTTCAGAATTATGGCAAGTATCTCTAGCTTTGTTGTATTCTTCAGTCAAGCCAGCTTGTTTAAGAAGGAACCATTTATTTACAATCTACAGGGTTTTTTGGACCCCGGAGAAGCTATCAAGATTGGAATTGGGCAATAAGATATGCTGTCACAAGTATGGGGCCGAGTCGGTAGAGGACCTGCATATGTGTGACAACTGTCCCTGTCTCCAAAGCTTTTGGTTTGAGGTGGGTGAAAGTATTGACCAGATTTTACTCATGAACTGCAAGGTAAGCCCTTCCTTGATAATTTTTGGTTGTTCTCAAGGAGATAACAGGATAAAAAAAGACTGTGTTAAGCTACTGTTTTATATGAATTTGTTGGCCAGAAGGGAGATATGTAGGAAGTGGATTAACCTGTTGCCGGCAACTTTGGAAGACTGGAAAGGCTTGTTATTCTATAATTTAGTATGTGACACTAAAGAAGGCGGTACTAGTAAAGGTTTGGGATTTTGGGAGCCATTAGTTAACTGGTTTGCGAAGTAGTAACTTGTAGCTGGTCCTATGATTATACTCTTGGAGGTCCAAGAAGTGGTTTATCTACTATTTCAGAGGGTTACCCAGCCCGAAGACGGACTTTGCCCAGGGCAAGACACTTTCGAGATAAACTAGATAAGGCGTTTGGAGGCTGTGGTGACAAGGGGATTAAGGGAATGAGGACAAAAAAAAATGAGCCTGCACAGGACTCATGTGACCTGTATGAAGGTGACAACATGGCTGTGGGATCAATGGACCTGTCAAATCTGTGAAACACACACTGACAAAGATGCCAAGTACACATTAGTCACAGATCATAAACTCTCCCTTAATACCATTTACATTCTTATCAGAGGATAGAGGCTCAATATGCTGCTTATTAGTACTGAGGCAAGATTTGGATACATAACATGATGTGCTGGGATAAAAGGAGTGGGCACAGGGCCACAGTTGCATAGCAAACGCCATTTGACACCAGCTCAGTCTTGGACAGAGTTGGATACATTTAACAGGCCCCAATCTCTGCAGTCTGAACAGACAGACCTACATGAAACTCCATTCCCAACACTTCCATGGATGACAATACAACATGTAGCCAACAGGCAATTGCCATGTGGTGTTTTTGTGGCCAACCTGAGAGACAGAGTAAGGCAGGATATGCATTCCAAATAACAGTATAGCAAGGGCAGATGTGGGTTGAAATGTCTGTGGCACCATACACATAGCTCACATTCCACACAACTGATACACACAGCATGCATGCACAGCTCATGCTGCCATTCAAATACATGTGCTCCCAAACTGATAACATCCATGAGGTAAGAGATGCCTGGGGATGGCTGTTATGTCACATCACCTAGTTATGTGCATCCAACACAAGGTGGATCAGGGAGCACTCAATACACACACACCACAGAGTAACAGAACTCAACACCTGGCACTGACCACAAATACATTCACATTGACTCTCCCTTTGATGCACACTGACTGCACCTACAGGGCTTTGAGTTCACATTCTGCCACACATAGTCACTGTGAGCAGGGACTACATGTCGAAGTACAGATAAATCTGTGCACATAAGGTACATACCTGTTCTTCTGGTGCACCAGCTGATGCAACTCCTCTGGTGAGAAGGCTGGGGCCCTATCACCTGCGGGACATGGTATGATTGCTCCCAGAGGCAGAACACAGCAGCTTAGGTAGTGGAGGTGTTGCTGGCAGCAGTGTCAGGAGTCAAGTGAGGGATTTTTTCAGAACATGGTGGTCACATCTGCACATACTCAGCTGTCACACTGGTGGCCTATGACCACCACTAGCATCAACGTTAACCTATATGTGAGAAAACAGGGCTGATTGCAGAAGCTCCCTAACTTTTTGCCACCATTTTCCACTTTTTGCTGGTGTTTTCCTGACTCTGATGGTGCCCTGGGTACTGCTCACCAGTCCCAGGGCCTGTGCTCTCTGTGTAAAATCAATATGCAAATTAGACTAATTATAATTGGCTAAGTCAACCTACCTATAAGTCCCTAGTATATGGTAGGGCATGTAGGTTTAGGGACCACAGCATAGGTAATGCACCCATAGGTGCACTGCTGAGGTGCCCAGTATCATTTTAAAGGCAGGCCTGCCTTGCTGGCTGCTTTTAAATTAAAGTTATATGCAAATTCAACTTTGGAATTAAAAGTAGTTTCAAAGCCTTAAACAACCTTATTTTTACATATAAGTCACCCCTAAGGTGTGCCCTATGTGCCCCTAGGGCTGGGTGCGCCATGTAACTATAAGTAGGGACCTTATAACAATAGTTTTATAAGCCCTGGTGAGGTAAAAACAGCCCAATTCGTTTTTCCCTCATTGTAGTGAATGGCCTTCATAGGCAAGAATGGGGAGACTTTATTTTAATTTTAAAAGTCCCCTTAAGTAATGGATACCAAGAGTTTGGCATCAAATTAATTGTTATAATAAATCCTACAACTTCCAGTTGTTGGATTTAATATAACTTGTTCAGGTAAAGAGTTGTAAACTTTACCTGAAAAGTTGCCAATGTCAGCCCTGCATTGTTTTTGCTGCTGTGCCCTGATTGGCCAGCCTCTGGCAGCCTGGCCAGGCTCCCTTGATGAGGTGTGAAGTGGCCTGGCTTCACACAAAGAGATGTGCCTGTGGGAGGGAATCTCCCCTCAGCACATGGTGAGGCAGGAAGGGGGAAGGCTGCCAAACTGGTCTTCAAAGTCAGAGAAGGACATTTGGAGCAACCCAGCAACATCCCCACATCCTGCAACCCCAGACAACTAGGTGCCCCCTTGATTAGATTAGGAGAGGACAGGAGAAGGGTGTGTTTATGATTTTTAGCCACACCTGTGGGTGGGGTCAGCCAGATGTATCCTCCAAAAATCAGATTCAGCCATGATGGATATTTGAAGAATGTTGCCTCCTGGGATTGATTTTTGCCACACTTCCCAGGAAGTGGTCATCACAGGGGGAAGGACCCTGCACCTGATTGGAGAATCAGGACCCCCCTGTTTTTCACCCAGGAGCAAGGATAAAACTGGCAGACCTGCACCCACACCTCAGATCCCCATCAGATTCCAACAAAGAAGAACCAAAAGGAGAAGAAGGACTGCCCTGCTGGACCCCTGGCCTGCACCTGGAACCTGCACTCAGAAGGACTGCACCAGCTGCACATTTGGGCCTCACCACAAGAAGGACTTTGCCTGGCTTCAACTGGTTCAAGGAGGGACTCCCTGTTTGCTACAGGTGAAAAAGTGCTAACCAGAGTCCCCTGCACCAACTCCTGAAGAAATCAACTAGCTGACCACTACCCTGTGGCCAAAAAGGAGTTTGTGCCAGGTGCATTCTGGGAGTTGTTGACCACACCCCCAAGGATCATCTCAGAACTTCTGGACCCTTGGGGTGAGCTATGGACCCCAAAGGAACCTTAAAAGAACATCTGGGAGAAGCCCCAGAAGTTTGGAGAAGGTTGGAAAACTTTTGAAAAAAAGTTTCATAGAGGGACCGACCCGCCGCGGCAACTCTAGCTTGCCTCAACCGCGACCCGGCCTGATTTGCAGTTTCGTCCCGGTGAAGAAAATCTCCAAAAAAGATACTAAGTCTGAAGGTAAAATGTTGAGCGGGACCTCCCAGCCAGCATATCCGAGGAGGGCTCCAGGGACGTCGGATCAAGATCCAGGTTTACCCTGGTCGAAGGATTTTCACCTTGAAAAACGACTAAGTCCGAAGGTAATAATCTCCACCGAGGATTACCGCGACCCGTATCAGGAGAATAGTTCCAGGAGGTCAGATTGGACTGGCAGGTTCGTCCCACTGAAGAAAATCTTTAGAAAGGAGACTAAGGTGGTCATTACAACCCTGGCGGACGGTGTTAAAGCTGGGGTAATACCGCAAACAGGCCGGCGAAAAAAAAAGGGAATTATGACCGTGGCGGAAACACTCAACATAGACAGCCACTTTAACATTCCTACCGCCACGGCGATACAGACAAGCAGCGCGGCGGTCACAGCCAACAGACAGGCGGAAGACAATGTACCGACCACAGTATCACAACCCGCCAATCCGCCACCTTTTCCGGGGCGGATTCACCGTGGATAAAAACACGGCGGAAACAGCTTTTGCAATGGGAAAATGCTCACCTTAACACACTCCATGAGGAAGGAGGCCACCATGGAGCCCGAACTACAAATACTCCCTGCGCTTGTCTTTCTGCTCCTCTACGATCACCATCTACGTAGGCGCCGAAGACAACGGTGAATACTGCACCTATGACATTGGGGAGGCAAAAGTCAGGGACACACACACGCAACACCCCCACCCCGACCCTCACCCACTACAACACACACACCAGTGCATGTCCAAACAGCACAGGAACAACCCCCCCCCCCCCTGGAAGAATGCAAAGACAAAAGGAAATCAGGTCAAACATTGTAATGTATCAAAATACATTAAGCTATATATACAGATATATTTACACATTCCAGAATTGATACATGACGATTAGAAGTGCAGGTATGCACATATCAATGTCCGTGCACCACTGGGCCCAAAATGCATGGGCGAGGCCCACACTAGATACCTGTCCACAAACGGAGAGAACACTGCAGGGGCAACAGATAGAAATACAACAGGCACCTCAGGGGGAAGGGAAGGGGGGGGCACCTCAGCCGGATGACAGCACCACGCCAGATCCACAACGGGGCTCCATGCCCATTGATGTATCCTGGGGAGTGCAAAGCCACAGTCTCTCAAGTCTCTACAGTGGGTGGGTTGCCCACTGTAACATCCTGGGGGAGTGCAAAGCCACAGTCTCTCAAGTGGATAACAGTCTCCACTGGTTCTGGATGGGGACTGGTGCCCAGACTGCATCAGGCTCCCCGTGACGGTTCCCGTTACGTCACTGTCCCAGGTGCACATGGGCTAACGATGCTTGATTTGGCGGTCTTTTCCCTGCCCAGCGGTGCTTTGCCATGTCGGTCTTTGCCCTGTTCAGTGGTGCTTGACTTTGCAGTTTCTGACCTGTTCAGCGGTGCTTTGCCCTGTTCAGCGGTCTTCACCATGGCGGTCTTTTCCCTGTTCAGCAGTGCTTTGCCATGGCGTTCTGTGGCCTGTTCAGCGGTGCTTGACTTTGCAGTTTCTGACCTGTTCAGCGGTGCTTTGCCCTGTTCAGCGGTCTTCACCATGGCGGTCTTTTCCCTGTTCAGCGGTGCTTTGCCATGGCGTCTGTGCCCTGTTCAGCGGTGCTTGACTTTGCAGTTTCTGACCTGTTCAGCGGTGCTTTGCCCTGTTCAGCGGTCTTCACCATGGCGGTCTTTTCCCTGTTCAGTGGTCTTCACCATGGCGGTCTTTTCCCTGTTCAGCGGTGCTTTGCCATGGCGTCTGTGCCCTGTTCAGCGGTGCTTGACTTTCCAGTTTCTGACCTGTTCAGCGGTGCTTTGCCCTGTTCAGCGGTCTTCACCATGGCGGTCTTTTCCCTGTTCAGTGGTGCTTTGCCATGGCGGTCTGTGCCCTGTTCAGCGGTGCTTGACTTTGCTGTCTGACCTGTGCATAGGTGTGTGGCATGACGGTCCCTCATTGCCCAGCGGGGCTGTGGCTGCTGGGGCCCTCCAGGGCACTGATGCTGGCGGTGCTCTCTGGACCAGTGACTACAGTGCTGCCCTCCAGGGCACTGACTCTGGCGGTGGTCTCCGGACCAGTGACGATTGTGCTGCCCTCCTGGGCAATGACTCTGGCGGTGGTCTCCGGACCAGTGACGATTGTGCTGCCCTCCTGGGCAATGACTCCGGCGGTGGTCTCCGGACCAGTGACGTTTGTGCTGCCCTCCTGGGCAATGACTCCGGCGGTGGTCTCCTGACCAGTGACGATAGTGCTAGCGGTGGCGTCCCGTCCGCCGGGGAGGATGGCGCCCTTCAGCACCTTTGGAGGAGTCACAGCTGACTCGGCACTCCCCCTGGGACCCTTGTGAGCAGTTTTGCCGCCAGGAGTCTTCACCCTGTCCCGTCGGCCACTTTCCAACTTAAGGTGCTTTACAGGGGGTGGACTGGCAGTGCTTTGGCTCCGTGTCACACTGGCTGCCCTGGTGGCTGGTGCACTCCACACACCTTTAACACGCACCACTGGTACTGGACTTTTTTGGGCTGAGGTGCTAGTACGGGACCTATGAATTGGAGGGGTGAGGGTGGTGGCAAAGAGGTCAACGTTGCTGAGAAAGAGTTGCTGACGAAGACTGGGATGGGTAGCTGGAGGGGATCTGGGAGTGGAGGAAGAGGAGGTGGTTGTAGGAGGTGTAACTTTAGATGATTTGGGTGCAGGTGCAGGTACTGGAGGCTGTCGTGAGGTGGATGGATGTTGGGTGTGTGGGTGCCCGCGTTTGTGTACTTTGGGAGGGGGCGTCACAGACACACTGGGAGTGGACACAGGGGACGTGTAAATGGTAGTGGGGATGGTGAGTGCAGGTGAGCGGGGTGTGGTGCTGGGTGTTCTGGTGCGAGTCCTAGTGCCTGTAGATGTAGTGCATGCAGGTGAGAGTGTAGACTAGACTGGGAGGGAGGAGGGAGACGACGAGGAGGGGGACACAGTGGAGGCAGTGGATGTTGTTGTGTCTGTATGTGGGTGATGCTTCTTTGAGTGCCTGTGGGTTGTGTGGTGCTTATGTTTGCCTGAGCTACTTTTGTGTGTTGAGGTGTATGCATGCTTGTCTGATGGTGTGCTTGGGATAGGCTGGGATACAGGGGACTGGGTCTGGGTGGAGGAAGTTGGAGGGGGGAGGCTAGACACAGGGACAATGGCTGCCATCAGTGCTGAGGCCAGAGATTGCAGGGTTCGATGAAGGGCAGCCTGACCAGAATGAATGCCCTCCAGGAATGCATTACTGTGTTGCAACTCCCTTTCTACACCCTGGATGGCATTCACAATGGTAGACTGCCCAACAGTGAGTGACCTGAGGAGGTCAATGGCCTCCTCACTGAGGGCAGCAGGGGTGACTGGGGCAGGGGCTGAGGTGCCTGGGGCGAAGGTGATGCCCACCCTCCTGGATGAGCGGGCACGGGGCGAAGGCTGGGGGGCTGCTGGGAGGGCGGTGCTGGTAGGGGAGGTGGCGGCTGTACCTGTAGAAGTGGGGGGCACAGAGGGTGCCGCCACCACAAGGGAACTCCCATTGGCGTACGAGTCCGTGTCGCTGTTTGGCGATCCGGTGACCGACGTGAAGCTCCCCTCGCCCTCCGTCCCACTGGTGTGGCCTGTGGTGTGGCCCTCCATGGCCATGTGGGATGCAGCTCCCTCGTGATCCGGTGCCACTGTACCTCCGCCTGATGATGCTGATGCACACAAGAACAGGGAGAGCACAAAAAGGGGGGGGGGCCGACAGAACAAAGACAGGTTGAGTGCATGGCTTACCGCTACAGCTGGCGGACAATACAGACACAGCAGCCCCCTGCACTATGACGTGCTCTTGGCCTCTACAGATGCAATTTCTGGGATCTGGCCTACATGGCTATGGTGGTCATCTGCACACATAGACGACACAGGGGCATGTCTACCTGTACTTGGCACTCTACAGAGGTGGGGTGGAGTGGCACATGGCCTGCATTATGGAGGGGCCTAGCCTACGGAACTCGCCCTGGCCTAGGGAAACCCACAGCCCTCCTCCCCCACCCAGACCCCTCCACTGCGCGCAAAGTCCGCAGAATGAGAGTGTACTCACCCCCTTGTGTCTGCTGTGATGCTCTCAAGTGCCCATCCAACTCAGGGTAGGCCACCGCAAGGATCCGGAACATCAGGGGGGTCATGGTGCGACGGGCACCCCTCCCACGTTGGGAGGCCATCCCCAGCTGAGCCTCCGCCGTCTTCTTGCCCCAGCTGCGAATGTCCTCCCATCTTTTCCGGCAGTGGGTGCCCCGTCTCTGGTGGACCCCCAGGGTCCGGACGTCCTTGGCGATGGCACGCCAAATGTCCTTCTTCTGGTGGACGCTGACCTACATGACATGTACAGGGAAAGAAGAGAAGTCATTAACAACAGCACCATTGAAGTGGGTGGCCCACATCCCTATCTTTGCCATGTGGCACATGCATTCACACTCCTTCATGGTCGCAGAACTGTGCCCCCTTCCTACTGACATCCAGCCCTCTCCACCCAGCATAGCCCATACAACATGCTCCCTGTGTACTTACCTGCTGGTCTGGAGTACCATAGAGTAGCGTGTACTGGGGGAGGACCCCGTCCAAGAGCTTCTCCAGCTCCTGAGCAGTGAAGGCAGGGGCCCTTTCCCCAGACGCAGCAGCCATTGTCTCTTCCAGACCGAGGTCACAGCAGCACTTGCAGTGTAGGCCCTCTCCTGGCGAAGATCAGGTATCGAGTGATTGAACAGATAGAAAATGGCAGTCACGTCCGCAGCGGTGACGTCCGCGGCGGTGCGTATCATCACCGCCGGCGCACTTCATCATTGGCTCCTGGGACCCATAGGGTCCAATGTTAACCAATGCAGCATTGCGCCGCGGTATACGACCGCCTACTGCGACGGTGTGCAACGCCAGCGCAGATACCTCACATCCCATTGTCCCACTTTAGAGGTCAGGCAGACGCCATTTCAGGGGCCCACATGGCTTCATTTACTTCTGCGTCACACATACCTAGGCCTACACTCAACACACATACAGGAAGAGTTTTGTATTTGGTGTCGTGTTCTGTGTAGCTGTGGGTACATACCTGGGAATTTGTTGACTCTGTGGTCGCTGTTGTCCTTCCTAGGCACTGTCAGCTGGGACATGTGAGGAGATGGCGGAATCCTCCTGTGTACCGACCGCTGGTGGACCTGTTGACAATGGAGGAGCGACATTTAATCATCACCTACAGGTTTGACCATGCCACAATCCAGGAACTGTGTACCAAGTTGGAGCCAGACCTGATGTCACCAATCCGCCATCCCACAGGAATCCCCCCTGACGTGCAGGTCCTATCAGTGCTCCATTTCCTTGCAAGTGGGTCATTTCAAACAACAGTGGCCATGGCATCAGGGATGTCCCAGCCTATGTTTTCCAATGTGTTGTCCAGAGTGTTGTCTGCCCTGCTGAAACACGTAAGGAGCCACATCGTTTTCACACAGGTGGAGGATTTGGCTACAGTGAAAGGTGACTTCTATGCCCTTGGACATATCCCCAACATCATAGGTGCTATTGATGGGACCCATGTAGCTCTGGTCCCCCCCGCAGGAGTGAACAGGTGTACAGGAACCGGAAGAGTTATCATTCAATGAATGTACAGATGGTAGGTTTAGCAGACCAGTACATCTCGCAGGTAAATGCTATGTTCCCTGGCTCAGTGCATGACGCCTACATCCTGCGGAATAGCAGCATCCCGTATGTGATGGGTCAACTCCAGAGGCACCGTGTGTGGCTATTAGGGGACTCTGGTTACCCCAACCTGTCATGGCTATTGACCCCAGTGAGGAATTCCAGGACCAGGGCAGAGGAACGCTACAATGAGGCCCATGGGCGGACTAGGAGGGTGATCGAACCCACCTTCGGCCTCCTGAAGGCCAGGTTCAGGTGCCTCCCTATGACAGGTGGTTCCCTATTCTACTCACCAAAGAAGGTGTGCCAGATCATCATCGCCTGCTCAATGCTTCACAATCTTGCTTTGCGACGCCAGGAGTCTTTTCTGCAGGAGGATGGTCCAGATGGCAGTGTTGTGGCAGCTGTGGAGCCTGTGGACAGTGATGAGGAGGAAGCTGAGGAAGAAGACATAGACAACAGGGAGTCAGTCATACAGCAATATTTCCAGTGACACAGAGGTGAGAATATTTTTTTTTAGTATTACATTCACTTTCACACTTCTACCTCTATCCTGTCTGTCATTTAGTAGCAGTATTTGGTAACTGAGTTGTACCTTTCCATTACGGTTTCAGAGGTGTGGTTACCAACGTGTGTCATCTGCTTGCATCCTTCATGGACTTGTGATGTGTGACATAGGTATGTTGAAATTATAATTGAACACGCATTTTGACACTGTCATTGATAATACAAATTTACCAAATCACAGACTGACTCCAGATTGTTTTGTGCTTCAAGGGTGTTTATTTAAGTGCTGAAAAAATGGAGGGGGGTTGTAAAATGGTGATGGGTGATGGTGGAGGAATGTCCATGGCACAGTCCAGTCTATTCGTCACACAGGTGCTTTGCCCATATGGGCATAGGAAGTGGAGCTGGGGCAGTTCCAATGTGGACAGGGTAACAAAGTGGGACAGTGGGAGGATAATCAGGGTGGTCTCATTTCCTGGCGGGGGTCTTGCCATTGTGCTTTGTCCTGTTCCTGGATCTCAGGCACCGCTTGCGGGGTGGTTCTCCATCTGCAGGGGGTGGGGTGCTGGTGTGGTGGTCCTGTGGCAGGCGTCCTGTCCACTAGCGCCGGCGGAGGTGGTGGGCAGTTCATCGTCTATGCTAGTGTCAGGGGCCCCTTGGAGTGCCACGGTGTCCCTCATGGTCTTTTGTATGTCCTTCAGCACCCCTACGATGGTGCCCAGGGCAGAGCTGATGGTTCTGAGCTCCTCCCTGAAGCCCAAATACTGCTCCTCCGGCAGGCGCTGGGTCTCCTGAAACTTGGCCAGGACCGTCGCCATCATCTCCTGGGAGTGGTGGTATGCTCCCATGATGGAGAAGAGGGCCTCATGGAGAGTGGGTTCCCTTGGCCTGTCCGCCCCCTGTCGCACAGCAGCCCTCCCAGTTCCCCTGTGTTCCTGTGCCTCCGTCCCCACTACCACTGCCCCCAGGTCCCTGTTGTTGTTGGGGTGGTGGGTTATCCTGGGTTCCCTGTAGTGGTGGACACACTGCTGATTGACGTGTCCTGGGTACGGAGGTATGGGCCCACTGGGTGGGTGCTGTGCTGGTGTTACCAGAGGGTGGAAGGTCAGTGTTGGGCTTTGCCTGTGCAAGGGGAACCGACTGTCCCGAGGCCCACCATGGTCCGGGCTGATCATCTGGATCCAGTTGGCCAGAGCTGCTGTCATCACTGTGGGCCTCTTCTGTGGGTGGAGTGAAGATGTCTGGACCCTCTTCTGTGGTGACGTTCCGTAGTGGTCCTGCAGGGGTATAAGAGCAGGATTATTGCATGTGTGTGTGTCATGGTGTGCAATGGGTGGGTGTGCGTGTACCCCAGTGCAAGCATTCCAGTGTGGAGGTTTGTGTGATGATGGTTTAGGGGGTTGTTATGGGTATGTGCAGTGAGCATGCTTTAGTGAGGGGTGACCATGCTTAGTTGTGTCATGCAGGGCTTGGTGTTGGGATGTGTGGTTTGTGTTATTAGTACATTAGTGAGGAGTTGGAGTGATAGGGGAGGGGGTGAGGGTGGGGGGGTGTGATAGCATGCAGGTAGGGTGGGGGATATGATAGTTAAGATTTGATTTATCAGTGTCCATTCCTCCACCGACTCCTCCGAGGCCCTCTGGATGCATGATGGTCAAGACTTGCTCCTCCCATGTTGTTAGTTGTGGGGGAGGAGGTGGGGGTCTGCTGACAGTCCGCTGTACCGCGATATTGTGCCTGAAGACCACTGAACGCACTTTCCCCCGTAGGTCGTTCCACCTCTTCCTGATGTCCTCCCGATTTCTTGGATGCTGTCCCACAGCGTTGACCCTGTCCACGATTCTTCGCCATAGCTCCATCTTCCTGGCTATGGAGGTGTGCTGCACCTGTGAGCCAAATAGCTGTGGCTCTACCCGTAGGATTTCCTCCACCATGACCCTGAGCTCCTCCTCGGAAAACCTGGGGTGTCTTTGGCGGGACATGGGGTGATGTGGGTGATGTGTCGTGTGGTGTAAGTGTTGATGTGTGTGGTGATGTGTAGTGGTGTGTGGTGTTTTGTGCATGGAATGTTGTATGGGTGATGGTGTTGTGTGCCTCTGCGTGGTGGGGTTCTCAATTGCTGTGCTCTCTGTCTCTCGGCTTCCTCAAGATTTTTGGTTGTAGGGGTTTGTGGGTGATGTGGGTGTGTGTTTTATATTGTGTTGGGTGTGTGGGAGTGGTGTTTGTATGTGTATCAGGTGTGTGTATTTTGAATAGTCCAATGTGGCGGTGTTTTGAAGATGTGTGTGTATTTTGAGCGCGGCGGTGTTTACCGCCAATGGAATACCGCGGTTGAAAGACCGCAGCGTGGATTCATGGGTCGTGATAGCATGGGCGTGTTTCTGTTGCCGTGATGGTGGAGGAATTGTTTTCACCAGTTTATCACTGACCTTTGGTGTGGCGGACTTGTGGGGGTGTCTGAATTTCGGTGGATTCCGAGATGTGGGTCATAATAGCTGTGGTGGAATTCCGCGGCCGCAGCAGTGTATTGGTGGTCTTCTGCACGGCGGTAAGCGGCTTTTACCGCCAATGTTGTAATGACCCCCTAAGTCCAAAGGTAAACTTTTGACCAAGGCCTCCCGCGAGCTGTAGCCGAGCAGGGCTCCATCGCGGTCGGCCTTAAACTTTGACTTTGCCCCGGTGGAGGTGCAACCAGATGACCCTATTGGCGCTTTTTGTTTCTAGACGTTAAAAAAACAATAATTCTTTAAAAATTCATATCTCCGGTTCCCTTTATCCGATTCTATTTGTTTTTGTGTCATTTTGAAGATAAAAATATAATCTATTTTCATAAATTTGTTTTGAATTTTTAAACTGTTTCCTGTGTTTTATTTAATTACTGTTTTGTGATATTTGAATGCTTTACACTCTGTCTCCTAAGTTAAGCCTTGTCGCTCGTTGCCAAGATACCAAGGGTTGAGCTGGGTTTAATTTACTGAGACCTAACTGGACCTAAGTGGAGGTTGGTGGCCTACTGCTAAGTGTAGGTACTTACCTGCCCTTACCAATAACCCATTTCCCAACACTATGGTTGTGTTTGCCACGATTACAACCTCCTACCACCATTAAGGCTTCCGCCGTCGGTCACAGGAGGTCCTAATGTCCAATTGAGTGGGTCAGGCATCTGCCATTTTAGAGGCCTAAAATGAGTGCTATGGCTCCCACAAATGTGTCACAAACTCTGAAATAGTTGGGTTTTGCATCATTAACTGCTTGTCTTTTCCTGTCATGTAGCTTTTATTACTCAAACTCCATTGTTGTACGTTACTAGGCCTACATTGTGATTTGCAGTGTGGCACAGTCCCCACTCCCGACAAAGGTCATTTTAATGCCTGGGACATCAAGCCAGTTACATGATGTGTACACCGGTATGGCAAGGCACAGGTGTGATGTGTCTGCTGTGTGATTATCAGTTGTGATGTGCACTGTGTATCATGTTCATACCTCAATACATGCCTTGTCAAATTTTAACATTGACTTGCATCCTGTATGTTGCAGTAATAATCATGTCATGTCAGTTGGAGCCTGATCTGATGCCTGCCATTAGTCATCCAAATCGCATACCACCCACTACACATGGTATGGAAGTTTTGCACTTTCTGGCCATAGAAATACAGTAACCCTATCTGCTGGGATGGCCCAATCCATGTTCAGTCTGGTATACAAGGATGTACTCTCAGCAATGTTGAAACACTTGGACAGCTATATCTGCTTTTCTCAACGTGAGGATTTGCCCCATGTGAAGGGTGACATCTATGGTTTGGCACACATGTGATATGTGGTGGGAGCCATTAATGGCTCACATGTTTCCTTGGTCCTACCACATGGCAATGAGCAAGTATACAGAAACAGAAAGAGCTACCATTCCATTTATGTCCAAGTGTTTTTTTTAAGGATCTCTACAATTCACAAGTCTGTGCCCATTTTCCGGGTTCAGTCCATGATGCCTTCATTATGCGGAACAACGCAATCCCCCAACTGATATCACAGCTGTACCCAGAGAGGGCCGGGCTGGTTGGTAAGTCAAATCTGTCCTGTTTGTGTGTGTGCAGTATCTGCTGCAACAAATCCAAGGAGAGGGACTTATAGTTGCACATATGTTCCATTCCATTACAGGGGACTCTGCATACCCAAACCGCCTGTGGTTGTTGATGCCGGTGAGGAACCCAATTACGTCAGGGGAATTCGGCTTCAGTGAACTCCATGGAAGAATATGGCAAGTTGTGGAGCGGGCTTTTGGGCTCCTGAAAGCTCCGTTTAGTTGTCTGCACAAGACAGGTGGAGCACTCCTCTACTCACCCAAAAAGGTGGGTAAGATCATTGTGGCCTGCAGCGTACTTCACAACATTGCCCTGCAGAGGAATATCCCATACATCCCGGATGATAGAGAGCCAGAAATGCTACAGGTGAGAATCCTGAAATTCCAAGTGAGGATAACAGTGATGAAGAGGGAGGTAGAGACTTGCTGGCAGATGTTATCAATCACTACTTTATCTGAGTGTACGTAAGTATTGTTATGTTATTACTGTGATTGGATGAGGAACTATAATTGTCAGGATATGTAGAGTAGGGTGTTTTTCCTACAGATTGTGTATGGTATGCTTAACACTATACATCTAGGCTTTGCCTGCTAAGTCAGACTTGAACATTTCACTACCTTGATTATCTGCGAGGTTTGTGTCAGTAACATTGCAATGTAAGTATATCCACTGTTTGGTATGAGCTCATGGCCATAGGTATACATTCCTACGCTGAACTCCTTGTTTTGTTTATTATCCAGGTACCTTCACCATGCCATCCTCATATGGGCATTTCAGAGTTGTGACATTGGCTGGTATTTGATGCTGTTCTTACATATGAAGAGAACATGGAAAGAGACAGGTAATGTTGGTCACAGATTTAGGGTGTATGAGTTGTGTGCCAAGGCAACTTGGACAGTGTGTGGATGGAAATCTGATGTGCAGGATACACTGGTATGCTATGGTGCAGTGGTCCAGTTGTCATATGTGTGGGATCATATGTCCTTGATACATGTCCTAATCAAGTGCAATCCATGCATTCTCCCTTCACATTGTGTTGACAATGATTGTGTATGACCTGTTTATATCTGTAGATGTTGTTCCTGATTGCAGGCCAGAGTGCCAGTGCCACAACACTGATACAGGTTGTATCATACCCCCAGATGCTTTGTCATTTTAATGGGATGGACCCATGATCAGGAACTGTTTTAGTGTCCTCTGTCTGTGCCATGGCTTATGTTATGTTGGCAGACCATGTTTTGGTATGTGATAAGGCTCAAGCTAGTGATAACATCTACTAATCTGTTAGCTTGTTCTACGGGATAAGGTCTGACAAAGCCCTTTCTTCTGTGGTCTGGGGGATGGCACCTTTGCATATCTAGCCTGATTTAATATGGTTCAGACATTCTTAACTAAGATAGCCTAGACATTTTGACAGCCTATGTGCTGTACAGTGTAATAAAATGTTTGGTGTGACCAGACACTTGTACCATTGTGTTGCTATTAATCCTCAGCATGACACTACTTGTGACATATCCCTCCTTCCATTACATTCTTGTGTCTTCCTCATGTGCATCACAAGGGCTTAGATCTCAACATTTCAACATGTGTAACCGAAGCAAACAGGCAATGCTTTTCTGATTGGTGAGTACATTTACATAGGCGCCGGAAATAAAAAATAAAAAAAACTGATGCTACAGAAAATGAAAGTGAGGGGATCAGTAATGGTGGATGAAATCATATTAGTAGATGCCATGACATTTGAAGTCCAAAGCCCAGTGTCCTACTACCATGGAAGATGGGATGTGGTTGGAGAACAGCCAATAGAGTGAATAATTGGCACACAAAGGAGTGAAATCAGGAGGAGGTCACTTACTGTCTTGCCATCCGCACCTTCTTAAGTCTTGAGTGGGCATTCCTGCTTGTAAGGAGGGGGGGGTTCTGCAGATACAGGTAGGGGTGTCTGAGGCTTGTGCTTCCTCTGACAGGGCCTCATTTCCACTGGCTGCCACCAATATGGGGCCTCGTGTTGCTGGGCCAAAGGAAGGGGTGTGGTGTTGCTCTGTGTTAGAAATGGGGTATTTGGTTAGCAGTCAGGTTACTCCCTGTCGAAGCAAGGACCCTCACTCTATTCAGGATAAAGAAGAATCACCCTCAGTTAACCCCGCTCACCTCATTGGTAGTTTGGCATGAGCAGGCAGTCTTAACTTCAGAAGCAATGTATAAAGTATTTGTACCAACACACACAGTAACTCAGTGCAAACACTATAAAATGACACAACACAGATTTAGAAAAGTAGATAATATTTCTCTAAATAAAACAAGACAAAAACGGCAAACAAATCTGACATACACGAATCAAGTTATGAATTTAAAAAAAGAATAAGAGTCTTAGGGCCTGATTACAACTTTGGAGGAGGTGTTAATCCGTCCCAAATGAGACGGATATACCACCAGCCGTATTACGAGTTCCATAGGATATAATGGACTTGTAATATGGCTGGTGGTATATCCGTCACTTTACCGTAACTTTTGGGGCCGATTAACACCTCCTTCAAAGTTGTAATCAGGCCCTTAATCCTTAGAAAACAATGAGAACACTGTTATTTCACAAAAGTACCTGGATAGCATCGAAACAAAGCTGCACGGGCGAGTGTGTTTTGAAAAAGGTCAGCAATGTGTTGATTTCTCACCTGTAAGTGAGAAAGTGCGTTGTTCCTTTTTTGGTCGGGTCGGAGTGCGTTGTTTCTTCTCTCCCGCAAAACAGCGATGCATTGATCAGGACGGGCACCTCCAGTCCAGGCAAGCTTTGCATTGATTTTCCGCGCCCAGCGATGTTGCTTTGAAATCCGGTCATACGGTCAAACCGCACTGCGTGGGGGCTTGTGTCATTAACAGCAGCCGCTGCAGGTGTTGTGCATCTTTCTCTAGCCACGTTGTGTCAATCTTCCAGCTGTGATGTAGGTGGAGTGTGGATTTTAGCCGCGAGGCTGCCGGTGTATTGTTTATCGGCCGGGAGGTCAGTGGTGCGGCGAAAGTTTCCCAGCACTGCAGTTGTTGCAAAGATTTTCAGTTCTTAGCTGCCAGTTTCACCTCTCAAGGTCTCAGGGACTGGATAGGGCACCACTTGGCAGGGCAGGGGAAGTCTTTGATGGCCCTGAGACTTCAACAACAAGAGGCAAGCTCAGATCAAGCCCTTGGAGATTCTTCTCAAGCAAGAATGTACAACAAAGTCCAGTCTTTGTCCCCTTTCACAGGCATAAGTAGCAAATGCAGGATAGCCCAACAAAGCATAGTCACATGCAGGGGCAGCACTTCTCCTCGGCTCTTAAGCTCTTCCCCTTGGCAGAGGTTCCTCTTGATTCCAGAAGTAATCTAATTTTCAGAAGTTTGGGTGCTTTTCTTATACCTCTTTCTGCCTTTCAAGAAGGCGTACTTCAAAGAGAAGTCTCTGTTGTTTTGAAGATCCTACTGTGCCCAGGCCAGGCACAAGACACACACCAGGGGGTTGGAGACTGCATTTTGTGAGGGTAGGTCAAGCCCTTTCAGGTGTAAGTGACCACTCCTCCCCTCCCCTGAGCACATATGGCCCATCAGGATATGCAGGCTACACCCCAGCTACCTGAGTGTCACAGTCTAGAGGAGAAGTGCAAACAGCCTGTAGGAAAGTACCATCTTCCTTGGCATGTTACCCCCATTTTTCACATGTATGTCAGTATGTTTTTGCCTGCCTCAATGGGATCCTGCTGGACAGGACCCCAGTGCTCATAATTTATAGCCTAATGTGCATGCCTGTGTAGTGCCTAACTGTGTCACTAAGACTCTGCTAACCAGAACCTCAGTGCTTCTGCTCTCTCTCTTTTTAAAATTGTCACTGTAGGCCAGTGACCTCATTTACCAATTTCAATTGGCACACTGGACCTCCCTTATATGTCTCTAGTATATGGTTCCTAGGTACCCAGGGCATTGGGGTTCCAGGAGATCCATATGGGCTGCATCATTTCTTTTGCCACCCATAGGGAGCTCAGACAAACCCTTACACAGGACTGCCATTGCAGCCTGCGTGAAATAATGCACACACTATTTCACAGCCATTTTCACTGCACTTAAGTAACTTATAAGTCACCTATAGGTCTAACCTTCACTTGCTGAAGGTTAGGTGCAAAGTTACTAAGTGTGAGGGAACCCTTGCACTAGCAAAGGTGCCCCCACATAGTTCACGGCCATTTCCCCAGACTTTGTGACTGCGGGTCGCCATTACACGCGTGCACTACATATAGGTCAATACCTATATGTAACTTCACAATGGCTACTCCGAATATGGCCATGTAACAGGTCTAAGATCATTGAATTGCCCCCCATTCCAAATCTGGTATTGGGGAGCCAACTCCATGCATCCTGGGGGCTCCACCATGGACCCCAGTACTGCAAACCAGCTCTCTAAGGCTTGCACTGCAACTGCTGCCACTTCACAGACAGGGTTCTGACTCTCCTGGGGTCTGGGAGCCCTGTGCCAGGAAGGCAGAACAAAGCATTTCCTCTGAGAGCAGGGTGTTACACCCTCTCCCTTTGGAAATATGTGTTACAGACTGGAGAGGGGTAGCCTCCCCCAGCCTCTGGAAATGCTTTGAAGGGCACAGATGGTGCCCTCCTGGCATAAATCAGTCTACACCGGTTCAGGGACCCCTTCTCCCCTGCTCTGGTGGGAAACTGGACAAAGAAAAGGAGAATGGCCACTCCCCTGTCTATCACTACCGCCAGGCCCAGAGCTCCTCCAGTGTGTCCCAGACTCCAGCCATCTTGCTTTGCAAGGTGTGGGGGCACTCTGGAGGCCTCTGAGTGGCCAGTGCCAGCAGGTATGATTACGGGACTCACTGAAAAACTCAGAAGGAGATGGGATGTCCTATTACCATGCCTCCTTTTCGCCTATAGGGAGGTACCCCAAAAAGGAGTAGGCTATAGCCCCTTTGAACTCCTATTTGGTCACCCTGGTAGAGGTCCACTTGCTCTTGTTAAGGAGGGTTGGGAGCAACCTTTAAAAGCTCCAAAAGAGGACGTAGTGGACTATGTACTTGGCCTGAGAAGTAGGACGGCTAAGTACATGAAAAACACCATAAAAAACCTTCAGGCCAGCCAAGAGCTCCAAAAGCAATGGTGTGACCGGAAGGCTGTCCTGACAGAGTATCACCCAGGACAGAAGGTGTGGGTATTGGAGCCTGTGGCTCCAAGAGCACTCCAGGACAAATGGAGTGGACCCCATCTAATTGTAGAGAAAAAAGGTGAGGTCACCTACTTGGTGGTCTTGGGCACTGCCAGAAGCCCCCTTAGGGTGCTTCATGTCAATCGCCTAAAGCCTTACGATGACAGGGATGACTTGACCCTGCTCATAGCTACAGATGAGGGACAGGAAGAAGAGAGTGCCCTTCTCCCCGATCTCTTCTCCACCACTGAAACTGAGGGTTTAGTGGAGGGAGTGGTTCTGGCAGACTGCCTTACTGCTGAGCAGAAGGAAGTCTGTAAAACTCTCCTTGATCAGCTTTCTGAACTCTTCTCACTCACACCTGGTACAACTACTTGCTGTGAACATACAAATTACACTGGAGACAGTTTACCTGTCAAAATTAAAATGTACATGCAACCTGACCATGTCAGAGATTGCATAATAGCTGAAGTTCAGAAAATGTTAGACCTTGGAGTTATTGAGCCTTCTGATAGCCCGTGGCCTAACCCAGTGGTGGCTGTCCCCAAACCTCATAACAGAGAAGGAACGAGAGAAATGCAGTTATGTGTGGACTATAGGGGTCTCAATACAGTAGCCAAAACAGATACACACCCTATACCCAGGGCAGATAAGCTAATTGATACACTGGCATCTGCCAAGTATCTAAGCACTTTTGACTTGCCTGCAGGGTATTGACACATCAAAATGTCAGAAGATGCTAAAGCAAAAACTGCATTTTCTACCATAGGAGGGCATTATCACTTCACAGTGATGTCCTTTCCTTGAAAAATGGACCTGCCACTTTTCAGAGGCTGGTGAATAAAGTCGTGCAAGGTTTGGAAGCTTTTAGTGCAGCATATTTGGACGATATTGCTGTCTTTAGCTCCACCTGGGATGATCACCTGGTCTACCACTGGAAAGTTATAGAGGCCCTGCAAAAGGCAGGCCTAACTATCAAGGCTTCAAAGTGCCATATAGGGCAGGGGAAAGTGGTTTATCTGGGCCACCTAGTAGGTGAGGAAGAGATTGCACCACTTCAGGGGACGATTCAGACCATTATGGACTGGGCTACCTCTACAACTCAGACCAAGGTCAGAGCCTTCTTAGGTCATTACAGGAGGTTCATTAAGAACTATGGCTCCATTGCAGCTCCTTTTAATGATCTCACCATCAAGAAAATGCCTAAAAAGGTATTGAGGACAGCTAGCTGTCAAAAAGCGTTTGAGGACCTTAAGCAGGCAATGTGCACTGCACCTGTCTTAAAGAGCCCTAACTACTCCAAAAAAATAATTGTCCAAACAGATGCTTCTGAATTTGGGGTCGGGCTGTACTATCACAACTTAACTCAGAGAGTCAGGATCAACCTGTTGTTTTCATTATGAGGAGGTTGACCCCTAGAGAAAAGCGTTGGTCTGCCATAGAGAGGGAGGCCTTTGCTGTGGTCTGGGCACTGAAAAAGCTGAGACCATACTTGTTTGGGACTCACTTTATTGTTCAGACAGACCACAAACCTCTATTATGGCTTAAACAAATGAAAGGTGAAAACCCCAAATTGTTGAGGTGGTCCATCTCCCTACAGGGAATGGACTATACAGTGAAACATAGACCTGGGAGTATTCACTCCAAAGCAGACAGACTCTCCAGATATTTCCACTTAGACAATGAAGACTCATCTGGGCTAGGTTAGTCTTATTGTCCCTCGTTTGGAGGGGGGTGTAGAAAAGTACCATCTTCCTTGGCATGTTAGCAAAGGTACCCCCACATAGTTCAGGGCCATTTCCCCGGACTTTGTGAGTGCGGGGACGTCATTACACACGGGCACTACATATAGGTCAATACCTACATGTAGCTTCACGATGGTAACTCCGAATATGGCCATGTAACATGTCTAAGATCATAGAATTGTCCCCCCATTCCGAATCTGGTATTGGGGAGCCAATTCCATGCATCCTGGGGGCTCCACTATGGACCCCCAGTACTGCCAAACCAGCTCTCTGGGGTTTTATCTGCATCTACAGTTGCTGCCACCCCACAGACATGGTTCTGCCCTCCTGGGGCCTGGGGAGCTCAGTCCGAGGAAGGCTGAACAAAGCATTTCCTCTGAGAGCATGGTGTTAAACCCTCTCCCTTTGGAAATAGGTGGTACAGGCTTTTCCCTGCTCTGGTGGGAAACTGGACAAAGGAAAGGGTGGTGACCACTCCCCTGTCCATCACCATCCCAGGGGTGGTGCCCAGAACTCCTTCAGTGTATCCCAGACTTCAACCATGTTGCTTTGCAAGGTTTGGGGGCACTCTGGAGGCCTCTGAGCAGCCAGTGCCAGCAGGTGACGTTAGAGACCCCTCCTGATAGGTCCTTAGCTGATAAGGTAGCCAAAATCCCCCTCTCAGGGCTAGTTAGGGTCTCTCCTGTGGGTTCTCTTTAGATTCTACTTGCAGGTTTCATTCAGGAATCCTCTGCAACAACTTCAGACTCTTCTGACCTAAGATCAACTGCAGCATGTTCCAAGAAACGCTGTAACTGTGACAAAGTGTCTACAAGAGACACTTTTCTTCTGCAACCTCAGCTTCAACTCAGCAACTGCAACAGTTTCCACAGTGTGCATGGTCTGGGGACTTCCTGTCTTCATCCTGCACCGAAGGACTGACGAAATCTCCTGTGGAGTGACGGAGTCACTCCTCTGCTCCAGGCAGGCATCTTCCAAGACGATGACCGGTACCCTGGGACTCCTCTCACAATGAAGAGGATGCTCCTAAAAACACAGACTGTCCTGAAGGCCTGCTGACACAATTTGGAGGAGGTAAGACTTTGCCTTCCCCGAGAACAACAGTACCCCTGTGTACTGTGTCTTCTTCACCTCCTGAGGCCTCTGTGCACTCTTTGCAAAATTCCTTCATGCACAGCCTGGTCCAGGTCCCCAGCACTCCACACTGCGATGCTCAACTCGCTGAGTTGTTCGCTGGCTGCGTGGGACCTTCTTTTGTTGTGCTGCATCAACTGTGTTTTGCACCTCCTTTGAACTCAGATCCTGTGGCTTCTGGGGGTGTTGGCTGGCATCCTGAGGTCTATCTAAAGTGCTGAGAGACCCCTCTTCCTCCTCACACAGAGCTTAGGCCCCTAGGTCCGTCCTGGGTTCATGCAGACCATTTATATGAAAAACACACTTTTGTCGTAGCAAAGGCTAGTTGGCGCCTTCCAACACGAAATCTCATCTGCAACAATCTTCACGCCGTGGGACATCTTTTGCATCATGCAGGAATCTGCTGGATTCTTTCTAGGGGGCATTCCTGTAGTCTTCGACTAACCGGGAGTCTTCTTTTGCACCCTCTTCTGGGTTGGCAGGGGCTCCTGTCCTTCCTGGAACTTCTTTTGACTTCTGGACTTGGTCCCCTTCCTTTGCAGGTCTTCAGGTCCAATTATCCAGCAGTTGTTCTTTGCAGACTTGGTTGGCTGCTGCAAAATCCCCAAAACGAGGTGTAGTGTGTCCCAAGGAAACCTGCAATACATTACACCTGCTTTTCTAGGCTCTGGGGTGGGGTAATTTACTTACCTTTATTGTATTCTTACTCTCTCAGCAATTCTGCACACACAACACTTGTCTAGGGGGGAATTCGTGATTCACATTCCACTTTTTTAGTATATGGTTTGTGTTGTCACTAGACCTATTTTCTCCCATTGCATTATAAAGGATTTCCTTCTATTTGCATTGTTCTATGACTATTTACTTATCTAATTTTGGTGTCTAGTGTATATATTGTGTATAATACTTACCTCCAGAAGGAGTATTGTCCTTAACATATTTTTGGTACTGTGTCACCCAAATAAATACCTTTATTTTTGGTAACACTGAGTATTGTTTTTACTTGTGTATAAGTACTGTGTAACTATAAGTGGTATTGCATGAGCTTTGCATGTCTCCTAGTTCAGCCTAAGCTGCTCTTCTATAGTTACCTCTATCAGCCTAAGCTGCTAGAACACTACTACATTTCACTAATAAGGGATAACTGGACCTGGTATAAGGCATAAGTACCCAAGGTACCCACTGCAAACCAGGCCAGCCTCCTACACAGCCCAACGGTCAAACTGACCCAGACAGGGAATCCACAAACAAGCAGAGTCACAGAATGGTTTAAGCAAGAAAAATGCCTACTTCCTAATAGTTACAAATAAACAGGGTAACTCACTATTCACCACAAAACTGGGTAATCTAAACTGTAAAGCACACAATGTTCATGGAGGAATCATTTGCACACAAATATTTTGCCAATATTAAATACTATTAATGTTGTAATTAATCATAGATTAAATTCCATAAATGAATAAATCTTCAAACAGGGTGTAACTTGTTTCAGGGAAAATGAAGAATTTTTATATATTCAACAATAATATATAAATCAACATAGCAATGCAACAAAGACATTTTTTGTGTTTTTATACAAATTCACTGGTGAACCCTCTTGCCCACAATCCATTTACATCCAAGAGACAGAAGGAGAGCACCAACCCTCCTGACTCTCTAGCCGCTATGGGTTTGAGTCCCAAAGGCAGTCTTTCAAACAATCAGAAAATCCCTTCTAATGGACTCCAGCAGCTCATGCAAAGAATTGCGTCATGGAGAGTATAAGGTTGACGTTTTGGTCTCCCAAGGCTCAAATTGTCCATGAGAACATCCTCAGGACAATGTGTCAAAGTGGATTAAATCACAATAATTGTTGCTCTACAACAAAATAAATAACCCACATTAATAAAATGCTAAACAAACACTAAAAGGCAGCAGAACATCAAACCCCGCTGAACGTGCAAGTGAATAGCTCTCTTACAGGGCACCCCGAAAAATAGCCTACATAAACCTCAGTGTAAAACATGCATTGTTCACATTATCATAACATGCAACACCAAATTTATATGCATAAATGGTGGCACATAATACTTTGTGCTGAATACTTATATAGAAACGGAGGAAACGAGGACAAATCTCTTTTTTATTATTATTTTTTCCAATTAGATGTGTTAAGTATTTCCTCGAAGCCGCATAATCTGTTGATAATCACAGGATTAGTGGGAAAGGGTGACCCACGTTACGTACGGTGGATAGGGTGAACTAATGAGCAGGAAAGGTAACAGAATGGAGATGGAGGAAGCCGTAAAAGTGAGAATGGAGTCGGCACGTAATCTGAGAATGAATTAGTTTCACCTTTTGATAAACGGAAAAGAAATGCCGGCATAAATGGTAGTATGAACACGAAGCAACAACTGTGGCAATTGGAGCGTTTATCTAAAAAAGAGATAAATAGAAGCTGGGAGGTCATTTCTTTAAATAACTATATTGAGGTGGGCAGGATCCCTCTGGGGCTTCGGATTTTGATAACTCCTACGTATGCGAACCCTCATCCGAAATTGTTGGAAGAATGGTCGTGTTTAATGGCATCTACTGGTAAGGGCATGTTGGAGTTGCTGTCTAAATACTGTATGCAGCAATGGAATTGAAGGAAACAAGTGAGGAAATTATTAAATTGAAAGGGAACCTGGAGAATAGCCCGGAAAAGGAGGAAGTCAATGGCTTTATGAAAGAAATGGAAGTGAGACTGATCAAATATGAAGATGAAATTAAATTAAGGAAAAAGCGGAAATTTTTGAGGAATAATACGGATTATGCTATGGGAAGGGTTCTTACTTTTGGAAGATTTGATTTGGCAAGACAGGAATTTCGACGCAGTGAGTCGTTGCAACAACAGGAGCTAATCTCGGGGGGATCGAGCTCAGATAACATATCAGATGTTGATGGCCAATCAGGCCCAGGTGGAAGTGTAGGTGTACCATTAACAACAGCTGAGGAATATTGTTTTTTACAATTAAACCAACGACCCCGGAGAAAACCTCCAGGAGGAAGAGGAAGCAACAACGGAGAAGGAGGAGGAGAGGGAGGTTGTGTGGGAGGAGACTTTGAACAACAGGGGAGGTTTCTGCGACAGACTCGAAAGAAGAAGTAGTAAGTGTGAATAAGTTAACAGTGGTGGATATTTCCTCCCATGTTTTAACTGAGGATGAGCTTTCTGTATTGGAATTGGGTCTTTCATTTTGTCCTATGGGGGAATTTGATTATGTTAGAGCAGGAATAGATATTTTTCAATTTGTAAGGAAATTAAAATTGTTAAAAATATTCACGCAACAAAGAAAGAAGGTTAAAGGACAGGTGTCGCAGGAAGAGGATGGGGTGAGGTTTTAACATCTGAGGAATTGTGTATAGGAGACCTTGAGGGTTTAGCGGCTTTAAGGGAATTGGAAGTAGGAGAAAGAATGTGAGAGACTGAAAAAGATTTGTTAGATGAATTAGGATTGGGTTGTGAGAGCTCAAATGGAAGTGGTTTTAAACCCAAGTCAAGATGTAATCCGATTACTCCACATGATTTTATTGATGCCTTTCATGAGGCAGTAGGATTTGATCTATTACAATAATGGAAAAATAGTGTGAAATGTTGGGCAAATAACTTGTCAATGGGGCAAAAACGAGCACTTGAAACTTTGAGAAATGCAACATCTTTTATCATAAAGCCTGCTGACAAAGGAGGTAATGTGGTATTGTGGGATGTGAACAAGTATAAGCAGGAAGCAAGGAAACAGTTAGAGTTTTCGAGTTGTTATGAGGGATCAACCGTAATGGCGTATAAGGCCTCAATTAAGACCTATCATTCTATGCTTTTGGATTGGTATGATCGAGGCTTAGTGAGTAAAGATGAATTTGAATTTTTGATGGTGAAAAAACCAATAGCACCATGTTTTTATATGCTGCCTAAGATTCATAAAGATAAAGTTAATCCGCCAGGAAGACCAATAGTATCAGCAAAAGACAGTCTCTTAGAAAATACATCTATTTACCTGGATCATTTTTTAGGTCCATATGTTTAGAATTTGTCTTCGTATTGTAGAGATAGTATGGATTTTATTACTAAAATTAAAGACATTCCATGGAAGCAGAGTTACATTATGGCAACCATAGATGTGGTATCCCTTTATACCAGTATCAATCAGGGGATTGAGGCTTGCGAATACTTTTTTAGGGACAAACCCTTGAAGATGTATGCTCACACAAAAATGTTATCAGAAATGTTGAAATTTTGTTTGGAAAATAATGTATTTGTATATGATGACAAGTGGTTCAGGCAGACTACAGGGACTGCGATGGGGAGCTGTTTTGCTCCGAGTTTTGCATGTCTTTTTATGGGCTGGTGGGAAACCCAACATGTGATGACAGAAGATGAGAGGTGGATGCAATATTTGATTTATTGGACAAGATTTATAGATAACATCTTCATAATATGGTATGGCACGGAAGATGTCTTATTGGAGTTTGTGGAGGGTTTACAAAGGAATGAGTTGAACCTAAGATTCACATATAAAATGGACAGACGGGTAAAGGATTTTTTGGATGTTTTAGTGACAATAGAGGGTGACAAGGTACAGACGGATTTATATAGGAAGAGTACAGCAGATAATAGCATTTTGCATGCTAGGAGTGCCCATCCCACCAGACTGAAATGGAGCCTATGGGGAACTGTTAAGGGCAAGAAGAAATTGCAGTACAAATTGTGGGTTTGAGAAAAAACGAAGGAACATGATTGCTAGGTTCAGAGCCAGAGATTATCCTGGCAGTGTTGTTAGGGATGCTTGTAGGAAGGCAGAAAATATTAATCTGGACAGCATCCTGTTTCAGAGAAAACGAGAAAGTGATGAGAAAGTGATAAGATGTATCACTACCTATAATGCCGGCTCTAAAGCAATGGTGAATATTTTAAAGCAATATTGGCATTTAATCAAAATAGATAAAGTCATAGGCTCATTGGTAGGCCCTTATCCGAGGATAACATATAGGAAGAACAGATCCCTGTGGGATATTCTAGTACATAGCTACATGGATAGAAGTAGAAATGAAAATGTGGGATTTATGAAGCAGACAGGCTTTTACAAAAGTATGAAATGTAAGGCATGTTAGTATAGTAAGAACTGTAAAGCATACACGCTACCCAGAGGGGAGGAGAAAAAGATTAACAAGTTTATTAATTGTAACTCGGATTATACTGTATATGTCATTAAGTGTCCGTATAACCTCTGGTACGTGGGCAGTACAATCTTCCCTGTCAAGAAACGGATATTGGAACATTGGAGGGCGATTAAGAACAATGATGTCAATTACCCCATAGCTCGACACTGTAAACAAACCCATGAGGGGAGAGTTGATGATATGTTATTTTTTGGAATTGACAGGGCCATACTATCCCCTCGAGGAGGAGACAGGGAACGGATTTTGAGAAAAATGGAATCGGAATATATTATCAGACTCAATAGCAGAATACTGTGGGGGTTGAACCAGGATGAAGAACTGTATGTACATGTGGGTCAATGATGATAGCCAGGCGCTGTTTGATCTAATCAGTTGACACCATCACCTCGAATAGTGAAATTTATTGGATTAATTGTTTTTTATTAGAGTATTTTTGTGTTATTAGTAATTATTTTTCTGAGTATCAATTAATTTAGTTGTAGTAGTGAGTAGGAAGTGTTGTAAGTATTATGAATAGTGATGAAATTATGTAATAAATTCCCTGCTGGGGATGGTAGCACGATGTATTAAAGGGTGACATTTGGGTTATTTATTTGGCAAAAATGGTAAATGATGAAAAGTCTTTATTAGGAAATTTATTTTGGGTGAAGTAATGTAACAATGTATTAACAGTGAAGCTAACACTTTGATTAGTATAGTTGATGTATTGTTGGTTTTTTGATATTCAGGACTGTTAAATGGTAGGATTTCTTCTATGTCTATTGTAAAACAGGACATAAAATGAGGAGGGGGAGGGTGGTGCAACTTGTATATGTGTCTTTTTGAAATGAGATGGGCTATGAAGAAGACCGTTTAGGCTGAAATGCTTTGCCCGAGTTTTAGGATGGATTTCAGTTTCGTGTTATCGGTTTGAAATAAATTTAGCATTATGCAGCAGTACGGAGTGCCGGTGTTCTCCTTCAGGATTGTGGATTGGGAGGAAATCCTTGCCATTTATTACGGAGCCTGCATCCGGAGCCATGCACCGGCCCCGTTGGTGGTCGCAGTCAGCTGCTGCAGGACATTGTTTCATATATATATATATATATATATACATATATATATATATATATATACATGCAAACATACATACACACATGCATATACACATACATAAAGTAAAAATAAAATCACCCACCAGTGCTCCTCAAACAACTGACAAAAGTTAAATACCTCCAAGCAAAGTGAACCAACTAATACCCAAAACCAATTCCAAGAATAAAGCAACACAGCATATTAATACTTGCTTCAACATCAACTTGCTAGAACAGCACTGCTTAATCCTTTTCATCCAGCACATACAGCTAAAAAAAACATACCAAGTCAAGAGTAAAATTCTAACATCCGATCTACAGTAGTAGGACTCCCACAGGACCATGCTTACCGCTAGTAACTTACTCCAGTATAAAGAAAGGACGATGTAATCTTCATGAAGACTAAATAAATGTAAACCCATTAACCATTTTCCCTACAAATATTACTTACTTCACCACAGATACATCAACTCCCACCAGGCTTGAATCAATCATAAAGCTCAGGCGTGCAAACAAACAGTCCCTTATGACCAAACGCCTGGTGGGCATGGCCCCTTAGACATCACATGACCTATACATACAACTGTGGGGCCATCTTGGAACAGAATATCTTTCATCATAGTTATTGGAGTTCTGATCAGTCCAAACATTTCATACAAAAAATGGGCAACAATATGATGCATTCAAGTGAATGCTGAACTTATTAAACACAGGTATACAGCCATAACTAAGTTGTTGGCCAAATGGTCCCTCTTAACCCAATGCTTGGAAGTCCTTACCCCCTAAAAATCACCTGACCAGTCCACAAAACTGTGGTGGCCATTTTGGAACTGAGTATCTTACCATCTAACAAATTCCTATTCCATCCAAAAAATTCCATACAATAAATGTGAAACACAAATCAAATCTGTAACAGCCAGAGGCCACTCAAATATCAAAGTAAATGTGGATCTTATTACTAATAGCTATGCAGTCATATCTACCTCAGTGCTCAAATAGTCCAAGTCCTAATACTGAGACCTTTGTGAGGAGCTCCATAAAGGATCATATACCCGGAGCACATAAATACTGAATCACACTCAAAAAAGCAAACTACCAATACACAATTTTCCAGTAAGTAAAGCCAGAGCCACCACACTCAACCTCCAGCCAAAAGGTATCCAACCAAGGAAGAAGAATTGCAGCACATACCAACAATCATATACCATCTAGATACCAATCAAACACTATAAAGTTGCCAACAACTGCCATTCCACCTGTTGATTTAATCTTTCCTTCACAGTATGGCCATCCAAATCCATCTCTTTTCGGGCATTGTAAGCAGCCGATCCACATCATGTCTGCCCTTAGGGCATGTCACAACTTCTAACACAAACAATTTCATTGCATTAGGTGCGTGAGACATTTTCAAATAGTGTCCAACAAGGGGAGCATGCTGTACCTTGCATCTCATGTGCGACTAATGTTGTGTAATACGTATCCTTACCTCCTGGGTAGTTTTTCCCAATGTAAAATAATTTACATGGGCATTCAATACAACACACCACATTTTTAGTACCAAAATTTGAATGGTGTATGATAGTCCAGGTAATATCATTCTCTTGTATATTTTCACAATTTCAGTTGTGCCACATGCATTGCAATTACCACATGGGAAATGCCCAATAACACTTTCCAAACCCCATAACTGGTGCAGTGAAAATGGTTCAGGATCATTGTAGGCTCAGATCAGTCGATCCCTTAAATTCTTGCCTCTTTAAAAAGCAAATAAGTGTCTGACCTGATAAATCTGACCTGTACTCAACAAGTGCCAATTTTTGAGGATAATTCATTTGATCATATTACACTCTGTACCAAAGGTCGTTAATCATGTGAGCTTGGACTAAACTTGTTTCTCCTTCACTTGTAATAAGGTCCCACGGTCATAATATCATGGTCTTTTCAATGAGTGTTTAATTAATTGGTAGGAATACCCTCCATTGACCAATTTAGAACACAATACTTTTGCTTCTTTGAAATGATCATCTTATTTGGTAAAGTTACATCTAATACGTAAAAACTGCCCAAATGGGAGATTATCTCTCAAATTACGAAGGTGATGGCTAGTGTATTTGAGAAGAGTATTCCTTGAAGCTGGTTTTATATATAGAGTCACAAACAAATGACCATCTTCATGAAAGATTTTCAAGTTAAGAAAATAGGCATGCGGTTTGCTGGTGGATAAAACGTTTACATTTTCAGAGATTATCAGCTCTTTTTTAATGTACTCAATATGATTCAATGCAGTTTCAATACTTAAAACCATCCAACTGCTTGATTGTTCCATTATAAAATGAAGATTAATGTTCTGTACATTCAGCCACTTGTGGAATTCCAAAAGATGGGTCATAGAGCCATGCCATATTAATAAAGTATCATCTATATTTTAGCCAAAGTTTCATGCTGTTCAAATAAGGACTGGGTCCACTGAGTATAACTTTTTCTTCAACTTTGGCTACATACAGGTTTGCAATATCTGGGGCACAAATAGCTGCCATAGCTACACCCTTAATCTGGCCAAAGAATTCCCCATTAAACATTAAAAAAATATGCTCTAAGGCCATCCTGGCACAATTTTTGATAAAGTCAGTAGGCACATTATGGGGATATGGTCTCATATCTATTATTGTAGCAATGACTGCTAAGGCCTCTGTCTGTGGAATGTTGGTATAAAGACTTTCAATGTCCATAGTAACCAAAATATCATTTAAATGGTCAAACTCCAGTCCCTCTATTTTCGTAATCGCTGCCAAACTATCTTGTGTATAAGATCTTGTAGATGTGACAAATGGTTTAATAAACAAATCTACATATTCAGCTAAAGGTTGTAAAACAGATTGGCAACCCACCACAATAGGTCTTCCAGGGCACTTTTTCTCATCTTTATGAATTTTGGGGAGTGTGTAAAAAACTGGTATAGTATAATCATCTCTATTCAAGTAGTCAAATTCATTCTGACTCAACCACTGTCCATGTAACCCTGTTTTAATGTGGGTTATTTATTGTGTTGTAGAGCAAAAACTATTGTGATTTAATCTACTTTGACACATTGTCCTGAGGATGGTCTCATGGAGGGATTGAGCCTTACGAGACCGAAACGTCGACCTTATACTCTCACTGATGCACTTCTTCGCATGAGCTGCTGGCGTCCCTTAAGAGTGATTTTCTGACTATTTGAAAGACTGCATATAGGACTCCATCCTTTTGTGGATGGAGAGTCAGGAGCGTTGATGCTCTCCTTCTGTCCCTTGGATGTAAAGTGATTGTGCACAACGAGGGTTCACCAGTGAATTTGTATAAAAACACAAAAAATCTCTCTGTTGCTTTGCTATGTTGATGTATATATTATTGTTGAATATATGAAAATTCTTCATTTTCCCAGAAACAGGTTACACGCTGTTTGAAGATTTATTAATTTATGGAATTTAATCTATGGTTAATTACAACATCAATAGTATTTAATATTGCCAAAATATTTGTATGCAATGATTCCTCCATGAACATTGTGGCCCTCATTAAAACTTTGGGCGGTAACTGCCGCCTACCTCCACAACGATGGGAGCCAACATGCCATGGCTACCAACCGCCCACCCACATTATAACCGTAGACAGAATTCCGCCAGTAGGCGGCAGAATACCGGCAGACAGCGGTAAGGTGGCACTGCTGCCAGTAGCAGTGCCTCGCCAGCAAAACACTGCCAACCGTATCATGAGCCATGATACAGCCTGGTGGTGTTTTGCTGGCGGACGCTGCTGCTGGTAGCAGCGCCGCATCCTGTCTCCTGCCAGAGGACCCCCTGCAAGCAGGTAAGTTGGGTTCTCTGACAGGAGAGAGGGTTGGGGGGTGGTGTGTGTGTTTCTGGGGTTGTAGTGTATGGGGGTGTGTCTGTTTTTGTATGCATGCTTGCGGGTGTAAGTCGCGTTGAATGCGTGCATGAATGACTGAATGTAAGTGTACGTGTATGTTGTGTATTGTGAATGTGTCTGTGTGACAATGTATGTTGGTGTGCGTTGCGGTGTGTGTGTATGTATGTGTGCATGAGTGGCTGGATATGGGTATGCATGTGTGTATGATTGTGTATGCGTGCACGTGTGCATGTGTAAATGTGCGAGGGGCAGGAGAGGGAGGGTGGGGGAGGACTCTGAGGAAGGGGAGACTCCTATCACTGTCAGGGAAGGAATTCCCTGGCACTGATAGTGCCTATCGCCATGGTTTTCGTGGCGGTACGCTGGCCACGAAAACCATGGAAGTAGGCGGGGTTGTAATCCAGAGGGGGGGATTGTGACGGCTGCCTGGCTGGAGACTGTAGTCTTCAACCCAGCGGCCATTACCACTCTGGCGGTCAGAGTGGTACATTGGCAGTTTTGGTTGAGCCAAACCACCAATGTCATAATGTGGGAAAAGGTACCGCCAGCCTGTTGGCAGTACTTTTCCCCAAGTTACCACCGACCGCCAGGGTGGTAATTAGGGTCTGTGTGCTTTACAGTTTATACTTTCTAATAGTGCCATTTTCAAACACACAATCTAAAAACAAACCTTTCTAAAAGATGTATTTTTAAATTGTGAGTTCAGAGACCCTAAACTCCATATTTCTGCTCCTAAAGGGAATGCGCACTTTAATATTTAAAGGCAGCCCCCCTGTGAACCTAATGGAGAGATAGGCCTTGCAACAGTCAAAACCTAATTTGGCAGTATAGTACATATCCCACCTCTTACATACACTGCACCCTGCCTATGTGGCTACCTATGGCCTACCTTAGGGGTGCATTACATTTATAAAAAGGGAAGGTGTAGGCCTGGCAAATGAGTATACTTGCTAAGTCGAATTGTCAGTTGAAAACTGCACACACAGACACTGCAGTAGCAGGTCTGAGCCATGTTTACAGGGATACTAATGTGGGTGGCACAACCAGTTCTGCAGGCCTACTAGTAGCATTTGATTTACAGGCCCTGGGCACCTCTAGTGCACTGTACTAGGGATTTATCAGTAAATCAAGTGTGTCAATCATGGAAAGTTAATTACACATACATTTGGCATCGGCGTGCGTGCACTGTAGCACTGGATGGCAGTGGTAAAGTGCCCAGAGCAACAAAAACAGTAAAAACAGAGTCCAGCATACATCAACAACCCGGGAGACAGAGGCAAAAAGTTAGGGGAGACCAAGCCAAGGATGCCAAGTCTAACATATGTCCCCCACAGCCGAAAGTGGGGAGCAGCTACCCGATCTGATGGGAGTTCTCATCACTAAGGCAGAAGAATCCAGACAGACCATCAGCATTGGTGTGTTCTGTGCCAGGGCAGTGTTCCACGGTAAAGTCAATCTGCATTAACCATCTGAGGGGCCTGTTGTCGGTCTGAACCTGGAAGTGAGTCCAAAGCAAGTAGGTTCTTAGATTCTTCAGTACCCAGACCATAGCAACAGCTTCACACTATTGCACTCCACCTACATTCACTGGGAAGTACCGTCTGCTAATGAAGGCTACAGGTTGATCCAGGCCCTCTTCATTAAGCTGTGAGAGTACTGCTCCTATACCATTCTCTGGGATATCTGTTTGCACAACAAACCCTTTGGAGTAGTTAGGTGCCTTCAGCACAAGTGCTGTGCACATAGCAACCTTCATAGCATCAAACGAGGTCTGGCAAGCCTCTGTCCAGATCACCTTCTTTGGTTGCTTCTTGGAAGTCAACTCATTCAAAGGGGCAACAATGTTGCCATACTTCTTGATGAAACTCCTGTAATAGCCGGTGAGGCCTTAAAAGGACCTCACCTCAGTCTGGGTCTTGGGGGCTCCCAAGACAGAATGGTGTCAATTTTGGGCTGTAGGGGTGCCACCTGGCCACTGCCTCTCTGTCTCAAATACACAACTGAGCCGTGCCTTATTTACACTTGTTTGCCTTAATAGTGAGTCCTGCCTTTTGCAGGGCCTCCAACACTCTGCAGAGGTGCTGCAAGTGTTCCTCCCAAGTGGAACTTAACACTGCAGTGTCATCCAGGTATGCTGCGCTAAAGTCATCCAGCTCAGTCAACAGCTGGTTGGCAGACCTCTGGAATGTGGCTGGGGCATTTTTCATCCCAAATGGCATCACTCTGAACTGGAAGTGTAAATCTGGTATAGAAAATGCTGACCTCTCCTTCGCCCCCTCAGTTAGAGCAATCTGCCAATACCCAGAAATCAACAGGTATTTGGCAGCTCCTAACCGATCTATGAGTTCATCAGCTCAAGGATGAAGTGTGCATCAGTTTTAATGACCGCATTGAGAGCCCGGTAGTCCACACAGAATCGGAGTTCTGTGGTGGCAGCCTTTGGGACCAAGAACCCAGAGCTGGCCCAAGGACTGCTAGAAAACTCAATCAACCCTAGGGGTAACATCTTAGACACCTCTTCTTTGACACTGTTCCTGACATTGTCAGTCACCCTTTAAACCTTCTGTTTAATGGGTGGACTGTCCCCAGTGCCCATATCATGTGTCCACAAGGGTGTGCCCCCTGGGATCATGGAGAACAGGGAGGCAAACTGACCCAATACCTGGCGATAGTCCGTCTGTTGTTCTGAGGTCAGGGAGGGGGAGAGGTTCCCTTCCTCCACAGACCCATCTTTCCAGCAGACAGGAGGTCAGGAAGTGGCTCACTCTCTTCCTCCACCCCATCATCTGTTGCTAGGAGCATGGACAATTCAGTCCGCTCAAAGTGTGTCTTGAGAGACTTCACATGCAGGACCCTTAAGGGTGTCTGAAAGTCCATCAGGTAGGTGACTTCGCTCTTGCACTCCACCACCTCAAATGGCCCAGTCCACTTGTCCTGTAGCACTCTGGACACCACTAGTGACATTACCCACACTTTTTACCCTGTCTGAAACTCAACCAGAGTGGCATTCTGGTCATACCACTGTTTCATGTCCATCTGGCTTGCTTCCAGGTTCTCTTGCGCAAGAGCTCTGAAGCAGGCAGTTTGATTTCTGAAGGCCAGCATGTAGCTAAATACATCCTGGGGAGGTTTACTGGGGCTTTCTCTAAGCCATCCTTCACCAAACTCAAAGGTCCCCTAACAGGGTGGCCATACAGTAACTCAAAATGACTAAATCCACACCCTTTTTGAGGCACCTCTCTGTAGGCAAACAGAAGGCATGGCAAGGGAACGTCCCACTTCTGCCTCAAGGGTTCTCACAGGCCCATGATCATGCCTTTCAAGGTGCAGTTGAATCTTTCAACCAGACCGTTGCTTTGGGGGTGGTAAGGAGTGGTGAACTTATCCGTTACTCCACACTTTTGCCACAGAGACTTCACATAAGTAGATATGAAGTTGGTACCCCTATCAGAAACCACTTCCTTGGGGAACTCCATGCGGGGAAAAAAAAACATCAATGCACGACCCACTACAGGGGAAGTGATTGACCTCAGAGGAATGGCTTCTGGGTACTGGGTGGCATGGTCTACCAAGACCAGGATGAACCTTTTGCCCATGATTGTCTTAGGATCCAGAGGCCCCACAATGTCAACACTGACCCTTTCAAAGGGTGTACTAACCACTGGAAAAGGTTGGAGGGGAGCCTTACATTTCTCCCCTCTCTTGCCACTTGCCAGACAAGTCTGGTGAAACCGGCAATGAGCATCTGAGTGCCTGCGCATTGGGGGCCAGTAAAAGTGCCTGAAAAGTGGTTCAAAGGTCTTGTCCTGCCCCAAATGTCCAGCTAAAGGCACATCATGAGCTAGACCCAGTAGGATGGCTCTGATGCACTGGGGTACCACTAACATATGGGCTGACCCAGGTTCAGCAGCTTTAGGCTCACTATACAGGAGGCAGTCCTCTAAATAAATCAGGTGAGATCCTGGCTCCTTGCTTGCCACTTGGACTGCAGCCTGCTGCTGCAAACCCACTAGAGTAGGGCATGTCCTCTGTGCCTCACAGAATGCCCCCCTGGTGGGTCTCCCTTCCTGCTGCCACTGTGACAGCTCAGGGACCTCCTCTGGCTCAGCCTCCTGTTCCCCTGTAGGCTCCAAGGTGTCACCCTCAGGCTCCACCTCCTAACTGACTGTGGGAACTTCTGGGGCTGGTTTTCCGTGCCCCTTACCCTTCCTCTTTTTGCCAGTCCCCTGGGCCACTGTGTCAGGGTCCAGTGGCTCCTGACCACCATGACGGGTTGCATTGACCTGGTGGATACGCATACCCACCCAGACAAACTCAACATCTCCAAGTGTGACCTGTGTTCCACCTCCTTCCAAGGGGAATCATCCAGGTCACTGCCAAGCAAACAATCCACAGGCATGGTTGGACTCACAGCTACCTTCAAGGAACCTGAGAACCCCCCCCATTCAAAGGGAAACTGCATCACTCTGCAGAGGCACTCTGATTTGTCAACTGCTACTACTTGGTGAAGTACACGAGGATCTATTTTCTCTACACACACCAGGTGACTCCTTACTGTAGTCACACTGGCTCCTGTGTCTCTCAGAGCCTCCACCCTCTGTCCATTAATGGTCATCCACTGCCTGTACTTTTTAGTGTTTTCAGGCACTAGGGTTCTCCTGACATTTCAATTTCCCCTAGTGAAACAATGGTCATCTCAGCTAACTTCCACCCACATGGAGCCAACTCCTCCTCAAGCACTACACTAGCCAAACCCTGGGACTGAGCACCAGTGGATGCCAGTGTACTCTTGGGGCATTTGGGAGCTCTCCCTCACATGACCCGCCTCTTCACATGCATAGCACTTACGTGGGGGACCCACTTCCACAGCTTTGCCTTTGGAGAACCATGGCTTCTTTTCTCTGAGGGGCTGGGAATCCTTACACTGGGAACTAGGTTGGGGTTCCTTAAAGAACTCCCCCTGTTTACCCTTGCCCCCTTTCTTCTGAGAGGGACCCTGCCCACTCTTGGTGTGGTCTCCCCATACCTCTTCTGGACCTTGGTGCTCTCACAGTAGTCCGCTTCCTGTCCAAGCTTCTGTTGTGTAGCCATTTTAGTTATAGCTCCATGCACGTTAGTTTAATACACTAGGCAGCTGTGCACTTTGACCTAGACATATTTTATTCAGCTTCGCATTGTTATTTTTACAATAACCAGTTTTACGGTCTTGTTTTAATTTCGTGTATTTAACTGTTTTGCTTAGCCCAGCACTGTGTTCTCAAACAAGACATTCTTGATCACTTTGTGCTTCAGTCAAGGCTACAGGTTGCTACATTGCGTGTGAACTTGGTAGAGGTTTAGTCTCCAACATTCTTAGAAAATACACATCCTTACGTAGGGACATTTTCTTAGAACATTAGCTGTGTTATTATAAAAACACTTCCTAGTCCCATTACACGTTAAGAAGGAGAATCCAGCCAGGGAACCACGACTGTATGCTGATTGCTGAATGCTTCGTGCAGATGCTAACGCAGACTACAGGCCTTTGCTCAGGTATGAGGGTCGATGTCCTCCCAGAGGAAACTGAAAGGCAGGATTAGAGCTTAACATGCTGGGCTCAAATTATGAGTCCATTGATTCTAGTGGCAATATGATAGCGTCATTCTTATGCTTCACTCTCATCGTCTCCAATTTAATATTGGAGCTCCAACGACAGCGGTGACGACCACGGTGAGTACTGCACCTACAAGACAGGGGAGGGGGGAGGGAAAAGAGAGTGACACACACAGGCAACACACAACACCCCCACCCCCACCCTGACCCACAACACCATACACACAAATACATGCTGCAACATTACATTTACACCCCCCCCAACCCCCTTGAAGAACGCAAGGACAAAAGGAAATGATTTGAACGATTGTAATCAATAAAAATCCAGTAGTCAAAACTCCAAATCCAGTATATACAATTATGTACACCAACTACACAAGTCTGGATAGTGCACCAATCATTGTCCGTGGACCACTGGGCCCAAAATGCATGGGCAAGGCCCACACTAGACACCTGACTTCAAACGGAGAGAACACTGCTGGGGCATCAGACCGAAAATATACAGGCACCTCAGGGGGAGGGGGAGCACCTCAGCCTGATGAACGCACAACGCCACTGCTCCATGAGGGGGCTCCATGCCCATTGACGTATTCTGGGGAGTGCAAAGCCACATTCTCTCAAGTCTTTTCAGTGTGTGGGTTGCCCACTGCTTTATCCTGGGGAGTGCAAAGCCACAGTCTCTCAAGTCTTTTCAGTGGGTGGGTTGCCCACTGCTTCATCCTGGGGAGTGCAAAGCCACAGTTCCTCAAGTCCTTTCAGTGTGTGGGTTGCCCAATGCTTCATCCTGGGGAGTGCAAAGCCACAGTCTCTCAAGTCTTTTCAGTGTGTGGGTTGCCCACTGCTTCATCCTGGGGAGTGTAAAGCCACAGTCTCTCAAGTCTTTTCAGTGGATGGGTTGCCCACTGCTTCATCCTTGGGAGTGCAAAGCCACAGTCTCTCAAGTGGATAACAGTCTCCACTGGTTCTGGAGGGGGCTTTGTGCCCAGAGTTCTTCATCCTGCCAAGGACTGAGGTAGTGGATGCCTTTCTCCACTGAAAGTGATGCTTCATGGAAGCTGCCCAGGCTCCTGGAGCTCACCACCAGCTATATTTCCTCCAGCCCCACAGCTGTGTTTCATCGGTATGTGGACAAGTAAATTGACATTGCTATATTCCATAGTTATTGCAATTACACATTAGTGAAAGCACAGACTGACTCCAGATTGTTTTGTGATTGATGTGTGTTTATTTCTGTGCAAATATGTTGAGGGGGTTGTAAAATGGGCAGGGGTGATGATCGAGGAATGTCCATGGCAGAGTCCAGTCTATTTGTTTCACAGGTGCGTTGTCCAAAAGGGCATAGGAAGTGGAGCAAGGCAGTTGAAGGATGGACATGGTGACAAAGTGGGACAGATGGGTGACATTCAGGGGGGGTCTCATTTCCTGACGGGGGTCTTGGCAATGTTCTCTGTCTTGTTCCTGGATTTCAGGGACCGTTTGCGGGGTGGCTCTCCATCTGCAGTGGGTGGGGTGCTGGTGTCGTGGTCCTGTGGCGGTGCCTCCTGTCCACTAGCGCCAGCAGAGGTGGAGGGCTGTTCATCATCCAGGCTAGTGTCAGGGGCCCCTTGTTGTGCCACAGTGTACCTCCTGGTGTTGACAATGTCCTTCAGCACCCCTACAATGGTGACCAGGGTGGTGTAATAGACTTCAGTTCCTCCCTGATCCCCAGAAAGTGTTCCTCCTGCAGCCGCTGGGTCTCCTGAAAGTTGGCCAGTACCGTTGCCATTTTCTCCTGGGACTGATGGTACGCTCCTATGATGTTGGAGAGGGCCTCGTGGAGAGTGGCTTCTCTGGGCCTGTCCTCTCCCTGTTGCACAGCTGTCCTCCCAGTTCCCCTGTTTTCCTGTTCCTCTGTCCCCTGAACCGTGGCCCACCACTGATTTTCTTGGGGTGGTGGGCTTGCCTGGGTTCCCTGTTGTGGTGGACACACTGCTGCTTGACTTGTCCTGGGGACAGAGGGATTGGCCCGCTGGCTGGCTGCTGTGCTGGTGTTTCCTGAGGGGGGAGGCTCTGTGGTGGCTTGTGCCGGTGTCAGGGGAACCAACTGTCCCGCGGTCCCAGATAGGCCGGGCTGGTCATCTTGATCCAGTTGTGCATAGGTGCTGTCATCACTGTGGGCCTCTTCTGTGGGGGGACTGGATATGTCTGGAACCTCCTGTCCAGTGACGTTGGGTAGGGGTCCTGCAGGGGTGTAAAGGTATGATTATTACATCTGTGTGTGCCATTGTGTGCAATGGGTGAGTGACCCTGTACTCCAGTGTTTGCATTCTTGTCTAGGTCCTTGTGTGATATTTGGTTTGGGGTCTGTGTGGGTATCTGTAGTGGACATGCTTTGGTGATTGGTGTCCCTGCTTTGGTGTTGCATGCAGGGCTTGGTGTTGGGATGGGTGGGTTGTGATAGTGGGACATATGTGAGGTGTTGGAGTGATGGGGGTGAGGGTGTGGGTATGTGATGGCATGCAGGTAGGGTTGGGGATATAATAGTTAAGAGTTGACTTACCAGAGTCCATTCCTCCTGCTACTCCTGCGAGGCCCTCAGGATGCAGTATTGCAAAGACTTGCTCCTCCCATGTTGTTAGTTGTGGGGGAGGAGGTGGGATTCCACCGCCAGTCCTCTGTACCTTCCCCCGTCGGTCGTTCCACCTCTTCCTGATGTCATCCCATGTTCTTGGTTGCTGTCCCACTGCGTTGACCCTGTCGACGATTCTGCGCCACAGCTCCATCTTCCTAGCAATGGGTGTGCTGCACCTGTGCTCCGAATAGCTGAGGCTCTACCCGGACGACTTCCTCCACCATGACCCTGAGCTCCTCCTCAGAGAACCTGGGGTGTCGTTGTGGTGCCATGAGGTGGTTTTGGTGATGTGTGAGGAGGTGTGTGTTGTGATGTTTGAGGGGATGTGTTCTTGTGTGTTGTTTGAGGTGCGTGGATGTTGTGTGAGTGATGATGTTGTGTGTCTGCTGGTGTTGTTTCTGGTGGTGTCTCTCTCCGGCCTTCTTTCGTAATTTTTGGTATTAAGGGTTTGTGGGTGTGTGTTTTATATTGGATTGGGTGTGTGGGAGTGGTGTGTGTATGTGTATCAGATGTGTGTATTTCGATTTGTCCAATGTGGTTGTGTTTTGTAAATGTGTGTGTACTTTGATCGCAGCGGTGTGTACCGCCAATGGAATACCACGGTTGGCAGACCACTGGGTGGATTCATGGGTCGTGATAATGTGGGCGTATTCCTGTTGGCGTGACAGTGGAGGTTTTGGTTTTCACCATTTTATCACTGACCTTTGGTGTGGCAGACTTGTGTCGGTGTCTATATTATGGTGGATTCCGAGCTGTGGGTCGTAATAGCTGTAGCAGAATTCCGCCGCTGCAGCGGTGTGTTGGCGGTCGTCTACATGGCGGTAAGCGGCATTTACCGCCAATGTTGTAATGAGGGCCATAGTGTAGGAAAATTATGCCAACAGTGGCTAAAATCATCCTCACTGAACGTGGTTAAAGAACACCTCAATCTCCTGCCTAACTCCACTGACTTACAAGATTTCTTGTCAGGCCCCAGAACACCACGTAGGAAACGTTTCTTATATGCAGTATAAATGAAATATGGAAACTTTCCCAACAAGATGCTGCTGCCCGGTTAAGGCAAATAGATCTGGAAAATCAAAAAAAGGCATTAGCTGTTGTGAATAATGAGATTAATACCTTGTCCGACTGGATATATACAATTAACAATATTGTTTCTTCTGCTATAGACATTATACTATCTGATATGTCTTCTTTATACCATGGAGAGAGTCAGATCAGGTCCATTATCCAGTTGGGTTGGACGCTTCAAACATTGAGTGCAAGGGAGATATTTTCTTCTTTTAATCTAACGTGACAACAACAACTAATGGCTGAGAAAGAAACAAATTATGTCATGCTTAACATTGAGAAATTAGAAAGGTTGCCTTTTACCCTGGCCGAAATACCATTTGGCAGAGTGGTTAATACACGGGGTTATTAATCTGCCTATTCCAACACTACAATTTACCTCCGGTTTGAAACACATTCCGGTAGGCAGATATGAAAAGCTGGGAGATAGTTACTTCCATGAGATGTGGGAGCTTCCCTTCTCATACAAATGCTTCAATGGTATGAAAGAAGTCTTTCTTAGCGGTAGTGAATGCGAGACTTCAGTCAGCCATTCGATGATTTGTAAACAGCTATCCTTGCATGGGGCGTGTAACGCCTTGGCTGCAAACTTGGCTTGTTATCTTAAGGGAGTTCCAGTTCCCTTGATTAGACCTACGTTTCAGGTGCTTTCAAACAGCAGCTATGTCCTTCATAACAGTGAAGACTGTTGTGGCATGCGAGCCGGAATAGTTTACGTTGTTTCGGTCTGTAAGGTTGTTGCATGCTGCGGGAACGTACTGTTTCCCCCCACTAAATTTAAGGAGGTAGCTGACATCTGGCCTCACATTGCTACTTCAAACGTGAATTTTGACAAGTTAAGTAGACTCAATGCTTTATTGCTTCAAAAGCATGTCGCCCTTACATCTGCATGCAAGACCTACGCACTTCAAGTGGCAAGGTCACCAGCAGAAATACAGTCCCTGTTAAATACAAACTTTCCGAGGCACTTCAGTGAATTTGTGGTTTGAATATTTAGGGGCATATTTATACTCCGTTTGCGCCGAATTTGCGTCGTTTTTTTCAACGCAAATTCGACGCAAAACTAACTCCATATTTATACTTTGGCGTTAGATGCGTCTAGCGCCAAAGTTCATGGAGTTAGCGTCATTTTTTTGCGTGAACACCTTCCTTGCGTTAATGATATGCAAGGTAGGCGTTCCCGTCTTAAAAAATGACTCCGATGCATATGCGTCGTATTTATACTCCCGGGCAAAAATGACGCCCGGGAGTGGGCGGGTCTAAAAAACCCGCATTAGCGCCGGATTTTAGCACCTGGGTCAGGGGAGGCGTTAAGGGACCATTGGGGGCTCAGAATGAGCCCAGAGGTGCCCTCCCCTGCCCCCAGGGACACCCCCTGCCACCCTTGCCCACCCCAGGAGGACACCCAAGGATGGAGGGACCCACCCCAGGGACATTAAGGTAAGTTCAGGTAAGTATTTTTTAAAAAAAAAATGTGTGACATAGGGGGGCCTGATTTGTGCCCCCCTACATGCCACTATGCCCAATGACCATGCCCAGGGGACAGAAGTCCCCTGGGCATGGCCATTGGGCAAGGGGGCATGACTCCTGTCTTTGCTAAGACAGGAGTCATTTCAATGGGGGTTGGGCGTCGTAAAAAAATGGCGCAAATCGGGTTGAGGCGATTTTTTTGCCTCAGCCTGACTTGCACCATTTGTGGACGCCCAAACGCCATTTTCCCCCTACGCCGGCGCTGCCTGGTGTACGTCGTTTTTTTTAACGCACACCAGACAGCGCCGGCGGCTAACGCCGGCTTACGTCATTCAATAAATACGGAGCCCGCATGGCGCTTCAGAATGGCGTTAGCCGGCGCTAATTTTTTTTGGCGCAAAACTGCATTGGCGCAGTTTTGCGTCAAAAAGTATAAATATGGCCCTTAATGTGTCCAGCACGACTGGAATAGCAAATTTTTTCAAAGCTGTTGGTTCTGGTTTTGTTCACACCTTTTCCTCCATATTAGGTTTTATACCTTCAGCTATCCACTCAATTTCCGGTAGTATTTTGGGGGGATTTCGGATAACTTTGGCTTTATTAGCTGGCATCCTGCTGTTACTGTTGTTTATGGGCAATGGCTATCCCGCCACAATGAGGACAAATGATGGCGCTCCCATCAGCACAGCTGCGTCGTGAACGTATGATGCAGCATTTTGGAGCAATACTCCTGGAGCATTTGGAGTGTGACTGATCTTTGTCATTCAGACCGGTTTTGTATTGTGTGCAGCCTGTGTCCGGTGCCTCTGGTGCTCTTTCGCACATGCACTGGAAGTTTGTTTTTCACAGCAGCGCCCCCCAGCAATAGATGCTGATCTGTTGATGTTCTCGCTGAGGGTTCATTACCAGACATGCGCTTGCTACGTGAAGCTAATTATGAGTTACCCTTCCTGGAGGAAGTTGCCACCAACTCATCAATGAGCACTGCACAGGATGCTGCCTTGGAAGACACTGGGGCTATGGAACACACTTGCAGCTTGATCATTTTTGGTGCAGACTTTCCGGTTCTGTCACCTGCCAAAGTGGAAGATCTCCTGCTTTCCATGACTCGTACTTAATTTGGAACTTTTCTAAATTGACATTATCATTGAATTCGGTTAGAAGCCACATGCTCATGTTTTAAATTGCCAAGTAGTGTGCTTGTGTGTCCTTTTAACTTGTCAAAATTGACTAGGGTTTTATATATATCTTAGGTTGAAAAATGTTAGTTTTGGCTTGAACTACTTTCAACCGACAAGGGGAGGGTGTTGTGTTGCCATTTTAGCTATAGCTCCATGCATGTTAGTTTAATACACTAGCCCGCTGTGCACTTTGACCTAGATATATTTTATTTGGCTTTGCATTGTTATTTTTACAATGACCAGTTTGACAGTCTTATTTTAATTTCTTGGATCTAACTGTTTTGCTTAGCCCAGCACTGTGTTCTCAAACAAGACATTCTTGATCACCTTGTGCTTTAGTCAAGGCTACAGTTTGGTACATTGCCGGTGAACATGGTAGAAGTTTAGTCTCCAACATTCATAGAAAATACACATCCTTACATAGGGACATTTTCTTAGAACATCAGCTGTGTTATTATAAAAACACTTCCTAGTCCCATTACATGTTAAGAGGGAGATTGCAGCCAGGGAACCACAACTGTATGCTGATTGCTGGATGCTTTGCTGCAGATGCAAACGCAGACTACAGGCCTTTGCTCGGGTATGAGGGTCGAGGTCCTCACGGGGGAACCTGAAAGGCAGGATTATAGCCTAACATGCTGTGCTCAAATTATGATTCAGAAAGAAAATAGTCCATCGATTCTAGTGGCAATATGATAGCGTTATTCTTATGCTTCACTCTCATTGTCACCATTTTAATGTTGTCATGTTGTGTCATTCTGGTTATTGCAGCTCACGCTTTGCTATTTAAAATGCAGACATTTTATTAAACCAGTCTTTAAAACTTATACTGCTTTCATTGTCATTTATATATGAGACCGAATTGCGAATGAGAGAACTGGATGTGCCCTGAGTGACCACGACTTCCCTAAGAAGTATGATATGTCATGCGCTCAGCTGCCCAATCATCTCTACCTTTCGGGAAAGACGAGGCACTGCTAGTTAGCTGGAACAAAACCAGGATTTAGAGCGACAGGTGTCACCCACTGTGGATCAGACTCAGTCTCCCACACTGTGGACGATCTTGCTGTTCAAAATACAGTAGTCTCATTAGAATAATGAGAGCCTACGCGACACTTCCATGGGTCAGTCAGCTTACTGTCAATTAGGTGCTGGCACAGCTCTGGAAAACATAAACTGTACAAGTGCTCACAAACAATTAAATTGTACAACCCCTCATACGTTGTCACCTTACCGCCCTTCACCAAACCATCCAGTGACCTGCAAAAAGAATCAACTCATTCCAACCATGTTTGGGATTCCTTTTTCTTGTAGGACCTAAACTTGTCCTTATGCTACTCAGTGGTGAGACCATACCTTGTGAGTAGAGAATCCTTCATGATAGAGTAGGTGAGCCCCTGAGGATCCCCTAAGGATGCCAGGGTGTTCCTCCCCTCTTCCTCAAACTGCTAACACAGACCCGCCCCACAATGAGCTTCAGGGATCAGATTCATATGGAGAGCAGATCATACCCCTTGAAACACAAGAATATGTCATCCTCTCTTTTGTAATCCTTCACAAGATCTTTAGGAATGTGCACCTTCCTCTCAGGCGGCACTGTGATATTACTGCAACCATCTCTACTGGACTAGCTCCTCTGATTCAGCTCCGTCAAGCTAAACTCATGAACCAGCAGTATAATCTTTTCCTCTATTGTCATACTCTTCTTCAATCTCCCTTTGCATCCTTAACTCTTCCAACTCTGTCTGGTAGGCCAACTCTGCCTGTCTGTCCTGTAACTCTTCATGAGGTCAGACTCATGAATGACACACTGCTACCTGCCCTGGAGACTCTTTCTCTGGACATAACAGGCACACCCACTATACTATTGTGTATGGATTGCACCTCCTCACCCTCTGTGTGCCCTTCAGCTTCCTTGGCTGTCACCCAAGTCCTCAGTGCCTTCTGTAGCTCCTCCTTCCTGGCGAAGCCTTTAATGGGATAATCAAGGCTTTTGCAGAACTGCCTCAACTGAGCAACTGTATAGTTCTCCAGTTTCCCTAAATCAAAAGCAGCTCCAGCTGATACATCTCCAGATAGAGACATGATGAAGAGTTAAAAGTGCAAATTTCAAAGGCAGAAAAACGAGTTCCCAATGAAGTACAAAAAGTCAATCAAAGATCAGAAAAAATATGGACGTTTGGAAAAAACCACACAGAGAAAAAAAGCAAAAATCACAAAGACAATTAGATTGTGGTCACGTGACTGAAAACAGTAGTGTACACTTAATCCCTGTATGTTAAGTAAAAAATACAAGTCCAATCCTCACCACTAATCACCAATGTTAGAAATGGGGTCTTTGGTTGGCAATCAGGTTACCCCCTGTCTCAGCAAGGACCCTCACTAGTCAGAGTAAAGGAGAATCACCCTCATTTAACACCAACTCACCCCCTTGGTAGCTCAGCACGAGCAAGCAGGCTTAACTTCAGAAGCAATGTGTAAAGTATTTGTACCAACACACAGTAACTCAGTGAAAGCACTACAAAATGACACAGAAAAACAGATAATATTTGTCTAAACAAAACAAGACCAAAACGGCAAAAAAATCGACATACACGAGTCAAGTTATGAATTTTAAACAGAATAAAAGTCTTAGGCCTCTCATTATGATATTGGTGGTAAATCCTGCTTACCGCCACGCTGATGGCCGCCAACATACCGCTGCGGTGGCGGATATCCATTCACCATATTATGACACACACACACCAATCTGACAGAATACTGCCACAAACACAAATATGCCAGACCAAAGGTCAGTGCTAAAGTGGCGGTCCCAACACCCATGCCGTTACGCCAACAGAACAACACCCATCACATTATGACCCACGAGTCACCACGGTGGACATTCAACAGCGGTAAACCATTGGCGGCATATACTGCGGCGCTCAGAATGGACACCCACATACAAACAACACCACATTGGCCAATACGAAAAACACACAACTGACATTCATACACACAACACACGAACACCACTATAAAACACACACCCACATTACCCACAACACCTTACGAACACCAATTGCTACCAGGAAACTGAGAAGAAGAGTACAGAGTCAACTAGACACACATACCACTCACACCCATACACCCCTCATGCACTCTACTTCACACACCCCACTACATTACCCAACACACCCTCACCAACACACATCACACAACACCCATGGCACCCCCATTTCACTGAGGAGGAGATAAGGGTCATGGTGGAGGAAATTGTCAGGGTAGAGCCACAGCTTTTTGGACCACAGGTACAGCAGATTTCCATTGCAAGGAACATGGAGCTATGGTGGAGAATCGTGGACAGAGTCAATGCCGTGGGACAGCACTCAAGAACAAGGGACGTCATCAGGAAGAGGTGGAACGACTTACAGGGGAAGGTACGTTCCATAGCAGCAAGACACCAGCTCCCCATACAGAGGACTGGCAGTGGACCCCAACCTCCTCCCCCACAGCTCACAGCATGGGAAGAGCAAGTACTGGCATTACTGCATCCTCAGGGACTCACTGGAGTTGTTGGAGGACTGGACACTGGTGAGTCAACATTTAGTACTTATCTCCCCTCAATACCTGCATGCCATCTCACATCCACACCGTCACTCCCATCACTCCACTCCAACCCACACACTGCACCTACACATATGACTAACCCAAATGCCAAGCACTGCATTCCATACCAATGCATGGACACCCCTCCCAGCCCTGCATGGACACCCATCATTAAAGCATGCACAGCATAGGGAAACTAACATACCCACAATACATCACCATACACAAGCAACAGCTGGCAGGGCAACACCAACGATAGAGGGGAAGACAGGGATGCACAAAGGTACCCCAGACAATGTCAGTGGAGAGGAGGTGCCACCACTATCCAGTCCCCCAACAGAAGAGGCCCCCAGTGATGACAGTAACTCTGGACTTCTGCATCTGGAGGACCTACCTGGCCCATCAGGGACCACTGGACAGTCGGTCACCCAAGCACAATCACAGACCACCACAGAGCCTCCCCATCAGGAACCAACACCACAGCAACCACCCAGTGTTGCACACGTCTGTCCCCAGGGCACGTCAATCAGCAGTGTGCCCACCAGCACAGGGACCCCAGGCCATACCTCATACCCAAGACAATCAGGGACCTGGGGTCAGTGGCAGTGGGCACACCGTTCAGGGGACAGGGGCTCAGGCCAACAGGTAAACTGGGAGGACTGCTGTGTGACAGGGGGAGGACAGGACCAGGGAACCGACTCTCCAGGAGGCACTCCCTGAAATCCTGGAAGCCTACGAACATTACCAGGACACAATGGGCCAGATCTTTGACAACGTGCAGGAGAAAAGGTGGCTGCAGGAGGGACTGTTTCAGGGGATCAGGGAGGACTTGCAGGCCATTAACAACACCCTGATCTTCATAGGAGGGGTGCTGGCAGACATGGCTAACATCATGAGGAATGCAACAACACACCAGTGGGCCCCTACCACTAGCCAGTCAACTGAACAGCCCTCCACTTCTGTTGCCGCTAGTGGGAAGGAGGCCCCACCACAGGACCCACAGACCACCAGCACCCCTCCCCCTGCAGAGGTGAACCACCCCGCAAACGTTCCCCTGTGAACCAGACAGAAGCCAGAGACATTTGCCAAGACCACTGCCAGGAAATGAGACTCTTCTGATTGTCTTCCTTGAGTCCCACTCAGTCACCTTGTCCACCTGGAACTGTCATTGCTCCCCTTCCTATGCCCCCATGGACACTGCACCTGTGCTACAAACAAAGTTGAACGATACCTTGGACTTTCCTCCATCATCACCCCATTCCATTGCACTTCCCCTCTATTTCTAAGTACTACAATAAACACCCTTGGAAAAAACTCACCTACTAGCATTTCATGTATTGAAAATGTATATTGATGGAAACAGCTACATCAATTGCAAATTAACTGTACATTGTGAGAACTTAGAAATGACGACCTGTAGTTGGCAGTAGTGATCACATCAGAACATTGTTGTCCTATCACCAACATCTGTAAAATGATACTCCATAGGTGACAGTAAGAAGAGGTAAAAGGTGGGTAATGCATCATGCCACAGCCACACAGAATACACCAATAGTCATAGAAATGTGAAGTCTCACCTGTATGTCATTGGAAGTACTGACGGATAACTGATGTTCTGTTGTCCACATCCTCATCATCTGCCTCCTCATCCTCAATGTCCTCAGGGTCCACTGCAGCCACAGGGGCATTTCCAGTCTCTTCCTCCTGCAGAAAAGCTACATGGCGTCTGAGAGACAGGGTGTGTAACATGCAGCATGCAACTACTATCTGGAAGACCTTTTCAGGTGAATAGCACAGGGATCCACCTGTCAGATGGAGGCACCTGAACCTGGCCTTCAGGAGGCCAAAGGTCCTCTCAATGATCCTTCTGGTTTGCCCATGTGCCTCATTATAACGTTCTTCAGCCCTTGTCCTACCACTCCTCACAGTGGTCAGCAGCCACAATAGGTTTAGGTAACCAGAGTCACCTGCAAATAGTGAGGGACAACATTTAGCCACACTATCCTATGAGGTTAACATCAGAGGCATACACTAACATACAGTGGGTGGGGACCAAGGCTCAACTATTAGCCACACCCTGTGCCTCTGTAGTTGGGCCATCACATTTGAGATGCTGCTATTCTTCAGGACAAAGACATCATGCACTGACCCAGGATATTTAGCATTGACATGGGAGATGTACTGGTCTGCCAGGCACACCATCTGCATATTCATGGAGTGGATACTCTTACGATTCCTGTACACCTGTTGATTCTGGCAGGGGGAGGGGCAAACACAATATGTGTCCCATCAATCGCCCCAATAATATTGGGGATATGTCCCAATGCATATAATCCAGCCTTCACAGTGGCCAGATCTTCTACCTGGGGGAAAGCTAAGTAGCTGCACGTGTGTTTTACCAGTGCAGACAACACTCTTGCCAGCACAACTAGGAACATTGGCTGTGACATTCCTGCTGCCAAGCCCACTGTCACTTGGAAAGAACCAGTTACTAGGAAATGGAGAACTGATAGCACTTGCACAAGATGGGGGATCTCAGTCCGATGAGGGATAGATGAGATCAGGTATGGCTAAAACTGGGCACACAGCTCTATGATTGTGGTCCTGTCCAGTCTATAGGTGAGTATAATGTGCCTTTCCTCCCATGTAGCTAAGTCCACCAGGGGTCTGTACATGGGGCATGTCTCCATCTCCTATTCATCCACAGCAGTAGGTATCTAAGGGACACAAGAGTGAGTAAGCTGTCAAAATTTGAACAACTAAACCACAACAGCTGTCCACATCGTGCACTTATGGTTTGGGACAGTGTAAATTTCAAAGTATGTGCCTATTTATCCTGTGACGCAGCAATTCTCGATAGGCCTGTTCACCCCCCCTCTGAAATGGCGTCTGCCTGTCCTGTGTGGAGGGACAGGTAGAAGTGAGGTAATTCCGCCAACGTTGGGCGTCGTGGCGGTAGGCGGCTGTGCACCGCTGTACAATTTCTCATTGGATAACATTGGGCCAGATGGAGTACAGTGGCCAATGGGGACAACACCACGGACGTCACCGCCATTTTCTATCTGATTCCTCACTTGTTTCCTGACCTTCAAGAGGAGAAGACCTACACTGCATGTGCTTCTGTGACCTGTGTCTGGAACCTACCATGGCCCGCGTGACCAGGGAAAGGGTCACAGCGTTGACTTTGGAGGAGTTGGAGTGACGGGTGGAGGGGGTCCTACCCCAGTACGGACTGCAATATGGGATTTTGGACCAACAGGTGAGTACACTGTGGGCACAATGCATGTGGTATGGATGCATGGAGATGTGTGTGATGGCATTGTGTAAGGGGATGTATGATCGTTGGCGGTGTACATGTAGTGAGCTGGGCTATGTATGTGCCAATGGTGATGGAAACGGGTATGGTGGGCCATGTCTGTGACAGGCTGGACTGTTACTATAATGGTGTTCTCCTATCTTTATTGCCTCTGTAGGTCAGCGCCCAGCAAAAGAAGGACTTATGGTGTGCAATTGCCAAGGACGTGCGGACACTGGGGTTCCATGGCAGGTGGAGCACCCACTGTCAGAAACGGTGGGAGGACCTGAGACGCTGGGCACGGAAGACTGTGGATGCCCACCTGGGGATGGCCTCCAACAAGGAACGGGTGCCTGTCGGAACCAGACCCCCTTGATGGTCCACATAATGGCGGTGGCGGACCATGAGTTGGGTGGACTCTTGACGGAATCACAGCAGCCAAAAGGGGGTGAGTACAGTGGTTATCATTACATATTTGGCCTGTTGGGGTGGTTTCCGGGTGGTGGTTGTGTGTTAGTGGGTGGCCCTAAAGCCAGGCCAAACATTGCAGCATGGGTCATCTCTAGGGTAATGGTTGCATTTCAAATACAGGTAACCTTGATTGTTACTAGTCACTTTCATGCAGGGCATCGTGGGTCACAGCTGTGCTGCAGTTGGCGGTGTGTGTTTCTCATTATGCCTTGGTGACCAGCCATATCACTGGTAGTGCAATGCATATTGACTAGGCCTGTTACCTGAGTGTGAGGGTGCTGTATACGCCAAAGGTGGTGTTGGCACAGTAATTTACCCAGTATTTCCTTTCTCTCCCCCCTTTTTTTGTTCTGTCATCCTGTCCTTGTGTGCATTAGCATCATCTGGCGGAGGAGTAGGGGCACCAGCGACAGAGGGAGCTGCCTCCCATAGGGCCCTGGAGGCTGAGTCCACTGACGCAGAGGGAACCAGTGGGACAGAGGGTGAGGGGAGCACCAAGGCGGAGACAGGAGGGGACTTCACAGACTCAGATACCTCCTCCGATGGGAGCTCTCTGGTGGTGGCAGACACCTCTGTGACCACCCCAGCTGAAGATACAGCCACCACCCCTGTACCAGCACTGCCCTCTCAGTGGCCCCTGAGCAAGTTGCCCTTGCCCGCTCAGCCAGGAGGGTGGGCATCACCTTCGACCCAGGCACCTCAGGCCCTGCCCCAGTGAGCCCTGCTGCCCTGTGTGAGGAGGCTATTGACCTCCTGAGATCTGTAGGGCAATCAACCACCTGCACCCAAGTCCAGCAACCACACCCTCATCCTCCACTCCCACCCCACCGTCCCTAAAAAGCTTTTCCTTTCCCAATTTGACCTCTTCCCTACCCCTCCCCCGTCCTGAATATATAGGCAGGGTACCAAGGAGACAGCTCAGCACCTCAGCCAAACAGTCCATGGGGACAGTGGTAGCACCACCTACTTGTGGTGGTAAGGATACCAGACTCCCATCACAGAAGTGGAAGGAGCTGGCACCACCAGGGAAAAGTGTGAAAGGGCCTGCACCACCAGGGAAGAGTGTGAAGGGGCCTGCACCACCAGGGAAGAGTGTGAAAGGGCCTGCACCACTAGGGAAGAGTGTGAAGGGGTCTGCACCACCTGTGAAGAAGGGAAAGGGGCCTGCACCACCTGTGAATAAGGGGAAGGAGCCTGCACGACCATGCAGAGAGGGGAAGTGCCCATCCATCCCTGCCAGGAAGGGTAAGGGATCCATGCCCCATATACAGGAGGAGAGGAGGCACTCTCCGTCAGGCTGTCAGGCTGACACCACCACCACTACCAGCTGTCACGGGCCCCCAACACCAGCTGTGGCTGCCCAGGAGGCTCCTCCAGCCACCACCACATTGCAGCCATCGGATAGTGCAGAGGCTGCCCAGGAGGCTCCTCCAAACACCACCACAGTGCAGCCATCAGACAGTGCACGGGCTGCCCAGGAGGCTCCTCCAAACACCACTACAGTGCATCCGTCACCACTAGAGGATGCAATGCAGGCCATCCTTGAGGGGCTGCTGTGCGGGCTGCCCCCTCCAGGAGCAGTGGGCAAGTCACCCACTTCAGAGACTGTGGCCTTGCACTTCCCAGGACCAAGCAATGGGCATGTTGCTCCCTCCAGAACCAGTGGGCATGTCACCCACTCCTGAGAATGTGGCCTTCCACTTCCCAGGACAAAGTAATGGGCGTGCTGCCCCCTCCAGAACCAGTGCGCAAGTCACCCACTTCAGAGACTGTGGCCTTGCACTCCCCAGGTCAAAGCAATGGGCATGTTGCCCCCTCCAGAACCAGTGGACAAGTCGCCCACTTCAGGCACTGTGGATTTGCACTCCCCTGGACAAAGCAATGGACATGGAGCCCCATCCAGAACCAGTGGGGACGTTCCTATTTTCAGCTGACGTGCCACCATCCCCTGAGGTGCCTTACCACTTGCAAAATGATGCCACGGCAGTGTTCTCTCCGGATGTGTCAGGATACAGGTTGGGCCTTGGACTGTGCCCTGTGGCCTTGTGTGCCATCATGACTTTGGACTGGGCATTGGCCCTTTAAGGACATTTGTATATATTTGGTTTGTGTGATGGGTTTTGCTATGCTAATACATTGTTGGTACTCCAGTATTGTGGTCCATGTTTTATCATGCCATGTGTTGTGTGCCATTGGTTTACATGTGCAGCTGGTTGTGTGTATGGTATGTGTGTGTCGGGTGTGTGTTGTGCATGTGTGTGTAACTGTCATTTTCCTCCCACCCTCCCTTGTGTGCTAGGCGGCTATGCTCACCGTCATCGTCTTCGTCAGCATTGGTGTTCCAGGTGGAACATGACATAGAAGATCATCGGGAAGACTTGTGGTTCGGGTTTCATGGAATCGTGGTTCTTCCTTGTGTCCCCAATGGTGGATCCTTTCACTTCCGAGCTCTGCTTCTGCCAGGCTTTTGTGGGTGTTGGTACCGCCCCAGAAAAGGTGGTGGTTCGTGTGTCATAAAATGGAGGGAGGTACTTTGTCTCCCTCCTCGCTGTTGTTCACTACCACTGTGGTAACTGTTGTTTCCGCTGTGGGGGTTTGTGTGGTACATTGGCTGTCTATGGGAGTTATCACCGCCACAGTCATAATTTGGTGGAACTTACTGCCAGGCTGTTGGCGGTACTACTGCCACTTTATCACTCACCACCAGGGTCATAATGATCCTTAGAAAACAATGAGAACGCTGTTATTTCACAAAAGTACCTGGGTAGCGTCAAAATAAAGCAGCATGGGTGAGTGTGCATTAAGAAAGGTCAGCGATGTACCGATTTCTCACCCACAAGCGAGAATGTGCATCGTTCCTCCTTCGGTCGGGTCGGTGTGTGTCATTTTTTTTTTCTCCCGCGAGAGAGCAATACATCAATCTGGATGGGCACCTCAGATCCGGGCAGGATTTGCGTTGATTTGCTGCACCCAGTAATGTTGCATTGAAATCCAGTCACACCGTGTCAAGAAACTGCGCTGAGTGGTTGCTTGCATCATTAACAGCAGCCACTGCAGGTGTTGTGTGTTGTTTCTCCAGCCGTGTTACGTCGATCTTCCAGCCGCGAGGCAGGTGGAGCATCAATTTTAGCCGCGAGGCTGGAAGAGCGTAGTTTATTAGCTGTGAGGCTGGTGGTGCATCAACTATTTCCCTGAAAAGCCTTCTTTGCATGGATTTTCATTTCTTAGCTGCCAGCTTCACCTCTCAAGGGCCCAGGGACTGGATAGGGCACCACTTGGTAGGGCAGGAGTCTCAGCAGAGAGTCCAGGTGATGGCAGGGAAAGTCTTTGATGTCCCTGAGACTTCAACAACAGGAGGCATGCTCAGTTGAAGCCCTTGGAGATTCTTCTCAAGCAGGAATGAATAACAAATTCCAGTCTTTGTCCCCGTTCACAAGCACAAGCAGAAGCAGCAACTGCAGGATAGCCCAACAAAGTACAGTCACAGGCAGGGGCAGCACTTCTCCTAATCTCTTCAGCTCTTCTTGGCAGAGGTTCCTCCTGACACCCGGGGGTAGGAGACTGCATTGTGTGAGAGAAGGCACAGCCCTTTCAGGTGTAATTAACCACTCCTCCACTCCCCTAAACACAGATGGCCCATCAGGATATGCAGGCTACACCCCAGCTCCCTTTGTGTCACTGTCTAGCCGAGAGGTGCAAACAGTCCAACTGTCAAATTGACCCAGACAGGAAATCCACAAACAAGAAGAGTCACAGAATTGTTTAAGCAAGAAAAATGCCTACATTCTAAAAGTGGCATTTTCAAACACACAATCTAAAAACAAACTTTATTAAAAGATGTATTTTTAAAGTGAGTTCTGAGATCCTGAACTCTATATTTTTATCTGTTACCAAAGGGAATCTACACTTTAATAATATTTAAAGGCAGCCCCCATGTTAACCTGTGAGAGAGATAGGCCTTGCATCAGTGAAAATTGAATTTGGCAGTATTTCACTCTCAGAACATGCAAAACAAATAAGTAATTGTCCCACCTTTTACATACACTGCACCATGTCCAGGGGGCTACCTAGGGCCTACCTTAGGGCTGCCTTACATGTATAAAAAGGGAAGGTTTAGGCCTGGTGTTAGAATTTTCATCCTTGGCGTGGTCTCCCTTAACTTTTTGCCTCTGTTCCCAGAGTAACCATAACAGCAAAAACAAAGTCCAGCATACATCAACAACCTGGGAAACAGGCAAAAAGTTAGGGGAGGCCACGGCAAGGATGCCAAGTCTTAAACTCACAGTTCTTGATCAGGGTACTGCTAATCTCCCTGAACACCCTTATTAAGGATGCCAGGATGGTGTTTGTGACCTCCCACGTATCCAATGACTGTTGATCGAAGTACCTCTGCAGCTGCTTGATTTTCTTGAGTTTGGTAAGTACCTGGTCCATCATGCCTTGGGATTGTTGATAGGCTCCCAAGATTTGTCTGCTAGTATCCTGGCCAGGACCATCCCCAGTGGACTCATGCTTCTGGCCCACAACATCCCTCCCACACACCCTACTTCCATTTGCCTATACCCTTGGCACAGCTTGCCCCCTACCACTGGTTCCAAGACAGTCATTGTCGTAGGTGTGTTGCTGTGACTCAGGATCTTGTACTAGGGGCATTAGATGGTAGTAACTGTCCTCACAGCATAGATAGGAGGGGCAAATGGCTACCTGAAATGTAGATGCTAACGGGCTGGGAGGAGTTGATGTGGTCATCGTGAGGCTTACTGGTGTCATCTGACTAGATTGCCCTGATGGGCCAGAACCGTCCTCAATGTCTGTATGTCCAGGAGTGTTGTTGTCACTGAGGGCTTCATCCGTAGGGGTAGTGTCAGTCTCTACAGTGGTCTCAGTGCTCAGAGTGCCAGCCAACCTGTTGATGTGAGAGATACAATGTTACAGGTTGTATTGTGATATCTGCCTCCAATAGTTTGCAGTGACATTTGGCCAAGGCTTTGTATACTTTAGATTGACAGATTTTCCCTATGTGACTTGTACACATGCTATCAATTGTATGGACCTGACATTTCTGAGGTATACCAATTTAATTTCAGTCAACCAGCCGCAGAATGTATGAGGTCACATATTTACATATTGCCAGCAGTGCAGGCAAAACAGTGGCTGGGCAGGATGTGGCTTTGATCCTTTTTAAGTCCTATTTGGCTGTTATGCAGTCGACCCCTGGACATTGTATATGTGATTGTAATTATCATTTGGTCAGTGCATTGTGAATGTGTCTGCTGCTAATACCATTCAGGTGATGCATCTTGGGGCCTTTTGTTCATGTTTTTTATTTGGTTCACACGAGTTGAGGTGTCCTTCCTGTCCACAATAATTTCATCTTCGCTTAGCTGCTCAACATGGATTTAAATGTTTAGCCGCATAGTGGGGTGTACCATGATCTGTCTCCTGGTCCTTCCCAGGTGAGCAAAGTTCGTATGTGACTTCACAGAAAGATGCATTGTGACACATATACAATGCAGTGGTGTTTGAGTTATAGGGACTGTCCCTCCTGGAATTTACAGTCATGTTACTCCAAGTACTACACAACATACATAAGCTATCCTCCTAGGTGTGTAAACTACCATTGCAAGTTCACAAACAAGGATATTGGGACAGATGCACACTGGGCTTGTATTTGTATTTTGTGAGACAGAGCTTCCTGGCCTTAGCAGTCAACTCACTCCCTGTACTTCATGCGGTTGTCATATGTCAACCCCCAGATGAGTCCACTTCATGGTGGATAACCCAAGAAGGGTATTTTAGCAAGAGTACACTGGACTGATGTTTGGAGTGACTGTAAGGGAGCCTCCTCTATCTTGCAGCCATGTACCTCTCTGTATTAAGCACAATATACTGATGATTTGCATCCAGGTGAGTACACTTCAGTGATGATTTGGTACAAAGGTGTATTTTGGGGAGGGCACAGGTTTGGTGTCTTGATTTGGGGAAGCAATGCCTCCTGTGAGTTAGAGTCCTGTCACTCTCACTGCTTCACAATACCTGACAGTTGCCAACTACCCCAGTGAGCGCACAGCATGTGAGCTTTTAAAAATACTGCTGTCTTGAGGGAAGGTTACAATCTTCTAGTGTTTGTAGTGACAGTAGTAGTACCTCCTGGGATTATCAGTCCTGTCAGTGCTCGTGCTAACCACACAATACACAGATATCAATCTCTTAAGTGGGTACACTTCATTGGTGAGTTCAGGTGCAAGGGTCATTTGAGCAGAGGACACTGTGATAGCTGAGTGGAGTGACAGCACCAGTGCCTCCTGTCCTTAGCAGTCCTATCAGTGCCTGAATTACCCACACAGTACACAAATTTCATTCTCTCAGGTGGGTACACTTTCATAGAGATTTGCAAAACAAGTTAATTTTGAGTCTGATACACTGTTCTGGCTTTTGTAATTGTAGAACAGTGCCTGCTGGGAATTGTAGTGCTATCAATCCTTGTACTACACACAATGTACATAGCTATTGTTCCCCCAGGTGAGTTTACTTAACATGTCAAATGCCAGATAATAGTCTATACACAGGTGGACACTGGGCTGATGAGTGGGGTGACAGTGAAGGTGGCCAAAAGTGAGCAGTGAGAACGCATGACAATACATTTTTGTGAGATATTTTAGTGTTGTGACTTACGCAACTCCACTCCTCACTCCAAGCCCTCAGGATGCAAGATGGCCAAAACCTTCTCCTCCCAGGATGTAAGTTGTAATGAGGGGGGGCACCGCCAGTCTTCTGGACCTGCAGCTGGTGCCTGGATGTCATGCAATGCACCCTTCCCCTGAGTGCGTTCCACCTTTTCCTGATGTCGTCCCTTGTGCATGGGGTGGTAACTACAGAATTCACGCTGTTGACTATCCTTTGCCACATTTCCTGCTGAAAGTGGTGTGCTGGATTTGTGCTCCAAATAATTGTGACTCTACTTTCATGATTTCATCCACCATGACTGTTAACTCATCGTCAGTGAAATGGGGATTTTTCTAGAGTGACATGGTGGTGCTCAGGGAAAGAACTTAAATTAACTGATGACAGTGAGTTTGTGAAGGTGGAAGTGCAAATGGATGTTACTGGAAACAAATGTGTGAAGGATATGGATGTGGTGTGAGAAAATTAGCAGGGGTGCCTATTTTAATCATATATCTTTTTTCTATTGTGTGCTCTGGCTCCAGTGTTTTGTGTTGCAGATGCAAAGGATTGTGGCCTGTGAAGGGGTGTGTTTTGTAGTGTGCTGCTTAGGTGTGTCGAGTGTGGTAATGTATGTCAGCTGTTTTGTTTTCAAATTCATCCAATGTGGTGTTCTGAATTACTGTGGTGATCGCAAGCCTCCATGATTCAGGATGCTATTGGTATATCACCATGTCTGAAGCGCCACTGCGACTTTTAACTTGTAATATGGCCGGTGATTGGTCGACGGGCTGTCACTGCTGGTGGATGGACTGCCTATTTCCTGCCCTCCACTGGGCTGGCAGCCAGGCATTTTTGGCTGACTTTTGGTGGTCCTGCCTGTGAAACTCATAATATTGCAGTCTGTATGACAGCTAACATGGCTTTCTTTTGGCGGCTGCCACTATGGCGGTAAGTTGGTACGACCGGAAAACTCGTAATGAGGCCCTTTATCTTTAAATTTGCATCTCAATGACAAAAATCCACCAGAGGATTCCAGAGTTACGAATTTTTTAAATAAACAATCAATTATAGATTTTTACTTAGAATAATAAACCATTATAATCTACCAAGATTTGTGGTTTAGGGTTAGCCATGACAAGTAGTTTGAAAGTGGTTTTAAAGGCACATTTGGGGTGACCAGCTCTGAGAAAGAACCAGTCACAGGGACCAATAAGCAGTTTTGCAATCCCTTTTTAGAGTATATGGGTGACCTGTCGTAAGACTCAAGAGAGTTGCCCTGATGGAAGAGATGCAGAATGCTGAAGATGCTCGAGGATGCTGAGCCACTGATGTGGGTCTTCCTGGAAAAATCAACAGAAAGTGGAAAGAATAAGTGTGAAAGAGTCCCCACCAAAACAATTGCACAAAACTCTTCAAGGCCTGTAAACTGACATTATAAACACAGAAGGAAATCTTTTCAGCTTTATTCCAAGATGAACTCAGTTATCCTCAATAAACGCGTCTCTCTAGACTGTCAATTTGTTATGATAAAAAGCTATTAAAATTGACATACAAACTACAAAAATAATTAAATTAAGATATCATAAAAAATGTTGTGCCCCCCAAAACAAATATTACTCATAAATCAATATAGTCTAAAATAATAAAAAACAAGATCGCTGCTGTATAACAACAGTCCTAGAAAGGAGAATGTTCAGAATTCACAATGCCTTGTCAGTACAGACAGCAGTTGACATTTAGAAAATTCGACACGTTTTACTGGACAGTCTTGATTACTAAGCTGCCTTAATCAGGACCACTAATTAATTTGCTTGATGATAAAGCTTGAAACTCTCAAGTACATTCTGTTATAATCAGGGATCTATCAGTAGAAAGAAAATGAATTTCATGGACATCAATATTGCACATTCTCTGTGACAGAGCAATTCTTCAATCATCAAATTATAAATGCACCACAACATACACTCATTATTTCATCCCCAAAACTAACTTTAGTCATTAAAAAAGCAGTTGGAACAAAACTAGCTTAGTTGCATGTAATTCAGAAAAATACATTTGCAACTAATTTATGGATGGACAAGAAAGCAAATAATACTGTATAATACTCTATCTGCTATCTGGGATGAGGTCCAATCGCTAGAATCTCAAACTTTGTGAAAATGCAAGAAATTCACACATACAAACCTGGCAGTTTATCCAAACAGTAAACAATTAGTATCCATAAACAGAATCTGCCATATAAAATCCTGCAGTGTTTGTACGAAATATTGAATAAAAAATATTGTAATTAAAAAATATCATGGACGGAAATATCAAAGGTAAGAAATATGTTTTAAGTGTATCATTTGAGAAAATATATTTGTACAAAATATAATTTGTAAGTGGTATTTTATATGTATTTTATTTTAGTGTGTTTGATTTTTCATAAGTAATTTGTTTAATTTGTGTGTTTAGTAAGATAATTTAAACATTTTGAAATTGTTTTTTTAAATTATATTAATGTGCAATTAATGTATGTGTACGTTAGTTTAGTAGCAAGTGTTAGGTTTTTAGAAGATAAGGGTGAGAGATTTTTAAAAAGTGAATATTTTATTTGATATGTAATTTATATTTTATCATGATATGAAAATAGTGTACAATTAATGCAATACTTGCATTATTTTTATAAAGAACTTTTAAATAATTAATGTTACTATATTGAAACATAATTAATTTAAAAAAAGTGTATTTTAGTGCAAATATTTTTTACATATTCTTGATTAGATAAATGTATTTTTATTAATGTTTCTTTGAAATTGTATAATTGGTGAATGCAGAAAATTATAATGACATCATTATTAGTTTTTTCATTTTTGAAAAAGTTTACATAAAAAATATTCAAAAGCATGTCCACTTAAATTATGCAAATAGAATAAAGTTTGTATAGTCTAAGATGCATCAATTAAAACATATTTGTAAAGTTATATGTTACAAGTTTATACATTTACATTTTAATAAACAAATTAACAATGACAATGTATTAATTATATTATGGGAATAAGATCTGTTGTTGGGCATCTGTATTCTTATATTTATTAATTTAAATTTAATATAATTTGTGTTTATTATATCATCATAAAATGTGTTTTACTTGTTTTAACATATTCAATGATTTTCAAGTTTGGATTATGTATTTAGTTTTTATGTTATGTTTTAAAATTTAGCAATACTAATAATTTGATAATACAATTATTATTATTTTTATAGTGATCAACACATTATTTTATATTTCATTTTAAATATATGTTTTTAGTTTAGGTTGATGTGCCTTCTATGTAGGCTTTATTTCATCAATCAATCAATCAATCAAAAAATGTATAGAGCGTGCTACTCACCCGTAAGGGTCTCAAGGTGATTGGGGGGAGAGAAGAGGGGGGGAGGAGGATGATTTACTGTTCGAAAAGCCATGTCTGGAGCTGTTTTCTGAAGAGCAGGAGGTTCTGAGTCTTGCGGAGGTTGGTGGGGAGGGAATTCCAGGTTTTGGAGGCGAGGTACAAGAAGGATCTGCCTCCAGTGGTGGTGCGTTGGATACAGGGGACTGTAGCGAGTGTGAGGTTGGCAGAGCAGATGGGGTGAGTGGGAGTGTGGAAGTTCACTCTTTCGTTGAGGTAGGTTGGTCCAGTGTTGTGGAGGGATTTGTGTTCGTGGATGAGGATTTTGAAGGTGATCCTCTTGTCGATCGGAAGCCAGTGAAGGGATCTGAGGTGTGAGGTGATGTGTTCATGGTGTGGGAGGGCCAGGATGAGGCGGGCGGCTGCGTACTGGATCCTCTGGAGTTTTCACTTGAGCTTGACTGTGGTGCCAGCGCAGAGGGTGTTTCCGTAGTCTAGCCTGCTGCTGATGAGTGCATGGGTGACGGTCTTTCTGGTCTCTGTGGGAATCCATTTGAAGGTTTTTTCGCAGCATGCGGAGGGTGTTGAAGTAGGAGGAGGTGATGGCGTTGATTTGATGGGTCATGGAGAGGGAGGAGTCTAAGATGATGCCTAAGTTGCATGCGTGGGTTGCGGGTGTTGGTGGAGATACTAGGGCAGTGGGCCACCAGGAGTCGTCCCATATAGTTATGTTGGGGCCGAAGATGATGATTTCGGTTTTGTTGGAGTTTAGCTTGAGGTGGTTTGCTGTCATCCATTTGGCGGTGTCAAGGAGTCTGGCGTGGAGGTTGGTTTTGGCAGTGGTATGGTTTCGGGTGAGGGAGATGACGAGCTGGGCGTTGTCGGCTTAGGATATGATGGTGATTCCGTGTGGCCGAGGATGTTGGCGAGTGGGGCCATGTAAACGTTGAAAAGGGTGGAGCTGAGGGAGGAACCTTTGGGGACTCCGCAGAAGATCTTGGTGGCTGTGGAGTGGAAGGGGGAGGCGGAATTTCTGGGTTCTTTCAGTGAAGAAGGAGGCAAGCCAGTCTAGGGCCTTGTGTCGAATTCCTGAGTTGTGGAGGCGTGTGCGGAGTATTTGGTGGCAGACAGTATCGAAGGCAGTGGAGAGGTCCAGGAGGATGAGTGCGGCGGTCTCGCCGTTGTCGACTCTGGTTCTGATCTCCTTAGTACATGCGATGAGGGCGGTCTCAGTGCTGTGGTTGTTGCGGAATCCAGACTGGGAGGTGTCGAGAGTGTTGCTTTCCTTTAGGAAGTGAGACAGGCTGGTGTTCACTAGTTTTTCAGCGACCTTGGCGGGGAATGGGAGAAGCGATATTGGACGGTAGTTGGTAAGGTCATCAGGGTCTGCTTTGGGCTTTTTCAGGAGAGCGGTGACTTCTGCGTGCTTCCAGGAGTCTGGAAAGGTGTCGTCGTCGAAAGAGCTGTTACTAACGGCGCAAAGCTTGGGGGCGATGTTTGGGCTGGCTTTGTTGAAAATGCGGTGGGGGCAGGGGTCAAGGGGAAGCCTGAGTGGATTGCATTCATAGTTTTTTCAGTTTCTTCATCGTTGGTAGGGGTCCAGGTGAGTAGTAGGTCGGGGTGGTGAGTTGTTGCTGATCGTGTGTTTTTTTTTGTTATGGTATGTGTGATTTGTTACAGTGTATATAACTTATGGGCCTTATTATGAACTTATTATGAACCTGGTGGTCTGAGGACTGCCATGTTGGTGGTGGCGTTCATTCCGTCTACAGGCTGGAAGAGAAGACCCACAAATTATTACCTACTGAATACAGCCATACCACCACCAGTGCTGTTAGGCTGCCACAGACAATGGTACCCACCTGCAAGCCAGCGGAGAACATGTTTCTGCCAGACAGATTACGATGCAGCACATCGCCAAGGTTTCTGTCATGGTTGCACCACCACATAAACCCAGCGGAAACCAACTGTATAAAAGGAGGCACTCATCTCCAGGAAGCCACACTCATCCAAGCTGCCCTGGAACCAGAACTACACATCTTCCCACTGCCCCTGCTTGCCCAACAACTTTGGAATCAGTGACAACGACATCAACCGTAAGTACACACACTTACCTGTCACTGTTGCAAAGTACGTACGCCCACACAACATACCAATCGGGAACGGGTGGCGAGGGCAACACACATTTGTAACCTCACACTGACATGCACACTCATACACAGCCACATACATACAACAGTATACACACTACGGCTATCACATACACATGTCAACAACACACAACTATCCCCAGAAACACAGCACTGGCACACACACAGACAACAACACTCACCACCAAACTACACAACCGCAAAATTATCAAGGCATTTACGGGCACCCACAATAGACCCATTGAAAGATCACTCATACAACACAACATACCACCAACAGGGAATGCACACACACTATCACTCAACCAGCCGTAGACATACCCCGCAAACACATATCACAACGTATCTGACATATCATTCACCACACGTGCTCACTCACACAGTCCAAGCAGACTAAGGCACACAAAACTGCAAAAAACACATGTCAACACAGACATCACTCAATACCCTCACAACAATTGGTCCCCAACATACACATGGCCATCACGCAGCACACAGGTATCAGTGCAAGACAAATGCACTGCACTTAACCTCACATACTGGCTAAACAACACATGTAGCCCAAGTACCACACACACACATAAAAACTGAAGCTGTGAACTACCAACATGTTGGTTAAAATATATTAACCATGAAAATTTTGGATTATAACTCAAAGGCCAGAGGGAAGTCCACGATTAAAGTGTAGTATGCACACAGTGAACATGTGTGTGCCCTCAACTTGACTCCTGACAGCCATGTAGCCTCCACAGGTAGGGGCATCAAGGGGACAGGCAGGCACCTCAGGGATTAGAGGGTGGGGGTATTGGTTTAGGATTAGGAGGGGGACCTTTGGGATTTGGCTTGGGAGGGGGGATTAGATCTAGGCTTAGGGGATGGTTGGGTACTCTTAGGAGCAGTGGACTTCTTAGTGGGGGAGGGGCATGGGTACTTGCAGGGGTGGCAGGGCTGGATTTGGGGACGGACCCGGAGAGTTGGGGGTATGACAAGGTGGGAAAGGAGTAGGGAAAAAGGAAAACTCAGAAAGAAAAGCTTTCTAACTCACATGGGGAGAGACATAGCAAAAGGGTTTGGGTGTGGAGGGAGAGGGAGTGGTTGTAAGAGGTGTGGTTGTGGATGTCTTGGGTGCATGTTTGTGTGACATAAGCTTGCGGGTGGTGGGTGTCTGATGAGTGGGTGAGTGTGGGCATTTATGTGCCTTGGGAGGAGGGGGTGGAGGTGCTGGGAGATGCTGTGGTGGGTGGATGACTGTCTGTTGCGGTGGTGACTGCAGGTATGGTGAATGTGCTGCATGTAGGAATGTCTGTAGTTGTGGTGTCTGCTGATGTGGTGACGGGGTGGATGTCAGAGGGTCTGCTGTTGAGCTGTCTGTGGGTAAGATAGATATAGTGGCTGGATCTGTGAATGTTACTGTGGTGTCTGCAGGTATGTCTAATGTACTGTCTGTGATGCTGGGGGTGGTGGGGGTATCAGTGCAAGTTGTGACTGTTGCTGCATCTGCAGGTTGATGTTGCATGTGTGCATGCCGGTGGTGTGTCTTGTATTGCTTGTGTTTGTCTGATCTACCCTTGGATGTTGAGGTGGATGCATGCTTGTCTGTCTGTGTGCTTAGGCTGGGTCAGGGAAGAAGGCTTTGGGATTGGGAAGAGGAAGGGGGAACGGAAGACAAAGGTTGACTGGCTGCCGTCAGTATGGAGTCCAGAGCCTAGAAGGTTCTCTGTAGGCCAGGCAGTGCACCATGAATGCCCTTCAGGAACGCATTACTCTGTTGGACTTGAGTTGCCAGTCCCTGGATGGAATTCACAATGGTTGACTGACCCATGGAGATGGACCTCATGAGGTCAAGATCCTCCTCACTGAGGGCAGCAGGGCTAACAGGGGCATGGGGAGATGTGCCTGCCACAAAGGAGACGCTCACACTCTTGGGTAAGCAGGCACTGACAATTGGGTGGGGAGCTACAGGGAGGGCAGTGGTAGAAAGGGGTGTGGAGGACAAAGATGGTGCTGGGTTTGTCCCAGATGGGTCCACCACTGCCAGGGATTGTCCACTGGAGAAGGATTCAGATGATGAATAAGAACTGGATCCTGTCTCCCCTGTGGCACACCCCTCGCCCTTTGGGCCACTGGGTCCCTTGCTGTCGGTGGTGTCAGCACTCCAGGTTCTGTGGCAGGCAGCTTCCCCACTCGCCTGTTCCCTTCTCTGTCACCTGCCGTTGCTGATGCACAGAGAGAGAGAGAGAGTGAGGGAGAGAGAGTGAGAGAGATAGAGAGAGGGGATGGGGGTCACCACATTCTTCACACACACAAACATTACAACAGGTATAACAGTAGCTATACATTTCCTTCTATGAAAATCCCACTTAAAAAACATTCAAAGCCTACATCACATCACAACAAGATACTTCCAGGTTTTCTTTCTGACAACAGTCTCACCCAAGCCAACCATCTGACCACTCCTTGACCATCCCATCTATTCAGCTGTAACTCAAAAGCATCATGCTTGATGGAGGATTGGCTAAACCGATGTATATATTCACGTCCACATACAGTTTATCACTGCCTATCATCACATCAGTCTAAGGAAATGCAAATGACTGATAAGAAACCCGTGCTGATCATCACCAAAAGTCAGATTTCATGGAAGGTAAGTCTTCTCACATCACATTTGACACAGCATGATGCCTTCCATTCAAATGCCTAACTGACCATTCTGTATATAACTTACACTGTGACTAATATGTCAGAAAATTACAGTACATGTGGCATTGACACACAGTGCCTATCACAAATTTACACTACATGTCAGGGAAACATCTATCTATTTACTAGTAAAAGAAACAACAGGGACCTCAGCACCCACTAATCAGATACATTGTCACATACACATTACCTCTATGTACTGCAATTGTGGCCTACCTAGCACACAGGATACATCCACACACTGCTACAGGGAGAAAGGTTACAAAAACAAAACTATGGACACCAATGTGCTAGAAGGGCTCATACCATTCCACCAGACATGCTGAATAGAAGCATCTAGATGACAACATCAGAACACCTGCATCTCTAACAACTGTTCTGATGTGATTCCCACTACCTACATTCAGACTTAACACTTACACAACTGAATACCATTGTAATCATGATTGACACATACACCTAGAGTCAAGGTAAAATATTAACAACAACATCCCACAACACCAACAGGTATATGTGACAATGAACATCTACAACACCATTAAGTCAGGCAGAAATGATCTGACCCAGAACCAGTCTGGGATAAAATAGCCTTAAATATCTATTCAGCCCCAAAGTATCATTTGACACATGATGTAGGCAGCAAATGGCATATGTAGCACTCATATGGGTATGGCATTGGCCTGTCCAGTATGGACATTACACATGGGCTAAGGGGTAAGCAGTTTAGCCACTTGCTTTCTCTACAACAAAGACATTGTGATATAACTGTTTTGTACAGATGTCAAAGCCACACCATGAAATGTGAAGGTAAAATAAGTTCAACATAGTAGGATAACCAGCCTAATCAAATCACATGACAATGGGGTCCCCTCCTCAGACCTTATAGGGACAGTACTGAGTTGCCTTTTGCAAAAGCCTGACTTTCATGCCACACTCAAATGAAGTGTCCAATTATTTCAGGACACATAATTACTTGACCCTGTAAGTCATCTGTCAGATCCCATGTTGCACATAGACCAGATCCAGTGAAATAGGAGTGCTCATACATCTTTGAGCTACATAACTCACCCATTGGTTGAATGGACTTGGGGACACTAAGTGGGAACAATGACACAGGAGATAAATAATATTTATGGCTGAGTTGAGTCACACATATGACACAGTCACATGTGTATCTCCACATGCAGTCATACTAATTAGTTGACATAGTTGGTTAACATGTCCACAAACACAATACAATGGCCAGATCTGTGTTTCTATGTTGCAAACTGTAGTACCATGTCTTCCTAGGTGACACTTCAACTGAAGCACTTACCGCATTGTCACAGCTGCAATACATTGACATCATACACTTTACTGGCAGAGGCAATTACATGGGTACCACCCAAAATGCTGGACATTAGTGGGGTCAGGGTCCAACAGGCAACCCTCCCTCATTAGGAGGACATCCCCATCTGGGCTTCTGTGGACTTCTGGGCCCAGCATCTCAGGTCCTCACACCACTTCCTACAATGGGCTCTCCACCAGCTGTGGACCCCCAGGGTCTGCACTTGCTTGGCAATGGCATGCCAATTTCCCTTCTTCTGGTGGGAGTTGACCTACATGGATGACGCATGCAAAAGGAGAAAATCATGTCCACATGAACCAAACTAATAGCAGTGGTTATAACACTTCAGTAACAGCAGTTAGACAAACATCCCACCTCCTCTCATCTCACACTCCTTAACAATATGCCATTCGTATGCATCAACACCTTCACTAATTTACATTAACAGTACTCCTTCTTATACCACACCTACCACACATTGGTATTACATTGGACTCACCTGATCCTCTGATGCTCCATGTAGCTGTCCATACAGCGGTAGTACCTCCTCCACTAGCTTATTAAGCTCTTTCGGAGTGAAGGCTGGCACCCTATCACCTACAGGACATGGCATGATAGCTCCCAGAGGTAGTACGCATCAGCTAAGGTCTTGGAGGTCTTGCTGGCAGCAGTGTCAGGAGTAGAGTGAGCAATACAGCAGTAAATGGCAGCCACGACCGCAATGTACATGACCGTCACCACCGGCGAACATCGCCATTAGCCCAAATCCGCCAAAAGGCAGCAATGTCTTCCAATGGCAAATAACACTGTGGTTGTGAGGTCTACTGCATGACGACTTCCACCAGCGGACTTAGGTCACTCCCACATTTCCAGTACAAAAGGACAGGTTGCAGACATTTTAAGCACTTTTAGTGTATGGAAGTGTTTTATAATCTGGGTCAAGAACTATACCCCATATTGTGCAGTACATCTGTAAGTATTTCCCTCATGTTAAGGTAACGTCTTGTGCATGAATGCTATAAATTCTGCATTAATACAGGACATGTGGTCATACCAATGTACAACTACTCTGAGGTTCCTATGTCTGTCGATAATGTCCACAATGCCCTATAATACGTGTGAAACATGTGTAAATGATTGGTCTTACCTACATATACAGAGACAGATGAATTTGGAAAGTTCAATCCCATATTTGGCTGAAGGAATCAGCACTAAGGAGGATGTAATCAGATGCCTAGCTATGTGCTGTACTATATATGTCAAAAGTAGTAGATGTCACCAACAGATGTTATGTGTAAATAAGTTAATTAACTGTACTTGATGTGTGCATGCTGCATGTCACACACTATATTTTCCTCTTTTCACATAGTTACCCTGCCATGAGAGGGGAAGACAACCACCAGTGTATCCTCCACTAGTTGACCTGCACACAATGGAAGAAAGACATTGCATACTGACATATCGTCTAAATCATCGTACTATCATGGATCTATGTAAATATTTGGAACCAGATTTGATGTCTGCAAATCGGAATCCCTATAGCATATCTCCCATCGTTCAAGTCTTGTCAGTGCTCCACTTTCTGGCCACTGGCTCCTTTCAGAATACAGTGGCTTTAACTGCAGGGATGTTTCAGCCCATGTTCAGTATGGTTTTAAGTGATGTACTGTGTTCATTGTTGAAACACCTGGACAGCCACACCAGGTTTCCACATCGAGTGGATTTGGCATATGTGGAGGTACACTTTTATGCCATGGGACACATTCCACATGTGTTAGTAGCCATAGAGGGCACACATGTAGCTTTGGTTCCCCCCCCAATGCCAATAAACAGGTGTTTAAGACTCGGAAAAAAACCTACCACTCCATCAAGTGCAAGTGGTGTGTCTGGGAGAGCAATACATTTCACAAGTCACTGCCAAATATCCTGGATCAGTCAAAGAATGCACAACAGCAATGTCCCACTGTTGATGACACAACTCTACTAAGAGAGGGCCTGGCTAGTGGGTAAGTTAGATTTGTAATGTGTGTTTGTAAGGTATTACTCCTGAGATTACAAAGTTGCATGGCCCACATATATGTATGTGTTGTTCAACCATTTTGTTCTCAGGTGACTCTGGCTATCCAAACCTTCTTTGGCTGTTGATACCTGTGAGTTACCCAACCATGCCAGGTGATCTCCACTACAATGAGGCCCACTGGAGGACAAGGCATGTAGTTGAGCGAACCTTTAGTCTCACAAAGGCAAGATTTAGGTGCTTGAACCTCCTCTACGCACCCAACAAGGTATGTCAAATAATAGTTGCCTATTGCATGCTCCACATTCTTGCCCTGAGAAGTCAAATACCATTTAGACCAGATGAGGAGGAGGCAGCAGGACCTGTGGGTGGAAATGCAGATATGCCTAGTGATGAAGAGCCAGAGAAAGAAAAAGCAGGAAACTGCAGGGTAGATCTCATCAATTAGTACTTCAACTGACAAATAGGTATGAGTAGTTTACTGATTGTCACAATGTAATTGTGGAACCAGAAGTTTATGGCTAGCATGTCACCTCTTTCCTTGCATCATCTGTGGGGATGTGGTGGCTATGATTGATTTGAGAATGCAGACTGAAAGTCTGAAATTGTCTATAAGACAGCGAGGTCTATTGTATATTATATTGCAACTGCAGATGCAAAGTTACACTTGTCGACATGAGTGAGGCATGTATTCTGCTATGTCCTATCCCTTATTCCCTTCACTCACGGATATGCCAATTGGCATATTTGATTTACTTGTGAGTCCCTAGTAAAGTGCACTGCATGTACCCATGGCCTGTAAATTGAATGCTACTAGTGGGCCTGGAGCACTGGTTGTACTATCCACATAAGTAGCCCCTTAACCTGCCATTGCAAGGCCTCTCAGTGCAGTTTCACTGACACTTTGACTTGGCATTTAAAAGTACTTGCCAAGCCTCAAACTCCCCTTTTCCTACACATAAGTCACCCCTGAAGTATGCCCTTGGTAGCCCATAGGGCAGGGTGCTATGTAGGTATAAGGGAGGACATAACAGGTGTGTTGTACATGTCCTGGTAGTGGAAAACTGCTACATTCGTTTTTCACTACTGTGAGGCCTGCTCCTTTCATAGGCTAGCATTAGGTCTGCCCTCGCATACTGGTTAAGTGGTAGATTCTGATCAGAAAGGGGTAAATAGATCATGTTTAGTATGGTCTGAATTGTAATAGAAAATCCAGCTTCTTGGTGAGGTTGGATTTTAGATCACTATATTAGAAATGTCATTTTTAGAAAGAGAACATTTCACTGCACTTGAAATCCATCTGTGCCTTACAGCCGGTCTCCAATCCACATCTGGGCTGGGCTGGTTGATAGTTCCCTTGTGCATTCCACCCAGACAACCACAAACACAGGATACTCAGACATATCTGCATTTAGCTGCATAATGAACGGGTATTCCTGGGATAGAAGGGTGGACGGTCTGACACTTACATTTCAAAGGCTAGTGGCCTGCCCTCACACAATGGACTGCTACACCCCCTACTGGGACCCTGACAGACAGACCTGTACTAAAAAGTGACCTTGTGCATTTCAAAACCACTCTTTGAAGTCTCCCCCATTTCAAAGGCATTTTTGGGTATATAAACTGGGTCCCTCACTCCTCCAAATCAGACACTTATGGACCTGAACCTGCAACCTGTGAAGAGGAACTGCCAGGCTGCCAAAAGGACTCATCTCAACTGCTTTGCTGAGAAGGACTGCTGCCCTGCTGTTGTCCCACTGCCTTTTTGCCTTCTGACTTTGCTAAGAAGTGTTCTCCAAGGGCTTGGATTGAGCTTGCCTCCTGTTTTCTGAAGTCTCAGGGCCAAAAAGACTTCATCTCTTGAGGAAACTCCTTGTGCACAGAAAATTGACGCTCAGCCTGCCGGATGCTTCGCACAGCCTGTCTAATGATGAGAAAATTGTTGCACAGCCGGACCCAAACGACACAGCCCAACTTCCCAAGTGGAGATTCAACACAGCGCCTGCCGGAATGACGCTGCCAAACTTCCTGAGTGAAGAATTGATGCAGAGCTTGCCGTGTGACATAAAATTCATTGCAGTGCCTACCTGATCAATACAATGCCTGTGACTTCTTCCAGCACACCGAGGAGTTTCCCTGCATCGTCCATGGGCATCAAAAAGATCCCTGCATCGTGGAAAGAAATGACACATCATCTGTGCCGCGCCAGAAATTCCGATGCACATCCTATTTTTCCATACATCTCCTCTTCAGTGGTTTAGGTGTTGTGATGTGAGTAGGTAAGGTTTAAGCGGATTGTGTGTGCTAGTGATGTTTGTATTGTGAAGGTTGTGCTGCTGTGGGTTGAGTGCTGAGTGAAATGTGCTGTGCGTGCATATGGTGTAGAGAGAAAAAACTAATGGGTTTGGGTAATTGGGCATTATAAAAGGCCTTCTAGATGCAAAGGATTGTGGGATGTGTAGGGTTGTGTAACATGGTGCAGTGAGTAGGTGTGTTGGGAATGTCGATATGTGTCAGATATGGGGCGTTTTATCTATCCAATGTGGTTTTGTGTTCTGACTGAAGTGATTTGAGACCGCCAATGTTTTTCCACCATGGAAGAACCGCTGTCATGATTTGTGGATCGGAATATGATGGGAGGAATTTTGTCGGGCTGGCGGTACTAGTGGTGGGACCGTCTTTTTTCTATACTACAATGTCCTGGCGGTTTCGGAAATTTGACTGTTTTTTGGCTGTGTTATCAGTGTGAATCATAAGACGGCAGTCGAATCAATGCCAACTTGGCAGTCTTTTGACAGCCGACACCGCAACAGTCTTCCGAAAAGATCATCAAAATTGCCATTAGCCCTATGTGTCAATATAGAGTATTGAGTGGGCATATAAACCTCTTTAGTGTCCAACAATTTCCATTAAATTGGTTTAATTTGGTATGGGAATAATAATTGTTGCAATAGTAAACATGACCCCTTTAGGGTCCAAAACCTTCCTCGTAATGAAGTGCCTCTAGTTGGCAGAGGTATACACCTTTGTCCAAATAGGGACCACGATATCAGTCAGAGTAAGTCACACACAATCCAAATTATCCTGTGTCCACCCTCTAGTAGCTTGCCATTGAGCAGTCTGGCTTAACTTAGAAGGCAATGTGTAAAGTATTTGTGCAGTAAATCATACAGTATCACTGTGAAAACACCACAAAAATATACCACACAGGTGTAAAAAAATATATGATATTTATGTGCTTAAAATAAGGTCAAAACTATAAAGATTCAATAAGCACCAGGTGAGAGGTCACTTTTGCAAGATTAAAAATGTTCTTGTAGGAAAATCCTTGGCGTGCGGGAAGAAGTCACAGGTGTTGCATTGATCCGGTAGGCGATGCATTGAATTTTCTGTCGCACAGCAGGCGCTGCGTTCATTCTTCACTCAGGAAGTCTGGCTTCATCATTCTGGTTCGGCTGTGCATTGATCCGGTAGGGCTCAGCATCGAATTTCCATTTGCAAGGCAGGTGCTGCATTGAATCTCTACTTGGAAAGTTGGGCTCCATCGTTCTGGTCCGGCCATGTGGTGATTTTCTCATCACAAGGAAGGCTGTGCATCCTGGGATGCCCAGCAATTAATCCAGGAGGTGGAGATGGGAAGACGCCCACCACTGCCAGTAATAACCTTCTTCCTTAAGGACCTCCTTTGTGTGTTACACATTCACTCTGGGCTGATCCTGAACCACCTACCATTTTCAATGCGAGGAGCACTCTGGAATTTTTAACTCCCAATGGTGTGGCATTTACTCCAGTAATTTCAGTGACTATGACTAACTCCTTCACATTTGAATTTTTGTCACATCAAGTATCTTTTATGTTAGTCATAGCTACACAATAAAATGACCCTTCACTGACTCTTTGTCTGCTGATTTGGATTTCATGTTAAGCCATGTGGATATGTCAGACTATGTGAACCATACAATGATGAACCAAGGTACTTGTTCAAGATGGGACATGCTACATGTTGCAAGTACACATTGTCCAGCTCAGGATTACAACCCTCCCATATAAACACATACATACAAGTGTCTAGTTAAACCAAATATGCAATTACAGTGTTCAGCTAAAAAGGCTGCCAACATGTTTGAAGTATTGGAAATCAAGTTTGATTGACTCATATTGAGTAAATGAACTTATTGACAGGTAAAGACCCCCAGACCACTGAAGTAAGGGATTTGTCAGACATTGTCTTGTAAAATAGGAAAACATTGATGTGGTTGATATCGACAGCTTAAGTCTTATCACATACCACACCAAAGTAATTCAACATTACATAATCCAAGATACAGATAGATGACAGTACAAGAGCCCCTGATCACAGGGCCATTATAATATGATTCCCATGCATCTGGTGGTATGACACAAACATATGTCTGTGTGGCACAGGCACTGTGGCCTACCATGATGAAACATATCTACAGCTACATACAGGTCAGACAAAAAGTGTTTAGAATGTGAAGAAAAAATGACTTGGTCTTAAGCTTGGAAGACATATTTGATGGCCATGTGATGACACACATGATGCATCAGGCCCACCACAGAACACAACATAAGTTCAATGGGCACTTCTGAACCTCCACCAAAACACTGTGCAAACTGGAACAATCCATGTCTACTTTGTATGTCAGAACAACATCACATACCTGCCAATGTCACAACTCTGAAATGCCCACATTAAGATGTCAAGGTGAAGGTAGCTGTACAAAGAACAAAACAAGTAGTATAGGCTTGAAACCATGCCTTTGACACTAGTCACATAGCAAGCATCTGGAAAAAACTGCATTGTAAGGAAACTGACACAAACAAAGCAGCTTCATCAAGGTGGGGATGTGTCAAAAGCTATCTTATCAAGCAGACTTTGGCTGAATATTGCACAGTATCAGCCCCCACGCTGTTCCCAAAACACTCAACTCCACACATTTTCACAACTACAGTTCATTGTACAGTCACAGCCACATCATTACATGGCAAACTTACATCTGATGAGAAGTAGCTGTTGATGAGATCTTCTTGCAAGTCAGTTCCATTCTCTTCACCACTGTCATCTTCAGTTGCCATTTCAGGATTCTCACACAGTGACACTGAAGGCTCACCCTCCTCTCAGAAGTATGAGATATTCCTTTGCAGGGCTATGTTGTGGAGCATGCCACAGTGATCTGACATACATTCCTGGGTGAGTAGAGGAGGCCTCCCCCTGTCCAGTCCAGACAACACAATCTGGCCTTCAGGGGACGAAAGGTCACTCCACTGGCACTGTGTTCTTCCATGGGCCTCACCGAAGCAGACTTCCCCTGGTGTAGTTGGATTCCTCAGTGGCATCAATAACCATGGATGGTTTTGTTATGCTGAGTCTCCTGTTAAGTTAAGGAATGGGACATAAGCGCAACAATGAGTCACTGACTTCATGATTGTAGCACCTGACATTGCTCACACACATTCAGGACAGATATGATTTACCAACCAGCCAGGCCCTCGCTGGGTGCAGATGTGACCTCAGCTGGGGTTTGGTGTTGTTCCGCATTATGAATGAATCATGGGATGATCCAGGGTATGGGCACACACTTTTGAGATGCAGAGATCCACCAAACATACAACTTGCACGTTGATGGAATGGAAGTTCTTTCTGTTGTGATAGACTTGTTCAATGGCCTGTGGTGGCACCAAGCCAACATGTGTGCCATCAATGGCCCCCACCACATGATGGAGATGGGCAAAACCATAGAAGTCAGACTTCACCTTGGCTAAATCTTTATATCGGGGGGACATGCTATAGCTGTCAATGTGTTTCAACATTGCTGAGCTAAAATCCTTCAACACTCAAAAGAACATCGTTTGGGACATACCACCAGATAGGCCCACTGTATGTTTAAAGGAACCTGTGGGTAGGAAGTGCAATGCTGACATGACTTGTACAATGGGTGGCATGTTGGATTACTGTTAGCTGACATCAGAACTGGCTCAAATTGACAGCATAAGTCCCCTATTTTTTGCCTCTTCACATGATACAACTGTATATGTGGCATTCTTCCATGGTCTGAAGGTCTGGCAGTGGATAGTAGACATGAGGTTGTTAGATTCTCCCTCTCCAGGGGTACCTATGTGTGACAAAACATGATTTGTAACATTAGTCAGTGTGTCCACAGCAACAATGAGGGATGTATGCCAAATATATCATGTGACAAATCATTTCTGATGGGATAGACATGACACACAGTACACATCCCAGCTGGCAACTACACAAGGGTAATATGTGATCCCATCACTGTCCTCACGAGTCCACTACATGGATTTTGGCAATGCCCAACTATTTGCTACACATTTGCCCCTTGAAATGTTTACTGCATTTTCCGACTGTCAAAACTACAGTTGGTGGTTGTGGCCTGTGCACCGCTGTTATTTGCCATTTGTGTCCTGCAACACACTACACTTGTGGTTGTGTAGTTGGATCTACATAACAAGACCACATGAGGATGTTTGTGATGCTTCTACACATATTCTGTTTGGGATGTAGTTTAGCCAGCCATTCCCACTATTTTAAGCTGCCAGAATGGCAGATGCATGACCCAGTTCCACTGTCCGTGACTACCGGCGGAAGTCGTCCATGGGGTAGGCAGTTCCAACCACAGCATACACAGCAATAAGCTAACGTTGTTGCCTGTGCCAGTCATGAGTCAATGGCTGTGTCTGTTGGCAGTGATGTCACCGACATGGAGCACCTCCAATTCCAGGTCCAGACCAACCTGAATGCCACCCTCCATAGCGCCCTACAGACCTAGAGGACCACGTCCCCCTTTCAGGGAATCCATAGTCGATGTCTTTGCACACCATGCTCTCACCTCAATTGACTACATCCTCCTTGGCGACCTCAATTTTCACCTGGACAACCTCAAAGACTACAACACATCATCCCTACTGGAGAACCACACCACCATCGGACTCAAACAACTGCCCATCTCCCCAACCCACTCAGCAGGACACACATTTGACCCCATCTCCTCCACTAGTTACAACATCTCCTTCACCCACACCTCTGAACTATATTGGACCGACCCCTTCTGAGTCCACTTCTTCTGCACCAAACCCATGGAATACCACTGCACCCACTACAACCCGTGCAGAATCTGGAACAAGGTTTCCGAAGATTAACTCGCTATCAGCCTCTGCAAAACACCATGCCGACCTCCACGGACGTCAACAAATCAGCACGTCAGCTCCACCTATTGATCTCCAAAAGTGCCAACACACTAGCACCCCTCAAGAAACCCTCTGGCAAACAACCCTCCGATAAAGCCAGCTCGTTCTCCTCCACCCTTCAAGAGCCCAAGCGTATCTGCAGACGGTCAAGAGAAAATGGAGGAGCAGCAAGGTCCCAGCTGATGACCCAGCCTTCAAAACTGCCATCACCACACACCACCATCTGATCAGAGCCACTAAGAAAACTGTCATACAGGACCATATCAACACCAACGTACACAACAGCAAAGAACTCTTCACTGTGATCAAAGAATTCGCCAAACCCAGCACGAATACCACATACGTCCTCCCTCCCACGACCTCTGTGACAAACTCACCACCTTCTTCCACCGCAAGATCATAGACATCTATGAGAGCTTTACAACCCAGGATCCACCTACTCCACCTGTAACCACTACACCCAAATACTCTAGTTCTCAGCCGACCCTGCTCAACTGGCAAATGGAGCACCCTCACCACTGACAACACCCTAAGGATCATGAAAACCATTCACTCCCAAGCCCCCCTCGATCTCCTGCCGCCACCACATCTTCAACTGAGCCGGCGCCAACATTGCCCCTGAACTCTGCCACACCATCTACTGTACTATCAAGTCCAACACCTCCTCTGAAGACCGGAAACATGCAGAAATCAACCCCCTGCTGAAAAAACCCTCTGCCTACCCGACAGACCTCACAAATTACAGACCTATTCTTCTTCTCCCCTTCCCAGCAAAAGTCATTGAGAAGGCCATCTACGCCTAAATCACCAAATTCATAAAAACTAGCCACACACTGGATCCCTCCCAATCAGGCTTCAGAAGAAACCATAGCACTGAGACTGCACTACTCGCCGCATCAGAGGACATTTGAATTCTCCTCGACTGGGGTGAAACCACATCCCTCATCCTCCTGGACCTTTCTGCCACCTTTGACACCATCCCCCACTACACCCTCTGCACAAGACTCCACGACTCTGGCATCCACAGCAAAGCCTTTGAATGGATCCTGTCCTTTCTCACCGGCCACCCCCAGAGACTCAAGCTCCCACCGTTCTCCTCACAACCTATAGAGATCAGCTGCGGAGTTCCTCAGGTCTCCTTTCTGAGCCCCACCCTCTTCAACATGGCCTCGCTTGCAGACATGATCAAGAGACACAACCTCAAGATTGTCTCCTACGCTGAGAACACCAAGCTGATTCTCTCCTTCACCAACGAATCTACAGCCGCTAAGAGCAACTTTCACAACAGAATGAAGGCATTTGCCACTGAGATGAAGGACAGCTGCCTCAAACTCAACTCCGACAAAACTGAAGTCCTCATCCTGGGCACCACCCCCTCTGCCTGGGACAACCCCTGGTGGCCTGCAGCACACGGAACCCCCCACACACCCACTGACCACGCATGTAACTTCCTTGACTCTTCACTCTCAATGAACCTCCAAATCAAGGATGTCTCACCCTCCTGCTCAGTCTCAATGAACCAACAAATCAAGACAGCCTCATCCTCCTGCTTTTGTAAGCTCCACCTGCTTTGGAAGATTTTCAAGTGGATACCCACCAAGTCCAGGACAACAGTCACCCATCCGCTCGTCAGCAACAAGCTCGATTACAGAAACACACTCTACGCTGGCACCACCCAAAGACTGAAAAAGAAATTGCAGAGAATACAGAACACCTCAGTCATCCTGGACATCCCCAGTCACAGCCACATCTCTGGTAATTTGAGAGACTTTCTCTGGCTCTCAATCAACAAAAGAATCATTTTCAAGCCCCTCACGCATGCCTACAAGGCCCTCCAGAACATCGAACCTGCATACCTTTCACCGCCTCTCCTTCTACACACCCCCCAGACATCTATGCTCCGCCAACTTGGCCCTGTCCACTATCTCAAGGATCTGCAAGATCTCAGCCGAAGGAAGATCCTTCTCCTACCTCGCTGCACAGACCTGGATGTCTCTACCACTACATCTCAGGCAATCACCCTCACTGTATCAATTTAGGAAGGACCTCAAGACCTGGTTCTTTGACTGAACTGCACCCCCCCCATGCTTTGAGACCATGTAGGAACCATTGTTTGTTTGATTGATTGATTGATGGCCACCTACATGGCAGATGTGATCACCATGTTGTGCAAATTCACTCACTTGACTCCTGACACTGCTGTCAGCAACAGCTCTACTACTTGAGCTGCAGTGTGTCGCCTCTGGGAGCAATCATGCCATACCCAGGAGGTGATAGGGCCCCATCCTTCTTTCAAGAGCTGGAGAGGCTTCTAAATCAGGTCCTTTCCTTGTATGGACAGCTCTAAGGCTCACCAGAGGAGCAGGTCAGTACCTCATATGCACAATTGACTCTGCAAAACACAACCCTTCCCCCCTCACTGGCTACAATGTCCCCTTGTGTTTCAGTTGGACTTCCTGTGTGCCTGTAGTTGCAGTCTGTCTGGCATCAACGGCATGCACATGGTGCAGGTACTGGTGAACAGTACTATGGGCCACATGTACAAAGCTTTTTTCTCCTTGCAAACAGCCCGATTTGCAGAATTGGGCAGTTTGCAACAAGAAAAAAGCATTTGGTGATGTACAAACCAAATTTTGCAATTCAGTAAGCTCTTTACCGAATGGCAAATAGGGTTTGCGTGTTGCAATTTGGAAGATGCACAGTCACAGTGCGATGTATGATTTTTTTGTGAATGCGGTCACAAAACAATTGCAGTTAGCACCAACTTCAAATTGGTGCTAACCCATTCTCAAACGGGAAGGGTTCCCCAAGGGACCCCTTCCCCTTTGTGAATCGTAGCGAAGATATTTTTTCAGAGCAGTGAAAAAATGAAAATAACGTTTTTCATTTTTGTTTTTGAAATGCATCCCATTTTCCTTCAAGGAAAACGGGCTGCATTTAAAAGCAAAATTAAAAGCAGTCACAGACATGGTGGTCTGCTGTTCCCAGTAGGCCACCATCCTTGTGAGTGCAGCCATTCCCAATGGGGTCGCAAATTACGACCTACCTCATGGATAGTAATGAGGAAGGTCATTTGCGACCCCATTGGAAATCGCAAACAGTGTGAGGTGCACTGTTGTACATATGGGTTTGCGATTCCCAATTTGTGACTCGCAAATGAGTAGAAAATTGCAAGTCGCAAAACTCTGGGTCGAACATCTGGCCCTAGATGTTGTGTTCATTAACATTGTGTTGTGTAATGTGTGAGGTCCTAGGTCCTCCTAGTGTTGGATGGACATTGCTAGGCAAAGAGACTTTCCTGCCATCCAATGACATTTCTTTCTCTATTAAGGTTGTAAATGTTAGATAACATGTATGTGCATGATAGCATGAGCTGTGTACACATCTTGCCTGAGACATTTGAGGATCTTGTAAACAATGTGTATAGTGTCACAGAACCTTCAACCTACATCTGGCCTTGCAATACTGTTGTCAGCAAGGCATACCATGACTCTCTCTGCCCTTCAGGTTGTCACACAAACCACAAGCCACATTGATGATGGCCACATGATGTACAGTCATAAATGGAAGTGATGGAAATGTGAATGTCATGTAGGTTCTGTATGCTCAGCTTGTAGAGACCAAGGCCTGTCAAATGTATCTCCAAGTATGGGACGTAGTCCAGACTGTGGGCGAGTCACTGTGGCCATGCAGCTGTGGCACTGTCCCCACTCCTTGTACACCAGTAGATCCTGTCATGTGGCCAATATGATGCTCTAGTGGCAAAACTTGCCCCGAATGCCGCAGTACATTGACTAGATGAGGAATGGATACAGAGATACATTATTGAACTAATCCCTATGTGCATTTTCCATCATTGTCAATGTGTGTCTCATGACAGGTCCGTTACTCCCAGAGCTCTAGTGACACACTCACATAAGTCATAATTATCCTGTACAGGCTTATTGCACAAATTACAGACCTACAGTGCAGACAGTGTGAAGATTCCTGGGAGTTCATGCCATGTGACTCAATAGCTTGGGCAAATAGCAGAAATTGTACAATGCGTACCTTTGTAGGTTGGATGCCATCTCTGTAGCTTAGACACATTTGTCCAAAGGAATGTTTTGCGCTATTGGCACAAACCACAGAAACTTCCCCCCTTAAGTGGTCTGATTCAGCATTTGGGTAGCCCACATGGCCACACATGCACAGGGAAGACAAGTTCTGTACCCACCATGCCAGCCCCTTCATTTTCACTCAAGTGAAAGGGGGGAGTCTGTACTATGGGAGTTCCCTATAGGGACTTATGAAGTGAGTCAACCTCTCAGAGTGTAAATGTGTTTGTCCAGTCAGGCCTAGGGAGTTTACTCTTCCAAAGCCACATATGTGTGCAGTGTTTCATTGAGGCTCACATCATAACACATGTTACTGGAGCCTGGGCTACCTGATGTGAGCAGACTTGCTTGGTCATTGGAGGCCATGAGCAGGGTATTACGTTAGTTTGCAGATGGATACGAAAGTGTGTAGTCATGCCCCTGTATCTATCAGCATGTGTGCTTTACACTTGTGGTGTGTTGACAAATGGCCCATTGTTTGCTTGGTGTTGCTGACATGTATATGACACAAATATTTTGGCAAAAATGTGTAATTGTAATCACTTGATTTGTCTCTTGCTTCCATAGAGGTAAATGTCCATCAGAAGAAGGAGATATGGAGAGCCATTGCCTGTAAGGTGCAGACCCTAGGGATCCATAGCCGACAGAGCACCCACTTTCACATGAGATGGGAGTACCTGAGATACTGAGTCTGGAAGATCGCGGAGGTCCAGCTGAGGCTGTCATCCCATCGTGGGCAGGGCGCACATCAGACCATACACAACTAATGGCCCACATTCTGGGGATGGTGTACCAGAACCTTGATGGGCGTTTGACAGGAACACAGAAGCCACAAGGTGGTGAGTACAGGGCATATTCCTGACTGTCACATAGTCAAGTTAATGTGTTAGGTTCTGACATCCCCCCTTATGATTAGAGATGGGCCATGTGTGACTACTATCTGTTATGTGAATGTGGTCATCATGCATGTGACTGAGCATACATTGTTCTTTGGGTGAGCTACAGATCAGAACTTTCCCTTGGTAAGTGGGGAATGTCCATTGACATGATTTATATGCCAACACTATTGCCAAAATTCTTTGTGCCTATTTGTTAAAATGTCACCCTTACTCTTTTGACAGAATGTGTACACTGTTGTTTCATGCATTGTCAACCTGTGTTAATGGTATAATTTCTGTATTCCCTCACATACATGTGCATGCCAACCTGTGTTTGGAATAGGATATTTGCAATGGGACTACATTTAGGGGGTCATTCTGACCTCGGCGGTAAAAGGCTCTTACCGCCGGTCAGAAGACCGCCATCATACCGCCACGGCCGCGGTAAACCGCCACGGTCATTCTGACCCACAACTGCCAAACCGCCAAAAACCCGACATCCACTGAAGGCCGCCTCATCAGCGGTCAGCGATAAACTGGAGATGACCAAACCTCCACCGTCACGCCAACACAAACACGCCCATGCCATTACGACCCACGAATCCACGCGGCGGTCTTTCAACCGCGGTATTCCATTGGCGGTACACACCGCCGCGCTCAAAATACACACACCTTTACAAAACACAGCCACATTGGACAATTCTAAATACACACACCTGATACACATACAAACAACACACCCACACACCCATCACCATATAAAACACACACCCACATCACCCACAAACCCCCACAAATCGAAATTCAGAGACAAGGCGCCATACACAGAGAGAGAGCACAGGGAACGCAACACACACAGGAACCCAACATCATCACCCACACCACATCTACGCACAAAACACCAAACACCACCACACTCATCACCACAAACACCACCCCACACCTCATCCACACCACCCCATGGCACCCCAAAGACACCCCAGGTTCTCGGACCAAGAACTCAGGGTCATGGTGGAGGAAATAATTAGGGTAGAGCCCCAGCTCTTCGGCACACAGGTGCAGCACACCACAATAGCCAGGAAGGCGGAGCTATGGCAAAGGATCGTCGACAGGGTCAACGCTGTGGGACAGCATCCCAGAAATCGGGAAGACATCCGAAAGCGCTGGAACGACCTACGGGGGAAGGTGCGGTTGATGGTGTCAAGACACAACATCGCTGTGCAGAAGACTGGTGGCGGACCCCCACCCACTCCACCCGAATTCACAGCATGGGAGCAAGAGGTCTTGAACATCCTGCATCCTGAGGGCCTCGCTGGAGTAGGTGGAGGAATGGACTCTGGTAAGTCTAATCTCAACTACTTCACCCCCCACAACCACCAGCATGCCAACCCACACCCCCACCCTCACCCCTAACCCCCCAAGCACACATACTCCCTGTTAATGTCTCACCAGCACAACCCACCCAACCCAACCCCAACCCCTGAATGCCAACACAAACCATGGACACCCATCACCTAAGCATGACCACTGCACATATCCATCCCCCCCCACAAACCACCCTCACAACTCCTCCCACATGGGACTGCCAGCACTGGGGGACAAGGGCACCCACAAATCGCACGCCATGGCACACACAAAATCAATAACCATACTATTTTGCCCCTGCAGGGCCCGAACGCCAACACACCGGCCAGGAGGGTCCAGATTTGTCAATCCCACCCCCAGAACAGGCCCCCAGTGATGACAGCAGCTCTGTCGACCTAGAACCTGATGACCAGCCCGGACCATCAAGGACCTCTGGACAGTCGGTTACCCTCAGTCAGCCACAGGCCACAGCAGACCTACCCCCCTCTGGAAACACCAGCACAGCACCCACCCATGCTTCTGTCTCCAGGACAGGTCAAGCAGCGGTGTGTCTACCAGTACAGGGCACCCAGGGTAACCCACAGCCCCAACAACAACAGGGACCTGGGGGCACTGGTAGTGGGCACACCGTCCAGAGGACAGAGGCCCAGGAACAAAGAGGAACTGGGAGGGCTGCTGTGCGACAGAGGGAGGACAGGCCTAGGGAACCCACTGTCCAAGAGGCCCTCACCACCATCATGGGAGCATACCACCACTCCCAAGAGACGATGGCGACGGTCCTGGCCAGGTTCCAGGAGATCCAGGCCATGCAGGAGGGCCAGTACATGGGGTTCCGGGAAGAACTGCGCAGCATCAGTTCCGCAATGGGTACAATCGTGGTGGCACTCAACCAGATTGTCACCACATTGCGGGACCATGTGGCCCCCCAAAGGGCCCCTGCCACTAGCATGGAGGAAGAACAGCCCACCACCTCCGCCGGCGCTAGTGTTCAGGAGGCCCCGACACAACAGCAACGGCCCACCCGGACCCCACCCCCTGCAGAACAAGAACCACCCCGCAAGAAAGGCCTGAGATCTAGGAAGAAGACAGAGTAGGATGTCAAGACCCCCGCCATGCACGGAAACCCACGGATGCCATCCCACTGTCCCACTTGTTCACCCTGTCCAACCTTGAACTGCCCCTGCTCCACCTTCCACAGGCATATGGACAATGGACCTGTAGGAACGACAGTCTGGACACTGCCATGGACATGCCTCCACCATCCCCCATCACCCTTTTTGAACTATACACCTATTTGAAAACTTCAATAAACACAATTATTGCACAAAAACCAACTGGATTCTGCTATCTATTTATTTAAACCAAATGTATTCGATAGAACCAACAAAACATTTCTAGTTACATTGTGATGACAACATACCAGTGTCACACAGCGGTAGTCCATGGGGAAAAAAACCAGAGGGCACTCCGTGGGGATCAGATCACTGTAATAGGAAGTGATATACACAACTAAGTTACCATTCATTGGGGTGAAAGGTCAGACAGTAGAGAGCCACTAGAGTCACAGATATAATACAATGCAGGAGTAGATTATTACCTGTGTGTCACAGGAAATACTGCAGTATCACTCTGTCCCTGTTGTCTGTGTCGTCTTCTTCGTCTTCCTCCTCTTCACTCTCCGCAGGCTCCACAGCGGCCACAACACCACCATCTGGACCATCCTCCTGCAGGAAAGGCACCTGGCGTCGCAAAGCCAGGTTGTGAAGCATGCAGCAGGCCACGATGATATGACACACCTTCCTTGGTGAGTACATTAGGGATCCACCAGTCATATGCAGGCACCTAAACCTGGCCTTCAGGAGGCCGAAGGTCCGCTCAATCACCCTCCTGGTACGCCCATGGGCCTCATTGTACCGTTCCTCTGCCCTGGTCCTGGGATTCCCTACTGGGGTCAATAGCCAAGGCAGGTTTGGGTAACCAGAGTCACCAATTAGCCACACACGGTGTCTCTGTAGCTGTTCCATCACATAAGGGATGCTGCTATTTCGCATGATGTAGACGTCATGCACTGACCTTGGGAACTTGGCATTTAAATAGGAGATGTACTGGTCAGCCAAACAGACCACCTGGACATTCATCGAATGATAATTTTTTCGGTTCCTGTACACCTGCTCATCGTCTTTTGGGGGAACCAAAGCCACATGGGTACCATCAATGGCACCAATGATATTGGGAATGTGTCCAAGGGCATAGAAATCACCCTTCACTGTAGGCAAGTCACCCACCTCAGGGAAAATGATGTAGCTCCGCATGTATTTCATCAGGGCAGACAACACTCTGGACAACACCTTTGAAAACATAGGCTGAGACATCCCAGATGAAATGGCCACGGTAGTTTGAAATGATCCACTGGCAAAAAAATGCAGTACTGACAGCACCTGCCCTAGAGGCGGAATCCCTGTGGGTTGGCGGATGGGTGACATCAGGTCTGGCTCCAGCTGGGCACACAGTTCCTGTATAGTGGCACGGTTGAGTCTGTAGGTGAGTATGACGTGTCTTTCTTCCATTGTCGACAGGTCCACCAGCGGTCTGTACACAGGAAGATTCCTCCGTCTCCTCGCAAGTCCCAGCGGACGATGCCTAGGAAGGACAACATGGAGCACAGAGTCAAGCAACCCACAGGTAAGTGCCCACAGCATGCACAGTACACAAATCTCTCGGGATTGAATTGCTAGTATGATTGTCAGTGCAAGGCCTAGCCATGTGTGACGCAGTAGGAATTAAGCCATGTGGGCCCATGAAATGGCGGCTGCCTGACCTGTGAAGTGTGACAATGTGAAGTGAGGTCATTGCGCAAGCGTGGCACACCGTGGCGGTAGGCGGTCGCAGTCCGCGGCGCAAAGGCGCATTGGACAACATTGAACCATATGGGTTTCAGGAGCCAATGGCGGTGAGCGCCGGCGGTCGCGGTACGCACCGCCGCGGTACGCACCGCTGCGGCCGTAACCGCCATTTTCTCTCTGCTTGATCACACGAGACCTGAGCATCCACAGGAGAGAACCTATACTGCAAGTGCTGCTGTGACCTCGGTCTGGAAGTGACAATGGCTGCTGCGACTGGGGAAAGGGCCCCCGCCTTCAGTTCCGAGGAGTTGGAGAAGCTCGTGGACGGGGTCCTCCCCCAGTATGCGCTACTCTACGGGCCTCCAGACCAACAGGTGAGTACACGGGGGGCAATGCATAGTGCCCAATGCCTGGGTTGAGTGGGGAGGATGTACGATGGAGGGGAGGGCAGCGAATGACGAATGCATGGCACGACAGATGAGAGCATGTGCCACATGGCAAGGTTGGGGAGGGGGGGCCACTCACATCGAGCATGCAGAAAAGTGATGATGTTTCTCTTCCCCCCTGTACATGTCACATAGGTCAGCGCCCATCAGAAGATTGACATTTGGCGTTCCATCGCCAAGGACGTCCAGGCCCTGGGGGTCCACAACAGAAGGGGCACCCACTGCCGCAAGAGGTGGGAGGACATCCGCCGCGGGAGCAGGAAGACCGCGGAGGCTCTGCTGGGGATGGCCTCCCAACATAGGAGGGGTGCCAGTCGTACCTTGACCCCCCTGATACCCCGGATCCTGGCGGTGGCCTACCCCGATTTAGATGGGCGCTTGAGGACATCACAGCAGACACAAGGGGGTGAGTACCAGCACATTCTGCTATTTTGCGCCGGTGGAGGTGCCTGGGTGGGGGAGGAGGGCTGTGGGTATCCCTAGGCCAAGGCGATTTCTGTAGGATAGGCCCGTCCGTGAGGTATGGTCCTGTGCCCCGCCCCCCACCTCTGTAGGGTGCCTAGTAACGCGATTCATGGACCAGTGTATACTGTGTGGGCAGTTGTCGCCCATAGGCTTGTAGGGCATGTCCCAGTGAATGAGTAGTGTACCCCAAGTGCGCAGCGTAGTGCAGGGGGCTTCTGTGTCTGTCCTCTCCGCCAACGGTGTCCCCAATGCATGCACTCAACTTGTCTTTATGTTTTCCAACCCCCCCCATTTGCTTTGTTTTTCTGGGAATGTGTGCATTAGCATCATCAGGCGGAGGAGAAGTGGCATCGGCGCAAGAGGGAGCTGCATCTCACATGGCCCCGGAGGGCCATGCAACGGACTCCGACATGACCAGTGAGACGGAGGGCGAGGGGGGCTCCACCACGGGGACCCGTGGAGACGTCAGCGACACCGACACGTCCTCAGAAGGGAGCTCCCTTGCGGTGGCAGCAACATCCGTGCCCACCAATCCTACAGGTACAGCCGCCACCCAGCGCACCAGCTCTGCCCTCCCAGCAGCCCCTCGGCCTTCGGCCCGTGCCCGCAAGACCAGGAAGCCGGCCATCTCCTTCGCCCCAGGCACCTCAGGCCCTGCCCCAGTCACCCCTGCTGCCCTCAGTGAGGAGGTCATTGACCTCCTGAGGACCATCATTGTTGGGCAGTCTACCCTTTTGAATGCCATCCAGGGTGTGGAGAGGGAGGTGCATCAAAGCAATGCATACCTGGAGGGCCTTCATTCGGGTCAGGCTGCCCATCAACGATCGTTCAACGCTCTGGCCTCAGCACTGACGGCAGCGATTGTCCCTGTCTCCAGCCTCCCTCTTCTGACTCCCTCCACCCAGTCCCACTCCCCTGTTCCTCTGCCTATCCCATCCACACCTACAGACCAGCCTGCACACACCTCAACACCCAAGGGCAGCTCATCCAGACATAAGCACCACAGGACACAAAAGCATTCACCCAAGCAACATCCAGATGCAGACATGCCAACAGTCACTACCTCCTCTGTGTCCCCCACCTCCTCGTCTCCCTCCTCCCTCCCTGTGACGTCTCCACACACACCTGCAAGCACACCACCATCAGCCATTGCACCCATCACCAGCACACCCTCCAGACCAGTCCGCACACGTGCAGTCACCACCCCCACTGCCATGTACACGTCCCCTGTGTCCTCTCCCAGTGTGTCTGTCACCCCCGCTTCCCAACCACACAAACGCAGGCAGGCACCCAAACAACAGCCATCCACCTCACGTCAGCCTCCTGCCCAAGCACCTGCACCAAAAGACAGCACACTTGACTCTCCTACAACCACATCCTCTTCCTCCACTCCCATACCCACTCCAGCTACCCTTCCCATGGCTCCAAAGAAAATGTTCCTCTCTAAACTTGACCTCTTTTCCTCACCTGACCCACCCCCTCCATCCCGTAAGAGTTCCACAAACACCTCAGCCACCACCAGCCCAGCAACTCCCAAGAACGTCGTGCCTGGTTTTTGGAGTCCGCCCTTTCCTTGGGCTGGGACATCGTCCAGCAGCAAAGGCACAGCCAGCCCCCCCCCGGAAGAGGAGCAAAAAACTGAAGGGCAGGCGCAACAGGCCTGATACGCCTGCCCCCAAGGAGGGGAGCCTTGCACCGTCACCTGCCACATCGGGTAAGGGAGCCAAGGGCCACGGACAGTCTGCCAAGGAGGGCAAGGGCAGCAAGGAGCAAAAGGCAGGGAGCAGCCGACCTGGACATGAGGGCCCCACCAGCTCCATTCCGGGGGTATCGGAGGAGACCCAGGGCCCCAGGACTCCATCACAGGAGGGCCCCGCAACGGAAAGGTCCGATGCAGACTGAGCGGCAAGTATTGGCCAGGTGTGGTTCACTGGAAACACAAGACAGGCACCGCTGAACAGGGCCCCGCCGTATCAAGCACTGCTGAACAGGGCCCACCCGTGAGAAGCACCGCTGAACAAGGGCCAGCCAAGACAGGCACCGCTGAACAGGGCCCCGCCGTGAGAAGCACCGCTGAACAAGGGCCAGCCAAGACAGGCACCGGTGAACAGGGCCCCGCCGTGAGAAGCACCGCTGAACAGGGCCCCGCCGTCTCAAGCACCGCTGAACAGGGCCCCGCCGTGAGAAGCACCGCTGAACAAGGGCCAGCCAAGACAGGCACCGCTGAACAGGGCCCCGCCGTGAGAAGCACCGCTGAACAGGGCCCCGCCGTCTCAAGCACCGCTGAACAGGGCCCCGCCATGAGAAGCACCGCTGAACAGGGCCCCACTGTCTCAAGCACCGCTGAACAGGGCCCCGCCGTGAGAAGCACCGCTGAACAAGGGCCAGCCAAGACAGGCACCGCTGAACAGGGCCCCGCCATCTCAAGCACCGCTGAACAGGGCCCCGCCGTGAGAAGCACCGCTGAACAGGGGCCAGCCAAGACAGGCACCGCTGAACAGGGCCCGCCGTCTCAAGCACCGCTCCGCTGGGCCCTTCCTGTCAAGCACCGCTCCGCTGGGCGCTTCCTGTCAAGCACCGCTCCGCTGGGCCCTTCCTGTCAAGCACCACTCCGCTGGGCACCGCCGTCTCAAGCACCGCTCCGCTGAGCCCTTCCTGTCAAGCACCGCTCCGCTGGGCCCTTCCTGTCAAGCACTGCTCCGCTGTGTCCTTCCTGTCAAGCACTGCTCCGCTGGGCCCTTCCTGTCAAGCACCGCTCCGCTGGGCACCGCCGTCTCAAGCACCGCTCCGCTGGGCCCTTCCTGTCAAGCACCGCTCCACTGGGCACCGCCGTCTCAAGCACCGCTCCGCTGGGCCCTTCCTGTCAAGCACCGCTCCGCTGGGCACCGCCGTCTCAAGCACCGCTCCGCTGGGCCCTTCCTGTCAAGCACCGCTCTGCTGGGCCCTTCCTGTCAAGCACCGCTTTGCTGGGCACCGCCGTCTCAAGCACCGCTCCGCTGGGCCCTTCCTGTCAAGCACCGCTCCGCTGGGCACCGCCGTCTCAAGCACCGCTCCGCTGGGCCCTTCCTGTCAAGCACCGCTCCGCTGGGCCCTTCCTGTCAAGTACCGCTCCACTGGGCCCTTCCTGTCAAGCACCGCTCCGCTGGGCACCGCCGTCTCAAGCACCGCTCCGCTGGGCCCTTCCTGTCAAGCACCGCTCCGCTGGGCACCGCCGTCTCAAGCACCGCTCCGCTGGGCCCTTCCTGTCAAGCACCGCTCCGCTGGGCACTGCCGTCTCAAGCACCGCTCCGCTGGGCCCTTCCTGTCAATCACCGCTCCGCTGGGCCCTTCCTGTCAAGCACCGCTCCGCTGGGCACCGCCGTCTCAAGCACCGCTCCGCTGGGCCCTTCCTGTCAAGCACCGCTCCGCTGGGCCCTTCCTGTCAAGCACCGCTCCGCTGGGCCCTTCCTGTCAAGCACCGCTCCGCTGGGCCCTTCCTGTCAAGCACCGCTCCGCTGGGCCCTTCCTGTTAAGCACCGCTCCGCTGGGCCCTTCCTGTCAAGCACCGCTCCGCTGGGCACCGCCGTCTCAAGCACCGCTCCGCTGGGCCCTTCCTGTCAAGCACCGCTCCGCTGGGCACCGCCGTCTCAAGCACCGCTCCGCTGGGCCCTTCCTGTCAAGCACCGCTCTGCTGGGCCCTTCCTGTCAAGCACCGCTTTGCTGGGCACCGCCGTCTCAAGCACCGCTCCGCTGGGCCCTTCCTGTCAAGCACCGCTCCGCTGGGCACCGCCGTCTCAAGCACCGCTCCGCTGGGCCCTTCCTGTCAAGCACCGCTCCGCTGGGCCCTTCCTGTCAAGTACCGCTCCACTGGGCCCTTCCTGTCAAGCACCGCTCCGCTGGGCACCGCCGTCTCAAGCACCGCTCCGCTGGGCCCTTCCTGTCAAGCACCGCTCCGCTGGGCCCTTCCTGTCAAGCACCGCTCCGCTGGGCACCGCCGTCTCAAGCACCGCTCTGCTGGGCCCTTCCTGTCAAGCACCGCTCCGCTGGGCACTGCCGTCTCAAGCACCGCTCCGCTGGGCCCTTCCTGTCAATCACCGCTCCGCTGGGCCCTTCCTGTCAAGCACCGCTCCGCTGGGCACCGCCGTCTCAAGCACCGCTCCGCTGGGCCCTTCCTGTCAAGCACCGCTCCGCTGGGCCCTTCCTGTCAAGCAGCGCTCCGCTGGGCCCTTCCTGTCAAGCACCGCTCCGCTGGGCCCTTCCTGTTAAGCACCGCTCCGCTGGGCCCTTCCTGTCAAGCACCGCTCCGCTGGGCACCGCCGTCTCAAGCACCGCTCTGCTGGGCCCTCCCTGTCAAGCACCGCTGGCCCATTGGCAGTCCCGGTTCTGTGTCGGGCAGGCCTTCACGACGCACTCTGCCCACCATGCCTCCTCCATGACCAATGGTCTCTGTAATCCACCTGATGGACTGTGGCTTTGCACTCCCCAGGATGGCACAGTGGGCAATCCACCCACTGTAGAGACTTGTGAGACTGTGGCTTTGCACTCCCCAGGATGGCACAGTGGGCATGGAGGGCCTTCGTGGATCTGGCGTCGTGGACTCATGTGGCTGAGGTGCCCCCCCTTCCCTTCCCCCTGAGGTGCCTGTTTTTTATTTTTGTGATGCCCCAGCAGTGTTCTCTCCAATGGACTCGATCTCGTGTGTGGGCTTTGCCCATGTGTTGCTGCACATTGGCCAACGGACATTTGGACTTTGAAAGACTGGGCCGGACTTTTGCTACTTGTATGGATATAGTTCTAGATGTGTATTAATTCTTCATATATTGCTAAGGTCGCTATACTTTATTGTTGCAATAATATAGTTCTACTTTTACATTCATTGCCTTTTGTCTTTGCTTTTTTGGGGAGGGGTTTGGGGGTGTCACTCTGACTTTTTTATCTGCATAGGTGTGTAGGTATTTCGGTGGGGGTGAGGGTGGGGGTGGGTGTGTGGCGTATGTGTGTGCCCATAACATTTCCTCCTCCCCCCCTCCCCTGTGTCGTAGGTGCAGTACTCACCGTTGTCGTCTGCGGCGAGGTTCGTGATCCTGGAAGAAGAGCAGGAAGGCAATGGCTGGGAGGATGTGGAGTTCGGGTTCCATGTTGTTCCGATTCCGCGTGGAGTGTGTTGAGGTAAGCGTTTTCCATTGGAGATGTCTGTTTCCGCCGTGTTTTTATCGGCGGGGCTCCCTCCCCGGAAAAGGTGGCGGATTGGTGAGTCGTGATAGGGTGGGCGGTACATTGTCTGCCGCCTGCCTGTTGGCGGTGACCGCCGCGCTGTTTGTTTGTACCGCCGTGGCGGTCGGAGTGTTAATGCGGCGGCCTGTGTTGGCGGTTCCCGCCAGGGTCAGAATTCAATTTTTTTGGCCGCCAGCCTGTTGGCGGGTTGGCCGCCGCTTTAACACTGACCGCCAGGGTCAGAATGACCCCATTAATGTGGTACCACAGACAGGAGTGTATCACCATTGATTTTTGGCTCACATATGCCCTTACCATCATAACATGTAATTTGGCATGTACAACTGTAGTAGCAATGAGGCACATATAGGGTAGGACTAAGGTTTATACCCACAATGTGCACTTTCATACCATTGATTTGGCAGCATGTGGAAACGTCACTACACATATGTAATGGGGAAGGTTTGTTACCTGACTCTTGGCATGTATCATGGAGTTACTTACTGAGTAACTTGAGTTGTATGCCCACAGTTGGGTGTGTTTCACTCTGATTGCTGATACATTTGCTGTGGTTTGCAAAAGCTGAATTTGTGGGCAGTGCTGGTGTCACCCAGGACAAGGGTAGATGTTGACTGTATGCTTTTGCGGGTGTTCATCTAATTGGGTTGTTGTTGCTCTGTGTTCTGTTTGGTATGGTAAGTATTTTATCTTGTGTTGTCCAATGTCAGCATGTATGGTGTAAGACTTGTCCTCCTGATATGGATTGTACATTTGTCTCATGTGTGGAAGCTAGAGTTTTGCTTGCCCACACATGGAGAGTGTTCAATTGTGCTACCTTTCTTTGAATTTGACTATGCATGTGTCCTTTTTGATGTGTGTACCTTGCAGCCACTACATCTAGATGTATGTCTCATGCTGTTGCAGTTGTGCTTGCTTTCCTGGCTTGCACCTCCACATTCTGCTGCTAGGCATGTCACTTAGTATTACTATTTGTTTGTCCCTGAGATACACTCAGGGCCAGCTCCTATGCAAATGTTGTTTTAGGGGTGTGTGCAAAGTGTAATGTGTCCTAGTGTGGCATCCTTCCCTGAGTGCTCCTGATGCCCCACATCCATATTTTGTAGGCATTGTTTGCATAGTGAGCTTTGGATATTTGTTCCATGTGTTGCAATGTGGGTGATGTGTGGGTATATTGCAGGGCTGCTTCATGGAAGGGGTGTTTGTTTTCTATGACACATCCATACATATGTTTATTCAATCTGACTATATTTCATGGCATGTGTGCAATGTGGGGGTGTCAGTTGTATTTGTAGATGTTATGTCACTGTGTTTATCTTGCCTCATCATTGAAGCGTTCTGTGCTGTCTGGCAGTTCTGGCAGGACCGTGGGGTCTTTGCTCTATACACCCGCCAGCATCATAATACAGTGATCCAACCGCAAAGCTGATGGCTGTTGAACTTCCGCCACCACCATGGTATGTAGGGACCACCAAACTCGTAATCCGGCCCTAAGTAATGGTTATGTAATTTGTTTGAAGGTTAGTATTCTGCTATACTTTGTAGATTTTTCTTTATAAATGTGTCCTGTGAACATTTGGATTTAGTGTTTTTTTTTTTAAAGTTAAAGGAAATCTGCTTAGATTTCTAATAAACCAATATTTTTTACACGTATTACTTTTTTGGGCTTCCAGGAGTATTTCTTTTTTTTAGAAACTTTTGCTGTTTTTTGTGGTTTCTGGATACTTTGGGTTGCTTCATGGATCTCTATTGGATTGGTTTTATTTTCACCTTTTTTCAGTTTTTTCAAGATTATTTTTACAGTTTATGATGGATTTTACATTTTGGCTACATGGATACAGAGGATGATCTGCTGCTACAGAACAGTAAGTTATATTTAATGTATTTGTTTTCGGTGGTTATGTGATTGTTATATGGTGTTGTAATTTGTTTTCATATTTTGTGCCTTCCTTCCATTGTGTTTGTTTTGGCTTCCTGTGCCTAAGTTCTCTCATAGACATTCCACCCTGGTATTTGGAATTTGGGCTAGCACCACTGTTAGGAGAGATGTACTCTTCCACCCCAAGTATCTTCAAATAATCTATTATGGGCTTAGTGTGTTCATTTTTTTGGTAGAAAGGGCTTTCTATTAGTAAATTGTAGTGGGTAGATACTTCTGTGAGAGGGACATAGGCTAGTGCTGCCATCTTTTTCAGTCCAAAGGTAAATTGATTGTTTGTAGCATACTTCACACTTAGTGTAGATTGTTGTAGAGGCCTCCTCATGCTTTAAATAAAATGGTATCAACACTCTTTCAAGGGTGTATTTGGATAAACTTTTAATATGGTTTGAATCATGGGTTGTTCAAAGTCCATGGTTATTTTGTACAGGTAGTATTATTTATTTTATGTTCATTATGGTTTAAGAGTTTGCAGTAAGTGTTGCTTTGTGAATTTGTAGTAGGTCATATATGTAAATCAGATGTTTCAGCTGTGACATTCACCATATATGATATATATCTGAGTGAATTCTTTGAGGCACATTTTGAAAATCCCATCCTTCACCAGGTGCAGAAGTGGCTTAGTGTTATTACGTTAGTTGCTGTAGAAATTATTAGGATTCGTTTATCACTGTTTAGGTTTTCACATATTAGGAAGGGTACCTCATTATGTGGTATTTTTAGGTGTTCATGTAATTCGATATCTCAGTATCTATTACAGGCAGGTGGTGTATCAATGTTTGCTTTTTAGTTCATGCAATTAAACATTTTAAGGTGGATATAGGTGGTAGTTGGCCTCTCATGTGTTCGGGGACTTGAGGGAGTATAACTTTAAAAAATGTTGTTGTGGTGCTCCTGGGTGCTAGAGCTTGCCTCTCTTAAATACTGCAATGCCTCTCTTACTTCTATTTCTGTCACATTTGGGGGTGGTAATGTTCCCTTACATTAACTATAACATCAGTTTTTATAATAGCCCTCCCATGCCATGCATTAGAGTAATATTCAGTATATTTCCAATTCACAATTTCCATCAATACACTTTCTTGGTTGTAGATGTAGTCCATGTGACTTAATAATTGCTTTCCTTTCTGTGATGTTATATATCTTGCTTTTTCTCTCATTATGTCTGAACATTTTAAATGTTTAATCATTTGTTATTTACATATACAATTATGCAACTAGTTTTCTCATTTATACTTACATGTATGTTCTTCTTAGAAGTTTCACACTTTATTTGTACCTTTTCCTTTGGGGTGTTGTAATGTGGAGTAGGTGTTTTCTTTCTGTTAGTAGAAAAAATAACACTTGTTTCATTGCAAATGTTTATTTGTTTGTAGTTTGTGGAGGTTGAGGTTGCTAGGTTTTGTTTGTTTTCAGTTTTAGGGTGACTTGCTTTTGAATAGTAGTTTACATTCACTTACCTTTTTATGTCTTTTCCTGGTTTGTGAACAGTGATGTTTTTTTGTTCTCAATACTGTAGTATTTTCTTTTAGTACGTACATGTGAAGAGATAGAAGTAGTAGAGTGTTTTGTTAATTATTTGTTATTTTACTATTTTAATTAAAAAATAAGATTTATTTGAATTATAAGTTTTACTTACTTTGTAAGATAGTTGACAATATATATAAACTTCTGTTTTTTGGTCTTCTCAGAGGATCCTTGAGAGTTTCCTCTTATTGCAGCTTTTGTCTGTTTTGTAGTAATAAGTTGATAAGACTTGTGTGCCTTCAAGATTGGTGGTTTAATTGCTTGTATGATTTTTATTAGTGAAGGTTGATTATGGTTTCATTTTATTGGTTAGTTCTGTTTTGGTTGAATTTTTGTTTCGGTTAGTTCCATCAATAGTAAATACTAATTTACTTTTTATTTCTAATGTTTAATATTGACCCACAGGCTCTCATTATTCTAATGAGACTACTGGATTTTGAGCAGCAAGATCGTCCACGGTGTGGGAGACTGAGTCTGACCCACGGTGGGTGACACCTGTTGCTCCAAATCCAGGTTTTGCTCTGGCTAACTAGCAGTGCCTTATCTCTGCCTGAAGACAGGGACAATTGGGCAGCCGAGAGCATGACATATTAGGCTTCTCAGGGAAGTCGTGGTCACTCAGGTCACATCCGGTTCTCTCATTCACAATACAGTCTCATTTACAAATGATAGACAGAAGCAGTATATGTTTCAATAACAGGTTTAATAAAACGACTGCATCTTAGATAGCAAAGCGTGAGCTGCAATAACCAGGACGACACAACATGACAATATTAAAATAGTGATGAGAAGAGTGAGGCATAAGAATAACGCTATCATATTGTCACTAGGATTGATGGACTATTTCCTATCTAAGTCATAATCTGAGCACAGCATGTTAAGCTCTAATTCTGCCTTTCAGGTTCCCCGGGGAGGACATTAACCCTCATACCTGAGCAAAGGCCTGTAGTCTGCGTTAGCATCTGTAGCAAAGCATTCAGCAATCAGCATACAGTCGTGGTTCCCTGGTTGGAATCTCCTTCTTAACATGTAATGGGACTAGGAAGTGTTTTTATAATAACACAGCTGATGTTCTAAGACAATGTCCCTACCTAAGGATGTGTGTTTTCTACGAATGTTGGAGACTAAACTTCTACCATGTTCACCGGCAATGTACCAAACTGTAGCCTTGAATGAAGCACAGAGTGATAAAGAATGTCTTGTTTGAGAACACAGTGCTGAATTAAGCAAAAACAGTTAGATAGATGAAAATAAAACAAGACTGTAAAACTGGTTATTGTAAAAATAACAATGCAAACCTGAATAAAATATATCTAGGTTAAAGTGGACAGCGGCCTAATGTGTCACTAACGTGCATGGAGCTATTTCTAAAATGGCTACACAACAATATGTTGTTTCATAATTTAGAGCTGTATGTTACACACACACATATATATATGTATAATTGTTTATAAGTTTGTAAGTTATGTAAATATTTTTAACTCCTGTTGTTATCTATTGAGTTATGTGTTTACTCTGGATGATTTATAATTACTTTGGTAATATGATTTTTTTCATTTTTTATTTTAATATTTTGTAGTTGAAGATGTGTGAGGCTATATTTTTGACTATTTATATGTTTATTTAAAGGTAACAATATTTTTGTTTTCAATTTTTTTATTTTCAGGATTAGTGAAAAACATCATTTTTAACAGAGATATTTGTGTCTCATTTTTTGTGTTTTTTTAATGAGATATTTGTGTCTCATTTTGTGTGTTCTTTGTATTCAAATATGGGAGGGCAATATTTTTGGAAACGTTATTTAAGTTCAGATATTTTTGTATATCAATATTGTATGCATCAATATTATGTTATTGAACAAATCCCACATCACAAAAGGAGTGATAAAATCCTTATTTTCAAAAACGACAGAACACATTTACTATTTATTACACTCCATTGAGGTAAAATTTAAAATCGTTATTGAGCTAATAACCTATAATAAGAAACAACAAACCTAAAATTAGAATAACACAGCTCATATAGTGTAACCTCACTGTTACAAAACACCTGAACTCCAGCGTACTAACAAAGAGCGTTAGCAAGCTAGCATACTGGCATACCCCAAAGTCCTAAATGAAAACTCAAAAAAAGATAAACCACAGTTGGTAGGAAATTTAAAAAAGGGTCCTCTGCCCACAATAAGAGTCATTTAAAAGCTTCACGCCAGCAGTCTAATGAAGGAAGCCCATCGATCTGGCACTAGGGGGGTCATTACAACATTGGTGGTAAAAGCCACTTACCGCCGTGCAGAAGACCGCCAACACACCACCGCAGCAGCGGAATTCCGCCACAGCTATTATGACCCACAGCTCGGAATCCGCCAAAATCTAGACACCCACACAAGTCTGCCACACCAAAGGTCAGTGATAAACTGGCGATAACAAAACGTCCACTGTCACGCAAACAGGAATACGCCCAGACTATTACGGCCCACAAACCCACGCAGCAGTCTTTCAACCGCGGTATTCCACTGACGGTACACACCGCTGCACTCAAAATACACACACATTTACAAAACATAACCACATTGGACAAATCAAAATAATCACACACGATACACATACACAAACCACTCCCACACACCCAATACAATATAAAACACACACCCACATCACCCACAAACCCCTACGACAACAATTGCGACAGAAGGCCAGAGAGAGACACCACCAGAAACAACACTAGCATCCACAAGCACTCAACACCATCACTCACACAACATACACGCACCTCACACAACACATCTCTCAATATCACTCCACACATCACAACACACACCACCCCACACATCACCCACACCAACCCATGGCACCACAAAGACACCCCAGGTTTTCTGAGGAGGAGCTCAGGGTCATGGTGGAGGAAATCACCCGGGTAGAGCCACAGCTATTTGGATTAAAAAAACTGTAAACTTCACACTTGCATAGCACACTCATCACCTGTTAGGGTCTCAAGGCATTGTACACATACCGCTGTGGAACCTGGCTTTTCCCTGTGAGGCACCCACTCCTAGGCACCCCCAGGGTGAAGCCAGGCATCCAAGTGCTGTGAGGGCCATTGTGGAGATTAAGCAAGCTATTGCCCAGAGTTACAGAGTGGGACCCATTAATTAGATTAGGCACTGAGGCGAGAATTATCTGGTCTGAGGGAATTGAGCCCAAGACCTACCAATGTAGGAATTGAACCCTGGTCCTGGGCCAGATCTCTGCATCAGGGTCTGCCGCTCTAACCATTGTGCCACACTTCTCCACCGGTGCAGCATACCACCATAGCTAGGAAGATGGAGCTATGGCGCAGAATCGTGGACAGGGTCAACGCAGTGGGACAGCACCCAAGAACTAGGGATGACATCAGGAAGAGATGGAATGACCTACGGGGGAAGGTGTATTCCGTGGTCTCAAGACACCAGATAGCGGTTCAGATGACTGGCGGCGGACCCCTACCTCCTCCCCTAGAACTAACAACTTGGGAGGAGCAGGTCTTGGCTATACTGCATCCTGAGGGCCTCACAGGAGTAGCTGGAGGAATGTACTCTGATAAGTCAAACCTATAACTACCATATCCCCCACCCTACCTGCATGCTATCACATACCCCCACCCTCGCCCTCACCCCTATCACTCCAACTCCTCACACATGTCCCACTATCACAAACCACACATCACAAACTCAAGCCCTGCATGCAACACCAAAGCATGGACACCCATCACCAAAGCATGGCCACTGCACATACGCATACACCCCCCTAAACCATTATCACCTAAGGTCCCACACAAGAATGAAAGCACTGGGGTACAGGGTGACCCACCCACTGCACACCATGGCACACACAAATGCAATAATCATGCCTTTACACCCCTGCAGGACCCCTACCCAACGTCACCGAACAGGAGAGTCCAGACATGTCCACTCCACCCACAGAAGAGGCCCACAGTGATGACAGCAGCTGTGTCCAACTGGATCAAGATGACCAGCACGGCCCATCTGGGACCTCAGGACAGTCGGTTCCCTTCACACTGGCACAGGCCACTACAGAGCTTTCCCCCTCTGGAAACACCAGCACAGCACCCACCCAGCGGGCCCATCCCTCTGTCCCCAGGACAAGTCAAGCAGTAGTGTGTCCACCACTACAGGGAACCCAGGCTAACCCACCACCACAACAACACCAGGGACCTGGGGGCAGTGGTAGTGGGCACACGGTTCAGGGGACAGAGGCCCAGGAACACAGGGGAACTGGGAGGGCTGCTGTGCGACAGGTGGAGAACAAGCCCATGGAACCCACTCTCCACGAAGCCCTCTCCAACATAATGGGAGCCTACCACCATTCCCAGGAGACAATGGCAACGGTACTGGCCAAGTTTCAGGAGACCCAGCGGCTGCAGGAGGAACAGTATTTGGGGTTCAGGGAGGAACTCAAATCCATCAATTCCACCATGGGCACCATTGTAGTGGTGCTGAAGGAACTCGTCAACACCAGGAGGCACACTGTGGCACAACAAAGGGCCCCTGACACTAGCCTGGACGATGAACTTCCCACCACCTCAGCTGGCGCTAGTGGACAGAAGGCACCACTACAGGACCACAACACCAGCACCCCATACCATGCAGATGGAGAACCACCCCACAAGCGGTCCCTGAGATCCAGGAAAAAGACAGAGAACAATGCCAAGAGAAATGAGACCACCCTGATTGTCATCCTTCTGTCCCACTTTGTCACCCTGTCCATACTTAAACTGCCCTAGCTCCACTTCCTATGCCCCTTTGGACAATGCACCTGTGAGACTAATAGACTGGACTCTGCCATGGACATTCCTCTACCATCACCCCTGACCATTTTAGAACCCCCTCCACTATTTAGCACTTAAATAAACACCCTTAAATCACAAAACAATCTGGAGTCAGTCTGTGCTTTCGAAAATGTGTATTTGCAATAACTGTGGAAAAATGCTATATTCAATGTAATGTCAACATACCTATGTCACACAGCTCTAGTCCATTCGGAAACAAAGCAGAGGTCACACAGTGGGACCCACATCTGTGAAATCGAAAGGGAAAGTGACAACTCAGTGTCCATACACTGGGTGAAAATGACAGACAGATTAGAGGTAGAAGAATTAAATCAGATGTAGCAGGCAGTGTTGTCTTCTTACCTGTGTCTCACTGGAAGTATTGCTGGATCATCGTGTTCCTGTTGTCTAGGTCCTCTTCTTCTGCTTCCTCATCTTCACTGTCCACAGGCTCCACAGCTGCCAAAACACCTCCATCTGGACCATCCTCCTGCAGAAAAGGCACCTGTCGTCGCAAAGCCAAGTTGTGAAGCATACAGCAGGCCACAATGATCTGGCACACCTTCTTTGGTGAGTAGAATAGGGAACCACCTGTAATATGGAGGCACCGGAACCTGGCCTTCAGGAGGCCGAAGGTCCTTTCTATAATCGACCTAGTTCACCCATGGGCCTCATTGTAGCCTTCCTCTGCCCTTGTCCTGAGATTCCACACTGGGGTCAGTAGCCATGACAGGTTGAGGTAACCAGAGTCACCTTCAAATGGCGACGGACAACTGTTAGACACCTACTAACTCTTAGGGACATCCCCAGACCCAGACACCTAGTCACACTGTATTGGGGCCATGTCCTCACCTAATAGCCACACACGGTGCCTCTGGAGTTGCCCCATCACATAAGGGATGTTGCTATTCCGCAGAATGTAAGTGTCATGCACTGAGCCAGGAAACTTGGCATTTACATGGGAGATGTACTGGTCGGCCAAACACACCATCTGCACATTCATAGAATGGTAACTCTTCCGGTTTCTTTACACCTGTTCACTCCTGCGGGCGGGGGACCAAGGCCACATGTGTCCCATCAACGGCACCTATGATGTTGGGGATATGTCCCAGGGCATAGAAGTCACTGTAGGCAAATCCTCCACCTGAGGGAATACGATATAGCTGCGCATGTGTTTCAGCTGGGCAGACAACACTCTGGACAACACGTTGGAGAACATAGGCTGGGACATCACTGATGCAATGGCCACTGTTATTTGAAAAGGCCCACTTGCTAGGAAATGGAGAACTGACAGGACCTGCACTAGAGGGGGGATTCCTGTGAGATGGCGGATAGCTGACATCAGGTCTCGCTCCTACTGGGCACACAGTTCCAGGATTGTGGTACAATCAAGTCTGTATCTGACAATTACATGTCGCTCCTCCATTGTCGACAGGTCCACCAGCGCTCTGTACACCAGAGGATGCCACCATCTCCTCACCTGCCCCAGCGAACGTGCTCTATGGAGGAGAACAGCGAGCACAGAGTCAACCAACACTTAGGTACGTAGACACAACTTTATAGCAAAATGTTTGAAAATCGATCTATGGCTGTATTAGTGTTTAAGCAAGGCATAGATATGTGTGACACAGTCAAAATTAATGCCATGTGGCCCCCTGAAATGGCGGCTGCCTGACCTGGAATGTGGGACAAGGGGATATGAGGTAACTGCGCTGGCGTTGTACACCGTCGCAGTAGGTGGTCGAAGACCGCGGTGCAATCCTGCATTGGTTATCATTGGACCCTATGGGTTCCAGGAGCCAATGACGATGTACGCCGGCGGTGACGGCATGCTCCGCCGCGGACGTCACCGCCATTTTCTCTCTGTTCAATCACTTGATACCTGATCTTCGACAGGAGAAGACCTACACTGCAAGTGCTGCTGTGACCTCAGTCTGGAAGAGACAATGGCTCATGTGTCTGGGGAAAGGGCTCCTGCCTTCAGCATGGAGAGGTTGGAGAAACTATTGGATGGGGTCCTCCCCCAGTACACGATACGATACAGTCCTCCAGACAAACAGGTAAGTACACTGTGTGCATGCCGAATGGGCAATGCCTGTGTGGAGTGGTGTTGATGAAAGATAGGGGGGTGGAGAATGAGGTGTGCATGATACGACGGTGAGTGCATATGCGTCATGGCAAGGGTAGGGATGCAGGCCAATGACTGTGATGGTAGGGACGGTTATATCTTCTCCTTTTCCCCTGTACTATTCATGTAGGTCAGCGTCCACCAGAAGAAGGATATTTGACGTGCCATCGTCAAGGAAGTCCGGACCCTGGGGGTCCACCACAGACGGAGCACCCACTGCTGTAAAAGATGGGAGGACATTCGCCGCTGGAGCAAGAAGACGGCAGAGGCCCAGCTGGGGATGGCCTCCCATCGTAGGAGGGGTGCCCATCACACCATGACCCCCCTGATGTTCACGATCCTGGCAGTGGCGTATCCGGAGTTGGATGGGTGCTTGAAGGCATCACAGCAGCCCCAAGGGGGTGAGTACACTTTCATTCTGCTGATTCAGCGCGCATTGTAGGTGTCTGGGTGGGAGAGGTGGGCTGTGGGTTCCCCTAGGCCAGGGCGAGTTTAGTAGGCAAGGTCCCTTCTTAAGGCAGGCCCTGTGGCACCCCACCCCACATGTGTTCAGAGCCAACTACACCTAGTCAGGCTCCTGTGACTTCCATGTGTGCAGCAATCGGGCATAGGCCTTGTAACCCGTGTCCCTGTGATTAATTAGAAAACTCTAAGTGCACGGCGTAGTGCAGGGGGCTTCTGTTTCTGTAGTGTCCGCCAACGGTAGCGGTATTGGATGCACTCAACATGTCTTTCTTCTGTCTTCCCCCCCTTTTTATGGTCTCCCTGTTCTTGTGTGCATTAGCATCATCAGGCGGAGAAGCAGTGCCAGCGGAGCAGGCGGGAGCTGCATCCCACATGGCCCTGGAGGGCGACACAATGGAGTCAGAAGCCACCAGTGGGACGGAGGGTGAGGGGAGCTCCACGGCGGGGACAGGAGCTGAGACCAGCGACACGGACTCCTACTCTGATGGGAGCTCCCTTGTGGTGGCGGGCCCCTCTGTGCCTACCACATCTACAGGTACAGCCGCCACCCCCCACCAGCACCGCCCTCCCAGCAGCCCCTCAGCATGTGCCCATGGCCGCTCACCCAGGAGGGTGGGCATCTCCTTTGCCCCAGGCACCTCAGGCCCCTCAGGCCCTGCCCCAGTCAGCCCTGCTGCCCTCAGTGAGTAGGCCATTGACCTCCTCAGGTCCCTCACTGTTGGGCTGTCTACCATTTAGAATGCCATCCAGGGTGTGGAGAGGCAGTTGCAACAGACCAATGCATACCTGGAGGGCATTCATTTCGGTCAGGCAGCCCAACAGCGAGCTTTTCAGACTCTGGCCTCAGCACCAATGGCAGCCATTGTCCCTGTCTCTAGCCTCCCCCCTCCAACTTCCTCCACCCAGACCCAAACCCCTGTAACTCAGCCTATCCCAAGCACACCACCAGACCAGCATGCACACACGTCAACACACAAGGGAAGCTCAGGAAAACAGAAGCACCACACACCCCACAGGCACTCACGCAAGCATCATACACATGCAGACATACCAACATCCACTGCCTCCACTCTGTCCCCCTCCTCCTCGTCTCCCTCCTCCCTCCCAGTCTCATCTCCACTCACAACTGCATGCACTACATCTTCAGCCACTACCTCCATCACCAGCACACCCACCACCACACCCCGCTCACGTGCAGTCACCACCCCCACCACCATTCACACATCACCTGTGTCCTCATCCAGTGTGTCTGTGAGCCAGCCTCCCAAGGTACACAAACGCAGCCACACACCCACCCAACAGACATCCACCTCACGTCAGCCTCCAGCCCATGCACCTTCACCCAAAGTCAGCAAAGGTACACCTCCTACAACCACTACCTCTTCCTCCACTCCCAAACCCCCTCCATCTACCCGTCCCAGTGTGTCCAAAAAACTTTTTCTGTCCAACCTTGACTTCTTCCCCTCACCTCCCCCACCCCTTCAGTCTCCTAGGGCCCTCCTCTCCAGGTCCCAACCCAGCACCTCAGCCACAACATCTGCGGGAATAGTGGTGCTAGTAGTAACCGGATTCTGGAGTGCACCAAACAGCAGGGCAGCCAGTGTGCCAAGGAGCCAGACCACGGACAGTCCCCCACCTCAAAAGCACAAAAAGTTGGCCAGTGCCCGATGGGAGAAAGGTAAAACATCTACCACCAAAGCCTCTCCCAGGGGTACAGTTGGGAGTGGGAAGACAGCTGTGCCACCATCCAAGGTGGGCAAGGGGCACAGAAAAACAGGCAAGTCGGCAAAAACCTGCATGGCGGACAAGACCACCACCAGCACCGCTTCCAAGGACACCGCCGCCACCAGCACCGCTGCCAAGGACACTGCCGCCACCAGCACCGCTGCCAAGGACACCGCCGCCACCAGCACCGCTGAATAGGACACCGCCGCCACCAGCACCGCTGCCAAGGAAACCGCCGCCACCAGCACCGCTGAACAGGACACCGCCACCACCAGCACCGCTGAACAGGACACGGCCGCCACCAGCACCGCTGAACAGGACACCGCCACCACCAGCACCGCTGAATAGGACACCGCCGCCACCAGCACCGCTGAAAAGGACACCGCCACCACCAGCACCGCAGGCCAATGAGCGCCAAAGCTTCCGACGCTACTGAGGCCACCACGAGCAGGATGAATCACGCTGGGCACAAGGCCCCCTTCAGAATCAGTGGAGTATCCCATTCACTAACTCAGTCCTTGGCAGGATGAAGCACTCTGGGCACAAATCCCCCTCCAGAACCAGTGGAGAAAGGCAGCCACTACCTCAGTCCTTGGCAGGATGAAGCACTCTGGGCACAAAGCCCCCTCCAGAACCAGTGGAGAAAGGCATCCACTACCTTAGTCCTTGGCAGGATGAAGCACTCTGGGCACAAAGCCCTCTCCAGAACCAGCGGAGTATCCCATCCACTACCTCAGTCCTTGGCATGATGAAGCACTCTGGGCACAAAGCCCCCTCCAGAACCAGTGGAGTATCCCATCCATTACCTCAGTCCTTGGCAGGATGAAGCACTCTGGGCACAAAGCCCCCTCCAGAACCAGTGTAGTTTCCCATCCACTACCTTAGTCCTTGGCAGGATGAAGCACTCTGGGCAGAAAGCCCCCTCCAGAATCAGTGGAGTAAGGCATCCACTTGAGAGGCTGTGGCTTTGCAATCCCCAGGATGCAGCAGTGGGCAACCCACCCTCTATAAAGACTTGTGAGACTGTGGCTTTGCACTCCCCAGGATGCAGCAGTGGGCAACCCACCCACTGGAAAGACTTGTGAGACTGTGGCTTTGCACTCCCCAGGATAAAGCAGTGGGCAACACACCCACTGGAAAGACTTGAGAGACTGTGGCTTTGCACTCCCCAGGATGCAGCAGTGGGCAACCCACCCACTGGAAAGACTTGTGAGACTGTGGCTTTGCCTCCCCAGGATAAAGCAGTGGGCAAACCACCCACTTGAGAGACTTGTGAGACTGTGGCTTTGCACTCCCCAGGATGAAGCAGTGGGCAACCCACCCACTGGAAAGACTTGTGAGACTGTGGCTTTGCACTCCCCAGGATACAGCAGTGGGCATGGATCCCCCTCGTGGATCTGGCGTCGTGCACTCATCCGGCTGTGGTGCCCCCCCTTCCCTTCCCCCTGAGGTGCCTGTTTTATTTCTATCTGATGCCCCAGCAGTGTTCTCTCCGTTTTGATCGGGTACTGAGTGTGGGCCTCGCCCATGCATTTCGGGCCCAGTGGTCCACAGACTATGATGGTGGATTACCTTGGACTTGTATTCTTGGTGTATATATTTGTTTATAGTGTAAATATTTATATATATATTTTTGATTACTGTATTTGAATAGATTACAAACGTTAGAGTCATTTCCTTTTGTCCTTGCATTCTTCCAGGGGGGTTTGGGGGTTGTAAATGTAATGTATCTACATGTACTTGTGTGTGTGTTGTAATGGGTGAGGGTGGGGGTGGGAGTGTTGCGTGTGTGTGTGTCACTCTTTTTTCCCTCCCCCCTCCCCTGTGTCGTAGGTGCAGTACTCACCGTGGTCTTCGCCACCGTCTTTGTTGTTCCTGGTAGAGGAGCAGGAAGATAAAGGCTGAGAGTATCTGGAGCTCGGGTTCCATGGAGTCCTGGTTCCACGTGGGGTGTGTAGAGGTGAGTGTTTTCCCTTCCAAGTCCTGTTTCTACCATGTTTTTGTTTGCGGTGAATCCGTCCCGGAAAAGGTGGCAGATTGGCCTGTTGTAATACAGTGGGCAGAACCTTGTCTTCGGTCTGTCTGTTGGCGGTTACCGCCACGGTGTTTGTTTGTACCGCCGCGGCGGTCGGAGTGTTAAAGTGGCTGTCTATGTTGGCGGTTTCCGCCAAGGTCGTGATTTTTACTGCTGGCCTGTTGGCAGTTTTACCGCCGCTTTAACACCGACCGCCAGGGTTGTGATGACCCTGTGATTGTCATCAATAGAAATTAACCAGAAAAATTCTCACAAGGTGCTAATACAAATTGTAAACACATTGGCCCATGTTAATGAAAAATGATGCACAAATGCGCTAGCGCAGTTATGTGTCAAAATTTCTAACGTGGGCTACTGTCATTCCCTTGCACTATCCATGCACCATATTTAAAAAATGATGCACAATGGCGCTAAGGAATAGCTAGCACCAAACACCGTGATGCTAACCATTTTGGCATGCTGTAAGGAAACATTACGCTAATGCTGTAAAAGTAGAGCTAGACAGTTTTGCAGCACGTATTTTTGATGCAAATGGGTTAGCACCATTTTTTACTGCATTAGCGTAAACAAAAAACACAAGCAAGAAAAAAGCAAATTGGAAGACAAGATGGAGCTTGCAGGCCAGCAGAGACTCCAGGGAGACCCCAATCACCCATGTACCAGCCAGGAGGGTCCAGCAAAGTCCCATGAGAAAGAGAAGAGGAAGCACAAGTGTTGCTTTAGTGCGGAGTAGCATGACATCCTAGTCAGAGATGTGACGAAGCACCAACACCATCTCTTCGCCACCTCCATATTGCAAGTCGGTAGGAGAGACGCAATATGGCAGGCAACAGAAGTCAAAGTCAACAGCTTGGCAGAGGTGAGGAAGAATGTCACTGATTGCAAGAATGGCTGGCACGATTGCAAGCGCAGAACTAAGGAGAAATTGGCCAGGAACTAAAAGGCAGCACTGCAGACTAGAGGTGGAAGTCAAACACCACAGGAGGACTTGGATGAGCGATAGGAGATTGTTGCAGCAGTCATCTCTGAGAAGCTTGTCACTGAAATTGCAGGACAGCACAGACTACCAAGGACTACCCCAAATGCAGGGTAAGTTGCAGTGGGAGAATATCTGGAAATCCACAAATGGCACATGGAATACACTCAATACATGATAAAGGTTAGCAAAGGGACACGTGGGCCCTGGGTCAAAACCCTCCATCACCACCCAAGCCACACATGCACTGATGCTTTGGTTGCACAATGCACTCCAACATATACACAACGTGGACATAAGCCACTCACTATGGCTATACTCCACCAGTGATGTGCAATTGGTGTGGCTGTGGCTGTGCCACAACAACACCCATTGCATATTGTCAGAGCCCCTGGTCCTACATAAATTGCACATCAGAGACTAGGACTGAAGTCAATACCACCCCAAGAGTGGTGTCAGGGTGGTGTAACAGGCCAACATTCTTCCCTTCCTCCTTGTCTCATTGCCCTTCTCATGTGAACTGCATCTTGCAGCACATGTGCAAGAAGGGACACCTCCCTTCACATAACAATGCATCCCATCAAGACAGGCACCCCTTCATCATGCTGCAACGATGCCTGTGTTGGTGCAGGGAAACAAATCTGTGCAGGTTCAGGGAGAATTGCTGAGGTATACCGTATTTCAAGAAACAATGCAACATCCCTTCATTTCTAAACTGATGCAGCATTGTGCAACACATAATGTTGTTGTACTGAGCTGTGCCACTTGAGAAAAAAATCTGTTCTAAAGTGTGCAACCTGTGGAACGCAAACAATACAGGATGAACCCACAACAACTCACACACAACTACACATGCGTCATGTAGGAATGCCCACAAAATCAAACACATACAACACATGAGCATGTCTGTGAACATCATGTGTGCAGCTGTACAAATAGCTGCAATCTCACTATCTGACAAGATAGAGGCCCTCATTATGACATTGACGGTAAATCCCACTTACCGCCATGCTGACTGCCACCAACATACCGCTGCGGCGGCGGATATCCATTCACAATTTTATGACACGCACACACCAATCCGTCACTATTCAGCCACACACACAAGTCCACCACACCAAAGGTCAGTGATAAACTGTCGGTATCCAAAACCACACCATTACGTCAACAGAACAACACCCACAACATTATGACCCACGAATTACCACAGCAGACATTTAATGGCTATAAACCATTGGCGGTACATACCACTGAGCTGAAAATATACACACACATACAAAACAACACCATATTGGACAATTTGAACTACATACACCTGACACCCATACACACACCACACCCACAACACTATAAAACACACACCCACACTACCCACAACCCTTTACGACTACAAACCATTGCCAACAGAGAGAGACAGCAAGAGCACTCACACAACCAGAGCCACATACCACCATCACCTATACACCACCCACGCACCTTACATCGCACACCCCAACACCTCACCCTACACACCCTCACCCACACCACTCACACTACACTCATGGCACCACAACAACACCCCAGATTCTCTGAGGAGGAGCTAAGGGTCATGGTGGAGGAAATCATCCAGGTAGAACCACCGCTATTTGGATCACAGGTGCAGCAGATATTCATTGCTAAGAAGATGGAGCTATAACGAAGGATCGTGGACAGGGTCAACGCCGTGGTACAGCACCCCAGAACAAGGGATGACATCAGGAAGAGGTGGAATGACCTACGGGGGAATGTGCGTTCCATTGCAGCAAGACACCAGCTTGGGGGACTGGCGGAGGACCTCTACCTCCTACCCCACAACTAACAACATGGGAGGAGCAAGTCTTGGCAATCATGCATCCTGAGGGCCTGGCAGGAGTAGCAGGAGGACTGGACTCTGGTAAGTCAACTCTCTATTACTCTCACCCCCCACCTGCATGCCATCACATACCCCTACCCCACCCTCACTCCCATCACTCCACCACCTCCCACACACTCCACCATCACAACCCACTTATCCCAATGCCAAGCCCAGCATGCACCACCAATGCATGGAGACCACTCACAGCCCTGCATGGACACTTATCAATAAAGCATGCACACTAGAGAATTACCTAGCCCACCACATAACAACTCACACAAGGAAAAGCTGCAGGGCAATAACATCCATAGAGGGCAACCCACCAATGCACAATATGTCACACACAGAAATAATAACAATGCATATACATCCCCACAAGTATCCCAGCCAATGTCACTGGAAAAGAGGTGCCAGCAACATCCAGTCACCCGATAGAAGAGGCCCACAGTGATAACAGCGGCTCTACTCGCTTGGATCTGGATGACTAACCTAGCCCTTCAGGGACCTCCGGACAGTCGGTTACCCAGGCACAGTCCCACACCACCACAGAGCCTCCCACCTCAGGAAACATCGCCAACGCACCCACCCAGCATGCCCATTCGTCTGTCCCCAGGACACATCAATCAGCAGTATGGCCACCACTATAGGGACCCCAGGGCACACCACAAACCCAAGACAATCAGGGACCTGGGGTCAGTGACAGTGGGCACATTGTTCAGGGGACAGAGGCGCAGGACAACAGGAAAGCTGGGAGGACTGCTGTGCACCAGGGGGAGGACAGGCCCAGGGAACCGACTTTCCAGGAGGCACTTACCACAATCCTGGGAGCATACCAACATTCCCAGGATACGCTGGACCAGATCCTGGACAAGTTGCAGGAGAACATGCGGCTGCAGGAGGGACAGTACCAGGGGATCAGGGAGGACTTAAAGTCCATTAACACCACCCTGGTCTCACACCAGCGGGCCCCTGCCACTAGCCAGACTACTGAACAGCCCTCCACCTCCGCTGCCGCTAGTGGATAGGAGGCCCCACCACAGGACCAACAGGCCACCAGCACCCTTCTCCTGCAGAAGGAGAACCACCCCGCAAGCATTCCCTGCGATCCAGTCAGAAGCCAGAGACTATTACCAAGGCCCCCACCACGAAATAAGACTCTCCTGATTGTCACCCTTGTGTCCCACTCTGTCACCCTGTCCACCTTGTACTGCCATTGCTCCCCTTCCTACGCCCCCTTGGACAATGCACCTGTGCTACCAATAGACTGGACTCAACCCTGGACTTTCTTCCATCATCACCCCAGCCCATTGCACTTCCCACTTTTCTTCAGAGCACTGCAATAAACACACTTTGAAAAAATACAACTATGGAACATGTCAAATGATTTAAGTATGTATTCATTTAACAAGGTTAAACATTGCAATTCAACTGTACAGTAATGTATACATAGGAAAGACATGTGGTTGGCTGCAGTGAACACACCAGGAGCGATAGTGAGGTAGCAACATCTGCAAAAGGAGTTGCCAAAGGGTAAAGTGAGTGACCTTAGAAGTGGGAATTCACAGCCTGTCAGTGACAATGTCAAACACAAAACTGTCATTGAAATGTGAAGTTACACTGTCTTACTTGTGTGTCTTTGGAAGTATTGATGTATTAATGCAGCTCTGTTGTCCTCATCCTCTGTCTCCTCATCTTCACTGTCCACAGGGTCCACAGCTGCCACACAGCCATTTCCAGCCTCCTCCTCCTGCAGAAAAGGCACATGGCGTCACAAGGCAAGGTTGTGCAACATGCAGCATGCCATGATTATCTGGCAGACCATCTTGGGTGAGTAGCACAAGGATCCACCTTCAGGATGGAGGCATTGAAACCTGGCCTTCAGGAGGCCAAAGGTACATTCTATTGACCTTCGTGTTCACCATTGTGCCTCATTGTAACGTTCCTCTGTCCTTTTCCTGGCATTCCTCACAGGGGTCAGTAGCCATGAGAGGTTGGGATAACCAGAGTCACCTCCAAATATCGAGGGACAACTGTTAGCCACACACTATGCTATATGTCCCAGACCATACCCATACACCAACTTCCACTGGGTGGGAACCAAGGCTCACCTATTAGCCACTAATAGGTTGGCCATCACATTTGGGATGCTGCTATTCCTCAGAATAAAAGCATCATGCACCAAGCCTGGATACTTAGCATTGACATGGCAGGTGTATTGGCACGCCAAACACACCATCTGCACATTCATCGAGTGAAAACTTTTTCGATTTCTGAAGACCTGTTCATTTTGCCCAGGGGGACTAGTGCAATATGTGTTCCATCAATCACCCTAATGATGTTGGGGATATGTCCCATTGCATAGAAGTCAGCCTTCAGTGTGGCCAAATCCTCCATTTGGGTGGAAAACAATGTAGCTGTACAAGTGTTAAATCAGGGCAGCCAAAACTCTGGTCAGCAATATTGAGAACATTGGCTGTGACATTCTTGCTGCCAAGCCCATTGTCACTTGGAAAGAACCAGTTGCCAAGAAATGGAGCACTGCTACACTTGCACAAGAGGGGGGATCCCAGTGGGGTGATGGATAGCAGATATCAGGTCAGGCTCCAGTTGGGCACACAGATCCGGGATTGTAGCCTTGTCAAATCTGTAGATGAGAATAATGTACCTGTCCTCCATTGTTGCCAAGTCCACCAGGGGTCTGTACACGGGGGGATGTATCCATCTCCTATTTTTCCGCAGCTGTTGCAATCTATGGGGCAAAAGAGTGAGGAGCCAGTCATAATCTGTACATTGTAGCCACTACAGTTCAATGCATGATGTGATTTTTTAATGTATTAGTGGCATATGTCTTGAATGTACAATTGTGTTCTGTGACACAGTTATAATCCATGGTCCACTCCCCTGAAATGGCATCCGCCTGTCCTGTATAAAGGGACAGGTGAAAGTGAGGTAATTCCAATGACGTTGTGCGCTGTTGGGGGAAGTGGTCGGGAACCGCCATGCAACTCCTGATTGGTTATTCTTGGGCCCTATTTGGTACTGAGGCCAATGGTGATGTATGCTGGTGGTGACGGTATGCACTGCCGTGGACGTCACCGCCATTTTCTATCTGTTTACTCACTTGCTACCTGACCCACAACAGGAAAGGACCGACACTGCATGTGCTGCTGTGACCTGTGTCTGGAACTTACCATGCCCTGAGTTAATGTGGAAAGGGCCCCTGCCTTCACCTCTGCAGAGTTGGAGAGACCAGTGGATGGGGTCCTACCCCAGTACGGACTGCTGTATGGGCCTCCAGACCAACAGGTGAGTACACTGTGAGCACGATGCATGGGGCATGAATGCATGGAGTGCTGTGTATGAAGGCCTCGGGTAGTGGGGCTGGTGCAGCGTGCAGCATGTATGCTGGGCCATGTCTGTGCGTAAGGGGATGGGAGGGCTATGGTGGGCCATGAGTGCAACAGGCAGGATGGTCTAAATAATACCTTTCCCTGTGTATATTTCCTCTGCAGCTCAGCACTCATCGAAAGAAGGGTATATGGCGTGCCATTGCCAAGGACGTGAGGACCCTGGGGGTCTACGGCAGGTGGAGCACCCATTGTCAGAAATGGTGGGAGAACCTGAGTCGCTGGGCGCCGAAGATGCCGGAGGGCCAGCTTGGGATGGCCTCCCAAAGACAAAGGGGTGCCTGTCGAACCCCGAGCCCCCTGATGGCCCACCTACTGGTGGTGGCCTAACTGGATGGGCACTTGGGGGCATCACAGCATCAACAAGGGGGTGAGTACAGTGCCCATCATTACTACTTACACCTGGTGGGGTGGTTAACCGGGTGGGGGAAGTGTGCCTATGGGTGCCCCTAGGCCAGGGCTGACATTGCAGTGTAAGTCCCATGTTGGGCAGGGTTCTGATGTGATATTCCTCCAACCTAGCTAGTAGGCATCCGCTACTGGGCAGGGGTGTGGGACCCAGGTATGCTGCAGTTGGTGGTATGTGTCTCTCCCCATGCCCTGGTGACTAGCATTGTTACTGGTAGTGGATTGCATAGTGCCTAGGGCAGTTCCCTGTGTTTGAGGATGCTGTGTACGCTAACGGTGGCATTGGTGCAGCCATTGAACAAGTGTATCCTTTGTCTCTTCCCCCCCGTTTTGTTTTGTCATCCTGTCCTTTTGTGCATTAGCATCATCTGGTGCAGAAGCAGAGGCACCGGTGACGGAGGGAGCTGCATCCCACAGGGCCCACGAGTCAGAGTCCACCGACCGTGAGGGCACCAGTGGGATGGAGGGCGAGGGGAACACCACGGCGGTGACAGGAGGGGACAGTTCGGACATGGATACCTCCTCCGATGGAAGGTCCCTGGTGGTGGCGGACACCTTTGTGACCACCCCAGCAACAGGTACAGCCGCCACCCCCATACCAGCACTGCCCTCCCAGCAGCCCCTCAGCGAGTTGCTGGTGCCGCTCACCCAGACGGGTGGGCATCTCCTTCGCCCCAGGCACCTCAGGCCCTGCCCCAGTTAGCCCTGCTGCCCTGAATTAGGAGGCTGTTGACCTCCTGCAATCCATCTCTGTTTGGCAGTCAACCATTGTGAATGCCATCCAGGGGCTGGTGGCCCAAATGCAACAGTCCAATGCATTTCTGGAGGGCATTCACACTGGCTTGGAGGCCAAACAGAGATTCTGGGGCACCAGGCAGCCACACGGAAAGGGTGCCTGCCCCAAGTGCTGCCAGGAAGGTCAAGGTGCCACCCCCAACTGCTACCATGAAGGTCAAGGTGCCACCCCCAGCTGCTACTATGAAGGTAAAGGTGCCACCCCCAGCTACTGCCAAGAGGAGCAAGGAGCCATCCCCAGATGCTGCCAAGAGGAGCAAGGAGCTATCCCCAGCTGCTGCCAAGAGGACCAAGCAGCCATCCGCAGCTGCTGCCAGGAAGGGCAAGGGCCCTGCACCAGCAGGTAGAAAGGACAATGGGCCTGGTGCAGGGACTCAGTCAGAGCCCCCACCACCCACCATGATGGTGCAGCTGTCCGAGGCTGCAGGGGATGGGCAGGATCTTCCCCCCACAACCACCAGTAGCAGCACCACCACCAGCAGTGGGCAGCCGTCCGAGGCTGCAGGGGATGGGCAGGTGCTTCCCCCCACAACCACTAGCAGCAGCAGCACCACCACCAGCCCCAGTGGGCAGCCGTCCTAGGCTGCAGGGGATGGGCTGGTGTTTCCCCCCGCCACCAGAGGCAACATAACCATCACCACCACTGAGCAGTCATCACCGCCAGCGGACATTGTGTAGTCCTGCATCCATTGGCTGTTGTGTGGGCTGCCCTTGGAAATCCTGTGGGATTGACACCCAGCTGAGAGACTATGACCTTGCACTCCCAAAACCTGCAGCACAGGGCATGATGCTCCCTCCAGAACCAGTGGAGAAGCCATCCACTCACTCCATTCTCCCCAGGATGAAGAGCACAGGGCATGATGCCCCCTCCAGAACCAGTGGGTAAGCCACCCAGTCACCCCATCCTCCCCAGGATGAAGCTCACAGGGCACGATGCCCCCTCCAGAACTAGTGGAGAAGCCATCCACTCACTCAATCCTACCCGGGATGAAGATCACAGGGCACAATGCCTGCTAAAGAACCAGTGGGTAAGCCACCCACTCACACCATCCTCCCCAGGATGAAGATCACAGGGCACAATGCCCCTCCAGAACCAGTGGGTAAGCCACCCACTCACCCCATCCTCCCCAGGATGAAGAGCGAAGGGCATGTTGCCCCCTCCAGAGCATGTGGGCGAGTCACCCACTTGAGAGACTGTGGCCTTGCACTCCCCAAGACCAAGCACAGGGCATGCTGCCCCCTTCAGAGCATGTGGGCAAGTCACCCACTTGAGAGACTGTGGCCTTGTGCTCCCCAGGACCAAGCACAAAGCATGTTGCCCCCTCCAGAGCATGTGGACAAGTCACCCACTTGAGAGACTGTAGCCTTACACTCCCCAGGACCAAACACAGAGCATGTTGCCCACTCTAGGACCAGTCATGTTGTTCCATCTGTCGGCTGAGGTGCCCCCCCATTCCCAGTCCCCCTGAGGTGCCTGCCTATTTTCGAACTGATGCCCCTGAAGTGTTCTCTCCGTGTTGTTGCAGGAGTCAAGTGGTGCACTGGACTTTGTGATGTGGCCCAGTGGCCAACGAACATTGAGGACTGGGCAGTGTTCCTTGATTTGTAAATATGTATATACTTGTAGATTGGATGCACGTATTACTACTTTATTTATCTTATTACAGTCACTTTTATCTATTCCTGTTGTCCGTGCATTTTTCCAGAGGGGTACAGGGTGTATTTGTTTTCTTAGTGCATCTGCTTGTGTGTATAGTGTGTGTGTGTGTGTGGGGTGTATGTTGTGTGTGTGTGGGTGTGTCACTCTAATTTTTTCTCCCTCTCCCCTGTGTGCTAGGCGGCTGTGCTCACCGTGGTATATCTTCGCCGCTGTTAGTGTTCTTGGTTGAGCAGGACGTAGAACAGCATTGGGAATATGTACAGTTCAGGCTCCATGGAAGCATGGTTCTTCCATGAGTCTCCATAGGTAAGTGGTTTCCCTTCTGTGCAGTGTTTCTGGCAAGCTTTTGATGTCGTTGGTACCATCCCGGAAAAGGTGGCGTTTTCCAGGGTCTTAATATGGTAGGCGGAACATTGACTTCCACCTGGCTGTAGGTGGCTACCACTGTGGTGCCTGCTGTTTCCACCCTGGTGGTCGGTCTGGTAAAGTGTCTGTCTGTCTGAGATCTTTACGCCATGGTCATAATTTGGCATTATTTACTACCCACCTGTAGGTGGTATTACCAACACTTTATCACCGACTACCAGGGTTGTAATGAGGGCCAGAGAGTCTTGTGTGAAAGGTTGGTCTACTACTTAATGGAACAATCAAAGAACTGGCACAGGTGGCATCAATGTAGCACTACCAACTAAATGTCACTAGCCCATATGCAACTGTATCATCATTCTAATAATAGCCCATGTGGAACCAAGCTGCACATTCCCCTTGTGCCACATCTACAAAGTCACAAAATGCATGCACTGATCTACATTCAACATCCTTACACAAGCACATGCCTGTTGCTGATATCTTGTGTGCAAGGAATTGTTCAAAATTTAGGGAGGGACATTCTAATGGTGCAGAAAATCCATAATGATTTCACTGCCCCTTCCAATTAGCACATGTGTGGGGCCTGCTACAGGCAGATGAGAATGTAACAAAAGCATTGTATGCAATTGACTTACCTGTGCTATTCTGCACTAGCCCCATCATTCATGGTGCCAATGGATCATTGCACCAAAGGAGTGGCAGAACACATTACACTACAGTGGCAATGTCCACCATGGTGAATAGGAAGTCTAATTACATGCAACCATGGTGTCAGTGGCAGGGACAAGGAGCCTGCAAGGAAGTCAGAGTTGTGGGATAAAATCACAAAGGGCCAGATGCAATAGAAAATGATGGTGCAGCACTCTACCCCAGATTTGGCAGGGTTGCACACTGTCATTTTCAAAACTCTCTGACGGCCAGTATTCACTAGAATACGGAGCACCTCTGTGTCACTCCCTATTCCGGGCCTAAATTAACTGATGTGGGCAAAAGCAGCAAGCCTTGCACCATAGTGCTAGGATGAATGCATTGAGGAGGAAATTGTTTTTGTGCATATAGGGTACCTATTAATATATATATTATATATAGGTTGGGTTTAAGATGGGTAGGGTGAGGTTAGCGAAATAGTGATAGTTAGGGTACTCATAGGTTAAAGTAAGTATAGTTGGGGGTGGGTTTTAGTTCTTTTTTTTTAATTGGGGCGGTTTGGTTGGGGTTATGTTAGGGTAAATATATAATATATAATATAAACCCAACCTAAATAAAATATCAGTTGTAAAAGGGAGAGGGAAGGAAGGAACTGAGAAGTTGTGGCACTGCCAATTCACATCTTCTTCAATTTCTTTATGTACTTCAACATCTTGTGGCTCTCAGCACTCTCCTTCTCTAAATGTTCCAATCTGGCCATTATGGCAGCCATGTCCCGTCTCATGTCACTTTCAAAGTTAGGTGTCATGGCTGCAGCAGGTGGCTGTACGGGTGCCTGGCTTGTGACAGGTGGAGCTGATATGGAGGGGGTCTGACGCGCAGAGGCCCCTTGAACCCCTGATGTTTTCCCCAATGTGGCCTTCTTTTTTTGACATTGCTGCGGAGGGCCCCCATGTGGGAAATCACACCATACCCCTGGGGCCTTTTCCTTCCAGAACCTCCTCTCCATCCTCTGGTAACTGGCATGCATGTCAGACATCACCAAAGTACCAGGTACACACTCAGCATTCACATCATTTGCATATGTGATATGATCAAGATGACTCACAAATATCATGATAGCAAGATTATGTTAGTAATTCTGCTGAGATCTAGATTGGGACAATCCATAAACATTTCCCACAACCATCTCGAGTTGAGGTATACACTAATTGTGTACTCTACTGACTGTTGCCCAGCACAATCTTGTTCCTTGCACAACTGCAGCCTCAATTTATATCTGAAGGGTACTGAGGCAACAGTGGTGCAAGTATCTCCTACATAAGCCCCCTAGAGACCCCTTTACATTTCCTTCATCTGTACAGTTTCGTGAGTAACTGTCAGCTATGTCTGGCACACAGTGCTGTCAAAAGTGCTGTGACAAAGTTGTTGTCAACAGGCATGCTAATTACATAAACAGCTGCTTTGACACCTATCATGATTGACATCAATGTATACGTGGCCATGCTTTCCATTTCCTAACACGCACAATTCCATACCAGCACATATTGCCACTTGTGCAACAATCAAGCCATTCTCAATGCTCAAATTTACAACAGACATGATGTCACCATCCTAACTCCAATGATATCATAGCATTGGTCACGCAAAACTTTTATTTATTGCATTGCACACATCGTGCTGTATTACACCAAACCCTGGATTGCCACACATGATGCACAAGGTGACACTTACTGGCAGCATTGGGGTCTTCAAATCTGGACACCTCTCCACTGGTGTAGGGTGGAGGTCCACCTGCAATACATAAAAGGAAAACATAGCTTTGTGATATTTGGACATTTCTGTGCATGGTTCACATTGTTAAAAATCAACCTGTAAGGCAGAGTGAGCAAGTAAACCAAGTGGTAGATTAGACCAGCTCTCAAACATCTATGGTCAGTCAATCACACATAGGCGGTCATTCTGACCGCGGCGGGCGGCGGTCGCCACCCGCCATGCGGTCACCGCCAAATGGCCGCTCCGCGGTCAGGAGACCGCGGATGCCATTCTGGCTTTCCCGCTGAGCCGGCGGGCGACTGCCAAAAGGCCGCCCGCCGGCCCAGCGGGAAAGACCCTGCAACAAGGAAGCCGGCTCCGAATGGAGCCAGCGGAGTTGCAGGGGTGCGACGGGTGCAGTGGCACCCGTCGCGATTTTCACTGTCTGCAAAGCTGACAGACAAAACTGTCTGTTAGGGGGCCCCTGCACTGCCCATGCCAGTGGCATGGGCAGTGCAGGGGCCCACAAGGGCCCCACGACACCCGTTCCTGCCATCCTGGTTCTGGCGGTGAAAACCGCCAGAAACAGGCTGGCGGGAAGGGGGTCGGAATCCCCATGGCGGCGCTGGATTCCCTGGGCCAGGGGAAAACCGGCGGGAAACCGCCGGTTCCCCTTTTCTGACCGCGGCTTTACCGCCGCGGTCAGAATAGCCCTGGAAGCACCGCCAGCCTGTTGGCGGTGCTTCCCCTGCCCTCCGCCCTGGCCGTCGGACACCGCCAGGGTTGGAATGAGGGCCATAGTCTCAATTAATGGAGACCCTGGTACCTACAAATTATCACTTTCTATGACACTCCTGTGGTGCATTTCACTGCACCCTATGTACATGGGTCATGCACATGTTTTGTAGCTCTATACCTCCATGACCATATGGGGCTACATGACACTGTAGTCTGCATCTAAGGGGCATTCAATGGTTGTTGCAGTGACCACCCCATTGTGATCCCTTTAGCTTTTGACCCTGCCCCAGATATTAAAGACATCTAACTCATTGTCACCACAAACAGACGGAGAACTGCCCAGGGGTTTTGTGAGTATTCCAAAGTATTGAGGAATGCTGTGATACATCCTTACTTCTAGTTACTACTATGTGTGTGCCATTACAAGGTACACACATGCGAGCAATAATGCCATGGCAGTTTACATATGTTTATTAAGTTGTTTCTACCTGCACATTATCTGATTGAAATTATAGATGCCTTACCAATACTGTGTGGCCAGATATTGTTGCCATGATATTAAATTATTTGTCCAGGAAGGGATACCAACATGTGCATAGACGTATGCCTCAACACATACACGCTTGCTCTGTGGTCCAAGGATGCCTTTGTGGGTGCAGGTTCTTGATTAATGTGCTACTGCTGGTGCAGATGCAGGCTTTTCCCATACTGTCAGTAAGACGCAGTAGGCCTGTGGTACAAAATCAGCACATATGTGTGGGGAAATAGACAAAGTTTGGGGTATATGTGATACACAATGGACAGGAAGAAGAAAGTGCTAGTAGTCTGGACTCAGTGCATAGTCAAGCTCTCTTAAATAGCATTGGCCAATGGCACAAAGGGGTTGATTAAAGGAAAGTGGTGCTGTACCAAGTGCATCACTACGGTCCATGTGGCCCTTAGTGTACCCTTTTTCCCACCATGTGTGTGCCTTATGAGAAATACAGCACAGCATGGTGCAGGTAGGAGGAAACTGCATCTATTTATATGGACGTAAATGATGTACTCAGCAGGTGTAGCAACAAAAAGATTAGCACGACTTCTGCTCAATACATAGGGGCCATCATATACAATTATATGCCCCCTTTTAACACCTGCTCTGAGCAGCCTTTCAAAGTGCAGGAAATGTGGCACTAGGACATACTTCTGAGAGGTATGTACTTTAGCTCCTCAAGCAAGCGTAGGGCCCCCCTCCCATTCATGATGCCTGTTGCAGGTCTCATGTTGTGCTGGTCTAAACAGAGTGGCACTATGCATGCGCTGCACCACTTTGTTATGATTGTGTAGGGAAGATAACACTTCTGCTCTGGCTCTGCTTTATAAATGTTAATTACAATGGCAGCCCTAAGGTGGTGCAGGGGCTTTTAATACAGGCACAATACTACATGTCCAGATCCTTTAACAAAACAAGCTGACACCTGTCATGCACATCCAAATAATGGTGTTATTATGCAATGGGATACTTACCAACTGCTCCACCAATCTCAATCCCCAGGTGATCCAGTAGATATTGCTCTCTTCAGATCAGATCAGTCAAATGGTGTTTAAGTTGGTGGTCATTGCGTACGCAACAAATATTCTTGTCAGTTGGGGGATCACCTTGCCCCACCTCAGGCAGGATGTCCTGTTTCATCACTTTTTGGGCCTGTGCATAATTTTTTCAGTTATGCGTCATTTTTTTGCCACATGAGGGTCATGCATCAATTTTGTTCCATTGTGCGTGACAAGGCTGTAGACTTGCGATAGACGCTCAGGGGGCAGGATTCTTTTTTCTACATAGGAAAGTATGAAGTTGAGTCATTTCTGTCTAGATTTTTGACACATGACAGTCATGCGTAGTATTCTTTCCCATACTGGCTGACAATGCCTGTGGTTGTGCGTTTGACGTGCAAGGGCCAGGCGTCATTTTCCTTGGCTTGCAGAATATGGAATTTACTGGTTTGAATCAAAAGTTTGACGCATGATGGGAATGCATCGAAATTGATTAGATGGGCCTAAATTTAAGTGCACCCAGATAAACATACCATGTCACAGGGGCTATGCAAATATGTTGTCAGTATGGTATGGCTACATGTGTATGCATGTCTGTTCATATCTTGACGGTGACATTGGTATGTTCAACCTATATGTTTTTTTATGTGTATGATGCATGTGATGACTAATACTTTTTGCATCTGTACATGTGTAGCTAGACTGTGTCCACATACATGTTAGCACATGTGTATTATGAGTGTACATATGTGTTCTAACACATATTTGTGGGTGTACCACATTGTTATGTCTGATATATAAATGTACACATACCCACAACACAATAGATATGATGGCCAATGTCCAATAAATGGTAAGGCATACAAAAATTGTACTCAGTGGATGCAGTGGAGTATAGCTGAGTTGAAATCACATTACCCCTGGCAATGTGTTTGCATGTGTGTCCTCTCTGTGGATGTTGTTGGTTTCACCTTCATGATGGTCTGCTACATTTGTGACAAATAGTTCCCATGCATCTTAGTTCCCGAAGATGGTGTGTATACATGTGTCAATGAAGTTTGCTATGCGTCGTATGTGTGTAAATATATGTGTAAAGTCATTTCAGTAACATATGACCACAGCAATGTGTTCATGGGATATGAAACCTCACATATCTATCTTCCTGCATGGAGACATGTTGGAATTTGACAAATCCCTGTGCAGTAATTTCAGTGCCACCTATGTTTCCGAATGTCGGAACACATGTGAAGGTCATTTATTTCTGTCAATGATCTTGTGAAACATATGCACTTACATTTGTGGTAAGTTGCCTTTTGTTCAGACTCCAATACACAATACCAGGCATGTGCCATTTAAGTGGTACATGTGTGCTGAGATATCTGGCATATGTGTGCATGCCACCAACTTGTGTACTCACAATTGTCCACAGCATGTTGGATATGACTGTCGCATACAATGGCATACCACTGTGTAGCAGTGTTGCAGTCTGGTAAAGATGGTAGCCTACACTTCTTCTCTACTGTGGGAGTTTTTGTGCCATCAGAGACCCATGTTTGCATGTGAAAGCGCAGGTATATGGAGCTTCAGACTACTCAGTCCACTGTGTACATGCATCCGGCCCCTGACAATGTCAATAGTCTATATAGCCAGAGCAGTGGTGTTAGGGTGTTTTAGAGGGGGATCTAGCCTCTTCATGATTGCTAATCAGCAGTGCAATACACAGCCCCCTGCAGACAGACACGTGCACAATTGTGATTGAACAGACTGGGACATACATTTTTCATCTGAGTACTTGATGTCAGCCTTCCCCTATCATTTACTGAGGACTGGCTACTTGCACATGCAGGACATGTCTCATCATTTGGCATGATCTCACAGACATGATTTGATGTCCTTAGTAATTTCTATAGGCAGCTTGGTTAAGGATTTTATCTCTGTTGTGACTTCTATTTTGAGAACGTGCCATGGGACTGGAGGTGTTACCTGTCACTGCCTCCTGTCATGTTGGTATGCGATGGGAAACTGTCGGGTTATAGTAGTGGCATACATGACTGGGTTATGTACTGACCTAGCCACCCTCTCTGTACATATGTTGGGTGATCACATGCAGACATTAATCTGTTGAAAAGTCAGTATTGGTCTATGTGTGTTTCTTCTCCACATTTTACCCCATTACTTCTTAGGAATATTTGGTGTTCCACACTGCTGCCATTCTTTTGGCTGACTACACTTTGTACACATCTTCTACAGCAACATTGTCAGGTCATACACTGACAACATGCAGTGTGTGATTAGTGTAGATTGTAGATGTACACATCTTCTACTACTGGCTACATGAAAAGTGACGTCCCATTGTTTGGCTTTACGAGATTTAATGAGTGCCACAAACACATGATATTACACCTGCCACAGCACTAGTGCCATCTCCAAGTGACCTCCCATTTTGTATTTCCAAGTATCTGTGGGTATCTCTTAGCTGCCCATCCACATCCTTCGTTGAACATGAGTATGCATTTATTCCTGCATTCCACAACGTATGTCACTCTTGCCATGACTATATGATGTTGATGTGTGAAATCATCTGAGTACTGCTTTTTTCATTAGTCACATGCAACATATTTGTCTACTTCTACTTCCATTCATATTTTAATGGGTCTGTGTGTTAGACTTTTCATCCTTGGCTTAGTCTCCCTTAACTTTTTGCCTCTGTTCCCCAGGTTGTTGATGTGTGCTGGACTCAAATATTTCTGTTTTTGTTACTCTGGGCACTTTACCACTGCTAACCAGTGCTAAAGTGCAAGTGTTCCTTTACAAAATGTGTATGTAATTGGCTTCTCCATGATTGCCATATTTGATTTACTAGTAAGTCCCTAGTAAAGTGCACTGGAGGTGCCAAGGCCTGTAAATCAAATGCTACTAGTGGGCTTGCAGCACTGGTTGTGCCACCCACATAAGTACTCTTTAATCATGTCTCAGACCTGCCATTGCAGTGTCTGTGTGTGCAGGTTTAACTGTAAATTCGACTTGGCAAGTGTACCCACTTGCCAGGCCTAAACCTTCCCTTTTCTTACATGTAAGGCACCCCTGAGGTAGGCCCTATGTAGCCCCAAGCGCAGGGTGCAGTGTATGGTTAAGGTAGGACATATAGGGGGTCATTACGACCTTGGCGGTCTTTTTGCAAGACCGCCGAGGGACCGGCGGTTTGACGCTCGGCGTATTATGACTGTTGGCTGCTCTCCGTCGTTATTCCGACGGAGAGCCGCCAACAGCCTTACTTGCGGGCGGCGGGGAAGTGGAGGTTGCTCCACCTCCACCGCCACGCCAACAGAACACCGCCCAGCGAATCACGTCCTGTGATTCGCTGTGGCGGTGTTCTGTTGGCGTGGCGGTGTCGGCGGAGCTGCCCCCATGGCTCCCGTCCCCTCCCGGAGAATCGACGGAACAGGTAAGTCGATCGTCCGTTAGGGGATGGGGGTGGGGGTGTTTTGTGTGTTGTGTGCGTGCATGGGGGTGTGCATGTCTGTATGTAGAGGGGGTGTGTGAGTGCGTGTATGCTTGCGGGGTGTTGTGTGTATGGGAATGAGTGCGTGTATGTCTGTGGGTATGTCTGTGTGGATGTGTGCGTGTATGTTTGAATGTGGATGTGCGTGCCTGACAGTGTGTGTGGCTGTGGGCATGTATGTCGGGGTGTGTGCGTGTGTGCGTTGGTGGTGCCTGCATGCATGTCGGGTGTGTGTCAGTAATGTTATGTTGGGGGGAGGGGTGGGGAGGGGGGCCCTGCCACCTTTGGGGGGTGGCAGGGGTGGTGGGGGTTGTAGGGGAGGGATCGGGGTGGGGTGTGGGGTGGGGGAGACCCCTATCAATGCCAGGGAAGGAATTCCCTGGCACTGATAGTGCTTACCGCCATGGATTTCATGGCGGTTCAAACCGCTGGAAATCCACGGCGGTAAGCCGGGTCCAAATACCGCCGGCGGTATACTGATGGCCGCAGGGCTGGAGACCCAGGTCTCCAGCCCGGTGGTCGTTTCCACCCTGGCGGGTGGGACGGAGAACCGCCGGATGACCATAATTCACCTAGGTAAAACCGCCAGCCTGTTGGCGGTCTTACCGCTGGTTCTCCGCCATCCACCAGGGTTGTAATGACCCCCATAGTGATGTGTTTTATATGTCCTGACAGTGAAATACTGCTAATTTCATTTTTTCACTGTTGCAAGACCTGTCCCTCTCATAGGTTAACATAGGGGCTACCTTCAAATCAGATTAAAGTGTAGATTCCCTTTGGGAGTGGATGGACATGTGGAGTTTGGGGTCTCTGAGCTCACAATTTAAAAATACATCTTTTAGTAAAGTTGATTTTAAGATTGTGTGTTTGAAAATGCCACTTTTAGAAAGTGGGTGTTTTTTCTTGCCTATACCATTTCTGTCACTCTGCCTGTTCGTGGATTCCCTGTCTGGGTCAGTTTGACAGTTGGGCTGGTTGCACCTCATACTAGACAGTGACACAAAGGGAGCTGGAGTGTAGCCTGCATATCCTGATGAGCCATCTGTGCTAGGAGGGAGGGGAGGAGTGGTCACTTGCACCTGAAAGGGCTGTGCCTGTCCTCACACAATGCAGTCTCCAACCCCCTGGTGAGTGTCTGGGGCCTGGCCTGGGCAAGGCAGGATTTCACATTCAAGAGACTTAGCTTTGAAGTAGGTCTACTTCAAAGGAGAAATTGGGTATAAGACAGGCACCCAAAACCACAGACTTTAGAAACCCTTCTGGAAACAAGAGGAACCTCTTCCTGAGAAGAGCTGAAGAGTTGAGGAAGAAGAGCTGCCCTGCCTGTGACTGTGCTTTGTGGAGCTATCCTGCAGTTGCTGCTTCTGCCAGAGTAAGAGGGCAAAAACTGAACTTTGTGTACCTTCCATCTTGAGAAGAAATCTCCAATGGCTTGATGTAGAGCTTGCCTCCTGTTGTTTGAAGATTCAGGGACAGCAACGACTTCTCACTGCCAGCACCTGGAGTCTCTGGAGAGACTCCGACTCTGCCCTGTGGTGCCCATCCAGTTCCTGGGACCCTGAAAGGAGAAGCTGGCAGCCTAAAGACAAGGAATCCACGCACAGAGCACCGTGTGGGGAAAAGATCAACGCGACTCCAATCTGCGGCTAAAGAAATTATGCTCTGCCAGCTCAACAGCTGAGAAACGACACTCGCAGGAAACGTGACCGAAGAATTGATGCACAGAGCAGGAGAAACAACGTGCAGCATCGCTGACGGAGGCTTGGAGACCACAACCCACACTACAGTGTTTTCGGATCATCGTGCAGCAGGATTTCCGACTCAAGTACTGCTGGGCTTGGAAAAACAACGCAAGGCCTGCCCGGACCCGAGAGTGCTGGCCGGATCGGTGCATCGCTCTCATGCGGAGAGAAGAAATTAAGCGCCCGACCCGGCGAAAGGAGAAACGACGCACGGTCCAGCTCGTGAGTGGAATCAACGCATCACAAGCCCTTTTTGACGCGCACTCGTACGTGCTGGGTTATTTTTGATGCGCCCATGTTACTTTTTCACGCTGACAGCGTTAGTGTGCGTTTGAAACTACTGAAAGACTCTTTTTGATTTTTTCATTGATAACTTGACTTGTGCATTGTAGATTTTGTTGTTTTGGTCTTGTTTTGTTTAGATGAATATTTCCTAATTTCTAAACTGGTGTTGTGTCATTTTGTAGTGTTTTCATTGAGTTACTTTGTGTGTCGGTACAAATTATTTACACCTCGCACTCTGAAGTTAAGACTACTGCTCTGCCAAGCTACCCAGGGGGTAAGCAGGGGTTAGCTTAGGGTGATTCTCTTTTATCCTGACTAGAGTGAGGGTCCTTCCTTGAACAGGGGGTAACCTGACTGTCAACCAAAGACCCCATTTCTAACTCTGTGATATGTTTGGGCATTGCTGAACATACTTGCATATCCCACACCTGATTGGCATGACCGAAACATATTAGGGAAATTATCACTGTTGGTACCTTGCTCTTGGTCTGGCATGTGAGTGACAATGAGTGGCGTGTCTTGCTATGTGCTGTGTTATGGTGTATTACAGACCATAGTAGGTTACCATGCTGACAAATGTCAACCATTGTTGGTATTTGCAAACCGTTTGCTACCTAGGCCATCCACCCGTACATCAGTCTTCACATGTATATCTGGATTTACTGTAGGCATGTGTCAAGACAGTAGGTTTGTGTGACAAGTGTGTATATAACATACAAGGGAGTGGAACCCACCAGACAATAATTTGGTGGTACATTGTCCCATTTATTAATTTGTCTGGCAACCCCTAGCGCATTCCACAGCCAACGTGTGTGTGTCATAAGTGAGGTACAGCGCTTCATGTGTTAGGGTTGTGTCCTATGGCAGTGCCATGAAAGAAGCCCATGGATACACAGCGCAGGCTCTGCATATAACATTGGATACAAACCCTGTGCAGTAACTGAATGTCCATAGTTACCAATGATGTCCCATTCCTGTCAGACGTGCACAATGCCGGTGAAGCAGCAATTCGCCTGGGATGTGACACTGTTCTGTTCCTTCATTACTTAAACACCATTTTATAGCAGCCACTACCTTATGCATGCCACCCTTGCATACATCCTGCCAAGCGTGGTGATGATGTGGGGAAAGGGCTAGGAATTTGCATGTTGCCCACTGGACGGCACGTTATATGTTGTGGTGCATGGATATATGCCTTCAAGAGCCACATGCCCATGAGGCAAGTGACACCGATATGCCACATGGAAGCACTAGACCCTATTACATCTCAAACCATGTTGCTAGCATACTTGTAACTGCTGTGTTTATTTCCTGCTCTCTGAAGTATGAGTTACATTCCAATGGTATATGTGGTGGAGAATGAGTAGACCAAGGAGATTTAGGTAAAAAGTAATTTATTGGTGATATTTACGAAGTGATTATATTTGTACAGTGACTATGTGTGGAAGTTCTGTACAATTTGTAGTCTCCCGCAAAACTCCTGCAGCAGTGTTTTGTAGTTCCCCCTCCAAATGTGCTGCACCATTGTCATCCTCCTCCTTGTTGCGAATATCTACCTGTTCATCCCAGGGATTACTGGTCCATATACATATTTTATGTAGGATTGCACATACCAGTATCATCTTACATACCAGTGGTGGAGCAAACAACAGGCTTCCTTCTGTCAGGGCCAGCCACCTTAACCTTTACTTCAGAAGCCCAAATGCCCTCTCATCCATATTGCGTGTTCTTCTGTGCCCTTCATTGTATGCACGCTCTTCCACCATTGTGGGATTGCCAAATTGAGTCATGACCCATGGCTGTATGCTGTAACTTTGGTCGGCTGCAAAGGAATTAGAGATGATCTGTTGGTAAATGTTGATAGTGGTCTGGTATATATCTTGGCAGTTATTAGTTTGAGGTGGAGTAGTGACTCAGACTTGCTTCTGGTGTAGCGGATGTTCTTGTTTTGTGAATAGTTTCATAGGTCTGTATTAAAGGACATGACAATCTTGGGTTGAGGCTCAGGGACCAGGGGATTGTAATATTCAATCTAAACAGATGGTTGTGCCCTTGCAAATATGTGTTGTGTTGTCCATAATTGTGCCAGTGCCCTATTAGTGGTGGAAAGTTCCACCTCCTTGCACCAAAGTGGTGTTATATGATGAGGCACTATGGTAGCCCTACAAAGCCAAACTTTGGACTCCATTTTACCATGTGGCACTACTCATGCAGTGCAACACATTAGTGGCCCTCTGTGGCAGGTGATGAGTGTGCCAGTCATTAAGTGTACTAGGGTGTGAATCACACATTTGTAGGATGATCAAAAGTTGGTACAGTGGAAGCTCCAAAATTCCTATACATGAGTTATTACTGACACTTTCAACACATGCACAGTTCTGGCATTGGGAGGGTGAAAACCATTATTTTGCATGGGTCCCTATGTACGGTGTATGAACGGTCAAGTGTGCCCACTATACTCTACAGAGCCCTTCAAGGGCATCTTTACAGTATTGCACAAACTCTGTCCAATGGTGGACATGTTCTTGTATACTGCACACACATGGTGTTATTAGGGGGCATTAAGGAGTGCATGTCAGGTGGCACTGCACTAGGTGCTGCATGACCTTTCATCATTTTGCCCCATGGTCTTTCATGACAGGTAATGTTGTATTCCTATGTGAATGTACATACAGAAGGTTTGTCAGGTATGTGCAGGTAATATGTAGGTGGTCATGGCAACACTTGGGTGACATTTAATATTGATGCTTCAACCCCATGACTGATGTGGGGCTGTGCCTATCTGTGACTTTCTTTACATTGACATGACCCATGCCATTCACACTGCTGAACTAAACATTATTAGGTGTAATGTGTGTGGAATCTGTATTTAGTTGCCAACCAGTGGACACTTTAGTGGTTTGTGCCCAGCTTCTGTATGCAAAGGGGACATAGCTCCACCTGTCCTCATGTGGTGTGCCAGTCAGGTTGTGGCTATATTATGTACATGTAGGTGTCCATGTGTTTGTGATGTGCAATGATTGTGGTATAATGGCATGTGGCATATGTGTTGTTGCCTGTACATCTGTATTCCCCTACCTATGTGTGTTTAGTGTGGTGTATGTCTTGGTTGTTCTACATGGTGGGTGTGTTGTCTGCCTACTGTTAGGCATGGTGGCTTACCTACGAGTAGGCCATTGCCATATTGGTCATCCTGAAACGCTTTGTTGATGGCGGAATCCTGGAATATGTAGGCCTCATGGACGCTGCCCTGGTATTTGGCAAGGATCTTTTAGCAAAGCCCACGGTGGTGCACAATGGCCTGCACATTTATAGAATGGATGTGCTTATGGTTCCTGTATAGTTTTTCGGTTGTTGAACATGGCACAAATTGAACATGGGTGTGTTAGAAATGGGGTGTCTGGTTGGCTAGGTTATGTACCTAAGTCAGGCAGATCCCATCCACTTTAGACAGGGCAAGGAAGTTACAAGTCCGAGATAACCCCTACTTACCCTCTTGGTAGCTTGGCACGAGCACTCAGGCCAGTCCCAGAGGCAATGTGTAAAGCGTTCATACAACACACACAACACACGTGTCGCACTATCCCCACCAGAAAGGAAACACAACACCAAGTTTATTAAAATAAACTGTGTTGTACACAACATAATTAGACCAAACACAAAATGTCAATAATACCCTGCTACCCAAGCAGTTGTCAGAACGTTTCACAATAGTTACTCTGCAGAAACGAACAGTAGTCACACATAACACATAATTTACTTATTATTCTGCAACATAAGCAGTAGCCAGGAAAACATTATTAAAGAATTGCACTTATCATAACAATATCATAAATGCCCATACCAGGAACATTAGCAAACATATGGCAAGTCATAAAAACACATTAGCAAAGAATGTCCAGAAAAGGAACATCAGCACAAATGTCACATCATAATGGAAACAGGTTAGCATACCAGTTTATAATGTCCATACCAGGAACATTAGAAATCGTGTATTACCAAAAGAGTACCTGTATTTTGAGGAGAGGGTACTTCCAGCGCCATGATGTAAAATAAGGGGGCCTGGCACTCTTCTGTGCAAAAGTGGTGCCTTGGGCTGATGTTAGGGAGAGGGGTCTGGCACCCACACCCTCTGGGTTTTATATCGGACCCCTCCTGGGGCCCGTGATCTCTGGGGGCCCCCCCAGACCGCAACTGGCCCTCCAGAAGGGTGGGCAAATCAGCAATTTGGGGCCAAAAGGGGGGACCTTGCAGTGTGGGGGGCTCTGGTGAGGCTTCCACCCCACCTGTGGTCTCCAAAAACACAATTAAGTCTCTAGTGGGGCGGGGAGCCTCTGTGAGGCTTCCGTCCCCACCCGTCTTGCAACACACAGCAAAGGGCCCCGGTGGGGCAGTGGGAAGTCTCCAATGAGGCTTCCTTCCCCTGCCCATCTTAAGACACTTGAGGGGCCCGGTGAGGTGGGGAGCCTCCAATGGGGCTTCCTTCCCCACCCGATCCCAAAACAAGGGAGAGAAGGCTTGCCTGGGCTGCGACGGTGATCGGGCCTAAGTAATGGCCTTCTGTTGCTCCAGGGGCAATGCTCGGAGAGTACCTCGCCCCGGGGATACAGATAGAAGCACGCTTGCTCTGAATTCCCTTTGTTCATGCCCTGGAGGCACCAAGAAGTGCGATCCACTAGCATTTAGCAGAAATAGCCCACTCGGGCTGCGTCTGTGATTCCCATGTTGGCAGAGCGCTATAAAAGCACAAAGGGCATAAAAGTAAAGCACTCACAAGGCGCTTGGGGGAACAAGTAAAGCACTCTCCAGGCACTTCATTATTTCAAAGTGAAGAGGCGCTTCTCTTGTGCTTGAGCATACAGTTGCCAGAGTCAGGGTCCACAGCACACAGCCTCTGGGGGAGAAAGCACAATGGAGCACAGGGCAAAAGGCAGCAAAAGGTGGATGCAGGCAGTTGACAGTTCCTCTAAGTGACCAGGCAGGTCACAGTTCAGCACAGCAGCAGCAGTCGAAGGCAGTTCCTGGTGAGCCCCTCCAGCAGCATTCTGTGTCCAGTTTAAAGTAAGTTCAAAGTGTCTCCAAATTGTAGGGCAAACCCCCCTGTACATATACTCAGTTTTGCAAAGGTTTAACAAAGAAGGGGAGAGGAGGTTCCAACCAGTTCCAACCAGTTCCAACCAGTTCCAACTGGTCATGGGAGTGTCCTTTCTCTCCTCCAGCACAGGCTCCAAACATCATTTGGGGGTATATTACCCTTTTGTGTGAGGCCATGCACAACCTTTACAGATGCAGGTTTGGCCCGCCTCCCCCTTCCTTAGCCCAGGAAGACTATTCAAACTGCAGAGGCACCGCTGTGACACCTCCACTCTCCCTGGGTACAGGCTGTCTGAAAAGTATGCACGAAGCCCAACTGTCACTGTGCCCAGACAAGGATTGGAGTCAAGCTGCAAAACAACAGTCATGAGCACAGAGAAGTGGCATTTCTGTAATGATAATAAAAAATCCACCTACACCAGAAAGCAGCATTTCTTACTACCATTACAACCGTACCAAACATTCCTACGCTACCACTCATAAATCAGACAATATCCCCGACACACAAGGCAAGGCATTTCCAATGCATTCTTATGAGAAGGCAGCACTCACAGCAGTGAGAAACCAAATAGGCTGCTTGTCACTACTAGGACATGCTACGCAACCAGGCACCTGTCCTGCCTTCTACATACATAGCACCCTACCCAGAGGGCTAGCTAGGGCCTACCTTAGGGATGACTTACGTGTAGTAAAAGGGGAGTTCTGGGCCTGGCAAGTAAATTTAGATGCCAGGTCCCTGTGGCAGACAATTGTGCACGAAGGCCCTGCGCTAGCAGGCCTGAGACAGGTTTGAAAGGCTCCCTCAGTGGGTGGCCCAAGCAGCGCTGCAGGCCCATTAGTAGCATTTAATTTACAGGCCATGGTTATAGGGATACCACTCTACAAGAGATTTACAGGTAAATTAAATATACCAATTAAGTATATGCCAATTATACCAACTTTGGAAGGGAGAGCATCTGCACTTCAGCAATGATCAGCAGCAAGAAAGTGCTCAGAGTCCTAGCGCCAATGGCATGGGGTCAGAAAAAATAAGAGAAAGGAGTAAAAAAAGTCAGGGGATGAACCCACCAAAAGGGCCAGGTCCAACGGGTGCAGTCCATTGCACCCAGCACATGCGGGTACCCAGCAATTATATAGAAATCTTGCTTGGTCTCCTTCTGCAGTTGCTGGATGTTAGGGAAGCAGATGTGGAGGAGGTATATAATTGCCTCCAGAACCTTTGGAAGGAAGACCAAGAAGGATGGCTGGGAGATACCAGCCACTTGTGTACCCATTGTTTGAAAAGATCCTGACCTCAGCATATGGAGGACAGTGAGGAGTTTGGTCATGGGTGGTATTGCCACCCTTGTAGTGATGTCTGCCACAATGTTGTCCAGCAGGCGTACAACTTACTTTAGGTTCAGACGGTAAGTCCTGATGACATCTTTTTCCCTGTACCCAAGGATGGTTGTACACCATCGAAAGAGCCTCTCCTGCCTTCTGTGCTGACTTTGTAGCTTCTGTGGTGGTGTTTGGGGTTGCTGTGGTGGTGGTGGAGAGACCTGTTGTCAGGGCTAGGAGGGAGGGGGCATCGGGAAGCACACACACACACTCATTCTCACACACGCACATCCATTACCAACACTCATAGCATTCAAACATGCAAGCACGCACCAAACATTCATTTTAAAACATCACACACACTCATTCTTACGCACACACATCCATTAACACTCATAACATTCAAACATACACGCATGCATATGTCACAGCAACAAGAATGGTAGCTCGAATGCTAACATCTTGATGCATTAATGAAACTTCAAACTAAACCTGGAAAATAGATTAAGTATTAAAAACTCACCATTGGCCAAAATGAATATGACTTAAAGTATAAACATGATTCACCTCAAAATTAAAAAAGATAAAAGAATGAAGAAAACAAAAATTAGCTAATCGATGAAGCAATAGAAAACAACACATCATCCCTCAAATGCCACACGAGAAAGAGGGCTGCTCCCTAATAGATCACACAGGAACCTAGATCGAAGGCACTACTATTAGGAAATAGTTTTTCCCGTTATATATTTTTGATTGAGACCTGGCTCATATGTTTTCAGATTGAACATCTCTTTCGCCAATTGTTTGTTTGTTATATTAGTACATCTAAGATTACTTTCTCCTTGTTCTGATAAAGAAAGCAATCAGTCAGTAAGGGTGTTAAGTATGCATGACATGTGTCACACCGGTAATTTCCTCTCAGGTTATCCTCACTTGTTGAGGTAGTTTGTCTACTTATACTGCTTGGCAGGAGAGCATGCACAAGTTGATCTCTTAATTTCTTGTTCCTGTGGAAGGCAAACATGGACTGTTCAATGATTTTATCTGAATCTATGTTAAAGTTATGCCATTTTGACATTATTAGGTTTTTTACCTGATTTGAAATGTTACTGATATTAGCAGGACAAGCAATTTTATCCATCTACCTTTGTAGGACAGCCGGTTCAAACTTGCACTCTCGATTATAGAATTGTGCCATTTGTACAAGTGGCTGATCAACCTCTTTGGATGGCATCTCATTTTGAGTTTATTTTTCAGAACAGCCAAATGTTTGTCAAACATCAGTGAAATTTGGGACAGTTCCTACTTAAACACTTGAACGGACTAACTGGTAAAACCTTTAAAACATTCAACCCCAATCACAGATCTGGATTTGATCCATTGTTCTTTTGCCCACCTTGCCACCCCAGTTTGGACCCAGCCACATGCAAATCAGTCTTGACTCTGCTCCCCATGGGAAACGTCCAGCCCGAACTGCCAGGCTAGCTCCTCTCTGGACTGAAAAACAAGCATCCTGGGACCGGTTTTAAGGCATCACCCATCTCCAGCCAGATAATGCTAACTGGTAATGATTGTCACTGACTTTTAGGATGACAGCTTGTGAAATAAAGTAGGGTATTTCTTGCAGTAGAGTTGGTGAATAATCCCTCTTGTATTGGGCCCTCATAAGAAAAAGACATGTCTAAGAATTCTACTGTTCACTGAAATTAGCAAAGAATTTCAGACTCACATTGTCCAAATTCAACCATTGTATCAATTCTTGCTGAATTTCCCTTTCTTTCCTTCAACTTAAAAAAAATGTAATTGATGTAACATGACCAGAAGAATGTAATCTTATAGAAAGGGCAAGCACATTATAAATGTGTTTCTCCTTATAGGCACCAACATACAGACTAGCTATACCGGGAGAAAATGTGGCTTCAACGCAGGTCCCTCAAATCTGTCTATAAGTGCATTCATTATCCATAAAATAGTTATTTTCCAACTGACTTTTGGAGATATCGTCTCTGCCTGAGGCTTAAGGACGACTTTTACCTTGAGAAGGACACTAGAAACACAGTCCATTCTTTGCTAGCCCAAGGTGAAGTAGGTGCAGTCCAGTCTTTGGTACAGCATCTCTTTGCTCAGTCCAGAGAATAGAAGGGCAGTCCTTCCTCAGTCTTCTCTCCAGTACCAGAGGTTATTTGAAGTCTGGGCACAAGGAGTCCATGGCCAGTGAATATGGACACTACTAGCCAATGGCGTAACAGGTACTCCCCCGTCTAGTGATGACTTTCTGTGAAGTGTGTCATCTAGCCTGGAATGCACCATTCTGCCCACTTCCCGACATAGGAGAACCCTGGACTTGGTGTGTGGTGCTCCTTTTCCCATCCCAGAGGTGTGATCTCCTGGGAGGTTACATGCTGATGGGAAAAACAATTTGCCAATGGTTTCCCCCTCTCTGTCTGAGATGCCGACCTGATTGCTACAACAAAAGAGCAGCCTCTCTCTTGTGTAACTACCATTTGCCCTCCAAAGGCAGCTTCCTCTTTGAAGCTCGCCTTTTAGGCTCAGACCCTTTTTTTGACATCCTGCCAGGTCACACATCTTTTTAGGGCAGATCCTCTGTATCCTTTCCTGAGAGCCGTTCACATCTCTCTCCAGAAGGAGAAAAGGCTGTCTCAAGAACAACAGCTTGTGTGTAATGGTAAGAAGTCACTGGAAAGCTTTGGGCAACAAAGTAGCAACTATTTAAAGTCTCCATTTGTCAAATGGTTAAATTCTTCATGAGCAACAATTCGGGTTTACCTGCAATGATTCATCTGATATCTTGAAGTACAATATTTAGTAATCCCATTCAGAAGTTAGCAATGCTGAGTTGCCAGCATGGAACCCTGTACTTGCCAACAGGGCTACTAGCCTTTCTGCAACAAAAACGTCAATGTGGGGTTTTTACTGTTGGGACATGTAAAAACACGTCTTTCTAATATACAACACCCTGCCATGGGGGTTTCTTAGGCCTGCCTTAGGAGCAACATATATATTGAAAAGGAAGGTTTAGGCTTTCAATTACTTTAAATGGCAACGTCAGGTGAGCATTATGAAACCACTTCCCCAGCCTGCAATGCTGGGCTGGAAGCCATGCTTTGCATTGTTACACACATTGTGACACAAGAAGTGCTGCAGTCTACAAGGGATACTTTAACTTACGGACCCTGGCAGCTCCTGATACCATGTACTAGAGACTAATAAGTAAGCTAGCTTCAACCAATTGTGGTTGAGACAATTAGACATAATCCTCTTAAAGTGCCGGAGCACTTGCAGTGAGGCCTGTTTAGCAGGATTCAGTGCAATTCAGTGTAGAAAAACCAGCAGCATCAGTTCAAATACTTACAGGTTGTCATGCAAAAACAGGAATTGCACCTCGTATATCAAGCCTCATGAATTAAGTGTCACAGCAGAGCCCTGCTGCCTGTACAAACTTCACAGATCTACTAAGTATCCTAAACACTTCCAGCTAGCTGGAAATCCTCACCAGGCAAGCAGCTGCATCCGTTTTCACAGAACATTTTCCAAGCACACAGCTTCTAGGAGCTAGTTGCCTAAAAAACAAATTAGACTGTCTACCTCAAATTTCAGCATCATTATTTAATCATGCCAAATTGGGAAAATTGCTTCCCCACTTCTAGAGTAGACTAAGGGCCTGATTTAGATCTCGGCGGTGTTATTGCCAAGCCTGGTCGACGGTGATCCCGATAAGATCGCCAAGTTGACCGTATTCCGCCTGTCGCATCTAGATGTTACAGTCCTGCAGGCGGTGTATTGGTGGAGGCTTTCTGACAGAGGGAGATGTCAGCGGGACCCAATAGACTTTGTACAACAGCAGTGGCTATGGAACAGAGATAAGTGACCCACACTATACCTTAGCCATACATGTTCTCCTGCACTACACACTACACAACACACTACATAAACCCCATTATTGATTATAATTCCAACACAAAACAACCCATACATGCAGAAAACACACATTGACACACATCCAAGGCACAACACACACACACCATTGACACTGCACCCACATGCGGCACAGCCATAACAACGAACACAACTACACACTGACCTACACAAACACACACAGAAGCACTAGTATATACATCAGTACAACATATGCCACATAACGTCACTCACCTCAACGTGTCACATGGCAACACAACACACACAACAACATCAGTCTCACATACAAGTGGCACACATACAGACACAATCACATCACCTACTCCAGGTCCCTCCACCTCAACCAGCCAATCCACACACACAAACACACATACACACACATATACACACACACACACACACACACACACACATGTTCTGACTCACAAACACAACAGATAGCACACACCTACCCATACAGGTCTCTTGAAATGCGCACACATGAACACCGTTGTCCAGTGTGAGTGTACCGTCATTGCATTGCCCGCATTAATTTGGCAATGAATGATGACACCACAATTACAGTTGAATATGTGTGTGATAAGCATGTTGGGCCAGTGTGTCTCCAGTCATGTGTGACACAATTGTCTCCCTGACATATGAATGTCACAGTGATTTTGAAACAAACAAGTTTGTGTTTGTCTTTGAACTCAGGGCAGGCAGGCCTAACAACAAGGGTGTTACGAGAAGCCAGCTAGAAATTTCCGCAGCCAAGGTGATTCAAATATCACTGCAATTCATCTCTGGCTTAGAAAAATATCAAATGCTGCAAATCCATTCTCTTGAAACTGAAACAAATATTTAAAATCTGATTTTTGTTCTATCAATGTTACCTATATGCTAAAGGTATCACAAGAAAAATATGAGCTCTTCAAAATCACATACTTAAAAACTAAAAAAATATTCACAATCTATCCTTTGAATGTGTTTTTTTAGACAAATCTACCTGTATGCTAAAGTTTCCTCTTGGCCACGACACAAGGTGACCACCTCACTGCAGGTCATGACAGATGCTGTCTTGAATCCTGAAATTAACTCGTACACATCATTGATTTTAGGTGTGTTAGTCTAATAAGTTCAATGGAAGCAAAACCAGAACAAAAGAACTAGAATGTGTTTGGCTATCACAAATCAATACAGTGTCCTCAATGATTTGGAATGAGGTGTCACTCCAACCCAAATTGTGGTATATATTTAGGCCTTATTTATATGCTGTCTAACAGAAACATTGCTTTGATTAGATCATTGTAAACATACAACATCATTTCACAAATGAGCCTTTTTTGTTAAAGGCCTGGGCATAATTAAAATTATCGTTACTTTACAAGCCTACTTGGGGGGTGCAAAGTGTGCACGCAAATGTTATTGATGAGATTTTGTACTTAACATATGTAAATAGAAAACTTAATTCCTGTCACAGAATGTGTAGCTACCCTAGAATTCACTATGATCGCTCATTTGAAGATTCAAGCCTAGCCAGGACTCAGGGAGGTTGGTCACATTCTCTCAAAAGCTCCCCCTCTGTAACTCAGTGTGCACAGATTACATGAATGAGTAGTGCTTTGGCAGGCCAAGAGTGAGGACCCTGGGGACCTGGTTTCTGGGTGCTTTCTTGCCATGTTCCAAAGTGCCTGGAATGAGGGCCCACATGCCTGTGGAGGGATCCCCTGCTTGCCCCAATGAAAGAGCTGTTACTGGGCACCGGGTCAGGGCTTTTGTTGTGGTGGAAGACTCCGGCCTTGAGCCCTATTGCCCAGCCTGAGGTGTCTCAAAGTGCCAGGCACATGGGCTTGCTGTCCCGGGAGGTCTCCTCTGCTTGTCTGGGTTCAGAAGTTCTGTGAGAAGGTAGCCTCTTTCTAGCCTTGTTACCCCCACTTTTGGCCTGTTTGTGAGTGTATGTCAGGGTGTTTGTCACTGTTTTCACTGTCTCACTGGGATCCTGATAGCCAGGCCTCAGTGCTCATAGTGAAAACACTATGTTTTCAGTATGTTTGTTATGTGTCACTGGGATCCTGCTGGTCAGGACCCCAGTGCTCATAGGTTTGTGGCCTATATGTATGTGTCACTGGGACCCTGTCACACAGGGCCCCAGTGCTCATAGGTGTGCATGTATATGTTCCCTGTGTGGTGCCTAACTGTCTCACTGAGGCCCTGCTAACCAGAACCTCAGTGGTTATGCTCTCTCATTACTTTCAAATTGTCACTAACAGGCTAGTGACCAATTTTACCAATTTACATTGGCTTACTGGAACACCCTTATAATTCCCTAGTATATGGTACTGAGGTACCCAGGGTATTGGGGTTCCAGGAGATCCCTATGGGCTGCAGCATTTCTTTTGCCACCCATAGGGAGCTCTGACAATTCTTACACAGGCCTGCCACTGCAGCCTGAGTGAAATAACGTCCACGTTATTTCACAGCCATTTTACACTGCACTTAAGTAACTTATAAGTCACCTATATGTCTAACCTTTACCTGGTAAAGGTTAGGTGCAAAGTTACTTAGTGTGAGGGCACCCTGGCACTAGCCAAGGTGCCCCCACATTGTTCAGAACCAATTCCCTGAACTTTGTGAGTGCGGGGACACCATTACACGCGTGCACTACATATAGGTCACTACCTATATGTAGCTTCACCATGGTAACTCCGAATATGGCCATGTAACATGTCTATGATCATGGAATTGCCCCCTCTATACCATCCTGGCATAGTTGGCACAATCCCATGATCCCAGTGGTCTGTAGCACAGACCCTGGTACTGCCAAACTGCCCTTCCTGGGGTTTCACTGCAGCTGCTGCTGCTGCCAACCCCTCAGACAGGCAGCTGCCCTCCTGGGGTCCAGCCAGGCCTGGCCCAGGATGGCAGAACAAAGAACTTCCTCTGAGAGAGGGTGTGACACCCTCTCCCTTTGGAAAATGGTGTGAAGGCAGGGGAGGAGTAGCCTCCCCCAGCCTCTGGAAATGCTTTGTTGGGCACAGATGTGCCCAATTCTGCATAAGCCAGTCTACACCGGTTCAGGGACCCCTTAGCCCCTGCTCTGGCGCGAAACTGGACAAAGGAAAGGGGAGTGACCACTCCCCTGACCTGCACCTCCCCTGGGAGGTGTCCAGAGCTCCTCCAGTGTGCTCCAGACCTCTGCCATCTTGGAAACAGAGGTGCTGCTGGCACACTGGACTGCTCTGAGTGGCCAGTGCCACCAGGTGACGTCAGAGACTCCTGCTGATAGGCTCCTTCAGGTGTTAGTAGCCTTTCCTCTCTCCTAAGTAGCCAAACCCTCTTTTCTGGCTATTTAGGGTCTCTGTCTCTGGGGAAACTTTAGATAACGAATGCATGAGCTCAGCCGAGTTCCTCTGCATCTCCCTCTTCACCTTCTGATAAGGAATCGACCGCTGACCGCGCTGGAAGCCTGCAAACCTGCAACATAGTAGCAAAGACGACTACTGCAACTCTGTAACGCTGATCCTGCCGCCTTCTCGACTGTTTTCCTGCTTGTGCATGCTGTGGGGGTAGTCTGCCTCCTCTCTGCACCAGAAGCTCCGAAGAAATCTCCCGTGGGTCGACGGAATCTTCCCCCTGCAACCGCAGGCACCAAAAAGCTGCATTACCGGTCCCTTGGGTCTCCTCTCAGCACGACGAGCGAGGTCCCTCGAATCCAGCGACACCGTCCAAGTGACCCCCACAGTCCAGTGACTCTTCAGCCCAAGTTTGGTGGAGGTAAGTCCTTGCCTCACCTCGCTGGGCTGCATTGCTGGGAACCGCGACTTTGCAAGCTTCTCCGGCCCCTGTGCACTTCCGGCGGAAATCCTGTGTGCACAGCCAAGCCTGCGTCCACGGCACTCTAACCTGCATTGCACGACTTTCTAAGTTGGTCTCCGGCGACGTGGGACTCCTTTGTGCAACTTCGGCGAGCACCGTTTCACGCATCCTCGTAGTGCCTGTTTCTGGCATTTCTCCGGGTGCTACCTGCTTCAGTGAGGGCTCTTTGTCTTGCTCGACGTCCCCTCTCTCTGCAGGTCCAATTTGCGACCTTCTGGTCCCTCCTGGGCCCCAGCAGCGTCCAAATACGCCAAACGCACGATTTGCATGTAGCAAGGCTTGTTGGCGTCCATCCGGCGGGAAAACACTTCTGCACAACTTTCCAAGGCGTGGGGGATCCATCCTCCAAAAGGGAAGTCTCTAGCCCTTGTCGTTCCTGCAGTATTCACAGTTCTTCAGCCTAGTAAGAGCTTCTTTGCACCAACCGCTGGCATTTCTTGGGCATCTGCCCATCTCCGAGCTGCTTGTGACTTTTGGACTTGGTCCCCTTGTTCCACAGGTACCTTCAGACAGGAATCCATCGTGGTTGCATTGCTGATTTGTGTTTTCCTTGCATTCTCCCTCTAACACGACTATTTTGTCCTTAGGGGAACTTTAGTGCACTTTGCACTCACTTTTCAGGGTCTTGGGGAGGGTTATTTTTCTAACTCTCACTATTTTCCAATAGTCCCAGCGACCCTCTACAAGGTCACATAGGTTTGGGGTCCATTCGTGGTTCGCATTCCACTTCTGGAGTATATGGTTTGTGTTGCCCCTATCCCTATGTTTCCCCATTGCATCCTATTGTAACTATACATTGTTTGCACTGTTTTCTAAGACTATACTGCATATTTTTGCTATTGTGTATATATATCTTGTGTATATTTCCTATCCTCTCACTGAGGGTACACTCTAAGATACTTTGGCATATTGTCATAAAAATAAAGTACCTTTATTTTTAGTATAACTGTGTATTGTGTTTTCTTATGATATTGTGCATATGACACTAAGTGGTACTGTAGTAGCTTCACACGTCTCCTAGTTCAGCCTAAGCTGCTCTGCTAAGCTACCATTATCTATCAGCCTAAGCTGCTAGACACCCTATACACTAATAAGGGATAACTGGGCCTGGTGCAAGGTGCAAGTACCCCTTGGTACTCACTACAAGCCAGTCCAGCCTCCTACAAGTTCTGACTGTTCCATGAGTCAGAGCTCCGGCTGGCCCCATCGTGGGTGTCTTTGATCTTGGGCTCTCATTTCTGGCCAGCCATATTGTACAAAGTATCCAGGATGGGGAATCCTAAATTCGTCTGGGTTCTGAAGATCTTACCATACCTGGGTCAGAGCTCTGGCTGGCCCATGGTGAAAGGCCTAAGCCTTGGGCTCCCTTCTCTAAGGTACATTGGATAGGATCCTGCAGACACCAGAAGGTTTCCCATTGTCTGAGTTCAGAAGCTCTAACCTGTTCATGGGTCAGAGTTCTGGATGGCCCTGAGGTGAAAGGCCCCAGGCGTTGAACTCCCTTCTCTGGTAAGGCTCCATCCCGCAGTCCTGCAGGCCCCAGGAGGGCTCTCACTCTATTAATTGAATGATGCATCTGACCTCCAGCTCATATCCTCCTGCTAGAACAGGCATTCTTGGCACTGTTTCCCCTTACATTTTGCTCTCTGATCTCCTTTTCTGACTCAATATTGCTGGCCTTTAAGATTCTGGGCACTTTACCACTACTGACCAGTGCTAAAGGGCAGGTGCTCTGTACACTAAACATGGTAACATTTATTTCTCCACAGTTGGCATACATAATTTACTTATAAGTCCCTAGTAAAGTGTGCTATATCTGCCAGAGCTTTGAAATTAAATGCTGCTAGTGGGCCTGCAGCACTGATTGTGCCACCCACTACAGTAGTTTTTCAAACATGTCTCAGGCCTCTCACTGCAGAGCCTGTGTATGCAGGTTCAACAACCATTTCGACCTGGCAACCTTCCCTTTTATTAAATCGAAGTCACAGCTAAGATTGGCCCTAGCTGACCCCAAGGCCAGGGTGCAGTGTATTTAAAAGGTTGGACTCTTACATTCATTTTTTACTATTTCAATGCCTATCTCTCCCATGGGATAACATTGGGATTAACTTAAACCATCTTTGAAGTGTAACTTTCAATTGAGAAAAAATAGAAATGTGGAGTTTGGTGTCTCTGTATGTACAACTTAAAATCACAACTTATGTTGGAGTCTGAATTTTAATTGTAAGTCTGAAAATAACACTTTAAGAAAGTTGCCATTTTCTTACTTTAACCGTTCAGTGCATCTGCCAGTCTCTCATTATACGTCTGGGGTAGATGACAGCTGGACTTTGTGCATCCCCTCTGGACAGTCACACACAAAGGAAGCTTAAGGGTGACATTTATATCCTGATGGTCCATCACAAGGCTGATGGGTCTTTCTGGGCAAAATGGGTTGGATCAGTTGTGGGCTAAACTTCTAAGTGCGAGTAAAGATCCTAAGAAATTGTGGTCCCTTATTAACAATCTAAATAGCAATCAAAGGGGCATTGGCAATGTCAATACTCTAGAAGGAGTTTCGACATGTTACTTGACTACCCACTTTTCCATAAGGGAGCAGGATGGGAAACTGTTGGATGAGGGGGCTTATTGCCCCACCGCTGTTTTGTCTAAGTCGTGCCACCTGCTCATTGGGTTTTCGATTCCCTCTCAGGGAGTGAAGAAGTCCTTTCAGCTATGTCTCCCTCACATCATCTAAAGGACTAAGGAATATGGAGCCCCCGGTCCCAACGGTCTTCCACAGACGCTGTTCAAACAGGATTCCCCCTTTTGGGCTAATCATCCTGCCAATCTGTTTGAGCACTGCCTCCTGACTTCAACAATTCCCAAGTCCTGGTGTGGTGCCATCCTTTATCTGCTATATAAAAGTGGGTCAAGGTCAGACCTGCCAATTTAGGATGACAGCCCTGCTTGATAATGAGGCCAAGTTTCATGCTAGTCTTTTGTTGCAAGATCTTTGTGCCTGGGCTAAATCAAAGGCATTAATCCCTATTGTTCAAACATGGTTCAAACATGGTTCTCAGCTGGTTCAGGCATATCAACAAATGTATTAGCTCTTTCTATTATGATTGACAGGGCGATTTTGTCTAGCTTGATGCTGCATTGTTGTTTTGTGGTCTTTAGGGAAGCATTTGACTGGATCCCCCGGAGTGCCCTGTGTGCCAAACTACAAAACTGGGGTATTCCTCCAGTTCTCCTGGGTGCCATCTTAGAACTAGACACAAATACTTGGGTCCGTATTAAGCTTGGCGACAAGCGTTCTCTTTCTAGAAAAATTCCTACCAGTTGTGGTGTGAAAGAGGGTTGTGTGCTTGCACCCCTTCTTTTTAATCTGTTCATTGCAGATATGTCAATGTACCCTTTGACACTGTTAATTCCCACCCCCCTAAGATTGGTGGCCTTTACACTGATGATCTTGCATTGTTCAGTTACACTAAGATTGACCTTCAATGGCTGCTTAACCAACTTGCATCTTATACTCCAGCAAATCAATGGAAGTTAATTTGCTTAAAACCAAAGTGGTGTCCTTCTGAAGGTAAAAACATTTGGGATCCAGTTGGTATTACAAAAGCTGTAAACTCATTTCAGACCAGTCTTATAAATATTTAGGGCGCAATTTGATTCTAGGGGAAGCTTTGTTAAGCATAAGAAGGAGATTGAATTCAAAGCTGTGGCACTGCAGGTAGCCTTTTCTAAAATATCCAAAGTTTTAAAGGGTCTGAACCTTCTTCTCCTAATGGAAGTTATAAGAGCAAACATTATCCCTTCACTGGCCTATGGTCAAGAAATGTTGTTGGGCAAGGCTCCTGACTATGAAATAGGCTGGTAAATAAAATCTACAAGAGACTCTTCCATGTACCACGCCTTGCTTCACCCGCACCAGTACAGTTGGAATTTGGGTTTCCGGATCAGCTGGCAGTCGGTGCCGGCGCTTTTTTGAAGCTTTGTCATAAGCTACGTCGAGCTACAGATGGTTGCCTGAAGGCAGTTTTGTGGAAAGAAATCAGTGAGTAAAAAACAAAGGGATCTTACGCCCAATTTTTGGTTGAATGTAAACGACGACTGGAAGCTGACGATCTCTGGGCAAGCAACCCCCCATTCCCAGTTTAACCTAGATGTGAAGAAGATCATACAACTATACTCGGATCACTCTGATTGCTCCCTCCTTGCTAAACGTAAGCATGCCTGGTTAGTAATCAAATCCTTTAAGTCAGGTATGCCCTCAAGCTATCTCTCTTATTCTTATGGGTTCCGGTTGAAAAAGGCCTTCATGGCCTTAAGGATGGGTGATTGGGGTTTTCTGAAACATCTAGCCCTATGGCAGTTAACTCCCGGGGAGGGCGTGATGTGCAGAGGATGTGGCAATGCGGATTAAACTATTGAACATGTGGTCTGTCTGTGCCCAGCTTTACTTAAGGAATGTAGATTTCTGCTTTGGAGCAAATGGAGTGAACTGGGAATTCAGTCCTGCCAACAGGCTATCATTCAGTCTCTGGACCCAGCGAATTCAATGCTGAATGTGTTAATAACTACATATATCAAAATTGCCCAAACTAAATTTAGTGGCACTGCGAGCAATGGATAAGCATAATTGGAATTCTCTCCTGCTCTTGCCCTACTGCCCGTTATTGGTTAGATTGTGAAACCCTAACGTCGTATGTAGGACTCCAACCACCATTGGTATTTAACTTAATGGTAATTCAATGCACTAAAGCACTTTAGGGCCCGTATATTGCGACAACTTTTGTTTTTATGTATTATGTGGGGTTCTCGGCTTTGGCAGTTTGGCTCTATTTTTATATTCATCAATGGATTTATACTGCTAGGCAGGAATGTCTCTCTTTTATTATGGCATATGTGTTTAAATAATGGTGTGTTTTTAGGATGAACTCAGCTTTTGATTGCACTTGTATTCTTATTCGTCTTCTTTTTCCTGTTTTAATTATATTGGATTTTATTATCTGTACAACACAATTATTAATTCATTCATTCAGATGGGTTGGAGGAGCTGACGCTCACACCTTAATAGCTTTGTGCCTCTCCCCACACAAAGGACTGCATAGCCCCCTCTAGATTGTCTGGAGCCAGAGAAGGAAGGGCTGGGACCTTGTGATTTTCACAGGCCCCTTTGAAGTCTCCCCCACTTCAAAAGCACATTTGGGTATAAGTACTGGACTCAAAACCCCACCGAATCAGAACTCTACTGGAACCAATGAAATTTGACCAAGAAGAAGGACTGCTGTGATGGCAGGAGGGACTGCCACTCCATAACTACATTGCCATGTTGGCATACTGCTTGCTGTGTGCTTTGCTGTAGGAGGGACTACCAATTTGCTACTTGCTTTGATGTGTTTTCTACCTACTACTTCTTGCCTGCACTGAGAAGGACTGGACCTGCTATCTACACCCTTGAACCCACGATTCTCCAAGGGCTTGTTGGATTGCCCCTTGTTCTCCTGCTGTCTCAGAGACATCAAAGACTGCCTGCAACTCTCCTGGTGCTGCTGGACTCTGCAATCTGTAAGTCTTACCTTTCGCCTTCTGTGCCCCTGTTCAGTCCTGGGCCTAAGAAGTTGGTTTTGCAGCTGATTTGAGCAAAAACCGATGCATCGCCTTAAGTGTGGAAAAAATTCAGATGCATCACTTACTCGATGCTGAAGCAGAGGCTACTCGATGATAGTGGATTCTGAGCCTGTGCGACTCGATGACGACTGTTAGACCTGAGAGCCTCATGATGGTCATCCCTAACTTTTTGCTTCCATCCCTCCACTTTTTAGCCATGTTTTTGCTGGTTTTAAGACTCTGTGCACTTTATCACTGCTAACCAGTGCTAAAGTGCATATGCTCCCTCCCTTTAAACATGGTAACATTGGATCATACCCACTTGGACTATTTAATTGACTTATAAGTCCCTAGTAGAGTGCACTATGTATGTCCAGGGCCTGTAGATTAAATGCTACTAGTGGCCTGCAGCACTGATTGTGCCACCCACTTACGTAGCCCCTGAACCTTGTCTCAGGCCTGCCTTTGCAAGACCTGTGTGTGCAGTTTCACTGCCAATTCGACTTGGCATTTAAATGTACTTGCCAAGCCTAAAACTCCCCTTTTTCTACATATAAGACACCCCTAAGGTATGCCCTAGGTAACTCATAGGACAGGGTGCTGTGTAGGCAAAAGGCAGGACATGTACCTATGTAGTTTACATGTCCTGGTAGTGTAAAACTGCTAAATTTGTTTTTACACTGCTGTGGGGCCTGCTCCCTTCATAGGCTAACATTGGGGCTGCCCTAACACACTGTTTGAGTGGTAGCTGCTGATCTGAAAGGAGTAGGAAGTTCATATTTAGTATGGCCAGAATGGTGACATAAAATCCTGCTGACTGGTAAAGTTGGACTTAATATTACTATTTTAGAAATGCCACTTTTAGAAAGTGAGCATTTCTCTGCACTTAAATCTTTCTGTGCCTTACAATCCACGTCTGGCTGGGTCTAGTTGACAGCTCCTCGTGCATTTACTCAGACACACCTCAAATACAGGATACTCAGCCTCACTTGCATACATCTGCATTTTGAATGTGTCTTCCTGGGCTGAGAGGGTGGAGGGTCTGCTCTCACACACAGGACTGCCACTCCCCCTACTAGGACCCTGGCAGACAGGATTCAACTGAAAGGGGATCTGGTGCACTTCTAAGCCACACTTTAGAGTATCCCCCACTTCAAAGGCACATTTGGGTATATAGACAGGGCCTCTACCCCTACCAACTCAGACACTTCCTGGAGAAGAAACTTGTAACCAGAACCTGCATCCTGCTTAGAAGAACTGCCTGGCTGCCCAAAGGACTCACCGACTGCTTTCTGTTAAGGACTGTTGCTTTGCTGTTTCCCTGCTGCCTTGCTGCCTTGCTGCTCTCTTGTTGAGGTGAAGAAGTGCTCTCCAAGTGTTTGGATAGAGCTTGCCTCCTGTTCCCTGAAGTCTCAGGACCAAAAAGACTTCGGGGGTCATTCCGACCCTGGCGGTCATGGACCACCAGGGCCGGGGAGGGAGGAAGCACTGCCAACAGGCTGGCGGTGCTTCTGGGGCAATTCTGACCGCGGCGGTAAAGCCGCGTCAGAAAAGGGAAACCAGCGGTTTCCTGCCAGTTTTCCCCTGCCCCAGGGAATCCTCCACGGCGGTGCTGCAAGCAGCGCCGCCGTGGGGATTTCGACCCCCTTCCCGCCAGCCTGTTCCTGGTGGTTTACACCGCCAGGAAGAGGCTGGCAGGAACGGGTGTCGTGGGGCCCCTGGGGGCCCCTGCAGTGCCCATGCCACTGGCATGGGCACTGCAGGGGCCCCCTAACAGGGCCCCATTCAGATTTTCAGTGTCTGCAAAGCAGACACTGAAAATCGCAACGGGTGCCACTGCACCCGTCGCACATCAGCAACTCCGCCGGCTCCATTCGGAGCCCGCTTCATCGTTGCTGGGGCTTTCCCGCTGGGTCGGCAGGTGGCCTTTTGGCGGTCGCCCGCCCGCCCAGCAGGAAAGTCAGAATGACCGTCGCGGTCATTTGACCGCGGTACGGTCTTTTGGTGGTCTCCGCCCGGCGGGCAGCGCCCGCCGCCCGCCGGGGTCGGAATGACCGCCTTCATGTCTTCAAGAAGGATTCCTTGTGCGGCCAAATTCGATGCACAGCCTGCCAGAAATGATGCACAGCCTGCACTGCGTTGAAACCGGAACGACGCAGCCCAACTTCCCAACGAGAAGATCGACGCAGCGCCAGTGTAGCGACTAGAAATTCGACGCACGGGCCACTGGATCGACGCACAGCCGAGCTGGAACGACGCAACACGACTTCCAGAGAGGAATCAACGCAGCGCCTGGCGTGCGGTAGACAATTTGACGCAACGCACACCAGATTGATGCACCTCCTGTGACTTCGTCCTGCCAGCAGAGGAAATTCATGCACCGTCCCCGGGTCATCTGAAAACCCTGCATCCCGAAGAGGATCCACAACCGAGCACCAGAAATCGACGCACACCCATCCCTGCATGGAAACTGAATGACAAATAGCCATGTGTGCCCAAGAAATTGGCGCAGACTCCTTTGTTTCAACGCTTCTTCTCTGCGACCCTTTGCTGACATTTTTCACATGAACCAGGTTCTTTGTGCTTGAAAGAGACTTTGGGCCTGATTACAACTTTGGAGGAGGTGTTAATCCATCCCAAATGTGACGGATATACCACCAGCCGTATTACGAGTTCCATAGGATATAATGGACTCGTAATACGGCTGGTGGTATATCCGTCACTTTACCGTCACTTTTGGGACGGATTTACACCTCCTCCAAAGTTGTAATCAGGCCCTTTGTTTGCTTTAAAAAGACTTAAGACACTTTGGCCCTCATTACAACATTGGCGGTAAAAGCCGCTTACTGCCGTGCAGAAGACCACCAACACGCCGCCGCGGAATTCCGCCAGAGCTATTATGACCCACATCTCGGAATCTGCCAAAAGTCAGACACCCACACAAGTCCGCCACAACAAAGGTCAGTGATAAACTGGCGAAAACAAAACCTCCACCGTCACAGCAACAGAAATACGCCCACACTATCACGACACACGAATCCACTCGGCGGTCTTTCATCCGCGGTACTCCATTGGCCGCGCTCACAATACACACACTCTTACAAAACATCCCCACATTGGACAATTCAAAATACACACAACTGAGACACATACACACACCACTCCCACACACCCAATACAATATAAAACACACACCCACATCACCCACAAACTCCCACAACATAAAATTCAGAAAGAAGGCCAGAGAGAGACACCACCAGCAAGAACAACAGCATCCACAGGCACACAACACCATCACCCACACAACTTCCACGCACCTCACACAACACACCACTACATATCACCACACTTATCACCACACACTCCACCCCACACATCACCTACACCACCCCATGGCATGGCAAAGACACCCCAGGTTCTCGGAGGAGGAGCTCAGGGTCATGGTGGAGGAAATGGTCCGGGTATAGCCACAGCTATTCAGAGCACAGGTGCAGCACACCTCCATAGCTAGGAAGATGGAGCTATGGCGCAGAATAGTGGACAGGGTCAACGCAGTGGGACAACTCCCAAGAAATCGGGAGGACATCAGGAAGAGGTGGAACGACCTACGGGGGAAGGTGCGTTCCGTGGTCTCAAAACACCACCTGGCGGTTCAGCGGACTGGTGGCGGACCCCCACCTCCTCCCTACAACTAACAACATGGGAGGAGCAGGTCTTGGCGATTCTGCAACCTGAGGGCCTCGCAGGAGTAGCTGGAGGAATGGACTCTGGTAAGTCAAAGCTTTACTATTACATCCCCCACCCTACCTGCATGCTGTCACATACCCCCACCCTCACCCTAACCCCCAGCACCCCAACTCCTCACAAATGTCTCAACATCATAAACCACACATCCCAACACCAAGCTTTGCATTCAACTACAAAGCATGGACATCCATCACAAAAGCATGGCCACTGCATATACCCATACACCCCCCTAAACCACCATCACACAAGCTCCCACACAGGAATGCTAGCACTGGGGTACACGGTCACCCACCCATTGCACACCATTACCCACACAGATTTAACAAACATCCTTTTATACCCCTGAAAGACCCCTATCCAATGTCACCGGACTGGAGGGTACACACATGTCCACACCACCAACAGAAGAGGCCCACAGTGATGACAGCACCTCTGTCCACCTGGATCTAGATGACCAGCTCGGACCATCGGGGACCTCTGGACAGTCGGTTCCCCTCACACAGGCACAGGCCACCACAGACCTTCCCCCCTCTGGAAACACCAGCACAGCACCCACCCAGCGGGCCCATACCTCCATCCCCAGGACACGTCAATCAGCTGTGTGTCCACCACTACAGGGAACCCAGGATAACCCACCACCCCAACAACAACAGGGACCTGGGGGCAGTGGTAGTGGGCACACGGTCCAGGGGACAGAGGCACTGGAACACAGGGGAACTGTGAGGGCTGCTGTGAGACAGAGGGTAGACAGGACAAGGGAACCCACTCTCCACGAGGCCCTCTCCTCCATCATGGAAGCATACCACCACTCCCAGGAGACGATGGCAACGGTATTGGCCATGTTTCAGGAGACCCAGCGCATGCAGGAGGAACAGTATATGGGCTTCAGGGAGGAACTCAGAACCATCAGCTCCACCCTGGGCACCATCGTAGGGGTGCTGAAGGAAGTACTCAACACCAGGAGGAACACTGTGGCACTACAAGGGGCCCCTGACACTAGCATGGACGATGAACTGCCCACCACCTCCGCCAGCGCTAGTGGACAGGACGCCCCGCCACAGGACCACCACACCAGCACCCCACCCCCTGCAGAGGGAGTACCACCCCGCAAAGGGTCCCTGAGATCCAGGAACAAGGCAGAGAATGATGCCAAGACCCCGCCAAGAAATGAGACCACCCTGATTGTCATCCTACTGTCCCACTTTGTCACCCTGTCCATAATTAAACTGCCCCAGCTCCACTTCCAATGCCCATGTGGGCAATGCATCTGTGAGACTAATGGACTGGACTCTGCCATGGACACTCCTTCGCCATCACCCCTCACCATTTCTCTACCCCCTCCAATTTTGAGCCTTTAAATAAACACACCTAAAGCACAAAATGATCTGGAGTCTGTCTGTGATTTTGAAATAGTGTATTAGCAATTACATTGACAAAATGTTTTTGAAATAGTAATGTCAACATACCTATGTCACACAGCTCTAGTCTGTGAGGAATCTAAACAGATGTCACACAGTGTGACCCACATCTTTGAAACCGTAAGTGAAAGTGACAACTCAGTGACCATACACTGGGTGAAAACAACAGACAGGAGAGAAGTAGTAGTGTTAAAGTACATGTAGTAGGCAGGATTGTATTCTTACCTGTGTCTCACTGGAAATATTGCTGGATCACTGAGTCCCTGTTGTGCATGTCTTCTTCCTCTGCTTCCTCCTCATCACTGTCCACAGGCTCCACAGCTCAACAACACCGCCATCTGGACCATCCTCCTGCAGAAAAGGCACCTGGCGTCGCAAAGCCAAGTTGTGAAGCATACAGCGGGCCACGATGATCTGGCACACCTTCTTTGGTGAGTTGAATAGGGATCCACCTGGATGGAGGCACCTGAACCTGGCCTTCAGGAGGCCAAAGGTCCGCTCGATCACCCTCCTAGTTCGGCCATGGGCCTCATGTAGCGTTCCTCTGCCCTGGTCCTGGGATTCATCAGTAGCCATGACAGGTTGGGGTAACCAGAGTCACCTGCAAATGGTGAGGGGCAACTATTAGACACACACTAACCTGTAGCGATAACCCCAGACCCAGACAACCATTCCCACTGACTTGCTTCCAGGTGCTCACCTAATAGCCACACACGGTGCCTCTGGAGTTGACCCATCACATAAGGGATGCTGCTATTCCACAGGATGTAGGCATCATGCACTGAGCCAGGGAACATGGCATTCACGTGGGAGATGTACTGATCTGCCAAACATACCATCTGTACATTCATAGAATGATAACTCTTCTGGTTTCTGTACACCTGTTCACTCCTGTGGGGGGGGGACCAAAGCCACATGGGTCCCATCAATGGCCCCTATGATGTTGGGGATATGTCCCTGGGCATAGAAATCACCTTTCACTGTAGGCAAATCCTCCACCTGAGGGAAAACGATGTAGCTCCGCATGTGTTTCAGAAGGGCAGACAACACTCTGGACAATACGTTGGAAAACATAGGCTGGGACATCCCTGATGCCATGGCCACAGTTGTTTGAAAAGAGCCACTTGCAAGGAAATGGAGCACTGACAGCACCTGCACTTGAGGGGGATTCCTGTGGGATGGCGGATTGCTGACATCAGGTCTGGCTCTAACTGGGTACACAGTTCCTGGATTGTGGCATGGCCAAACCTGTCGGTGATTATCAAATGTCGCACCTCCATTGTTGACAGGTCCACCAACGGTCGGTACACTGGAGGATGCTGCCATCTCCTCACATGTCCCAGCGGACATTGCCTATGAAGGACAACAGCAAGCACAGAGTCAAACAACTCAGAGGTACGTACCCACAGTTTACCCAGAACACCAATCATACACAAAAGGTGGCCTGTATGTGTGTTGAGACTAGGCCTAGGTATGTGTGACGCAGTTGAAAATGAAGCCATGTGGGCCCCTGAAATGGCGGCTGCCTGACCTGTAAAGTGGGACAATGGGATGTGAGGTAACTGCACTGGCGCTGTACACCGTCGTAGTAGGTGGTCGAAGACCGCGGCGCAATGCTGCATTGGTTAACATTGGACCCTATGGGTCCCAGGAGCAAATGACGATGTACGCCGGCGGTGACGGTACGCACCGCCGCAGACGTGACCGCCATTTTCTATCTGTTCCATCACTCAATACCTGAACTTCGACAGGAGAGGACCTACACTGTAAGTGCTGCTGTGACCTCAGTCTGGAAGATACAATGGCTCGTACTTATGGGGATAGGGCCCCTGCCTTCACATCGGAGGGGTTGGAGAAGCTCCTGGATGGGGTCCTCCCCTAGTAAACGCTACTCTACGGTCCTCCAGACAAACAGGTAAGTACACAGGGAGCATGTTGTATGGGCTATGCCTGTGTGGAGAGGGCTGGATGTAAGAAGGAAGGGGGCCTAGTGCTGCGTGCATGATAGACGGTGAATGCATGTTCCACATGGCAAGGGTAGGGATGGGGCCAATCACTTTGACGGTGCAGTTGGTAATGACTTCTCTTTTTACCCTGTACATTTCATGTAGGTCAGCGCCCACCAGAAGAAAGATATTTGGCGTGCCATCGCCAAGGACGTCCGGACCCTGGGGTATACCACAGACGGAGCACCCACTGCCGGAAAAGATGGGAGGACATTCGCCGAGGGAGCAAGGAGATGGCGGAGGCTCAGCTGGGGATGGCCTCCCAACGTGGGAGGGGTGCCCATCGCACCATGACCCCCCTGATGTTCAGGATCCTGGCGGTGGCCTACCCGGAGTTGGATGGGCGAATGAGGGCATCACAGCAGACACAAGGGGGTGAGTACACTCTCATTCTGCTGACTTTGCGCGCAGTGGAGTTGTCTGGGTGGGGGAGGAGGGCTGTGGGCTTCCCTAGGCCAGGGCGAGTTCCGTAGGCAAGGCCCCTCCATAAGGCAGGCCATGTGGCACCCCAGCCCACCTCTGTAGACTGCCAAGTACAGCTATTCATGCCTCTGTGTCTGCAGATGTTGTCCATAGCCTTGTAGGCCATTTCCCAGGAATTGAACAGTGGAGCCCAAGGGCGCGGGGTAGTGCAGGGGGCTTCTGTGTCTGTCTTGTCCGCCAACAGTAGCGGTAATCCATGCACTCAACATGTCTTTCTTCTGTCCCCCCCCCCCCTTTTTGTGGTCTCCCTGTTCTTCTCTGCATTAGCATCATCAGGCGGAGGAGCAGTGGCACCGGAGCACGAGGGAGCTGCATCCCACATGGCCCTGGAGGGTGAGACCACGGACTTGGAATTCACCAGTGGGACGGAGGGTGAGGGGAGCTTCACGGCGGGACAGGAGCTGAGACCAGCGACACAGACACGTCCTCTGATGGGAGCTCCCTTGTGGTGGCAGCAACATCTGTGCCCCCGCATCTACAGGTACAGCCGCCCACCCCCCCTATCAGCACCGCCCTCCCAGCAACCCCTCAGCCTTCGCCCCGTGCCTGCTCACCCAGGAGGGTGGGCATCACCTTCGTCCCAGGCACCTCAGGCCCTGCCCCAGTCACCCCTGCTGCCCTCAGTGAGGAGGCCATTGACCTCCTCAGGTCCCTCACTGTTGGGCAGTCTACCATTTTGAATGCCATCCAGGGTGCAGAAAGGCAGTTGCAACAAACTAATGCATTCCTGGAGGGCATTCATTCTGGTCAGGCAGCCCTTTACTGAGCTTTTCAAACTCTGGCCACAGCACTGATGGCAGGCATTGTCCCCGTCTCTAGCCTCCCCACTCCAACTACCTCCACCCAGACCCAATCCTCTGTACCTCTGCCTATCCCAAGCACACCATCAGACCAGCATGCACACACGTCAACACGCAAGGGAAGCTCAGGCAAACATAAGCACCACACACCCCACAGGCACTCACGCAAGCAATACACATATGCAGACACACCAAGATCTACTGCCTCCACTGTGTACCCCTCCTCCTCGTCTCCCTCCTCCCTCCCAGTCTCGTCTACACTCACACCTTCATGCACTACCTCTACAGCCACTACGTTCCTCACCAGCACACCCACCAGCACACCCCACTCACGTGCAGTCACCACCCCCACTACCATTCACACATCTCCTGTGTCCTCTCCCAGTGTCTGTGACGCCCCCTTCCAAGATACACAAACGCAGGCACACATCCACCCAACAGCCATCCACCTCACGACAGCCTCCAGCGCATGCACCTGCACCTGTACCCAAAGACTCCAAACGTACACCTCCTACTACCACAACCTCTTCCTCCACTCCCAAACCCGCTCCAGCTACCCGTCCCAGTGTGTCCCAAAAACTTTTCCTGTCCAGCCTTGACCTTTTTCCCACGCGTCCCCCACCCCGTCCATCTCATAGGTCCCAAACTAACACCTCAGCCACAACATCTCCGGGACCAGTGGTGCCTGTAGTCACCGGTATGTGGAGTGCACCGGCCACCAGGACAGCCAGTATGGCACGGAGCCACAGCACAGACAGTCCCCCACCTGTGAAGCATCAGAAGTTGGCCAGTGTCCAGCAGGAGAGGGGGAAGACTCCAGTCACCAAAGCCACTCCCAGGGTTCCCGTTGGGAGTGTGGAGTCAGCTGTGACACCTTCCAAGGTGGGGAAGGGCCAAAAGAAACCCGGCAAGTCTGGGAAGAGCTGCACGGCGGAGAAGACCACCATCATCCCCGCTGGCCAGGAGGCCACCGCCAGCCCCTGCCCTGCTGCCCAGGAGGCCACCGCCAGCCCGAGCCCAGCTGCCCAGGAGGCCACCGCCAGTCCCAGCCCAGCTGCCCAGGAGGCCACTGCCAGCCCCAGCCCCGCTGATCCATGAAGGACCGCCAGCACAAGCCCCGCTGGGCCATGAAGGACCGCCAGCACCAGCCCCGCTGGGCCATGAAGGACCGCCAGGACAAGCCCCGCTGGGCCATGAAGGACCGCCAGCACATGCACCGCTGAACAGGGCACCGCCAGCACAAGCACCGCTGAACAGGGCACCGCCATCTCAAGCACGGCTGAACAGAGCACCGCCAACTCAAGCACCGCTGAACAGGGCACCGCTAACTCAAGCACCGCTGAACAGGGCACCACCAACTCAAGCACCGCTGCACACGGCACCGCCAACTCAAGCACCGCTGAACAGAGCACCGCCAACTCAAGCACCGCTGCACAGGACCCAGCCAACTCAAGCACCGCTGAACAGGGCACCGCCAACTCAAGCACCGCTGCACAGGGCACCGCCTTTCCAAGCACCGCTGCACAGGACACCGCCAACTCAAGCACCGCTGAACAGGGCACCGCCAACTCAAGCACCGCTGCACAGGGCACAGCCAACTCAAGCACAGCTGAACAGGACACCGCCAACTCAAGCACCACTGCACAGGGCACCGCCAACTCAAGCACCACTGCACAGGGCACCGCCAATTCAAGCACAGCTGCACAGGGTACTGCCATCTCAAGCACCGCTAGCCCATGAGCGGCAGGGGCACTGACGCAACTGGGTCCGTCACGGGGTGAGTGATGCACTCTGGGCACCATTCCCCCTCCAGAACCAGTGGAGACATCCATCCACTACCTCTGTCCTACACAGGATGAAGCACTCTGGGCACCAGTCCCCCTCCAGAACCAGTGGAGACATCCATCCACTACCTCTGTCCTTCACAGGATGAAGCACTCTGGGCACCAGTCCCCCTCCAGAACCAGTGGAGACATCCATCCACTACCTCTGTCCTTCACAGGATGAAGCACTCTGGGCACCAGTCCCCCTCCAGAACCAGTGGAGACATCCATCCATTACCTCTGTCCTGCACAGGATGATGCACTCTGGGCACCAGTCCCCCTCCAGAACCAGTGGAGTCTGTTATCCACTTGAGAGACTGTGGCTTTGCACTCCCCAGGATGCAGCAGTGGGCAACCCACCCACTGTAGAGACTTGAGAGACTGTGGCTTTGCACTCCCCAGGATGGAACAGTGGGCAACCCACCCACTGTAGAGACTTGAGAGACTGTGGTTTGCACTCCCCAGGATGGAACAGTGGGCAAACCACCCACTGTAGAGACTTGAGAGACTGTGGCTTTGCACTCCCCAGGATTGAACAGTGGGCATGTGGCCCTCTCGTGGATTTGGCGTCGTGCACTCAAGCGGCTGAGGTCCCCCCCCTTTCCCTCCCCCTGAGTTGCCTGTTTAGTTGCTGTCTGATGCCCCTGCAGTGTTCTCTCCGTCATGGTCGGGGATCTTATGTGGGCCTCGCCCATACCGTGTGGTCCCAGTGTTCCACGGACTTTCTATGTGCAGTACCTGGACTACTATGCCTGGTATATATTTTGTACATGGTGTATATATATATATATTTCTGCCTACTTGTTTGTAATATATTCCGATGGTTACACTCATTTTCTTTGGTCTTTGCATTCTTCCGGGGGGGATCTGGGGTGGTGTAACTGTGATGTATTGATATGCATTAGTGTGTGTGTTGTAGTGGGTGAGGGTGGGGGTGGGTGTGGGGTGTTGCGTGTGTGTGTCCCTGTTTTTTGCCTCCCCCTCCCCTGTGTCGTAGGTGCAGTACTCACCGTGGTCTTCGCCGCCGGCTTTTGTGCTCCAGGTAGAGGAGCAGGAAGACTATCGCAGGTAGAATTTGGAGTTCCGGTTCCATGGTGTCCTCGTTCCTCGTGGAGTGTGTAGAGGTGAGCGTTTTTCCTTCGAAATTCCTGTTTCCGCCGTGTTTTTATCCGCAGTGAATCCACCCCGGAAAAGGTGGCGGATTGGCCTGTCATTATAGTGTGGGCGGTACATTGTCTCCCACCTGTTAGTTGGCGGTGACCACCGCGCTGTTTGTACCGCCGTGGCGGTCGGAGTGTTAAAGTGGCTGTCTTTGTTGGCGGTTTCCGGCACAGTCGTAATTGCAATTTCTTTACCGCCGGCCTGTTGGCGGTCTTACCGCCGCTTTAACACCGTCCACCAGGGTTGTAATGACCACCTTTATATCACTTTTCAGTGATATCTCTACATTTACTTATTGCATTTTTTATCGTTTTGACATACATTTATCCAGATAAATATTATATATTTTTTCTGAACACTATGTGGTGTATTTTTGTGGAGCTATATGGTGTTAGTGTGTGATTTATTGTACAAATACTTTACACATTGCCTTCTAAGTTAAGCCTGACTGCTCAGTGCCAAGCTACCAAAGGGTGGGCACAAGATAATTTGGATTGTGAGTAACTTACCCTGTCTAGAATGTGGGTCCTTGCTTGGACAGGGGATAACGGGACTGCCATCCAAAGACCCCATTTCTAACATTGGTGATCAGTGGTGAGGATAGGGCTTGTATTTCTACAGTGACATACAGTAGCTAAGTATTTCACTACCTACCCACAATTGAAGGTCAACTTGATTTGTATCTCTTTTTTGCAATTTTTATTTTTTTTGTTAATGTTTGACTAACATCCTCACTCAACGTGTCTCAGCCTGGGTCTCAAGGAGGAGATTTTGACCTGGCCCTGTTGGAGACATATACTGTCAAACAGCTGACAGAGTTCTGCAGGGATATGGAAGTACCTACCCAAGGTGCCTCCAGAAAGGAGGAATTTCAAATGGCGCTGAGGGGCCTGGGAAGAAGCCCATTCAGAGGAGGATGCTGTGGAGGAGGAGCCAGAAGATGCCATCCCAGAAGATTTTTTGCCATCAGTGGATGATGTTACCACTGCAATTGTGCCCTCTGTCAAACCAGGGAGCAGTGTCTCTGAACAAGGCCTGACCGCAGAGGAAAGGAGAGAGAGTTTCAATTGCATATGGCAAGGCTAAAAATTGAGGTTCAACAGGAGGAAAGGAGAGCAGAGAGAGAAGCCAATTAAGCTGAGTCTGAAAGGGCAGCCAAAGAGATTGAAGCTGAGAGAGCTGAAACTGCAGCTGAGAGAGCCTTGGCTGAGAAAACAAAGTTGTTGGCTCATGAACTGAGTCTCAAGAAGCTGGACATCAAGGCGAGACTGTCTGAGTCCAGCAGTGATGTTGGCAGCATACATGCAGTACCTGTTGGGGAGAAAAAGGTTTGTATACTCAAGAATGTGGTGCCAAGTTCTGTGGTGGGAGATGACATTGACAAGTTGATGGCTGCCTATGAAGTTGCACTAAGGGCCCATGGGACCTCTGAGGAGCAATGGGGGGTGGCCTTGTGGTTTTATGTACCAGCAGTGGGGAGGGACACACTTCTTACACTAGCTCTAAGTGATCAGAATGTCTATGTACTCATCAAAGCCGCTTTGTTGGCCAAGTTTGGGCTGACCCCTGAGAAATACCGTCAGAGGTTTAGGGACAGCTACAAACGTTCACACAAACTTGGGTAGATTGTTTTGGTTTCTCCAATAAGTCACTGAATGGATGGGTGCGGGGCAGCAAAGTAGATGATTACAAAGGGTTATATGACTTGATTCTGAGAGAGCATATGCTCAGTATTTCTTGTACAGAGTTGTGCCAGCACTTAGTAGATAGTAAGCTGACTGATCCCAGGTAGCTTGCTGAGGAGGCGGACCTCTGGGTTAGAACCAGAGTGTCCAAGAAGGCACCTGAGGAGAACACCCACAAAGGTGGTTAGGGTTCCTAACAGAAGAAAGAGGGGGGAGAAAAACTTAAAGATAAGGAGTTCTCAAAAGGCCACCAAAAGAATTCCCAAGGGGTGGGTGGTAACCATTCCTCTTCCAGATTTGGGAAGAAGCCAGGGTACTTTGATAGAACATTAGGGAAATTCATCCCCAAATGCTTAGAGTGCTACCAACATGAACACTCTAAAGGCATCTCCCAGTGTTCCAAAAGAGCACAGTCCACCACTGGACAGATACCTGGGTTGGCTAGTGTAGCGCTCGGGGGGAGACAGTCCCGGTTAGCTTTGGGGGGGCAAGCAGAGGTTTCCCTAGTATCCCTGGGAGAAAGAGAGATGGTGCCTAAAGCCCACATGCCAGAAAATACGTCAAAGTATAGACAGTGGGTTACCATTGATGGGCAAAGGGTGGAGGCACTGTGTGACACAGGAGCCAGTATGACTACTGTCAAGAGTGAGCTGGGGTCAGCAGACCAGATAGTCCCAAATACATTCCACCAGGTCATAGTCACTGACAATCGTGATAGTCACCTACCGGCGGCTCTTGGTTCCCTTTGAGTGAGGGAGGTTCTCTGGTACTCTGAAAGTAGCTGTGATTCCTGCCATGCCTGTAGATTGTCTGTTAGGCAGTGATCTTGCGCATACTGCCTGGAAGGAGGTAGAACTCAGATCCCACCTGGAGATGTTAGGTTTGCCTGAGTGGGTCTACATGACCACAAGGTCCATGGCTGCCCGGGAAGGGAGTCAAGGGCGTCTGGATCCTGGAACAATGGCCCAGACAGCTGTGAAGAGGAAGGGCAAGAGTCACAGGAAACCCGCCTCAGAAGTTCATATGGTGGTGGACGGGGCCCATGAAGAGGAGAAGGCCCCTGAGCCAACTGGAGAGGACATAGCTGACCTGGGCAACCTACCTGAACTTGCTGGCTGGCAAGTAGAGGGTGGGCCAACCAGGGCAGAATTCTGCAAGGTGCAGAAAGAATGCCCCACCCTTGAGGGTCTGAGGCAAGAGGCCACAGCCCAAGCAGCAGGTGAAGCCTCTGGCACTCACCATATTTAGTGGGAGAATGATCTCCTTTACAGTGAGCCTAAGGTTCCGGGCCATAGGGCAGCACGTGTGCTGGTGGTCCCCGGTATTACTGAGCCTTCCTACTGGGTCTGGCTCACGAAATTCCCCTGGCAAGACATCTGGGCCAAGACAAGAACTTTAACAGGCTTGTCACCCACTTCCATTGGCCCAGAATGAGGTTAGCCTTGGATAATTTCTGCAGAGATTGCCCACCTGCAAGGCTAGTAGGAAGGCAGGGAAAAAGCTTAAAGCTCCCCTGATCCCTCTACCCATCGTTGGCACCCCCTTTGAAAGAGTGGGCATCAACATTGTTGGTCCCTTGGACCCAAAAACCTGCCTTGGGCAACAGGTTTATCCTGGGTTTGGTGGACCATGCCACTCCACTATCCAGAGGCAATCCCCCTGAGAACATTGACTGCACTGGTTGTGACCAGAGCCCTGCTGGGAATATTTACCCGTGTGGGATTCCCTAAGGAAGTTGCATCTGACAGGGGCACAAACTTCATGTCAGCGTACATGGAGTCCATGTGGGAAGAGTGTGGGATGACCTACCGGTTTACCACCCCTTATCATTCTCAATCCAATGGGCTTGTTGAGACATTCAACAAGACCCTTACTGGCATGATTAGTGCCTGACTGAAGACATGAGGCGTAAGTGGGACGTCCTCTTACCATGCCTGTTGTTTGCTACAGGAAGGTGCCACAGAAAGGGGTGGGGTTCAGACCCTTTGAACTTCTCTATGGTCACCCTGTCAGGGGACCACTGAGCATAGTTAAAGAAGGCTGGGAGAAAGCTCCAAAGACACCTCGCCAGGATGTGGTCAGCTACATGCTGGCCCTCCGCAACTAAACCCAACGCTTCTGGAAGCAGGCGTAAAGTAACCTTGAGGCCAGTCAAGAGGTGATGAAGGACTGGAAGACCACTCTGGTTGAGTTCTCACCTGGAGAAAAGGTTTGGGTGATGGAGCTAGTAGAGCCTAGGGCACTCCAGGACCGCTGGACTGGCCCATTTGAGATTAAGGAGCGTAAGGGAGAGGCCACTTACCTAGTGGGCCTCAAGACCCCTAGGCACCCCCTAAGGGTCCTCCATCACAACCGACTCAAACTTTACTTTGAGAGGTCTGAGGTCAGAAGTATCCTAGTCACAGATGAGGGCATGGAAGAGGAGAGTGAACCTCTCCCCGACTTCCTCTCTGCCAATGAAGGTGATGAGTCAGTGGAGGGTGTCATTCTCTCTGATTCCCTGACTCTAGACCAGAGAGGAGACTACTATGAGTTGTTAGAGCAGTTCTCTTCCTTTACTCCTGGACTTACCCATCTGTGTGTCCATGATATTGACATAGGAGACAGTCCCCCTGTGAAGAATAAAATGTACAGGTTGTCGGATAAGGTAAAGGCGCGCATCAAGGAGGAGGTCTCCAAGATGTTGACCTTAGGGGTTATTGAGAAATCCAGTAGCCCTGGGCCAGCCCTGCGGTGCTGGTTCCTAAGGCTGCTGCCCCTGTTGCGAAGCCAGAGCTCCAGTTCTGTGTGGACTACTGGGGTCTCAACTCAGTCACACAGACTGATGCTCACCCCATCCCCTGAGCTGATAAGCTCGTTGACAGGCTAGGCACTGCCAAGTTCCTGAGTACGTTTGATCTTACATCAGGGTACTGGCAGATCGCCCTGACTGAGGGGGCTAATGAGAGATCTGCATTCTCCACATCTGATGGCCATTACCAGTTCCGGGTGATGCCCTTTGGGTTGAAAAATGCCCCTTCTACCTTCTAACGGTTGGTTAACGGAGCCTTAGCTGGCAAGGATGCCTACATAGATGACATAGCTGTCTATAGTTCCAGCTGGGAGGAACACCTGCTCCACCTCAAGGAGGTGCTTCTGGCTCTGCAACAGTCAAGCCTGACCATCAAGGCTAGTAAGTGCCAGATTGGGCAGGGTTCCGTGGTGTACTTGTGGCATCTAGTAGGTGGTGGCAAGGTGCAGCCACTCAAGGCCAAGACTGAGACTATCAAGGCCTGGCAACCACCTAGAACACAGACTGAAGTGAGAACCTTTTTAGGCCTCACTGGATACTACCACAGATTTGTCAAGTGCTATGGTACCATTGTGTCACTCTTAACAGAACTTATTTCCAAAAAGCAACCTAGGTTGGTGAATTGGACAGAGGCTTGTCAGAAAGCCTTTGATTCTCTGAAGGAAGCCCTGTGCACGGCCCTGTGATCAAGGCCTCTGACTACTCCCAGGAATTTATTGTGCAGATAGACGCTTCAGAGCATTGCATAGGGGCAGCAAAATGAGAGGGGTTCAGACCAACCAGTAGTCTATATTAGCAGAAAACTATTACCACAGGAACAGAGGTGGAGTGCTATTGAGAGAGAAGCATTTGCTGTGGTCTGGGCTGTGGTCTGGGCATTGAAGAAGCAGCGACCATACCAGTTTGGGACTCACTTCCGGGTTCAGACAGATGACAGGCCCCTCAGATGGCTCATGCAGATGAGGGGTGAGAATCCAAAACTATTGAGGTGGTTCATTTCCCTACAGGGGATGGACTTTACAATGGAGCATCACCCGGGGATTGACCACGCCAACGCTGATGGTCTCTCCAGATACTTCCGCCTTAGTGATGGGAGCTCCCAGGAGGTTGGGTAGCTCTCCCCACTTTCAGCTGGGGGGACACATGTTAGACCTGACAGCCTTAGGGTGGTCACCCCTAACTTTTTGCCTGCCTCCCTCCACTTTTTAGACACTGTTTTTGCTGGTTTTAAGACTCTGAGCACTTTCATCTCTTCAAGAAGGACTCCTTGTGTGATGAAATTCGATGCACAGCCTGTCAGAAATGACGCACAGCCTGCACCGCAGTGAAAAATTCACTGCACGCCGAACCGGAATGATGTAGCCCAATCTTCACAACTAGAAGATCGACACAGCACCAGCGTAGCGAGCGGAAATTCGACGCACTGCCCACTGGATCTACGCTCAGGCGATCCGGAACGATGCAGCCCGACTTCCAGAGAGGAATCAATGCAGCGCCTTTTGTGCTGTAGAAAATTTGACGCAACGCCCACCGGATAGATGCATCTCCTGTGATTTCATCCTGCCAGGCTAGTGACCATTTTTACCAATTCTGATTCTCACACTGGAACACCCTTATAATCCCCTAGTATATGGTACCTAGGCACCAAGGGTATTGGGGTTCCAGGAGATCCCTATGGGCTGCAGCATTTCTTTTGCCACCCATAGGGAGCTCAGACAATTCTTACACGGGACTGCCACTGCAGCCTGAGTGAAATAACGTCCACGTTATTTCACAGCCATTTTACACTGCACTTAAGTAACTTATAAGTCACCTATATGTCTAACCCTCACTTGGTGAAGGTCAGGTGCAAAGTTAGTCAAGGTACCCCCACATTGTTCAGGGCAATTTCGCTGGACTTTGTGTGTGTGGGGACACAATTACTCGTGTGCAATGCATATAGGTCAATACCTATATGTTGCTTCACAATGGTAACTCCGAATATGGCCATGTAACATGTCTAAGATCATGGAATTGTCCCTCCATGCCAAATCTGGTATTGGGGTGCCAATCCCAAGCATACACGGGCTCCAGCATGGACCCCGGCTACTGCCAAACTAGCTCTCACGGCGGAAACAGGATTCCGAAGGGAAAACGCTCACCTCTACACACCCCACGAGGAACGAGGACACCATGGAGCCGGAACTCCAAATTCTCCCTGCCATACTCTACCAGGAGCACGAACGCCGGCGGCGAAGACCACGGTGAGTACTGCACCTACAACACAGGGGAAGGGGGAGGGAAAAACAGGGACACACACATGCAACACCCCCACCCCCACCCTCACCCACTACAACACACACTAATACATATTAATACATGATCGGCACACCCCTCAACCCGCCCGGAAGAATGCAAAGACAAAAGGAAATGATTGTAACCATTGTAATGTATTAAAAGCAAGTATGCAAATATATATATATATATATATATATATATATATATATATATATATACACCATTAACAAAATATACACCAAGCATAGTAGTCCAGGTAGTACTCCAATTAAATCCGTGGAACACTGGGCCCACACGGTATGGGTGAGGCCCACACAAGGGCCCCGACCATGACAGAGAGAACACTGCAGGGGCATCAGAGAGCAAGAAAACAGGCACCTCAGGGGGAGTTAAGGGGGGGGGAACCACAGCTGGTTGAGTGCACAACGCCAAATCCACGAGAGGGCCACATGCCCACTGTTCAATCCTGGGGAGTGCAAATCCACAGTCTCTCAAGTCTCTACAGTGGGTGGGTTGCCCACTGTTCAATCCTGGGGAGTGCAAAGCCACAGTCTCTCAAGTCTCTAGTCTCTACAGTGGGTGGGTTGCCTACTGTTCAATCCTTGGGAGTGCAAAGCCACAGTCTCTCAAGTCTCTATAGTGGGTGGGTTGCCCACTGTTCCATCCTGCGGAGTGCAAAGCCACAGTCACTCAAGTGGATAACAGTCTCCACTCGTTCTGGAGGGGGCATTGTTCCCAAAGTGCTTCATCCTGCCAAGGACAGAGGTAGTGGATCGATCTCGCCACTGCTTCTGGAGAGGGCATTGTGCCCAGAGTGCTTCATCCTGCTAAGGAGAGAGGTAGTAGATGGATCTCTCTACTGGTTCTGGAGGGGGCATGGTGCCCAGAGTGCTTCATCCTGCTAAGGACAGAGGTAGTGGATGGATCTCTCCACTGGTTCTGGAGGGGGCATGGTGCCCAGAGTGCTTCATTCTTCCCGTGACGGACTCAGCAGCGTCAGTGCCCTTGGCGCTCATGGGCCAGCGGTGCTTGAGTTAGCGGTGCCCTGTTCAGCGGTGCTAGAGTTGGCGGTGCCCTGTTCAGCGGTGCTTGGAGTGGCAGTGCCCTGTTCAGCAGTGCTTGAGATGGCGGTGCCCTGTTCAGCGTTGCTTGAGGTGGCGGTGCCCTGTTCAGCGTTGCTTGAGGTGGCGGTGCCCAGTTCAGCGTTGCTTGAGACGGCGGTGCCCTGTTCAGCGGTACTTGAGACGTCGGTGCCCTGTTCAGCGATGCTTGGAGTGGCGGTGCCCTGTTCAGCGGTGCTTGAGACGGCGGTGCCTTGTCCAGAGGTTCTTGAGACGGTGGTGCCCTGTTCAGCGGTGCTTGAGACGGCGGTGCCCTGTTCACCGGTGTTTGAGACGGCGATGCCCTGATCAGCGGTGCTTGGAGCGGCGGGCTCCTTTGCAGTGACTCAGCTGCTGGCGGTCCTTCATGGCCCAGCGGGGCTTGTGCTGGCGGTCCTTCATGGCCCAGCGGGGCTTGTGCTGGCGGTCCTCTCTAGCCCAGCGGGGCTTGTGCTGGCGGTCCTCTCTGTCCCAGCGGGGCTTGTGCTGGCGGTCCTCGCTAGCCCAGCGGGGCTTGTGCTGGCGGTCCTCTCTAGCCCAGCGGGGCTTGTGCTGGCAGTTCTCTCTGTCCCAGCGGGGATGATGGCTGTGGCCTCCCGGTCAGCAGGGATGATGGTTGTGGCCTCCTGGTCAGCGGGGATGATGGCTGTGGCCTCCTGGGCAGCAGGGATGACCTCTGTGGCCTCATGGGCAGCGGGGATGATGGGGGTGTCCTCCGCCGTGCTGCTCTTCCCAGACTTTCCTGGTTTCTTGTGGCCCTTCCCCACCTTGGAAGGTTTGGCAGCTGATTCCACACTCCTACCGGGACCCCTGGGAGACGCTTTGGTGGCTGGAGTCTTCCCCCTCTCCCGCCAGGCACTGGCCAACTTCTGATGCTTCACAGGTGGTGGACTGTGTGTGCTGTGGCTCCGTGCCACACTGGCTGCCCTAGTGGCTAGTGCACTCCAGATTCTGTTGACTTCAGGCACCACTAGTCCCAGAGATGTTGTGGCTGAGGTGCTAGTTCAGGACCTAGGAGACAGACGGGGTGGGGGAGGTGTGGGAAAGAGGTCAAGGTTGGACAGCAACAGTTTTTGGGAAACACTGGGACAGGTAGTTGGAGGGGTTTTGGGAGTGGAGGAAGAGGTTGTGGTTGTAGGAGGTGTTCGTTTGCTGACTTGGGTGAAGGTGCATGCGCTGGAAGCTGTCGTGAGGTGGATGGCTGTTGGGTGGGTGTGTGCCTGCGTTTGTGTATCTTGGGAGGTGGCGTCACAGACACACTGGGAGAGGACACAGGGGACGTGTGAATGGTAGTGGGGGTGGTGACTGCATGTGAGCGGGGTGTGGTGGTGGGTGTGCTGGTGATGGCAGCAGTGGCTGTAGAGGTAGCACATGCAGGTGTGAGTGTAGACGAGACTGGGAGGGAGGAGGGAGTCGAGTTGGTGTGTCTGCATGTATCTGATGCTTGCGTGAGTGCCTGTGGGATGTGTGGTGCTTATGTTTGCCAGAGCTTCCCTTGTGTGTTGACGTGTGTGCATGCTGGTCTGATGGTGTGCTTGGGATAGGCTGGGGTACAGGGGATTGGGTCTGGGTGGAGGAAATTGGAGGGGGGAGGCTAGGCACAGGGACAATGGCTGCCATCAGTGCTGAGGCCAGAGTCGGAAAAGCTCTCTGAAGGGCCGCCTGGCCAGAATGAATGCCCTCCAGGAATGCATTGGTTTGTTGCACCTGCCTTTCTGCAACCTGGATGGCATTCAAAATGCTAGAGTGCCCAACAGTGAGGGACCTGAGGAGGTCAATGGCCTCCTCACTGAGGGCAGCAGGGGTGACTGGGGCAGGGCCTGAGGTGCCTGGGGCGAAGGGGATGCCCACCCTCAGGGTGAGGGGGCACGGGGCAAGGGGTTAGGGGCTGCTGGGAGGGCGGTGCTGGAAGGGGGGGTATCGGCTGTACCTGTAGATGGGGGGGCACAAATGTTGCCGCCACCACAAGGGAGCACCCATCAGAGGACGAGTCCGTGTCGCTGGTCTCAGCTCCTGTGCCCGCCGTGGAGCTCCCCTCGCCCTCCGTCCCACTGGTTAAGTCCGATTCCGTAGTGTGGCCCTCCATGGCCATGTGGGATTCAACCCCCTCATGCACCAGTGCCACTGCTCCTCCGCCTGATGATGCTAATGCACACAAGAACAGGGAGACCACAAAAAGGGGGGGGTGGAGAAAGAAGAAAGACATGTTGAGTGCATGCATTACCGCTACCGTTAGCGGACATGACAGACACACAAGCCCCCTGCACTACTCCGCGCTCTTGGGCTCCACTGTTCAATTCCTGGGAAATGGCCTACTAGGCTATGGACGACATCTGCACACATGGATGACACAGGGGCATGACTAGGTGTACTTGGCACTCTACAGAGGTGCGGTGGGATGCCACATGGCCTGCCTTATGGAGGGACCTTAGCTACGGAACTCGCCCTGGCCTAGGGAAACCCACAGCCCACCTCCACCACCCAGACCGCTCCACTGCGCGCAATATCAGCAGAATGAGAGTGTACTCACCCCCTTGTGGCTGCTGTGATGCCCTCAAGTGCCCATCCAACTCCGGGTACGCCACCACCAGAATCCTGAACATCAGGGGTGTCATGGTGCGATGGGCACCCCTCCCACGTTGGGACGCCATCCCCAGCTGAGCCTCCGCCGTCTTCTTGCTCTAGCGGCGAATGTCCTCCCATCTTTTCCAGCAGTGGGTGCTCTGTCTGTGGTAGACCCCCAGGGTCCGGACGTCCTTGGCGATGGCACGCCAAATATCTTTTTTCTGGTGGGTACTGACCTACATGATTTGTACCGGGGGAAGAGAAACTTATTACCAACTGCACCGTCACAGTCATTGGCCCCCATCCCTACCCTTGACATGTGGCACATGCGCTCACCGTTGTTTCATGCACGCAGCACTCTCCCCCCTTCCTTCTCACATCCACCCCTCTACACACAGGCATAGCCCATACAGCATGCTCCCAGTGTACTTACCTGTTTGTCTGGAGGACTGTAGAGTAGCGTGTACTGGGGGAGGACCTCATCCACGAGTTTCACCAACTCCTCCGATTTGAAGGCAGGGGCCCTTTCACCAGACACTCGAGCCATTGTCTCTTCCAGACTGAGGTCACAGCAGCACTTGCAGTGTAGGTCCTCTTCTGTCGAAGATCAGGTATCGAGTGATTGAACAGATAGAAAATGGCGGTCACGTCCGCGGCGGTGCGTACCGTCACCGCCGGCGTACATCGTCATTGGCTCCTGGGACCCATAGAGTCCAATGTTAACCAATGCAGCATTGCGCTGTGGTCTTCGACCGCGTACCACGACGGTGTACAACGCCAGCGCAGTTACCTCACATCCCATTGTCCCACTTTACAGGTCAGGCAGCCGCCATTTCAAGGGCCCACATGGCTTAATTCTTAACTGCGTCACACATACCTAGGCCTAGACTCAACACACATTCAGGACACTTTTTGGATTAGGAATCGTGTTCTGTGTAAGCTGTAGGTACGTACCTCTGAGTTGTTTGACTCTGTGCTCGTTGTTGTCCTTCATAGGCACCGTCTGCTGGGAATTGTGAGGAGATGGCAGCATCTTCCGGTGTACCGACCGTTGGTGGACCTGTCGACAATGGAGGAAAGACATGTGATCATCACCTACAGGTTTGACCGTGCCACAATCCAGGAACTGTGTACCCAGCTGGAGCCAGACCTAATGTCAGCTATCTGCCATCCCACAGGAATCCCCCCTCAAGTGCAGGTGCTGTCAGTTCTCCATTTCCTTGCAAGTGGGTCATTTTAAACAACAATGGCCATAGCATCAGGGATGTCCCAGCCTATGTTTTCCAACGTGTTGTCCAGAGTGTTGTCTGCCCTGCTGAAACACATGCGGAGCTACATCGTTTTCCCTCAGGTAGAGGAATTGCCTACAGTGAAAGGTGATTTCTATGCCCTGGGACATATCCCCAACACCATAGGTGCCATTGATGGGACCCATGTGGCTATGGTCCCCCCCCACAGGAGTTAATAGGTGTACAGAAACCAGAAGAGTTATCATTCGATGAATGTACAGATGGTATGTTTGGCCGACCAGTACATCTCCCATGTGAAGGCCAAGTTCCCTGGCTCAGTGCATGACGCCTCCATCCTGCGGAATAGCAGCATCCCTTATGTGATGGGTCAACTCCAGAGGCACAGTGTGTGGCTATTAGGTGAGCACCTGGAAGGAAGACATTGGGAATGGTTGTCTGGGTCTGGGGATATCCCTACAGGTTAGTGTGTGTCTAACAGTTGTCCCTCGCCATTTGCAGGTGGCTCTGGTTACCCCAACCTGTCACGGCTACTGACCCCAGTGAGGAATTCCAGGACAAGGGCAGAGGAACGCTACAATGAGGCATATGGGCGAACTAGGAGGGTGATCGAACAGACCTTTGGCCTCCTGAAGGCCAGGTTCCGGTGCCTCCATATGACAGGTGGATCCCTATTCTACCCACCAAAGAAGGTGTGCCAGATCATCGTGGCCTGCTGTATGCTTCACAACTTGGCTTTGCGACGACAGGTGCCTTTTCTGCAGGAGGATGGTCCAGAAGGCGGTGTTGTTGCAGCTGTGGAGCCTGTGGACAGTGAAGATGAGGAAGCAGACATGGACAACAGGGACTCAGTGATCCAGCAATGTTTCCAGTGAAAAACAGGTAAGAATACAAACCTGCCTACTACATGTACTTAAACACGGCTACCTCTCTACTGTCTGTCGTTTTCACCCAGTGTATGGTCACTGAGTTGTCACTTTCCCTTATGATTTCACAGATGTGGGTCCCAATGTGTGACATCTGCTTTGATTCCTCTGGACTAGAGCTGTTTGACATAGGTATGTTGATATTACAAATGAAAGAGCTTTTTGCCACAGTAATTGCTAATACAGAATTCCGAAATCACAGACTGACTCCAGTTTGTTTTGTGCTTTAAGGGTGTTTATTTTAGTGCTCAATATTGGAGAGGGGAGCAAAATGGATATGGGTGATGGTGGAGGAATGTCCATGGCAGAGTCCAGTCTATTAGACTCACAGGTGCATTGCCCAAATGGGCATAGGAAGTGGAGCTGGGGCAGTTTAAGGATGGACAGGGTGACAAAGTGGGACAGTAGGATGACAATCAGAGTGGTCTCATTTCTTGGCGGGGGTCTTGGCATCGTTCTCTGTCTTTGTCCTGGATCTCAGGGACCGTTTGCGCGTTGGTTCTCCCTCTGCAGGGGTGGAGTGCTGGTGTGGTGGTCCTGTGGCGGTGCCTCCTGTCCAATAGTGCCGGTGGAGGTGGTGGGCATTTTATCGTCCAGGTTAGTGTCAGGGGCCCCTAGTAGTGCCACAGTGTCCCTCCTGGTGTTGAGTACTTCCTTCAGCACCCTTATGATGGTGCCCAGGGTGGAATTGATGGCTCTGAGTTCCTCACTGAAGCCCAAATACTGTTACTCCTGCAGGCGCTGGGTCTCCTGAAACTTGGCCAGTACTGTTTCCATCGTCTCCTGGGAGTGGTGGTAGGCTCCCATGATGTTGGAGAGGGCCTCGTGGAGAGTGGGTTCCCTGGGCCTGTCCGACCCCTGTCGCACAGCAGCCCTCCCAGTTCCCCTGTGTTCTTGGGCCTCCGTCCCCAGGACCGTGTGCCCACTACCAGTGCCCCCAGGTCCCTGTTGTTGTTGGGGTGGTGGGTTAGCCTGTGTTCCCTGCAGTGGTGGACACACTGCTGATTGACGTGTCCTGGGGATGGAGGTATGGGCCCGCTGGGTGGGTGCTGTGCTGGTGTTTCCAGAGGGTGGAAGCTCTGTGATGGCCTGTGACTGGGTGAGGGGAACCAACTGTCCCGTGGTCCCCGATGGGCCGGGCTGGTCATCTAGATCCAGTTGGACAGAGGTGCTGTCATCACTGTGGGCCTCTTCTGTTGGTGGTGTGGACACGTGTGGACCCTCCTGTCCGGTGATGTTGGGTAGGGGTCCTGCAGGGGTATAAAAGGATGTTTATTACATTCGTTTGTGGCATGGTGTGCAATGGGTGGGTGACTGTGTACCCCAGGGCTTGCATTCGTGTGTGGGACCTTGTGTGATGATGGTTTAGGGGGTGTATGGTTATGTGCAGTGGCCATGCTTTAGTGCTGGGTGTCCATGCTTTGTTGTTGAATGCAGGGCTTGCTGTTAGGATGTGTGGTTTGTGATGTTGGGACATTTGTGAGGAGTTGGAGTGATGGGGGTGAAGGTGAGGGTGGGGGTATGTGATGGCATGCAGATAGGGTGGGGGATGTAATAGTTAAGATTTGACTTACCAGAGTCCATTCCTCCACCTACTCCTGTGAGGCCGTCAGGATGCAGAATCGCCAAGACCTGCTCCTCCCATGTTGTTAGTTGTGGGGGAGGAGGTGGGGGTCCGCCGCCAGTCCGCTGAACCGCAAGGTGGTGTTTTGAGACCACGGAACGCACCTTCCCCCTTAGGTCGTGATTTCTTGGGTGCTGTCCCACTGCGTTGACCCTGTCCACTATTCTTCGCCATAGCTCTATCTTCCTTGCAATTGAGGTGTGCTGCACCTGTGATCCGAATAGCTGTGGCTCTACCCGGATGATTTCCTCTACCATGACCCTGAGCTCCTCCTCCGAGAAGATGGGGTGCCTTTGCTGTGCCATGGGGTGGTGTAGGTGATGTGTGGGGTGGTGTGTGTGGTGATAAGTGTGCTGATATGTAGTGGTGTGTAGTGTGAGGTACGTAGAAGTTATGTGGGTGATGGTGTTGTGTGCCTGTGGATGCTAGTATTGTTGATGGTGGTATATCTCTCTGGCCTTCTCTCAGTAATTGTTGTTGTAGGGGTTTGTGGGTGATGTGGGTGTGTGTTTTATATTGTATTGGGTGTGTGGGAGTGGTGTGTGTATGTGTATCAGGTGTGTGTATTTCGATTTGTCCATTGTGGCTGTGTTTTGTAAGAGTGTGTGTATTTTGAGCGTGGTGGTGTGTACCGCCAATGGAATACCACGGTTAAAAGACCGCCGCATGGATTCATGGGTCATGATAGTGTGGGCGTATTTCTGTTGCCGTGATGGTGAAGGTTTTGTTTTCGCCAGTTTATCACTGACCTTTGGTGTGGCGGACTTCTGTGGGTGTCTGAATTTTGGCAGATTCCGTGCTGTGGGTCATAATGACCATGGCGGAATTCCGCTGCCGCGGCGGTGTGTTGGCGGTCTTCTGCACGGACGTAAGCGGCTTTTACCGACAATGTTGTAATGACCGCCAATGTGATTTCTGTCTCTAATTACAATCTAGTGAAGTAGTAGCCAAGGGAATGGGCTTGGCAGAATCAGCAAGGAAAGGAGTCCCTTTTAAGCTTGACTCTAGCCTACTACTTTGATAAGACATGGAAAATGTTGGATAAGTGGTAGGCCCTTGTTTCACTTACCAGCTGAGGCAGAGAGCAAACCCTATGGGGCGCTTGCTTCTAGCTCCAAGGCCCCATCGCCCACTGGACACAAACTGCTCTGGGGACAGTGGCAGGTAGGGAGTTTGAGTTGAGCGATACACCTGTCAAATGATAATGCAAGTCCTAGGGTGAGTTTGGGCAGGACAGAAACTTGATTATCAGTATGAATACAGACTATGAAAGTAGGGCCTCACAATCTTTGTTGAGATTCAAGCAGGAGTTGTCAGAATAGTTACCACAGGGATAATCAGCCTTTGGTGTCATGTTGGCTCTCATTGTACCAATGAGACTGCGGAATTCGGGCAGCAGCACCACCGTATTGTGGGAAACTGAGTCCAATCCCATACAGTGTGATAACTGTTGGTCTAAACTTTAAGAGCAGCTAGCAGTACCTCACCAGTGCCCAAGAATAGAGGTGATTTATGTCAACCATGTGCATGCCATTCTGAGTTCTCAGGGAAATTGTGGTTGAACAGATCTTACATGTTTTTCTCAGTTACATTCTTTTAACACATGCAAAGGCAAACAGAAGGAGACCTTGGTTCAATGAATTTTATTGAATCAACTGCATCCTAGATAAAAAGGCATCTACTGCAATAATAAAGATAATGAAACATAATAATAGAAAAGCAGTGACAAAGAAAGTGAAACACAAGAAAAGTCCCACCATGGTGTCACAGTGCTAAGTGTCAGAATTCAAAACCACACCACTAAGGTCTTATATTACAGCACAGCAGTGGTAACCCTAAATCACCTTTCAGACCTGAATCTGATAATAGGGAAGTGGGCTGTTGGCCTACCAAGAGCCTTCTCCAATGTAGGTGGAAAAGATGTTTAGTCTCATCAGATAGGTGCAAAGAAGCAACAGCATGCAGTGTGCAACTTCTGGCTGTAATTTCCCTCTAACGTATAGAGGCAGACAGGTGTTTTGTAGTAAAACAGCTAGGGGGTCATTACAACATTAGTGGTAAAAGCCGCTTACCGCCGTGCAGAAGACCGCCAATACACCGCCACGGCCGCGGAAATCCGCCACAGCTATTATGATCCACATCTCGGAATCCGCCGAAATTCAGACACCCACACAAGTCCGCCACACCAAAGGTCAGTGATAAACTGGCGAAAACAATACCTCCACCGTCACGCCAACAGAAATACGCCCATGCTATCACGACCCACGAATCCACGCAGCGGTCTTTTAACCGCGGTATTCCATTGGCGGTACACACCGCAGCGCTCAAAATACACATACATCTCCAAAACACCACCACATTGGACAGTTCCAAATACACATACCTGATACACATACACACACCACTCCCACACAATCAGTACTATATAAAACACCCACCCACATCACCCACAAACCCCTACGACCAAAAATTTAGACGAGAGACAGCACAGCATAGACAACCCCACCACACAGAGGCACACAACACCATAACCCACACAACATCCACGCACAAAACACCACACACCACTACACATCACCACACTCATCACCACATACACCACCCCACACATCACCTACACCACCCCATGGCACAGCAAAGACACCCCAGGTTCTCCGAGGAGGAGCTCAGGGTCATGGTGGAAGAAATCGTACGGGTAGAGCCACAGCTATTTGGATCACAGGTGCAGCACACCTCCATAGCTAGGAAGATGGAGCTATGGCGAAGAATAGTTGATAGGGTACATGCAGTGGGACAGCACCCAAGAAATCGGGAGGACATCAGGAAGAGGTGGAACGAACTACGGGGAAAGGTGCGTTCCGTGGTCTCCAGACACAACATCGCGGTACAGCGGACTGGCGGTGGACCTCCACCTCCTCCCCCACAACTAACAACATGGGAGGAGCAGGTCTTGACCATTATGCATCCTGAGGGCCTCGGAGGAGTCGGTGGAGGAATTGACTCTGGTAAGTCAAATCTTAACTATCATATTCCCCACCCTACCTGCATGCTATCACAGACCCCCACCCTTACCCCCTCCCCTATCACTCCAACTCCTCACTGATGAACTAATAACACAAACCACCCATCCCAACACCAAGCCCTGCATGACACAACAAAACATGGACACCCCTCATTAAAGCATGCCCACTGCACATACCCATAACACCCCCCAACCATCATCACCCAAACCCCCACACAGGGGGCTAGCACTGGGGTACACGCTCACCCACCCATTGCACACCATGACACACACAGATGCAATAATCATGCTTTTACACCCCTGTAGGACCACTACCCAATGTCACCAGACAGGAGGGTCCAGACATCTCTACCCCACCCACAGAAGAGGCACACAGTGATGACAGCAGCTCTGGCCAACTGGATCCAGATGACCAGCCCGGACCATCGTGGGCCTCGGGACAGTCGGTTCCCCTCGCACAGGCACAGCCCAACACAGACCTTCCACCCTCTGGAAACACTAGCGCAGCACCCACCCAGCAGGCCCATACCTCCATACCCAGGACACGTCAATCAGCTGTGTGTCCACCACTACAGGGAACCCAGGATAACCCACCACCCCAACAACAACAGGGACCTGGGGGCAGTGGTAGTGGGCACACGGTCCAGGGGATGGAGGCACAGGAACACAGGGGAACTGGGAGGGCTGCTGTGCGACAGGGGGCGGACAGGCCAAGGGAACCCAGTCTCAACGAGGCCCTCTCCTCCATCATGGGAGCATACCACCACTCCCAGGAGACGATGGCTACGGTCCTGGCCAAGTTTCAGGAGACCCAGCGCCTGCAGGAGGAACAGTATTTGGAGTTCAGGGAGGAACTCAGAACCATCAGCTCCGCCCTGGGCACCATCGTAGGGGTGCTGAAGGACATACAAAACACCATGAGGGACACAGTGAAACTCCAAGGGGCCCCTGACACTAGCATGGACAATGAACTGCCCACCACCTCCGCTGGCGCTAGTGGACAGGACGCCCCGCCACAGGACCACCACACCAGCACCCAACCCCCTGCAGACGGAGAACCACCCCGCAAGCGGTCCCTGAGATCCAGGAACAGGACAGAGCCCGCCAAGAAATGAAACCACCCTGATTGTCATCCCACTGTCCCACTTTGTAACCCTGTCCATATTGGAACTGCCCCAGCTCCACTTCCTATGCCCATATGGGCAGTGCACCTGTGAGACTAATAGACTGGACTCTGCAAAGGACATTCCTCCACCATCTCCCCTCACCATTTTACCACCCTCTCCAATAATTAGCACTTCAATAAACACCCTTGAAGCACAAAACAATCTGGAGTCAGTCTGTGATTTAGAAAATGTGTATTAGCTATGACAGTGACAAAATCCATACTCAAATGTAATGTCAACATACCTATGTCACACATCACAAGTCCATGAAGAATGCAAGCAGATGACACACGTTGGTAACCACACCTGTGAAACTGTAGCGGAAATGTACAACTCAGTTACCAAATACTGCTTGAAATTGACAGACAGGATAGAGGTAGAAGTGTGAAAGTGTTCTCACCTGTGTGTCACTGGAAATATTGCTGGATGACTGAGTCCCTGTTGTCAATGTCTTCTTCCTCTGCTTCCTCCTCATCACTGTCCACAGGCTCCACAGCTGCCACAACACCATCATCTGGACCATCCTCCGGCAGAAAAGGCACCTGGCGTCGCAAAGCCAGATTGTGAAGCATACAGCAGGCGATGATGATCTGGCACACCTTCCTTGGTGAGTAGAATAGGGAACCACCTGTCATATGGAGGCACCTGAACCTGGCCTTCAGGAGGCCGAAGGTGCATTCCATCACCCTCCTAGTCCGCCCATGGACCTCATTGTAGCATTCCTCTGCCTTGGTCCTGGGAGTCCTCACTGGGGTCAATAGCCATGACAGGATGGGGTAACCAGAGTCCCCTAATAGCCACACATGGTGCCTCTGGAGTTGACCCATCACATATGGGATGCTGCTATTCCGCAGGATGTAGGCATCATGCACAGAGCCAGGGACCATAGCATTTACCTGGGAGATGTACTAGTCTGCCAAACATACCATCTGTACATTCATGGAATGATAACTCTTCCGGTTCCTGTACACCTGTTCACTCCTGTGGGGGGGGACCAAAGCCACATGGGTCCCATCAATGGCACCTATGATGTTAGGGATATGTCCAAGAGCATAGAAGTCACCTTTAACAGTAGCCAAATCCTCCACCTGAGGGAAAACGATGTAGCTCCTCATGTGTTTCAGCAGGGCAGACAACACTCTGGACAACACGTTGGAAAACATAGGCTGGGACATCCCTGATGCCATGGCCACTGTTGTTTGAAATGACCCACTTACAAGGAAATGGAGCACTGATAGCACCTGCACTTGAGGGGGGATTCCTGTGGGATGGCGGATTGCTGACATCAGGTCAGACTCCAACTGGGTACACAGTTCCTGGATTGTGGCACGGTCAAACCTGTAAGTGATGATTAAATGTCGCTCCTCCATGGTCAACAAGTCTACCAGCGGACGGTACACCAGAGGATTCCGCCACCTCCTCACATGTCCCAGCTGACGGTGCCTAGGAAGGACATCAGCGACCACAGAGTCAAACAACTCAGAGGTATGTACCCACAGCTGGACAGAACACGAAACATAATCCAAAAAGTTGTCTGTATGTGTGTTGAGTCCAGGCCTAGGTATGTGTGACGCAGTTGAAAATGAAGCCATGTGGGCCCCTGAAATGGCGGTTGCCTGACCTCTAAACTGGGACAATGGGATGTGAGGTAACTGTGCTGGCGTTGTACACCGTCGCGGTAGGCGGTCGAAGACCGCTGCGCAATGCTGCATTGGTCAACTTTGGACCCTATGGGTCCCAGGAGCCAATGACGAAGTGCGCCGGCGGTGATGATACGCACCGCCGCGGACGTCACTGCCACGGACGTCACCGCCATTTTCTATCTGTTGAATCACTCGATACCTGATCTTCGACAGGAGAGGACCTATACTGCAAGTGCTGCTGTGACCTCAGTCTGAAAGAATCAATGGCTCGTGCGTCTGGGGAAAGGGCCCCTGCCTTCACTGCACAGGAGTTGGAGAAGCTCGTGGACGGGGTCCTCCCTCAGTACACGCTACTCTACGGTCCTCCAAACCAACAGGTGAGTACACAGGGAGCAAGTTGTATGGGCTATGCCTGGGTGGAGAGGGCTGGTTGTAAGAAGGAAGGGGGCAGAGTTCTGCGAGCATGAAGGACTGTGAATGCATGTGCCACATGGCAAGGGTAAGGATGTGGGCCACTCACTTCGACGGTGCAGTTGGTATTGACTTCTCTTCTTCCCCTGTACATTTCATGTAGGTCAGCGCCCACCAGAAGAAGGAGATTTGGCGTGCCATCGCCAAGGACGTCTGGACCCTGGGGGTCCACCAGAGACGGAGCACCCACTGCCGTAAAAGATGGGAGGACATTCGCTGCTGGAGCAAGAAGACAGTGGCGGCTCAGCTGGGGATGGCCTCCCAACGTGGGAGGGGTGCCCGTCGCACCATGACCCCCCTGATGTTCCGGATCCTGGCAGTGGCCTACCCTGAGTTGGATGGGCGCTTGAGGGCATCACAGCAGACACAAGGGGGTGAGTACACTCTCATGCAGTGGACTTTGCACGCAGTGAAGGTGTCTGGGTGGGGGAGGAGGGCTGTGGGTTTCCCTAGGCCAGGGCGAGTTCCGTAGGCTTTGCCCCTCCGTAATGCAGGCCATGTGGCACTCCACCCCACCTCTGTAAAGTGCCAAGTAGAGGTATACATGCCCCTCTGTCATCTATGTGTGCTGATGTCCACCATAGCCATGTAGGCCATATCCCAGGATCTGCATCAGTAGAGCCCAACAGTGCGGCGTAGTGCAGGGGGCTGCTGTGTCTGTATTGTCCGCCAACGGTAGCGGTAAGCCATGCATTCAACCTGCCTTTCTTCTGTCGTTCCCCCCCCCTTTTTGTGCTTTCCCTGTTCTTTTGTGCATCAGCATCATCAGGGGGAGGTACAGTGGCACCGGAGCACGAGGGAGCTGCATCCCACATGGCCATGGAGGGCCACACCACGGACTCTGAATACATCAGTGGGACGGAGGGCGAGGGGAGCTTCACGGCGGTCACAGGATCAGCAACCAGCGACACGGACTCGTCCTCCGATGGGAGCTCCCTTGTGGTGGCGGCAAAATCTGTGCCCCCCACTTCTACAGGTACAGCCGCCACCCCCACTATCAGCACCACCCTCCCAGTAGCCCCTCAGCCTTTGCCCCGTGCCCGCTCACCCAGGAGGGTGGGCATCACCTTCCCCCCAGGCACCTCAGCCCCTGCCCCTGTCACCTCTGCTGCCCTCAGTGAGGAGGCCATTGACCTCCTCAGGTCACTCACTGTTGGGCAGTCTACCATTGTGAATGCCATCCAGGGTGTAGAAAGGGAGATGCAACAAACTAATGCATTCCTGGAGGGCATTCATTCTGGTCAGGCTGCCCATCATCGAACCCTGCAATCTCTGGCCTCAGCACTGATGGCAGCCATTGTCCCTGTCTCTAGCCTCCCCCTCCAACTTCCTCCACCCAGACCCAATCCCCTGTACCCCAGCCTATCCCAAGCACACCATCAGACCAGCCTGCACACACGTCAACACACAAGGGAAGCTCAGGCAAACATAAGCACCACACATCCTACAGGCACTCCCACAAGCATCACCCACACACAGACACAGCAACATCCACTGCCTCCACTGTGTCCCCCTCCTCGTCGTCTCCCTCCTCCCTCCCAGTATCGTCTACACTCTCACCTGCATGCACTACCACTATAGCCACTACGTCCCGCACCAGCACACCCACCACCACACCCCGCTCATCTGCACTCACCACCCTCACTACCATTTACACGTCCCCTGTGTCCTCTCCCAGTGTGTCTGTGACGCCCCCTCCCAAAGTACACAAACGCAGCCACATACCCACCCAACAGCCACCCACCTCACGACAGCCTCCAGCGCATGTACTTGCACCCAAATCAACAAAAGTTACACCTCCTACAACCACCTCCTCTTCCTCCACTCCCAGACCCCCTCCAGCTATCCGTCCCAGTGTTTGTCAGAAACTTTTCCTGAGCAATCTTGACCTCTTTCCCACCACCCCCCCTCCGATTCATAGGTCCCGTACTAGCACCTCAGTCAAAAAATCTCCGGTACCAGTGGTGCCTGTTAGAGGTATGTGGAGTGCACCGGGCACCAGGGCAGCCAGTGTGACATGGAGCCACAGCACAGCCAGTCCCCCCCGTGAAGCACCAGAAGTTGGACAGTGCCAGACGGGATAGGGGGAAGACTCCAGCTGGCAAAGCCGCTCACAAGGGTCCCGGGGGGACTGTCCACTCAGCTGTGACTCCTCCCAAGGTGGGGAAGGGGCAGAAGACAGCACCAAAGTCTGGGAAGAGCAGCACGGCGGAGAAGCCCGCCATCATCCCGGCTGCCCAGGATGCCACCGCCAGCCCCATCGTCACTGGCCAGGAGGCCACCGCCAGAGTCAGTGCCCAGGAGGGCAGTCCCATCGTCACTGGCCAGGAGGCCACCGCCAGAGTCAGTGCCCAGGAGGGCCCCGGCAGCCACTGCCTCGCTGGGCAATGAGGGACCGCCATGGCAAACACCGCTGCACAGGTCAGAGACAGCAAAGTCAAGCACCGCTGAACAGGGCAAGCACTGCTGAACAGGGCAAAGACCGCCATGGCATGCACTGCTGAACAGGTCAGAGACAGCAAAGTCAAGCACCGCTGAACAGGGCAAGCACCGCTGAAGAGGGCAAAGACCGCCATAGCATGCACCGCTGAAGAGGGCAAAGACTGCCATGGCAAGCACGGCTGAACAGGTCAGAGACAGCAAAGTCAAGCACCGCTGAACAGGGCAATTACCACTGAACAGGGCAAAGACCGCCATGGCATGCACTGCTGAACAGGGCAAAGGCTGCCATGGCAAGCACCGCTGAACAGGTCAGAGACAGCAAAGTCAAGCACCGTTGAACAGGGCAAGCACCGCTGAACAGGGCAAAGACCGCCATGGCAAGCACAGCTGAACAGGTCAGGGACAGCAAAGTCAAGCACCGCTGAACAGGGCAAGCACCGCCGACTCAAGCACCGCTAGCCCATGTGCGGCAGGGGTGGTGACGGAACTGGGACCGTCAAGGGGAGAGTGATGCACTCTGGGCACCAGTCCCCCTCCAGAACCAGTGGAGAACAGCATCCACTACCTCAGTCCTTAACAGGATGAAGCACTCTGTGCACCAGTCCCCCTCCAGAACCAGTGGAGAACAGCATCCACTACCTCAGTCCTTAACAGGATGAAGCACTCTGGGCACCAGTCCCCCTCCAGAACCAGTGGAGACTGTTATCGACTTGAGAGACTGTGGCTTTGCACTCCCCAGGATTGAACAGCGGGCAAGCCACCCACTGTAGAGACTTGAGAGACTGTGGCTTTGCACTCCCCAGGATGGTACAGTGGGCAACCCACCCACTGTAGAGACTTGAGAGACTGTGGCTTTGCACTCCCCAGGATGGTACAGTAGGCAACCCACCCACTGTAGAGACTTGAGAGACTGTGGCTTTGCACTCCCCAGGATGGTACAGTGGGCAAGCCACCCACTGTAGAGACTTGAGAGACTGTGGCTTTGCACTCCCCAAGATTGAACAGTGGGCAACCCACCCACTGTAGAGACTTGAGAGACTGTGGCTTTGCACTCTCCAGGATGGTACAGTGGGCAACCCACCCACTGTAGAGACTTGAGAGACTGTGGCTTTGCACTCCCCAGGATGGTACAGTGGGGAAACCACCCACTGTAGAGACTTGAGAGACTGTGGCTTTGCACTCCCCAGGATACATCAATGGGCATGGAGCCCCCTCGTGGATCTGGCGTGGTGCTCTCATCCGGCTGAGGTGCCCCCCCTTCCCTTACCCCTGAGGTGCCTGTTGTATTTCGATCTGATGCCCCTGCAGTGTTCTCTCCGTTTTGCTCAGGCATCGTGTGTGGTCCTCGCCCATGCATTTTGGGCCCAGTGGTCCACGGACATTGATTGGTGCATACCTGCACTACTAATCATGATGTTTATTTTGTTGAATGTGAAATTATATCTGTATATATTTGCTCACTGTATTTTGATACATTACAATGGTTGCAATCATTTCCTTTTGGCTTTGCATTCTTCCGGGGGGTATTGGGGTTGTTACTGTTATGTTTGGATATGAATTGGTGTGTGTGTTGTAGTGGGTGAGGGTCGGGGTGGGGGTGTTGCGTGTGTGTGTCCCTGACTTTTGCTTCCCACCCCCCCTATGTCGTAGGTGCAGTAGTCACCGTTGTCTTCGGCACTGGCGTTGATGATGATCATACAGGAGCAGGAAGACAATCGCAGAGAGTATTTGGAGTTCCGGCTCCATGGTGTAGTCGTTCCTCATGGAGTGTGTAGAGGTGAGCATTTTTCCATTGAAATGGCTGTTTCCGCCGTGTTTTTATCCACGGTGAATCCGCCCCAGAAAAGGTGGCGGATTGATAGGTTGGGATACTGTGGGCGGTACTTTTTCTCCGGCCTGTCTGTTGGCGGTGACCGCCGCGCTGTTTGTCTGTACCGCCGTGGCGGTCGGAGTGTTAAAGTGGCTGTCTTTGTTGGCGGTTTCTGCCACAGTAATAATTCCCTTTTTTTTGCACTAATGTAAAAATATGCATGTTTCCATGAAATGACAGGGAATATGATGTTCTAGCAACAGTATTGTTGTAAACAGCCTTGAGCAAGAACAGAGTGAATATGTTGTGCTGAGAAATAAAAACTTCTAGGCTCAAAGTGCAATAGATAAAAGAATAAAAAACATCACCACAGAATGAAGATTCTGCTAAAAGCATAAAATTAATTGTTTCAAGGCTAAAGAGCACAAGCTGCAGGCCTATGGCTAAAATAACATGCAAATAAAATTATGCTAAAATAACTTCATGACACTCTCCCCTTGTCGGTTCAAAGTGTAGAGATTAGCCTAAGTGTAATATGTTAAAAAATAAGCTTAATATGTACATAAAGTCCAAATCGACAAGCGAAACAGACTGAAGCAGGCCAAATGAAATGTTCAATTTAGAGTTTAGCATTCTTGTGGAAAATCCAAATGTCAAAATGATATCAAAAGTCATTGTCATTTAGAAAATCGCCAATTGTATCCATGACAATTGAATCAAGGAAAGATCCCACTTTGGCAGGTGTTAATGTTGCCAAATCCGTGCCAAGAAAAACCAAAGAGCACTTGTGTTCCAAAGCATCATCTCCACCCAAGGCAGCAGCATTCCATGTAGTTCCAGATGTTAAAGTACCAAAAACCACTTGATCCCACAAAGGGCAACTCATAGTACTCTTCCTGTAGCAAACACACCCTCAATGCACATGTTTGTTAATGAGCCCTCAGCGAGAATATCAACAGATCAGCGTCCAATGAAAGTAAGCGCCACGTAGAAAGACACAATTTCAGTATACATTCGAAAAGGGACCAAAAGCAACGAAACATGGTACAGCACTCAGTCTAGGACTGGTGTAAATGATAAAGACCAGTTGCACTCCAGTTTCTCAAGGAATGGTGCTCCGAAATACTGCATCATGCGTTCATGACAGAGTTGTGCTGGTGGAAGCGCCATCAGTCCTCATTGCTGAGAGGAGCAAGCCATTACGAATAAAAAATAGTAACAGCAAAATACCACCAAATAAGGCCAAGGTATTTGGGAATCTCCAAAAAATGCCTGAAAATATTGAGTGTATTGCTGAAGGTATTATAGAAAATATAGAAGAAAAGGTGCTAATGAACCCAGAACCAACAGCCTTTAAGAAATGCACAATCCCAGCTGTACCGGACGTGTTAAAACTTAATCTCACAAGTTCATCGAAGTGTCTCGAAAAGTTTGTATTTAAAAGGGAATGTATCTCTGCAGATGACTTTGCTACTTGGAGTGCATAGGCCTTGCAGGCAGATGTCAGAGCTACATGTTTCTGAAACAACAGAGCTTTTACTGTGATTAGCTTCCCAAAATGTACATTAGAAGGAGCAATATCCGGCCAAATGTCTGCTACTTTAGTCTGTTGTGTGGGGGGGGAAGCATGTTACTGTTGGAGACCAAAACAACATAGGCAATTCTGGCTCGCATACCACAACAGCTCTCACTGTTTAGAAGTACATAATATACATTTGAGGGTACCTAGAACGCTGGTCAAACCAAGGTGACAGGAACTCCCTTCAGATAACATGCTGAATTTGCTACAAGAGCATTACATGCTCTGTGTAGGGACAGCTGTTTGCAAACCATTAAATGCCTCACAGAGGTCTCGCATTCGCTGCCACTAAGAAAGACCTCTTTCATGCCACTGAAACATTTGCACAAGAAGGGTAGCTCCCACATCTCATTAATTTAGCTATCTTCTAGCCTTTCATATCTGCCCGTGGGAATGTGTTTCAAACAAGATGTAAACTGTATTGTTGAAATAGGCGGATAACCCCATGAATTAACCATACAAGGATGGAATTTCTGCCATAGTAAAAGGTAACTTTTCAATGTTCAACATAACATAAGTCACTTCGGGCCAGATGTAGTAAGCCTTTTGCGCCTCGCAAACGGCGAAAAACGCTGTTTGCGAGGCGCAAAAGGCCTTACGCGATACGGTACCGACTCGCAAAATGTGATTCCGACTCGCAAATAGGAAGAGGTGTTCCCTTCCTATTTGCGAGCGCATCGCGATGCAGAGTTGCTTTGGGACCGCGAAAGCGGTCGCAAACCAACTCGCAGTTACCATCCACTTGAAGTGGATGGTAACTCATTCGCAAAAGGGAAGGGGTCCCCATGGGACCCCTTCCCCTTTGTGAATGGCCACAAAAATATTTTTTCAGATCAGACAGTGGTCCTAAATGGTTTTGGTATTTTTTCTTTTTGCAGCTCGTTTTCCTTTAAGGAAAACAGGCTGCAAAAAGAAAAAAAAACTGCTTTATTAAAAAAAGCAGTCACGGACATGGTGGTCTGCTGTCTCCAGCAGGCCATCATCCCTGTGAGTGTCTAGACTCGCTATGGGGTCGCAAACTGCGACCCACCTCATTAATATTCATGAGGTGGGTCTTTGCGACCCTATAGCGAGTCGCAGAAGGTATCTGAGACACCTTTCTGCACCTCGGATTGCGAGTTGCAATTTGCGAGTCGCTATGACTCGCAAATTGCAAGTCGCAATTTTCAACTTACCTACATCTGGCCCTTCTTTCTTGCTTACATGTCAAATTAAATGAGGCAAACAGGTCTTTTGTTCTAAGGTATTGCCATGGGACTCGACCACTTTTTAATGTCTGAAGTGTCCAACCTAACTGCATAATGGACAAAAGTTGACTCTGCCAATATGGTAAAGATAACATTTCAGTTTGCATAATGTCAATTGCAAAAGAAATCATGTTGTTAGGAATGTATATGCGGTCAGAAAAGGTATTAATCACATTATCTACAACAGCTAATGCTTTCTGTATGTTTTCCTGATCTTTTTGCCTTAACCTGGCAGCATTTGCTTGTGAAAGTTTTCCAAATTTTGTTGTAAATTGCTAAGAAGAAGCGCTTTTTACATTGTTTTCTGAGGCCTAATAGGAAATCTTGTTAATCTGTGTTATTTGACAGGAGACTGAGGTGTTCTGTTACAGCATCTAGTGAGGGACTTTTTAACCATTGGTGGCATAATTTTCCTACACTGTATGTTGTCATAATACTGAATGATCTGACAACACATAACCAGGGTCTGTTCTGATCACTCTAAAACTCCCATTGAGTTTACAAAACAGGCATGACAACCATTTGTGTCCATTGGCTACAAATACCACCCACCAGGACTTGTAAGGGTTGTGTTAAATTTTCATTGTGGACCCACCCATCGAGCTGTTATTCAGTTGCATTAATATATTTATGTCAATTGTAAAAGTTTGCAGGAGTGGAAATACTTGCTACATTAAACTATTTCATTGTTGCCAAGCCTAGACAACCTATCTGCTGCACTGTTTCATTTAAAAAATATCATTTCTAAAAAAGGTATCAGGCATGCTCTAAATAAAGCTTCTCTTCCCTGTATTTCCCAATTTTTCTTTCCCCAAACACTCTTTAAGTCAGTCAACGCTATCCAAAATTCATAGCCTTCTATATCCAACAAAGGAATCAAAATAAATCAATTTTATATCCATTAGTAGTACGTTGTTCATGTAAATTAGAAAGAATTTAAAGTAATTGGATGCCGCATTTTTGACATTATACCAGAAAAATATGCAACTTTTTCCATATATGTTTTAGAACTCCCCACTGGTGGGGTAGGAAAATGCTCCCTCTGTGTTTAATTAAAAACAGTCTTTCAGGGATGCTGACTCTATGAATGAAATGATGTCCATGATAATTATAACATAGCATATCACCATAGTTTTCTTTTGGTAAATATCTTCACTTTCAACTACAGTAAAATACTCTACCTCAGAAAGCGTAGAATCAACTGTTTTTATATCCCAGTCATAAGAAACAACCACAGGTGTTATCACATCATTCAATTACATTTTTAAAAAGTATGAAATTTGAAGAAACTCCTTTGGGCCAAATTTATCAAAAGATACCTTATCCCAAACAAGCCCATCAGGAATTGGTATATCTGAAATGTTTACTTGTTTACTAGGGACAAGTCTTGATGGACCTTATGTGAGGAACGATGCAGTTTTAGGATCTCATCCCCCAGTTTGACTGCAAAGGATTCAGGAAGATAGTGAAGATCATGTATGAGTAAGAAAAAGACGATGACAAGACCAATTCAAAGGAGAAAAGCAAGTACAGTTAGTTATACCCATTGATAGTTCCGTGGACAAAAAAATAGTTAATCAGTTAATTTTTACTCAATTTAGCAGCTTACGTGGTCTTGACAATGGTGTTGCAGAAGAAGCAGGTGAGTCGTTGAAAGACTCATAGATGTCAGAAAAATATCCAGAAGCACTTCATGTGAAAGCTGGAGCTGTGTGAGGAAGTGGAGAACTGGCATAAGTCTCCCTTGGCGGTTCGTAGTAAAATATTCCATCAGTTTGACATGAATTTAAGTAGTATTGCTTGTTATTTTGGCCGTTTCTTGTCACAGATAAAGATAGTGGTACTAATGAAAGATAATTTTCCAACCTCTCCAAGCCGAGGAAGTGTCAGCATCTCTGCTCAAAACCTGTAGAGGAACTTCTTGGTCTGTATTGAGAGTGATTCAGGAACTAGCCGGAAGTCCTCTAGGTATGCTGTGTGGTGCACATGGTGTAACTTGACATTATCATGGAGACAAAGAAGTTTTCTTTTGACCCAGGCAGCGGTGGTAGAATAACAGTTCTGGTATTGTGTATTCCCAGGACTGGAATTGGTGCACCATCTGAAGGACCCAACTCCTTTTTCACAGCAATCTTTTCTTACACTAGATCCCCAACATTTGGAATCCAGCCCATAAATGTTATTGGTACATCCCTTATTCCCTAGGAGACGGCACAGGCAGATGTGCTTTCATCACAGAACTGTTGTAGTTCCTGCAAGACAGTGACATATTCATTTATGTCAAAAGGTGTGTCAGCGGCCTCCGTACAGGGCAACCAATATCTAAAAAACTACATTTGAGTTCCAAACAGCACCTCATATGGGGTGCGCCCTACGTGGGACCTTCCAATTAGATTATTATGTGCTCTCTGGACTCCATACAGGTGATTAAGCCAACTACAACCCATGCCTAATTCTCCTGCTCTTAGGAAGTGCTTAAGTCTTGGTTCTTCCGTTCCACTACACTGTAGAATGGTAGGGGGATGAGAAATGTAGTTGGACCCTAACTAAGTCATGGTGCCCCTGAATACCCTTGAGGCAAAGGCAGGGCCCTGGTTGGAGTGGAAAGCCACAACTGCATATGCACTGATAAAGACTCACAAATCTTTAATAACAGTTCAAGTGTCAGCTGACCCTTGTGGCCATGCCCATAGAAATCTAAAGAATGAGACAACAGCAACTAAAATGCATTTGTATGCACTATCAGGAGTCAGAGGGCCGCAATGGTCCTGGTACACACATTGCAGTGGTTTGTTTGAAATAAGAAGGTGTGTCTGTGATGGGCATTTGATGGTGGACCCTTTTATTTGATGACACATGTCACAGCAAAGGACATAGGGGGTCATTACGACCCCGAGGTCGGTGTAATAGTGGGGTATTACCACCAACAGGCTGGCGGTACATACCTCCACTATTATGACACTGGTGGTTTGGTCAAAGCCAAACTGCCATGTCAACAACCCGACCGCCACGGCGGTAAGGGCCGTCACTAGGCCACCTCCATGGTTTCTGTGGTTTCTGTTCAGCCACGGAATCCATGGCGGTAGGAACTATCAGTGCCAGGGAATTCCTTCCCTGGCACTGATAGGGGTCTCCCCTGCCCCCTTCCCAGAGTCCTCCCCCTTGCACCCACCCACATTTACACACACACATACACATACATACACACCCATACACACATGCATACACACATTCACCCACACATGCATACATTCATTCACACTCACAGCAGCACTCACGAACATATATCCAGGCACACACGCAATCACAGGACACAACATGCACGTACACACATATCCACACTTGGACACACACATTACCCACGCATGCACGCATTCAAACACAGTCACACACACCCCCACACATGCGCACAACACTCTCCACCCCCCTGTCCTGTCGGAGAACCTGACTTACCTGCTTGCAGGGGGTCCTCCGGCAGGAGATGGGACGTGGGCTGCTGTCAGCAGCAGAGTCCGCTAGCAAAACACTGCCAGGCCGTATCATGGAACATGATACAGTAGGCAGTGTTTTGCTGGCATGGTCGAAGTTTTTACAGCAGTCTGTGTTTCATCATACAGCCTCATTCATGAACAATTAATTGCAGCAACAGAAACCATACTTACTGCTGACTTGGCTGTTTTGTCAGTGAAGCTATTGCCTGCGACGTGTATTCCTACATGTTGATGTCCCAATGTATGAACTACATGAGCATTGGGTAATGTTTCTTTCAGGTCTACTACTCTCACCCACAGTAATCTGTGTTTGAAGCCATTTTGATACCAATAATGCATATATTCATTAAAGGACAGTTCTTCTGAATCTGTGTGCTTCAGTGCCATCACCAGAGCCTTGAGCTTTGCTAGTTGAGCAGTACACTCCCCTAAGGACTGAGTGTAAGTATCTTCTGGATCGAAATCACCATCTCTCATGTAGCTAGTCACAGCTACTCAAGCGACAGAGTATTGGTGTTTCGTGCCTACGGCTGGTTGGACTGAGCCGTCAGTGTAAATAATTGTTTGATGTTGATCAATAGGCAAAGTGTTTGCTGGTAGTGGATATTCCATTTTGTATTAAAGGAATTCTTGAGATTCTAAATTTGAGTCAAAAATATAATCTACATCAACGGCTGTCGGAGGCATTGCCCATTTGATCCAGCATGGATGTAATGCTTTCGCTGGCCTTTGTGACAGCCTCAAGGGCTGAGATCGGGGACACAACAATGATGCGTTTCCCCTGAGCCAGAGGTCTCTCTTTAATGATAGCCACCTGAACATCAGTCAAAAACCTTCCAGTGGGAGCAAAGTGTTTTTCCACTGCGGAATACAAATGCGATTTGTATGCAATAGTAAAGGTATCACCCTCATTAAATGTTACAGGCGAAGCCAATGCACCAGCCATTAGTCTGTTGACCAAATGTGTTTTGTTGTACCTTGTGTGTAAATGTTTTGCTGCACGCATGTCTTGTGGCAATGCTGTAAGAATGGGTGTGTGTTTAACTGTGCAATATTTTCTTGAAAAGTCAGGACGTATTAAATCCTAATGGTTTAATGCATTGTGTATAATCTGGAATGTAGGTGCTGTCAAAGTTTAATAACCCACTAAGGACTATAGTTTTTTTATGGCATTTGGTGGTTGCAATTGTGTGCATTTTTCTAGAAAGTGGGATCTTTCCTTCATCTGATAACTCATATCTTAAAAATTGGACACTGACAAAGGCAATTTTTGTTTACTTAAAATTGAATTTGTAGCCGATTTTGGAAAATCCCACAACAATGTGGGCCATCCATCTTAGATGTTGAACAAGATCATCCATAAGGTACATGTTATCTACATGGGACAACGCCACAGGGTAAATGTCATGTAAAATGGATGTTAGACATGCTGAGAACAGCCCATATCCTTGTGGGAGCCTAAAGTGCTAAATGTTGTTAGATCCCTACTTTCAGGCCCTATATTTTGGCAGAAGAAAAAGTTCAAAATATCCAACTTTATTTTGTATTTTGGTGCGCTATAATGTTAACGAGTGCTGTGCTCTGTGTATTTTGGATAGCGAATGTGCCTGTATGACTGTTAAAATGCCTGTAATCTAAGACTATTCTACACAAAGCATTGGTGTCCCTGAATACCTTTGAGGCAAAGGCAGCTCCCTGGTCAGAGTGGAAAGCCGCGTCCGATTTAGCAACGGGAAATAGGGGATCATTCAGATTTTGAGACGCAGGACTCAATTACACCATGGTACTCTAGCTGTGTGAGAATCTCGCTCACAGGTGCTTTAGTTTTATGTGTAATAGGATATTGAGTTTGAGGCTGTCATTGGGACCTAACTGGTATTATGTGGCAGGAAGAATCTCTATCCCACCACACATGATTGCAATACAGCGTGGGGCATGTGTAAATACTCAATTAAATGCTTAAGCCTCTCTTAATTCTACAGGAGCCAGGGCTGAGAAAGCGGGTTTAATGATCTCTTCCACCCATAAAACATTATGGACAAATTCTGGTGGTCAATCGTTTTTGGGCAATAAAGTTTCATAAATGCCAGTTAGTTGTTTCCTGAATATGTTATCAATCATGCGCGCAATGTATCCCTCTAATTATATTTTCATTTTATATACCCTATTGGGAGGGGAGATACTCATGTCCACAGTTTCGACTTCTAAAAAGTCGTCAGTTGATATCACCACCAGATGCTCTTGAAGACTCCGGTGAACTATTGTGACCTCTGCTGTGCTGTTTAGCAGAGCCAGTGCCCCGCTCCTGTTCTTCAATAAAACCCTCATCTTGCATGATATTTCTTGTAAAAATAGCTGCCACCTTCTTCTTTTTACATTTGTTATTGAAGTTTCTCTTCTTTTTGAATTGAAAATTCTAGTAAGCACTGTAAATCTTTTTCCGATTTCATGTACTCTGTTCATTATTCTGATTGCCCACCTCACTCCCTACAATTGTCCAGTGAGTCTTGAAAGGAACAAGATTGGCGTGTATTAATATATTGTAATCTATCAAGAGTTTTCATTTTATCCTTATTTCTTCAATTATAGCATTTCTTAGGGGTCTCCAAATGTGGAGATTATCCATTGTCTTTTTTAGATGTTTGTTTTTGTTTAAAGCAGCGTTCTTTAGAACCCTCAGCTGCTTGCTTGGTAGAATCCTTATTGGATTTACCTTGTGTTAGACATGACAGCCTTAGGGTGGTCTTCCCCCAATTTGTTGCCTGCTTCTCTCTACTTTTCTGACACTGTTTTTGCTGGTTTTGAGACTGTGCACTTTACCACTGCCACCCAGTGCTAAAGTGCAGATGCTCTCCACTTAAGCATGATAACATTGATTCATCCCAAATTGGCATATTTGATTTAATTATAAGCCCCTAGTAAAGTACACTACATGTGCCCAGGCGGTAGAAACAAACAGCGCGGCGGACACCGCCAACAGACAGGCTGAAGACAATGTACCGCCCACCCTATCACAACAGGCCTATCCGCCACCTTTTCCGGGGCAGAACCAACGCAAACAAAAACACGGCGGAAACAGTACACAGAAGGGAAAACACTCACCTTTTCCACACCCCACGAGGAACCAGTACGCCATGGAGCCCGAATTGCAGATACTGCCGATGATGGTCTTCCTGCTCCTCTATCAGGAGCTCCAACGACGGCGGCGATGACCACGGTGAGTACTGCACCTACAACACAGGGGAGGGGGAGGGAAAAGAGAGTGACATACACATGCAACACGCAACATCCCCACCCCCACCCACAACACCACACACAAATACATGCTACAACATTACATATACACCCTTCCACCCCCTAGAAGAACGCAAGGACAAAAGGAATTGATTTGAACGACTGCAATCATGTGAAATATCATCATCAAAATTCTGACTCCAGTATATACAATTATGTACACCAACTACACAAGTCCGGATAGTGCACCAATCATTGTCCGTGGACCACTGGGCCCAAAATGCATGGCCGAGGCCCACACATGATACCCGACTCCAAACTGAGAGAACACTGGAGGGGCATCAGATAGAAAATATACAGGCACCTCAGGGGGAGGGGGGGCACCTCAGCCTGATGAACGCACTATACCACTGCTCCGCGAGGGGGCTCCATGCCCACAGTTTGGTCCTGGGGAGTGCAAAGCCACAGTCTCTCAAGTCTTTCCAGTGGGTAGTTTGCCCACTGCTGTATCCTGGGAAGTGCAAATCCACAGTCTCTCAAGTCTTTCCAGTGGGTAGTTTGTCCACTGCTGTATCCTGGGGAGTCCAAAGCCACAGTCTCTCAAGTGGATAACAGTCTCCACTGGTTCTGGAGGGGGCTTTGTGCCCAGAGTGCTTCATCCTGCCAAGGACTTAGGTAGTGGATGTATCTCTCCACTGGTTCTGGAGGGGGCATGGTGCCCAGAGTTCTTCATCCTGCCAAGGACTGAGGTAGTGGATGTATCTCTCCACTGGTTCTGGAGGGGGCATGATGCCCAGAGTGCTTCATCCAGCCAAGGACTGGGGTATTCGATGTATCTATCCACTGGTTCTGGAGGGGGCATGGTGCCCAGAGTGCTTCATCCTGCCAAGGACTGAGGTAGTGGATGTATCTCTCCACTGGTTCTGGAGGGGGCTTTGTGCCCAGAGTGCTTTATCCTGCCAAGGACTGGGGTAGTGGATGTATCTCTCCACTGGTTCTGGAGGGGGCATGGTGCCCAGAGTGCTTCATCCTGCCAAGGACTGGGGTAGTGAATGTATCTCTCTGCTGGTTCTGGACGGGGCATGGTGCCCAGAGTGCTCCATGTGCAGTGTGGCTGGAACAATACACTCTCCTGGGTGTGTGTGCCACGATATTGCCGAGGTACTGGTTGCATGATATGCCATGGAGGCATAGACATACCCCACACTGCTGCGGCTTCGCATTCCATATGCAGGTGACAACTGTGATGACAGTGATGCTTCATGGAAGCTGCCCAGGGTCCTTGAACTCACCACCAGCCTCGGACGACTGACCATTGGGGATGGTAGCCATGTCTGCGGTAGTGCCACTGTCTGAGGACGTCACGGGCCACTCGTGGTGCTTGCGGCGGTGTCAGTCATGGCGGTGCTGGCTGTGGGGTCTGTGGCGACGGTGCTGGCTGCGGGGTCTGTGGCTGCAGTGCTGGCTGCGGGGTCTGTGGCGGCAGTGCTGGCAGCGGGGTCTGTGGTGGCAGTGCTGGCGGTGGGGTCTGTGGCTGCGGTGCTGGCTGCGGGGTCTGTGGTGGCGGTGCTGGCGGCGGGGTCTGTGGCGGTGGAGGATGTCTCCTGCAGCCTCGGACAGCTGCCCACCGGGGAAGAGGCTGGGGGCTGTCGTAGCAGCTGTAGACGGGCCGGAGGAGGTGCAGGTAGCGGTGCTGGTGGCGGTGCAGGTGGCGGTGTTCTCTGCCGTACAGGTTGGCGTGGACGTGGACAGAAGGTGTCACACTGGTCCCTCAGTCTGTGCAACCATGCCCTCTCCTGACCTGTCCTTCTGTTCTTGGCCCTTCCCCACCTTTGATGGTGGCGCAGTTGTCTTGCCACTATCCCCTTTCCTTTTCGCTGACCCTTGGTGGCAGGTGTTTTCAGCTTCTCCCTCTGGGATGTGGGCACCTTTTTAACCTTGGCAGGTGGTGGAATGTCCTTGCCCTCGCTCCATGGCAGACTGGCAGCCCTGATGGTTGGCACACTCCATGACCCCACAGTTGCTGGCACCACTGTGCCTGGGGATGTGGTGGCTGAGGTGCTGGGCTGGGACCTGGATAGCCTGGCCCTAGGGGAAGGACGGAGGAGGAGGTGTAGGGAAGAGGTCAATGTTAGCCAGGAAATGTTTTATAAACACACTGGGATGGGTAGATGGAGGGGGTTTGGGAGTGGAGGAAGAGGTAGTGGTTGTAGGAGGTGTACGTCTGCTGAATTTGGGTGAAGGTGCATGGGCTGGAGGCTGTTGTGAGGTGGATGGCTGTTGGGTGGGTGTGTGCCTGCGTTTGTGTACTATGGGAGGAGGGCTCACAGACACACTGGGAGAGGACACTGGGGAAGTGTGAATGGTAGTGGTGGTGGTGAGTGCATGTGAGCGGTGTGTGGTGATGGGCGTGCTGGTGATGGAGGTAGTGGCTGAGGATGTAGTGCATGCAGGTGTGAGTGGAATCGAGACTGGGAGGGAGGAGGGAGACGTGGAGGAGGGGGACACAGTGGGGGGAGTGGATGTTTGTATGTGTGCATGGGTATGATGCTTGTGTGAGTGCCTGTGGGATGTGTGGAGCTTATGTTTGCCTGAGCCACTCTTGTGTGTTGATGTGTGTGCATGCAGGTCTGGTGGTGTGCTTGGGATAGGCTGAGGTACTGGGGATTGGGACTGGGTGGAGGAGGTTGGAGGCGGGAGGCTGGACACAGGGACAATGGCTGCCATCAGTGCTGAGGCCAGAGCGTGAAATGCTTTCTGTTGGGCTGCCTGGCCAGAATGAATGCCCTCCAGGTATGCATTTGTTTGTTGCAAATGCCTCTCAACACCCTGGATGGCATTCAGAACGGTAGTCTGCCCAACAGTGAGGTATCTCAGGAGGTCAATAGCCTTCTCACTGAGGGCAGCAGGGCTGACTGAGGCAGGGCCTGAGGTGCCTGGGGCGAAAGAGATGCCCACCCTCCTGGGTGAGCGGGCACGTGGCATACGATGAGGGGCTGCTGGGAGGGCAGTGCTGGTGGGGGGTGGTGGCTGTACCTGTTGATGCAGTGGGCACATAGGGGCCCGCCACCGCAAGGGAGCTCCCATCAGAGGAGGAGTAGCTGTCGCTGGTCTCTGCTCCTTTTCCCACCGTGGAGCTCCCCTCGCCCTCTGTTCCACTGGTAGCTTCAGACTCCGTTGTTTCACCCCCCAGGGCCAAGTGAGATGCATCTCACCCCTGCTCAGGTGCCAATGCTCCTCCGCCTGATGATGCTATTGCAAACAAGAACAGGGAGACCACAAAAAGAGGGGGGTGATAGGTAAAGACATGTTCAGTGCATGCAATACCAATACCGTTGGTGGACACAACAGACACAGCAGCCCTCTGCACTATGCCATGCACTTATAGGGCCAGATGTATGAAATTATTTTGCACTCGCAAACGGCAAAATCGGCCGTTTGCGAGTGCAAATCCGTGGTCTGCGATACATGAAATGCATTCGCAGACCACAACTAAGAAATCGCTAAAATAGCGATTTCTTGCGTTCTGGAAATTGCGAATCGCAATTTGCGATTTGCAATTTCCAGGTCGCAAGGCTATTCTGGAAAAAATCGCAAATTGCGATTTTTCCAAAACTGGCATTTTGCACTTGCAAAAAACCATGCTTTGCAACCAGGTGGTAACCTGGTGCAAAATTTAAAAATGCAGTCAAACTGCATTTTTAACTTCAACATGTAAAGCACACATGCCCTTTTGGCATGTGTGTACCTTACATGTTGAAAAAAAAGTTTTTGGGGTGCAGGAGAGGGGGCCTTAGGCCCCCAGCACCCTGGCCTTTTGCATTTCCAAAATTGCGATTCCTGGTTCAGAAATCGCAATTTTGGAAATGCTAAATATTCGCATCTATGGGCCAACAGGCCCATAGCTGCGAATGGGGCCGGTATCGCAATTTGCGATTCGGTAATAGCATTTGCGATTTTTCAGAAATCGCTATTACCGATTCGCAAATGTGATACATGGCCCTTTGCGAGTCTGTAATAGCGATTTCTTAAAAATCTCTATTACCGAATCGCAATGGGCCGTGATGGTACATCTGGCCCATAGTTCCTAGATTAATCACTTGCCCATGGGGTACAAGGCCTAAGCCTGATTGCTGCACACCTGGAAGTCAAAGGAGACTGACTAGGTGTAGATGTCACTAACCACTAGTGGTGTTGGGGTGCCACATAGCCTGCCTCACAAGGGACATTGCCTACCAAGCTCCCCCTCGTAATGCGCGTAGAGTCAGCTGAAAGAGAGTGTACTCACCCCCTTGTGGCTGCTGTGATGCCCTCAAGTGCCCATCCAACTTCGGATATGTAAACCACCAGGATCTAGAACATCAGGGAGGTCATGGTGCGACGGGCACCCCTCCCACATTGGGAGGCCATCCTCAGCTGGGCCTCCACCGTCTTCTTGCTCCAGTGGCGCAGGTCCTCCCATCTTTTACGGCAGTGGGTGCTCCGTCTGTGGTGGACCCCCAGGGTCCAGACATCTTTGGCAATGGCACGTCAAATAGCCTTCTTCTGGTGGGCGCTGACCTAGAAGAATGGTACAGGGGGAAAGGAAATTCTTTACCCGTCTGGACCGTCATACTCATTTGCCCCCGTTCCAACCCTTGCCCTGACGCACATGCACTCACCGTCCGCACATGCAGGCCTCAGCCCCCCCATGTATCTTCCATCCACACCACTCCAAACAGGCATTGCCCATGCAGCATGCTTACAGTGTACTCACCTGTTTGTCTGGAGGAACGTACAGTTGTGTGTACTGGGGGAGGACCCCATCCACTAATTTCTCCAACTCCTCTGAAGTGAAGGCAGGGGCCCTTTCTCCAGACACATGAGCCATCGTCGCTCCCAGACACAGGTCACAGCAGCACTTGCAGTGTAAGTCCGCTCCTGTTGAAGGTAAGGTATCAAGTGAGTGAACAGACAGAAAATGGTGGTCACGTCCGCGGCGGTGCGTACCTGGTCACGTCTGCGGCACTGCATACCGTCACCGCCAGAGTACATCATAATTGGCTTCTCAGACCCATAGGGTTGAATGTTAACCAATGCAGAATTGCGCCGCGGTCTTCGACCACCCACTGCGACAGTGTACAACGCCAGAGCAGTTACCTCATATCCCCTTGTCCCACCTTAGAGGTCAGGCAGTCGCAATTTCAGAGGGCCACATGTCATTAATAATAACTGCGTCATACCAATGTAGGCCTTCAATACACACAGTTACAGGCACATTGCGGATTAATTAATGTGTGCAAATTACATTTGTGATTCCTCAGTGTTGGCTGACTCTCTGCTCGCTGTTCTCCTCCATAGGGCACGTCTGCTGAGGCAGGTGATGAGATGGCGGCATCCCCCAGTGTACAGACTGCTGGTGGACCTGTTGACAATGGAAGAGAGACACATCATAGTCACCTACAGACTTGATCGTGCAACAATCCAGAAACTGTGTGCCCAGTTGGAACCAGACCTGATGTCAGCTATCCGCCATCCCACAGGGATACCCCCTCCAGTGCAGGTCCTGTCATTATTCCATATCCTGGCAAGTGGTTCCTTTCAAAGAACAGTGGCCATTGCATCAGGGATGTCCCAGCCTATGTTCTCTAACGGGTTGTCCAGAGTGTTGTCGGTCCTGCTGAAACACATGCGCAGCTACATCGTGTTCCCTCAGGTGGAGGATTTGCCCACAATGAAAGGTGACTTCTATGCCCCGGGACTTATCCCCAACACCATCGGTGCCATTGAAGGGACACATGTGGCATTGGTACCCCCACGCAGGAGTGAACAGGTGCAGAGAAACTGGAAGAGCTACCATTCTATGAATGTGCAGATGGTGTGTTTGGCAGATCAGTACATCTCCCATGTGAATGCCAAGTTTCCTGGCTCAGTGCATGATGCTTACATTTTGAGAAATAGCAGCATACCTTATGTGGTGGGGAAACTCCAGTGTGGCTTATAGGTGAAGACAAGGACCCTATACAGTGTGAATAGGTGTCTTGGATGGGGTTGTCCCTAAGGGTTAGCGTGTGTTTAGCAGTTGGCCCTCGATATTTGCAGGTGACTCTGGTTACCCCAACCTGTCATGGCTACTGACCCCAGTGAGGAATCCCAGGACAAGGGCAGAGGAACACTACAATGAGGCACATGGGGGAACTAGGAGGGTGATTGAACGAACCTTCGACCTCCTGAAGGCCAGATTCTGGTGCCTCCATATGACAGGTGGTTCTCTCTACTACTCACCCATGAAGGTGTGCCAGATCATCGTGGCCTTCTGTATGCTGCACAACCTGGCTTTGCGACGCCAGGTGCCTTTTCTGCAGGAGGATGGGCCAGATGGTGGTCTTGTGGCAGATGTGGAGCCTGTGGACACAGTCTGCCACCGCACCCTATCAGCACGCCTCCATGATGCCGGAATTCAAGAGAAGGCCCTGGCCTGGACCAAATCCTTCCTCTCCGGCAAAACCCAGGGCGTCAGCCTCCCACCCTTTTGCTCAAAATCCACCAAGATCATCGGCGTCGTCCCACAGGGATCCTCCCTCAGCCCGACGCTGTTCAATATCTACATGGCACCGATCGCCCACGTCGCACGACAACATAACCTCAACATCATCTCTTACGCCGATGACACCCAACTGATCATATCCCTCACTGAAGACCCCCACACCGCCAAAGCCAACCTCCACAGAGGAATGAAGGCCGTAGCCGACTGGATGAAGGAAAGCAGACTGAAGCTGAACTCAGATAAAACGGAGATCCTTATTCTCGGACCCACCCCATCAGCATGGGACGACCCTTGGTGGCCCACATCGCTAGGCACAGCCCCGGAACCCACAGACCACACTCGCAACCTGGGGGTCATCCTCGACTCCACCCTCTCCATGACCAGGCAAGTCAACGACGTCTCTGCGTCCTGCTTCAACACCCTGCGGATGCTCCGCAGGATCTGCAAATGGATTCCCCCTGACACGAGGAAAACCGTCACCCAGGCCCTCATCACCAGCAGACTCGACTACGGGAACACCCTCTACTCAGGAACAACTACCAAGGTCCTGAGACGACTACAACGAATCCAGAATGCCTCGGCACGACTAATCCTCAACGTCCCCCGATGCAGCCACATCACACCCCACCTAAGAGGCCTGCACTGGCTCCCCGTCGACAAGAGGATCACCTTCAAACTCCTCACCCACGCACACAAAGCACTACACAACACCGGACCTACATACCTCAACAACCGACTCAGTTTCCACACCCCGACCCGAAGCCTCCGCTGAGCCAACCAATGCTCCTCCAACCAACGCTCCTCCGCCTGATGATGCTATTGCAAACAAGAACAGGGAGACCACAAAAAGGGGGGGGTGACCAGTAAAGACATGTTCATTGCATGCAATACCAATACCGTTGGTGGACACAACAGACACAGCAGCCCTCTGCACTATGCCATGCACTTATAGGGCCAGATGTATGAAATTATTTTACACTCGCAAACGGCAAAATCGTCGGCTTGCGAGTGCAAATCCGTGGTCTGTGATGCATGAAATGCATTCGCAGACCACAACTAAGAAATCGCAAAAATAGCGATTTCTTGCGTTCTGGAAATTGCGAATCGCAATTTGCGATTTGCAATTTCCAGGTCGCAAGGCTATTCTGGAAAAAATCGCAAATTGCGATTTTTCCAAAACTGGCATTTTGCACTTGCAAAATACCATGCTTTGCAACCAGGTGGTAACCTGGTGCAAAATTTAAAAATGCAGTCAAACTGCATTTTTAACTTCAACATGTAAAGCACACATGTCCTTTTGGCATGTGTGGCATGTGTGTACCTTACATGTTGAAAAAAAAGTTTTTGGGGTGCAGGAGAGGGGGCCTTAGGCCCCCAGCACCCTGGCCTTTTGCATTTCCAAAATTGCGATTCCTGGTTCAGAAATCGCAATTTTGGAAATGCTAAATATTCGCATCTATGGGCCAACAGGCCCATAGCTGCGAATGGGGCCGGTATCGCAATTTGCGATTCGGTAATAGCATTTGCGATTTTTCAGAAATCGCTATTACCGATTCGCAAATGTGATACATGGCCCTTTGCGAGTCGGTAATAGCGATTTCTTAAAAATCTCTATTACCGAATCGCAATGGGCCGTGATGGTACATCTGGCCCATAGTTCCTAGATTAATCACTTGCCCATGGGGTACAAGGCCTAAGCCTGATTGCTGCACACCTGGAAGTCAAAGGAGACTGACTAGGTGTAGATGTCACTAACCACTAGTGGTGTTGGGGTGCCACATAGCCTGCCTCACAAGGGACATTGCCTACCAAGCTCCCCCTCGTAATGCGCGTAGAGTCAGCTGAAAGAGAGTGTACTCACCCCCTTGTGGCTGCTGTGATGCCCTCAAGTGCCCATCCAACTTCGGATATGTAAACCACCAGGATCTAGAACATCAGGGAGGTCATGGTGCGACGGGCACCCCTCCCACATTGGGAGGCCATCCTCAGCTGGGCCTCCGCCGTCTTCTTGCTCCAGTGGCGCAGGTCCTCCCATCTTTTACGGCAGTGGGTGCTCCGTCTGTGGTGGACCCCCAGGGTCCAGACATCTTTGGCAATGGCACGTCAAATAGCCTTCTTCTGGTGGGCGCTGACCTAGAAGAATGGTACAGGGGGAAAGGAAATTCTTTACCTGTCTGGACCGTCATACTCATTTGCCCCCGTTCCAACCCTTGCCCTGACGCACATGCACTCACCGTCCGCACATGCAGGCCTCAGCCCCCCCCATGTATCTTCCATCCACACCACTCCAAACAGGCATTGCCCATGCAGCATGCTCACAGTGTACTCACCTGTTTGTCTGGAGGAACGTACAGTTGTGTGTACTGGGGGAGGACCCCATCCACTAATTTCTCCAACTCCTCTGAAGTGAAGGCAGGGGCCCTTTCTCCAGACACATGAGCCATCGTCGCTCCCAGACACAGGTCACAGCAGCACTTGCAGTGTAGGTCCGCTCCTGTTGAAGGTCAGGTATCAAGTGAGTGAACAGACAGAAAATGGTGGTCACGTCCGCGGCGGTGCGTACCTTGGCACGTCTGCGGCACTGCATACCGTCACCACCAGAGTACATCATCATTGGCTTCTCAGACCCATAGGGTTGAATGTTAACCAATGCAGAATTGCGCCGCGGTCTTCGACCACCCACTGCGACGGTGTACAACGCCAGAGCAGTTACCTCATATCCTCTTGTCCCACCTTAGAGGTCAGGCAGTCGCAATTTCAGAGGGCCACATGTCATTAATAATAACTGCGTCATACCAATGTAGGCCTTCAATACACACAGTTACAGGCACATTGCGGATTAATTAATGTGTGCAAATTACATTTGTGATTCCTCAGTGTTGGCTGACTCTCTGCTCGCTGTTCTCCTCCATAGGGCACATCTGCTGAGGCAGGTGATGAGATGGCGGCATCCCCCAGTGTACAGACTGCTGGTGGACCTGTTGACAATGGAAGAGAGACACATCATAGTCACCTACAGACTTGATCGTGCAACAATCCAGAAACTGTGTGCCCAGTTGGAACCAGACCTGATGTCAGCTATCCGCCATCCCACAGGGATACCCCCTCCAGTGCAGGTCCTGTCATTATTCCATATCCTGGCAAGTGGTTCCTTTCAAAGAACAGTGGCCATTGCATCAGGGATGTCCCAGCCTATGTTCTCTAACGGGTTGTCCAGAGTGTTGTCGGTCCTGCTGAAACACATGCGCAGCTACATCGTGTTCCCTCAGGTGGAGGATTTGCCCACAATGAAAGGTGACTTCTATGCCCCGGTACTTATCCCCAACACCATTGGTGCCATTGAAGGGACACATGTGGCATTGGTACCCCCACGCAGGAGTGAACAGGTGTAGAGAAACCGGAAGAGCTACCATTCTATGAATGTGCAGATGGTGTGTTTGGCAGATCAGTACATCTCCCATGTGAATGCCAAGTTTCCTGGCTCAGTGCATGATGCTTACATTTTGAGAAATAGCAGCATACCTTATGTGGTGGGGAAACTCCAGTGTGGCTTATAGGTGAAGACAAGGACCCTATACAGTGTGAATAGGTGTCTTGGATGGGGTTGTCCCTAAGGGTTAGCGTGTGTTTAGCAGTTGGCCCTCGATATTTGCAGGTGACTCTGGTTACCACAACCTGTCATGGCTACTGACCCCAGTGAGGAATCCCAGGACAAAGGCAGAGGAACACTACAATGAGGCACATGGGGGAACTAAGAGGGTGATTGAACGAACCTTCGACCTCCTGAAGGCCAGATTCTGGTGCCTCCATATGACAGGTGGTTCTCTCTACTACTCACCAATGAAGGTGTGCCAGATCATCGTGGCCCTCTGTATGCTGCACAACCTGGCTTTGCGACGCCAGGTGCCTTTTCTGCAGGAGGATGGGCCAGATGGTGGTCTTGTGGCAGATGTGGAGCCTGTGGACACAGTCTGCCACCGCACCCTATCAGCACGCCTCCATGATGCCGGAATTCAAGAGAAGGCCCTGGCCTGGACCAAATCCTTCCTCTCCGGCAAAACCCAGAGCGTCAGCCTCCCACACTTTCGCTCAAAAACCACCAAGAGCATCTGCGGCGTCCCACAGGGATCCTCCCTCAGCCCGACGCTGTTCAATATCCACATGGCACCGATCGCCCACGTCGCACGACAACATAACCTCAACATCATCTCTTACGCCGATGACACCCAACTGATCATATCCCTCACCGAAGACCCCCACACCGCCAAAGCCAACCTCCACAGAGGAATGAAGGCCGTAACCGACTGGATGAAGGAAAGCAGACTGAAGCTGAACTCAGATAAAACGGAGATCCTTATTCCCGGACCCACCCCATCCGCATGTTACGACTCTTGGTGGCCCACATCGCTAGGGACAGCCCCGGAACCCACAGACCACACTCGCAACCTGGGGGTCATCCTCGACTCCACCCTCTCCATGACCAGGCAAGTCAACGACGTCTCTGCGTCCTGCTTCAACACCCTGCGGATGCTCCGCAGGATCTGCAAATGGATTCCCCCTGACACGAGGAAAACTGTCACCCAGGCCCTCATCACCAGCAGACTCGACTACGGGAACACCCTCTACTCAGGAACAACTACCAAGGTCCTGAGACGACTACAACGAATCCAGAATGCCTCGGCACGACTAATCCTCAACGTCCCCCGATGCAGCCACATCACACCCCACCTAAGAGGCCTGCACTGGCTCCCCGTCGACAAGAGGATCACCTTCAAACTCCTCACCCACGCACACAAAGCACTACACAACACCGGACCTACATACCTCAACAACCGACTCAGTTTCCACACCCCGACCCGAAGCCTCCGCTCAGCCAACCTCACCCTCGCCACAATTCCCCGTATCCGGAAAACCACCACCAGCGTCAGATCGTTCTCCTACCTCGCCGCCAAGACCTGGAACACTCTCCCTACCAACCTACGACAGACTCAGGACCTGCTGGCCTTCAGAAGACTTCTCAAGACCTGGCTCTTCGATCAGTAGTAGCCCCCCCTCCCAGCGCCTTGAAACCCTCACGGGTATGTAGCGCGCTTTAGAAATGCAGAGATTGATTGATTGATTGGACAGTGAAGAAGAGGAGGCAGAAGAAGAGGAGATTGACAACAGAAACAACATAATCATGCAATACGTCCAGTGAGACACAGATAAGAAGATGTCACTGCCTCCCATTTCTCATACTATTATTGGAGCTAGCATAAGTCTGTCTTTTACACTCAGTTTATGGACCCTAACGCGTAACTTTGCCTTTCCATTTCACAGATGTGGGTCCCACTTTGTACCCTCTGCTATATTTCCTCCAGGCCTACAGCTGTGTTACATCAGTATGTGCACAAGTAAATTGACATTCCTATATTCCATGGTTATTGCAATTACACGTTTGTGAAAGCACAGACTGACTCCAGATTGTTTTGTGATTGAAGTGTGTTTATTTCTGTGCAAATAAGTGGAGGGGGTTGTATAATGGGCAGGGGGATGGTGGAGGAATGTCCATGGCAGAGTCCAGTCTATTTGTTTCACAGGTGCATTGTGCAAAGGGGCATAGGAAGTGGAGCAATGGGAGTTGGAAGATGGACAGGGTGACAAAGTGGGACAGAAGGGAGACATTCAGGGGGGTCTCATTTCCTGGTGGGGTCTTGGCAATGTTCTCTGTCTTGTTCCTGGATCTCAGGGACCGTTTGCAGGGTGGTTCTCCATCTGCAGGGCGTGGGGTGCTGGTGTCGTGTTCCTGTGGCGGTGCCTTTTGTCCACTAGCGCCGGCAGAGGTGGAGGGCTGTTCATCATCCAGGCTAGTGTCAGGGGCCCCTTGTTGTGCCACAGTGTCCCTCCTGGTGTTGACAAGGTCTTGCAGCACCCCTGCAATGGATACCAGGGTGTTGTTAATGGACTTCAGGTCCTCTCTGATCCCCAGATAGTGTTCCTCCTGCAGCCGCTGGGTCTCAAGAAACTTGGCCAGTACTGTTGCCATTGTCTCCTGGGAATACTGGTAAGCTCCCATGATGTTGGAGAGTGCCTTGTGGATAGTGGACTTCCTGGGCCTGTCCTCCCCCTGTCGCACACCAGTTCTCCCAGCTTCCCTGTTATCCTGTGCCTCTGTCCCCTGAACCGTGTGCCCACTGCCACTGCCCCCAGGTCCCTGATTTTCTTGGGTTGGTGGGTTTGCCTGGGTTCCCTGTAGTGGTGGACACACTGCTGATTGCCGTGTCCTGGGGACAGAGGCATGGGCCCGCTGGGTGGGTGCTGTGGTGGTGTTTCCTGAGGAGGGAGGCTCTGTGGTGGCTTGTGCCAGTGTCAGGGGAACCGACTGTCCCCAGGTCCCTGATGGGCCGGGCTGGTCATCTTGATCCAGTTGTGCTGAGCTGCTGTCATCACTATGGGTCTCTTCTGTGGGGGGACTGGATATGTCTGGTACCTCTTGTCCGGTGACGTTAGGTAGGGGTCCTGCAGGGGTGTAAATGCATGATTATTGCATCTGTGTGTGCCATTGTGTGCGATGGGTGAGTGACCCTGTACTCCAGTGCTCGCATTCTTGGCTTGGTCCTTGTGTGATATTTGGTTTGGGGTCTGTGTGGGTATCTGTAGTGGACATGCTTTGGTGATGGGTGTCCATGCTTTGGTGTTGCATGCAGGGCTTGGTATTGGGATGGGTGGGTTGTGATAGTGGGGCATATGTGAGGTGTTGGAGTGATGGGGTGAGGGTGGGAGTATGTGATGGCATGCAGGTAGGGTGGGGGGATAAGGTAGTAAAGAGTTGATTTACCAGAGTCCAGTCCTCCTGCTACTCCTGCGAGGCCCTTAGAATGCAGTATTGCCAAGACGTGCTCCTCCCATGTTGTTAGTTGTGGCAGAAGAGGTGGGGGTCCACCGTCAGCCCTCTGTACAGCAATCTGGTGTCTTGAGACCACGGAATGCACCTTCCCCCCAGGTCGTTCCACCTCTCCCTGATGTCATCCCTAGTTCTTGGATGCTGTCCCACTGTGTTGACCATGTCGACAATCCTTCGCCATAGCTCCATCTTCCTTGCAATGGAGGTGTGCTGCACCTGTGATCCGAATAGCTGTGGCTCTACCCAGATGATTTCCTCCACCATGACCCTGAGCTCCTCTTCAGAGAACCTGGGGTGTCATTGAGGTTCCATGAAGTGGTGTGGGTGATCCGTAAGGTGTGTGTGTTGTGATGTGTGAGGAGATGTGTTGGTGTGTGTTGTTTGAGGTGCAAGCATGTTGTGTATGTGATGGTGTTGTGTGTCTGGTGATGCTGGTGTTGATTATGGTGGTGTCTCTCTCTGGCGTGGTTTCAGAATTCTGGTAGTAAGGGTTTGTGGGTGTGTGTTTTATATTGGATTGGGAGTGTGGGTGTGGTGTATCTATTTGTGTCAGGTATGTGTATTTTGATTTGTCCAATGTGGTTGTGTTTTGTAAATGTGTGTGTATTTTGAGTGCGGCAGTGTGTACCGCCAATGGAATACCGCAGTTGAAAGACCGCCGCATTGATTCATGGGTCATGATAGTGTGGGCATATTCCTGTTGGCATGACCGTGTCGGTTGTGTTATTGCCAGTTTATCACTGACCTTTGGTGTGGCGGATTTGTGTGGGTGTCTGTATTATGGTGGATTACGAGCTGTGGGTCGTAATAGCTGTAGCGGAATTCCGCGGCCGCAGCAGTATGTTGGCAGTCTTCTGCAGGGTTGTAATGAGGGCCTTTATCTCTTCAGGAAATTCCTTGTGCATTGAAAATCGGTGCAACACCTGCTGAAAATGAAGTGAAGCCTGCCTTGCCATGGAGGAATCCCCGCACAGCTGACCGGAACAACGAAGCCCAACTTCCTGAGTGGAAATTTGACGCAGCGTCTGCCTTGCGATGGGAAAATTAGACGCATTGACTACCGGATCGACGCAGCTCCGTGGCTTCTTCCAGCGCATCAAGGATTTTCACGCATCATCCCAGGGCATCAAAATATCCCAGCATTGCAGTGAGGAACTGTAGGAGGCTGGCCTGGCTTATAGTGGGTACCTGATGGTACTTACACCTTGTGCCAGGTCCAGTTATCCCTTATTAGTAGATTAGTAGTGTTCTAGCAGCTTAGGCTGAAAGAGGTAGCTATAGCAGAGCAGCTTTGGCTGAACTAGGAGACATGCAAAGCTCCTACTATACCACTTATATCACTTAGCACTCTATCATAAGAAACGCAATACTGAGAGTTACTAAAAATAAAGGTACTTTATTTTAGTGACCATATGCCAAAAGTATATCAGAGGATATACTCCCTTAGGAGGTAAGTAAAATAAACAAAATATACACACAGACCAACATCAGGTAAGTAAACAGTTAGAAAAGTAGTACACAATAGAATGCAATAGGAGACAATAGGCCTAGGGGTGACACAAATCCTGTACTCCAAAAGTGGAACGCGAACCACAAATGGACCCCAGGTCTAGTGTAGTGTGTAGAGGGTTGCTGGGAGTGTAAGAAAACACTAAGGGTGTCCAAGATACCTAACCCCAAGGCCCTGAAAAGTAGGAGTAAAGTTACCCTACTACCCCAGAAAGACAGTAAAGTCAAGATAGGGGATTCTGCAAAGACAACAATTGACTGAAAAGCACTGAAGACAGATTCCTGGACCTGAGGACCTGTAAAGGAGGGGGACCAAGTCCAAGAGTCACACAAGTGTCCGGGGGGGCAGGAGCCCACTAAACCCCAGATGAAGGGGCAAAAGGGCTGCTTCTGGCTGGAAGAAGCAAAATATCCAGCAACAACGGAAGGTGCCAGGAACTTCTCCATTGGTCAGAAGATGTCCCACGGCGTGCTGGAGGATGCAGAGTTGTTTCCACGCATAAATACCACAAACAAGCCTTGCTAGCTGCAAGAGTCGCGGTTAAAGCTTTTGGGTGCTGCCAGGGCCCAGGAAGGACCAGGAGATCGCCTTTTGGAGGAGGAGACAAAGGGGGCACTCAGCAATATGGTGAGTGCATGCAGAAGCAGGCAGCACTCACAGAAGCACCTGAACAGGCATTAAGAAGATCTGAGCACAATGGTCGACTCAGCACAACAAAAGAGGGTCCCACAAAGGCGGAGTCCAACTCAGAGAGTTGGGCAATGCAGGGCAGAGTGCTGGGGACCTGGGCTAGGCTGTGCACAAAGGAAGTCTTGCAAAAGTACACAGAAGCCCTAGCAGCTGAAGTTCATGCAGTACACAGGATTACTGTCTGGCATGGGGAGGCAAGGACTTACTTCCACCGAATTTGGACAGAAGGGCAACTGGACTGTTGGGGAGACTTGGATTTAGCCAGAGGACCAGTGATGCGGAAGTTTGGTGCCTGCGTTGGCAGGGGGAAGATTCCGTTGACCCACAGGAGATTTCTTCTTTGCTTCCAGTGCAGGGTGAAGGCAGACAGCCCTCAGAGCATGCACCACCAGGAAACAGTTGAGAAAGCCGTCAGGATGAGGCGCTGCGATGTTGCTGGTAGTCTTCTTGCTACTTTGTTGAGGTTTTGCAGGCGTCCTGGAGCAGTCAGCAGTCGATTCTTGGCAGAAGTCGAAGAGGGAAGTGCAGAGGAACTCTGGTGAGCTCTTGCATTCGTTATCTGATGAGAAAAACACAGGGGAGACCCTAAATAGCCCTCAGAGGAGGATTGGCTACAGAGAAAGGTAAGCACCTATCAGGAGGGGTCTCTGACGTCACCTGCTGGCACTGGCCACTCAGAGGTGTCCATTGTCCCCTCACACCTCTGCATCCAAGATGGCAGAGGTCTGGAACACACTGGAGGAGATCTGGGCACCTCCCCTTGGGAGGTGCTGGTCAGGGGAGTGGTCACTCCCCTTTCCTTTGTCCAGTGAATTGGTAAAATTAGTCACTAGGCTACAGTGATAATTTTGAAAGCAGAGAGAGCATAAACACTGAGGTTCTGGTTAGAAGAGCCTCAGTGATACAGCTAGGCACCACACAGGGAACACATATAGGCCACAAACGTATGAGCACTGGAGTCCTGGCTAGCAGGATCCCAGTGACACATATCAAACATACTGACAACATAGGGTTTTCACTATGAGCACTGGGGCCTGGCTAGCAGGATCCCAGTGAGACAGTAAAAACACCCTGACATATACTCTCAAACGGGCCAAAAGAGGGGCTAACAAGGCTAGAAAGAGCTACCTTCCTACAGGAACCAAGACAGCACGCCAAAAAATGACACAAACCTCTTGCAGCCTGAAAAGAAACCACACATTGTCTGTGTCACATTGGAAAATTTTACACAACACCCAGTTTTTCCATTCGTCTTCACCTCTGTGGTCTCTGTGCGTTGTTATGTTTTGACGCATACCAGGTACTGTGTATAACAAAGAGGTAACTGTTTATTTCTAAGGATTAGGACTCTTTTTAACCTTTTAAAAATGATATTTCAACTTATGCTTTTCGATCTTTGTCATTTTGACCTTATTTTAATCAGATAAATATTATCTATTTGTGTATTTTTGTGGCATTTTCACACAACTATTTTACACATTGTCTTCTAAGTTATGCTTGACTGCTCAGTGCCAAGCTACCAGAGGTGGGCAGAGGATAATTTGGGTTGTGTGTCTCACCCTGACTAGGATTGTGGTCTGTACTTCGCCAAAGGTGTATACCTCTGCCAACTAGATACTCTGATTCTAACACCTTGTAATTGTGGTTTACTAGGTCTGGCTCCTAAACTAACCTGACATATACTTGATTAGGTTTCAGCAATAATCTTAGGCCACTCACGGTCTTGATCCTGTGGAGGAACATCCCGGAGCTGCATGTGCACTTACAGTGCCAGCTTACTCAATGTTTTTGAGGACACTGTAGCAAAACTACCCATTAGATGCATCCCTGAATCCAGGGCAATCCCGTATTCATCTTGAATTTGTTTTAACACTTCCTTAAGATTGACATGTGCTAGTGTACCATGTGTAGTAGTGTAGAGCAAGACAAATACCATGTCCCAGGTGGTGCAGTTCTCCACCGAGGGAACCATCCCAAACGGCAAGCACATTGTGAAAATTCAGAGTTTATCTTCAGGTCCTATCTGAGTAAACATTGCTTTCAGGTTGTTTTTTGAGCTAACAAAAATGAAATTTCTTCATGTTTTGCATGTACCTTACCCATAATCGAATGCACTGTCACAGGGTTAATGCCTGGTGTGAATACATGCACTTGTGCTGGAGTAGTCTGTGCTGTCTTAGCATTTAAGGTTTGCATTACAAATTTTACTAGTAGGCTATATATTGTTACAAGCTCTATAAATAAGCGGTGAATCTCAGCTACCACCAAGATGCCTGTATCAGAATGTGGTGTGGATGTGGCCAATTGGGGCCAGATAGGACCTTCATTGTTCAAAAGACATAGCCTTGTATGAAGTGTTGTTTGTGATAGGGTGCCATCAAGCAAGTTCTGGTGGTCTTGAAATGATAGAGGTATCTCTATGTATGTGTATGCTCTGTATAGTGCATTCGCATATGTATGATGATGAAATGTTTTAGTATTCCCATCAACTGTTGGAAAATTAACCCAAGAGTAAAAGAATTTGTTTTATCAGCTGGATGTGCCTCAATCAAAAATGTAACATCTACCCCCTGAGCTGTGAGGCCATTATTTAATAAATAATTAGTGAAAGGGGCCTCATATTTACTGCAATTATCACCTGTTGTGAGTTTGCTATGTTGAATGCACTTATTCAGATATAAGGACACCAATTGGAGATTAATCCTTTTAAGGTTCAAGCTTGAACATCCTACAGTCTTAAATAGGTACTATCTATCAAGCTGAGGAGGAAATCTTCAATACCACGGGCATCTCGGTATATAGTATTGGGATGCCTTTATCACATAGTGAGACTGAGATACTGAGGCAGATCTGTAATTCAGTGCCTGACTAAGCGTTGGCGGTGCCATTTCATGTTGACTCTCATTGTACCCATGACAATGCTGAATTGGGGTGGCAGCACCACCGGATTGGGGGAACTGAGTCCAATCTCACACTGTGTGACAGCTCCTGGCCCTACCCCTCTGGCCAGCTAGCAGTACTTCACTATTACCAATAGTAGAGGTGATTTGTGGCAGCAATGCACATGACATTCTGATTTCTCAGGGAAATCATGGTGGAATGCATCTTACCGATTTTGCTCAGTTACATTTGTCTCACACATGCAAAGACAAACAGAAGCAGGAATTGGTTCAATGAATTTTAGTGAAACAACTGCATCCTAGATAAAAAGGAATAGAATGCAATAATAAGGTAATGAACCATAATATTAGCAGAGCAGTAACCAAGAAAGTGAGACATAAGAAAAGTCCCACTATAGTGTTGCAGTGTTAAGTGTCAAAATTCCAACCTACACCACTAAGGTTCTATACTAGATCACAGCAGTGTTACCCATAATCTGCCCTTTAGGACCTCTGGGAAGACACATACCTATTACCCCCATACCTGAATATGGTAGTAGTGAAGAGGGCTGTTGGTCTACCAAAAGTCTTCTTCTATGTAGGGGAAAAGATGATTAGTCTCAGCAGACAGCTGCAATGAAGCCACAGCATGTGGTGGCAAATTTTTGTTGGAATTTCCCTTCAACGTACAGGGGAAAGAGAGATTTTTTTTAATGATAAAACAGCTGGTGTTCTACGAAAACTGTCCTGATGTAAAAACATGCATGTTTCCATGAAATGACAGGGACTATGACATTTTATTTTGTACCAATAACATTATCGTTTACAGCCTTGAGCAAGCACAAGGTGAAGATGTCATGCTAAGAAATGAAAATAGTTTCTAGGCTAAAAGTGTAATAGATAAGAGAATAAAAAACAACACTACAGAAAGAAGCTTCTGCTAAATTAATGAAAATAATTGTTTCTAAGCTAAAGGACACACGCTGCAGTCCTATTGCTAAAATACTGCGCCCATAAAATGATGCTAGAATAAGCTCACAATAGTGGCAGCCAAGCGTTCATAGTAAAATAACTTTTTGATACTTCAATGTCAGCTCTTCATATCATTGTTAAGTGTAGATTATCAAGCAATCGATTGTTCACACATTAATAGGGAATATGAGCTGTAATTAGACCATTGTGAGACAGGTTAGTTTCACCATACTGATGATGTTTTGTTGCAGTAGTAATCCTGCTGAGAACAAGAAGAACAGCAGGTTTAGACATGTTGTATGTGCTTCAACGAGGAGCAAATGGAGTGAGAATCAGAATTCTCTCTAAACCCTGAAAATACCACAGTGTCGCAGAACCTTGGTTGACCTGGGAAAGCCAGCTTCTGGGTTTGTGCATAGAGTCACTTATTCAAGAACTGGAGCAGGACGGAAGGGGTCTGCCTCCATTTCCCTTCATGCACTGCATGATCATAGGGGCACTTGGTACTAAATCATTCATAGATTTACTAATTATCTGGGACAGTTCAGGCTTTTGCCTCCATCTCTGAGTGCCCATGTCCCTCTTGGGTGCCCTCTGTTACCAGGGCAGATTGAGCAAATGGGTACAGGTTCTAAGTAGGCTGCCTACCCCACACGCAGGGTGGCAAGGGGCCAACACCTCTCACTCTGCATCGTAGGATACAGCAATGGGGGCAAAATCTCTCACAAGTAATCAGAATGACAAGATGGCTGGAATGTGTACCAATCGAGTCACCTGGAGGTAAGAACCTGGTGGGTGGCTCTAGAAAGGAGAATCCTGAGTGGTTGTCTCCTGGAAACTTTGGTCACCAAGTCAGCCCTAGACATGTAGGCACTGGGTTGGCCAACCACAGGACCAGTCAATGGCTGGTTGTCTGGATGACTGCTGGGCCAGCCAGCACAGCTAACTCTAACATGTATATTTCCCAAGGAGAAATGTCTTTCAAGGCAGGCCCAAGGATATGCAGGTTTGGCTGGGGACTGTGAAATATTTCTTGAGAATTGCAGTACCAACCAATCCCAACCTCAGGGCTGTACTGTACTTTCAACTAGATTCATGAATCAAGCCCTCAGGGCTTCATCTACATGCCCCTATGGCACACTGTGCCACCTGTGATGTAGTGTGTCCGCACATATTTATAAGGCAATGCAATGCTTTGTAAATATAGCCCCCTTTCGCGCACAACTCTGCATGAAAGGGACGGTCAAGGGTGTTGCTATGGGTGTTCCCACACAACACCTAAGGAGTCTGGTGCATTCGCAGATTTACAAGGTTGGGAATGCGCCAGATTCCTATGCCACCTCAGGGGTGGAGTTAAAGTGGAGCAACAAGGAGAAATAACATCATTTATTCTTGTTTTTTCATCTATGTGTGGTGCTTTGTGCAGCACACTCAGAAAGAGGAAAACACCATTAATGGTTATTTATATGCAGGAAGGTATCCCTTTCTGCACATAAACAATCATCCCTGCGCGCAGATAGCTTTGCACCATGCACAAGGGTGCCAGCGTTGGTGCTAGACTGCCAATTGTGCACCAGCACAGAGGAAAGTATAGGGATGCATCGTCAACACCATGCTGCATCATTTCTTTGTAACTGAGCCCCTCAATTTTATAAGACCTGTAAGGCGAAAAATCAGTATGATGTAGGAAATGAAATCACATCACTAATGTTCATACACTGTGGTCATTTACTTTGTGGAGTCCTTGACTTTCAGAATATAATGATGCCTTGTTAAAAATGAGTGTTGCTCAGGCAATTTGTAGATTTTTATTTCAGCAATATAGAGCTCCACAACCCTACCATTTCCATCTAGTTTTTCCACACACAAACAAGCAAAGTTTTAAAAATCCTGACAACGTCAAGCCTCTCAATAGGACAAACAACAGCCATGTAAGAAAAAAGAGGCATGCTGATAACACGCCTTGACAACCTACAATATTAAATGGAGAAATGTTCCTATGCCTTGGAGCACTTTAGGTATTTTAATAAGCATGCAATGTGGGCTGGCATTTTTTTATTTGAACATATATGTCAAACAAATTGTCAACAAACGGAGGGTGAAATCAACAGAAGCCATACATTAAATGGTGGTACCACCTATGCGCATTAGTTACAGCACTTCTTCCATAATGCCTGGAGCAAAATTCAATTGGCAAGGTTTTACATTTCCTTCTGTCTAGAAATGTTTGAATCAAGGCTCAATTCATATTCCTTGCAACAAACTTGCACAGGGGCTGCCTGTGGACAGTTCATTATTACCATCAGAACAATATAGCTCTGAGGTTTAAAACAAAAAAAAAAACTGCAGCAGAGTAGTTTTTTATATATATAGTCGGTAAAAAAGTAGCACAGCCTCCGCGAAATATAAAAATAACTTACTCTTTATGTAACGGTTGCTTCGACACTGATGCAGAGCTGTAGATCTGTGTAAGAGAAGTTACTATTATCCAACTTAATGAAACTTAAAGTGTCAACCTCTGAAGAGTAAAGGGCTGAGTAAGAACGGCCACAATTCTAAATAATGACCCGTGGCCACAACCAAGCGATATCTAATTAAAATACATTACTAGTTTTGTTTACAGGGAATAGCGCAATAGATAAGACTGGATGGTGTTGTTCTTACTACTAACTTCATAAGATGAAAAGTGTGTACAAAATAATAGACTATGCAATATGCATAAATATTCAACGTGATCTAGCCTTGAATGTACGTTAGGTAGATGTATTTACACTGTGGTCCATTCAGGTTCACAATTAGTAAATGCGATTTTTCTCCTATGTAGGATGAGACTAGATTACTGTTTTACTAGTCTGTGAATCATTCAATTTTGCTGAGAAGAAATCTGCCTCAGTCATTTTATTTCTGGGCAACCAGTTGCAATACCCCCCTTTTTGCTGCCATCTGTTGATGGCGCCATAAGGCCTTTTGGGGCCATTTGGAGGAAAGTACTTTTCTGGACTATGCGCTCTAGGACCTCGGCAAGAGCTATGGAAAGCTGCAACACAAAACATTACCTTATGGACTATCCGGCCCTAATCAGCAGAACTACTTAACGTCCATTTTCAGCAGATGACGTCTGAAGTGCATTTCCACCGATAGTATGTTTGGGGCAGTGACTGGAAGTCCCAGGTGAATGCGCATGAGCTGTTTGAGAAAGATGATTCTTGAAGGTATACTGTAAATGGGATTCAAACTAAAAAAATATATGTATGATTTACTCTTAAGTCTTTCCAAAAGTTTCTTGACAGGAGCAGCGGTGCAGCAGAAGTTACCGGTCACATTGAAAAAGTGTCCAGTGGTTAAAAAAGCACAGAGGGCATTTTTATGGTGCCAGTTGCGCCAGTCAGCCTTCAATGCTAGTATTTAGGATGTTTGCAGAAAAATTAAAGTAATGTGCAGTCGTATCGAAGGATTGGAAAACAAGCTGCATGCATCGCTTTAATCCGCAGGTAAAGTAGCATATAAACAAGCATTGTCAAAGCCAATACATTTGGTTCAAATGTAGCAGCACAGGCAGGGGTGTAGCTTCGAGAAGGGATTCAGTTGGAGTGTGAAATCCTCACAAATAAATGCATTCTTGACTTGAGAGTCGGCTGTGGGAGTTTTTAGTTGGTTCTCCTATGTCATTATTGGTTTTCATGTCAGGCATTCAAGCGCATTCAACCTGTTGTGATCTATTCTGTGGGCTTTAATCACATTCATGTCATGCCCATCACTTTCATTCATTTGTGGGCTTGCCTTTTAGAACTCCCTTGATTTCATAGATCAAAGGCATGCATACGCCATTCCTTTTCCAGTGTTTGACCCTCCTAGAGAGCACCGGCAAACTACTGTTAACATCTGTGTTTTATGCATGGTTTCTTGGCTACTTTTTCAAAAATTTTAGTTTGAGTTTCTCTCTTGCCTCTCCTCTTCGTGCTCCATGTCGCTTTCAATTATTACACAGTGCGAACTGGCAGTTTTGGAGCGCTTTGCATGAGTACCAGATACTTTACCTTAATATCATCTCCCTTCAGAGCACTGATTCCTTTTAGTTTTATATTCCATGCTTTCTCTTGTTTCTTTTAAAGCTTGTGCGCTGATGCCTCATTCATGTCAGCATCAAGTGATGTCCCTTTTCCACTTACGTGCGACAAGAACATAATTTAAACTAGTTGGGAATTGTTTGTATAATTGCTGCCACAAGTCTGCCTCCTTATCAATTGTTTGGGAACATACCTGCATCACAGGTCCTACATGATCTGTATAAATACATCTCACATGGACAAGGTCATTAGAAGGATTCCTTCCAGATGCCATCTACACTGCTCATCACCTAGCTGCAGAAATCAGCCTTTGTGTCACCAAGGAGTCTGACCTTAAGACCTCATTCCACGGTAATGAGGGTTATGGGGTCGCTTCTTATGGAAAGAATACTGGCAGATTAGGTTTATCATACCTAGCTCTCAATAGGTTAGAGATTAGGATCTCCATGCTGTGGATTTTACATTTCATGTTTATTGCAAGCTGGTGGGGGTCTTTGTATTCACAACTCTCCTCTTTACAATTACGCTTCTTTTATTGTTTGCTATTCTAATCATTGCAGCTCATGCATTTTATCGTAGATTGCAGTCTTTTCAATAAACCCATTGAAACCTTTCCTGCATCTACTTCATTGCCTGTGTATGACTAAGACTTATTGGTAATGAAGGAAAAGGGTAAATATCTGTTCCATCACGACTTCCCTGAGATGTCGCAATCTAGAGGCCATGCGTATGGCTGCCAGAAATCACCTTTTATGTTTAGGTTTTGATGAGGTACTTCTTGTGAGCAGGGAGGGTTGGGCCAACAGTTGTGACTTGTTGTAGGAATGGCTTGGTCACCTGCAAAAAAAAAATGCTATCATCCCTAAACCAGCAGTCTCACCTAGGAGCTAGAGTCCAACTACAACACAGTGCCACCAACTATGGTGTTTTGGCACTAATTTACAGATATCCTGAGTATCCCTGTCTCACACACAGCAGGTACCCTTGTTGACTGCATGTTTTTCACACTTCTTCACCCTGCCTTTCTCTCGCTATTACTCATCCCTATTTTCCGGTGGTGCCAGCAGGTGAGTAGTTTGAGAAGTGACCAGCAGAGGCAGTGTCAGGTTCGTTTCTATGTCAGGAGGCGGCACCAGGCCACCTTTCCTTATCAGGAAGTGAGCTGGTCTGTTTTTTTTATTTTTATGTTCTTGTTGTATACTTTTGATGCACCTCGTTCACAAGGTCACATGGAAAGCTGCAAATAATTGCTTGGACATAGATCAAACAGCACCATCTAATGGTCTTTTGAAGTAAAGCCTCTGGCATCCAGAATCGCTGAAAACGGGATGCAACTTTCAACATGCCAAAGGAAGAGGCTTTCAGATGCAATGGAATGTTTAATAATTTACACAGCCTCACTGTAGAATACATTCCATCCACTTTAGAGGCGATAGCAGGAGCTCCACGGCACAGCCAGCAGTCGATACTGTACTTAAGTGGGCGGTTATAAACAGTTGCTTTTTTTGGACATAGGGTCAGCAGGTGTTTAAGTACTGCAGACCTCTATGCCAGAAGTTCCAAATAAAGTTTTTTTTCTTTTTTTTACTAGGGGACAGTTGTTAGTATGAAGTTTATGGTGAGGTATTCTGGCCGCCTGAAAGTGTGCAGAACAACAGAAAGGAATTCACTGGGTTGCTGTTTCATATCATCTGGTTTAATGCTACTTAACAATCAGATACTACATTAAGTTGCTTGTTTTTACTTTTATAAATGCACTCTCTAACAGTCCTTCCACCCAAGACCACTGTCTGTGCTTTTCCAGACACCCTCCCACCACCTCTAGTTTTTCCCGATCCTTCCTCCTTCAATCCCCCTATAGTATTGCTTCCCTGTTCTGCCTTACTCCACCGAATGCTGTCCCATACCCCCAACGCCCCCTCTGGCCCTCCCATCTACCAAGCTTGCACTATAAAGGAGAACAGACAATGGTGCTATAGAGATTGTTTCTCTAACATCTCCTTTTGAAGTTAGGTGTGTACGTGATTGATAAACATCATGCATACCAGTAAATTACATCTAGTTCATTTTCCCCACTTCGTAGAAGGACTTTTATCAAAACAGTTTCTGACAGAAATCCAATTAAAGTGAACCTGAACTTAATGTTGATCTCCTGATTGCCTTGGGAAAGCCATTGATTATATCTGCGGCTGATCTGAATCTCTGTCATATGATCATTTACAGCTACTCCGTTTCCTTGTAAACATGCCTGTTAGCTCCTAACAATGAGTATACACCAGCGCTTTATAAAGTAATATAGCAAGCCCAGAAAATGAAGTAACAGGATTGTGTTGTAAGAACTGAGGGAAAGGGAAAATCTTGCTTTATATAGGTCTTTCCCGCACTAAGGCAATTTCTAAGCTGTGTGGCACTCTCAGTTATCACCTTTCACCGAATCTCAGCTGTTTGTGTGTGAGGAACATGCATTTACATTGGAACCAGCATATTGCTGTTGTGTCGGGTAAATACACAGACAACTCTGAAACCGCTGCTCTTTGTACAAGTTTTTTCATGGAGCTCAAACCCACAGGCATTGCACGTCCCATCCTTCTGCTACACAAACCATCTCACTGGATGTCTCCCAATCCATTTCATGAAACCATAACAAATTTTAGAACATTCAACCCCAACATTCTTAAACCATAGAACATTCCTATTTTAAACCAAACAACATCTACTTCATTCATCTGTGTTTTGGTAGGTGGAGCAACAACAACAGCACATAAGGCAAAGGAAGGAGAGACCAATTCAGGCCTCCTTAAATTCTGGTGAGAGAAGTTTGGTTTACAGAGTGTGTGAACAATGTTCATTATTGCTTACACAATAAAGATGTACTTCAAATGTACATTAATATTGTGCAAACGTATTTTGTGTTTGTAAAACAAATTAAATACATTATTGAGTTATGCAAGCCAGTAGGTGTTGTTTTGGCAGGTGGTTTAAATTAGGATGTTAAATGGCAACATTTTCATTTTTTGTTGCAGAAAGAGGAAGAAGGTAAATGGAAGTGCTTTAGTTATATTCAGGAAACCGACGAAATTAGGAGGCAGGGTTGACCAATTTATGTGGCAAGAAAAGTCCAGTTATGAATTTACAATGCCAATAGCTCTAACTCAGGTAAATGCAAGACCTATTGTATAACAAATGCTTGATCTTATTGCCCTCACTTAAATAAAAGGTTTTAACTTGTTATTTTATTTAATCAGGAACTGAGACACGGGCCTGGACCTAAATCAGCATCAAACCTGTTCCAAACCGTGTTCAACCCTCCACCCTTCTGTATACAGTTTTTTAGTTGGGTAATTTTTGATACACCCCCCACGAATCTCACTGACTCAGCTATACCCCGGAGCACAGTTAAACAAAGGCATTCACAAATAAAGTTTACTTGTGTTGTAAACCCACATCCTATTCTTTACATGAAAGCCTGCACCCTATTCATTTTGCCAGTGCTGCAGAAGCAAGGTAGCTGAAAGGGATAGCTTTCGGTATTGAATGCCGGTGGGGATAAAGTGACCATGACAGATTGATGATTGAGTGTACTATTCACATTTAAAATAGTCTCTCATGCATTTGAATGGAAACATTGCTGGAAGATGGAATAATACACCTTATAGTTAATAGCATGAGGTGGGAGAGTATAACTTCTCTGTCTGTGTATTACACAGGAAAACTGATTGACAACTCTCCTTCTCCTTTGCGCGCTCAGATATCTGACGCAGCCCTGTGGATGCTCAGTGGCTGTGCTCATGCCAGCCCGCTTGCCCACCCGCTGTGCTGCTGACTGCTGAACTCCCGAGCTACCAAACCCTCTGCTTTTCTTGGCCTGGAACAGTCTGAAATGCTGAAAGCTCATTACTCTCCAGTGGATATGCAGATCATTTCCAAGCCAATATGGGAAAGTTGGTCGCCAGCTTCCGGTGTTATTAGAGAGCCTTGCTTGACCTGGTGAAGGTGTCTTCTGATCCATTGTGTCTTGCGGTTTCAGCCTGTCAGTGGCTGATCGCTGTTGTTTTTGGTGGCCCCCAGAACCTGGGAACCCTCACCACTCCTCTCTTGTGTACCAGCTGTTCTCCTGGGAGGTGGGAGAATGCAGTGTGCAGCTGTTAGTGAGAGGGAGGTCAATCACACTGTGGGGTTGAGTCTAATCTACGGAACGTGTCTGAAACCTTAAGCATTATTACTTATGGTTGATGGCGGTTGCTTCAAAAAGCGATCACTGTAGCGGACTGGAGGAGAAAGTATGTGCTGAAACAGTCACAATTACTGTAGGAAGGTAGCCTCTTTCTAGCCTTGTTAACCCCACTTTTGGCCTGTTTGTGAGTATGTGTCAGGGTGTTTTTACTGTCTCACTAGGATCCTGCAAGCTAGGGCCCGTTGCTCATATTGAAAACCCTATGTTGTCACTATGTTTGATATGTGTCACTGGGATCCTGCTAGCCAGGACCCAAGTGCTCATATGTTTGTGGCCTATATGTGTTCCCTGTGTGGTGCCTAACTGTATCACTGAGGCTCTGCTAACCAGGACCTTAGTGTTTATGCACTTTCTGCTTTTAACATTGTCACTGCAAGCTATTGACTAATTTTACCAATTCTGATTGGCACATTGGAACACCCTTACAATTCCCTAGTATATGGTACCTTGGTACCCAGGGTATTGGGGTTCCAGGAGATCCCTATGGGCTTCAGCATTTCTTTTGCCACCCATAGGGAGCTCAGACAATTCTTACACAGGACTGCCACTGCAGCCTGAGTGAAATAACGTCCACGTTATTTCACAGCCATTTTACACTGCACTTAACTTATAAGTCACCTGTATGTCTAATCCTCACTTAGTGAAGGTTAGGTGCAAAGTTACTTAGTGTGAGGGCACCCTGGCACTAGCCAAGGTGCTCCCATATTGTTCAGGGCAAATTCCCTGGACTTTGTGAGTGCGGGAACACCATTACACGCGTGCACTACATCTAGGTCGATACCTATATGTAGCGTCACAATGGTAACTCCGAACATGGACATGCAACATGTCTAGGATCATGGAATTGTAAATTCCATGCATCCCCGGGGCTCCAGCATAGAGCCCAGGTACTGCCAAACTAACTTCCCGGGGTTTTCTCTGCAGCTACCACTGCTGCCAACCTTCAGACAAGTTTCTGACCCCCTGGGGCCTTGGCAGCCTGGTCCCAGGAAGGCAGAACCTTGGATTTCCTCTGAGAGAGGGTGTTAGGGTCTGGGAGGAGTAGCCTCTCCCGGCCTCTGGAAGTGCTTTGAAGGGCACAGATGGTGCCCTCCTTGCATAAGCCAGTCTACACTGGTTCAGGGATCCCCCCAGCCCTGCTCTGGCAGGAAACTGGACAAAGGAAAGGGGAGTGACCACTCCCCTGACCAGCACCTCCCAGGGGTGGTGCCCAGAGCTCCTCCAGTCCGCCCCAGACCTCTGCCATCTTTGATGTAGAGGTGTGAGGGCACAATGGACAGCTCTGATTGGCCAGTGCTAGCAGGTGACATCAGAGACCCCTCCTGATAGGTGCTTACCTTCCTCTGTAGGCAAACCTCCTCTGAGGGCTATTTAGGGTCTCTCCTGTGGGTATCTCACTAGATAACGAATGCAAGAGTTCACCAGAGTTCCTCTGCACTTCCCTCTTTGACTTCTGCCAAGGACTGACTGCTCCAGGACGCCTGCATAACCGCAACAAAGTAGCAAGAAGACTACCAGCAACATCGTAGCGCCTCATCCTGCCATCTTTCTCTACTGTTTCTTGGTGGTGCATGCTCTGAGGGCTGTCTGCCTTCACCCTGCACTGGAAGCCAAGAAGAAATCTCCTGTGGGTCGACGGAATCTTCCCCCTGCCAACGCAGGCACCAAACTTCTGCATCACCAGTCCTCTGGGGCCCCTCTCATCTTGACGAGGGTGGTCCCTGAACACAAGAGCTGGATCTCAGTGTCCCCGACAGTCCAGTGGCCCTTCTGTCCAAATTTGGTGGAGGTAAGTCCTTGCTTCCCCACGCCAGACAGTAAACCTGTGTTCTGCGTAAACTGCAGCTGCTCGGGCTTCTGTGCACTTTTGCAAGGCTTCGTTTGTGCACAGCCTAGCCCAGGTCCCCAGCACTGCGTCCTGCAGTGCCCAACTCACTGAGTTGGATTCCCACATTGTGGGACCCTCTTTTGTTGCTCTGAGTCGACTGTCATCCTCAGATCTTCTAAGTGCCGCTTCAGGTGCTTCTGCGGGTGCTGCATGCTTCTGCATGGGCTTTTTGTGTGGCTGAGCGCCCCCTCTGTCTCCTCCTCCAAGGGGCGACCTTCTGGTCCTTCCTGGGCCCTAGCAGCACCCAAAATCCTTAACCGTGACTCTTGCAGTTAGCAAGGCTTGTTTGTAGTCTTTCTGCGTGGAAACAACTCTGCATCTCCCAGCACGCCGTAGGACATCTTCTGACTAAAGGAGAAGTTCCTGGCACCTTAATTTGTTGCAGAATCTTCGTCTTCTTCCACCCAGAGTCAGCCCTTTTGCACCTTCCTCTGGAGTTTAGTGGGCTCCTGCCCCCCCTGTACACTTGCGTGACTCTTGGACTTGGTCCCCTTCATTTACAGGTCCTCAGGTCCAGGAATCTGTCTTCAGTGTTTTGCAGTCAGTGTTGTCCTTGCAGAATCCCCTATCTCGACTTAACTGTCTTTCTGGGGTAGTAGGGTAACTTTACTCCTACTTTTCAGGGTCTTGGGGTGGGGTATCTTGGACACCCTTAGTGTTTTCTTACACTCCAAGTGACCCTCTACACACTACACTAGGCCTGGGGTCCATTCGTGGTTTGCATTCTACTTTTGGAGTATATGATTTGTGTTGCCCCTAGGCCTATTTCTCCCTATTGCATTCTATTGTGTTCTACAGTGTTTGCACTACTTTTCTAACTGTTTACTTACCTGATTTGGTTTGTGTGTGTATATTTTGTGTATATTACTTACCTCCTAAGGGAGTATATCCTCTGAGATACTTTTGGCATATCGTCACTAAAATAAAGTACCTTTATTTTTAGTAACTCCGAGTTTTGTGTTTTCTTTGATATAGTGCTAAGTGATATAAGTGGTACAGTAGGAGCTTTTCATGTCTCCTAGTTCAGCCTAAGCTGCTCTGCTATAGCTACCTCTATCAGTCTAAGCTGCTAGAACACCTCTAATCTACTAATAAGGGATAACTGGACCTGGCACAAGGTGTAAGTACCACAAGTTACCTACTATAAGCCGGGCCATCCTCGTACAATTACTATTTCTGAGTGTGTTTTACTTCTCATTATTCTAGCCATCTGACCCAAGAAGATTAGAGCCTTTATGAAGGCATTTATTTTCTCTGATTCCCCGGTAGTTGGTGTGGTGAAGAGTACTACTACTTGCAGGAAAGGGCGAAGAGATGCCTCCACAAAGAAAAAGTGGGGCCAGTCTCATGCTACCTCTAAGACAGTAAAAGGAGCAGTTAGTGTGAAGGAGTCTGAAGTCCATGGACTGGAGAATCTTTATTTTTTCATGAATTACATTGATTCGAGTTTCCCACATTTTCGTTAGTTTTCTGGCAATCTATCAACTATGAAACATTCTCTGTCAAGGCATCACCTGCCTCTATAAAGGATTTTGTGGGGAAACACTTAAATAATACAGCATAGAAAATGAAGGAGCAGGTTGTGAATGAGAGGGAGGAGCCTTTAAGGTAGAGGGCATTGCTATAATGAATCCCTGCCTATCTTCACTCCCTTGTTTGATCTGCCCTTCTCTTCTAAATTTTGCTGTTTTTGAGGACGAGTCTGGAGTAGTGTGGGGTAGGAAAAGGGGTGTGAGATGGAGGAGGAAATGTCTGTAACTGATATCACAAATACAAATATTTCTCTTGGAATGATAATTAGGGACACTGGTTGAATAGGACAGAGTCCCCCGGGGGGTCGTGGGGGGGAAGAAATTCAGTTCTTTCTTCCTCAAACTTATGATCCTCTGTCTCTGGCCCTTGGCCAATGTTGGATATCCTTCTACTAATTCTCAAGATGCTAAATGGCCTTCTGGAATCAGCAGTTACAACAAAAAAAGTATTTGAATTCTGAGGCTTCCATTTTAAAGGAGATTCTTTATGAACTAAGGGTCTGATTTAAAGTTTAGTGGATGGGCTACTTTGTCACAAATGTGGTGAATATCCCAGCTGCCGTACTATGATTACCATAGGATATAATGGCATTGTAATATGGTGAACAGGATATCCATCACCTTTGTGATAAAGTAACCTCATCCGCCAAACTCTAAATCAGGCATTAAGTAAAAAAAATCATGTATGCTCTTATTAGTAAGGCCTGTGTCCCCTTAAGATCCTGAGCCCTGGGAGGAGGGAGGGAGGAGCTGATCCTGGGAGTTTGAGGAAAAGCCCCTCTGCATATGTGTCCAGATGGCCAATGTTGGTAAAGAGATGGCTAGAGAATAGGCACGTTTTCTGCCTCAGAGGGAGAGGAAAAATCTTCCAGGAAAAAAAGGTGCTAGGAAGTTCACTCAGGGGTCTAAGAAGGTTAGTCCTGCCAAAGAACTGGTTGAGGATGAGGCACCTTGGGTAGAAGTAAAGGTGGGGAGAAATAAAAGAGAAAATACAGGAGAAAAGGGAAGACATAAGGCAATAAGGTCTGGGGAGGGCTGGTCTTATAACTGAATATGTCTGTTGCTAAAAGCAAGTGTAATTCACCTACAGTTGGGAGAACTGCCTGTCTGTCTTGTAGGAACTTCTCTCTGTCCTGGTTAGATAGCTCTCAGTACAAATATCCCTTATGCACCACAGTTACTACTCAAGATGAGTCAGAGCAGAAAACATCTGAAGACCGAAATGATAAACCTATATCACAAAAGTTAGTTTCAGCTCCCTGTGTTTGTTAAATTGATCTTAAAAGGTGAACGTGAACTTAAAGAGGTTGAATTATGTATGGTGCCTGAATTGGAACTGGTGATCTATCAGCCTAATAACCCCCTATTAAAGAAATATGCTAGCTTCAACTTAGAGCAGTTACATCTGGCATTTGGAATGGTGTGTTCTCTGTCTCTAAGCGGGATATAGGTAGGAAAGCCTATAAGTAATCAGAGCCTCCTCCTCAAGAGATAGGGTAGCGGACTCTCACCCTCTAGGTAACATATTTGTTAATTTAAGAGCTGGTCAAGAGAGTGTCTCTTCATGGGATGGGCAGGTGGATTAGATAGAGGGCCCCAGGGCTAACCTTGGTGTTTTCTCCTGGAATGTACATTGGTTAGAGCATTTGGCAAGGGCAGTTGATCTTACAAATGCTTGAGAGGATATTATGAGACGGTCTGCTTCCAGAAGACCTAATTAATAGGTGAAACATCTAATTTATGTTTTTAAGCAGTTTTTAATACAGGCATCTAAATGGGGGGCAGGACACTTAAAAGGGGGGTTGTTGACAATGATCTCAACAAAACGTATAAAAGAAGCAAGTGTGATTCAGACAAATTGTGATTCGGTACTGGCATGTCTCTTAGACCTGTTTGATGGTTATCTCTCATCAAATCTTCTAATAGTTGTGAATGTTCGTGATTCAAGGGGAGGCGCGAAAGGAGTTCTGGCAATGGGAACTCTTTATAAGAGACTTTGGCATCAGTTGAGGAAATCCTTTTGGTGGGCGACTTAGCCATTGTTCGTCTCCAGTCCAGGCAGATTTGATATGCAGAGAGGTGCTTGAGAGTTATGGGATCCAACATGCAATATTTCCCAAATCCCACATGCAATATTTCCCAAATGCTTCCAGACAAAGCAAGACATTAGGTTAATTAAGCACATTTCCAAGTTAGGGTTTATCTGTCTAAATGGGCATTTTAAGGAGGATACCCTGGTTGCTCAAACATTTGTACATAGTAATCAGAGTTGCCCCATAGACTGTATGCTTATACAATTGGGTATTTTGAGGTATGTAAAAACTTTTTACTCTGGTAAGAATCATGGGTAGCGATCATTGGGGCTGCAAAATGTCTTTTGATTCAGTCCCCCTCCAAAAGAAAATTGTGATTCCTTTGGAAGTGACTTTCCTAAAATTGTTGACAACTAGGGTTGATGATAAGTACATTATACAGTTAGCACAATATCAAGCATCTTGGCACTTTTTGATGGGGGGTGGTTACAAATGTTGATGTGTTCAATTGGTATAACCAAACCATTGCTGAGAAAAGAAAGTGTAATTTTGTTGCTAAAAAAAAGAAATCCTCCTTGTTATACAATCTGCCCAGGTGTGATAATCAATGCCTAGGGATAAAAAGTTGATGAAAGTTAGAACCAAAAAGGAGTTTCCTGTGGGTATGTGGGAGAGAGAAATATATAATGTAGCAAAGAAGGAATATGAGGCCCTGATTAAAGATACACGATTTTCCAACGTGAATTGGCAACTGTTGGTTAGCACCTTCCTTGCCACAGATATGAAAACATATTGGAAGGAACTTCAGGATGGGTGCAATAAGGAAAAAGATTGTCCTGGAAGACATATGGGTAGCCTATTTAAGCAATATCTATATGGCCCAGGAGGTAATGGATAGAAGAATGTGGATATCCCCGCAGGAGGAGTTACTGAAGTTATTTTCAGAACAGTCCTTGGCTAAATTAATATCCTTTATCAAGCTAGCAAAGGTGGCCAGTTCAGATAATCTACCAGCAATTATTTTAACATCCATTCCCAAATGGTGGGCTAGCTTCTTTTCAAACGTTTTTGTTTTTGTTACACAGCTAGCTGGAAGGGTGCACAAATTAATCCCAAACAAAATAAAAAGGATCTAGACAATCCCAGTAATTTTTGTTTGATAAACTGATATTTTTGTTTGATAACCTTGCGTGATGTTTTAGCAAAATTGTAGTCCAAAGCCGTTTTATTGTCCATGAAGGAATGGATAGAGGCCTAGAAGCTTGTGCCTATGGAACAAGTAGTGGCATAACATTAGTCCCACAGCCCCCACTATGGGGGCTCTGAGCTCCAGGGGGGGCCTCAGCAAATCCACCACTGTGTACAGGCAGCAGGCCCCTGGCCTGAGAGCTCCTGACTGTGTCTGGGGGGGGGGTCGGTGCCCCCCTCCTTAATGTAGTTTACAGAAGGAGGCTTCAAGCAGGGTGATTCAACAGTAGACCACTGCTTTACCTTGTGGGCCATAAGTCAGAAGGCCAGGGAAACTTCAGGGAATCCTTTCTGTTGTTTTGTAGATTTTAGTTCTAGCTTCGACCTTGTCAATAGTAGAATCCTGTGGTCGAAGATGCAAAATATGGATATTCCTCAAAACCTCCTTGGCATCCTAGAAGAATTACATTGAGAGAATTAGGCTTGAGGGGAATTAGACTTAAGCTGTGCCTTATCAAGGAGAATCCCACTTGTAAAATGGGCTGACATAGGTATGTGCATGAGCTCCCATGTTGTTTTCTCTGTTTGCCACACGTCCTTTAAAAATCTAAATCCTATTCACCAGAAATGGGGAGAAGACACATGTAAAGCCTGCCTCCTCTAAGCGGATGACCTGGCAATTATTGACATGAACTAGGTGGAACTCTAAAGAAAATTGGAAATTTTCTTCAAATAAGCTTATCATTAATATCATTAATATGGATAAGACAAAAATAATAAACTTCGGGAAGAAATTGCAACCTTATAAGTGGTTATTGGGGGATAAATATGTGGAGTTAGTAACCTCCTACAAGAATTAGGGGATGATGTTTAAAGATAATCCATATTTGTTCCTTCACAGAGAAATTGTGGATGCTCAGGTAGCGCCCACAATTAGAGGGATGGTCAAATTTAAAAACGCATTTGGAGGGCCGTCCATTAGCCCTATACTTAATGCATATAAGGCTATGGTACCTACACAATGTATTTATAGGGCCGAACTACTGTGCCTTAGCTGCGATTTATAGGGGGATTAGTGTGAATGCAAATGCCTGAAAAAATTGTTGGGGTTACGCAAGGGTGCAAAGAGTGCAGCCAGGAGATTTGAAGGGGATTTACGGGCCTTGGATTTTTTAGCATAAACTTTGTGATGCAGATGAACAAAATAATTCATCCCTCTGTGTCAAAGAAGTAGCAATTAGTGAGTTTCATTTGACAGAGGGGGTTAGAAACAGATTAGGAAATATATCTTGGAACTGAAAATTAGGAAGTTCAAGGTCATGGAGCTCCTTCATCTTTTGAAGGGGGTTTTCAAAAATGCCTGCAAGGAAGGATTGCTGACTTACGCTACTTATTTATGAAACCTTCAGCAAATTATAAATTGGAGATTTGGGATTATCAGCAGGTATGTCCATATGTATATTGTTTCCTAATTCCCGTTTATGCTAATTGCTATTGAAATTTCGTGTAGCCTTTAATCTTCGGTTTTTAAAGTATGAGAAATTGTGTAGCCTTTTCAAACATGGATAATAACTGTACTTGTGGTTTATGGTCCATCAGTTTTAATGTCCATTTATCAGTAGTATGTCTGCATTTTCGTAAAATTAGATGTCTGATTTTGAAACCACCTTTTTAAAATAAAGCATTCATCATCAAATTGAGGTGCTATCCCTACTTCTATACATGGAGTTTTTAGACATTACCTGTGCTTTGGGAGAATTTTTAAAAACAAACTTGGCATAAGAATGTCCATTGTATCTGTGGATCTGATTTAATTCTACTAAATTCCATGTTAGTAATCTGCCTGATTTTGCGCCGTGATAGAAGCTGTTTGCTAATTATTTTGCGCCATGTAAGAAACCTAGGGGCATATTTATACTCCGTTTGCGCCAAATTAGCGTCGTTTTTTTCGCCGCAAATTCGGCGCAAAACTAACGTCATATTTATACTTTGGCGTTAGACGCGTCTAGCGCCAAAGTATGGGCAAATAGCGTCATTTTTTTGCGTGAACGCCTTCCTTGCGTTAATGAGATGCAAGGAAGGCGTTCCCGTCTAAAAAAATGACGGCGACGCAAATGCGTCGTATTTATACTCCCGGGCAAAAATCACGCCCGGGAGTGGTCGGGTCAAAAAACCCCGCATTTGCGCCACTTTTTAACGCCTGGGTCAGGGTAGGCTTTAAGGGGCCTGTGGGCTCAAAATGAGCCCACAGGTGCCCTCCCCTGCCCCCAGGGACCCCCCCTGCCACCCTTGCCCACCCCAGGAGGACACCCAAGGATGGAGGGACCCATCCCAGGGACATTCAGGTAAGTTCAGGTAAGTATAAATGTCTTATATATATTTTTTTTTTGGGTGGCATAGGGGGGCCTTATTTGTGCCCCCCTACATGCCACTATGCCCAATGACCATGCCCAGGGGACATAAGTCCCCTGGGCATGGCCATTGGGCAAGGGGGCATGACTCCTGTCTTTACTAAGACAGGAGTCATGTAAATGGCGTCTGGGCGTCGTTTAAAATGGCGCAAATCGGGTTAAGACGATTTTTTAGCGTCAACCTGACTTGCACCATTTTTAAGACGCCCTAACGCCATTTTTCCCAACGCCGGCGCTGCCTGGTGTACGTGGTTTTTTTCCACGCACACCAGGCAGCACCGGTCTGCTTGCGCCGGCTAACGCCATTCAATAAATACGGCGCCCGCATGGTGCTTCAGAATGGCGTTAGCCGGCGCAAAATTTTTTGACGCTAAACTGCGTTAGCGCAGTTTAGCGTCAAAAAGTATAAATACGGGCCCTAATTGTAAAGAAGAATTTCCGTATATTTAGTGTGGTGTTTGAAGAGCTGACCCGTGTAATGGGTCGAGTTTTTAAATCATGCTTTGTAAAGGCTGCAAAAGGTTGAGGGCCATAGGATTTCAATATTTTATATGCGGTGTATTTATTCTGTTTTATAGACAAGAGTGTAAATACACTTTTTATACTACTACATTTTCTGGGTGGAGCCAGAGCACACATTATGCAAATCATAAAGATTTGGTAGCCGTATTTCATGCAGACAGCCACACTGTCAAGGCAGGTATGAAAAATAATGCAACACGATACATTACTCATATTTCTTATTCTACGCCCACAGGGACTTTCGTGTTAGGGGAAAGGAACGGCAATGGGGTTGGAAAGAAAGTGATATAAATTGTAAATGTCTCATGCAATCTTGTGAGTACAAATCACCTTCCCTGATTGTCACTTGAGAAAGCATGGTGTGAACAGTTTTCTAGTCATCACTTAGTTTTAGATACATCCGACAGTATTTCCTTTCCTGTGTTACAATGCTGCTTTGCCCCAGATAATTATAATTAAAAAACGAAGTTCTCGAGTTCGGACAGGAAGGGAGTGCCTTATGGAAGTAGCAAAGGAAAAGCAAATAAATGATGGCGTCACTAGAATATTAACATCTTAATTTCAAAGAGTGAAATGTTTCTTCACTGTAACTAGCATGACCAAAGAGATAGCTCTGCTTCTACCATTGCAAGTACTGTGGTGTAACGCAAAGTGATGGGGCCGTCTGCAGACTGTGATGAGGGGACCCCGCGTCTCCCATAACTCTCACATATTTACTGGTATGGGTCTGATTGGGGCTTCCCAGCATCACCTGGCAAGAAGGTGTTGGATGGTTTTATATGAAGGTTCCCATTTCAATGACCCAAGCCGTTCTTTATTAGCAAGTACATAATGGAAAGGAGGAGTGTAACTGCAGTTGAGACCAAAAAAAGTCGGTGTTCTAAAATCCCAAACGTGCAACAATGCCATCACATAACAATAGATTACAGAAATTTCAAATCCCTTCTGAACAAAGTGTGCTAAATATTGCATCCGTGCACTGTGTTTGCATTTACCTGTCTCAAAAGGAAACTATTTCATTACTGTCGATGATATTGAAAGCATCATTGTGGGATAATATGACATCTATGGCCTTTACATGGGGGACACAACGGATGCCTTACTGACAAGATTTACTTCCAGTTCCGAGGCCTTCCCTGTATGGGTTGAAAGGTAGAGCATCCATCACCCACGCTGTAGCCGTTCTGCGAATTGAGAGTTGTCTACCCTTTGTACAAACACCCTTCTTTTAAAGCAGCTTAGGTCTGCAAGATGTGAACTGTATTAGATGGAAAATGAACAGTAATAGTAGGTGAGCCATGCCATGACGTCATGTTGGAGCCGTAAAGTCTTCTGTTGTCTCTCAAGATAGAGAAATTGGGAAGCGGTGTCAATCTTCAGGAATAAAATAATAAATTTATCATATTAGAACTGATGTAAATGCCACAGTTTACAAGGTGATTGTGCAAAGGAGTAATAGCAGCAGCTGGCTTGTGGCTACTCGTTGATGATGCTGTGCACTTTTTTCATTGAATGTGTGAACTTCACCATCAGCTGTGAAGTAGGGAATTGGACCTCCTTCTTTGATCTTTCCTGGGTTTAGGCCAGGAGTGTACCTGCTCTTAGTGTGATGCTGGTCACCAATCAATTGAATGACTAATGAGTGCCACCCATTTTTTTCTGGGGTGTGGGCAAACTTGAAGTACTTCACTCTGCTCCCTGCCATGGTGCAAATTCTAGGATCTGTGCCCTTTCTCCACTTTCATGGCATCTTGTTTAGTTCATTATTGCCCTGCAAGGCTTATTGTGAGCTCCTCACTACGGTTTCTAATGCATTGACTGCCTTTCCACGGTTCCCTTCTGGCTCCTTGTCTGCCATTGGAGCTCCTCTGTTGCAGTACTGTTGAGTTGCTCCTCTCTTTTTTCTGGCTTTTAGGATGCATTTGGGCTGTTGCTCTGTGGGATGTGTGGTTTAGTTTCATCATTGGCTGGCTGGGATGTTTAGCCTTCCTTCCCTTCCTTTCGTTCGTAATGTTCAGGGTTTGGCATTGTATTGTACCTTGTGCTTTAGTGATCTTGTGGAATCCTGCTTAGCTGTCTTCCCTAGCTTATGTCTTTTTTGTTCTGCTGCTGCATTTTGGTACATGTGGGAGATTGTGCTGGGCGGTCCCTGTGTTGCGTATGTGCCTGTGACTTCACTGGGCCTTCCCTGTGTTCTTTTTCCATTATGAAATCTTTATTAGTTGCAAAACAATACCTTACATTAACATTCATGTAGCATGAAGGCACACAACAATAGTGATAATAATGCAGAGGCTCTAATTGGGTTTGAGGAAGGAGGATGAGATGATTGAATGCATACATTATTCTAAACAGGCGCAGTGTATAAATAAATGCAGGATACTATAGGAAGCATTTCTTGAAAAAAAAATCTGACAAGGTTCTTTTTCCACTAGTGTAGCATGCAGTGACATGCAATAAGCATATGTACTTAGGACTCATTATTGCATCTCCACTGGCTTAAATTATCCTTTTTGATGCAGTTTATGAAGCATCAGTAGAGTCCAACACACTCTCAGAATGATTTTGTGGTGCATTATGGGGAGCTTGAGATCTGGACAAAGTTTATATAAAACCACAATATATATTTTCTAGAGGAATGTGTAAATGGCGTAATTTGTGTAATTCACTCTTGAGTAATTACTCATCTCTACAGCAAAATTACTCGTAATTATGTGAGAAGTGTAATCAAGCATTTAGCAAGATTTTCTTACTGCTAAATGCCCCCCAGATTAAGGGGCATATATATACTCTGTTTGCGCCGAATGTGTGTCAAAAATTGTGTCGCACATTCAGCGCAAACCTTGCCCCATATTTAAACTTTGACGCCCGACCCCGCGGACGTAAAAATTCCTCTGTGTGCGTAATTTTTGGGATGCGGGAAACCGCCTTGTGTTAATGACATGCAAGGTAGGTGTTCCCGCCCAAAAAATGACTTTAAGGCCTGTGCGCCTTATTTATACTCCCATGTCATTTTGACGCACAGGAGGAGGTGGGCCTTAAAAAATAGCGCCAAGCCTGATATGTGCCATTTTTTAACACCTGGGTGAGGGCTGGCGTTAAGGGACCTGTGGGCTCACTTCCATGGTCTCTGACCATGGAAGCAGTCCAGAGGTGCTCTTCCCTGCCCCCAGGGACAACCCCTGCCACCCTCGCCCACCCCTGGAGGACTCCCATGGATGGGGGGACCGATCCCAGGTAAGTACAGGTAAGTTCAGGTATGTATTTTTTTTTTTTTAAGTGGCATAGGGGGCCCTAATTTGCCTCCCTTGCATACCACGTGTGCCCAATGGCCATTCCCAGGGCACAGAAGTCCCCTGGGCATGGCCACAGGGCAAGGGGGCATGACTCCTGTCTTTGCTAAGACGGGAGTAATTTCAATGGGGGTTGGGCGTAAAAAAAAGGGGCAAGTCCGGTTAGAGCCATGATTTTTTACTCAAACCTGATTTGCACCATTTTCCCCTATGCCGACGCTGCCTGGTTTGAGTCTTTTTTTTTTAATCTGACCAGCCCACAGCGCCGGCTAACGTCAATCCTTAAATATGGCGCCCGCATGACGCTTAGGAATGGCGTTAGCTGGTGGTAAAAGTTTTGACGCAAACCAGCACCAGCGCTGGTTTGCGTCAAAAAGTATAAATATTGGCCTAAATGATACAGGATACCAACAGCAGCAGCCTGCAGTGCTCATTCTCTCGGTGTGAAGCCCCATAACACAATTTAGGCGGTCATTCGGACCGCGGCGGGCGACGGTAGCCGCCCGCCATGCGGTCACCGCCATTTGGCCGCTCCGTGGTCAAAAGACCGCGGAGGCCATTCTGGCTTTCCCGCTGGGCCGGCGGGCACCCGCCAAAGGAGCGCCCACCGGCCCAGTGGGAAAGGCCCTGCAACACAGGAGCCGGCTCCGAATGGAGCCGGCGGTGTTGCAGGGGTGCGACGGGTGCAGTTGCACCCGTCGCGATTTTCACTGTCTGCTAAGCAGACAGTGAAAATCATGGCGGGGCCCTGTTAGGGGGCCCCTGCACTGCCCATGCCAGTGGCATGGGCAGTGCAGGGGCCCCCAGGGGCCCCACGACACCCGTTCCCGCCATCCTGTTCCTGGCGGTAAAAACCGCCAGAAACAGGATGGCGGGAAGGGGGTCAGAATCTCCATGGTGGCGCTGCAAGCAGCGCCGCCATGGAGATTCAGCCCAGCCAGGGGTAATCCGGCGGGAAACCGCCGGATCCCCTTTTCTGACCGCGGCTTTACCGCCGCGGTCAGAATGGGCAGGAAAGCACCGCCAGCCTGTTGGCGGTGCTTTCCGTCGGTCACGGCCCTGGCGATTTTTACTGCCAGGGTCGGAATGACCCCCTTAGTGGTGTTTCCAAACTTTCAATAGATGTGGGAAGGTTCATTCAATATTCAGTGTCATTAAGAAGAAGCTTGATAAAGCATGAAGACATTTGTTAGTAAGCACTAACACTGCTGAAAGTATAGATTTTAATTGAAGGGAATTCCAAATTACATTTTTAGCAAGGTTTACGTTTCTTATGATCTTTTATTCTTATTTGATTGAAATAAACAATGACTAGATCTCTTCAATAATACCAATGAAAATGTTTATTTTGGATTTTAAAAAGCTTTATATTAATTTGAAGCGTTTACACACCTGCACATTTTGCACTTATTCTATGTTGTTATTTTTCGAAAAGCATTTTAGCTGATTTGACATTAACTTTGAGTCAAAAGTAGAATGTGCCCATTCAAGACATTTAGGGCCTGAAAACAATCTTGGTGTATGGGGTTAATCTGTCACAAACGTGGAGGACATCCCTTCCGCTGCATTATGATTCCATTATATCTTATGGAAGTCGTAATACAGTGGAGGGAATTTCCCTCATGTTTGTGATGGAGTTTTTCCATCAGCCAAGATCGTAATCAGGCCCTTAATCTGAGGTTTTGATAAGTCATATTTGGGCAAAGGTACATTTTCATGAAATTAAATTTAGCACAAAAGGAAATATTTAATTTTCACTACTAGTCGTTGCTTCTTTTGACTTATTCAGCATTGAGCTAAGGTTAAATGAAATCAAGTAGTCAATTCTGCTATTAAAAAAACACATAAATAATGGATATTGCCCTTAGGCCACACAAAATTCCTAGTATCAAAACATGTTTCTAGGAAGTTGGCCCTCTATGTACTATTTCAAAGTAAGAAATAGCATGCACAGAGTCCAAGGGTTCCCCTTAGAGGTAAGATAGTGGCAAAAAGAGATAATTCTAATGCTCTATTTTGTGGTAGTGTGGTCGAGCAGTAGACTTATCAGAGGGTAGTGTTAACCATTTGTTGTACACACACAGGCAATAAATGAGGAACACACACTCAAAGACAATTGCAGGCCAATAGGTTTTTATATAGAAAAATATATTTTCTTAGTTTATTTTAAGAACCACAGGTTCAAGATTTACAAACAATACTTTAAATGAAAGGAATTTCACTTAGGAACTTTAGGAACTTTGAATTAGCAAAATAGCATATACAGTTTTCACACAAATGGCAATAAGCTATTTTAAAACTGGACACTGTGCAATTTTCAACAGTTCCTGGTGGAGGTAAGTGTTTGTTAGTTTTGCAGGTAAGTAAACCGCCTGCAGGGTTCAAATTTGGGTCCAAGGTAGCCCACTGTTGGGGGTTCAGAGCAATCAACCCCAAAGTTACCACACCTGCAGCTCAGGGCCGTTCAGGTGCAGAGGTCAAAGTGGTGCCCAAAACACATAGGCTTCAATGGAGAAGGGGGTGCCCCGGTTCCAGTCTGCCAGCAGGCAAGTACCTGCGTCTTCGGAGGGCAGACCAGGGGGGTTTTGTAGGGCACCGGGAGGGACACAAGTCAGCACAAAAAGTATACCCTCAGCTGCACGGGGGCGGCCGGGTGCAGTGTGCAAACAGGCGTCTGGTTTGCAATGGAGTTCAATGGGAGACCAAGGGGTCTCTTCAGCAATGCAGGCAGGCAAGGGGGGGGGCTCCTCAGGGTAGCCACCACCTGGGCAAGGGAGAGGGCCACCTGGGGGTCGCTCCTGCACTGGAGATCGGATCCTTCAGGTCCTGGGGGCTGCGGGTGCAGTGTCCTTACCAGGCGTCGGGTCTTTGAAGCAGGCAGTCGCGGTCAGGGGAAGCCTCTGGATTCCCTCTGCAGGCGTCGCTGTGGGGCTCAGGGGGGTCAACTCTGGCTACTCACGGGCTCGCAGTCGCCGGGGAGTCCTCCCTGTAGTGTTTGTTCTCCACAAGTCGAGCCAGGGGCAGAGTGCAAAGTCTCATGCTTCCGGAGGGAAACGTGTGTTCTTTCAAAGTTGCTTCTTTGTTGCAAAGATGCTTCTTCCTTGGAGCAGAGCCGCTGTCCTCGGGAGTTCTTGGTCCTTTTAGATGCAGGGTAGTCCTCTGAGGCTTCAGAGGTCGCTGGACCCTGTGGAACGCGTCGCTGGAGCAGTTCTTTTGAAGTGGGGGGACAGGCCGGTAGAGCTGAGGCCAAAGCAGTTGGTGTCTCCGTCTTCTCTGCAGGTTTTTTAGCTCAGCAGTCCTTCTTCATCTTAGGTTGCAGGAATCTATCTTGCTGTGTTCTGGGAGCCCCTAAATACTCGATTTAGGGGTGTGTTTAGGTCTGGGGGGTTAGTAGCCATTGGCTACTAGCCCTGAGGGTGGCTACACCCTCTCTGTGCCTCCTCCCTGAGGGGAGGGGGGCACATCCCTAATCCTATTGGGGGAATCCTCCATCTGCAAGATGGAGGATTTCTAAAAGTCAGAGTCACCTCAGCTTAGGACACCTTAGGAGCTGTCCTGACTGGCCAGTGGCTCCTCCTTGTTTTTCTCATTATCTCCTCCGGCCTTGCTGCCAAAAGTGGGGCCGTGGCCGGAGGGGGTGGGTAACTCCACTAGCTGGAGTGCCCTGGGGTGCTGTAACAAAGGGGGTGAGCCTTTGAGGCTCACCGCCAGGTGTTACAGATCCTGAAGGGGGAGGTGAGAAGCACTTCCACCCAGTACAGGCTTTGTTACTAGCCACAGAGTGACAAAGGCACTCTCCCCATGTGGCCAGCAACATTTCTGGTGTGGGGCAGGCTGCTAAAACTAGTCAGCCCACACTGGTAGTCGGTATGGTTTCAGGGGACATCTCTAAGATGCCCTCTGGGGTGTATTTCACAATAAAATGTACACTGGCATCAGTGTGCATTTATTGTGCTGAGAAGTTTGATACCAAACTTCACAGTTTTCAGTGTAGCCATTATGGTGCTGTGGAGTTCGTGCATGACAGACTCCCAGACCATATACTCTTATGGCTACCCTGCACATACAATGTCTAAGGTTTTGCTTAGACACTGTAGGGGCATAGTGCTCATGCACTTATGCCCTCACCTATGGTATAGTGCACCCTGCCTTAGGGCTGTAAGGCCTGCTAGAGGGGTGACTTACCTATACCTGTAGGCAGTGTGAGGTTGGCATGGCACCCTGAGGGGAGTGCCATGTCGACTTAGTCTTTCTATCCCCACCAGCACACACAAGCTGGCAAGCAGTGTGTCTGTGCTGATTGAGGGGTCTCCAGGGTGGCATAAGACATGCTGCAGCCCTTAGAGACCTTCCCTGGCATCAGGGCCCTTGGTACCAGGGGTACCAGTTACAAGGGACTTACCTGGATGCCTGGGTGTGCCAATTGTGGAAACAAAAGTACAGGTTAGGGAAGGAACACTGGCGCTGGGGCCTGGTTAGCAGCCCTCAGCACACTTTCAAATCATAACTTGGCATCAGCAAAGGCAAAAAGTCAGGGGGTAACCATGCCAAGGAGGCATTTCCTTACAATTTTTATTTGTTTTTTTGGACAGAAGCAAGGCTTTGATTGTAAAACAGCAAATGACCCAAAGTTGTCAACAGTGCTGTCAGCATAGAGGTGCCAGGGTAAGTATTCGAGTGTGTCATCTGCAAAAACATCGCTTCACAGTTTAGAGATATCAGATGGGGAATATTGTACATTCCTGTATAGTCACTTCTTGTGCTGAGTAAAAACCCCTGACTTAACACCATCGATGGAGATCATTAAAGTTCAGTCTTCATGCAGTACTTGTTAAGTGTTATGAACAGTGCTTAATTTGTAAATAAAAAGGTGCAGGTGCCCAAAGCAATTAAATGTTTGAACACGGAATACTGAGGCGGCGTAATCCTGAAGCCATCTCTGGCATCTTCAATACATATAAAGCCACTCCCTACCCCTTCAGCTCACTCTTGCAGCTTTTCTACTTTCTCCCTTTGTGACGCTTTTTCGTTTTTCTCTTCCTCCGTCTTTCCCATATGTATCGTTTGCTCGCAGCAAATGCTTGAGGCAGAAGAATAAGCGCTGGCCCCCAAAAATAAGTGCAGGTGCTCAGCACCGGAAACACAAGCACAAATTAAGCACTGGTTATGAAGCGGAGGGCCTAACTTCATCCGATTAAGAATTCAAAACACATAATTTACGTTACAATTGTCAAATGCTTTGTGTGCAACTAAACAGAGTCCGTGCTATTCTAAAGTTTCCGGTAGCCGAGGACAAGAAATATTTTGAGGGCTCCTTTTCAGAACAACTTTGAATTGTATTACCAATTTCCTGCTTTTTCAAGTTTACATGATACCAAACAATATTGAATGTAGGCTGAAATTCCAGAAACAGGATCACAAAAAACCAGTTGAAATCTGTCATTTCTTGCGCTCCAAAATCTTTTAAGGCAACAGTGGTTAGAGAGCGACAGAGTCAAGGGAGAAGGTAGGCAGTCAGGGGTAAAGGCAGGCAGAAAGAAGGAGAGAGATTGTGAAAGCGAACTAGAAGAGACAGAGGTCAATTAGGAAGTTCACCTTCTCAGGGGGTGGGGGGGGAGGGGTGTCCGGGGGAGTATTGGGGGTGTCGTCCTTGGAAGGTTGGGGGCTTTGGGCAACTGACCAATTTGCGCATGACTTAAAACGTCTCTGAACTGTGTATCGTACATTATGAGCATCTGTCGAATTGTATAATGTTTATAAACTGCTTAATGTTTGCATAACCAACCCATCCATGTTAGAAACCTGTTTAGACATTGGGATCTAGCTTACAGATCCCAATCGCAATTTTGAAGTCCTCATTTTTAATGAAAATGGCTTATAGGTAACACTGTCCATACCTTCTTTACCGTCCATAAGAATCAAGGTAACACTAGATTTTTTTTATTATCTGGAGAGTGAACATTCGAGGTATTACAATTATATACCTGAGGGAGGCGCATGGCTGGACGTGTACAACATGGCCGCTGTTTAACCGAGCTCCCTCTCCCCTGTCCAGTCTTTGGCATGTTTTCCTGACCGGAGAAAAAAAACTGCTTTACCAAATGGGAGCAAAAGCTTTATGAAGGCAGAGGTAAGCAGGCTGTGCATTCTTCTTTTGCTTGTTTTAAGCACTCAACAGCCCACAACTGGTTGTCATACTCTCCACTGCGGCTGAGCGCAGACAGAACTTTCCTGCCAAAATGGACTCATAGAAATTTGAGCGCACTTACACACTCAGCATGATTTATCCTCTTTTTTAATCCAAAACTGGGCTGTCATCAATGCTGCCAACTTCTTATACTTTCACCTAAGTAATTTCCAACTCATGAGAAAGGCATTTTTTGCCGAAACAAGTTCATGTACCTTGCTCTAGGATTAAAACTCAATTTTTTGCATCCAGAGTGCTGTCTTCCTTTCAAGACAGTGGGAAGAAAGTGGTTTATACAAGTCAAAGTGGCAAAGCGGTAAGACAGCACCACCGGCAATGTGGTGCTTCAAGGCATGGTAGAAACCAAGCAGTAAAGATATATATTAATATCATTGGAAAAAATAAAGGTTACAGGGATGTTATAGTTAGGAAACAGAATTAAAAAAACATAGAAATTCACTTAAAAAACAAAGGTTACAGGGACGTTATAGTTAGGCTCACATTTTAAACGTACCAAACCATGGAAATTCACCTGTTATAGTTGGAGTTATCGCAAGTAAGTATAACTTATAACGTGGGTCCCTGCTATGCATAGTATTTCTGTAATTATTTTTTACTGCAAATATTACATTGATATTATCAGTAATGCTATTGAAGATGTCATGAGTGCTGTAATTTGTGCGGTAATTAGCAGTGCATTGCGAGGGCATGAGTTATAGTTTACTTAGGGCAAGAGTTATAGTTTCCTGAGATACCTCTAACTATAACTGGAAAATTTCTATGGATTGGAAAGTTTGAAATGTGAGCCTAACTTTAATGTTCCTGTAACCCTTGTTTTTTTTAAATACATTTCTGTGTTCTTTTTAATTCTATTTCCTAACTATAACATATCTGTGGCCTTTGTTTTTTTCAGTGAATTTCTATGTTTTTTTAAACATAAAAAAATTGTCATTACCATATGGTAGTTCAGCCACCACTGTGCAGTCTTCAGCTGTGCACGGGGGCAGTTAGTCCTGCAGCCAGGAACTACGGCCAACCCCTATCAAAACCTAACCCCATGCTGGCCTGTGGCCAGGCCCTGTGGGAAACCCCTATAACCCCTTCGCTGCCAGGCCTTTTCCCCCTCCTGTGATGAGCCTTTTTTGGGCTATTTGGGGAAGTTCACGCTTAGGCCCTCATAACGTTTTGTTCACATTAGCTACCCACGTCAAATTTGCGTCCTTTTTTTCCAACATCCTATGGATTCTAGAGGTACCCAGACTTTGTGGGTTCCCCTGAAGGAAACCAAGAAATTAGCCAAAATACAGTGAAAATTTAGTTTTTTTCAAAAAAATGGGAAAAAAGGGCTGCAGAAGGCAGCTCGTGGTTTTTTCCCTGAAAATAACATCAGCAAAGGGTTTGCGGTGGCAAGATCACCATCTTCCCAGCGTTCAGCAACAGGCAGACTTGAATTGGAAAACTCAATCTTTCAATACAATTTTGACATTTTACTGGGACATACCCCATTTTTACTATTTTTTGTGCTTTCAGCCTCCTTTCAGTTAGTGACCAAAATGGGTATAAAACCAATGCTGGATCCCAGAAAGCTAAACCTTTCTGAAAAGTAGACAAAATACTGAATTCAGCAAGGGGTCATTTGTGTACATCCTACAAGTGTTTCCTACAGAAAATAACAGCTGAAATAAAAAAATATTGAAATTGAGGTGAAAAAAACAGCAATTTTTCTCCACATTTTACTCTGTAACTTTTTCCTGCAATGTCAGATTATTTTAAGCAATATACCGTTAAGTCAGCTGGACTCTTCTGGTTGCGGGGATATGTAGGGCTTGTAGGTTCATCAAGAACTCTAGGTACCCAGAGCCAATAAATCAGCTGCACCTTGCAATGGGTTTTCATTCTATACTGGGTATACAGCAATTCATTTGCTGAAATATAAAAAGTGAAAAATAGGTATCAAGAAAACGTTTGTATTTCCAAAATGGCCACAAGATAAGGTGTTGAGAAGCAGTGGTTATTTGCAAATCTCTGAATCCCGGGGTGCCCATACTAGCATGTGAATTACATGGCATTTCTCAATTAGACGTCTTTTTTACATACTGCCTTACATTTGGAAGGAAAAAATGTAGAGAAAGACAAGGGGCAATAACACTTGTTTTGCTATTCTGTGTTCCCCCAAGTCTCCCGATAAAAATGGTACCTCACTTGTGTGGGTAGGCCTAGCGCCCACGAAAGGAAATGGCCCAAAACACAAAGTGGGCACATCACATTTTTTCACAGAAAACAGAGGTGTTTTTTGCAAAGTTCCTACCTGTGGATTTTGGCCTCTAGCTAAGCCGGCACCTGGGGAAACCTAGCAAACCAGCACATTTTTGAAAACTAGACACCTAGGGGAATCCAAGATGGGGTGACTTGTGCGGCTCTGACCAGGTTCTGTTACCCAGAATCCTTTGCAAACCTTAAATTTTGACCAAAAAAACACTTTTTCCTCTAATTTTGGTAACAGGAAGTTCTGGAATCTGAGAGGAGCCACAAATTGTCTTCCACCCAGCATTCCCCCAAGTCTCTCGATAAAAATGGTACCTTACTTGTATGAGTAGGCCTAGCGCCCACATAAGGAAATGGCCCAAAACACAACATGGACAAGTCACATTTTTTCACAGAAAACAGAGGTGTTTTTTGCAAAGTGCCTACCTGTGGATTTTGGCCTCTAGCTCAGCCAGCACTTGGGGAAACCTAGCAAACCATCGCATTTTTGAAAACTAGACACCTAGGGAAATCCAAGATGGGTTGACTTGTGGGGCTCTGACCAGGTTCTGTTACCCAGAATTCTTTGCAAACCTCAACATTTGGCTAAAAAAACACGTTTTCCTCAAATTTCGGTGACAGAAAGTTCTGGAATCTGAGAGGAGCCACAAATTTCCTTCCACCCAGCGTTCCCCCAAGTCTTCCGACAAAAATTATACCTCACTTGTGTGGGTAGGCCTAGCGCCCACGAAAGGAAATGGGCCAAAACACAACGTGGACACATCACATTTTTTCACAGAAAACAGAGGTGTTTTTTGCAAAGTGCCTACCTGTGGATTTTGGCCTCTAGCTCAGCCGGCCCCAAGGGGGGCAGAAATGGCCTAAATATAATTTGCCCCCTAAGGGAGCATCCCTTGCCTAAGGGGTCGCTCCCCACCTCAAAAATACAAAAGAAAACAAAAACAAAAAAAAAATGCTCCCTGGTGCCTAGAGGTTTCTGCCCGATCGGCCTAATTATAGGCCGATCTGCCCCCAGGGGTGGCAGAAAAGGCCTTTACAAAAAAATGCCCCCCCTGGGAGCGACCCTTGCCCAAGGGGTCGCTCCCTCATGCCAATTTCAACAACAAAAAAGTGGGCGTTTTAGCTGCCCGATTGCTTGCAATCCGGCTTCTAAAACGCTGAGAGAGCATTCAAATGGAAGGAAATACATTTCCTTCCCTTTGAAGCCTCTCCGGGCCTCCTCCACGTGATTGGAAGAGAAATGCAAAGCATTTCTCTTCCGATCGCTCTGGAAGCTGAGCTTCCAGCACGATGGGAGGAGGCCTTGTGGCAATCAGCGTGCGATCGCGCGCTGACTTCTTGGGTGGGGTTGGGGTGGAAGAGGAAGGGCTTCCCCTTCCATCCCTGCCTTGGGGCACTGGGGGGGAACCCTGGGCTCTGTGCCCAGGACGTAATGGTTACGTCCTGGGCACACACACAAGCACTGTGCCTCAGGACGTAACCATTACGTCCTGGGCACAGAAGGGGATAAGCATCCAACCCTGCACTGCGCTCGGCCTTCTGCCGTGCACAGTAGGCATATGGCTAGTGCCTGCACCCAACCCCTATACCAACCAATCCCTCATGCACCCCACATGCTAATCCCACCCCCAGGGACCTCATCCCTTGCAGCTGAAGGCCGTGCATGGTGGCAGTTGGCCCTGTGGCCAGGCCCTGTTCCCAACTCCTATAGCAACCCATCCGATCCTAGCCCCATGGACCTCACCTCCCAGGTGTGGCCTAATTATCACCTTTTTGGGGGAAGAGGGGATCCATGCAGCTCCCCTCCCAAAGCCGATCTTAACCCTGGGATCCCATCCCCTTGACCTGGCCATGTGACCTGGGTTCCCATAGGGGGGCCAGTCACAATGTTGGAAATCATGGGGAAGCCTGAAGGTCCCCCAGACCAATCTGGCTCCCCACCTCCTGTGGGAGCCAGCAATGCTGTCACAGAGAGAGAGCTGCTAAAGCAGCTCCCTCTTTGAGAGAACAATTGTGAGAAATGGGATCTCTTGTTGGCAGTCAGTTTGCACTCCGTCCAAGCAGGGATCCTTGATCTAGTCAAGGAAAGGGTGTTACACTCCCAAGACAACCCCTGCTCACACCCTTGGTAGCTTGGCACAAGCAGTCAGGCTTATCTCATATGGCAATGTGTAAAGTATTTGTACCAGCACACACAGAAATACAGTGAAAACACTGCAAAATGGACACCACACCAGTTTAGGGAAAAAGCCAATATTTTTCTAAATCAAACAAGACCAAAATGTCAAAAATCCAACATTCACAAGTAAAGTTATGAATTTATAAAATAATAGAATCTTACTCCATAGAAGTCAATGGAAACGTTGGTACACAAAGTACCTTGTTTGCATCAAAACTAAAGCTGCACGGGTGAGCATGCACCAGAAAAGTCAGGGATACATCGAAATGAGTCAGGTAGGCAATGCATTGTTTTTCTCTCCCTCAAGAGAGCAATGTGTAGATCTCCAGAATGGCACCTCTGTTCTGTGCCGGTTCACTCTGATTTTGACGCCACACGATAATGCATGCAAAAATTCACAGTGATGGAAAACTGGCTGCATGGGGGTTTACGCCGATTTGAGCAGCTGCAAGCAGGTGTTGTGTCGTTTCTTCAGCTGCGATACAGTTGGTGCATTGACATTTTCCCTGCATGTCTCCTGTGCTTGGATTTCCACCTTGGTTCTACCAGCTTCACCTTTCAAGGGCCCAAGGACTGGATAGGGCACCACTTGGCAGGGCAGGAGTCTCAGCAGAGAGTCCAAGTGCTGGAAGAGGAAGTCTTTGATGGCCCTGAGACTTCAAAACAGGAGACAAGCTCAGTCTAAGCCCTTGGAGACACTTAACAAGCAGGAATAATGTGGAAGGATGGATTATAGAATCTTGATGTTTGTAACGAAAGAAGAGGGGAGCTTGCACTCTCTCCCTTATTTCTGTTTCTTTTTCTTTAGGCTGTGATTAATGAGGGTTTCATCATATAGATTATGTATCTTCTATGCTATAAAGGGGGTGTGGATTGAGTGTTTAAATAGCATTGGCCTGGGTCTTTTTCAGAGGGAATGGGCAGTGTGACTACAGAAAGAATGCAATGTTAGATTTTTTTTTCAATTTATAAAAACAGGCCAGTATTTCACTGTGTGGACTATGGCTATACAAGGGGGAATGAGAGATACTGAAGTATAGACGAGTTTTGTCTTCAGTTCCACTGTCTAATTGAGATCATGGTCATTAGGATGTATCAAATATTTTACGGTATTAAGCACTTTATTGCCTACAATTTCCTGTTGGAGCTGTTGTTTAATATTTAAGAACTGTTATTACTTTACTGTATGCATTTTGGATATATTGGTAGGCATGAAGTGATACAGATGGATAGATGAGCTTTTGCTCAAATGGTTCATTGCAATCAGGGCCATTAAGTTGCACTAAACACTCTTTGTATTGATTGTATGCATTGAGCAGCTTATTGTATTGTGTATTATATTACCTGTGGTCTCCGGTTTTTAATACCTTTCTGTGATTTGAGAAAGTAAGGTGCACTCAGTACTTTATTGTTTTTGTCCTCAACATGCATCTGGCACTTTATTAGTATGTATTTATACTTTATTTCTATGTATGGGGAGACTTGGTGAGCACATGAATGAAATGCACTTAATTTCTGTTTCTTTTTTTTTTCTTTTTTTGTTTTATTTCCATCCTTTATCAATAATATATATCTATTTTAGTATTGCATATGTATTATTGAGTACTGTATACGTATCATTGAGTGAATGAACCTATTTAATTGGATGGAGTGTTTGTTTACATTTGTTGTTAGAATGTGGTCCTTATGTCTCTTTAAAATATGGGGTGATGGAAGGAGGGCTTTGTCCCTTTAAATTGTCAGATGACATTCTATCATGTGGTGGCCCAGTCAAAGGCTTTTTTGCGAAACCTTGTAGGTCGGTTTGTCTGTAGCATCTTGCACTTTGCACTTTTGCTAACATATTTATATCTCTCACAGTCTTACACTCGCTCTAGTCACGGGCCCTAGCGGGGTTGCAAACCCCCATACATCATTTCCTCAAAAGAAGGAAAAACTGCCAGGGCAACAGTCGTTGTTTGGAACAAGCAAAGAATTTATTATGGCTAAATCCAATGCCTTTCTTTGTATGTATTTATATAGGGATATACTTTGCTAGCCTCTTTCAGGTCTGGTCCACCACTTACATCATAGGAAGTTTTGGTATTTCCAACACACAATATTTCATTGAAAAATGGATCTCTCAATAATGCATATTCTGCCATGTGCAGGGAAAATGCAGGTGGTGGAAACAGTAGACTTAAAAAGGCCCTGCTTCCCCCAGTAAGTCACCTCTCCCTATCACCTTGGAAGACTTGATGGAAGAACTTAAAATGCTGAAACCTTTCTTGTCACACAAAACAAATACTCTTCAATTCCTTGACTGCAAATGGTCCTCCCTTGAAGCAAGGGTTTCAGATCTTGAACTTCACACTGCTGAATTTAGAGACATTGTGGCCAAGGAAATTTCAATCCTCAAGTAACAAACTTTACGGAATAACAGAGGTAGCAGAGGGAGGCAATATGATTTCCTTTCTCCACTTGAACTTACCCAAGATAGTGGGTCTCAATAGCAGCTCCTCCCTTCATATCAAAAGCGCCCATCCCCTGGGGCCAAAACTTTCCAGTGTCAGCTCCACTTCCAAACCCAAAGGAATTATCATCCTTTTTCACCAATCCACCGATTGAATGCAAGTCCTCTCTGCATCCAAAAAACATCAGCAGATTTTCTGGTCCGGTCACTGGATTTTTCTTTCCCAAGATGTTTCATTGGTTACTGTGCTCATCGCAAAGAATTCTTGGGTCTGCGTCCCTCTTTACGTGCCATGGGCACCAGATATGGTCTTCTGCATCCTTGCATCTTCAGGGTTAGCTACAAGGACAGGACCACCTCCTTCGATTCTCCATCTCAACTGAAGGAGTTCACTGACATTCACAAAAAGGAAACATTGGACATCTGTGGAATATGATCCCATGTTTTTAATCCTCTGACCTCTAAACCTACATCTCTTTGAGAGGATATTATGGTATTCTTGTATTAATTATCTTAATCACCAATATTTTCTCCCTTTTTTGTTTATTATGTTCCCTTTTCTTCCCTGGTCCTGCATATGTCAGGCATTGCCCATTTGTTCAGTGTTTAGCTGTTGTCTGTTTTCCCCTTTAATGGATTGTCCACCTATCCTGACAGGTAAGTTTGTTATATGGATTATACATGTTTTGTTATTCTTCATTCCTGATTCTTTCTTTTTTTTCCCTCTAGTCGATCACTTTTTTAATCCTATTTATGTTTTCCTGGACTGGGTGTTACGATTGGTTCATCTCTTATGGTGTTCCTCAGCACTTGTTTTTCAATTCATCCTTTCTATTTTTTTCTTCTTTTATGGTTCGGGTCCCATGAAACTATTGTCATACTTTTCTGATTTTATTCTTTTGTGACTTTCTTGTTCTCCAACCCCTTTCCCTTTCTCTGTTCCCATCTTGCCCTTTCCTTTTCCTTTCTATTTTCTTGCACATTGTTATTTTTCTAGTTTTATTTTATTTTCCCATTTCTCCTTTGGATTTTTTTTTCATTTGTCTATGTATTATTTCCCAACTCCATCTATCCTCTCTATTATTTATATCTTATGCATTTTCACCTACTTACTGGTGAATCGGTTTGTTTGTATTTATTATTATGTACTTTATTCTCAAAGAGGGTGCAGACTTCAAAAATTGTTTCATTAATAGACATAGAATTATTTCATGGAATGTCAAGGGTCTTCATAGTCCTATTAAAGGACAAAGGGTTCTTACTGATCTTTTTAAAACCTGATGTCATGTAGGTTTGTTACAAAAGAGTAATCTTCTTGAAAAACAAATGTATATGCTTAAGAAAATAATAGGATGGTTCTCTTTATTGTTCATCATAAAAATAGTGTAATTATTTTATTTCAAAACACCCTACATGTCAATGTTCAGAAACAACAACCTGATGTGTCTTCATTTAGATGTTACTATTAATGGGTGTCCTTTCTCATCTATTAACATTTATGGTACCAATGGTATTGAAACACAGTCAGGCGAAGAAGGTGGCGGATGCCAGAGAGTGCTTGCACATCTGCAAAGCATATGTCAATAGTGAAATCTGAGCGAAGTCATAAAATTGAAACAATATGGTGTTGGGTGCCAGGCTAGCCCTAACATCTGCCACCACAGGTGTCGGATGGCCACACACTGAAGAATGGGTGGTTGCCTAAATATTGAAAGAAGAGTGGCCAGGGCACACCAGTAGCATGAATCCTGATCCTGATAATGTTCAAGAATAAATAGAAAGTTTGTTCTTGGAAAATGATGTGTAGATATTTATTATAAGTGCAGGTAGAAAGTAGAAATCTCAATCAAAAGACTGCGTTGTACAAAATGACCATGTGTCCAGAGCAGCCAGATGATGATAAATGGTCAAAGTTACAATAGGATGTTCGAATGTAACAATACGTCCAAACAGCATTGAAACACACTTCAGGGACTCCCTCTAAATCAAACTCTTATCACTCAAAAATTTCAACCTCAATCTAGGAGGAAATCGTAATCAGTTGCTTGATTCTTTTGTAGTCAGGAAATCAGTTTTCAAGTACATCCCAAATAATGTGCAAAAGGCCTTTCAAAGAACAATTTCAGATAGAGATCTTGTTGATATCTGCATAGTTGCAGTTCAGACCTTCTAGAATATTCTTTGTTCTCCACTGCCCACCACTCCTCTTCAGGATAGATTATGTTTTCCTTGATGAAGACCTTTCGCAAAACCTAATTCATGCTGAATTAGGCCCTCACTCTTCTGCACACTCTAGTAGATAGTGTTTAATAATTGCTTGTAGCAGGACCCACAATTTGTCATGGAATTTGAATGATTCATTACTGAATTCTTTCACATCAAACTTACTCCTGATGTCAAGTTCCACCATGGTTTGGGATTCGTTCAAAGACTCTGCTTGTGGTCACATTATCAATTATGTTTCCCCAAAAAAGGCTGCTGCTAAGGAATAATCTACTATATTACAACATATAAAGAAATTAGAACATGAATATCATTCATCGTCCATTAAACACGTTCTTGAGCAACTCAATCAAGTCAAGCTTAGATTTAACAAAATATCCATAAAAAACATGTGTAATGCTCTTTTAAAAATTAACGCAAAACACTAAAGTGGTTCCAATAATGAAGGCAAAATGTTAACGAACTAGCTAAATGTTAAAAACAAAAATCCAAAATATAAGTTATCTGTGACGCTTCTGGCAACCAGCTATTTTAAGACCAGGACATCTTGACATGTTTTGCAGATTTTTATTCCAATCTTTATATTGAGGACATTCTTCCCACTCAAGATTCTCTTGATTCTTTTTTCAGTACTATCCCAAAACCTCATACTTCATAGTATACTTTTCTTCGCTTGAGGTGGACATTTCATGTAAAGAAATATATTTAGCTATGTCCAAACTCCCTGAGGATAAAGCTTCAGGACCAGATTGTTTTTTTCAATTAAATCATATTCCAAATTCTCTATTCTTTTGATCACAAAACGTCTTACACTGATTCATCACTTTTTAACCTCAGATACCATAGTTGGCTCTTTTACTGAAGCTATGATTTGTTTAATTCCGAAGAAAGATAAAGACTTGGCGGAATGCAAAAATGATATGCCAGTATCCCTGATCAATACAGATTACAAAATCTTCTCTAATGTTTTGGCACTTCGTGTCAATGATCTTTTCCATTCTCTTGCTGGTATCAAGCAGTCCGGCTTTGCGAAGGTCTATCACATCTCTGACAATTCTTGCACCTTTTTTAATATCATTCATTGGGCTTCCCGTTATAAAAAACCCTTGACTGCAGTTACCTTGGATGCCGAGAAGGCTTTGATTGTGCTAATTGGGACTTCATGTTCAGAACCCTAAAACGGCATGAGTTTGGACCCAGATTTCTTCAGTTTGTCAACATTCTTTACACCTCCCCAACTACCTTGGTTTTCACCAATAGTTTGCAATCTTGGTAGTTTCTCCTTAACAGAGGAGCCAGACAAGACTTCTCCTTCTCTCCATTACATTTTATCCTTGCTTTGGAACCATTTTTAGAATCCGTTCGAAGATCCAAGGTCCTTACAGGCTATACTCTTGGTCAACTTCATATCAAATTCACAGCCTATGCTGATGATATCCTACGTTATATATTTCCAATCCCCATGTTGCTGTTCCAGAATTTCTTCAACTTTTATCACGTTATTCAGAAAGTTTAATATTGACAAATCTGAAGTAATGCACTTAAGAAGTTTTGTCTAAAGGATATGTTTAAAGACACTGATTTTCTTTGGAACTCTTCTAAAATTAAATATTTGGGTACTTACTAATAAATTAATACGGAAACTTTAAAACATAACATTTCTACCTTATCTGCCCAATGGTCGCCTTTATTTCTTTCCTGGTGAGGTAGATTAGATATGAATAAAATGATGTACTTGCCAAATAATTGTTATCTACACATGCTTCCTGTTCATTTACCGCTCACTTTTTAAAGAACCATTGATGCTCAATTATACAAATTCTTATGGGACAAACAAACTGCTTGGATCTCTCTTTCTAAAGATGAAAACTCCAAAACATCTGGCAGAGTCAATTTTCCTAATTTAACTCAATACCACTCTGCCTTCACTCTTAAACGGATTTAGTCTTCATTAGGCTCTTCATCTTCCACCTCTCATTTTCTTTGGTGATCCCTTGCAGTGTGGTTAATCTCTCCTTGTTCTATTCTTCCATTCTCTCTTATAGTTCAGGAACCCAGGTCAATTTCCTTCTTCTATTAAGGCCTTCTTGTAGCATTGTCATAAAGTTTAGTTCCCAGACCTACAATCCTTCTTAACTAATGCTATTAAGTCATATGTGGTACATTCCCAATATCACTATATATCACACATTTCTACATTGGTTTCCTTGGCTTGCTAAATACCTTATATCTATATCCCAGATCACTCAAGACAATCAATCTCCCATGAAGAATTACAATCTCACTTGCACATTCCCTCCTCACATCAGGTTAAAGATGACTTCCTCATAAATATTTCCGAAAAATTAAGTCATAGATCTTTCTTTGATTCCATCTTTATTACCTATCAATTCAAATTTTTCTTGAGATTTCTCAATTGAAGTCAAAGCTTCTTACATATACAAGAAGTTCTCTTCTTCAGACTCTGATAGGGTTAAAACAAGGGTTGAAGAGTCTTGCGAACAGGATTTACAATCTTCTTTTTCTATATCCTTATGGAACAAAATATGGCACAAAATTCATCATTTCTCCTTTTCTGACAGTTCTACTCAGACCATGTTTTTCTTTATAACAGGTTGTTTTAACTCCCTGCTCTCTGCACAAAATGAAATTAATGTCTAACAACAATTACTGGACCTGCAATGCCTTCAATGCAGACTTTCTTTATATGTGTTTCTTATGTTCAAAGGTTTTCACCTTCTGGAAGCATGATTGGCACAAATTAACCCATTTTTTTCACTTAATTCCCCTCATTGCATTGTGCAAATTTTCTCCACAGCTGTTTTGATCTTTGGTCAGGGAACAAGGTTGACAGAACATTGATAGATCTCTTGGCAGTGGTCGTTCAAGTTATTACCTCAAATTGGAAGAAGTCTAATAATATTTTCTTTTTACGTGGTGGAACTTGATTTATCACAGTCATAGGGTGGAAACTGTTTATTTACCCATGTTACAAATAGCCATCAAAAGAGATTTGTTATGGATAACTTTGACTTCCTACTTATCATACCACAAAACAATCAACATTAGAAAAGTTGAAGTTCCTAAACCTTCATGAACTTTTATCATCTCCTTTCTTTATTTTTCTCCACTTCACCTCATACCTGTAAAGAAACCTCAATTATTTTTTGCATTCACCAACACTATTACACATAAGTTTTAGACTGCCTGTACCCTCCTCCTCTCCCGCTTTTATTAAAAATGTTTAAAATGCTATTTCCTGTAGGTTACAAAGTTAAGTTTCTGTGTATATTGTCTGAGATATTCACTTTGTGAAGATATATTTTATACACTGAATTTAAAAATTATCTCTTCTCTTCATCTTAATAATTATATACCCTGGTTAGAACTCACTGTTATATACATTTTCTAATATGCGCATTTCCTCAATCTGTTCAATAAAGCTTACTAAACAAAAACAAAAGTGTATAACTGAAAAAAGAAAAAAGTTAAAGTATTTAACATAACGTTTTAAAATGTCATTAGTGAGGCAATCTGGACCCACCAATTGTCCAGGTTCCATGGAGTATATTACCTTTCCCACTACAGTTACAGTTAACAAAAAAAAGTGTATAACTGAAAAAAGTAGAGAGTTAAAGTATTTAACATAACGTTTTAAAATGTCATTAGTGAGGCAATCTGGACCCACCAATTGTCCAGGTTCCATGGAGTATATTGCCTTTCCCACTACTGTTGAAGTAAGCCTCAGCAAGGCCTACCAGTGCAAGGGGTTCACCTTTCTCTGCACAAAGTCCTTAGACCATGTTGGAAGAAGTTGGCACAGAAACTGGAATAAAAGACAAAAGTTTATTAACCTCATGAGGTGGTACTACAGTTCAGACAGCACCCTTGGGTAATGTCTGAAGTAGCACACTGAACTGAGGGAGCATGGTCCTTTTATACCCACACATGGGCTAAAAGGAGATGGTACAATTATGGAAACAAGACTTGTATACATGTAAGGTCATGTGGAAAATGCACAGTCGACAGGTAGGAGGAGCTAACAGTTTCCAAGGACTAACAGCTGCAGACCTTACTGAGCATGTGCGAAAGTAAGAGATGCTAAATATAACTTGTCACTAGGCAGATTTCAAGAGCAGTTAACAGAAAGGTAGGACAGAGCACATGGTGAGCACATGGCAGCATGTAGCAGAGAAAATGGCTGCCATGAATACAAAATGGATTCCGCAAAATGTTCACAATAGTTACTAAATACAAGATGTCTTCTGCTAATGCTTAATCTAATCACTGCTAAATTACAACACTACAGTTAAAGTTAACCAAAAAAAGTGTATAACTGAAAAAAGAAGAGAGTTAAAGTATTTAACATAAAGTTTTAAAATGTCATTAGTGAGGCAATCTGAACCCACCAATTGTCCAGGTTCCATGGAGGATATTGCCTTTCCCACTACACTTACAGTTTCTTTTACAAAGTTATGGTCATCATGTAGTCAAGAAATTTGTCTGTCCTTAAAAAACAGAAGTTCTCCCTCATTTTTGACGATGTGGAGATTTAAATGGAAATGTTTGTGAGGATGTAAACCTTGACGTTCTGCTGCTAAGTGCTCTCTCCCAAACCCTCCTCTGGAAGCACACATAGCCATTCTGTGCATCGATGGATGCTGAGGAACTCTGATGATGGGCCACTGGCAGCTCAGAGAAAGGCAGCTTTGAGTGAGACTGCTGTAAGTTATGAGAGCATCCAAAACAACCCTGGATGAGCCTCTTTTGAAGTTTGTGAGGTTGGAAGAGAAAATCTGGCAGTTGCTGTGCTGCCTTGCGTTCATCATATTGAAGGTATCATCATCAGCGTGCGGCTTCACAGTGCTTCACAAGGCTTTGGTGAGTGTGAGTCACTTGAGGAGAGATGAGAAATCTAGGGGGGTTTGTGCCTCCTCCCCCCCCACCATGTGAATTCATGACCAGGCAAGTGTTGCACAAAAAGCCCCTCTCTGGCAAGGGTAATTCTCATGGCAAGGCTTTGTATGGGAGCACTTTAATTTATGGGATATTTTGGCCCAGATTACGTCAATCCATATACCCATTGTATGGACTTGTGCTAAGTGTCAGACACTAATGAGCCACCCATCCTGAGCGAGAAGGGTGCATTGGTAAAACTGCGCTTTTGTGTATCTGAGACTTTGAACAAGACAGGAGAATCATTTATCCAAGCATGAGAACATTTCAAAATCACAAATTCGGCTACTGCTGCTCTAAGTCAATCTACTCCGGCTCTGAAACTTTACCAAAAGGGAGGCCAACTGAAATCGGCTACCACCTTCATGAGCTGTAAGTCACAAACAAAAGATGGAGTTTAAAGTTAAAGAACTCCTTGGGACAAAGAAGGCCGTAGTCGCCATCAGTCAGATAGGGAATGAAAAGGAGTCCGAAACTGAAAGTGAGTTGGCTCATTAGATCTCCAGTTAATGGGTTCTCCGTTAGGCCTCAAAAGCATTGATGCGCGGCAGTGTGGGGAGTGATAGAGCTGGTGAAATTATAATGGAAGCAGTTCCAACTTCAGCAGCCGAGTCTAAGCAATATCCCCTGTTTTCTAAGTATTTGAAGGGAGCTACACAGATAAATCCCCCGACCCTGCCTTTAGCCCTAGCCAAAGACAGAAGGAGCAACAGCCAACTGTTTCTCAACCAACCTTCCTACTGGGCATGACAACCCAGACTCCCCAGAGTCTGAACACCAATGATGAAACAATACAGGCGACAATGTCACTGGGAGCTGCTTCGAAAAGTAATCTGCCACAGCAGGTGCTGGGAGACATAGGGGATGTCCTGGAGCAGTCCACCAGAAGTATGTTTGAGGCTGTTTCAGTTGATATCAGGGAGTTGATAATTGCACAAGTACAAGAAATTGCAGTTCTCTATGAGCGTCTGATGAAGATTGATGAGGGTATGGTCCAGGTTCCGAGCAGACTGAGAGAGGCAAAATCCAGGATTTCCGAGCTTGAGGGCAAGGTTGATTCGTTGCAACAATAAGTTACCCAACTAGTAAAAAATTGTCAAATTTTTTAAGATAAACTGCTGAACCTAGTAAACTAAAATAGGCAGTCAAATCTCAGAATTATCAGGGTGGAAGAAGGATGTGAAGGATTAGAGGCACCAGAATGGACAGACGCTCTTTTGAAGAAGGCAATACTGGAGCTAACGGGTAAACGGACCATCACTAGGGCCCACAAGATCCCAGCTCAATTCCATATGATCACTACATTCCCTCATACAATTTTAGTGATTTTTGCTGATTATATCGTCAAAGACCGTATTCTATCGAGGGACATAGAAAAGAAAGCCTTCTCAATCCCGAGATGGATCAGTTTAAATCTTTCCAAACATCTCAGCACTTATGACATTGAGATTGAGGGAGTTTGTTGGGATCATTGACTCATTTAAAGGCAAGGGTAGTCCAGCAGGCCATGCTTGAGATCTTGGTGAAGGGCCACTTCGATCTTTTTTCGGATAAGGGGGAGGCTCAAGTGCTCCTCCAAAATGTGTTTAATCAGGCTACTAGCTAATTATTTAGATTTTGAGTACAACTGATTTTCTACAATCAGGGATAGTAGATGTGGTTTATGATCCAGGGTGTTTTTTGTTCCTTGTGTTCCTTTTTTTCTTTCACAGGATCGATTTTGTAATAGGGCATGTCTTTGATGAACTGTCCGGAGATTCTTGTGTGGAGTAGAGAGGGGGTTGGGGTAGTCCTGGGGTTTCTTGGGTTATAAGTGCACAGGGCATTAAAGAGTAATGGCACACATGAATTATTAAAAATTAGATATAAAGCAAAAGTCTTTAAATCAAAATCTATCTACCAATGAAATATTTAATACAACACACAAATAAAAATAGAACAGTGTGAGTTCCTTAAACTTAAATCCATCTTAAATCCAATTTCTAAACTACTATCCAACTTGATTGTTCAATTTCACAATATTACAATTAGTCCAATTTTCCCATTTTCAAAACCACCATTTCCAAGTTTGTACGTCGACAAATTCACAATACTGTAATTAGTCCAATTGTCCCAATCGTATAACCAAAAACTCCAAATCTGCTTGTACGTCGTCAACACGTGTTTCATCCGGGGGAGTACCCCTAGGATTTCCTCAGGACATTCTTGTCATTATTCCCTAAAACAGTATTGTCAAGCATTATAAGACAAATACAATTTAACTCTATCCATTATCACATTAATAAACGTTTGTGGCTACCAAGTAACAAAGTGAGAACCATGCATTTTTCTAAAAATGAGTATTACCCCTATACGTATTCTTCATTGACGAGTGTGTTTAATCAATTCTAATTATACTCCCTTGTGTATGTGTGCTCATTCCTATTAAATAATCCAATTACAGCATATAAATGCAACCAATTTACAAGTCATAGTGCCGAATGTAAAATCAAGTGTAAAGCTTATGTTTCATTAACTAAAAGGGAAATCTCCCTGTGCTACCTTAAATCCCATTTCAAATTGAAAAATAAATAATCCTTAATTTGGCCTAAGATTGACTTACTATTCTCCTATTATTGTCCTAGTATCTCTCGCTTTCCTAAAATAAAATATAATTTCATACAATGTATTAAGACATATCTCACTATTTTCTTATCTTAAATTCAATTAATCACATGAAACATATTGTAATAGTACTTTTAAGTTTGATTTTAATTTTAGAGCTTGAGAGGCTTACCGTTTTATGATTCCCTCGGTCTAATCAGAATTCTTCTCTCCACATATCCGTCTCGTAATTTATGTCTATTGCGATAATAATAACCAATTAATTACTAGCCCTGAAATGGTCTAAATTTAATAGCCATATCTGAGGTTCTTCTTACCTAAATCCCGATTTTACACGATAGCGAGTACGCTTCTCAAACATGTAAACCGAGTGAATGACCAGCATTCTATTTAACCGCGTCGGCTATTTAGTTGAAATAAATGACGGACTACACGTCTAGGTAACTATAAGACACTCTGTGCACATTCGTCAGTTCTTTTACTAAAAATAGAAGATGGACTTTAAGGATTTCAGCCGTCGCTCTATCGCTCCAAATGTAGTGAGTTTTTTCGCTCAAAAGATATAGAAAGCGGACCTCAAAGATTTCAGCCATCATTATATCACTACATATAATATCCTACTTCATAAGGATTCTCCCCATTTTATTTTATTTAATTCATTTTAAATTACTAAAAATCCAAAACGAACCAAATTACCTTCCCAGTTGTATATGAAAGAAATTATCTCATAACTACTCACATTTAATTTTTATTTAACCACTACATCCCTACATGGACCAACTCATTATAAAAATATAAATATATATTAAATCTAGTATATTGAATGGAAAAATAATACCCCTATCGAGGTTCTCAGCTCATGAGTTACTAACTATGTCATCTATGCCTTCAACTATATATCTATTATTGACTTTAATCAAAATACAAAGCCATTAAAAGTATAATCCAAATATACTATAATACACATACTCTTTAGATTTAAATATTAACCGCTTGCCTTATTTGCATATATTACAATATGGGATAATATTCCTATTGCATAACTTATAATAAATTCGCCAATTATTTATCTCCCAGAAAATATTCCATCTCATGGTCTGTATTTAATCCTGATTCTACGGCTCCTAATTTCATAATCCACAACGATTCCCTCCTTCTTAGGGCCAGTTCCCTGTTCCCTCCATGTGGGTTATTTTTACAATATTCAAAACTAAAGAACCTAAAATCTTTATGTACCCCCTGTGCCTCACATATCACCATGTGAGAAGCTATCGGATAACGTTCATCCATCTGTCTTAGAGCTCTCCAATGTTCCGAAATCCTTGTCTTAAGTGGACGTATCGTGCTGCCCACGTATATTTTCTCACATTTACATATAAGCATATATATTACAAATTTAGTGTTACAATCAATATGTGATCTAATGGGTATTTTACAACCTCTTTTGTCAACAAAATCTTTTTTGGCTTGAAATGCCCATTTACACATTGCACATCCGCCACATTTGAAAAAACCTCTATTTCGTTCATTAAGCCAATCTGCCTTATTTTCAACTGGTAAGTAACTCGGACTCAAAATATTATTGAGGGTATTCCCTCTTCTAAACAAAACTTCCGGTTTATTCCCTATATATTTCTTGAGTGTCTCATCTTGGATCAGTATTGGCCAGTGTTTTTTCATTATTCTCAATAATTTCCGAGATATGTCTGTATAATCTAAAATAATTCTCAATCTCTGAGCGCTATCGCTCTTGATCTTTCTGTTCCTTTGGGCCGTTAGTGACAATGTCTGTACACGTGAAGTTTTCAAAACCTTCATTCGAGATTTACCTAAATTGTTCTCTGAGTAACCTCTACTCCTAAATCTATATTCCATATATTTGATAACATCATGAAAGTCACAGTCTTTACTGCAATTCCTTCTTGCTCTGATCATTTCTCCCAGCGGTATGGCTTCTATTTGGTGCTTGGGGTGTGAACTTGTCGCATGTAAAATAGTATTACATGCAGTGCTTTTCCGAAATAATCTACTCTCTAACTTGTTGTTTTCTACAAAGAGCTCTACATCTAAAAATTCTATCTTTGATTCACTGTGACTATATGTGAACTTAATATTTACATCATTTCCATTAAGGTAGTTACAAAAACTCTCCAATGTCACTACATCCCCTGTCCATAACATAAGACAGTCATCAATGTATCGTCCCCAATAGAGAATATGTGAGTGCCATATCGCTGCTTTTGGGCCCCACACCCAATTTTCCTCGAACCATCCCATGAACAAATTTGCGTACGATGGTGAGAATTTCGAACCCATTGCTACACCTTGTTTCTGTCTAAACCAATTTTGTTTTACTAGAAAGTAATTGTTATTAAGTATAAGATCAATCATGCTCAGCAACATTTGTGTATGTTCAAATAAGCTCGCTGATCTTCTGTTAAAAATGTATTCCATTGATTTTAAACCCCATTCATGTTGTATGCTGGTATAGAGTGATACCACATCTAAGGTCACCAAAATCATACCTGGTTCCCATTGAATATCTGACAACATACTTAATACGTGTTTAGTATCATTAATATGTGATGGTAAATTATTTACAAAAGGTTGTAGAAAAATATCTACATACTCTGATAATCTCTCAGTAGGGCCTCCTATGCCCGATACAATGGGTCTCCCTGGTGGAAATTTAGATTGTTTATGTATTTTAGGTAGCGTGTATAAACATGGGTATCTGGGACGAAATACTTGTAAATATAGAAATTCCTCCTCATTCAATAAATTTCTGTCCCTCCAATCCATTAACATTCGATTAATTTTCCCTGTCAATGCTGACATCGGATTATATGACACTTTTTCATAACATGCAGTATCATTTAATTGTGTAATCATTTCTAATTCGTAATCCTTCCGATTCATTACAACTATATTTCCTCCCTTATCCGCTTTGTTGATAACCAAATTTTTGTCACATTTCAAATTCTTCAATGCAATACATTCCCCTTGTGTCAAATTCGATTTTTTCCATTGTTTTTTCTTTCTCTCTTCTTTATCCAAATCATTCCATACTAGTCCATAAAGAATTTCTATATTACTATCACTCGTTGATTTAGGTGTCCAAGTTGATCTCCGTTTCAGTCCACTGGTAATATATGTATCCGAAGAAATACTTAAATCTTGTAATATCGAAGATGTTGTCACTGGATCCTCCTCAAAATCTGTGATTGTCATCAGCATTACAGTATCATGTATGTCCTGAATAGACAATTTACTGTACGCCCTAATACCTTCTGGGGCTACTTCTGTGTCTGTTATGCGTGAGTCAAAATATCGCTTGAGTTTTAATTTTCTCATAAACTTAAACAAATCAATTTTAGATTGACAAATATCCCCCTTAGATGATGGACAAAAACTGAGTCCCTTATTCAAAAGTGATATTATATCCGAGGATAATTGTTTTTCAGATAAATTTACAACATTGTTTACCACTTCAGCATTCAAATTTACATCTTTTTGTCCCGTGATCTTGTTGTCATTCCCACATATGTGTCGCTTTTTTCTTCCTCTTTTCCCTGTCTTAATACATTGTATGAAATTATATTTTATTTTAGGAAAGCGAGAGATACTAGGACAATAATAGGAGAATAGTAAATCAATCTTAGGCCAAATTAAGGATTATTTATTTTTCAATTTGAAATGGGATTTAAGGTAGCACAGGGAGATTTCCCTTCTAGTTAATGAAACATAAGCTTTACACTTGATTTTACATTCAGCACTATGGGGCTGATTCTAACCCCGGCGGTCTTCGACCGCCGGGGCGAGGGTCGGCGGGAGCACCGCCGACAGGCCGGCGGTGCCCCGCAGGGCATTCTGACCGCGGCGCTTTGGCCGCGGTCAGAAAGGGTAAACCGGCGGTCTCCCGCCGGTTTACCGCTGCCCTCAGAATCCCCCATGGCGGCGCAGCTTGCTGCGCCGCCATGGGGGATTCTGACGTCCCCTACCGCCATCCTGTTCCTGGCGGTTCGCCCGCCAGGAACAGGATGGCGGTAGGGGGTGCCGCGGGGCCCCTGGGGGCCCCTGCCGTGCCCATGCCAACGGCATGGGCACGGCAGGGGCCCCCGTAAGAGGGCCCCCCAAAGTATTTCAGTGTCTGCCTTGCAGACACTGAAATACGCGACGGGTGCCACTGCACCCGTCGCACCTTCCCACTCCGCCGGCTCGATTACGAGCCGGCATCCTCGTGGGAAGGGAGTTTTTCCCTGGGCTGGCGGGCGGTCTTTTGGAGACCGCCCGCCAGCCCAGGGAAAAACTCATTATACCCTCCGCGGTCTTCTGACCGCGGAGCGGTATAATGGGGGCGGAATTCTGGCGGGCGGCCTCCGCCGCCCGCCAGAATCAGAATCACCCCCTATGACTTGTAAATTGGTTGCATTTATATGCTGTAATTGGATTATTTAATAGGAATGAGCACACATACACAAGGGAGTATAATTAGAATTGATTAAACACACTCGTCACTGAAGATCACGTATAGGGGTAATACTCATTTTTAGAAAAATGCATGGTTCTCACTTTGTTACTTGGTAGCCACAAACGTTTATTAATGTGATAATGGATAGAGTTAAATTGTATTTGTCTTATAATGCTTGACAATATTGTTTTAGGGAATAATGACAAGAATGTCCTGAGGAAATCCTAGGGGTACTCCCCCGGATGAAACACGTGTTGACGACGTACAAGCAGATTTGGAGTTTTTGGTTATACGATTGGGACAATTGGACTAATTACAGTATTGTGAATTTGTCGACGTACAAACAAACTTGGAAATGGTGGTTTTGAAAATGGGAAAATTGGACTAATTGTAATATTGTGAAATTGAACAATCGAGTTGGATAGTAGTTTAGAAATTGGATTTAAGATGGATTTAAGTTTAAGGAACTCACACTGTTCTTTTTTATTTGTGTGTTGTATTAAATATTTCATTGGTAGAAAGATTTTGATTTAAAGACTTTTGCTTTATATCTAATTTTTAATAATTCATGTGTGCCATTACTCTTTAATGCATTGTGAGATATCCCATTTAGGTTTATCGTTTTAGGTGAATTTGGAGGGTGGACACCTGAGTTTTGTGCACCGTGATAAATTGATTAATTGAATGGTGTTAAGGTTAAATAATTTTGAAATTGGAGCGCCAGTCACTCACTACCGCACCCTCTTTCTGTTTGTATAAGTGCACAGGGTTGCAGTACCATGGTACCCAGGGCATTTTGGGGTGTGAGGGATGAAATTCAGGTAAAAGCCTTCCCTACGGGTGCACAGGGTGAACGGGGCGGGGTTTGAAAGCAAGGTGGTGGTTCATGGGGGGCTTGCAGTGGGGGGAAAAGAGGAAGAGTTAATAACCATGTGCATGATATTAGAGAGGTTTACTCAATTAGGGAAGGTCTTGGCCTTTCCAGGAAGGGCCAGTGGGGACAAGCAAGCTAGGAAAGTAGTGCAGTATTTTAGAATTAGAGATGTTGTTCATGGATGTTTTGAACTGCTCATTTGCAGTCCTACTAGAGTACATAGAGAGTTTATGTAAGGTGAATAAATACGATGATTATGTGGCCTAATGTGTTTCTACCGACTTACTGGAATTTCCAAGAATGTTGTCCCTTTCTTGGGTGGAAAAGCACATCACACTTTGTAGGCTCTTGGCACCATGGGATCATTTTCACATGTCATTTCCAGATGCCATGGAATGCCCTTTTGTCACGTTACTTCTCACTTTATTGATGATACATCTGTTTTGCACTAGTGAGAATAAGTTTACATGCCATGCAGTAGACACCTTATTTCCTGACTGCATTGTTATGTCAATTATGCTGCTCTCAAGGTGTTCCAAAGCACACTTCCCGCACCTTATGGGGGGAACAATGCACAGGGATGGTTATTGGCGCTAATTTCCTAAAATGAGGCATTCCGTACTTGTACTTTCCTCTCTCTTAGTTTGGAGGTTATTTGTTATTCATTTGCCCCTCTTTTTTACAGTAGGTCAGCGTGCATTTAGATGATGGTATATAAACACGGGCTTCGTATCACTACTTTGGGTTAAATAATAAAAGTAAAGCTTAGGAAATCGATGACTGGGTAAGGGTGCACTCTCTAGATTTTGTCCTTGTCCTGGAGACACATTTTTGCGACAAAAGAGAATTGAAATATAACATTTTCTGTCAATGGGCAGGCCATCAATGTATAACACTCACAAGCGCCGCCCATAGGTGGGTGGCAATACACGTGATTCGCCATCTCCTACTTTTTCCCAATCAGATAAGGATGATACATGGGCCTTTATCAGCGGATTAGCAGGATGTTAGGTTCTATTATTCTATTATTCACTTGGACCAATGTGGCTTTACCCCCGAAAGGCAGTTATTCTTCAATACGATTTTCTTAAATGGAAGCATTGGACTACTTTTCACAAAACAGTGTTCCTGCCCAGATTATTTTATTAGACGCCAAGAAGGCATTCTGTCTAGTATGCTAGGAGAGTATTTGTTTGCAGCTATTCCATGAGCTCTTCAGAATACATTTTGTGAAGAACAGGAGGGAACATTGTCTGCTTTTATCTGGGCGAATAAGAAACCTAGGTTGGTGACAGAATAATTGTATAGGCCACTGAAAGAAGGAGGCCTTGCCTTACCGGATACAAGAGTATAATATTTTGCTAATTTTGCACACCGTTAATCCAGGTGTTTAGAAAAAAAAAAAACCTGCAGTGAATGTGATAGATAATTTTGTTATTGATTCGATTTTTCATGAATATGAGATCGTCGATATCCTTCGCTGTACAAGATGCCTGAAAAAAGGTTAGATACAAGGTTTTAGGATGGACTCTAAAATGTAAAGAACAATTTTTCAAGCATTAAAATATCCCGGCTGTTAAAGGAGCAACCCCTGGCAGATATCTATGTTGGGAATCAACCCCTATTAAATAAGCGCATTGTTTTGATGTGGGAGAGCAAGGTTTCAGATTTTTTTAATTCGAATACCTGGAAGACCTGAGCCGAAATAGATACCTTCTATTAGGTACTTTAAAACAATGTTGTGTTGGTCTTTCATTGGTATTAGACAGTTTCTCCTCAGTTTAGACACTAGTATGTGACTGAAGATTGGATTGAAACTACAAGTCGTAGATCTATTAGTTGCTAGGTTGGTATTTTGGACAGCAGAAGGCCAATGCATTAAACTTGAAGGCTCGGGATAAGTGGCAGTCCAAAGAAGGCCTTCCAACTACAAAGAGATCTGGAATGGGATTAACATGTTCAATTTTTCCATAATGAAAGGGGCACATTTTTGCAAAGTGGTTACTCTAGAACACCAGCTTTTGTGCATAGAATCAACTCCCAGGTACCTGATAGGTACTTTAGGTGTTCATTAGAGGTAGGAGGTTTGGGGGATAGTTGGATTCATATTATTTAGGGTTGTCCTAAAAAATAAATATATTTTTTGTCAGAGATCCAGATGCACTGTTGAGGCACTTTAGGGCTTGATCACTCAATAGATATTTACATAACATTTCTGGGGTGTTCTCATGATGTTAATACTGCACATATTGCACTTTTGATTAAAAAGATTGTTTATACTCGCACTAGTAGCTAGAACCAGAATTTTACAAAATTGGTGATCAGAGACGATCCCAACATACCAACAATGGTGGTCTAAAGTGTTAAAAGTCAATGAGCTAGAGTATCATTATGGGCTAAGATCAGGATCTTATAAAAAACTTAGGGTGAGGGTTCAATTGTGGTAGATTACCTCCTGTTTGTAAGACTTGAATTGTGCAGTATCCAGGTATAAATCTGAGACTGTGAGCAATGTGCAATACATTCTTATTTCTTTGGTATGTAGGTGTAATCCATGGTGGTTAAATAATGGTTTATAACACGATGACGCTGGTTCAATAATGTTTATTATTGAGTGACCCCTGACCTGATTTAAGGCCAGGTTTCACGCTACAAGCTGTGCAGCTCCTCCTGTCTGCCTCTGTGCCCCCAACCCCGCCCTTGCTGCTGCTGCGAGTTCGAGGCCCTCCACCACCTGCCGGCACCTGCCCCAATCTCAACCCTGGTGTCTAGTGGTTGCCGCAAATATTGTGTCTGTCCTGTAATTTGTCTTTGTGTTATTTGTGCAGTTTCTCCTGTTTTTGTGCCTTTCCTGTTCTCTGACTCTGTTTTTGTGCCTTTCTGCTCACTGACTCTGTTTTTGTGCCTTTCCTGTTCTCCGACTCTGTTTTTGTGCCTTTCTGCTCTCTAAATCTTTTTTTGTGCCTTTCCTCGTCTTTTGTCCATTTCGCCGATTTTTCCTGCTCTCCCGTTCCCGCCGCTGCGTCTCCTGCGGCCCCGTCCCCTCCCGCCCCAATTTGCCCACTGATCCCCGCCTCCCGCCTCCCAGCTGCTCCTCCCTCCCACTTCCCCTTCTTAATGACGCCCGTTACACTGCCAAAGAACTCCACGTGCTCATCCCTGGCTGCCCCACCGCCTGCGTCCAGACCTCCCCAAAGCACATCATTGGACCATTCTCCTGCCGGATGTGCAACTTCACCTGTGCCCAAGCCACCAAGCACCACAACAACTCCACAAATAACAACCACCTTTGCTGCATCCTCCTCAACACCCGCTCCATCCACAAGCACGCCGTCGAACTCTGGGGCCTGCTAAACTCAACCTCCCCAGACATCGCCTTCCTCACCAAAACCTAGATGAACCCCTCCTCGGAACCCGACATTGCCATGGCCATCCCTGAAGGCTACAAAATCACCCAAAGAGACCACACTAACAAACCGGGAGGAGGAATTTCCATAGTCCACAGGAGCACCATCAGGATCTCAACCAATACCCATTACACCTTTGATGCCGCTGAACACTTGCACTTCCAGATTTGAGTCAACGCCAACACCACCCTGAGAGGAACCCTTGTGTACAGACCCCTAGACCCCCGTCCACAGTTCTGCAATGCCATCGCCGACACAATCAGCGCCCATGCCCTCGCCTCCATGGACTACATGCTCCTCGGCGACCTGAATTTTCACCTGGAGAACACCGACAACAACAACTCCTCATCCCTGCTCGCCAACCTCACCGAACTCGGACTCAAACAACTCATCACTACGCCCACCCACTCAGCCGGCCACACACTCTACCCCATCTTCTCCACCAGCAGCAACATCACCTTCACCCATAGCAGCGAACTCCACTGGACCGACCACTGCTGTGTCCACTTCTCCTTCCAGAAACCCACCGCTCACCACCACCAGCAACGGACCCCTCACCACAGCTGGAACAAGATCTCAAAGGACCAACTGATCTCCACCCTCGCCCTGCCACCCAACACCAGAGACCCCAATACTGCCGCCCTCAACCTCAAACAATGGCTAGAAGACTGCACCAATACCCTTGCTCCACTTAGGAAATCAACCAACACCCGCAGCAGCAAGAAAGCACCCTGGTTCACCGCCAGCCTTCAGGCCTCCAAGCGCCAGTGCCGGAAAACCAAGAAGGTCTGGCACCAAGAACAAACAGAGAGCAACCACGCCACCCTCAAGACTGCCATCCGCAAACATCACCAGCTCATCCGGACCACCAAAAGATAATTCTACAAAGAACGAATTGATAACAATGCACACAACAGCAAGGAGCTCTTCAGCATCATCAAAGTACTCACCAAGTCCTGCACCGCTGACCCCACCCCCCGGCTCGCAAGACCTCTGTGACTCACTCGCCACCTTTTTTCACCGCAATCAATAAAGCCAGCCAAATCATCACCCCCCAGATCCGTTCCATCATCAACAGCTCCTTTAAGACCACCAACTTCCCGGAGAGCTGGAAACACGCCGAAGTCAACGCCCTGCTCAAAAAACCCAAGGCAGACCTCGAAGACCTCAAGAATTACCGACCCATCTTACTACTCACCTTCCCAGGGAAGGTCATCAAGAAGATAGTCAACAGCCGACTATCACGCTTCCTGGAGGACAACAGCTTGCTCGACATCTCCCAATCCGGCTTCCAAAAGAACCACAGCACCGAGACTGGTACCGACGACATCGCCGGTACCGACGACATCAGGATCATGCTCGACAAAGGTGAAACCGTGGCCCTCATCCTCCTTGACCTCTCGGCAGCCTTCGACACCGTCTGTCACCACACACTTGGCACACGCCTCCACGACGCTGGAATCTGCCACTAGGCCCTGGACTGGATCACATCCTTCCTCTCTGGCAGAAACTCAGAGAGTCGGCCTCCCTCTGTTCCTGTCAAAAGCCACCAAGACCATCTGCAGAGTACCCCAAGGATCCTCTCTCAGCCCGACCCTTTTCAACTTCTACATAGCTCCGCTCGCCAACATCGTCCGATCCCAAGGCCTTAACATCGTCTCCTACGTGGATGACACACAACTGATCCTTTCACTCACGAAGGACCCCGCCACCGCCAAGACCAACTTCCACAACGGACTTCACGCCATCGCCAACTAGATGGAGGTGAGCCGCCTCAAACTGAACTCGGATAGGACCGAGATCGTCATCCTCTGCTCCAACAAATCAGCATGGGAGGAATCCTGGTGGCCTGCCACTCTAGGAGCTGCTCCAACTCCCACCGCCCACGCACGCAACCTCGGCTTCATGCTGGACTCATCGTTCACTATGACCAAGCAAGTCAACTCCATTTCTCATCCTCATGTTTCAACACCCTCTGCATGCTTTGCAAGACCTTCAGATGGATCCCCATTGAAACCAGGAGGATGGTCACCCACGCCCTCGTTAGCAGCAGACTGGACTATGGCAATGCATTCTACGCGTGAACAACGGGCAAGCTCCAGAGAAAACCTCAGCGCATTCAGAATGCCTCAGCACAAATCATTGTTTACCTCCATCCCCACAAACACATCTCAGCCCACCTCAGAGACCTGCACTGGCTCCTGGTCAACAAAAGGATCATCTTCAAACTCTTGATCTATGCTCACAAGGATCTCCACAATGCCGGCCCTGTCTACCTCAATGAGCGTCTCAACTTCCACGTCCCGACGCGCCAGCTCCGCTCCACCAACCTCTCCCTTGCCACTGTCCTCAGCATCCACCGTACCACAACCTGTGGCAGATCCTTCTCCCACCTCACTGCCAAGACCTGGAACTCCCTCCCCGTCAACCTACATCTGACCCAGGACCTCCTGACCTTCAGGAAGTGTCTCAAGACCTGGCTATTCGAGCAGTAGCACCCCCTCCTCCAGCTCCTTGAGACCCTATCGGGTGAGTAGCACACTTAACAAATGATTGATTGATTGATTTTGATTCTGATGCCTAAATTCTTCCAATGAAAATAAAAATTAAAAAAAGAAGGAATGTATGTGTACAACCTAAAGAACTGTATTGCTTCTTGTTTTGTGATTCATTGAAAGTACTTTTACTGTTTTTATTTCAATGAACGCAGTTTTTATTCCAATGATTACGTTTATATTGAATTGTTGCTTTAGTTTGTCAGATAACAGTTCTAACTTTCTCTCCTACTTCTCATTGTTTAGGGCGAATCATAACTAAGGGCGATTTTGCTTTCTTAGTGTGTATAACATATTTTCCTTGATCTTTCAACTTTTTTCTAGACTTACTAGTTCTGTTTTTATCTTGTTTCTTTTTTCTATTTTGTGTTTGAGATTGTTGTTCATATGATCTATCGTTTTGAAGGCTTCCCAAACTTGCTTAATATTTGTGACACTACACAAAACTCTTTCCAAAAACGTGAGGCATTTTCCAATAGATTTAAAGTATTAGTGTTAACGTTTAATAAGAATGGTTTGAAGTTTCATTTCTGCTTCAAATGTATTTCTGTTCCTGTACAGTAGACATAGTTATATGTACTGGAGCAAGATTTGAAAGAGGACACTCATAAACTTGCGTTGACAGTTCCTGGCTCATCGTGCAATCTCTGTATTGATTTAGATATGGAATGGGGAAGAGAGGAGACTGGAGTGGTCTGTTTCCTGTGCATTCGGCTATAACGTAGTGTTTAAGAGGCAAGTTTTGCACACCTGTTCTAAGTTGCATCCTTTTCTGCAACGCCCAATTTAAAATAGTACAGGTGTTCTTAGTGGGTTGTCCTATGTGCCCTGTTAAATGTTGTCCTGGGTTGGGCTTACTCTGTTTTTTTTTCACACAATATGTCCTATCTTTTTGTTCTCCCTTCCCAATTTTATTCAGCATATGAAGTTTTGGTTGAACTTTTCCCTGTGCTTTTTGCTGTGGCTGGGAGCTTTTGTCCTGCTATGATACAGTGTTTGACTTTCTATAAGTGCCCTTGTTTAATTACAATTATGACTGGGTGTATGGCTTATTGCCTGGGTTTCCCCATATGGTGTTCCATTGAGATGGTTTTCTGCCTTCAATGCATAGGAGTTAATTGTTATATGTTCTTGCTTAGGCTTGTGCCTCACCACGTCCCAGTCTTTCTGAATGGGGTTTTGAGTTTGGACAGCTCTGATCCCTCTTCAGAGTTCTTACTCAGATTGAGGGATTGAGTTTGCTGCAGGCTGGGACCTATGCCCAGTGGAGTCACAAAGGACCCGCAGCCCCCAAGATTCAGGGTCGGGGTGAATTTCAGGATGCACCAGCACAGTACAATAGCCTGAGACCTCCTGAGCAAGTCAGGAGAAGGGGTTCATCCATGTACTGTGCAGGAGGTCCACCTCAAGTTTCATTACTCCACTGCCTATGCACAGCTTTGGCTGGGTTTCCTAGTGCCTTAATAGACCCTCATTAACGAGGTCTGTATAATTGCTAATCTGGCCCAAAACAGTGTTTTAACATGGATTCTGCACTCCCATATTCCCCAGACATAATGCAACAGCTAAAACCTTGTCAAAGTAAAAGAACCAAAAATGCATAACTGTCACAAAAATCAGGTACATTATTTCTCGTACCTGTCCTAATTTCTCATGACTCAAGCTATCTTCAGAGGCAAAATCTAATTGTCCCAAAATTATTTTCTAGAGAAGGTTTTCAAATGTTGTGTTCTAAATACTCTTAACCTCTTAACCGCCAAGGACGTAACAGTTACGTCCTTGGCTGTGGCGCTGAGGAGCCAAGGACCTTAACCGTTATGTCCTGGACCTTGCTCAAAGGGGGAGCGCTCCCCCCCATGAGCCTCCCACACTCTCCAATGGGCAGGAGTGGAAGGGGAATCACAAAGCATTTCTCTTCTGATCAGGGGCTGGGGGCAGGCAGAGGCATCAAAGGAAAGGAAAGGCCTTTCCTTTCCTTTGATATCTCTTTGAGCATTTGTGTTTGCGAAATTGGCATGAGGGGAGTGGCCCCTTGGGCAAGAGCCACTCCCCAAGGGGGCATTTTTTAGAAGGCCTTTTCTGCCCCCCCAGGGGCAGATTGGCCTACTTCAATTAGGCCGATCTGCCCCCGGGGGAGGAGCATAATACACTAAATGCCAGGGAGTTTTTTTTATATTGTAAACAATGAAGGGGAGAGACCCCCTTGAGCAAGGGTCATTCCCCTGCGAGGCAAATTCTTTTTAGACCATTTCTGCCCCCTTTGGGGCAGATTGGTCCATTTTGATTATGCCAACCTGCCCCCAAGGGGGGCAGAAACCACTAGGCACAAGGGATTTTTTTATTTTTTACAGATGGGAAGCGATCCCTTAGGCAAGGTTCGTTCCTGTGGGGTGGGATTTATTTTAGGCCCTCTTGGCGGCATATCGGCCTATTTCTATTAGGCCGATCCCACTTAGGTACCAGGGATTGGTGTGTGTGTGTGTGTGTGTGTGTTTCATTTTGGGGGGCAGCACCTTAGGCAAGGGTCACTCCCCATGGGGGCATATTACTGTTGGCCATTTCTGCCCCCATTTGAGGGCAGATCAGCCTATTTTTGTAAGGCCCATCTGCCCCTAAGGGGGCAGAAAGCCCACCAGGCACCAGGGAAAAATTGTTTTAAAAGAAAGAGGGTGGGGGTTTGGCCATACCGCCATCCCAAATAAATGGGAATAAAGTTGTCCTGCCCACCAGTGGGCAGATGGGGCAAATACCCCAATCCATTTCCCAGGGGGGAAAAAAGCCTACTAGATGCCAGGGAATATAAAAAAATAAAAAGTGGGGTGGTGGCTACCAGCCAGTATGGGCATGGTTATGCCCCCACTCCAACTGAAGGAGGTAACAGTCTTTCAGCTCTCCTCCCGCACGAGAACGCTTGGTTACTTGGGGTTTTGGTTTTACATTTTGGCCATGAGAGCTTGTCTAACTCTGAAAATCATCCAACTTGGAATGGTGAGGGCTGCACTTTTGGGACTTTGGAACGCTGCCACATAGAAAATCTATGAGACCTAGGCACATCTGAAAACTAAACATCTGGGTGAGTCCAGGGTGGTCTGCTTCACATGCACCCCGCACCATTTTCTTACCCACAATGACCTGCAAACCTCCAACTTTGCTTAAAATCACACATTTTTCCCACATTTTTCTGATACAACCTTCTGGAATCTGCAGGAATTCACAAAGATCCTACCACCCAGCATTGTCACATTTATGCCAATAGAAATTCTGCCCCCCTTGTTAACCTAAAAATGTTTTGTTTTCAAACTGCCCTTTTGGACCCGCTTTGGTTCCTCCTTAATTTCAACATATTTTTGGCTCTTCCATGTCACAGTCACTTGGCCACCTACACGAGTCAGGTATCATTTTTATCAGGAGACTGAGGGGAACATTAGGTGGTATGCACTTTGTGCCGGTGCAGTGATCCTACTCAGAAATGTGGGAAAGATTTGAATTTTTTAGCTAAATTTGAGGTTTACTGAGGATTCTGGGTAAAAAATCACAGGGGGATCCATGTAAGTCACACCTCCCTGGACTCCCTCATGTGTCTAGCTTTTAGAAATGTATGGGTTTGGTAGGTTTCCCTAGATGGCTACTGAGCCCAGGACTAAAAACTCAAGTGCCCTCCCCCCTGCAAAAACAGTTAGTTTTGTATTTGATAATTTTTATGTGTCCACATAGTGTTTTGGGGCATTTCCTGTCACGGGCACTAGGCCTACCTACACAAGTGAGGTACCATTTGTATCAGGAGATGTGGGGGAATGCTGGGTAGAAGGATATTTGTGGATCCTCTCAGATTCCAGAACTTTCTATCACCGGAATGTGAGGAAAAAGTTTTTGCCAAGTCTTTAAGGTTTGCTAAGGATTCTGAGTAACAGAACGTGGTGAGCGCGCCACAAGTTACCCCATCCTGGGTTCCCTAGGTGTCTAGTTTTCAGAAATGTCCAAGTTTTCTAGGTTTGCCTAGGTGTCGGATGAGCTAGAGGCCAAAATCCACAGCTAGGCACTTTGCAAAAAACAGGTCAGTTTTCTTTGGGAATGTGATGTGTCCATGTTGTGTTTTTTGGCACTTCCTGTCACGGCACTAGGCCTACCCACACAAGTGAGGTAACATTTTTATCTGGAGGCTTGGGGAAATGCTGGATGGAAGAAAATGTGTGGCTCCTCTCAGATTCCAGAACGTTCTGTCACTGAAATGTGAGGAAATATATATTTTTTTGCCACATTTTCAGGTTTGCAAAGGATTTTGGGTAACAGAACCTGCTGATAGCCCCATAAATCACCCCTTCCTGGATTACCCTAGCTGTCTAGTTTAAAAAAATGCACAGGTTTGGTAGGTTTCCCTAGGTGCTGGCTGAGCTAAAGGCCAAAATCCACAGCTAGACACTTTCTGAAAAACGCATCAGATTTCAACGTAAAAATGTGATGTGTCAATGTTGCGTTTCCTGTTGCGGGCATTAGGCCTACCCATGAAAGTGACCTACCATTTTTATCGGGAGACTTCGGGAAACATAGAATAGAAGAACAAGTGTTATTGCCCTGTGTCTTTATCTAAATTCTTTCCTTCCAAATGTAAGACATTGTGTAAAAAAGACGACTGTTTGAGAAATGCACTGTAATTCACATGCTAGTATGGGGACCCCGGAATTCAGAGATGTTCAAATAACCACTGCGTCTCAACACTTATCTTCTGCCCATTTTGGAAATACAAAGGTTTCTTTGTTTACTATTTTTCACTCTTTATATTTCACCAAATGTATTGCTGCAAATCCGGTATCCAATGAAAACCTTTGTAAAGCACAGCTCCTTTATTAGCTCTGGTGCCCAGGGTTCTTGATCAAGCTACAGGCCTTATATATCACCACAGCCAGAAGAGTCCAGTAGAGGTAGTGGTATATTGCTCTTAAAAATCTGACATCGCAGGAAAATGTTATGGAGTAAAACGTGGAAAGAAATGGCTGTTTTTTCCACCTCAATTTCAATATTGTTTTAATACTGCTGTTATTTTCTGTATGAAAATTTTGCAGGATCTTCACAATGTCCCCTTGCTTAATTGAAAATGTTATCTACTTTTTAGAAATGTTTAGCTGTCCGGCATCCAGCATTGGTTTCACACTCTTTTGTGGCACTAACTGGAAAGAGGCTGAAAGCACAAAAAATAATAAAAATGGGGTATGTCCCATTAAAATGCCAAAATTGTGTTAAAAAATGTGGTTTGCTGATTCAAGTCTGCCTGTTTCTGAAACGTGGGAAGATGGTGATTGTAGCACTGAGAGAGCGTAGCTGATATAATCTATATTAACAGGAACTGTTTATGAACTAATGTACAATAATGCTGCATAGAAACTGTATTAATATGTTTTGCTAAAACGTGCATTTGAAATGTGCCCAAGGCAGAGTGGCCACCAATGTATACGGGGACTAATGAAAATGACTAATGTTGATGAATTATTACATTAAAAGATGGCTTTACACTCATTATTAATGGTTATGTTATTAAAGTTTTGCTAATAAATCTTTTAGGCCTTAGTTAGCATGAGTCAAGGCCTAGCTGCCTGACTCTCATATTAAATGTGTTTTTCTAAGTGTGCTGACTTGCTAAAGGACATGAACTCTTGGTTTTTTCCTTCAAACTAGAAGCTGAATGTAACTATAGTAGATCTGTTCTCATGAAGTTCATCTTGCTTGTAGGAATATTTTAGCTGAATGCAACAGTGTAGATTAATGTTAGGTACAAGGTTGCCTAAACCGGTACAAACAATGGAGCCACTGACTGAAGATGCACAAAGAATTACAAGAGGATGAAATCATACCGGACATTCTACCTCTAAAGACGTCAATCATAAGGACCAATAAAATGCATGAGAACTGTTATGGGGTGACAAATTCAATGAGATAATGTAAAGTTAATTGGAGGGAGATAATGGGGTGCAACCCCTTGTCCAATCAAATTTTAGGGGAATGTACAACGAAAAAGGGATAAAAACCTATGACACAGGGAGTTACTTAGATTGGTTAGGGAAATGCTATTGTAACTATCCAGAAACTTTGTCACTCTGTTTGGTGACTTACTAGATTGGTTCTTGAAACCATTCTTGCCTTAGATTGCCCATTTATACTTTACCTCCTTATGAGGGAAGTACCCATTTGCCCTTCCTGCCTGATCTGAATTTTTGACAGATGACGAGCCAACTGATGTCCTGAAGATGAAGACCAAACCTGAGTGCTGACCCAAACTTGGAGGGTAACTATATAACAATGAAATTGTAATTGTCTGTTTGCTTTTCCTTTCTAGGTACCAACTGCTTCTTTTGACAGAGTCCATAGCTAGATGTTTTTCCAAATTGGTGTTACTAATTTGTTTTGCATGAAGCCCAACAAACCAATCCTAATTTGAGGTTAGGACAGGTATTTACTAAAAAACTGATGCAAACTGACAAATGACTGAATCTATGCTTTGTTGAATAAATGTGCTAGTGATACTCTCCTAAGGATAGCCTACGGTCATGCCTTGTTCTGTTCTAATGTTCGTGATTCTTGCTTTGATGAAATCTTATAAGAGTTGCCCTATTGTGACTATGCTATTGTGTTTCTTGGTTTTGAGATTAATAAACTTAATAGTAGAATTGTAATCAATAGGGAAAAAATATCGCAAAATCATACTAAACTATGTGTGGTTATTCATGACTGAAAGGTCATGGTGGTGTCTTGAGTTTAATTAAATGTCATTGACTAAGGTGAAATGCATTGTTGTAATAAATATTGATGACATTATTGATGTATTGATTGACATGTTGATTAGCTGTCTCGTCCTAAGTTGTCTTCATTCAGGGTCAAAAGATTCATTGGCCTAAAACGTGTCCCAAAGTGAGTAAATTGGTCATAAAGGGATGCGTTAACAACACCACAAACCCTTTGTTGATTCCATTTTCAGGTAAAACAACACAAGCTTTCTTCTGCAGCGCTTTTTCCCATTTTTTTTTTAAATTGACATTTTTGCTGTATTTTGGCTAAGTTCTTGGTCTCCTCCAAGGGAACCCACAAACCCTGGATACTTTTAGATTCCCTAGGATGTTGGGAAAAAGAATGCAAATTTGGCATGGGTAGCTTATGTGGACAAAAAGTTATGAGGGACTAAGCGCAAACTGCCCCACATAGCCAAAAAAGGCTTGCCCCCTGAGGGGGAAAAGGTCTGGCAGCGTAGGGGTTAAAGGAGAGCTATGCCTCATTTGAATATGTTCCCATTGCTCCCTTTTCAGTATTATACTACAATTGGGCCTGGGCAGAATTTTGAATATACCAGCGTAACTGGAGCAATTTTGGTAATTCTACATTAATCTCTGATGCATAATTATGGATAAATATGTGCATACTCCTTTTGGGGAAAAATCCTCCTGCAAGAGCAGGACTCAGTGTGTTCTGCTGCTAACTCTCACCATTCATGTTCTGTTGCACTTACTTCTTCGCACAATGCATCTTCGCATCCATGGCATTTTGCCCTAAGAAATAATGCTAAATTCAGAATTACTCTTCTCACATACGTAATGTGTAATCTTGCAGAATTTTAGGTAATTTCACGTGATTATGCCACAAGGAATTAAGGAAGTTAGGCCCATCCCTGGTTACAAACAAACCAATAATGGAAACATAACTTATTGCTCTTCCTTAGTCACTGGAAATCTAGTGGTATATGCAGGATAGACCTACCTCAAATATTAGCAACACAAGAAGATGGAGTTTAAAGTATTGGGCAGAGTTTTCAAACAGCCTCTCTTACTCTAGTGTCCTGGTCACTCCTGTTCCTCCATACCAAGGTTATCGAAAGAGCAGCAAAATGCATTCTTCTGTCTGGGACACTTTTGCTAAATGCAGAATTACTCTTCTAATGGGATTCATGTGTAATCTTGTCAAGTTCTTAGGTAATTCCACATGATTATGCTACACAGAATTAAGCAAGTTAAGCCCATGCCTAGCTACGACCAAACCCATGATGGAAACAGAACTTATTGCACTTCCTTAGTCGGTGGAAAATCAAGTGGTATATAAAGGACAGACCTTCCTCAAGTACTAGCAAAACAAGTAGATTTGGGTTAAAGGATCAGGCGCAGAGATCTCAAACAGCCCCACTCACACTTGAGTCCTGATCCCTCCTGTTCACAGTTGGGATACCTTCACACAGTTGGGCTACTGTACTTCTGCAATGGTTACATTTCTCCCCTGCATGTAATACTAGGCTCTCACACCTGAACTGGTGACTTGCATCTCACTGCCAACTAGTAATGGGGGTAGAAGTGCTCTTCCCATTCATAGTTGTGCATCTTTTGGCCAGTACCAATGCCTGGTGTATAAATCTGCCTTTAGATTTCTTGGGTCTTGATTTCAGATATAAGTCCAGGAGGTGGGCCTCAGAAGAGTGTAAACTGTCCCTGCTGAGAACAAACTGTGCACCCTATGCAGAATGCCTTACCCCAGGGAAAACCAGACCATATGAAAGAAGCATACATTCTAGTGTATCAGTGAATCCAGAGCAGTGATAATCTTCATTCCTGATATCAGGTTCAGTCATCTATGGAACATGTAAGTAATGTGCAAGTGTTCCTTTGCCTCTCATACCTGGAGACTATCTGTGCATGTGCCAGGACCTTCTCCAACTCCTTATAACTATGAACCCTAATCAGCTTGAATCTCTTCTTTCTCTGGGGTGCAACCACTCTGGCTAAGTCATTTTCATTAGGGACCTATGAAACCAAAAGATCAGTCTCCTGCTAATCCCAGCAGTGAAGAATAGCTGGATGTGGCTGGTTCAGTGGTATGAGATCCCTATCTGCACTTGATGTTATGAGTGAGGGCCCCATAAGTCAAGAATAGGTAGGCCAGGGGGTAAACATTTTCCATCAGTCTGGCTAGAAGAATGAGCTTCTACTAGGGTTACAAGTGCCTCAATGTAAGTATCTAAATTTAAGTAAAACAGGTCAGTGTCATAGGTGTATAATAATTGTCAATTCTGAAAATCCATTCCAACAGTAGAGTGGACACATGCATTGGTTGGGGTGTTATATTTCAGTCACATCTTGCCCAGCATCACAGCACAACTCCCACCAGTGAACTGGTCACTCGCATCCTCCACTTGGGGTTCAGGAGATCTGTCTCCAGCTTGTCCCTGGCTATCGCTGGTCCCATCCAGCCCACTTCCTGAGCAAATATACATCCCAGGCATCTGTCAATTAACTGAATCTGTGCCACCAGGTAGTAGAGTTCAAGGTCAGGGAAAGAGGCCTAAGCCATGATCAATGAGTAGGTGCTACAAGCAGCTACAAGGTCCTCAATGCTGTCTATTTGTAGCCCATATGAAATCCCTTAGGAGGGCCTCTAGGTTCCTAAACCAGTCCGTGAACAGCTGCATCAGTAAATTACCAACATAACTGAGCAGTTTCAATTGTGCTACCATTTCCCTCAGGGTGACTCTCACATTACTGAAAGTATCAGGGACTGCCAGAACTCAATACTGCCCTTCAGTAACTGCATAGCCAGCTCCATTTCACCTCCATAAAGATCCTCAAGTCTGTGGTAAATTTTGAACCCCAAATATCAAAACGTATCTTGTTCCCAGGTAATGCCCAATGGGCCAAGAGCTCCAGATGCATGGAGCGTTCTATAGAGGACTCACATATTTTTGACAATTAGCATGGAGACCCAATAACCTATCCAACTCCATGAGGGCTTTGATCGTGGGAAGTAATCCCACCACTGTATTACTCAAAAGCAATAAAATATCATCTGCATAACCCAAGATACTGTGAATGTCAATGGCAAGTGGGATTCCTCTGTCCCTACCTCTTGCTCGGAGATGCACTGCAAAAGTTCTATCGAAAAGGTGAAAAGCATGGTGGACAGGGAAAACCCTGTCTTGTACTATGATTACTTCACTAAAATTGTACTCCTATCTTGAAGGGCTATTACAGAAGAGTTTGAGCCACCTAATCCATGCTTCCTTCATATACATAAGTCTGAGTGTCTGAACTGGGAAACTGCAGGTCAACATATCAAAGCACTATTTTTCAAAATGCAATAACAACAAAACGGCAGATTGGTGAATGATTGTTGGTATTTTGTACATTATACTTATAAGACGTCTTACATTGTGTGCAGTGTTTCTAGGAGATAATCTATTTTGATTATGGTGAAATAGCGTAGTCATATGTGAATGGAGTCTCATGTGTAGTAATCAAGGTTCATTTTTGAGAGTGGTTTATATGAGATCTGTCAGCTGGGTCGATGCATTTCTTATGTATTTGGACCAACAGTGCCTCTCCCATAATACCATGGAGGCAACCTCCTTCCCACGCCTCTGTATACATCTTAAGTATCTGGGCCAGAAACAATCCTGCATATGTGTGAAAGAACTCAGCTAGCAGTGTATCCGTACCAGGGATTTTCCAACTGCCCAACAACTCTAGTACCTCCTGGAGTCATCAGCTGTAATGGACCCCCTATCTGTATTTTTAGGACCAAACCATCTAGGTAACTCACATCCTCCGGAGCCTGAGCCTCATTGTTCTCCCTGCAAAGGTTCAACTAGTTAATGAAGAAGATTGGATTAATTCCAACCTGGCCTTAGACTACCTGTCCTGGAGTTAGGCATATCTGGACAATGAGCAAGCTTCCATCATTCGACCTCATAAACCATGCTAGCTGACAACCAGATCTCTCTGCTTCAAAATGTGTTTGAGCCAATTAGTTTTTATGATCAAGGCACGTCAGATTCTCAACCAACCAAGTGCATGGAGCGCCCTGCACCCCGTCTCTGCCAGCCTTTACATAGCGGGTTACCGCCATGTAATAGCTGACAGAGAAGGGAGTTGTAATCCTCAGGGCAGTGCTGCTTGCAGCACTGTCCTGGTGGATTAGGACTGCCAGCACCACCAGACTGATGTTCAGTCATAATCTGGCGGTGCTGGCGGTCCGACTGTGTCACGACCGCCATGATCTGAATGTGGCTGCTGGACCACCACATTGACAGCAGTCTGACTACCACCATGACCCAGGCCGTCTCAAGACCACCAGGGTCGTAATGATGCCCATAATGTCCCTGTTTGTCAACATCCATCTTGGTGGAACAAAATTTACCCCTACCTTCACCAGCACCTTTGCTCCTCATACATAAGCTACAATAGAATCCAGTAGTGAAAAACTGTCCTCTCCATCAGTGTTGTAGCCACTCTGTTTGAGTTTTAATTCAGTGATGCTCCTCAAGGTAAACCACATGCATAACTATTATTTTAAAACTTTTGGACTTGGAACTCATGCCCAATTTCTTGCAAGTGAGGAACATGCTGTTGGGTATAAAGCCCATCTGTTTATTGGGGGTAGGCGTAACTCCTGTAACTCCATGTAGCATAATCACATGGAGTTTTCAAAAATTATATGAGAATAACCGGAATTACACAAGGAGATTAATTGGACATGAGGATTCATTTTGCATTACGAAATACCACTAAATGCAATATAACATGAATAGTAAGCAGCTGCTCGTGCTAGCTAAGTGCACTCTTGCAGTGGATTCTTTCCCAAAAGTTACTCTTAATAATGCAAGTGGGCATAATTGCATTATTATCGGTAATTCTGCATCAAAGGGTAATGTAGAAGTACCAAAATAATTCTGATTAATCCAGTGTAATTGAATTCCACCCAGTCCAATTTATCATATGGCCAGTACCCTCTCTCCTTTCTGTTATCTAAATATTAAAGCTGCCCTGTCCCCTCATTATGTTCCAATACTCCGCCATCTTAGTTTGTCCATGAGATTATCAGCTTCAGCAAAAATGAAAAGTTTGATAAATCCCAACTCTCATTCCTCTGGACTGAGCCACGATGATGCTTGGCCTAAACCACACAGACACCCAAAGTATGAACATGATTTCTTCCTGCATTTGTGACACAGGGAAGAGAATAGTAGGGTGGCTGAAGGACTACCACAACACATTTCCACTCCCTCTGTTTAATATTGCCAATCCTCTTACAGTCACATAACCATTTCAAAAAACAATATGGCAATGGTCAAGCCCCCCCTCTCCTCCATTCAAGAACTATGCATGTCACTGATGGTTGTTGACTATTTAGTGATCTAAATCCATATGTGCCAGAAAGGGCTTCTCATAAATCGAAGATCATCTACAATGTGGGGTGTCAGGGAAGAGGGCTTCGATTCACCATTCTCCAAAGCATCAGTATTAGAGACATTTCCTGCACTGTCACTTGATGATTTGTTGCCGGATTTATATATTGTCAGTAAGTATACGCTATCGCAGCCAGAATGGAGTACGCTTATCACCAATATATTGCTCAGCCCACCTAATTTAGATGCAGGTGGACCTTTGGTGTAACCGTGGCGGAGATTATTCTGTATTTTTGATGGTTGCACCTCTACGCATGACCTGAAGAAGTGTGTGTCGTCAAAAGTTGACCTGTATGTCTATCAACCTACTTTAGATGGGCAGACCTAGAAATCAGTTTTCTCTACCTATCGCCGCCAGGAAAATCCTAATGCCCTATTAGCTCCTATGGCAAGGTGGGCATTTATTTTTTAGTTTTTTAAACCAAAATCCCTTAGAAAAAGGTAACTTTGCAGCGCAGCTCCATCATGTTTGATTGAGCCATAGGTCGAATTTGCCGTACATTCATAGGAACCGTCTTGACGGTGGTTCCTGTCAAAGCTAGAGATATCAGTTGCCCAATAGACGTTTCTAAATTTAGCAGTGGGGACCTCCACCAGAGTGACTGAACATTTTACTTCATTGCCCCGGAGGAAAACAGCCTGACCACCAACATCAAAAATGGATCCAAAGCACTATGAACACTCTCTTCCAAATGGGTCAGCTTGGCCAATGCACCTTTCAGCTACTGCATGTTGTCTAGTTGTCTGCCTGGGAGACTCAATGTCCAGTTGTGCTCTGCATCTTTTCTTACATTGACATTTCAGCCATTGCCATTCCTCATGCTACCCCACACAGAAGTTCTCTAGCCAATCCCAATATTCATATGGTTCTAAATCAGTGAAGAGCCATCTATCATATCCTATTATTTTACAGAGTAGCATATGTCAAATTCCTAGCTCCTGTAGGAATCTATTGACTTCACTAAAAGAGGCACATTTATACTGCACCATTTCTGTATAGTCAGGGAACATCAGGAAAGAGTCTTTCTCAACTTTGAATGGGCTAGCTTGCTAGATTGATGATATATCTGTCACTATAGGACAGCAATCTGGCCTCAATTCACTCCTTGCTCCATTTCCAGCTCTAAAAAGCAAAGTCAAGAAGAGGCCACTGCCTCAGTTATCCATTTCTCCAGGAGGTTCAAAATATCACCACCCTCAGCACTCTCTGATAAACCCATAATATTTGTTTGATCACAGCCTACCCCCTCTGTATGCCAAGAATTGTACTCTCTTGGGGTCTCATTCACAAATTAACTTACACTTTTGAGTATGTTTACTCATTGGAGTAAGTTTACAACCTTTGCTATCCACAGACTCTGAGTGTAAAGTTACTACAAAAGTGTAAGTTACATGCTGCCACCCCTCGAGTAAAGCTATTGGCTCACTTGCATGGGTGACTTCCCTCCCTAAATGCCTCACTGACTCTCCCTAAATGCCTCTTGCTCATCCTTAATCCCTTTCTCCTTAGGAGTAAGTCTGTTACTTGTTTTGCAAACTCCCTAATGTCCTTTCCATATTTATTAGTAATACCTGTACTTATGTGTGCTAAGACTCGGCAGTCAAGCATAGAACTCCACACATGTAAGTATAGTTAAAACTTATGCTTTGTAGTAGTACAAAGCAACCATCAAAGTGCAGTTTGTGAATCAGGATCTCAGTGTTTCTGAAGTAGAGTGCAAATCTCCAATAGTAGCCTTCTTGTGCTTAACTATCTCCATGAGCTTACTTTGGTCCTTCTTCAGGAGGTCCATCTCAACAGAGACACCATCAATTTCAGCCTTCACTGTCTTATGGGTGGTCCCAGTGGCTGTCCATGGGTGAATGAGGTCTCTGGACTCCCACCCAGTCACCGGATGACCCTTGTTCAAAGTCTCAGGGGGTCCCTGCTTCCATAACTGTGGTAAATAGGAGTATCTGAAACCCCCAAACTCTCCCAAACTAGGGTATTTCCTCCCCTAGGGCAAAAACAGACATGATGAAGTTACCTTCATGTAATATAGGTTTGCTGTATTGGGTTGACATATTTGGACAGCCAGTCTGAACAGCAAGGCAAAGATATCATCTGTAAACAGTACCAATTTGAATGAGCCTGGGCCCAACTGAAAAGCCTTTACCTTAGTGTTGTCTTGAATTCTCTGTGCCATAATTTGCAAATATAAGGCAACTACAGTGGGACGAGACGACGTCCCTACCTCATTTCCCTCCTCTCCATCATACTCTATGAGTCTAGTTTATTAACTACATCCATTGCAGTTGGTGCAGTATACCATGCCTATTACATATTCTTAAAGGCTTAGTCAAATCTTTTTAGCTCTTTCACCTCTTTCAGAAAGCCCCATTCCACTCTACGATGTTTCAGAATCAAGGATGAGATGCGTTGTCTTTTCTTTGAATCTATGAGCCAAGTTTATAAAATTTGCAATTCTTTCATTGTTTTCATGGGTCTATTCCCAGCGCAAACCAGATTTTAGAACAGGGAGTATAAATTGGGTTGCTAAAATCTTTGAGAAGGTCTTGACATCTGCATTCAACAGTGATATGTCTCTAAATGATTCTCATGCCGCGTTATCTTTCTGTGGCTTATGAAGTATCAGTATCCTTGCATCTGCCATTGAAGGGTTGGCATTTGCTTGAGTTGTGAAAGTGTTCTACAATGTAGTTAGTAAATTTAGAATGGAAGGGTGAGGGGTCTTGCAAAACATTGGAGTAAATCCATCTAGGCCTTAGGCTGTAGAAGTTTCAAAACTCTTCACTGCAGGAATGCGTCTAGTTTTTCAAAGTTTCCAGGATTAGCTGTTATTCTCTCTTAGTAAAGCTGTTTCCCTGCTGTACAACTGCTACTAAAATCTATACAGCTTGTAAAATTTGTAGGGCTCTCTCAGTAGCCTCTCATCCATAATAGCTGTTAAATATGCCTATGTGTATCTTGTCTTAAAAGGCTAAGAGTCTCTGTGGCATATTTCCTTGATAGTAGAAATTGTATCCTACCTTGGCAAAAAAATAAACAGCCATGCCAAGGTCCAGTATTCTGAGCTGGCCTTGGAGTCCCAAGATTGTGTGCCTTATCTTTTGTGAATGAGAGTGTTAATGTTGGGTCTCCGATACTTTTAGCTCTTTCTGTAGCTTTCCCCATACTGCCTTCCTTATTTATAAAACACAGACCTTTAGCTATTAAATACCCCTTTGCTACAGCCTTTAGAGAATCCCAGGCAATTTCTAATTTAGTATCATTTATGCTGTAAAAGTAAGAGAAATTTCCTCATTTGACCTGTCACCACAGAATTTACTACTGGGTCATACAATAATGTAGTGTTCAATCTCCACAATAATCTCTGAGTCATGCTGCAGGCTTCCCCCTCATTTAGCACACAATTGTGTCATGGTTGTAGAATAAACTGACTCCAGGAAGTACCTCATTAACCATCTGAACAAGAGAGCACTCTAACAAACTCATACCAAGATGCATACGTCCTGTGTGTGGCCGAGTAATGAGAGTAATACACTTGGTTAGGCTTCTGTGACTTCCAGATGTCCATCAAATATCTTCTCTGACCTGCTGCACAAAGCATTTTTGTGGTTGCAAAAACTCAATTGTTAGAAATGGGGTTTCTGCTTGGCTAGGATATGCACCTCAGCCAGGCAGAACCTACCCACTCTAGTCAGGGCAAGGGAGTTACACATCCATGATAACCCCTGCTCACCCCTGTGGTAGCTTGGCGCGAGCAGTCAGGCCTATCCCAGAGGCAATGTGTAAAGCTTTTGCACAACACACACAACACACACAACACACGTGACACAATATCCCCACCACAAAGGAAACACAACACCAGATTATATGAAAATGTATGGTAATGTACACAACACAATTATTAGACCAAACATCACATATCAGTATTATCCTGCTACCTTAGCAGTTGTCAGAATGTTACACATTAGTTACTCTGCAAACTAGCGGTAGTCACCTATAACACACAGGTTACTCAGTATTCTGCAACATTAGCAGTAGTCAAGAAACATGTTATTACACCAAAACACTTGTCATAATAATATCATAAATGCCCATAGTAGGAACATTATAAACCTTACGGCAAGTAATCAAAACATATTAGTATGGTATGCTCACATAGGAACATTTACATACATATATAAACATCATAAAGCAGGTAGACAGTATATGTATTCACTTAGGGCCAGATGTAGCAAACGTTTGCGAGTCGCAAATGGCCCGAATCGCTATTTGCAACTCCGCAAAATCGGAAATGGGATGCAAAAATCCCATTTCCGACTTGCAAAAAGCGATGCGAGCAGTTACTGACTCGCAAAATGTGCTACCCCATTTTGCGACCCGCAAATAGGAAGTCGCAATTTGCGAGTCGCAAACCATATGAAATTGCAACTCACAAACTGCAACTAGTCGCAAAAAGCTCAGTTTGCATGTACCTTTTACCACTAACTCAGAGCAGGTGGTAATCATTACCAAAGTATAAAAGGACACCCAGAAGGCATCTGGGTTACTCAAGATGGCGGAGATATACCTGATAGCAGTGAGGAGGAGAGCCCACGCAGCCCAGCAGAGGAGGAGGAGGAGCCAGAGACAGGAGAAGATTTACAGAACAAGGCAGACTCTTTTCCAGCAAACTGAGGAAGAAATCTACGATAAATACAGACTTAGCAGCGCAGCTATACTAGAATTAATTGAATTACTCAAACCACAGCTAGAACGCCAGACGCTGCGCAGCTGCGCCATCCCTACGCATGTGCAAGTGCTATGCTCACTGCACCTCTTGGCTTCGGGGAGCTATCAGGGGGTCATTGCTGGGCAGGTGGGGTATCCCAAAGTGTACTATCAAGGTTCCTCAGGGCATTCCTAGATGCCTTACTCACACACATCTCCCACTACATATACCTACCCAGGAATGAGGCAGAAATTAACAGTACCAAGCTGGACTTTTACCGGATTGCCAACTTTCCCCATGTCATAGGGTGTGTAGATGGGACACATATTCAAATATGCCCTCCTGCAAACCTGGAATATCTGTTCCGCCACAGAAAGTGTACCCATTTACTCAATATTCAGGTAGTTTGTGACGCCTATTATGTCATCACTGACATTGTAGCGAAATTTCCAGGCAGTACTCATGACTCCTACATTTTTAGGCACAGTGGGATACACCAACGCCTGGAACATGGGGAGTTTGGAGACGGATACCTCCTAGGTAGAGCTGCATACACCTTGTAGACATACACACAGATCAATGTGCACACCAACCAGGACTTTCTAACAGTGTACTGTTTCTGCCCAACAGGTGACAGTGGATATGCACTACGGCCATGGATGATGACTCCATACTTAATACCCAGCAATGAATGTGAGAGGCGATACAACAGTGCACATAAGAGGACCAGGAACCTGATTGAACGCACCTTTGGATTGCTGAAAGCACGGTTCAGATGCCTCCACCGAAGTGGAGGTGCTCTCCAGTATACCCCCATAACGGCATTCAAAATAGTTGTTGCATGCGCTATCCTGCACAACATTGCCACCCGACGTGGGCTACCTCTCACCCCTGCAGACCCGGATTCGGAGGATGAAGAGCAAGAGCAACCACATCGCCATCATGGGGATAGGAGCATCGCCAACCAAGGCAGACTGAGACAGCAACACATCGCAACACAATACTTTGGAAGGTACGTGCCAACTTCAACCATACTCACCTATTGACCAAACACTCCATTTGTTAAGTGGAACAAAAAAATTATTTAATATGTGCAGAAATTGAACTATTTACAATGAAAAACTGTTCAGGGACTTCAGAAAGCCAACCTGGAATGGGGCACATTGCCATCATGTGCCCCAACATCAGGGACAGTGTTTAGTTTATTGCCTACGGCGGCCTCTGCCAGCCTGGCTGGTCCCAGGTTGCTCAGCAGTGCTTTTCCTCGTACTCCCACTCCGGAGCACCCTGGTGTCACTAGCAGAGACACTGCTCACAGTGGAGCCCTCCTCGCTGTCTTGTGGGGTGTCCTCTGTACCCCTGGACACATGCCGTGCCTCCATGAGGTCGATCACATGGGTGATCCGGCCCAGGCCCCTTGCCACATCACCTGCAAAGTGGCCCATTTCCACCTGGAGGCCGACTGTTCTTCTTTACAGCCCAGTAGTGTTCACTGCCAGTCTGCAAATTGAGGAGGCCTTCCTGTCCAGCCTTTGGAGCAGCTGGCGGTCCCTGCGCCGCGCACCCTCGCTCTGTGTAAACAGTCCACCCACCAGTTCAAGCATGGACAGGGCTAGGTCCCCAGTGTTGTTGCCTATTACGTCCAGTTGTGCATGGAGCTGCTGCATGCTGTTTTCATTGCTCCTTACGAAGCGGTGCAGAACCCCACTAATCCGCCCTAACATTTGATTCTGCAGGCACTGACCACGTAGCAGTTGTGCCTCTGTCAGTGTGGTGGACGGACGCCCTGACTCTGCCTGCAGCCCTGCTCTCCTCATCCTGCGCCCCTGCGCAGCGGTGGATGCCCTGTGAGATGTGCTGTGGCACTCCTGGCTGTTGCTGGTGCAGCCTCCGAAACCACTGTTGCAGCGGGTGTTGTCATAGAGGGGATGGTGTTGGTGGTGCAGGTGGGAGTGGTGGCTGCTCCTGTAGTTTCCTCATGGGGCTGGCTGACCGTTGGCACCTGGCTGCTGTGGCTGGTGGTGGGGTCTTGTGGGAGACCTGTGGGACATGGAGAAAAGACTGTCAGTGTCTATTATCTGTTGCACACTTCCTAATAAACATTTGCCTGTTAACTGCCTACTTGACTACATTGCCCATAATGCATCATGCTGGTATCTGCTACTCTGAAATGGAGCTATCTTGGTTGTGCATGCCCCTGTGTACATGGTGGGTGGGGGTATGGCATTGATGCGGGTACAGGCATATCACATGGTACTCACCGGTTGATGTTCTGGGCTCAGAGGTGTCCAGATCTCCGAATCCAGTTACAGCCTCCTGCTCCAGGGTCTCCTCCACCCTTTCCTCCAGGGGTGTGGGTGGTGGTATGGATGATTGTCCCCCTCCTGTGTCTCTCATCTACCGGAGCCTTTCTGCCACCCTCCCCTTGGTCCGGGAGCGGAGGTCATACCACCTCTTCTTTATCTCATCGACACTCCTGTGACTGACCCCCAGGGAGTTCACCTTTTCCTGAATTTCCTGCCAAATTCTTTTTTTTGTGTAGTCTGGCACATTGAGGGCTGCCTTCCCAAATAGCTCATCATGGTGCTGACAGCATTCCTCTGTGAGCACCTCCAGCTCCTTCTCAGCAGATTTCAATTTCCTCTTTCTGGGAGTGTCAGCCATGGTTGCTGTTGCTCTGTTAGCTGTGCAGCAGTTAAAAAGGGTGTGGTCCTCCCTCCTCCCAGGTGTATTTGTAAACTTCCTGGCTTTGATGTCATCATCATGTGCCAGGAAGTGTTTCCAGAGTATTCTGGAGTGGTTTCTGGAGTGTTCTGCTGCACCTGCAATAAATTTTCATGAAAGTCGCAATTTGCGACACCCTCTCGCAAATTGCGAGTCCGTTTTTTGCGTAGTCGCAAAAAGCGACCTCGCAGACAGCGGACTCTCTATCTGCGGTGCGACTCCGGGTGCGAGTCGCAATTTGTCCCCGCAAATTGTACCTGCATTCCTGTTAGCGACACGCAAATTGCGAGTCACACATGCTCGCAAATTGCGAGTCACTAATTTTTTTGTACCTACATCTGGCCCTAAGTCTGTAGAAAGAACTTAGAATGTATATTATCCCTTTAGGGAATACCTGTTTGAATGATAGAGGCACCTCCACTGCCTAGAAGATGAAAAATGGGGGCCCCAGCGCCCCTCTGCACAAAACAGGGGCCTCTGATATTCTTTGGGCAGAGGAGGGCGGCATGCACCTCCTCCGTAATGTGGATGCGGGCCTGTGATCACTGCGGGGCCCCCCAGGCCTCAACTGGCCCTCACGAGGGGGGGCTGAAGTCCTCTGAAAAATGCAGGGGGTCACCACACACCCCCTCTGATTCGTAACGGGCCCCTCCTGGGGCCTGCGATCTCTTGGGCCTCTGTTGTGGGAGAAGACTACCAAACTGACACTGGCCCACGAGGGGGCCAACAAGGAGTCTGTTGTCCTGCCCGCAGATGAAACAGGAGCCCTCTGGGGCTTGGCAGGAGAAGGAGAGTCATCCTCCTCTCCTCCCTGCTTCCAACAACGTTCTGGCCCAAGGCAGGGTCTTCTGGTTCCTCTGGGGTGCTCTATAGAGCGGACCTCGCCCCAGGGGCACCCATAGGAGCACTCTTGCTCCGGTTTTGGAAACAGAGGTTTTCTTCGTGCCCCGGGGGCACCAGGAAGCGCCCTCCACTCGCGCTTTAGTGAAGCAGCCTCCCCTGGCTGTGGCGGTGATTTCTGCCACCACGATGCGCTTCCTGGAAAGCACGTGAACCTCCAATGAAACCCGGGTCACGGCGGTGATCCTCACAGCAGCAGAGCGATAAGCAAGCGCAAAGCACAGGAAAGGGGCAGCACTTACAAGCGCTAAAGATATCCCCAAGGAAGTGCTTTCCAAAGCACTTAACTCAGTGAAGGGAAGCACCCCTCGTGCTTAAACATGGATGCAGGGGTCAGAGGCCACAGCACCCTGCCCCTGGGGGACAATGTTCTGGAGCAGGGCCCACAGGTGGAGGGGACCAGAAACAGGCCAGCACAAGGAAGATGCAGCAGGTGACAAGTCCTTCACAGTGACCCAGCAGGTCACAGGTCAGCACAGCAGCAGTCCATGGCAGTCTCTGGTGAGTCCTTCCAATCTTCTGTGTCCAGTTCCAAGATGATTCAAAGAGTCTCCAAATTGTGGGCAAAATTCCCCCGTACTTATACTCAGTCCTTACATTATTTTACAATGGTAGGAAGAGGAGTTTCCAGCCAGTTACAATTGGTTCTGCTAGTGCCTCCTTTCTAGAAGTGGTATTTCTGTAATAGTAATAAAAAATACACCTACAGCTGTAAGCAGCATTAATGATCACCATCACAACCATACCAAACACGCCTACACTACCCCTCATAAATCAGACAATACCCCTTACACATAAGGCAGGGCATTTCTAATGCAATACTATGAGAAGGCAACACTCACAGCAGTGAGACACCAAATTAGGCTGTTTGTCACTACCAGGCCAGGCCACGCAACCTGACACATGTCCTGCCTTCTACATACATGGCACCCTGCCCATAGGGCTAGCTAGGGCGTACCTTAAGGGTGACTTACATGTGGTAAAAGGGGAGTTCTGTCCTGGCAAGTAAATTTAGATGCCAGGTCCCTGTAGCAGAAACTGTGCACACAGGCCCTGAGCTAGCAGGCCTGAGACAGGTTTGAAAGTCTACTTAGGTGGATGGCGCAAGCAGCGCTGCAGGCCCACTAGTAGTATTTAACTTACAGGCCCTGGGTATAGAGATACCACTGTATAAGGGACTTACAGGTAAATTAAAACATGCCAATTAGGTATAAGGCAATCATACCAACTTTAGATGAGAGAGCACTTGCACTTTAGCACTGATCAGCAGTGGAAGGAGGCAAAAAGACTGACCCTGCGTAAGAAAAACAATTCCAAAATCAATAAAAAAAAATGTTTTTTAAATGCACTAATCCTATTGTAAGAATTTGTAAACTTTTACTATTTCCTAAAATGGAGAAGTGATACCATATTGAATTTGTATTTGGTAGAGGCGAGTTGTAGACCTCTGGCAATGTATCAATGTTTTGCAACCAAAATCTCATCGCAAAACAATGGAAAATTACTGACTCCTGAGTTGGGCTGGAAATGCATTTGCTTTGGGTCCCCTTCCACTTTATGAATGTTACACAAAAGTTTATTTTGGAGTAGGCAGTGGTCCACAGGACCACTGTCAACTGACAAACAAACCTTTCAAATAAATAAAACTTTTATCTGAATGCAGCCCTATCTACGTCATCCACGCTATCTCTGTAGTGCAGAGGACGCCAATAGATCTTTGTTCTCCCTATATTTTTGTCTGGTGGCTGATGCAGATTTGCTATTGCGTCAGCCCCATCCATCCCCTGCCTTTCAGTGTAGAGCACACCATTTTAACAGATGTCGGAATGGCACCAGGAGGAATGGGGAGGTAATCTTCTTGTGCATCCAGTGGAAATTTGTTTCTCAAGCCGGTACCCTTACTGGAAAGGGGATTATCTCCCATTCCCAGCAAGGCCTCCTGCAATTAGATTCCTGGTTGTAGATAGCTGACACACCACAATCCATGAACAGGGATCATATTCTACTAGACACCGGGGAAGTCTTGTTTTTCTTTGGATGTAGCCCCTGTGAGAAACTGTGTTGTCTGTTGAGGGAGGTGTGAGCCTTTCTTAAGCACTATCCTTGATAGGGTGAATCACAAAAACACATTGCTTTGAACTGTGGTTAGCTTTCTGGTAGCTTAACACAAAAGCAGTCAGACTTAAGTTACAGGTGATGTGTAAATAAGTTATGAAGGACTTAAACGGTAATAAAGTGAAAACACAACACAAGAAAAATTCCACAATAATTTAGAACAATAGAGTAAAATGCAATAAATGATTTGATGGCAACATTATAAATATCCAATCAGTAGAACTGGAGATATGCAATTTTAAAGATTTAAGGGAAATATAGTGCATATAAACAAAAAAGTGGCATTCATGGCTATCTGGTAGTGCAGGACTGGGTGAAAGTCTCAAGTTCAGGTCAGCCACTATGGAGCACAGGCCTGATACAGGGATCAGGTTAGTCCGGCTGAAAAAGTTACCTTGTATAGTTTAGCACAAAGGGTCCAGTTCATGGAGACAGAAACCAAGAGGAGCAGGGAGAGCGATGCAGATTGTTGTTGCAGTAGCTCAAAGAGAAGGCTGGATGTTGCAGAAAGTCATTGCTGTAGCACGAAGATCCTGTTGAGCATCATTTACCATCATTGTTGGAGCTTAACATTGCCTGTCACAATGGGCTGTGGATGCTGTAGTGCAAATGCTGACCTTGTGTCGCTGGTCATCATCTATGGTCTCTTTAGGTGAAGAGTCAGTTTTACTGGAGCTTCTTGTTGGAAGTTGTCACAGATGGTAAGATCTTGGCACAATCAGGTCTGTTTGTGGTTGCAAAGAGCCTAAACCATCTGGATTTTACCTTTTCTTCAAAGGGGAACTCAACTGATGCCACACCAAGGGTCCAGGACCTGAGATCAGAGAGGATCAGGAACTCACTCCAGCATGGCCAGCAGGATACAGATAGATTCAGATACAGGTCCATGCACGTACAGAGCATTAGGTCTGCTGGGCAGTTGCAGAGGGGCCTTTGGAGCTTGTTGTGTTGTTGTATCTCAGAACAGGAGGCCAGCTAACTAGCCATTGGAGTCACGCAGGTGGACTAGGATGAAAGGTGCAGGTCAGAATTTCTTCTCCGACAGCAAGGTAGGCCTCATGCAACAGGGCATTCAACTGGCAGCAGGGCAGTCCTTTTTCTGTAGTACTCACCAGTCCAGAAGTGTACTTAAGAATGGGTACAAGAGTCCAATTTGTATACCTGGTGTGAGCTTTAAAATGAAAATCTGCTGGAGTCCTCTCCCCACACACAAACACAGATATTTTAAATATCAAGGACAAGAAAATACCAACTTTCTAAACATGCCATTTTCAGAATTATGGCTTACAATCTGTCTTCACCATTTAAGAGGGTTTTAACTTACATTTCCTCAGACAGACACCATGATACTTCAACCTGTTTCCAACCCTAAGTTACTACTTATTAATTGAAATGAGGTGGTCCAATGCTATCTTATGAAAGAGGTAGGCCTTGTAATAATGACAACCGCATTTGAGAGGTTTTCACTACCAGGACATGTAAAACTTAAAGATTCATCTCCAAATGTTCAAATACAATATACCCTCACCTGTTGGCTTTTTAGGGCCAATGCTATGCACGACATTTGTATTAAAAAGTAAGGTTTTTGCCTGGCAAAAGGTTATTTTGACAGCGTGAAATGGCAGTTTTAAAACTGCATACAGACAGTAATGGCAGGCCTGAGACATGTTGAAGTGGCTAACTAAGAGAGTAGCACAAGAAGTGCTGCAGGCCCACTAATAGCATTCAATTTATAAGTCTTGGGTACATGTAGTACTTCTTTAGTTGAGTCCTATCAGTAAATTAACTGATCAAATTAGTGTAAGCCAATTTTACCATGTTTAGAGGAGAAATCACAAACATAGTACCATTGGTCTGCTGTGATAAAGTGCACAAAGTCTTAAAAGCCAAGAAAAAGTGTTTATCAAAACAGGAGGGATGAAGGCAGAACGTTTGGTGGTAGAACCCTGCAGAGAAGACCAGGTCCAACAGACCCCCCAGTCAGAGGTAACTCACTCAAAACAATATTTGAGATTTTGTTCTGGGGGGGGGGGGCACATGACCCCCAAAGGGAAGGAACATTTGGCAGCTCTCTCAGATTTTTACTGCTCCTAAGTAGGGGGATTTTGTGGCCAACCCCACCAGCCTTCATCAGCAATAATATGATAAAGAAGGGTGTGGTGGGCAGTAGTAAAATGTGAATGGTACAACAGCACTACTAGGAGTGAAGTTGGCTCATCCCATGTACCCTGATGTATGCTGTGGTGGGTGGAAATAAAAGGTGAATAGACAATAAGTGATCTATGGCTGAAGTGTGCTGACATATTGCTCTTTTAGCTTCTTTGGAGGATACTTTTGCATCAGAGTGTGAAGACAGATAAGTCCTATCTATTTTCTTTTTTAGTGACCCAATTGTTAATACCACATCTCACTTGTACAGCATTCCATTCTCACTTTCAGTTCATCTCACACACATACACACAGTATTTCTGTAAGTATCTCTGCATTTTACCTACGACATGGAATTTGAGGGGGGCCCTAACTCACAAAATGCAAGGGAACGCTGAGGCAAGTTCTGGTACTGAGACAACATCTCAGGGAGAGGATTAAAGAACAGAATCTATAAGGGATTTTTCTATTGATGCTCCATCCAATTATTATTTGTGCTCCAGTGATTGTGAGGAACATGTCCATTGCAGTTGTGATGTCCCTTGACAAGGACAAACCATGCAGTTGAAAGACAGTGGCAGGGGAGCTCAAATGTGTAAGTCAATAGGTAATAAACCAAGCACAGGAAGACTGCTAATTCAGTGGCCCAAATCTACTTCACCCACAAATTTATCCATCTACTGAAGATGATGGATATAAAATCAATATTACTATATTTATGCCTACTTACTACTTCCATCAATTTCTAGTAAAGCCCACTTGTATTATTGATTTCTATAAGCATATGGATGAGTGAATAATGACCAAGTTCTCAACTGTATGATGAGATTTGTAAAGCTGGTACATCACAAACAGCCTGTAGGAGGCTGGCCTGGCTTGTAGTGGGTACCAGAGGTACTTACACCTTGTGCCAGGCCCAGTTATCCCTTATTAGTGTAGAAGAGGTGCTTCTAGCAGCTTAGGCTGATAGAAGGTAGCTATGGCAAAGCAGCTTAGGCTGAACTAGGAGACATGTAAAGCTCCTACTATATCACTAGTGTCATATGCACAATATCATAAGAAAACACAATACACAGAAGTACTAAAAATTAAGGTACTTTATGTTTATGACAATATGCCAAAAGTATCTCAGTGAGTACCCTCAGTATGAGGATAAGTTATATACACAAGATATATGTACACAAACCAAAATTATGCAGGTAATAGCAAAAAGAAGTAATGCAAGCAATGTAAAGTTACAGTAGATTGCAATAGGTGCACATAGATATAGGGGCAACACAAACCATATACTCCAAAAGTGGAATGCGAACCACGAATGGACCCCAAACCTATGTGAGCTTGTAGAGGGTCGCTGGGACTGTAAGAAAACAGTGAGGGTTAGAAGAATAGCGCACCCAAAGACCCTGAAAGGCAGGTGTAAAGTGTACCTACTACCCCCACAGAGCACAGAAGTCGTGATAGGGGGATTCTGCAGGAAGAACAAACACCAGCAATGTAACAACAGTGGATTTCCGGACCTGAGTACCTGTAAGACAAGGGGACCAAGTCCAATAGTTGCAACAGTGTCGAGAGTGGGCAGGAGCCCAGGAAATGCCAGCTGAGGGTGCAAGGAAGCTGCCACCTGTTGGAAGAAGCTTGGAGTTCTGCATGAAAGAAGAGGACTAGGAACTTCTCCTTTAGAGGATGAATGTCCCACGTCGTGAAGAAGCTTGCAGAGGTATTCCCACGCAGAAAGACCGCAAACAAGCCTTGCTAGCTGCAAGGGTTGTGATTAGGGTTTTTGGATGCTGCTGTGGCCCAGGAGGGACCCGGATGTCGCCACTTGGATGAGGAGACAGAGGGGCGCCCAGCAACCTAGGGAGCCCTCACATAAGCAGGCAGCACCCGCAGAAGTACCTGAACAGGCACTTAGAAGAAAAGTGAACCTGAGTCCACCGAGGTCACAAAAGGGAGTCCCACGACGCCGAAGGACAACTCAGAATGTCGTGCACTGCAGGTTAGAGTGTCAGGGACCCAGGCTTGGCTGTGCACGAAGGAAATCCTGGAAAAGTGCACAGGAGCCGGAGCAGCTGCAACTCACGCGGTACCCTAGCGTGGGGAGGCAAGGACTTACCTCCACCAAACTTGGACTGAAGAGTCACTGGACTGTGGGAGTCATTTGGACAGAGTTGCTGAGCTCCAGGGACCACGCTCGTCGTGCTTAGAGAGGACCCAGAGGACCGGTGATGCAGTCTTTTGTTGCCTGCGGTTGCAGGGGGAAGATTCCGTCGACCCACGGGAGATTTCTTCAGAGCTTCTGGTGCAGAGAGGAGGCAGGCTACCCCCAGATCATGCACCACCTGGAAACAGTCGAGAAAAACCGGCAGGATGAAGCGATACAAGGTTGCTAGTAGTCGTCTTGCTACTTTGTTGCGGTTTTGCAGGCGTTCTGAGCAGTCAGCGGTCGATCCTTTGGCAGAAGGTGAAGAGGGAGATGCAGAGGAACTCTGATGAGCTCTTGCATTCGTTATTTGAAGAATTCCCCAAAGCAGAGACCCTAAATAGCCAGAAAAGGAGGTTTGGCTACCTAGGAAGGAGGATTGGCTACCAAGAGAGGTAAGAGCCTATCAGAAGGAGCCTCTGACATCACCTGCTGGCACTGGCCACTCAGAGCAGTCCAGTGTGTCACAGACACCTCTGTTTCCAAGATAGCAGAGGTCTGGGACACACTGGAGGAGCTCTGGGCACCTCCCCTGGGAGGTGCAGGTCAGGGGAGTGGTCACTCCCCTTTCCTTTGTCCAGTTTCGCACCAGAGCAGGGCTGGGGGAACCCTGAACCAGTGTAGACTGGCTTATGCAGAGATGGGCACCATCTGTGCCCATCAAAGCATTTCCAGAGGCTGGGGGAGGCTACTCCTCCCCAGCCTTCACACCTATTTCCAAAGGGAGAGGGTGTTACACCCTCTCTCAGAGGAAATCCTTTGTTCTGCCTTCCTGGGCCAGGGCTGCCTGGACCCCAGGAGGGCAGAAACCTGTCTGAGGGGTTGGCAGCAGCAGCAGCAGCAGTGGAGACCCCAGAAAGGCAGTTTGGCAGTACCCAGGTTCTGTGCTACAGACCCAGGGATCATGGAATTGTCCCCCCAATGCCAGAATTCCATGATCTTAGACATGTTACATGGCCATGTTCGGAGTTACCATTGTAACGCTGTACATAGGTAGTGACCCATGTACAGTGCACGCGTGTAATGGTGTCCCCGCACTCACAAAGTCCGGGGAATTTGCCCTGAACGATGTGGGGGCACCTTGGCTAGTGCCAGGGTGCCCATACACTAAGTAACTTTGCACCCAACCTTCACTAGGTAAAGGTTAGACATATAGGTGACTTATAAGTTACTTATCTGCAGTGGTAAATGGCAGTGAAATAACGTGGACGTTATTTCACTCAGGCTGCACTGGCAGGCCTGTGTAAGAATTGTCAGAGCTCCCTATGGGTGGCAAAGAAATGCTGCAGCCCATAGTGATCTCCTGGAACCCCAATACCCTGGGTACCTCAGTACCATATACTAGGGAATTATATGGGTGTACCAGTATGCCAATGTGAATTGGTAAATTTAGTCACTAGCCTGTTAGTGACACATTTGGAAAGCAGAGAGAGCATAACCACTGAGGTTCTGGTTAGCAGAGCCTCAGTGAGACAGTTAGGCATCACACAGGGAACACATACAGGGCACATACTTATGAGCACTGGGGCCCTGCCTGGCAGGGTCCCAGTGACACATAGACTAAAACAACATATATACAGTGAAATATGGGGGTAACATGCCAGGCAAGATTGTACTTTCCTACATAGGCTACCTACCTGATCCAAATGGCACTATACAATGTGTATGCTGTCTATCGACAGACCATCATGGAAGATTATTTCAATTTTCTTTATTGGCATTTAGGTTAGTCAACAATACAACTGATTCAGTGAATAGGAGTGAAGAAGAAGAACCTTGGGGAGGGGAAGCAAGGAGTGGGATAGGGGAGGAATCTGGAAGGGGGAGCAAGGTGCCAAAGTAATGAAAAGCAAAATGATAATGCCACTTAGTACCTATCTGCTCATAGCCCCAGACATAGCAAAGCTAACAAAGACTTCATCATATGGGGTATGTCCTTCAGGCAGACTGTAGCATGATTTAGTGGGTGATAATAGGACTCCAGATTCGCATGAAGCGGGCATCAGGGCGCATAGGCGTGTGATCAATCACATCCCTGAGTATGGTTGTGTTCAGGACCCAGGAGGTGGTAGGTTGTCCCCAGAGATGGCTTTACCCTCTGATGGTGGGGGAGAGTCCCTGTGATGCAGAAAAGTAAATAGGGATTCCAAAATGTCCTTGGGAGGGGAGCATGGTGGTATAGGTTTCCAGAAGTGGGATAATTGCTCTAGACAGTATGTTTCATCCTGCAACCAAGCTTCTATAGTGGGCCCTGGCTGTGGTCACGAATGTATGGCAACTCTGCGCTTAGCCAGGAGAAGGAGCAGGGAGTAAGTCAGTGGTCTCCCACAGGTACATCTTTGACATATCCAGTAGGTCAACCAGAGGTTTCCTTGTTGAAGAATGGTCTGTTATGGTGTGTAGAGCATAGAACACATGAGCCCGGAACTCTGCCACCCATGGTCACTCCCATGCGAGGTGTAAAAAGAAGGCCTGCTGTGCAGCACACCTAAGGCAGCGCGTATCCGCAACAGGCCCCATTCTATGAAGTTGTATAAGGGTGCAGTATAAACGATGGAGAAAATTTAAATGTATTAGTCCAAGTCTGTAATTGGATGAAAGGGTCACCATCTGGCCACAGTAGTAGGACCACAGGGTGTTGGTGATGAGTGTAGGGTCAATGCCTCACAGGAAGTATGCGCCGCTGGCATTTGGACAGACACAGTGGCCTGCAAGGTAGAATAAGGGTGGATAACCAGTTCGCAAGGTGATGAATTTGTGATTATGTACTCCAGAGCTAGAAGCACAGAAGGGGGAGCAGGGAAGGTGTCCTGCAGCATGGAGCAGCATACTCTAAGTTGATAATAGAGGAGGACGCCTAGTGGAGTTGGGTGTGTCATTCCAGAGTCCTCAAATGTGGGTATAAAATGGTCCTCTGGGTACAGATCAGAAAAGGTTGTGAGGTTTTGCCTGTGCGTCATTGCGTCCCCATCCTACAGAGGCAGCAAAAGAGGGTTTTGTCTGATAGGTATTGGGGGACCATATAGGCAGGAGAAGCCAGAGCGTTTTCTCATGCCACCCCACACTAACTCCACTGTATCTATCTCTGTCTATGATGGATTATAAGGCATGTTAAGCGCTGTGGTTAGGGGGACATGGTGCTGCATGGTGCGCTACCATAGCTGTGTGTGGTTGGAATGGCATCTGGTAGAGTCAGAAGTAAATGGATTGTGCCTGGGCACCTGGGCACAGTGACTGTGATTGTGCTTCAAAATCTTCATTCTTTGATTTGATGAGTTCAAGGATCTTTTCTATGCATTGGAGGTGTTCTCTGGAGTCGGCATAAGCATCATCTGCATCCAAAATCTGGTTTTCCAGATGATTCAACCTATGGGTTGGCGACCCATTGTTTTATGTAGTCAAGGCGGCTGGTGAGGACGGCTAGCTTTGCGTCAATGGCTCTTAGGCTGGTTTTTACTTCCATTAGTAGTTCCTTGAGGTCTCTATCTTGCTGGGCATCTGCATCATTGTGGTCAGAGAAACTCTCAGCTGGTATCTCTTGCTCGGGCTGGCAGGTATGACTTTTACTTTTGAAGGTAATTCCCTGTTGCCGAGCTTCTTGTTTCCCTCTGGTTGGAGCTGGTCAGTGATCTGTGATGCAGGCTTGCAGCTGCTGTTTAAAGTCCATACATAAAATACCAGGGTCCCCACTGCAAATATATTGGCCTGGACAGACAGGTAGGCCGGCCTTGCAGGTGGATGAAGAGACTGATTAAGACCCCCCCGCCTTTAAACCCCACCACTCCCCAGACGATCTCATTCCACGGGGGGCATGAGTTGGCTCAGGATCCAGAGGTTGCAGTTTGGGAGGAGAGCAGTTTAGTTCACAAGGTAGCCCCTGTGTAGCAATCAGTCTGCACATTCAGCATTGGGAGCAGTTATCCCTGCACAGGATGATGCTGGGTCATAGTGGAGGAGCAGTTTTTGGTCTTGTAAGGGTAGGTGTGCATTATGTCCCTGTTGCTTCTTGTGGTCGAGAGTGGACTAAGAGGGTCGAGGGTAAGGCTACACAGTTGTTGGAGAGAATACAAAAACATTGATGCTCCCTCACTGCATGTGGAGGTTTCCTGGGCCTTTATTTCCTCCTTCCTTTGTGCATGGGCTCAGACTGGGCCTCCCTTGACTCCTGCCTAGGAGCCAAGCTTTACTTGATGGCACTATGGCTGAGCAGGGTGAGCAGCCCACCCCAAGACATCATACTCCCCCTCTCTTCCTGACGGTGTAAAGCAGATCTCATGCACTGGCTGGCAGTCCCAGCCATACCAGCACCAGGCTTTGAGGCCGTGCAGCCCCATTGTGATGCAGACCCCAGGGGCCACACACCCCATAGTGAAGGGCCCACGGCCACCAAATCAACAGCCAAACAATTAGCGAGGTGCATGTCCTCTCTTCCTCTGTGGCTTCCTATTCTGGTTCCAGTCAAGGAGACCCAATGGCCTGGGGATGCCCACAAAGGGATGTAATGTGGCCACGTGATCTAGGCTGCACCTGGGCCTGCCACAGACTGTGACTCTGTTCACCCCAGTGCCACCCCAGTTGTGAGCAGTAGTTACCAAACAGCATCTGCGGCCTCACTGCCCCTTCAAGAGGGCTTCCAGAGCGGTATGGACAGTAAAGAATTTCGGTGACTTCCGAAAGTAATCAGCCGGCAGAGCCCCCTATTGAGTGACCATCTTGCTGCCTGGCTAGGCTTCACCCCCTGGTCCATGGGAAGACTGATGTCATTCAGTTGGCAATTATAGTAAGCCTTTGTGTTGTATAAGGAGTAGCCTCCACTTCCTCTACTTGTGGAGGCCATTTCATGGCCGCACGATGTTCTATTTGCCAACCACATTCCTGCTACAGAACAGAGTCATCTATATTGCTAATGCAGTTTATGATTTGCAAAGATGGAGACAAGAGAGTAGGTGTTACTGTTCCAAGTGCCCATCTTAGTCTTGCCTACGTTTTCCAAATAGTGTGACTTTGTACCACATAAAAGTAAAGTTCAGGGAAACTGACTGAAGTGAAGCAGTCAACCTTCTTGCAACCTTAAAAAAAAGTCACATAAGTAACAAAACACATCTCAGCTGTTTATGATAAAGATAAAGACAGTATACCAACAAAAGGACTTTGACGCTTCTTGTTTGTCCACAAATCCTTGCTATGAAGGGATCTGGCTCTGAATATGTTATATAGTTTGACTTAATGTGTGTGGAGGGTATGTTTTGTTAAACAGTTTGCATTGGTTCCTTTCAGGACTAGTAACTTGTGAACTCTGGGTAGTAGGGCTTACATACCTGACCAGCACCATATGTACTGTATGTTCTTTCATTGACAATACCCACTATGGCATTATGGGGGTCATTCTGACCCTGGCGGTAGACTACCGCCAGGGCCAACGACCGCGGATGCACCGCCAACAGGCTGGCGGTGCATCCATGGGCATTCTGACCGCGGCGGTACAGCCGCGGTCAGAAACGGAAAACCGGCGGTGTCCCGCCGGTTGTCCGCTGCCCTGGGGAATCCTCCATGGCGGCGCTGCAGGCAGCGCCGCCATGGGGATTCCGACCCCCTTACCGCCAGCCTGGCTCTGGCGGTTTTGACCGCCGAACCTGGCTGGCGGTAACGGGTGTTGTAGGGCCCCTGGGGGCCCACCAAGATTTTCAGTGTCTGCCAAGCAGACACTGAAAATCGCGACGGGTGCAACTGCACCCGTCGCACCCCTTCCACTCCGCCGGCTCCATTCGGAGCCAGCATTCTCATGGAAGGGGGTTTCCTGCTGGGCTAGCGGGCGGCCTTCTGGTGGTCGCCCGCCAGCCCAGCGGGAAACTCAGAATACCCGCGGCGGTCTTTTGAGCGCGCAGCGGTATTCTGGCGGCTCCCGCTTGGCGGGCGGCTCCTGCCACCCGCCAAGCTCAGAATGACCCCCTATATCTTTAAATGGAGGTGCAAGGCCTTTGCCACTAGTACCCTCACTTGGTTTTTGTGTAATTGATTAGTGGTTAGGCTCTGAGGTAAAATTACAAACACTGACATATTTGAAACACCCAAAGGAGCCTAGGGTGGTGTGACATATGTGGACCTCATTTGTTTTTTTGTTTTATCCACAATGCCCTGTAAACCTCCTACTTTGGCTAAAATCATTAATTTTTCCCACATTTCTGTGAGGGAATGTTCTGGAATACAGGGGGATTCACAATAGTCCTATCTCCGCGTATTTCCACACACCCTCCAACACATATAGGGGCAGATTTGTGGAAAGTGGCACTGCACCGAGTGCAGCACCACTTTCCCTCCGCCCCTTAGCGCCCCTCTACCGCCACCATGTGTGCACCGTATTTAAAATACGGTGCACCATGGCACAGGGTAGGGGGCAATAACGTCTTTTTCATGACACTATTGATGTACTCTGCAGGATATTGGTGCTATTCTTGCAGATTACATAGGGCCCCATTGTGAAGAATGGAAGACCCCTTTTAACACCTGCTCCTGAACGGGCGTTAAAAGTGCTGTAAAAAATGGCGCAAGGAAATCTCATGGATTTCCTTATGCCATTTTTCCGACACCCCTATCGGGGAAACACCCCTTTCCATACATTATGCCTGATGCAGGTATAATGTAGCGCAAAGGGTTACAGGGTGGTGCAATGCATGCATTGAGCCACCCTGTAAATGCGGTGCAGGGATTTCGGCCTCATTGGGCCACATTAATTTCATGAACAAGGACGTTAATGTGGCGCTAGGGCATTATAAATATGCCCCATAGTACCTACTTATATGGCTGGGCTTTTAGAACCCCTACTATGTGTGAAAAAGGATACAGAAATGGTCCAGAAAACATTTGAAGATAAATAGTAATGAAGACCTAAACTCAAAGTGCCTCAAACACGTTTTCTTCAGAATTAATGAGAGTCATTGGTGTGCATTACTTAGTTCTGAGTTTTTAGTCAAACGCACCACTCTGAGCTAGCCTTTGAGTCCTCTGCCTCACTTTCTTTAGTCAAATGCTAAAAGGAGTACTAGGTCCCCAGTTCAAGGGCATCTATCTGTACAGAAGACTCAGGACGTTAAATGTATTTGACTCATGTCCCATTGATAAATATGTGGTCAAGATATTTATGATTGTGGTATGACCCCACAAACAAGGACTCCTCACATCCTGTAGGGCCACATGGAATTCTTTAACTTACACAAAAAATAAATATCATCACAATGTGCTTTGCGGAAGAGCACTCATGCAGATTTTCTGTGAGGAAGTGCAGTTTATTTTATGGTGTGGCTGTACAAACTCACTATGTAATAAACTCACAAAACTGTCTTGGGTCCAATCAGGCATGCTTATAAAACCTTAGCTTGACCCGAGGGAGCAGTGAATTTGAGCATTAAGACGTTAACAAAGGAACAAGTACAAAGCATTTAGAAATACCAAAACAATTGATTGAGAAAGAAACAAGGCATAAAGAAAATTCTTTATTGAATTTTTATGTACCAGATGAACAAAATCCACCAGAGGGTCCTGAAGATAAGAATTATTAAGCAAATCATAACTCACTGTTTTTCACTCAAAATGCATATAAGCATTGGCTCCTATTGCAGTTACCAAGTACATTGAAAACTTTTGAAAGGTTTTTGTACAGTTTGGTTCGGCTACTCCAGTCCGCTTTGGGTGACAAACACCAGCAGGGAACAAGTACAGGGGACCGTACTCCTTAGCAGGACACTTACCTTGCTGTCAAAGCAATTTTAAGCCCAGTTTCATGCTCAATGGGCAAGCACTACAGAAATTAATAGAGTGGTCCTGATGCAAGGGATACAGGATGTTGAAGATGATAAGGAAGCTGGAGATGCTGATCTGGTTGACAGGGGACTTCCTGGGGCCACCCCTCGGTTCATGAATACAAGTGGGTGACTTTGGCCACAAGGGTCTATGTCCCTCAAAGTCCAGGTGAAGTTCAGCCAAAATTAGTTTCTACTGGTCTCCAGTCACAGTGAAAATAGCAGTTCTCTTAAACTGTGGCTTGTGTTCATCTTGGGCAACCAAACTATGCTTTGACGACTCTCCTGCATCCAGAAGACTTGGGTGCAACTTTTGAGTGTTGGAGCTTGGTTTCGGCGGTCAGCGGCAACTAAGCTGTTGTGGCTACCAAATTGCTGAGGTGACTTCTTCAGCTTTTGTGGCCCTAAAGCTGAATTGGAAGTCAGTCAACTGACTCTTCAAGTCTACCGCTTCTGTCTGGGTATTGGGGATTATTTTTACTCAAGCAGAACACCACAGGCACAGTTCTCCCTTTGCTAACCCAGAGGCAGCATATGCAGTCAAGTCTTTTGGTGCAACCTCTCTTATCCAGTTCCAAGGAACAGCAGGCCAGTCCTTCTTTGAGGCTTTCTCCAACACAGATGGGATCTGAAATCTGGGTGCCAGGGATTCCACTTTTATGCTTATAACTTGCCCCCTACACAAGGTGGCAGAACCTGTCTCTCGATGTGTAAATCTTGTTAGCCCATTGTAGAGCAGTGGCATAATTAAGGCCCTGCACCCCGCGGTGCGGAGGGTCATGAGCTCCAGGGGGCCCCCTCAGCACAGAACGCTGTGCATGGGCTTCAGGCCCGTGTCTGAGTCCAGGAGAAGAGGGCCCCCTACAGGCAGTTTGCAAGAGGGCCCCCTCTAGTTTTGTTATACCACTGCCAGAGAGGTGTAGCTATCTGATGGCTACACAGCAATGGGAAAACCAGTTTGGCAACTGTTTTCCCTCTGTCCCTGACACCTGTCTACCAGAACACATGAGCACAAATGAGCAGCCCCTCTCATGTGTCCACCATTTTATCTTTAAGGCAGCTTCTTCTTAGAAGCTACCATTTTGGTCTCAAACCTTGTGTGGCTTCCTGACAGGGAGAGATAATACCCCTTCCAAGACCAGGCCTCTATTTTGCCCATTCCTGGGGGTCATTCACACTTCTCCCCAGGTAGGCAGAAGCCTATCTTGTGCCTACCATCTGCAAATTACCACTAGAAAACTTGGGCAACAGAGTGGCAACTTTCAGAATTTTCCTTTTAATCAAAAGTTACGTTAAATTCTATTTGGGCATTAAGTTGGGTTTATTGTAATGATTCTTTGATATTGTGAAAAACCAACTTTAGTAGTCCCATTCAGGGGTTAGCACAGATGAGCTGCCAGCGTGTAACCCTGTACTTCCCAATGGGGGTTACTAGCACTTTGAGAGTAAACAAAAAACAACAATTTGGGTTTTTTACTGTTGAGTCAATAAAAATAAATGTTGTACTTTTCAATGTACAGCACCCTGCCTTAGTGCTCGACAGCCTACCTTAGAGGTACCTTAAGGGTGATATATACATTAACAAGCATTTGCAACGCAATGGGTCTCGCATTTGCTTGAGTTAGATCTATTAGCGCAGTAAACTCCTAACCAGACTTTTCTTGCAACTGATAATGAAAAGTAACACAGTTACACATAAGCGAGCCAACGGTCGCCATGACCATGAAGGAGACACAGAAAAGGAAAAATAAGTTCGCTCGCAGGGAAACGTATTAGCAAAAGTGCAATTATCCATGTAACCGGTAAAAGTAGAAGTATCCATGTAACCTGCAAAAGTGCAATTATCCATGTAACAGGGTCAATGTCTAACAAGGCACTCGACTACTGCCCAGCGAGATTGCCCAACATAAGGAATAAAAAGAAATAGTAGTGCAGAAGCCATTTGGAAAACACAAGAGCCTCATATGTTTTCAGTAGTTTACTGGTGCTGTACAGGAGGGATAAACACCAGAAAAGGCATGACATGCATGCCTTTCACTAATGAAATCAAGCAAATTTTAAAAGGCAAGCCCACGAACCAAACAAACTGATGGGTGTGGCATGGGCATGGTTAAAAGCTCACAGAGAGATTTCATAGGGGCCAGAGCACTTGCGCATGCTCGACCCTAAAAAACTTCTGCATTTTATTGTTGATTTAAATGACATAGTTGAGTTAGCAGTTTAAACCTGCTCTACCAGTCTGCTGTGGCAGGCTGGGAGACATGATTTACTTTGTCGCATTCATCATGGAGCAATAAGTGCTGCAGCTCATGAGGGGCACTTTAACCTACAGGCACTGTTTACACCTGGAATCATATATTAGTGCCTTATAAGTAGGTTAACATGACAATTCCGTGTAAGCCAATTAAACAGAAACTCTAAAGGGTCAGAGCGGTGGTTAGCAGGCTTCAATACACTTTCAGAGTAATTACCTAGTAACTAGTCGAATAGTAAGAAAGCGGGAGTGAAGCTGCAAAAAGCTATTTCCTCACAATTTCCTGTTGCAAATAATTTATGGTCATATTATGTTGAGCCACTTTATTCAATATATTAATAACACCTTTCGATTATGCCACATAACGGCAAGAGTTGCTACACGAGGATATGCCTGCAATCTACTTGTTGTGAGAGAGATTAGAGCATTATTGAACTATTTGTCCATGTAGCTGCAACATCACATGTTAATATCTAAATAAGATTTCGGATGTCTTACTAAAGAATAACAAAACGTAGGATCTTAGGCAGGCAGTTACGGTTTGCAGGTATTTACTATTAGTTATGGTAATGATTAGTTATGGTAAGTATATGCTATCTAAATTGAGGCTGAATTTGGAAATGACTAGAAACATTCTCATGCCCAAGACCTCTCTTGACTCTAAGTATTAAAGATTGGCTATCCCATTTTAGTCTACCTTTAGGTCAGGTGTCGTGTGTGTGTGTGTGTGTCAAAAACATCAACATAGTATCCAGTAGTATAGGTGATGTCAGTATCACACAGCCCATATATGAACTGCACAATAACAACATCCTTAGGAACCCTTTTAGGGCACCTTCAGGTACATGTCTATGATCTTATGTAAGAAATCGGTGTTCCCTCAATTAAAGCACATTTCAGCCCATCATCCATGTATTAGTGTACTGGTATTAAGTTACCTGATGTTGATAACTCGTCAAAATGTCACAACAACATTAAAGAGCACAGGGTATAAATGGGTATAAAAGGATTTCCCATTCTGTGTCTATGAAGAAAGGTGTTGATACATAAAGGTCACCATCTTTTGACTGTTTTAGTTGTTTCTATTACAAATGTTAAAGAGCGAGAGTTTTAACCTTGTGTTTGATCGTTCTATGAGTTCCGCAACAGATAATTCATGGCCAAAAATTGTCACTTGCTTTCTTAATGAAAGTTCAGCTTATTACTTCCAAGAAAATGCATCTTATCTCCAATCCTAATTAAGTAAATCTCGAGAATTTATGCAGAGAAGAGGGAAACTGCAAACAATTGATCATGCAAAGCAGAGCACATTAAAAAGTGTAAGGACTGTGCCCTCTGCCTGTAATTTTTACTCCGGTTTACAGGAAACTGAAGTCAATACAGAATGCACTGAGCGCATTGAGTGCATGCCTGGAGCCCATTAGGTTCCAAGAGCGCAGACGCCAGTCTCGGTGACCTGCACTGTTGAGGTGCAGAGGTCACTCCAAGTGCTCGGATAAGTTTGTAAAGCTTTTCCAGTCAACCTTGTTAGAGTTTGCATTAATGGATAGTCTCCAAAATTTGCCCTTCGGATGTCTTGTCCCCGGGGGCAGTTTGGGAAGATATAATATCTACCATTAGGAGTTGGCAGAACGTTTGCCAGAGAAGATGTTTGTGGGTGGACAAAACCTTAGCCCTCCACTGATTTCCCATGTTAAGGCTTTGCTGTGAAATCTTCCTGTTTCCGTAATGTATTGCCTAATACACATCTTTTTTGTAAAGGCAAACGTGTAAATGTAATTTGCTGCGTAACAGACAGAATTACTGTGCATTCAAAACAAGCAATCTGCCTTTCTACCTAGGGACTTGTAGTTTTAAATCTTGCAAATGATTTTAACCTCTGGAATTATGCTTTCAGTAATAACTGTGAAATCATTTTCTGGCTACACTGGCGTAATGCATTGTATTTGTAGTTTGTGCATGAACATTAGTTTCACGGAGCAAAGCAAAGTCTGTGGCTCCCCAAACTAAATGACCCACTTCAGAGCAAAATACGCTATCCTGCTAGCTGCGTCACAGAGAGGGAGAGGCGCGAAAACCTGCCCTACACATCCTGATGTGTTCTTCCCTTGATGTTGTTAGCGAGTTTCGGCCTCAGCTCTCTGCACTGCAAATTCTCGTTTAGTGTCTAAGGGCCGGATGTATTAAGGGATTATGCGGTCGCAAAGAGTCATTCTCATACTTGACCTATTTGAGACAGTTAAAAGGTCTTTTGGTGTCAAACAAAGACGATTTGGGATTCGGTAGCACGTTACCTATCGCAATTTGTGTTTACAAGTACATAAAGAATATGAAGTATTTGGGGGTCTGTTTCAAGTACCGATTCTGAATGAAAGGGCAGATGTACAAACCATTTTACCAGTCCGTTTGTGCTTGGTAAAATGTATATTGCCATGTACAAAAGGCAAAACGCGACTCGGTAACTTGCTTACCGATTCACGGGCCATATGTACGTAGGTTTTTTTGGTCACAAATGGCCAGATTGCCAGAAGCGGGCCGTTTGCGACCAAGAAAAAGTATGTTCCTATGAATGAACTCAGATTTGCAATTTGGTAATCTATTTACTAAATCCCAAAATGGGTTTGAGACTCGCTATTAGGAAAGGGAGTGCCAAGGGAGTCCCTTCGATATGGCGACTTGCAGTGGTTTGTTTGATTGTTTTGTGACTGTGAATGCAGTCACAAAACAATCGCAGTTACCACCAATTTTAAATTGGTGGTAACCCATTCTCAAAAGGAAAGAGGTCCCCAAGGGACCCTTTCCCCTTTGTGAATGAATGCGAAAACGTCTTTTAAGAGCAGGCAGGGGTCCCTGTGGTATGTGGAAACACTGCCTACTCTTAATAAATAAAACTGAAATGTTTCATTTTTTGCTTTAAACTCAGCTCATTTTCCTTTCAGGAAAATGGGCTGCATTTTAAACAAAACAATATTGCTTTATTCAAAAGCAGTCCCAGACATGGTGGTCTGCTGTCCCCAGCAAGCCACTATCCCTGTGATTTGTGTGATTCCCAGTGGGCCACAAATAGACCTACCTCGTGAGGTAGGTCTAATTGCTACCCACATGGATCGCAAAAGAAACTCAATGGAGTGTTGCACATTTGGAATTGCAAATTCTAATTGTGACTCGCAATTGTGATTAACAAATTCCAATCCCAAATGTTTGTACATGTGTAAGAAAGTAGCCTCTTTCTAGCATGGGTAACCCCACTTTTGGCCTGTTTGTGATTGTGTGTCAGTGTGTTTTTACTGTGTCACTGGGATCCTGCTAGTCAGGACCCCAGTGCTCATAGATAAAAACCTATATATCAGTGTGTTTTTCATTTCTCACTGGGATCCTGCTAGCCAGGACCCCAGTGCTCATAGTCTATGGCCTAATGAGTATGCCTGTGTAGTGCCTGTGTCACTGAGGCTCTGCTAACCAGAACCCCAGTGCTTACGTTCTCTCTGCTTTGAAATTTGTCACTGTAGGCCAGTGACTTCATTTACCAATTTCAATTGGCATACCGGACCCCCCTTGTTAGTCCCTAGTATATGGTACCTAGGTACCCAGGGCATTGGGGTATCAGTAGATCCATATGGGCTGCGGCATTTCTTTTGCCACCCATAGGGAGCACAAACAAACCCTTACACAGGACTGTCATTGTAGCCTGCGTGAAATAGTACACAAACTATTTCACAGCCATTTTCACTGCACTTAAGTAACTTATAAGTCACCTATATGTCTAACCTTCATTTGCTGAAGTTTAGGTGCAAAGTTACTAGGTGTGAGGACAACCTTGCACTATCAAAGGTGCCCCCACATAGGTCAGGACCATTTCCCCGGATTTTGTGAGTGTGGGGACACCATTACACGCGTGAACTGCACATAGGTCAATACCTATATGTAGCTTCACAATGGTAACTCTGAATATGGCCATGTAACAAGTCTAAGATCATGGAATTGTACCCCCATTCCAAATCTGGTATTGGGGAGCCAATTCCATGCATCCTGGGGGCTCCACCATGGACCCCCAGTCATGCCAAACCAGCTCTCTGAGGTTTGCACTGCAGCTACAACTGCTGCCACCTCACAGACAGGGTTCTGCCCTCATGGGGTCTGGGCAGCCCAGTCCCAGGAAGGCAGAACAAAGCATTTCCTCTGAGAGCAGAGTGTTACACCCTCTCCCTTTGGAAATAGGTGTTACAGGCTGGGGAGGGGTAGCCTCCCCCAGCATCTGGAAATGCTTTGAAGGGCACAGCTGGTGCCCTCCTTGCATAAGCCAGTCTACATTGGTTCAGGGACCTCTTCCTCCTCCTCTGGGGGGAAACTGGACAAAGGAAAGGGGAGTGACCACTCCCCTGTCCATCACCACCCCAGGGGTGGTATCCCAGACTTCAGCCATCTTGCTTTGCAAGGTGTGGGGGCACTCTGGAGGGCTATGAGTGGCCAGTGCCAGCAGGTGACGTCAGAGACCCCTCCTGTTAAGGTCCATACCGGATAAGGTAGCCAATCCCCCTCTCAGAGCTTTATAGGGTCTCTCCTATGGGTTTTCTTCAGATTCTGCTTGCAGATTTCTTTCAGGAATCCTCTGCAACAACTTCAGACTCATCTGACCTCGGATCAGCCACAGCCTGCTCCAAGAAATGCTGTAACTGCAACAAAGTGTCTACAAGTCAGCAACTGCAACAGTTTCCATGATGTGTATGCTTTGGGGACTCCCTGTCTTCATCCTGCACCAGAAGAACCAAAGAAATCTCCTGTTGAGTGACAGAGTCACTCCCCTGCTCCAAGCAGGCACCTTCCAAGACTTCGACCAGTACCCTGGGACTCCTCTCACAATGACAATGGTGCTCCTGTGGACACAGAGGGTAGACATCATCAACAAAGACTGTCCTGAGGTCCTGCGGATGCAATTTGCAGGAGGTAAGACCTTGCCTTCCCCGAGAACGATGGTACCCCTGTGTACCATGTCTTCTTCGCCTCCTGAGGCCTCTGTGCACTCTTTGCAAAATTCCTTTGTGCACAGCCTGGCCCACGTCCCTAGCACTCCATCCTGTGACACTCCTGTGGCGTGGGACCTTCTTTTGTTGTGGTGCATCAACTCCGTTTTGGCCTCCTTTAAACCTGGATCCTGTGACTCCTGGGGGAGCTGGCTGGCATCCTGAGGGCTCTCGAATGTGCTAAGAGTCCCCTCTTCCTCCTCACACAGAGTTGAGGCCTCCAGGTCCCTCCTGAGTCCATCCAGCGCCATTTTGATGCAAAGTGCACTTTTGTCGTAGCCAAGGCTTGTTGGCAAGTTCCGACACGAAATCTCATCTACAACAATCTTCATGCCGTGGGACATCTTTTGCATCATGCACGAACCCGTGGGCATCTTCCTAGGGTGCATTCATGCAGTCTTCAACTAACCAGGACTCTTCTTCTGTACGCTCTTCTGGGTGGGCAGGGGCTCCAATCCTTCCTGGTACTTCTTTCGGCTTCTGGACTTGGTCCCCTTCCTTTGCAGGTCTACACTTGTCTAGGGGGGGATTTCTGATTCACATTCCACTTTCTTAGTATATGGTTTGTGTTGCCCCTAGTCCTATTTTCTCTCATTGCATTCTATAGGATTTCCTACTGTCTGCATTGTTCTATGACTATTTACTTGCCTAATTTTGGTGTCTAGTCTATATATTGTGTATAATACTTACCTCCAGAAGGAATATTGTCTCTAAGATATTTTTGGTACTGTGTCACCCAAATAAATACCTTTATTTTTGAGTATGGTCTTTACTTGTGCATAAGTACTGTGGGGCATATTTATACTCTGTTTGCGCCGGAATTGCGTCGTTTTTTTTGACGCAATTATGACGCAATTCTGACGCAAAACTAACTCCATATTTATACTTTGGCGTTAGACGCGTCTAGCGCCATAGTCCATAGAGTTTGCGTCATTTTTTAGCGTGGACACCTACTTTGTGTTAATGATATGCAAGGTAGACATTCCCGTCTAAAAAATTTACTCCGAGGCATGTGCGCCGTATTTACACAAAAAAAATGACGTACGCCCGCTTTTGCGCCGTTTTTTAACGCCTGGAAAAGGCAGGCGTTAAGGGACCTGTGGGCTCGGAAGGAGCCCAGAGGTGCCCTCCCATGCCCCCAGGGACACCCCCTGTCACCCTTGCCCACCCCAGGAGGACACCCAAGGCTGGAGGGACCCATCCCAGGGACATTAAGGTAAGTTCCGGTAAGTATATATATATATTTTTTTTTTGTGGCATAGGGGTTCCTGATTTGTGCCCCCCTACATGCCACTATGCCCAATGACCATGCCCAGGGGACAGAAGTCCCCTGGGCATGGCCATTGGGCAAGGGGGCATGACTCCTGTCTTTGCTAAGACAGGAGTCATTTCTATGGGGTTTGGGAGTCGAAAAAAATGGCGCAAATCGGGTTGAGACGAAAAATTTGCCTCAGCCTGACTTGCCCCATTTTTTGACGCCCAAGCTCCATATCCCCCTACGCCGGCGCTGCCTGGTGTACGTCGTTTTTTTCCACGCACACCAGGCAGCGCCGGCGGCTAACGCCGGCTAACGTCATTGATTAAATACGGCGCCCGCATGGCGCGTCAGAATGGCATTAGCCGGCGCTAATTTTTTTGACGCAAAACTGCGTTAGCGCAGTTTTGCGTCAAAAAGTATAAATATGGCCCTGTGTAACTATATTTGGTATTGCATGAGCTTTGCATGTCTCCTAGTCCAGCCTAAGCTGCTCTGCTATAGCTACTTCTTTCAGCCTAAGCTGCTAGAACACTACTACTTCACTAATAAGGGATAACTGGACCTGGTATAAGGTGTAAGTACCCAAGATACCCACTACAAACCAGGCCAGCCTCCTGTGGCCCACATTTTGCTTGTGCAATTCAGTATTAGGAAGGGTGTGTTTAGGGCACCCTTTCCTAATACTAAATCGCACTGACATGTATGAATGTTTTGCGACCGTGAATGTGGTTGCAAAACATTCTCAGTTATCACCAAGTTCAACTTAACCCATTAGCAAACAGGAAAGGGTCTCCAAGGGACCCCTTTCCCTTTATGAATGTATGAAAAAACTTTTTTTAAGAGCAGGAATTTGTCCCACTGACTACTGCCTACTCTTAATAAATGAATCTGAAATGTTTCATTTTTTGCTTTAAACGCATCTTGTTTTACTCTAAGGAAAACGGGCTGCATTTAAAAAAACAATATAGCTTTATTAAAAATCAACCACAGACATGGTGGTCTGCTGTCCCCAGCAGGCCACCATCCCTGTGAATGCAGGCATTCCCAATGGGGTGGCCAATTACAACCTACCTCATGAATAATAATGAGGTGGGTCATTTGCGACCCAAATTGGAATCGCAAACAGTGTGCTCGACACTGTTGTACATTTTTTTTTGCAAATGGATCGCAAATTCGAGTCGCAAAATAAAATGTCATACATCTGGCCCAAAATGTATTACTGTTTTGCAACTGAAATCCTGTCACAGAACTTTAATATATTATCAGCCAACAAAGGTAGTAGTAACGCATATGCACATGGGAAGGGGTCCCTACCTCTGCAAATGTTAACAAAGATGTTTTTCATACTCTTACAAAATGTTAGTTAAACTTTTAGGGGCATATTTACAAGAAAGTGGTGCATCGGTCCCTATGCCCCACTTTTTTTGCGTGCCCCTACCACCACCTAACAACACCATTTACAATACGGTGCACTATGGCGGTTGTTAAGTCAATAGTGTCAACATCTGTTAAGCTATTGTGGCGCTTTGCTGCAGTAGATTAAAAAATGTGACACTAGTACAGCAAAGCCCCAGGAGGCCCATTGATTTCAATGGGTGAGTCATTTTAACACCTGTCCTGAGAAAATGACGGAGAAAATGGTGCAGTGAAATCTGGTAAATTTCACTGTGGTATTTATTTGGGCCTCCTAATCTTACATAGATTATGCCTGGCAAAGGCATAATGTGACGCAAGGGGTTACCAAGTGGTGCAATGCATGCATTGCACCACTTTGTAAATATGGCGCGGGAAAAAGGCCACCTTAGTGTAAAAAAAATGACGCCAAGCAGTGTTAAGGCCATGCAAGAGGCTTCTAAATATGCCCCTTAATGTTTTTTTTTTTTTTTTAAACACATCCTGTTTTTCTTTCAGGAAACCAGATTGCATTTTAAAAATACATGATTGCTTCATTAAAAAACAATCACAGACATGGTGTTTTGCTGATCCTAACAGGCCACCATCCCTGTAAGTGATACAAATCATAGTGAGTTGCAGTTTGTGACCTACCTCATTAATATTCGTGATGTAGCTCAAATTACAACCACTGCTATTTAGTATTCTGTGAACAGACCTATTAATGCATGGGTACATTTGCAAAATATCACACTTATCACAAAATTACTTGTTGCAAATTGAGACCGGTATTTTGCAACAAGTTCTAATTATATCTAGCTTTAACTTACATATTTATATTTAGCTCTTACGTGAACGTCACGTTAACCTGTAATTTATTTAAAAACATAGGGCCTCATTTAAAAAGCCTTTGAGCCACTGTTGTGTATTTGTTTTTGACACAGCAGTGGCGCTAAACAGTGCTTTATACTGCTCCATATTTACAATGGACCCAATGCATCCGTTTGTAAATCCTTGTGTCACATTATACCTGCACCAGTTATAATGTATACAATGTTCCTGTGCAAAATGCCACGCAGAACTGAAGCAATGAAATTTACAACATTTTACTGCGTCATTCTGTGACTCCACTGCATCAACATTTTAATGCCTGCTCAGAGTAGGCGTTAAACTGAAGCAGAGGTTTTCTGTAGTGAGAATTCTTCGCATTGCTAAGGTAGCATTATGTTTCTTGAAGTTAGTCCCACAATGCATCATTTTAGCGCCATAGATGTGTCAGAATTTCTAACGCATTTGTGAAAACATGCACAATGGAGCTCTATATGGTAGTCAAAACCAAGTAATACACAGGGTCCCTGACCAAATGAGGAGAGAGATTCAGGGAAAAGTACAAAAAGTAAACAGTATGGGCCAGATGTATGAAAACTGGAGCTTGCGACTCGCAAATTGCGATATTTAAGAAATCGCTATTTCCGAGTCGCAATTGGCCATGTAACAAAATAGGGAATCAGAAACAGCGATTTCTTAAAAATCGCTATTTGTGGTTTGCGAGGCCCATTTACCGAATCGCAATTTGCATTATCGCAAATTGCGATTTTTTTGCGATTCGGTAAAAAATCGCAAAATGCGAGAAAGTTCGAGAATGCACACCTGTAGAAGCCTGATGACATCACCAGCAGGATATTGAGTCATCCCAGGCAGTTTCAGGTGCCACACCCAAACCAGCATCCTGAGAGAGAGCAGCCCAGCCACACAGAGCAGCACTCAGAAGGAGCAAGAACACCTGAGCCAGGATGGACACCCCAGGCCAAGCACAGGAGAAGGCTGAAAGGAAGCGCAAGCTGAAATTCAGTGAACAGGAGCTTGAGGTTCTAACTGAGGAGATGGTGAGGAGCCATGACCGCCTGTTTGGAAAAAGCTCACTCCAGGTGCCTGAGAATGAAAAGAGGAGATTATGGCTGGATATACGGTTCAAAATCTGCGGCATTTGAGTGGCACAGCGCTCCATCGAAGAAATCAAAAAAAGGTGTTACGACCTGCGCTCCCGTGCAAAGGAGAGGGTGGCAAGGAGACTTGCAGAGGCCAGGGGTACAGGTGGCGGACCACCAACAGAAGCACCATCAACACCATTGGAGGACCTGGTGGAGTCCACACTCCTCCCTGAAGCTGTGACTGGGGTCACAGACATTGACACCTCCGGCACACCAAGTACCAGCCAAGGTAAGTGCAATATTGTTTTGTAACCCTATATGTGTATGCACAAAAGCCCCTTAGGAATTAGCATGTAATGTGAAGCAGTGTGTGAAGTAGTCCAGTCCACATCTTAGAAGCAGCACAACAATGCATTATGGGAGTGGCAGTCCACAAACTAGTACTGAAAGTAGCACAACAATGTAATTAAGTATAGTGACACCCAAGGTAACACAACACACACAACACAGTGTAGAGCAGTACCTGTACCTTTATTGCCATTGTCTGACAGATAATGTAACATACAGAACTGACATGCTGCATATTGTTGTTGCAGGTGGGCCTGGCCCATCAGCCACACCATCTACATGTGTAGGAGAGACGGACACCCATCAGCCCTCAGATACAAACACCAGTGGGTCCCTCCACATGTCCACTGTCTGACGCAGGCCCTGGGCACTGCCACTGCCAGAGCTCAGGGACGACTCTGATGAGCAGCAGGAAGGGCCAAGCACACCGTCAGCACCAGACAGGCGCAGACAGATTCTGGAGGGCAGGGGTCAGCCAACCACAGCACCACACAGGATTGCGCGCGGAGTCCCGGGCACAACATCATGAGGCAATTGAGGGTGCCTCCTTAATCGGGGGCCTTGAAGCTGCTATGTTGCAGCAGCAGCGTCTGCAAATAAGCGGATCCTTAGTTTAGACAGAAACCTGCGCAAACACAACCACAACATGATGGGCCTGTTTGGAAAAAGCTCACTCCAGGTGCCTGAAAGTGAAAAGAGGAGATTATGGCTGGACATACGGTCCAAAATCTGCACCATTTGAGTGGCACAGCGCTCCATCGAAGAAATAAAAAAAAGGTGGTACGACCTGCGCTCCCGTGCAAAGGAGAGGGTGGCAAGGAGACTTGCAGAGGCCAGGGGTACAGGTGGCGGACCACCAACAGAAGCACCATCAACACCATTGGAGGACCTGGTGGAGTCCACACTCCTCCCTGAAGCTGTGACTGGGGTCACAGACATTGACACCTCCGGCACACCGAGTACCAGCCAAGGCAAGTGCAATATTGTTTTGTAACCCTATATGTGTATGCACAAAAGCCCCTTAGGAATTAGCATGTAATGTGAAGCAGTGTGTGAAGTAGTCCAGTCCACATATTAGAAGCAGCACAACAATGCATTATGGGAGTGACAGTCCACAAACTAGTACTGAAAGTAGCACAACAATGTAATTAAGTATAGTGACACCCAAGGTAACACAACACACACAACACAGTGTAGAGCAGTACCTGTACCTTTATTGCCATTGTCTGACAGATAATGTAACATACAGAACTGACATGCTGCATATTGTTGTTGCAGGTGGGCCTGGCCCATCAGCCACACCATCTACATGTGTAGGATAGACGGACACCCATCAGCCCTCAGATACAAACACCAGTGGGTCCCTCCACATGTCCACTGTCCGACGCAGGCCCAGGGCACTGCCACTGCCAGAGCTCAATGACGACTCTGATGAGCAGCAGGAAGGGCCAAACACACCGTCAGCACCAGACAGGCACAGACAGATTCTGGAGGGCAGGGGTCAGCCAACCACAGCACCACGCAGGATTGCGCGCGGAGTCCCGGGCACAACATCATGAGGCAATTGAGGGTGCCTCCTTAATCGGGGGCCTTGAAGCTGCTATGTTGCAGCAGCAGCGTCTGCAAATAAGCGGATCCTTAGTTTAGACAGAAACCTGCGCAAACACAACCACAACATGATGGGCCTGTTTGGAAAAAGCTCACTCCAGGTGCCTGAGAGTGAAAAGAGGAGATTATGGCTGGACATACGGTCCAAAATCTGCGCCATTTGAGTGGCACAGCGCTCCATCAAAGAAATAAAAAAAAGGTGGTACGACCTGCGCTCCCGTGCAAAGGAGAGGGTGGCAAGGAGACTTGCAGAGGCCAGGGGTACAGGTGGCGGACCACCAACAGAAGCACCATCAACACCATTGGAGGACCTGGTGGAGTCCACACTCCTCCCTGAAGCTGTGACTGGGGTCACAGACATTGACACCTCCGGCACACCGAGTACCAGCCAAGGTAAGTGCAATATTGTTTTGTAACCCTATATGTGTATGCACAAAAGCCCCTTAGGAATTAGCATGTAATGTGAAGCAGTGTGTGAAGTAGTCCAGTCCACATCTTAGAAGCAGCACAACAATGCATTATGGGAGTGACAGTCCACAAACTAGTACTGAAAGTAGCACAACAATGTAATTAAGTATAGTGACACCCAAGGCAACACAACACACACAACACAGTGTAGAGCAGTACCTGTACCTTTATTGCCATTGTCTGACAGATAATGTAACATACAGAACTGACATGCTGCATATTGTTGTTGCAGGTGGGCCTGGCCCATCAGCCACACCATCTACATGTGTAGGATAGACGGACACCCATCAGCCCTCAGATACAAACACCAGTGGGTCCCTCCACATGTCCACTGTCCGACGCAGGCCCAGGGCACTGCCACTGCCAGAGCTCAGGGACGACTCTGATGAGCAGCAGGAAGGGCCAAGCACACCCTCAGCACCAGACAGGCGCAGCCAGATTCTGGAGGGCAGGGGTCAGCCAACCACAGCACCACGCAGGATTGCGCGCGGAGTCCCGGGCACAACATCATGAGGCAATTGAGGGTCCCTCCTTAATCGGGGGCCTTGAAGCTGCTATGTTACAGCAGCAGCGTCTGCAAATAAGCGGATCCTTAGTTTAGACAGAAACCTGCGCAAACACAACCACAACATGATGGGCCTGCATCGCCAACTGGACGCACTCAATGGCAATATTGTACAGCTGCGTGAGGGACAGGTGCAGATTTCAGAGGACACTAGGGACCTTACAAGTGCTGTCCGTGACCTCTGCCAGGAGCTGCGCCATGAGAAGGTTAGCCGGCGCAGACAGGAGCACAGATTCTGGACAATGTTTGGCAGCTACTGCAGGTCCTCTAACAGGATGGCAAATTCCACTGCATTGATTGCCTGTCGTGCAGTGGTGGCGCAAGTGGAGCCTTCACATAGCAGCAGGGACGTTGTCCAGGGACTTGTTCAGATCACGAATGTGATAGAACACATAATGGGACAAAGATCAGCCACTCCAAGTGAGGTAGCACTGGGGGACACTGAGGACAGTTCCAGCCTTATCAGTGTTGCAGTACCAGCAGCAGACACATGACGGCGCAGTGCCAGGCACAGCACTGCCACTGAAGTTGACAATAGAGGTGCCAGTGACTTAACTGGGCACCCGAGTGGTGTGCGTGGGAGAAAAAAGTGACTCTTGCTGCGATTAGACTGCTGTTGCCACTATGAGGAAACAGTGCATGACTCTGGTCATTAGTTTATTTGCGTTTGTCACATCACCTGTTTCATTTATTTCTCACTCATCCATTACCTGACGTAAGGTAATAAATTTATACCACTACAGGTACAGTTGTCAGTGGATTTATGTCATTCATACTCACGTCTGAAATGGTTGTGTGTGATGTCGGCACGCCTCTGCCTTCCCTCTGCTGCACTGGTCCTGTCTGCTGGCTGTAGAGGTGGTATTGGATCGTCATCCTCATCTGATTCAGTGTCACTGATTTCTACAGGTATGCCCCTGGTTGTAGCTATATTGTGCAAGATTGCACAAGTAGCCACTATTCTACATGTAGTCTCTGAACTGTACTGTAGTGCCCCTCCACTTTTGTGGAGGCACCGGAAGCGACTCTTCAGCAATCCAAATGTGCGCTCCACCACGTTGCGGGTTGCCCTGTGTGCTGCATTGTATCTCCGTTCTGCTGGTGTTGTAGGATTGAGGTAGGGTGTCATCATGTAGGTACGCACTGCGTAGGCACTGTCTCCTGGAAGGAACAGAGGGTACAATCAGTAAGTGAGCCATGTGACATCAAAACTGCATAAATGCGCCAGTGTACAGAGGGAAAATACCTAGTAGATATCCTTCACCAAACTCCCCAGCTGTCTTGTGTGAATGTCGCTGTGGCGAAAGATGTACGAATCATGTGTGCTCCCTGGGTACCTGGCCACGAGATCTGTTATGATATAGGAGGCATTGCATATCACCTGAATATTCATGGAATGTTGGTATTTACGGTTTTGGTACACATACTCTGTGGCTTATGGTGGACATATTGCCACATGTGTGCCATCTATGGCACCTAGGACGTGGGGGAACTGTGCTATCTGGTAAAACTCTTTTTGTCTGCTGTATTTCCTGTGGGGTGTGGGGGAATCCGATGTACTGTTGTAGATTGCTCAGCATGGTGTTGATGAAAGTATTAAAAAATCTGGAGAGGGTACTCTGTCAGACCCCTCCAGCTGCTGCTATGACCCCTTGATAGCTCCCTGAGGCGAGTAGGTGGAGGGAGCATAATACCTGCACATGGGTGGGTATGCTATGAGTCCTGAGTGTTCTGCGCTGCAGTATGGGTTTTAGCTCAGCTATCAGGTCAAGTATCATGGCTGAGTTCAACCTATACCTCTCATATATTTCCTCCTCTGTCAGGTCAAAAAGTGTAATGCGTACTCTGAAAATGCGCTCCTGTCTCCTCCTCCCTCTCCTCAAACCTGCCAAGATCCTCATCCTCCTTGCCATGACGTAGAGTGCAGCCATTGTGGAAAAGACGCTGAGGCATTCTGGGCCTCTTTATATAGGTTGCACCTGGTTATCACCTGGTTTCAGTTCATGTTATTTTGCATGTGCAAAATGCCATTCTGTGAAAAATCGCAATTTGCGATTTTTTGATGCATCTATTTGCGACTTGGATTTTGTGAATCGCATTTTGCGCCTCGCAATTTCCTACTGGAAATACTGAATCACAAAATGCGACTCGCAAAACCAGGTCGCAACGCAAAAAATCGCAAAAATTGCGATTTCTTATTTTTGGTCTGCAAATGCCTTTTGTGCATCGCAGACCACGTTTTTGCACTCGCAAAAGGCCGATTTTTGCGATTTGCACCGTTTGCGAGTGCAAAAACATTTCATACATCTGGCCCTATATCACTCTCCTAAACATTCAAAGAGTCAGCTCAATCCAAGAGGACAGAGACTGAAATATTGGATGTAGAAAACTTCTTTCTTCTTTAAGAACAATCCACATTCATTATCAATCTACATATATATTCAAAATAATATAAAATATTTTAATCAAGCTTTAAATGAAACAAACGCCCCTTCCCCAAATAATCTTGAAACGATAAAGACAGACAAGACCAGAGACAACTCACCACACACAACAACACATACAACATATAAATACACAACGTTACATCAAAAACATTTGCATCACAAATATGTATGCATGTGTATATCCAACTCGTAACTCAATGGAATATGGGTGATCTCCAAGTGGTTTTCAATATTTCGCTCAAAAAAAGTCTCTTAGACATATGTCAGAATAGGTGTCATACAAATCAGTGTTGATAGTATCCATTCAAATATTTACTGACAGAACTCCATCCAGTGAATCATCTGGTGACGGCCGCCGGGCTGGAGACTGAAGTCTCCAGCCCAGCGGTCGTCACCGCCCTGGCGGTCGGAGTGGAGAAGTGGCAGATTACCATGGCGGTAACCGCCATGGTCATAATTCCATTTTCTTTTCCACCGGCCTGTTGGCGGTATTACCACCTCTTCTCCCCCATCGGCCAGGGTTGCAATGAGGGCCTATATATTTTCCAAATCACATAGGTGCTGACTCGTCTAACAAATAAAACAACTTTGAATTATAATGCTGATACTGTCTGATGCTTATTTTGTACAGCTTTCTGTGTGCACTTTTTTCTGACATCTATACTGCACACATTCGCTTGCCCTCTAGGGTATCAAAAAGCATAGCGCTGGCTTGTGTCATTCCATAGTGCCAGCCGGGTGCCACATTTATGGAATCCTTCAAGCTGGCGCTAGGGTGCGCTAGCATCTGTGAAAATTATGTTAGCTGGGTGGGGGTGGCGGTACGGGGGAAGGGGTTTTGCCTCAAAAAATGAGGCTGAGCTGGTTAGAGGCAAAACAAAATCCTGATGCAAAACCATCCATACCACATGACTCCTGTTTTATAAAAATACAGGAGTCATGCCACCCACTCCAATGGCCATCACTGGGGGCAAGGGTCCCCTGGGCATGGCCAATGCACCCAGTGCCATGTAGGGCCCATTTCAGGGCCCCCACTGGCACTTTAAAAATACATTGTAATACTTACCTCTGCTTACCCTACTTACCTGGGATGGGGGTCCCCCCATCCTCTGGTGTACCTCTGGTGTGGGTGTTCCTGGGGCTAGGGGTGGGCACCTGTGGGCTCTTTCCATGGTCTTTGACCATGGAAATAGGTCCACAGGTCCCCTAACGCCTGCTCTGAATCCAGGCATTAAATAATGGCGCTAAGCAGGCTTAGCGCCATTATTTAGGCCCGCCTCCCCCTCGTGCACCATTTTTGCACAGGAGGATAAATTAGGCGCTAGGGGCTTAGAGTCATTTTTTTGTATGGGAATGCCTACATTGCATCTCATTGACGCAAGGTGCTTTCAAGCATCCAAAAAATGACTTTAACTCCAATATTTTTACAATAAACAGTTCTAGCGTCAAAATATAAATATGAAGTTAAGTTTGCGCTGAATTTGTGTAAAAATAAATGACGCTAACTCAGCGCAAACATAGTATAAATATGCCTCTAAGAGGCTTAGCTGCAGGGCACACTTTACACAGAGGTCTGGGATAGATCTGTGGTGCAGTGGTTTTGCCAGAAAGAAATTCACTGGCTCAGCGTGATTCTCTTTGTGGTCGCTCTAGTTGGCCATTAACTAAATATGCTTGTAAAAGAAAAACACCCAACAAATTGTTTTTTTTACTTTTACCATCCTTAATCAAGTCATGGTCACTTTTCGACATTTCCTCCTCGCATTGCTCAATGAATTAATAATGTGAAAGGTTCAGTGCCAGGAAACCCAAATGAATAGTCAGCAAATAATCAGTTTCAATGCTGCAGGAATCTGCAATTAGGAAAGGTGTCGGATTAGCAAGAAATAGACTGGGAGTTCTTCGACACGCCATTTACTTGAAGTTTGCTGAAAGGTGGCTTCTCTACCGGAGCTGTTATGGTCCATAAAAATGGGAAGAGCAGTGCAGCCCTTTGGGATTCCTGGCCTATGCCTGTAATCATAGCCATCAGACGGTGGTTCCTCGCGTGCACTGGGACAATACATTGACAATTTTTTAACCGTTTTACCTAACAGCCCCTGCGTCAATAAAGTGGGATTTCTGTAATTTTTTTCTGTATTATGTTTTCACAACAGTAGTTCCAAATTGAACCTCTTGCTAATAATGAATATTTTTCATCCTTTCATTGATTTCTCCAAGTTTTTCCTTAGCGTTTAAATGTGTGTTGTAATTTCTCACTCTTCCCATTCAACTTTCACATTTACAGCTTTTCTTAAAGGTTTTAAGTTGTTGATATTGTTCTTTATTTTAGCTAGCAGCGTTTTGTAGTCTGGGACTGATGATTTCTGCTTACCTTTAGAGGCGTGGTCTTAAAAATCCAAGCACGAAAGATATACCTTTCTATAGCGCTAGGACTTGCTGTGAATTGTGTTACGCAATACATGGGACAACTTGACAGCTACTCCATATGAGCTTAGAAGGCAATCTTGACCGCTTATTAGCGAGTGTCAACAGTTTGATTTCAGCATAACTGCAGGGATTTTTCATAAAGAGGGCACGAGTGGTATAATGGCCCCTAATAAATGCAATCTTGTACAAAAAATCTGGTTGGGGAACTGGTAGTCCAAGACGGATGTGCCAGTATCTGTCTCTGATTTCATTTGAAATGGGTTGATTTCACATATAGACAATTACCCCCTGCATATTTGAAGTGTTCATATAGCCCAGTCCCTTTCAGAGACCCAAGGGCAGGGGAAACCAAAGACACTTTGAGAGCAGAGGGATATGCAAATAACTAATGATCAGAAACCTTTCACTTTTAAAAAGTGAACCTGTCCCGCTCTTTGCACTGAAAGGTGCTTTTTATTTGTGTATTTTTTTTAGCTAAATGGGGGATGCTAAGAGGGACAGCATATAACATTATTTTTTCAACGATGGGAAAAAGGAGAGGAGAAATTTTAATCGTCCTTAATTTAGAAGCTCTTCTGTGATTTTGAGAAGGGGGTGGAGTGAGATAGAAGGCCAATATTGCATACACACTTCTTTTTGTAAGGGAAGCAGAGAATGTGCTAAGAGCACATCGAATTCCTGTTCGTACTTCCCAGGTATCCCTATTGCAAACCCGTTTCCAGAACTAGCAAATATACCCCATCTCTTCATCACAATGTTCTTGGAATGTTATTCGACCGAACACATTCACTTCTATGGAGATCATCTCGGGTTTAATATACTGCTTGTAAAATAACATCCTCTGTATAAAGCATCTTACTTTTACCTGGAGCTAGGGTTGTAACCTAAAATGCAAAAACCTTTGAGGCGACACATTCATTGCACACATGTTATACAGCAGGTGCATTATCCCCCCAGGCTGTCTAACTGGCATCAGAGCCGATATCCTGCAAACTATACACAGAACAAACACCCAGCAAGACTCCTAAATGGATAAATATGGAATTTCAATAGAGTGGTTAGGTCTGCGTTGAAGAGCGAAGAAAGACATAACTGTAGAGAAGACGAAACAATAAGAGAGATGCAACAAGGAAGTGAGCTGGACTACTGAGGCAAAATAAATGACAAGGACGTGAGAGAGAAGTCTGACAAAGAGAAAGGAATCGTCTCATAACTCCCGGAGAGTCACCCTGTAAATAGTTTATTGAACTTATTCTTAACTGTGCGTTTGTTCTCTTTTTTATAGCTTCTAAAAAGAGGAAGATTGCGTTAGCTAAAGTTAGAAAGGTAAGCATGAGAACTTACATGTGACTTAAAGAGTGTGATCCTTCAGAGTGAATATTGTAGGTAAAGTATTAGACAACAGGAGGAAGACGCACTTAGCAAGAAGTAATCTTACTTTTTAGCATTTCCAAGGACTCCTTGATCTGCCTTTTCACAGTATTCATGTGTGGCTGTCAGGAGTGAAACTGAGGGGTCTTAGAATCCCTGACTTCTCTCGCTCCCAACCCCCGCATTTCACTAAGAAAGGCCTCTGCATTAATGCAGAGTATTTACATATGATTTTGAGAACCTTTAAAAAACGATAAAACTCATCTGCACTGCAGTGATAAATTCAGGTCACGGCGTCTAGACTGTTTAAAAGAGAGCCCTGTGTTCTGTATCCAAAAACAGTAAAAAAAAAATCAGCTCTCTGCCTCGCTGTCGTCTGTTTAATGTCTTCAGCCATTTGCAAATCACTTGTGTGCTGTTCAGACAGCCAAAGTGATATCATCAACTTGCTTCATTACAGCTCTGACCACCGGGGTGAGATCCGTTCTCAGAAAAATAAAGAAAGCTTGTTGAAGCAATGAAACAGTGCTCAGTGACACAGAGGGCTGCAATAACCTGCAACCTCTCTGATCTGTCAGATAACTTGGCGCTGAATCATCCCAGTGCGCTCAGTAACGTCGCTCTGTTCAGCTGTCTGAGTCTAGCCAGGGTACGTTGAATGCGTCAAGAATTTATGCAGGTGCAATACACGCAGGACTGCGCACAAAAGGAAAACTATTTTGACACGGATTTCAGTGAACATCAATTCTCTGTAAATAGATTCTTTTATTAATTCTTCCTGGCTGTTCTTCTCCCCATCAATTGCTAATTTGTCAATCACTCTGCGGACATGTACGCCATTGAAGGGGCTTGCTCTCAGGAAACATTTAGGGGCATATTTACAAGTAAGTGGCGCATCAGCTATGATTTGCCACTTTTCTTGTACCCCACCTTGCACTCCCCCTAACATCACCATATACAATACGGCGCACCATGGCCGTGGTGCATTGGTCCGTAGCACCAAAAAAGATGGCGCTAGTCCAGCAATGTGTGGGGAGGCCCATTGGAAACAATGGGAGTGCCACTTTAACACCTGCCTTGGGCAGGCATTAAAAATGACAGGCAAAATGGGGAAGTGAAATCTCATAAATTTCACTGCGCCATTTTTACGGGCCTCCTAATGGGGAAATGCCCCCTTGCATACATTATGTCTGGCACAGCCACAATGTAGTGGAAGGGCTTACGAAGTGGCACAATGCTTGCATTGTGCCACTATGTAAATCTGCCGTGGAGCAAGTGTCTGCTTGACGCTGCCTTAGTATTAAAAAAAAGACACTAGGACAGCACATGGAGGTGCTAGTGGCTTGTAAATATGCCCCTTATTGCGCCCATTCTGAGTTTTTGTTTTTAATTTTTGCCCTGTGTTGTATGCTTTTTTCCCATTGTGCATCCTTAAACCTTATCCGCTGTGCCTCCACCCCCCCCTCTCCATTGCTGAGCACTTTTTTGGCTATTTGGGGTAGTTTGCGCTCTGTGCTCCATAATAATTTTTCCCACATAAGGTATCCACGCAAAATTTGCATCCTTTTTCTCAAACATCCTGAGGATTCTAAAAGTACCCCGGGGTTTGTAGATTCTCCTGGAGGAGACTGAGAAAATAGGCAAAATATAGCAACATTTTGAGTTTTTTGATAAAAATATGGAAAAAATGCTCCAAATAAAAGTGTCTGGCTTTTTCCCTAAAAATTACATCTATGAATGGTTTGCTGCACTAAAGTCACCATCTTTTCCGCTTTCAGGAACCTGCAGAGCTCAATCCCTCAAAATAATTTTGTATACAGGTTTGATGTTTTTCTAAGAGGTAGCCTTTTTCTCTATTTTTTGTGCTCTTAACCTACTTCCAGTTTGTTGTGGAAACCAGTATGAAACCATGCATGGTCTATATCTCGAACTTGTGGGTACCCATACTAGCGTATGATCTGGAGGGTATTTTTATGTCATCTTTCTTATACACTGGCTTAAATTTGAAAGGCAAAAGATGTAGGGAAATCCAATAGGTGATAACCAATGTTCTACTAGTCTATGCTCTCACAAGTTTCCCGATAAAAATGGTACCTCTCTTGGGTGGGTAGGCCTAGTGCCAATAGGCGAATGCTCGGTGGCAGGAATTTTGTGGATCCCTGCACATTCCTATAGCTTAGTCACAGAAATGCAAGGAAAATAGTGTTTTTATTCAAAGTTTCACCTTTGCAGGGTATTCTGGGTAAGAAAACTTTGGGAGATCCACACAAGCCAAACCTCTCTGGACTCCTCCCGGTGTCTAATTTTCAGAAATGTCTGGGTTTGAAAGTTTCCCTAGATGGACACCGAGCTCAGGACCAAAAATGCAAGTGCCCCCTTTGCAAAACCAGGTTGTTTTGTGATCGATAATCTTGATGTCTCCATCCAATAGGTTTTGGGCCCTTCCCTGTCAGGGGCACTTGGCCCACCCATACAAGGGAGGCATTGTTTTTCTCCAGAGACTTGGGGAACCGCTGGGTAGTAGGAAGTTTCTGGCTACCTGCACATTCCAGGACTTTTTCCTCACATAACTGCAAGGAGAATGTGTTTTTTAGGCAAAGTTTGAGCTTTGCAGGGTATTCTGGGTAAAAAATCTGATGAGAGCCATACACGTCATGCAACCCTGGACACCCCTGACTGTCTAGCTTACGTAAATGTGCAGGTTTGCCTAGATGCCAGCTGAGCTAGGGCCAAAAATCCACAGCTACCACCAGCGACAAAAAAAACAAAAACAAAGGGCCGAGTTTAATAAAAGTGGCACTGCACCCAGTGCAGAGCCACTTTTCTTGCACCTCCTAGTGCCCCTTTAACACTACCATGTTTGTGCTGTATCAAAGATAGTTAGGGAACTAATGTCAAAATGTTTGATCCTAGTTTGCAGCTTAGCAGGATTAGTGTAAAAAATTGTGCCGCTAATCCTGCAAAGCCCATTGAGGCCCATTGAAAACAATGGTGTGCCTCCTTTTAATGCCTGTTCTGAGCAGGCGTTAAAAGTGCAAAATAAATGACAAATAAATGACACAAATAAATCTCTTAGATTTCTTTGCACCATTTTTTCACCCCCTCTCCAATGGAGGAACGCCTCCTTGGTGCAGGCATAATGTAGAGAAGAGGGATACAAAGTGGCGGATTGCATTCATTGTGCCACTTTGTACATTTGGGGTGTTGATTTTGGCCTCGTTGGGCCACACTGGCGTATAAAAACAAATGACATTAATGTGGCACAAGGAGGTGCTAGCCTCTTAAATCTGTCCCAAAGAGTTCTTGGTAAGGGCCATCTTACCGCAGATATAAATGTGGTTCTAATTGGTTAAAGTTAATCCACCACTTATACTGGTTGGTTTTAGCACCTCCAGAAAGGATGGCTTCAAGGCAAAAACACTTATCAAAGTATCTGAATATTGAAATCAAGACTTCTTAAGGTGAACCATAAAGCCAGGTCAAGACACCAACACCTTTATGATGCATTCACACGCTATTCATGCATCACACACAAGACTTTCGTACAACCGGCCAAGGGCCCAATCCAACCGATCAGTGCACTCACATCAACTTCATGCTACCATTTACCACCTGTCAAGTAATTGCCACCTTCTTTCTAAACATTACTGAATGAATGCCTAGTATATCATACTAATGGCTCTCAGAACAGCCACATGAGACTCAGGAAGACATGCCATTCCTGTGCCTTTAGTGCACTCACTGTGCTAAATCCAACTCCGTCCAGTTTGTGGATGAAAGTTGGAGTTGTCCGATTCTGCCACCAAGGCTTATTTTGCAAACTGAGTGAGCATAACTACCTTTGAAACTAAGGGAAACATGGCTGGAAACGTTTTCAAGTTCCATAAGGAAAATGTCGTGACCTATGAAAAACAGTAGTTTTTGACACACAAAATAGCCTATGAGAACGCAGCATGTGTCCCACCCACTGTTGTGCAGTGCTATGACTGTAATGCACTCATCATACAGCAAACTGAACAACTACCAAGATCTGACAGAGGATGAATATGGAAATGAGGTCAAGCATTGACTCATAAGTGCCTTAGTAATTTAGGCTCAGGGTGAGTGCTGCACCAATGTGTTTGAATCCATAGGTGAAGATAAAGTCATGGCATGTGTACCTGTACTATCCGCCTTTTACTTATTCAATATCCCTAGGAAAGCACACCTATTGTGAGCTTTTCTTACCCATTCATGTCTCTCTTTCCGCATCAGAGTCCTGACTAATCCTGTATAGTTACCAAGTGAACCTATACTAATGCCTTCCGTCCCTAGCTACTTAAAGCTCCAGAAGACACATCTTTAATGCGCCATCAGCACACTTACTGGGCTAAATCCAACTCCGTCCAGTTTGTGGATGCAGGTTGGGGGTATCTGAGTATGCATTCCGAGGCCTCGTCCACGATATACCATTGAAATTAAGGCAAATGTGCTGGGGAATACTGTCTTAGTTCCCTAAGTAATAAGCTAAACAAATGTCCTGTGGGTCTCAATCAGCAGCACTTCTACTTTTGCTATGACAGTGTGAAAACTCAATTACTCACTTGCATCATACCCAATGTTATTGAAGAAGGGTACAGGGCACAGTATCTTGTCTGATGATAGTTAGACGGCGAACAGTACCACAGGCCACAGTGTCAGCTTCATAGAGCTCACTGAACAGCTCTACTCCTGTATAGATATTGTCCACATTAAGGTGATAACATTTCTAATAAAGTGGCTGGACAAGCTCCCATACAATCTTTCCTGTGACCCCTAGCGTGGGAGGATAACCTAGAGGGTTTAGAGTGGAGTCCTTCCCTGTATACACTCTCAAGCTGTACACACGCATGTGCCTGTTCTCTGGGTTGATCTAACCTGCTACTCGTGTCCCGCTGCCCTTGTGAAAGGACAGCATGAAGGTCATCATCATCATGTCCCTCAGAATCGCTGGAAGATAAGTTGCTGTCATTCACCGCTGTGCACAATCGAAGGCCATGCACTGCAGTGGTTGGATTAACATATAGTAATCAAAATTACTTGACATTTAAAAAAAAACAGTCTGAAAAAACAAAGCTTACAGAAACGTTATAGTTGGGAAATGGAATTAAAAAAATAAAGAAATTAACCTAAAAAAAATAAGGTTACAGGGAGGTTATAGTTAGGCTCACATTTTAAACGTATAAAACCAAAGAAATTCACCTGTTATAGTTAGAGTTATCTCAAGTAACTATGACTCGTACCCTAACGTAACTATAACTTGCACCCCTGCCTGTGGCCAGTCCCTGCAGCCAACCCCCCCTAACCAGCCAGCCCTGAGAGAGAGAGAGAGAGAGAGAGAGAGAGAGAGAGAGAGAGAGAGAGAGAGAAATTGAGAGATTGAGAAAGAAATAGAGAGAGATTTAGCATTTGATGAATGATATACTTAGAATGAGACATTTCCTGACAAATTGAAAAGAAACATGTTTTTATCAATTAAAAAGAGTGAGCTCACCTTTCAGTACATAACGTAAATATTTATTTTTTTAAAGAAACTAAAGCAGGAAATGACCAATGACTCACCTAGACTAGAACCCTTAAGATACATGTCTGAGATCTTAACCACTAGGCCAGAAGTGATTCCTTACTGTACAGTCTTCAGACTTAGCTATGACATTTAACGTACAGATTTTCAGGGCAGAAGACTTCATTGTTCCATCACAAGGAATGTTTAACAGTCAAAACACTAGAAAATGAGAAATACACACTATCATGAGATTCTAGGATCTGAACCTTCAACCTACTGACAGTGCAAGAGCTTTATCTGAAGTGACCATGCTCTGCTGTCCCCACTTGATGGATCACCCTGAAACTTGCGAGACAGCAGCTGATGTGACTGGGAAATTTTTTGGGAAAATATTGTGAAGACTGATCAACCAGCGCCACAGATATAGGCAAGTAAACAAACACTATTTCTATAGAAGCTAGGTACTAACTATAACTAATACATATATATATATATATATATATATATATACATATACACATAAATATGTTAATATTATATATATATTGTTAGAAATGGGGTTTTTGGTTGGCAGTCAGGTTGCCCTCTGTCCAAGCAAGAACCCTCACTCTAGTCAGGCTAAGTCACACACAATCCAAAATCAGCCTGTGCTCACCCTCCGGTAGCTTGGCACGAGCAGTCAGGCTTAGCTTAGAAGGCAATGTGTAAAGCATTTGTGCAATAAATCATACAACACCATAGTATAACACCACAAAAATACACCACACAGTGTTTAGAAAAATATAGAATATTTATCTGGGTAATTGTAGGTCAAAACGATCAAAGTTGCAATACGAATTTGTAAAGATATCACTGAAAAGTGATATTAAGTGTCTTTAAGTCTTTAAAAAGCAATAAAGTGTCTTTCAAGCACAGAGTACCTGGTTTCTGGTAGGAAATCTCCTCAGAGGGCCACAGGAGAAGAGATGCGTGGAAAAAGGGGTGTGTGCGTCGATTTCCTCTCAGCACACACAGACTTGCGTCGTTCTTTTCCACGCGGGGAAGTCGGGCGTCGTTTTCCGGCGCGCAGACAGTCTCTTTTTGTGGATCGCGGGGATTACCAGATGTCCCGGGTCTGTGCGTGGATTCTCCTGCTTATTTTCCGGCTGCGCGTCGTTCTGCGGGGCTGCGCGTCGAAGTTTCGATCTCACGGTAGGCGTCGCGTCGATTTCTCCTTGGAAGTCGGGCGGCGTTGTCCTTGCGAGGCCGTGCGTCAAAGTTTCGCACTCACGGTAGGCGTCGCGTCGATTTCTCCTGGAAAGTCGGGCGGCTTTGTCCTTGCGAGGTTGTGCGTCGAAGTCTCGATCGTCCCGAGGGCGTTGCGTCGATCAGCGTCGGTGTGCGGCGTTTTTCTCGCCGCGAAACAAGCTGTGCGTCGAAATTTTCGGCGCACGGAGCGTCCAAGTGAAAGGAAGAAGTCTTTTTGGTCCTGAGACTTCAAGGAACAGGAGGCAAGCTCTATCCAAGCCCTTGGAGAGCACTTTCACAGCCAGACAAGAGTTCAGCAAGGCAGCAGGGCAACAGCAAGACAGCAGTCCTTTGTAGAAAGCAGACAGGTGAGTCCTTTGAGCAGCCAGGCAGTTCTTCTTGGCAGGATGTAGTTTCTGGTTCAGGTTTCTTCTCCAGCAAGTGTCTGATGAGGTAGGGCAGAGGCCCTGTTTTATACTAAGTTGTGCCTTTGAAGTGGGGGTGACTTCAAAGAGTCTCTAAGAAATGCACCAAGTTCCCTTTCAGCTCAATCCTGTCTGCCAGAGTCCCAGTAGGGGGTGTGGCAGTCCTTTGTGTGAGGGCAGGCCCTCCACCCTCCCAGCCCAGGAAGACCCATTCAAAATGCAGATGTATGCAAGTGAGGCTGAGTACCCTGTGTTTGGGGTGTGTCTGAGTGAATGCACAAGGAGCTGTCAACTAAACCTAGCCAGACGTGGATTGAAGGGCACAACAAGATTTTAGTGCAAAGAAATGCTCACTTTCTAAAAGTGGCATTTCTAGAATAGTAATATTAAATCCGACTTCACCAGTCAGCAGGATTTTGTATTACCATTCTGGCCATACTAAATATGACCTTCCTGCTCCTTTCAGATCAGCAGCTGCCACTTCAACAGTGTGTGAGGGCAGCCCCAAGGTTAGCCTATGAAAGGAGCAGGCCTCACAGTAGTGTAAAAACGAATTTAGGAGTTTCACACTACCAGGACATATAACTACACAGGTACATGTCCTGCCTTTTACCTACACCGCACCCTGCTCTAGGGGTTACCTAGGGCACACATTAGGGATGACTTATATGTAGTAAAAGGGGAGTTCTAGGCTTGGCAAGTACTTTTAAATGCCAAGTCGAAGTGGCAGTGAAACTGCACACACAGGCCTTGCAATGGCAGGCCTGAGACAGGGTTAAGGGGCTACTGAGGTGGGTGGCACAACCAGTGCTGCAGGCCCACTAGTAGCTTTTAATCTACCTGCCCTAGGCACATGTAGTGCACTCTACCAGGGACTTACAAGTAAATTAAATAGTCAATCATGGATAAACCAATCAGTAGTACAATTTACCCAGAGAGCATATGCACTTTAGCACTGGTTAGCAGTGGTAAAGTGCCCAGAGGTCAAAAGCCAACAACAACAGGTCAGAAAAAATAGGAGGAAGGAGGCAAAAAGTTTGGGGATGTCCCTGTCAAAAAGCCAGGTCCAACATGACCCCCTACCAGCCTAAAGCCAGGGGAGAACAATCACTATCCTGATGTACTTCCCTGTTTGAGGCGACAGAACAAGGACCCAGGCCCACAACAGCAGGGGCATGCTCCAGTTCTTCGCCTTCCTGACTCCAATGGGATCACTCTGTCCATACTCTCAGGGCCCACTAAGCCAACCCATGGGGAACCTTTCTCCTTACCTGCGGATCCCATCTGTGCAGCACCTAACCTTACTTTGCTCACAGATGTATCCCAGGAGCAGGATAGTACCACCATGACCAACACAGTGGTGTTGCCCACTGTACCCCTGGGGTGTGACACTTGTCCCCTCCCCAGGGATAACTCTGTCCATCCGGACAGCAAGCCACAGTGATTACTGACAGCTGCCAGGGATGAGAGCCAGGCCCCAGGCCTCTCAAAGCTCTCCAACCACTGTGGCTGTGGAGAGTGGGGGGCGGTAGCCCCAGGTGCTGGGCACCCTTTAACCACTCTCCCCTCCACCAGGTCAGGGATGACAGCCTGAACCTGGTCCTCCCCTCTGGGGCTTTGTACCCTCCCTCCTGGAGCGGTACCCCCAGAGTCCAACATGGTCAGGGTGCTTACAGAAGTCACCCTGTACCATTCCTCCACCAGTGCAGGGCTGTTAACCTGCAACTGGCCCTCCAACCTGGGGCCTGTACCTTCAGGTTGGACTAGGGCCCGGGGTGAGGCTTCCCTCCCCCTGCCCTCCCTTCTGGGGTCCAGCACCCTCCAACTAGGAGTGGCCTCCTCAGAAGACAACATGGTAGGGGCACTGTTATCAGTAGCCCCTCCCTCCAGGTCCGGGGGGACACCCTGAACCTGGTCTTCCAGCCCAGGGTCTGTACCCTCAGACTGGATCACTGCCTGGCAAACCAGGACTTCCTGGGAGGCACACCTACCCCCCACCAGGTCAGAGTTTAACCTCTGCACCTGCCCATTCAACTCCGAGTCACCACCCTGAAGTTGAACAATTGCCTGGCACGCCAGGACTTCCTGGAGGGCACACTGACCCTCCACCAGGTCAGAGTTTAACCTCTGCACCTGACCATTCAACTCAGAGTCACCACCCTGAAGTTGAACAATTGCCTGGCACGCCAGGACTTCCTGGAGGGCACACTGACCCTCCACCAGGTCAGAGTTTAACCTCTGAACTTGGCCATTCAACTCAGAGTCATCACCCTGAAGTTGAACAATTGCCTGGCACACCAGGACTTCCTGGAGGGCACACTGACCCTCCACCAGGTCAGAGTTTAACCTCTGAACTGGGCCATTCAACTCAGAGTCACCACCCTGAAGTTGAACAATTGCCTGGCGCACCAGGACTTTCTGCGAGGCACACCTACCTCCCACCAGGTCAGAGTTTAACCTCTGAGCCTGGTTCCCCAACCCAGGGTCACCACCCTGAGGTTGGGCAATTGCCTGGCACGCCAGGACTTTCTGGGGGGCACACCTACCCCCCACCAGGTCAGAGTTTAACCTCTGAACCTGGTCATCCAACCCAGAGTCAACACCCTGAGGTTGGACAATTGCCTGGCACAGCAGGGCTTCTTGGGAGGCACACCTACCTCCCACCAGGTCAGAGTTTAACCTCTGAACCTGGGTATCCAACCCAGAGTCACCACCCTGAGGTTGAACAATTGCCTGGCACGCCAGGACTTTCTGGGGGGCACACCTACCCCCCACCAGGTCAGAGTTTAACCTCTGAACCCGGTTATCCAACCCAGAGTCAGCACTCTGAGGTTGAACAATTGCCTGGCACGCCAGGACTTTCTGGGGGGCACACCTACCCCCCACCAGGTCAGAGTTTAACCTCTGAACCCGGTTATCCAACCCAGAGTCAGCACTCTGAGGTTGGACCACTGCCTGGTACACCAGGACTTTCTGGGGGGCACGCCTACCCCCCAACAGGTCAGAGCTTATCCCCTGAACCTGGTTAGCCAACCCAGAGTCACCACCCTGAGGTTGAACCATTGCCTGGCAGGCCAGGACTTCCAGGGAGGCACACCTACCTCCCACCAGGTCAGAGTTTAACCTCTGAGCCTGGTTCCCCAACCCAGGGTCACCACCCTGAGGTTGGGCAATTGCCTGGCACGCCAGGACTTTCTGGGGGGCACACCTACCCCCCACCAGGTCAGAGTTTAACCTCTGAACCTGGTCATCCAATCCAGAGTCAACACCCTGAGGTTGGACAATTGCCTGGCACAGCAGGACTTCTTGGGAGGCACATCTACCTCCCACCAGGTCAGAGTTTAACCTCTGAACCTGGGTATCCAACCCAGAGTCACCACCCTGAGGTTGAATCTTTGCCTGGCATGCCAGGACTTCCTGGGGGGCACTCTCACCCCCCACAAGGGACACACCGTCCCCAAGGGCCACACAAAAGTCTGGTTGGTGCAGGTCTCCCGACCTCTGCCCATCCGGCAGAGTCTGGGTTTCCCCCAAACCAGAAACGGTTTCACCTGGGTCATTCCTGGGGGGCTCTGCTCTCAGAGCTGTCCCCTGACTCTCAAGGTCCTCCACTGGGGTCTGCAACCCCCGCTCAACCCTATGTCTGGACTTCTGCACCCCCTCACTAGGAGGGGTACTGCCAGACACCAGAACTGTTGGGATGCTGGCTACAGTCACCCCCCCCAAGTTCTTCTGACACTGCGGGGCTTCCCTCAAAAGGTGGCCCTACGGTACAGGCTAGGCTTCCCTCCTGGTGTTCCCTCATGGAACCCTCTAGGACCTGGGACCTACCTGGGACACTACAATCCTCTCCCACCACACTCGGTTGGGAACCACCTAGACCACTCCCTTCAGGAGCACCCCCAAATGCCTCTTCAGACTCTCTGGTACTCACCCAGAAGTCTGCCTCCATTGTAAGTTCCCTGGGGTCAGAGAACTCACACTCCACCTGGTGTTGGCGTAGCTCTGGAAAATAAGGACCAGACATATGCTCTCCAGCAATTACATCACTCTGCCCTTCACATGTATTAACCACAGTACCCTTCACCCAACCACCCAGTAACTCAACCTTGGAAAAGCACTCTACTTCACCCTCCTGAGACTGGTGAGACAGTATCTGTCTGTCCCTGACACTCAACCCAAACTCTTCTGGGATGTCTCTACACTCTATATCCAGGACGTCCACCAGGGGGGAACCCTTTTCTCTGTCACTCTCTGCTAGAGTCAGTAAAGTGTCCCTCCCCCCAGTAGGAATATGACTCCCTGTGCCAGTTCCCCAATCCTTCTCAGGCACCCTGTGCATAATGGGAACTACCTCATACCCTTGAACTGCCTGGGGTGTGTCAACTCCCTTCTTCAAGTTGGGCACCACATCTCTGGGCTTGTGCCCTTCTTCAGCAGTACTAGATGCAAGATTTTTGCTGCCACCATCTGAACTGGACTCAGCCCTTCCGGCCTCCAGTTTCAGCTCTTTACAGCTCAGCTCCTGAGCTGCAATCTTTTCTTCTTCCAGGGCTAAGAGACTTGTTGCCTCAGCCCTTTCAAGAAACTCATCTAGTTCTTCCACCCACCGCTCTCGAGCTCGGAGCCATTCTGCTCTCACTGGATCTCTTTCCTCATCTGAGTCGTCATCCTCCTCATTTGAGTAGTCTCCCTCCTCATCTGAGGGGTATTTAGTCATTTGGTTTTTTTCTGCCTCTCTCTCTGCCCAGACTACGTAGGCATGTAGCATTTCCATCTTAGTAGATTTCCTTGATACAGGAAGGCCCCATTTTCTGCAAAGCCTCCTTAAGTCAGCCTTAGTGAGGTGGTCAGTAGGCACAAAGAGTGAGTAGGTAAGCAATCTCATTGCTGACAAGGTCTTACCGGCAAAAACCAAAATCCAAAGTCCAAAATATCAATAGTATATCCAGGAGGACATCAGAGAACCAAAAGCAAAAAAAAAGATGAAAGATCAAGTTGACCTTCAACTGTGGGTAGGTAGTGAAATACTTAGCTACTGTATGTCACTGCACAAACACAAGTCCTATCCTCACCGCTGATCACCAATGTTAGAAATGGGGTTTTTGGTTGGCAGTCAGGTTGCCCTCTGTCCAAGCAAGAACCCTCACTCTAGTCAGGGTAAGTCACACACAATCCAAAATCAGCCTGTGCTCACCCTCCGGTAGCTTGGCACGAGCAGTCAGGCTTAGCTTAGAAGGCAATGGGTAAAGCATTTGTGCAATAAATCATACAACACCATAGTATAACACCACAAAAATACACCACCCAGTGTTTAGAAAAATATAGAATATTTATCTGGGTAATTGTAGGTCAAAACGATCAAAGTTGCAATACGAATTTGTAAAGATATCACTGAAAAGTGATATTAAGTGTCTTTAAGTCTTTAAAAAGCAATAAAGTGTCTTTCAAGCACAGAGTACCTGGTTTCTGGTGGGAAATCTCCTCAGAGGGCCACAGGAGAAGAGATGCGTGGAAAAAGGGGTGTGTGCGTCGATTTCCTCTCAGCACACACAGACTTGCGTCGTTCTTTTCCACGCGGGGAAGTCGGGCGTCGTTTTCCGGCGCGCAGACAGTCTCTTTTTGTGGATCGCGGGGATTACCAGATGTCCCGGGTCTGTGCGTGGATTCTCCTACTTATTTTCCGGCTGCGCGTCGTTCTGCGGGGCTGCGCGTCGAAGTTTCGATCTCACGGTAGGCGTCGCGTCGATTCTCCTTGGAAGTCGGGCGGCGTTGTCCTTGCGAGGCCGTGCGTCGAAATTTTGGTCTCACGGCAGGCGTCGCGTCGATTTCTCCTTGGAAGTCGGGCGGCGTTGTCCTTGCGAGGCCGTGCGTCAAAGTTTCGCACTCACGGTAGGCGTTGCGTCGATTTCTCCTGGAAAGTCGGGCGGCTTTGTCCTTGCGAGGTTGTGCGTCGAAGTCTCGATCGTCCCGAGGGCGTCGCGTCGATCAGCGTCGGTGTGCGGTGTTTTTCTCGCCGCGAAACAAGCTGTGCGTCGAAATTTTCGGCGCACGGAGCGTCCAAGTGAAAGGAAGAAGTCTTTTTGGTCCTGAGACTTCAAGGAACAGGAGGCAAGCTCTATCCAAGCCCTTGGAGAGCACTTTCACAGCCAGACAAGAGTTCAGCAAGGCAGCAGGGCAACAGCAAGACAGCAGTCCTTTGTAGAAAGCAGACAGGTGAGTCCTTTGAGCAGCCAGGCAGTTCTTCTTGGCAGGATGTAGTCTCTGGTTCAGGTTTCTTCTCCAGCAAGTGTCTGATGAGGTAGGGCAGAGGCCCTGTTTTATACTAAGTTGTGCCTTTGAAGTGGGGGTGACTTCAAAGAGTCTCTAAGAAATGCACCAAGTTCCCTTTCAGCTCAATCCTGTCTGCCAGAGTCCCAGTAGGGGGTGTGGCAGTCCTTTGTGTGAGGGCAGGCCCTCCACCCTCCCAGCCCAGGAAGACCCATTCAAAATGCAGATGTATACAAGTGAGGCTGAGTACCCTGTGTTTGGGGTGTGTCTGAGTGAATGCACAAGGAGCTGTCAACTAAACCTAGCCAGACGTGGATTGAAGGGCACAACAAGATTTTAGTGCAAAGAAATGCTCACTTTCTAAAAGTGGCATTTCTAGAATAGTAATATTAAATCCGACTTCACCAGTCAGCAGGATTTTGTATTACCATTCTGGCCATACTAAATATGACCTTCCTGCTCCTTTCAGATCAGCAGCTGCCACTTCAACAGTGTGTGAGGGCAGCCCCAAGGTTAGCCTATGAAAGGAGCAGGCCTCACAGTAGTGTAAAAACGAATTTAGGAGTTTCACACTACCAGGACATATAACTACACAGGTACATGTCCTGCCTTTTACCTACACCGCACCCTGCTCTAGGGGTTACCTAGGGCACACATTAGGGTTGACTGATATGTAGTAAAAGGGGAGTTCTAGGCTTGGCAAGTACTTTTAAATGCCAAGTCGAAGTGGCAGTGAAACTGCACACACAGGCCTTGCAATGGCAGGCCTGAGACAGGGTTAAGGGGCTACTGAGGTGGGTGGCACAACCAGTGCTGCAGGCCCACTAGTAGCATTTAATCTACCTGCCCTAGGCACATGTAGTGCACTCTACCAGGGACTTACAAGTAAATTAAATAGTCAATCATGGATAAACCAATCAGTAGTACAATTTACCCAGAGAGCATATGCACTTTAGCACTGGTTAGCAGTGGTAAAGTGCCCAGAGGTCAAAAGCCAACAACAACAGGTCAGAAAAAATAGGAGGAAGGAGGCAAAAAGTTTGGGGATGTCCCTGTCAAAAAGCCAGGTCCAACATATATATATATATATATATATATATATATGTACATATCACTTTCTTTCATCATTTGTAGTTTCCCGGCGGCTGATCGCAACCCCCAGGGAAACTCACACACGTATTAAAAAAAAAAAAAGGGCCCCACAGGGAATCAGCCCATGCTCATGAGGGCTGACCCCTTCAATTTCATTATATTCTTTTTTTTCATTTTCTAACCCCATGGGGGCACAACTGCCCCCCAGGGGAATATATATATATTTTTTAAATAGTGCACCGACAAGGGGGGTGGCGACCCACTTACACGAGGGCCTGCTCCCCCAAACAAGATTCCTGGTGTCTAGGGTTGTTTCCTGGCCATCAATTGTGTGCTCTACAGCCTGGAAGAGGACATTCTCCACTTTTCATCAATATCTCCTTGGCATCAGGGGAGGCTGTTTTGACCTTTTTTCTCCACAAGAGTGGAGATAGAATGCTCACCTAATTTTCTGATCCTCCAGTGGGTAAACTGTGATGTTAGCATGCCTTGGAGTGCACTGACATCACAGATGGGCTGGAGGGGGTTCAGAGAGAGACAGGGATGTCAATCCGCACCCCTCCTCCTTCCGGGGAAGGGGAATTCTCAGTTGCTTTGCACCCAAGAATTCTTTTACGCCTTCTTTGGTGACAGCCAATGACCATCAGATGCACCAGGGAGGGCAATGGTCTGTTGGCCATTACTTATCACACACACCAAAGGGATTAATCTACTGCTTAAAATGAAATAAAAAAGATTGCACATGCTACTTCAGAATATATTACATGTTATTTTTTATTTTGGATGAATGCAAGGCATCATGATAGGACGGGTGGGTGATTATGTGGAAGGCCACATGGATTGGAGATAGGGAGCAGTGGTAGCCTGTCCCAGTTTCTGACAGATGTAATCTGGATTTCACACAATATGCCCCCAATTACAAATTGGCCTTAAAATGTTGACCCCTCCACACAATTCTGTTGGCCAGCTGTCCGATTAAGAGTTGTGTCACAGCAGGTAATTATCTGGCACCCCTATTACATTTCTACCGACTAAACCTGCCAGAATGTAACGGGCGAAAAGCAGGGTAAACATCGTGGCATGCAGATTTTCATGCAGAAAGCATCAAGATTTACATATTGTGCCCCATGTTTGAAGACTGGACTCATAATAAGTGATATTTATAACATCCAATAAATACCGAATCCCAGGTTGCCAGATTTTAACAGGTCTGATAATTACTATCAATCCCTACCCAGGACTCATTTTTAAAGCCTAAAATGCATAATTTTGGAGTTAAATGTGAGTCCTTCGGACAATGTAATGTCTTAAAAACAGGCACACTGCCTCATTTATGCTGTAACCCCAGTATCATAAACCCATACTCTGGTGCAGAGTTGTGTACCTGATTTTAATACATTGCACTGTCTCAAAACATGTACACAACTCTGCACTTCTCCGAGTTGGGTCTTGAGCTTTAAATAGCACAGCTCAGAAACGGGCAGCAGTGGTTTCTTTGTCCTGTTTCTGCAGCTCATGCACTGAGTCAGTGAATTTCTGAGTTAGGTTAATTCAGGGCCACTGGAATTATGTAGCAGACAAGGAACAAATTATGCACAGGGTTGGCCAAATTATGCAGCAAAAGGCAAATTATGTGAATTAATGTGATACACTTTGTGCTAGTATTATCTCAATATTTACACACCTTAACACATTCTGTGCAAAGGTTTCACTTCATTAGTACATCTTTGTCTCCCAAATACAGAAATAAGCAACAGAAAGGTGAGCAGTCAGCCCTTGCCAAGGGCTTTCCATTGCGTTGGCGATTTTTTAGTAACTTTTGAACCACGTGAGCTAGAAACAACATTTCTTTCGCTGAAATCTGCAGATTATGCGTCCGGTGATTTATTATGTGGCAAATGCGCCAAATCCATAAGTATGTAGAAAGTACCGCAGCCGCAAAATCACATAATTCAGCTGCCCTGAGTTTATGCTCCTGACGCAATGCAATCTTTTGAAAACATTTACGGGCAAAAGAAAGGCACACAATCATTACATAGTCCCAGAGTGTTTCCTCTCTTAAAATGATTTCAGTGCACATTCAGACCAGACTCCGATGTCTCTTGTTCACAGTTTTTTCCCTGGGACATGCAGGCTCCTCCAACGTGATCAGAAGGCAGCACAAGTAGCTTTCCTTTTCAAACAAATATCTGCCCTGTCTAGATCAACTGGTCAGCAAGTAATTAATCATTCACAAGTTTTCACTATTTTAGTCAAATGTTTGGAGGAAGCCAATGTCCATAATCAAATCAATATGGCATATTGAAATAATAGAAAGGACCATTATAATGGGGATTTCCGTTAGTTTAGTGTGAAGTGTTAAAGAGAAAGAAAAATTACTTTCCTTGTTTCCTATTTTTATCATCATACTTTGATTCAGAACCAGACAGACAAAGATAGAAACTGGGACAAGAATGACGATTAGAAGCACAGGAAAACAGTGAGAAAGCAGGGAATAAAAATAGGTTTTGAAAGTGTCATAAAAGGACTAGGAGTGTGTGGTAATGGATGAAAGAGGCTTGGTATGGAGTTAAGACTGGACAGTTAAACCAAATAAGTATGCTGTTCCTCCAGAAAAAGAGAGAGAAGGAAATGAGAAGCTGTTGTTTGGGACTAGGAGAGGGGCTAATCAACTGGATAAAGGGATCCATGTGATCAGAAGTGATTGCCCTCACACACAGAGATGAGTGTCATGCTTCATCATTGGGCTGCTCCTCAATGGGCTGGTGCTGCAATACCCAACGGGCTGCTCGAGGGGGCTCTTTATAAGAGATTTCCTGGTTTGGTAGCAATAATGATGAGTCTAGTGTGTATATGGTGAATGTAGGGTGTTGTAAGTGATTTAAAAATGTCTAAGGGGTACCAAAAGTCGTTTAATAAGATGGTTCCCTTGACAATGTAATGGTAACAGAATTTTGGACACATTATACACAAAAACATTTACAGTTTGTAATTTTTTAAGGTTATCTCTGAAACTGCGTCCATATTAATTTGGGAATATACAGGTATATTGAGACAGCTCATACAGTTATACTCACACTTTTATATTAAAGTTTATCTGTGGAGGATCATCATAACTCAACATTATCAACTAAGGTATACTATGGCACTGTCAATACTCCTCCTAAATAACCAGTGATTTACATTTCATCAGTAACACACATAATTTCCTCCTGAAAACCGTATTACTACTTCCAATAAGGTGAATTATTTCTTTGGGTGTATTGATCCCTATCTAGTTTTATTCATATAACATGATGCAAGCAGTCAATCCCCCTCCTCCTTTCCTGGAATCACCTGGGGAACCTGAGGTAAGTTGGTGCAACTAGTTTGTTGCATTCCAGATTTATTTGAGCACAACTGGTGCATCCAGATTCAGAGACCTAAAAGAAAAAATAGTTTGCTGTTGCATTCTCTTGAATTTGAGAGTCATGCAATTTTAAAAGATTTTCCTGAGACAGAAAATTAAGGGAAGAAGACATAGATGAATACATGGACGTGGTAAAGAAGCTGGAAACAAAAGTTGATGTGCAACCTAGTATAGTAGTTTTATGTTACAAATTGTTTAGGAGGGGACAACATAGTGGTGAGTATGTTGGTATGTATGCGTTGCCACTCAGGAGATTGGTAGCTGAATTTACTTTCAAAACCTTTACAAACCAATTAATACATGAACCACTTATTGGGCATTGTAATAACAAGGCTACTCAACAAAAACTCTTATCTTTAAGGAATCCAACATTAGCAGAAACCATGCATTGCAAAAAGCACTGAGGCATCACAGATTTTGGTGAAAGAGATGGAATACAAAAACAAAGATGTTGTAAATGTGGTGGAACAAAATGTTTACAGTAGTGTTAAAGATAATAGGTTCTCCAGAGCTTCTTTTAAATCGAATAGGAACTTCTTTAATCAGACACATGTTTGCTTCAGGTGTGGTAACATTGCCCATTTTTTAAAACATTGCCCATTTTGAAAGTGAAAAACAGTGTCCAGCAAAGAATGTTGTTTTCCAAAAATATAAAAATATTGGAAACTTTTCTTGCATGTATCAAAGTCAGAAGAAACAGCCAGGAAGGTGTATTAATGTAGTGGAAGATATCCATGACCATGAATTTGACATAATTCAAGGGAATTTAAAGACATGGTTTTAGTGGTCAATGAAGGGGATATTCCCACAGGAGAAATGGCTGGATGTGTGGTTCCATACATTGTTGTTGTGGTTGGTGACAAACTGATAAGACACTTGGTAGATTCAAGTGCTAGAATGATGATGATCACTGAGGAACTTTATAATGAACAGTGGCCAGGTAGACCTTTGGAACTCACTGATCGAACTTCTGTGTCTTATGAAAGGAAAAAATTAGCTTGCTGTTTTTTGTAAAGAAAGTTTGGTGTTCAGAGGCAGGAACATCTTTGTAAAAATGTTTGCGGCAGTTAAAGGGTTGTGCATTTTGAGATAGTTCCTTCAGGGACTATTCCACGTGGTTTTGAGACCAGACACTAAAGACAAAGTTTTAGTAGTGAGTGAAAATTGTGTATAAGAGATAAGGGTTTAAACACAGAATAAAAGTTAAAATGTATCCATTCCAATTAAACATAAGATACTGAGTGTTTCATTTTCTATCACATAGAATTTGGAAAAGGAGTTGATGAATCTGCATGTGAGAATTTGGGTTATTGGTTGATTGGGATGTGAGCCCTGGTCAAGCAACAGACACAATATCTTGCAGGGAGAGCCACAAGAAGTCACTAATGTAGCCCGTGCTTAATCCTGGGTAGCTTTAAATGAAAAGCAGTCAGGCAAAACTTAAAGACAATGTGTTAAGTATTTATGCTGGTGAAGATGCAGGGCTCCACAGCAGGGCTGGACACTGAAGGTTCAAGGCAGGCTTCAGGTAGCAAAACAGTCTTTTCAAGTACAGCAGCAGTCTGGTAGAGTGAAAAGCAGGTCACATCAGCAATAAGTCCACTGAGAGTCCTTCTGCAGGCCAGTAGTAGACTGAAGAGTGGGCTTGAGAGCCCTATTTTAACACCCTGGTTCCCTGGTCCTCTGGTCCTGGAAGCTGGGAGAAGTTTCCAGAAGGGTTCTTTGAAGTTCCAGTAGTTTCCTGCCTCCCTTGCACTGGCTCTTAGCTGGCTACACTGACAATATAGGGTTATTAAGCCTATTCTTTCGGTGGCAGAGACCAGGCTATTCAGGTGTACGCCAATCAAACCATGTTTTAGGGAGAGAGCACAAGCACTTTAGTACTGGTCAGTAGTGGTAAATTGCACATAGTCCTAAGGTCAACAAGCAATACTCTAGCAAAAATTAGAAGGAGGAAGACAAAAAGTTTGGTGAAAGAATACCAAAGGCTGACAGGTTGAACATGGCATGGCAAGGGTATCATTGAGCCTATTGAACCATCACTCTGTTTGTCACCCTCGGTTATAGCACGCAAACACAAAGGTGACCCCCACTCTTTACCTAAAATATTGGATTTCTTGGCACTGGTGTCGGAGTCAAATGGTTTAAAAAATTAGACTTGGCTTCAGTATAACATCAAGTGGTTTTAGAACCTGAATCCAGACACTACAATGCTCTTGACTCTCCAGTTGGAACATTCCTATATTGTAGGTTGCTGTTTGGTTCGACCTCAGCAGCATTAGTATTCTAGAGGGTTAGGTACCAGTTGTTCAATGACATAAAAGGTGTAGTTGTGGTCTAGGATGATGTGTTGATCTTTGCAGCATCTAGAGAAGAGCATGACACCATTCTCCATCACGTTTTTGAAGTGTTGCAGGAGAAGGGGTAGTACTGAAATTGGAAAAATGTGACAAGGTAGAATATCTAGGTCATGTAGTGTCAGGTGATGGAATTGAACCAAGATCTGGTTTGGTCAGTGCTATCATTGAGCTGTGCCATCCATTGATAAGACAAGTCTTAAGTCTTTAATGGGATTGTGTAAGTTTTATGTGTGGTTTATCCCAGATTATGCATCACTCATAAAACCATTCACAGCATAGTTGAAAGAAAATACACCTTTCCTTTGTGATGATGAATGTCGAAAATCATTTATGTGGGCTCAAAAGCAGTTGGCCAGTTCTAAAGTGCTCAAATCGTTTGATCCCAGTTTACTGTGCAGTATTGCAGTGGATGTGAGTAATCATGGTTTGAGTGCTGTGCTTGGGCAAATGAAAGGCAGTGTGGAAAAGTGTTATTTCTCCTCTAATGATAAGAGTTGTTGGCTGACTGTTGGGCCATCCAGAAATGTAGACCTTATGAGTAGGGTACAAAATGTTCTGTTAAAATGGAACACAAACCTTTGGCTACCATTTTGAGTGGTGACAAAAGCAAAGACCATACTCCATGCATTGCCAGGTTGTAAATAAAATTATTACAATATCAGTTTGAGATTGTATACATTCAAGGAGTGAAGGATGCAAGAGCTGATTTTCTGTCTTGGTCCCCATCAAAAGAGGAGCGTGTGGAAGATGTGGAGGAACCAGGTGATAAGAGTTGGCTGATTTCTCACTTGACTTGGAGGAAATGTTTGTGATCTCAGAGTCCGAATGGAAGGCAGACACCTTCATTGATGAAAATATAAACCTACAGGATGGCCCTCAGAAAAATCTGTTGATCACTCATTCCAACTATTTTAGAAGGTTTGTGATGAGTTTTCTGTGGGGGATAGGCTTTTAGTCAGGGCGGAATGGGTAGTACATCCAATGAGGTTGTGTAACAAACTGATTAAGGTAGCGCCTGAGAGGCACTTATAATGTATGCTTACCAAACAAAGCCTTAGACAAATGGTTTTGTGGCATTCTATGGACACAGACAAAAAGGTTGTCATTTTTGTGTTTCCGTATGTCATTTGCGCTATCTTTGAGAAGTGTTTAGTGATAAAAGAAACTCCCTTACAGCCTATTGAATATCCTTCTAGGGCCAGATAGAAGGTTGGGCTTGACATGGTGGGTTCCTCTAATACTTTGCCAAGCCATTTGTGTTTTGCATTGGTCCTGGTTTATTTAAATTGTAAATGGTGTGAAATAAAGTTTGTCTCAGAACCTAAGACCAAGGTAGTGATCAAATATATGAAAGATATTTTTATGCATGAAGGAATAACAGAATATTTGATATTGTACTGTCACGTGAACCTAGGTGGAGAAGTGTGTAATTTTATTGAAGGTATGAGTTTCATAAGGCAATTCTGGTTATGATAAAATTAGTATGAGTAAATAGCAAATTTCTTCAATTATTATATGTGGACTGAATGACAATGGTGAACAAAGGAGAGTTGCTCTTGATTTGAAAGCACCCCAGGCAAATATACAATGTTTACAGGAGATCCATTTTGAGGAAGCCAAGAAACATCTTTTGGAGTCCATTGGCTTTAAACTAGTTGGGAGCACTTCACAGATCGCAAGGACAAGGGAGTGGACATATTGGCCAGCGGTAACTCGCTCAGCTTTCAGCATATAACATCTGATAAGTGTGGCAGATGGGTGATTATGGAATGCTTACATGGGAATGGACAGTTTATCTTAGCAACAGTTTATGGGTCAGTATTTGATGATCCTACATTATTCAATTGGCTAAGTAATTAACTGGCCCTTTGGCTCTGTGGAGATTTCAATTGTAATGGTACGGGGGTGGTTAGGGAAGGGTCTACAGTCTTATTTTGGCTGTGAGCCAAAGGTTTTTGAGGTTTTAAGTCACTTGGGTAAAACCCTTGGTTTGTCTGATGCCTGATATGAACTTAAAAATCCAGATCCTGGGTATACTCACTACTTCACACCACATAAATCCCATGCCTGCCTGGATTGCATGTTGATATCAAATACGATCCTGCAAGGGGCCAGGATTGAACATTTCCCAGGGTTATGTCCGATCATAATCCATTAATGTTAGAGCTTCCTGGGACCAGCTTCCTGTCTACGGTCCAGGATTGTTTTTTCGACCAGATGCCTTTACATAACAATGGATATATATGCCATATGAGCCCCTGGATTCCAGAATTCTTGGGGATTATTAGAGGAAGTGCCTCAGTTGATGCGGTGTGGGATGCCTTCAAGGTTGGTGTCTGTGGGGAAACCTTCAGCTTTGGGCTTAATCATCAAAGACCAGAAAAACCACAACTGGTAGAGCATATTATGGCTCTCAAGCAATTGGAATCCCAGTTGATTACCTCAGCTTCTCTTGGGACAGACGTTAAGGGTGTCCAAGCAGGGGTAGCCCTGGCTAGGTCTGCAATAACAGACATCTTGAGCAAAAGGCCAGCCAAGAAGTATGTGGTCTGGAAGAGGGAGAACTATGAATATAGGGAATGCGTGGGCCACCTGTTGGTGGACCAGATTAGACAATAAAACTCTCAGTCTGAAACAAGGGAGATATTAGACCCCTGTGGCACCTTGGTCTCAGATGTTGATGGAATTCACAAGTTTTTTAGGGGATCCTATGAGACTTTAAATAAGGAGGGGGTCTGATAAAACTGAGAACTAGGGAGGATATACAGCTTTTTTTAGTCTTGGCTCCCTTTCAGAATCAGACGGCTGAAGAACGGGGCTGGTTGGATGCTGCCTTCACATGGGAAAAATTTGAAAGTGCTATTAAGCCATGGCAGTCTGGGAAAATGGTGGGGGGTAAGATTCCATTAGAGTTCTCTAAAGCATTTTTCTGATATCTGGGACAATAGCTTCTCTTTACTTTTCAGCAGATCCAGAAGGGTCAGTCCACTCAAGATACGTGGTCACTGGCTCATATTATAATAATACCTAAAAAAGGAAAGCCCTCACAGGAAATGTGGCTATATAGGCCTATAACTCTCATTATTAGTGACACCCAAATATATTCCAATATTTTAGCAACACGACTGAATCAGTGAGTAGTAGATTAGTATCTACCTGGCAGCATGGATTTATTCCTTGGTGGGGTACTAAAGACCATACCCAGCGTGTTATTTCACTTTTTTATGCGACAATAGTCTCCAGAAAGCCTATGGCGTTGATACTATTAGACACAGAAAAATCTTTTGATAGGGTTTCCTGGGACTTTTTTTGTAAATATTGGGCTGCTATGGAATCGGCCCGTGTTTTGGAAAGTTTATAAGAGTGCTATATCATAGACCATTTGCAAGATTTTTTGGGAGGAGGAAACAGGCAGGTGTAATTCATAGACATTGTGGCACTAGGCAGGGATGCCCCTGTTCCCCTTCACTATATGCTTTGTATAACAATTCCTTTATTCTGAAATTGGAGCAAAACCCTTGTTTCCACCTTTGCATTTCCTGGGACACCAAAGTGCTTGCTTATGCCGATGATGTGGCAATTGTGACACAGTGTCCTGCGGAGGCTGTAATGCATAGGAGTTTGGTAGTTTCTCAGGTTATCTTCTTAATCAAAGTAGAACCCAAATAGTTGGAAATCATTTTGTAGGGTTCAATGATGATAGGGTTGTGGAAAGTTTGGTGTCACTAGGATGGTAGAGCTTGGCCAATTGGTGGAATGCAATCTTGCCCTGGTCATTGCAAATACAAACAGAGATTTATATAGACTGAACAATGATTACCTTTTAATACTATGGCATTGCAATATTATAAAGATAATTGTTGTTAATGAAAACTTTTTATTTTTTTAGCTATTTTCCTTGAATTTTATAACTAATGGTTTCAATTTATTTGGGAACACGCAAAGACTCGAAGAGCACTGAAACACTTAACCCTTTCTAGGAAGAGGGGAGGCTGGGCACTCCCAGATTTTAAACTCTTTTATTGGGCTGCAGCTCTTAGCTATATGACCCCACTTTCATGGGACCAGTAGGTCAATGGTGTGGGTGGAATTCCGTCCGTATGTGAGGTACTGCTGGGGAAAGTGGCCAGAGGCTGTTTTCTGCCACAAGTTGAACCCAGTTACTTTAAGAAAGTTTGGTTCAAAACCATACTTGGGACACATTGGATTTGGCTTTCACTACTAAGGAAACTGGGTTTGAGACGTTTGCATTACCATACCCCTCTGCAAAGACATCCCCTACTCCCAATATTTTGCGCAGCCCTCCGATGAAGGATTTGGTTTGGCGCATCATCCATTGGCTGGGTGACTTTTTTGGGGCAGACAGGTTACTCTAATTTGAGGACATCCAAGATAGATTTGAATTGCCTTATAAGATTTTTCTTAAATACCTACAGATCAGTGATTTTCTGACAAGCAAAGTCGGTGTGTCAGGGGCTATCTGAAAGTGGTACTTGTAGATCAGTTGGCTTGGAATTAATGCAGCTCTGTTCATTTTTTCTATATTGATCTAATCGCTCCTTCCTCAGACGCTCTCGAGAGACAGGCAGAGAAATCTCTGAACAGACTGAGGGCATCACACTGTGCCTTTTTAGATTCATTAGAGTTAGCTCGGACCATATTGTTATCATCAAATTTACAGGCACAACATTATAAAACTACTTATAATCTGTATTATACGCCTCATAAATTAGCCAACTGGGGAGGGACGGCTGGTATTACATGTCCCCACAGCCAGCTTTCTAAAGCAGATACCATACATATGTTTTGTAGTTATCAGAGGCTAGTTTCATGGTCGACATAGATCTATGAAGTTTTCATCTCACAGTTGGTTATAGACATCAAAATAACCCCACAATTGGGTTTGTTGGTGGTTTATTGTGAAATTCAATTCAATTCAATTCAATTCAAAGGAGCTTTATTGCGGCTACAGGAGCCAAAAAAGTGCAAGCAGTAATAAATACAAATAAATACACATAATGATAATTACAAGTGAGTATAATGATAAAAGGGAGTAAAAGATAAGAGAAAATGGAAAAAAATGGAATAAAAATGGAATAAAATGGAATAAAAATGGAATAAAATGCGCTGAACAGGACAATGGGACAGTCTTAGTTGGAGTCTTTATCCAGAAGGGTTTTCCCTCTAACAAGCCAACTAGCTCAGAGGAATTTGGCGACGGCGATCACTAGCGTTGGCCTAGTGTCTGATCTGAGGATTCGCAGGGCTAGCGCGGAGCTGCAGACTCCCAGTAGTCTGCATGCCTGGGCCAGCCATTTCCTAAGGGGGGCGGTGTACGCGGGGCTGGCAAAAAGGACGTGAGGGAGATTCTCGACAGGGGCTTTGCAAGCTGGGCATACGGTTGATTCATTGTGTGACCAGCTACTGGTGAGAAGTCTTAATGGGAGTGTTCCAATGCGGAGCTGGAAGTACAGTTTCCTTTCCCTTGGGGCTGTGATTAGGTCCCAAAAAGCTTCGTACTTGCATGACTCTTTTAGGTTGGCAAAGTCACAAGATAGTGTAGTATGGAATGCAGCCCTTGTGTCTTCGTAATTTGCCATTTGCCAGTATAGTTTCTTTAGTTCGCTTTTCGAGGGGAAGACTGACGTGGTTGGTGAGTTCCAGAGATCATCGAGCCCAAGTGAGTACAGTGAACCCTTGATGCATCGTAGCCAGGGGATTCTGTGAAGATGGTCGGCTTTTAGGATGACCTGTAGAGCTTCAGTGAAGATGTCGAGCTCCGGAGTGGTCCAGGGACGCCGCCAGTACAGCATAGGTCGCAGGCGGGCTTTGTGTCCAATGCGTTTGATACGGAGATCCTTGAAAAGGGGGAACAGTGGGGTGCTTAGCGGAAGGGACACAAGGTTTCTCGGGAAGTTGTTTTCAGCGGTGGTTAAGTCTTGGGTTTTGGTATAGCCCCATAGTTCAGCCCCGTAAAGCGCTGAGGAAACGGCCTGGGCTTCGTATAACTGTAATGCTGGGTGAATTGGTTTTGTGTGTGAGAGGTGACATTTTTTTAGTAGTATCCCTGTTGTTTGTTTTAGTTTTAGGGCTTGTTTTCCTATGTGTGGCTTCCAAGACATGTTGTCAGTGAATGTTATGCCCAGGTAGCTGAAAATGCCCACCTTCTCAAGTGTGGAGCCCTCTAAAGTAAACTTCCCTTTAAAAGATCTGTGGGGATTGAGGGTCATTAGTTTTGTTTTCGAGGCGTTGATTTCGAGTTCCTGTGATGAGCAGAAATGCTCAAAGCACGCAAGGAGTTTCCTTAGACCACTAGGGGTCTTGGATATCAGAAGAGTGTCATCGGCAAAGAGTAAGACTGGGATTTTTTGTGTGCCAAGTGAAGGTGCGTCAGCCTGCAGTCTGAGGAGGGAGGGGACGATTTCATTGATATACAGGGAAAAGAGGGTCAGGGCAAGTACGCACCCTTGCCGCACACCCCGGGAAACGTGGATTCTATCAGTTAATTGGCCCTTGTTGCCCCACCTGACTTGTGCGTAGTTGTCCTCGTGGAGTCGTATCAAAATGGCAAGAATGTGCTCTGGGATTCCCATCCGAAAGAGAGTGTCCCATAGTTTGTTGCGATGTACTAGGTCAAAAGCAGATTTGAGGTCCACAAAAGCTACATAAAGGCTGCCTTTACCAATGAACACTGTTTTCCAATATAATAATAGGAATCTGAGGGCTTGATCAGTGGTGGAAATTTTCTTCCGGAAACCGGCTTGGAGGGGGCTAAGGATATCGCGTTCAGTCATCCATTCTTCGATCTTTCCTAGGAGGCAGTGGCAGAAGGCTTTTTGGACACAGTCAATTAGGCTAATAGGTCTATAGTTGCAAGGAAGTGGTCTGTCGCCCTTTTTAAAGATCGCTTTCCAGGACTCGGGAATTGGCGCCCCAGATGCTATTGCGTTAGCTATAATGGTGAGGTATCTTGACCAGGATACTAGGTCTGTTGAGAACAGGTCTGCTGGGACGCAGTCTGATCCAGGGGCCCTGCCGCGTTTTAAGGTGCTTAGAGAATAGGTTATGTCACTTTGGGAAAACAACAGGGGTGCTGCGGTGGTGGGTGCTAATGAGTGATTTAGGTGGAGGCCCGTGCAAACAGGGATGGGGCTTTCATGATCAGGGGAGTACAGGCTACTAAAGTGAACTACCCAGTCTTTCGGGGCAATATTGGTTGTGATGTCCAAACCACTGGTTTCTGGGCCTCGCGCTGCCAGGGACCAGAACAGACTATGGTTCCTCTCGCGAACAGCGTCACTGAGTGCTGTCCACCATTTATTATCTTGGTCACGCTTGGCTATGCGTATTGCAGATTTATAGGACTTCCTAGCTATGCGGATGGCAGTGGGGTCCTTGGATTTAATGGCTTGAACTAAGCGCTTGTTTAGGGACCGACACGTTTTGTTGAACCAACGGTGCCTACCTATGGGTCATTTGTCGTCGTGGGTTGGGGGTACTGAGAAGTGGGCTGCGATATCACTAAAGCAGGAGGTGTGAATTAAGCTTATTTCCTGGTAGGGAATTGCAGGACCTGCCTCTAGGTCCATTAGTGTGGATTTTAGGGTGTTATTGGCAGCGTTGATGAGTGCAGGCCGAGCCACGACCTTGTCCCATTTTAAGTGTTGTTTATTGTTGGCCAGGCTAATACCCTCGGGTGCTACTGCTGGGGAGTTAGACGTGGATGGGAGATTACCTAGAGCTAATGTGTGGACAAAGAGAGGGTTGTGATCACTTTCAGTCCTTTCAACGATCGTCATGTCGATGACTAGAGGCCATTGTCTTATATCGAATAGACAATAGTCAATTCTGCTGGTGTGGTTGGTTTTGTTGAACGTGTGACTGCCATTGGTGTCTGATTTGGTTCTGCCATTTAACGCCCTGAGCCCGAACTCCATGGGCAGTGATTTGACATGGATAGCGACCTGCGTCCATCTCTTGATGGGTGGGATTGACAGGGTGGGATAGACCAGGCTTGATCCTCCTCGTTAGTGGACCTGAGATCCTCCCAGTCAATGGGTTCGAATGTGATGTTGAAGTCCCCAACCACAATGGTTTTGTGATAGGGGGATAGTTTTGTAAGAGGGCTACGAGGGCGCAGAGGGTTTTGGAGACTTGACCCCCCCGACCCCTCGAGTGCAGATATTAAAGATGCTCACCACAGAGTCGGGTCCAAAGGATAGACAAAGGCCTAACAGGTTGGGAGAGTCGGTAGGTAGCTGTGATATATGGCAGCTAAGTGATGTTTTGATCCAGATGGTCAGACCCCCTGAGGGCCTGCCTCTCGTGCTGGCCACAGCGGGGATGTGGAAGTTTGTATAGCCTGTTCGAAAAAGTGGATCGAGTGACCATGTCTCTTGGAGGAGACATATGTCATGTTCGTCAATAAAGGAGGAGAAGGATGGAAGGGGAAGAATAGATTTCAAACCTGCCACTTTCCATGAAACAAGTCGTGCCCCAGTCAGTGGCTGAACTATCCTGTCTAAATGCCTGGGGTTTGTATGGTTGGCTGTCTGGGGTTGGTCTGGCAGATGTGGTTGAGTGAGCAGAAGTGGGTTGATACCAATGTTTACCCGTGGGGCCTGGGGTGGTTGGTGATGTTCCTCTGTTGGAACTGACCTGGTCCTGATCCGGGGAGTGCTTGCAGGCCTAGCCAGCAGCACTTGGTTTGGTGGGCAATGCGCCTGCAAGATGAAAGGTGCATCGTTGTCAAGATTGCTCAGTGGACTGGCAGTGGTCTTAGTGTCATGGGTGGGGGAGAGAATACATGGAAAGACAGTGGTGGGGTAGAAGGTAGATCTGGGGGTGATAGATGTTAGAAAGTTGCAAGGTTTGCCTGCATAGATTTTAGGTGAGGCTGTGAGTCAATCATTTTTACCAAGAGTGGATACATTTTCTGCTGGGTGGTAACTCGAGCACTCCTCGTGGTGCGTAGGTGGCCTGGGGTATTTAAACTGGATGCGTGAGTGTGCTGGTGGGCTTGTTCTTGCATCTAGGGCCACCAGGTTGTTCACCATGGTCCCGTCCTTGAGTGTCAGTTTTAGGATGTCAAAGTGAGTTCCCGGGTCTGGCCGTCGTATTACATTAATTAAGTCCTCGCGTATTATAGATCGGCAGCCTCTAACATGGCAAATCCAATGGATTGCCTTGTTTTTGATAGAGTCTGCCCCTTCCTTGCGTGTCAGTGTGGTTAACTTGGGAACGTTAACCATTAGACCTATGTTACCTGAATGGGACCAATCAGTGGCAGGTTGTGCAGAGTATTTTGAGGCAGTGTTGCTCGTGTTTGGGGGTTTTATGATGGATGTCTAGTGGATTTCCTATGCCTGAACTGTGGAAAATGGGTGTCTGGTAAGAGTTTGTGGTCTTATCTCCGATGGGGAGGGGGCCGACATGGCTAGAAGCTGAGAAGTTGGGCGGGTTTGTTATGATGCCTGATAGGGTTGGGTTTTGGGCAAGGTTTGTGGTGGCCGTGTTATTTGCGTGAGTTAGCTGTTTTACTATTGCAATTAAAGAGTTAACCATATGCTTGAGTTCTGTAACTGCCTTCTTTAGAACTTGTATGCATTCATTATGCTGTGGGGTTACGTGAGGAAAATGCATATTTGTGGCTGCTGGCCCATCTGCCAGGGTGCCTGGATTGATGTCGTCGTGTGATTCAGGGATGTTGATTAAGGGATTAAAACGGTTACTGAGCTGGATGAAATCGCTGGTGGCCAGTGGTAGGTCTTCTACTAGAGAAGGGGCGGTATGAATGATAACGTTCCTACTCTCGCCCTGCCCTGTAGTGTCAGTGACTTGTTGTCCACGTTTCACAAAAATCTCAGCGATTTTCATGGGACCATCCTTCCTGTTAATTGGTGTGGGCTCCCCCCCAGTTTCGATAGAATTATTTCCCTGGGGGCTAGTTAATATTCCATTGCATTCACCCAGGAGAGAGTCGATTCTATCCATGACGCTGTTGCTAGCTGCATGCTTATGCCTTTTTCGCTTGGCTTTTAGCACGACCCCGGCCCCAGCCTCTATTGCTTTCCTTTTGCCCATCTGGTGTTGATGTTGGTGCAAGGTTGATCTATAAGGTGTCAGATTTAGTGGAGCAGCTTACTGAGGTCACAGAGTTGGCAATAGCAGATGGGGCTAAGTCCAATGAGGCCTACTTGGGTGATAGATGTCAGGGGGGTGGCCCAGCCCAGCCTCTGCCAGCCGCTGATGGGCGCAGGACGGGCCCGCCCTTGGCCCGGGCTTGGCCCGCGCGCCGCCCGCGCGCGCCCCGCACAGTGGGCGCGCTACGTGATATTTAAAGGGCTCCTGCCCATAGAGGAAAAGTTCTGGCGCGTCCCGAGCAACGGACGCGCTACGTGATATTTAAAGGGCTCTTGCCCAATGAGGAAAAGTTCTGGCACGTCCCGAGCAACGCGCGCGCTACGTGATATTTAAAGGGCTCCTGCCCAATGAGGAAAAGTTCTGGCACGTCTGTAGGAGGCTGGACTGGCTTGTAGTGAGTACCAAGGGGTACTTACACCTTGCACCAGGCCCAGGTATCCCTTATTAGTGTAGAGGGGTGTCTAGCAGCTTAGGCTGATAGAAAAGGTAGCTTAGCAGAGCAGCTTAGGCTGAACTAGGAGACGAGTGAAGCTCCTATAGTACCACTAGTGTCATATGCACAATATCATAAGAAAACACAATACACAGATATACTAAAAAGGAAGGTACTTTATTTTTATGACAATATGCCAAAGTATCTCAGTGAGTAGTAACTTAGCACCCAACCTTTACCAGGTAAAGGTTAGACATATAGGTGACTTATAAGTTACTTAAGTGCAGTGGTAAATGGCTGTGAAATAACGTGGACGTTATTTCACTCAGGCTGCAAGGGCAGGCCTGTGTAAGAATTGTCAGATCTCCCTATGGGTGGCACAAGAAATGCTGCAGAACATAGGGATCTCCTGGAACCCCAATACCCTGGGTACCTCAGTACCATATACTAGGGAATTATAAGGGTGTTCCAGTATGCCAATGTAAATTGGTGAAATTGGTCACTAGCCTGTTAGTGACAATTGGTAAAGAGAGAGTATAACCACTGAGGTTCTGGTTAGCAGAGCCTCAGTGAGACAGTTAGGCATCACACAGGGAACACATACATATAGGTCACAAACTTATGAGCACTGGGGTCCTGACTAGCAGGGTCCCAGTGACACATAACAAAAATACTGAAAACATAGGGTTTTCACTATGAGCACTGGGCCCTGGCTAGCAGGATTCCAGTGAGACAGTGAAAACACCCTGACATACACTCACAAACAGGCCAAAAGTGGGGGTAACAAGGTTAGAAAGAGGCTACTTTCTCACAGCGTCCCGAGCAGCGGGCACGCTACGTGATATTTAAAGGGCTCCTGCCCAATGAGGAAAAGTTCTGGCGCGTCCCGAGCAGCGGGCGCGCTACGTGATATTTAAAGGGCTCCTGTCCAATGAGGAAAAGTTCTGGCGCGTCCCGCACAGCGGGCGCGCTTCGTGATATTTAAAGGGCTCCTGCCCAATGAGGAAAAGTTCTGGCGCGTCCCGAGCAACGGGCGCGCTATGTGATATTTAAAGGGCTCCTGTCCAAAGAGGAAAAGTTCTGGCGCGTCCCCAGCAACAGGCGCGCTACGTGATATTTAAAGGGCTCCTGCCCAATGAGGAAAAGTTCTGGCGCGTCTGTTAATCACTCTAAAGTGTCTCGGGTCCCAATGATCACAGATTCTCTTTCAGTAATTCTAAATTAGGATGGAGGGACGGAACCTGTCCTCGAAGACAGCTCTGTCCCTGCTCACTGCTGGGACAAATCAAACGTGTCCTCAAAACGCCACAAGTGCCCAAACAGATTAAAGTGCAGTGCTATCAATTCTCTACAGTGGTTGCTCCTCAAAAGCACCTGGGGGCTTGCCCTCCCCCTCCTCAGAGGTACTGCTGCCAGAGGTAGAACATGGGGCCTGGTCAGGGATGAGCCACGCTTTCCTGGTGATGGTTTCACACAACAGAGGAAGCCATCACATATTGTGGCGCCCAATCACCACCGCCACATGCGACTCCTCCTCACGAAGCCTCTTGCCCCGGTGGTAAGCGGCGGGGACGTCGGACGCAGGGGCACGGAAAATAAGCATCAAAGGTGAGCGGCGTCCCCCTGCCGGGAGCATCGGGGGGGAGAGCTTTGTTTCTCAACTCTGAACAGAGGAGCGCGGGCTTTTATGGGATTATCCGGCAAACCTCGTCGCGGATCCCACATTAACCGCTCTATGCCTTTCGTCGCCGCTGTGCTCTGTATTTATTGCTCTGCGGTTTAAAAAAAAGGGACAAAAAAATTCCCTGCTGCTTTAAACCTTTTCTAGTAATGCTTGTTCTGTTTCCTGCGGTTGAAATGGTTTAATGCGATGCTCAGCGCTTGTCTTTATTGCTATGCAGGTCACACGGTTATGTATTGCATCATAATGGCTCAATAAGGAACGTCCATGTTTCCAACAATGGCTGCCCGTTTGTTGGCCAATTTCAATTTGGTAATGGCATTTAATGAAAAAAGAGGTAAAAAGCCTAACCAGAGAGGCAAGGCGATTTGGTCACCACTCTTAAAGTGGCACAGAGTTGTGACTGGTGAATAAAAGGGCAGGTTTATCTGATTGTTTAGGCTAAAAGGCTGGTCCACTCTCCTCTTTTCTTCAGGCACTATATATACTTTATATCCATAATGAAACTCAATACGTTTGGATATTAGTTATTCATGGTAACTGATGATTTGCATGTAATTAGCTATCCTTAGCTGTTATAATATGACTCTATTTTGTAATTGTCCAGACGTATCCTAATGGTATGTTTTTTTTCTTTGCAAAAATGCAATAAAAAAGTTGGGGAAAAGAAAGAAGGGAGTGTATGTTAAGATAGGCGGTCAGAAAATTGTGACCCAGTTGTGATTGACAAGGTTTGCGGCAATGATATAAGGATAAATTGTTCAGATAGTTGGAATTTTAGAAAAGTGGTGAAATGTAAAAATGGTACAGATCAAAGTGACCCTATGTCCTGTAAGAGAGGCATATTGAAGGTGAGCGATATTAGCATTCCAAAAGTTCAAGGTGTTTTGAACAGCGAATTTCACAGAAGGAAACATAATAGAAGCTTGCTTCTCAAGCTTAGATGAATTGTGGTTTTCTTTGTTCCTTTAATTTTTCTCTACTTGTAATTGGACCTTTTGTTAGTTGATCATTTGATTTTCTCTTTAAGCAGTTTTTCAAAAGGTTTTACGTGAATTTGCAATGATCTGTTCTTGTCAAAAGGTTTATAAGAAAGTTAACAAATATATTCTTGAGGGGGACATCGAGCGGAGACGGAGAACATGGTGGCCGGCTAGGGTGCGGGCCGCGGGAGGCCCAGACCTGATCCAAAATAAAAAAAAATAAAACAAGGGAAAATGATGTGTAGGACAACGCGCTGTCTCTAGGAAACCTCGCAGACCTTTTTTTTACTTACCGGACGTTGGTGGAGCGGCCGAGGTGGAGGGAGTTCGGCGTGGAGCAAGCCTGGACAGAGCGGCGCTGGCTCTGTGGTCCCGGGCTGCCTGGGAGCACCAGCGTGGTAGGGAGGTAGTAATTAGGATCCCCCTCTGGGGGAAAGGCGGCAGGGGCAGCACAAGTCACGGTGCTTCCCTAGAGGAGGGTGATTTACTAAGAAATTCACTTCCCTGGCTGGAGAAGGAGTCTGGCAGGAAAGGTAATGCGCCCCCCTTTAATCATAGGATTGCTCCTCTTGGGGGCATGCAAGAAGGAATAGAGGGTATGAAATCTAACCACATCGGTATGCTTGGCCCTAGGGGGGCGAGCAAAAAGTCAGGAAGTACAGCAGGAGGGGTGACAGGAGTAAGTAAACCGGGTATAGTTTACTCTCTCAGGAGTGGCAAGAGGGCTTTGGGCTCTAAGGGGGAAGAGCTGAATACTGGGGGAAATTTCCGGAACAAGGAACTTATATCAGGCGAAACGACAGAAGGAGTGGGAAGGTCGTCCCGAGTTTAAAAGGAGGGGCTTTATTGAATAAAGAGCGTAGAATTACCCCCTCTTTAAAAACTTACTTTAGAGTCCTTCCCAGCACCCTAAGTATGGAGGGGAGTGAACCTGGACAGGGGGCAGTCTTGGGAGATGGGGTAACCCAAATCGGGCGAATTCAGTGTGACCCGAATATGTTTCAAGTGTTGGAGGAGCTGCATGTGAACAAATTGGATGCCTCGGGCTCCTCAGGAGAAGATGGATTGGTAGTTCACGGCACTAATGGTGTGCATAAAGACGGAGTACAGGTATCAGACATAAATGACAAACAAGGGCCTAGAGGGGTCAATCAACAGCTCGGTTTGGCCCTTGGGCACCGGCTGGTGGACCAGGGGTGTGGTCCCCACCTGAGAATTCCTCCCCGGGGTACAGAAGGTCATCAGTGGTGGTCGGCAGAGGAGCCCTTGGAACAATCTATAGCAGGAATGTTGACAGCACTCTCCTTGGAGGTCAGAGCTGGTTTCGAGACTTCGAATGCTAACCAGAAGGAGATAAGAGGTCTGTGCGAGACTCTTGGTGGAAAAATAGATGAATTGGCAGGTAGGACAGCTGCCTTGGAGGAAGAAGGAGATTTAAGGTCGGCGTTGGAAAAAAGCAAGGTGGAATTACAGAGTTTAAGAGCAGGAGAGGAAAATGTCTTATTGAAACTGTAATCTCTGGAGAATAACCAGAGAAGGAACAATTAGAGATTCTTAAAAGTACCAGAAGGTATGGATGGGGTGGACCTGAAAGGGTTCATAGTTTGTTTGATTAAACAAGAAGTACAGGTTGAAGACACTGAAGATGTTATCGCGAAAGATATTCAAAGGGTGCACAGGGACCCGTCTCTGAGATTGCCCAATAAGGATAAGCCCAGGAGAATCCTGGTTTGCTTTCAGATGTATGCAATTAAGGAGCGTATTTTGTCTGCCTCATTAAGAAAGGGATTGCAGACTGTGGAAGGTACGAAGTTCGAGATTAGGTCAGACTTATCATGTGTGACCTTAAATAATCAGTGGGAATTGGGGAGAAGAATTGAGGTTTTAAAGGAGCTGGGTGCTACCGCCCAATTAAAATTCCCAGCCACTCTGAAGGTAATGGCGAATAATAAAATGTATAACTTTAGAGACAGTAAAGAGTTCGATGAGTTGATAAAGAACTTGGAAAAAAAAGACTAAGGCGGGGGAGGAGAGCCTTCCTTTTCCCTTTTTGTTCACATTAAAGTATACGGGTCTGGGGACCCTCCTGAGGCGTTTTTGATAATGAGCTGAGACTTTTGTCCTGGAATATCAATGGTCTCCGGGTAGCAAAGAGGCAAAAAAGATTGCTGCAATACTTTAGGGATGTACAAGTTAATGTCTTGGTTTTGCAGGAAACACACCTGTCTAATGAGGAATGTATTAAGGTGTTCAGATCATGTAGTTGGGTCCAGCAGATTTTGAGTACTACTCAGGCCGGTGGAAGTAAAGGGGTGGCTATCATAATCAAAAAACATCCTAGGATTTCCTTTCAGGGTGGACCAGTTGATAAGGCGGGTAGGTGGGTTATCGGAAAATTGGTAGCGTTTGATTTAACATTTACTTTGGTGGCTTATTATGGGCCTAATAAAGATGACCCTGCACCTTTGGAGGATCTATTTCGGCAGCTGATCCAATTTCCAGACCCAGTAATATGGATGGGCGACTTTAATTTCATGATGAATTATCAACTTGATAGATCCTCTGGAAGTAGATCGACATTTAATCAAAAGATGCGCTCCCGGCTATTAACTATGATGTCGCAGTTGGGCTTACATGATGTATGGAGAGAAAGGATGGGGTTAAAACGGGGATACACATACAATAACAAAAAATACAGGCACCAATCAAGAATCGATTATGCTTTGGTAGATGGGAGGATAAGAGATTGGGTAAGGGAAATAGCTCATGTTGGTTTTCACCTATCGGATCACTCTGCAGTTAGTTTGAGTATTCGGTTAAAAGGTAGGGTCGCCCAGGACAGGTGGACGTTAGATAGAACTCTGTTACTAGATAAGGACATAGTAGCAGGATTAAGAGCAGATGTGGAGGAGTTTTTTGAGTTTAATGCAGGGTCATTGTCACTTGATATGGTGTGGGATGCTTTTAAAGCTTTCCTAAGAGGTAGATTGATAAGGGCGGCCTGGGTTAAAAGGAAAGAGTATAAGGATGAAATCAGTCGGTTGGAAGGGTCTATACAACTAGTGGAGCACGAAATGGTAGATCTAGCTCCCGAAGAAGAGGGAAAAATGAGGAAACTTGCGGAACTACATCAAAAGTTAAGGTATGATATCCTAGCAGTGCTGGACAGAAGGATTAAGGCGAGGGGTGAGGCAAATAGATCTGCCAACTATGACTATGGCGAGAATTGTGGGAAATTGTTGGCCTGGAAAATAAGGACAAATTTAGGCAGGAATAATGTAGTCGGGATTTTGGATAAGGAGTCAGGGCTTGTTTCTAATAGCAACGACGAGATTCAGGAGATCTTCCGAAATCACTTTGAGGAACTGTACACAGAAGACTTAGAAGGGCCTATAGAGAAAGTTAAGGAATGGTTGAGGGACCTGGATTTAGTGGCCCTGGAGGAGCAGGATAATAAAGTCTTGAATTATTTTATTGGGCAAGGAGAAGTGGAGCACTGTATACAGGCAGGGAAGTTGGCGAAAGCTCCCGGGCCAGATGGGTTACCTTTTGAGGTCTATAAAGTTCTAGGAAGTAGTATAGCAAAATTCCTAACTGAGCTGTGTAATAACATCTTGGTGGAGGGGGGTGTTTGTCCCGCTACGTGGAAGAAGGCCACTATCACTCTGATTTTAAAACCTGGGAAGGACCCAAAAAGCTGTGATTCGTACAGGCCGATCTCCTTATTAAATTGCGATTATAAAATATTTACAAAAGTCCTGGTAAGGAGATTGGGGGGAGTTTTAGGTAAATTGATACATGAAGATCAGAAAGGTTTTATTAAGGGGAGATACATGCAAGAGCTGACTCAGCCCCTGATAGGCTCCATAGACCTGGCTAAAGTATATAAGGAGCCTTTGGCCTTTGTCATGACTGACGCCACAAAAGCGTTTGATAGAGTGAACTGGGTCTATTTGGAGGTCCTCTGCGAGGTCCTTAATTTGGGAGAGAAATTTACTAGGGCATTGCGGATAATATATCAGAATGCGGAGGCAAAAATCTTAGTCAATGGTATTCTAACACGTCCCTTTAAAATTGGGAGGGGGACGAGACAGGGTTGTCCATTATCTCCTTTGTTATTTAACATATATATTGAACCCTTAGCTTGCAAGATTAGAACAGAACAGAGGATAATCCAGTTTCGGGGTGGGGGTTGGAGTAAGAAAATTGCTTTGTATGCGGATGATCTGTTGGTATATACAGCGAATTTGCAACAAACTCTACCGGTTTTGGAAGATTTGACAAAGGAATTTGGGGAAATTGCCGGATATGCGGTTAATAAGGAAAAGACTCAAATTATGATCTGGAATATGCAAGAGGAGAGTGTGCTAATTAAAAAGCAAATGAAATATTTGGGTGTTGTGATTACACAAGATATAGATAAATTAGCAGAGGTTAATTTTTTAAGAGTTATGGCAGATGTCACTAAATTAATGAAGAGCTGGGGCACTCTACCTCTTACGATTTATGGGAGGATTAACTCAGTAAAGATGACGATACTACCAAAATTTTTTTTTTTTTTAATGCGGTCCCGTTGAAATATAAGAAAGAATGGTTGGGTAAATTACAAGGTAGAATTAGTACTTTTATTTGGGATTCCAAAGGTGTGCGAATTGCATGGAAGAAATTGAGACGGAGGAAGAAGGGCGGGTTAGCTCTGACGGACCTTCAGTATTATGCCTGGGCGGTGTTCATTAAGAACATGAGAGGGGCACTGAATGCGTTGAAGATTTCAGGTCTGGGGCAGGTTCTTAAAGCTAAGATGGGAGCTGATTATGATATGCAGTCAGGGTTCCTCTATAAATTTGGAGATCCAAAATATTTTAAGAAGGTGAGGTTTAAAGTACTGCAAGACTCTGCTAATATTTGGTATGTTCTAAGGAGGGCTACTAAGCTACCGTTTTATAGTAAATATGCACCTCTCTGGGATGCTCCGGGCTCACCAGAATGGACAAGAGATACTTTGGCGAAACCTCTGAAGGAGGCTGGGCTGGTGCAATGGGGACAGATTTGCACTGATGGGGTGTTACTTCCCTATGAGGATCTGAATATAATGGTAGATGGACTTCTTTCTAAATTTAAATATTTGCAAATATGGAGCTGGTTGAAGAGTGTCAAGGAAAAGGTGGGCGGCTCCAATGAATTTGAAGAACTACTATCTCAAGACTCGGTGGGAAAGAGAGAAGTAGCAAAATGGTATTGGACATTATTGGAAACTGTGGATGGAGAATTCCACTTGCCAGAGGAGATCTGGAGAGGATGCTTGCCTGGAGTACAGATAAGAGATTTACGGCAAGTATCTATTACTTTATTGTATGCTACAGTTAAATCTGCCTGTTTAAGACAAAATCATCTGTTCTCCATAGACAGAGCCTTCTGGTCCCCCGAGAAACTGTCTAAATTGATGGAAGGCACCCCGGTTACCTGCAAAAAGTGTGGCAAGGATCGAGCAAGTGACATTCATATGTTTTGGGAATGTCCCCCGCTCAGTCTGTTCTGGAAAGAGGTTGGTGAGGTAGTGAATAAAATTTTACCCCTAGAGTATCAGGTAAGCCCCTCTTTAGTTATATTTGGTTGTCAACCGGGCTCCAGGAATGATACAAAAAATTATGCTAAATTGCTCTTCTATATGATGCTGCTAGCAAGGCGGGAGATATGTAAGAAATGGATAAGTGCTTCTCCCCCGACGGTGATAGAATGGAAGGACTTGCTAATATATAATTTAATTTTGGATGCAAGAGATAAAGAATCAAATAAGAAGTATAAATTTTGGTACCCATTGAGAAATTGGTTGGAATCGTAAGAATAAGGTATTGTCCTGTGATTATGTCAAGGCAGGTCCCTGGCAGCTCTGAAGGTGGGCAGGTGAGGCTCTGCCAATCAGAGATACGGGTTGTCCTGGACAAGTGTCTCTAGGGGGAGATTAGTGGTTATTTGAATTGATCTCCTTCATCGACAGGCTGGACAAGTGAATGAGGACAAAAAAAAAAAAAAAGGAACAAATGTATTTTTCCTATATGATTAATTTTATTTATTATGCTATTTATTTGTTATTATTCATGTTTTTTGTGTTTGGTGTTATTATAGTTTGTATTTTAAAGAGTGCCACAAAGAATCCAGTCCTGGGGCAGGCAGCTTCTCTGTGCTAAGTGCTGACTCCTTTATCCGAATCCTGAAATTTCTCACACCGATCTGCGAGATTCTCAGCATTGCAAGTTCTTATTTGGATTCTGAAACAGGCTGGTTTGATTTTGTAGTTGTATAAATTGCACTTGAAAGTCCCAGAATGTAAAAAGAAAAATCTGGACTGGATGAGCTACTCACACATAAATCTGGAAAACATAACAGTCCCTTCTTTTTCTTCGTCTATCCAGGAGAGCTCCTCAATCTCTCAAAAAGAACTGTCTACACCACTCTAAAAACAGCATTCTTTATACTGCATTCAGGTTTTTGTGCCCCCCGACTGCCTCTACTGCACAGCAAGTCTTTAGAAAGTCTTTCTAGTTCTGTACAACACAGCTATGATCACTCTTACTACTTCCTTTACAACAAAGAAATGGTCACACCATTGCCTACGCTTCCCGATTTATATAGCGGAGTCCTACAGAAAATAACGCTGGCATCTACAAACCCTGAATGCTGCAACACACTTCACCTACAACTGCCTGCATGCTCCTGAATTTTAATTTACTGTTGTTTTAACTTGAACTGCATGGGTGATTTAGGATATCAGGACTGTAAAATCAGACTGAACTCATCTTCTTCTAGGGCTTCGGTAGGCAAATCATGCTACCAGAGAGTTATGCCCCTTAGGGCATAGATCTGGTGTTCATCGCATGGTGATGTCAGGGTAGGCTGCCAATACCCTGTTTCCTACAGCATTTTTCAGATTGGGACGTTCGTGCGACAGAGCAAAGTGTGCTAAGTACGATCTAAAGGCCATTAAGCCATTTGTCCAGGCGGGTGGTCAAGATCCAAGGGAACTTATCTTTAATATTAGTAATCCCCCATTGTGTCTTTTACCTCAGAATGTATAGACCAGCACTTACTCCACTCATTTAAGTTTTCTACGATCTCAGCTGATTCAAGTAAGGTTACTGAGAACAATATAAGTAAGGAATGTCCTCTTTGTTTATCAAATAAATTGCCCCTTTTTACTATTTGAAAGGTTTTTAAAGGTATATTTTCAGAAAAAAGAACATCAGGGAAATTTATTGTTTGCAGGGGGAGATATGACGTATAGCCAAAATAAATTACAAAAACAGGATACATGTACTGACTTAGGGGTTCATTACGAGTTTGCCGGTCCCAAAGCAGGACCGCTAAACTCACGTGGAGGACTCAACCGCCATGGAATCCCCCCACCCTATTACAAGGTTTCCGCTGCCCTAACATGGCTAACCAGCAGAGACCTTGAATTAGAGTGTTACTGCCAGTCTGACTGGTAGGAACAGTGCTACGAAATAGCACTCGGCTCCCTTAATGGAGATGAGTGCTATCTCATAGCACAGAAGAGGGCTGACCACCACCCTCAGAACGCGCACTGTCTGCAAAACAGACAGTGCTCTTTCCGATAGCGCTGGGCAGGGTATGGGCATGGGCAGTGCAGGGGGCCCCTGTGGCCCCCTGCACTTGTTCCCCGCAAGACTTTTCATGGTGGGGACACTACCATAAAAAGGCTAGCAGAGAACAAGTTAGAAATCAGCAGAGTGGCGATGAGTTCAGCGCCTCTCTGGCTGATTACAGCAAAGACCGCCATCACCCCGACAGGATCATGCATCCTGGTGGAGATGGTGGTCATTTGGCGATCTGACCGCCAAACTTGTAATGTGTTGGTCACACCACCACAGCTGTGGCAGTCAGACCACCACTGCAAGTTTGGTGGTCTTGTGTCCTCCAGCCTCATAATTAGGCCCTTAATTGTTGTACCATTCTCGTACTCTTCACATTTGTCTTTCTGTCCAGTGGTATCTGCAATGAAGGTCTCTATCAATTCTGCTCAGCTTCTAGGTGAAGTAAAGGATTTGGTGAGTAGACTAGGTGAAGAGAGCCCAATGGTATACTGTATAATACAGAGAAATCCTTGGGACTTATTCATGCCATACGACTGCTTAATTGTATATTATTGGCAAAGGAGGCTCTGCATGGTATCCTTAAGGTTTTAAAAGAACTAAACAGGGAGCAAGTCAATCATATTCAAACTATCTGAAAAGTTTACAAATCAGAATTAACCCCAATGAGATTTTAGGAACATGCAAAGGGTGTGAGTTTGGGAAAATCGTGTCATTCCAATAGAAGGGATTGTAGAAGAGGATGAAGTTAGTGATTATTTCTAGAAACAGGGGTTGAAAGTCTTGTTATTTAAATTTGGAACATCTATGGTTTACCACACCAGTTAGAGGAAAAGGATTTTATGACTATCCTTAAGAAATACAAAATAATTTTATAGCAAGAAGCAACACTAAAGTAAGCAATAGATTTCAATCACTTCTCCTCAAGTGTTTACCTGCCAAGATTGCTCCTAGTGGTAATTGTGGAAGACCGCCAGGGGACCTTATAACTTTTATTTCTAATGACATCATGAAAATGAGATGGTTCAGTGTTTAATTTGTAAAATAATAAGAACTAGTGACTAAAGTTTTTCTCAGAAGTCCATGGCTGGTGCCACTGAATGGCTCGGCTGCTAAAAACCAAGGATGTCTACTCTTCTTTCCATCTCATGCATTTTTTGTCAACCGCTCCACGCAATCTACCCTTTACGTCACTCCTGCAGCTCAATTTCATCCCTTCCCTGGCCCTTTCTCACTGTTTTCCATCATTATTTTCCTACTTCTTTCCCTCTTTTCTGCCTTTCTTGTTCTGGTTCAAAGTCTCATAAATGAAAAGTAAGTCAAAGTCCTCAGAAATGAATGCTGGTAAGCTGCAGGAGGCCATAGAAATGCAGGTGTCCATGGAGGCTTGTGGTTTAGGTTAGCTTGTTTAGAAAAATTGGCACTATAAGCTATTGATGGTTATTAACTTATACTTTAAACACTTTAAAGGCCCTCATTTGTTTACAACTCATGGAAAATGTTGTGATCTTTCTAAAATTAACATAAACTACTGAAAAAAAATCCTGATTTTTTCATTAGGGGTGATTTAAATTTAAAATTGATTTTCAGAAATCGGGTGATCTCGCTGACTCACTTTGGATTCCACCCTCTGGAGACTATGTAACATGTAGGTATCCACCAGATGGTGTCGAATTAGGCATAATTTTATTAAAAAAACATGATTGCTTTGAGAAAGAGGTTTGGTTAGAATAGATGTTTGGGCACAATGACTGCTAAAAGCAAGATCAGGAGTCCCATTAATTATATTTTGATTTTGGTTGAGCATTTTACATTTTGTAGCACAACTGAGATTCCAAAAAGGATCGCAATGATCACTATGGGATCTATTTTAGCTCTCAAGAATTTACCAAATCACAATCCCCTTTGACTTGTGTTGACTGTGGCAAATGATCTTCAGAAAGATATGATAAAGTTTGTTGGTGATCTCGAGTATCCTCAAAACTCATAACATGGTATAACCAGCCTACTATGAAGAAGATTAAAGCGGCCCAGTTTACTCGGCCTTTTCTCCACTGCTGGCAAAGTGTCATGGATTAGAATGGTACCCTGAAATCCAGGGTGTAATGACTGATTGCTGTCTAGTTTAAAATCAGGATAAAATGAAACTGAATACTCCATCATCATGGGTTGCCAATGCATTGCACCTGACTCTGTATAAAAAATAAAATGGAAAGATCAAAGAATATTGGCTGAAAAGAAGAAAACATATTGTACATTAAAATGACACAACATATATAATGCCTTCTTTACCAAAGACTTACGTATGTTTTTGAAGCATGGTAATAATGGTGGGAATATATTTGTCAGTGAAAACGAAACTATTATGCCCTATGGGTGATGGTTTTTTTTTAATGTTAAATCTGTAGAATTGTCATTGTTCTGAAAACACAGAAGAGGCTTATGAGACTACCACTATTTTCCCAGGATTAATAAACATATGCACAGTATGCAGCTGTATCTTGTCTTCTAATTTGAGGAGAGCAGTGAGCTCCAATGGTCTCACTAGAGTTATCATGTGCTATGATGCTGACTGGTGTGCTTTTTAGGTCACACCATTTTAGGGTCAAGCGCCGAAGCGGTCTGTCCCTGTTGTAATCTCTTTGTGGGTTTTTAACCACGCCCATGTCAGCCCATCACTTTTGATGGTTCGTGGGCTTGCCTATTAAAATTCGCTTGATTTGATTAGTGAAAGGCATGCATATGTCATGCCTTTTCCAGTGTTTAGCACTCCTCAAAAGCACCAGCCAACTGCTGAATACACATGAGGCTCCATGTTTTCGATATGGTTTCTGCACTACTTTTTCTCTTTATTTCTTAGGCAGTGTGATCTCGCTGGGCACTAATCAAGCACTTTTCACGACTACCAGTTTAAATCTATTGTTTATCCTAGCGCTCCTTTGAGATTTCAGGGTTTTACAGAGCACAATCACGCTAATTTTTTTTTTTTTTACTATTCAAAGGCGAAACCTTTTAGTTCTGATTAGTCACCTCCATGTCATGGCATGGTGCTATAAATCGTCTCCCTTATGTGAAATTGTATTACTTTTCATTTTCAGTTTATGTGGCAAGAAACGTCCAGCTAGGAGTTTACAACGCTAATAGCTCTAACTCGAGCAAACGCAAGACCCATTGCATTGCAAATGCTTGTTTCAATTGATAAATATGAAGGGTGTAATAGCTGTTGTCTAGTTCTGAATGTTACACCCATCTCTAAAAGGGTTTGGACCCTGATTGTTATTGACTGATAACTTTCCTTGATACAATTGTCACATTTTCACTAAATTGTTGCAATTGAAGGATAGATTACATCATTATACTTGATATTATGGAACAGTCAGACCTTCCACTGGATTGTTTAATTATTAAACAGAGGTTTATCCTCCTGGCAGTGGCTTAGTTTAGTTTAGCTTAATGAATTTTTAGAGCGCATGCCTACCCGAGGGCTTCCCAGCGCTGAAGATTGACCATAAACTCAGCAGAGCCTATACTGAGAATAAAAATGTCTTCAGTTTCTTACGAAAGGAAGATTTCAGCTGTTCTTGTGGAAGTTCCAATGGAAGTGAAATCCAGAGATATGCGGCTTTAACCGAGAAAGTGCTGACTCCGCATGTTGCTTTCTTGAAACAAGGTATGTTGACCATCGAGGCAGTGGAGGATCTAAGTGGACTTAGAGAGACATAAGGTGACATACATTGCCTTAGAAACCGTGGGCCCTTGTTATGGAGGGCTTTATGTGTCATACAGATGGCCTTAAAATTGATCTGTTGTTTTATGGGAAGCCAATCAAGAGAGGTCAGTGCAGGTTTGGCAGACAGGTGTCTGTGTGTGTTCATAAGCAAACGTGTGGCGGCGGTTTGCACAACTTGCAATCTCCTTATTACATAGCCGGGAGAGCTAAGAAAAAGGGAGTTGCTATAGTCTCAGCGGGACAATATCAGGGCCTGAATTATGAGTCTTCTGCCCTAAAAAGGTAAGATATTAAAGATTTTCCTTGTGGTTCTTACTAAGCTGGAACATGGTGCAGCCAGCTTTTTAGATTGATAGTCCATCGTGAGGCGGGGGTCTAACCAGAAGCCTAAGCTCCTTATTTTCCAATGCTAACGCAGGAGACTTAAGAAGAGCATGATTTCCAACTATCATTACTTCTGGTTTTTTCTCATTAATTCTAAGTTTAGAGACAGTCATCCATCTAGCTACATCTGCAACACAGGAGGATAGATTAGATTGAGCAGTGTTTCTGGGACTCGAAAGAGAAACTACCAGCTGGGTGTCGTCGGCATCTGATATCAAGGAAAGACCATGTGATTCAACGATTTTATCTAAGGGGGACATCTAAATATTAAAAAGAGTGAGGCTCAACGAGGAGCCCTGAGGTACCCTGCAAGTGAGGGAGAATGGGAGCGGTCGAGGACTTGAAAAGTTCTATCTTTCAAGAAGGAGGAAAACCATCCTAGTGTAGTACCTTCCATTCCTATGGCTGAAAGTCTTTGAAGTAGTGTACTGTGGTCTACCATATCGAAAGCAGCACTGAGGTCTAATAGGATGATAACTGCATGTCAACCTAGATCTAGTAATTGGCAAGCATCTTCCATAAAGGCTAATTAAGCTGACTCTGTGCTGTGTTGTGGCCTAAATACCATTTGTGAGGGATGTAGGAGTTTGCGGTCTTCAAGAAAACACGTTAGTTGGTTATTAACGTGTTTTTCAACTACCTTCACCAAAATGGGAAGGAGAGCAATGGGTCTATAGCTGCTCAGAAGAGTTGGGTCAAGTTTCGTTTTTTTTAATAAAGGCTTAACAACTGCATACTTCAAAAGCTGAGGTACAAGACCAGAGGTTAGGGATTGGTTCAGAATATCTTTTAGTACAGGTGAGATTATGTTAGAGGCCACAGCAAATAAATGAGGAGGTACGGGATCTAGGGGGGAATCCCAATTGTATAGTTTGCAAATACTTAGTAACTAGAGCCTCTGTTACAGGTTGAAAAGATGTGAGTGAAACTGTCGGAGATTGAAGATCATTATGTGAATGCCGATCTATCTCTTGAAGGTAGTTGGAAGGGAAGGTAGAGTAAATATCTATAAAATATCCTGCCACATTATTACCATGGGTGGTGGAGGCCTCTATGGGGATGTCAGTCGAGGGGACCAGGGTAAGTTCTTTAAAGATTATAAAGATCTTTTTAGGGGAGTTTGCAGACTGTTCAATTCTAGATGTATAGAATGCTGCTTGAGCTTGTTTGATTTCTGCGTGGAATGTTCTGAACGCCTCCCTATATTGTGTCTTAGAGGCGATGTCATAGTCATTTCTCCACCTTCTTTCAAGTTGCTTGCACCTTTTTTTATGTTGAAGCAGTTGCTGTGTAAACCATGGTTTGGCCTTATGATTAATCCTTCTGACAACAGTCTTAGTTGGTATTATGGTGTCCAAGGAAGTAGAAATCCACTTAGTTTTCTATTGGACAAAAAAACAGACTCCTCACAGATAGGAAGAGAAAGATGTAGTGTATCCCACCAGTCTCTGGGGATAAATTTTGACCATTGGCGAGAAGTTGATTTTATGGAGGTTTGATGGAGGGAAAAAAAGGGACAAGGAATCGTAAGTGACAGTAAATAATGATCCGTCCGATCAGAGGGAGATGGGTATGAGAGAATAAGTCAGGAAGGTTACTGAAGACTAAATCAATGGTATGGCCTTTAATGTCTGTGGGACCTTTGATCAGCTGTGTCAAATCTAGTGAGGCTAAATCGGAGACTAGGGATTTAGTTGAGAGACAGTGTTTGTCATCTGCGTGGATTTAAGAGTTGCCAAGAATGGTAAAGTTTGGGGTTTTGAAGGACATGTGGGCCACAGAGTCAGGTAGGTTAGGTGGGTGGTGGTCAAGCAATATACAGAGAAGCAAGGCACAGTTTGTTGATCTCACAGATGCTTTTGAATCACATCATGAAAAAATTATGGACCAATCCTAATAACTTAAGAGTATTCTTCATGGCCTATTGTGATTAAACTTCTGCAGAATAAACCGTCAATACAGATGGAGTTACAAAAGTTTACACCAAATATTGAGGCCAGGAGCTATCTCAAAGAAATATGTATTTTTTGGTGCTTAATAGATCTATATAATTTTGAGCTGCTAGATGTTTATCCGATAGGTCTACCTTAGAAGATCATCACATTAAAATAGTACCATAAGTCAACAATTTAGTCACAAGCACCAGCACAAGCAAAGCTGAAGTTCTAGTACTCTGTTGTTGTGGGATCAGTCTTGATCAGTCAACTGCGGTGGGTTGGCCCTGAAAAGAAGATATAGCCAATTCCTATTGAGACGTAGGTATGTCTATTCCGATAACATTGTCTTTGGTGATTTGGTAGAACGTATTTAAGTCAAAGTATTCAAAGGTGTTTAGTGGGCTGAAAAAGTTTACTTGACAGTGTAGGGTATTATTTCTTAAGCCCTATGGTGAGGTCATTTAAGATAACATAGATCCCATAGCACTATATGGAAGTTCATTATTGATGTTGAATGGATGGATAGATTTCACATTGTTAGAAGGTAAGAGTTGGAAGAAGCTCTTGGGGCTACCCATTAAGTGATGCTCTCTGCCACTAGATTAGTTTAGCTTGAGCTTGTGCAAAAAATTGGCAAAGTCAAAACTATAATTTTTAATCAGCATTTTTGCGTTTCCCACATATAAGCTTTGTGCAGACACTGTAGGTTCAGACTATTCAGTGTCAAGGACCTAGGGATAATGTTGACTAGAACCAATCCCAAGCTTAAAGAGATGGCAAAAGTTACAGAAGTAGTTTCATTGCCCCTGCTCTGAAAAACATTGGGCCTGATTCACAGCAGTAAACTTAGACTTTTGGTCTAAACTTAGACCAAAAGTCTAAGTTTACAACGTTGGAATTCTCAAAGGGCATTTATGAATACTATCTTTACATTCACACTCTGGGTGGCGATCCACCCCAAGTGCAGATGTAAAGATAGTACTTTACTTTATATGCATGCTAGCAGTTTGAATTATGTTTATGAAAGATACAGAGTGTGTATTTGCGAGCATGTATGTCTGTGTAAGTATATGTGTGTGAATGAAAGTGAGAGTCAGTGACAGGTAGTGAGTGTTATCAAGCATGAGTGAGTCAGAATTAATGAGCAAGAGTGACTGAAACTGAGTCAGAATGAGTAAGAATGGGTGTGATGAGAATTAGTGATTGAGAATGAAGTGAATAACAGTGACTGTATGTAACTGTGAGTGAGTGAATGAGAATGAGTGAGTGATAGTAAAATTGATTTTGAATGAGACAGTATGAATGAATGAGAGTAAGATTACATGTGAGAGTGAATAAATGTGAATGAGCGAGAATGAGTAAATTAGAATGAGTGAATATAAGTGTGAGGGAGTAAGAGTGAGTGCAAGTGAGAGTGAGTGAGTGAAAAAAGATGTGTTAGACTTTGCATCCTTGGCATGGTCTCCCTTAACTTTTTGCCTCTGTTTCCCAGGTTGTTCATGTGTGCTGGACTCTGATTTTGCTGTTTTTGTTACTCTGGGCACTTTACCACTGCTAAACAGTGTGAAAGTGCCTATTACAGTGCACTAGAGGTGCCCAGGGCCTGTAAATCAAATGCTACTGGTGGGCCTTCAGCACTGGTTGTGCCATCCACATAGTAGCTCTGTAATCATGTCTCAAACCTGCCATTGCAGGGTCTGTGTGTGCAGTTTTTAACTGTATATTCGACCTGGCAAGTGTACCCACTTGTCAGGCCTAAACCTTCCGTTTTCTTACATGTAATGCACCCCTAATGTAGGTCCTAGGTAGCCCCAAGGGCAGGGTGCAGTGTATGGTTATGGTAGGACATATGGTAATGTGTTTTATATGTCCTAACAGTGAAATATAGCTAAATCCGTTTTTCTCCGTTGCAAGGCCTGTCCCTCTCATAGGTTAACATGGGGCCTACCTTTAAATCTGATTAAAGTGTAGATTCCCTTTGTGAGCGGATGGACATATGGAATTTGGGGTCTCTGAGCTCACAATTTAAAAATACATCTTTTAATAAAGTTGATTTTAAGATTGTGTGTTTGAAAATCCCACTTTTAGAAAGTGAGCATTTTCTTGCTTATACCATTTCTGTGACTCTGCCTGTTTGTGGATTCCCTGTCTGGGTCAGTTTGACAGTTGGGCTGGTTGCACCTCACACTAGACAGTGACACAAAGGGAGCTGGGGTGTAGTCTGCATTTCCTGATGAGCCATCTGTGCTCGGAGGGAGGGAAGGAATGGTCACTCACACCTGAAAAGGTTGTGCCTGCCCTCACACAATGCAGTCTCCAACCCCTGGTGAGTGTCTGGGGCCTGGCCTGGACAAGGCAGGATTTCACATTCAAGAGAGACTTTGCTTTGAAGTAGGCCTACTTCAAAGGAAAGATTGGGTATAAGAAGGGCACCCAAAACCACACACTTTACAACACTTCTGGAAACCAAGAGGAACCTCTGTCTGGAGAAGAGCTGAAGAGCTGAGGAAGAAGAGCTGCCCTGCCTGTGACTCTGCTTTGTGGAGCTATCCTGCAATTGCTGCTTCTGCCAGAGTAAGAGGGCAAAGACTGGATTTTGTGTGCCTTCCATCTTGTGAAGATCTCCAAGGGCTTGATTTAGAGCTTGCCTCCTGTTGTTTGAAGTCACAGGGACAGCAAAGACTTCTCTATGCCAGCACTTAGAGTCTCTGGAGAGACTCCTAGCCTGCCAAGTGGTGCCCATCCAGTTCCTGGGACTCTGAAAGGAGAGGCTGGCAGCCTAATAGGAAGAAATCCATGCACAGAATGCCATGCATGGAAAAGAACAACGCAACTCCGATCTGCAGCTGAAAAATCAATGCACTGCCGGCTTTGCAGCTGAAAATCGCACTTGCCTGCAGCGTGACTGAAGAATTGACACACAGAGCTGAAGAAACAACACCCAGCATCGCTGACGGAGACTGGTGAGATCACAACCTGCACTGCGTGGTTTTCGGATCATCATGCGGCTGGAGTTCCAACGCAAGCACCGATGGACGTGTAAAAACAACGCAAGGCCTCCCCGGACCCGAGAATGCCGACCGGACCAACGCATCACTCTCCTGCGGAGAAAAGAAACAATGCGCCCGACCCGAAGAAAGGAGAAATGACGTAAGGTCTCGCTCGTTAGTGAAATCAACGCATCGCAAGCCCTTTTTGACACACACTCGCCCGTGCGGGGTTATTTTTGACGCAACCAAGGTACATTTTCACGCTAACAGTGTTACTGTGTGTTTAAAACTACATGAAGACTCTTTTTGCTTTTTAATTGATAACTTGTGTATTGTGGATGTTTGTCATTTTGGCATTGTTTTATTTAGATAAATATTTCCTATTTTTCTAAACCTGTGTGGTCTCATTTTGTAGTGGTTTCATTAAGTTACTGTGTGTGTTGGTACAAATACGTTACACCTAGCTCTCTGAAGTTAAGTCTAGTGCTCGTGCCAAGCTACCAACGGGGTAAGCAGGGGTTAGCTGATTGTGATTCTCTTTTACCCTGACTAGAGTGAGTGTCCTTGCTTTGACAGGGGGTAACCTGACTGCCAACCAAAGACCCCATTTAAAAAAATATGGATGAGTCCAAGAATAAAATTACATGAGTGTGAATGAGTGAGAGTAGGACTGAGTGAAAGAGTGAGTGTAAGAGAGTGGGAATAAGTGAGTTAGTGAATGAGAATGAATGAATGATAGGTCCACACTCGGGTGGTGTGGTGGCCAACAAAATGATGGATTAAACCCAGATCTTTGTGACTAGGAGTGCATGATTGCATTGTCCAGCATTCCGTCCCTCATCGCTTTTTTTTGCTTTTATCACCCTAAGTGGGAAAGGTATGCCCAGACATGGGTCCCGTGCTCACTGTGCCACTGGATTCAAGCTAGCCCGGCTGAGGAATGGTGTCACCCTTAAACCGGTCCCAGGATGCTTGTTTAAGGTCCAGGGAGGACCTGGCTTGGCAGTTCAGGCTGGACTGTTACCATGGGGAACAGGGTGAGGACTGATTTGCATATGGCTATTTCCATACTGGGGTGGCGTAGTGGGGCAAAACAACCATTGATTAAACCCAGATGTTTGTGACTGGGGTTGAATTTTTGCATTTTCCAGCATTCTGTCCATCATATGTTGTTTTTGCTTTTGTCACCCTAAGTGGGAAGGTTTTGCCCAGATGTGGGTCCTGTGCTCACTATGTTACTAAATTCAAGCTAGCCTTGTTGAAGAAGAGTGATACCCTGAAACCAGCACCAGGATGCCTGTTTCCGGTCCAGTAAGAACCTGGCTTGGATTAAACCCAGATCTTTGTGACTGGGGTGAATGTTTGCATTGTCCATAATTCTTTCTATCATCTGTTCTTTTTGCTATGATAAACTAATACTCACTAACCCATTGAATCAACACTCCTTGGCGTAACGTGTATTATGTAAAGAAGTGAGTCAGAAATAAAGGGAGGTATGTTGTAAATGCATTAAATGGTCCATAACAGCCGTATTGAAGCAATGATCATGCATGAGGATTATTAATAGTGGAAACTTCGCTTGCAAGAATTATAGAAATTCCCTTGCTATCTATCTAAAGAAAGGGGCCCAAAAATGGTGGGGAAAGGAACTAAGGGATAGGGTACAGAATGTAATAATAATACAAGTGACAGTTTGGTAAGAAGGTCTGTAAACATGGAATTATATTCACTATAGGGGCTTATTTACAAGCCCTTGCACCACCACAACATCATTTTGTTGATGGTGTGGTGGCGCAAAAACAACTCCAAATCTACAAAGTTAGGCCAGAGGCCTCCAGCATCACTTTTCACCCCCTGGGTGCCAGCTACCGACAATGATATGCAAGGTAGGGATTCCTAGGCAAAATGTCACGCAGAATGGACGCAGTGAAATATACATTTCACTGCGTTGTTCTGTGACTTCACTGAGTCAAACATATACCGCCTGCTCAGAGCAGGTGTTAAACTGACGCAGGGCATTTTCCTATAGGACCCTTCCGTGCATTGCTGGAGTAGTGCCATTTTTTTTATGCTAGTGCAGCAAGATCAGGTTAGCGCAAACACATGCATCAGAATTTCTGGCTCATCTGTGAAAACGTGCTCCCTGGAGCCCTGTATTATTAAAACAGCGCATTAATGGTGTTGTGAGGTAATCGTTGGGCAGCACACGAAATCTGATGCATCGGCGCTGATGCGCCAGCTTCTTGTAAATAAGCCCATAGTGTTTATTCTCCTGTTTTTTATGTATTATGTTTATTTTTGTAGTAACATCTATTCATACAGTCTGCACTAGACTAGATTAGGGCATCATTTTTCTTGTTGGCATGGAGTTCTTGAGCGTGTTTACACTTGGGGAAACAAGGCTATGGAATTCACTAATGAAAATAATCCTGCAGCCTCACAGGCCTGTTCCTTGCCCTATATGCACCATCTTTAAATATGCTGTAATGGGTATGTGGGTTACAGTCCACCTAACTTTCTATTGCTAATTCGTAAGTGGGCTTCAGCCTGTGCTGTCCTGAAGGTTTTGGATGCATAAAAGCAGACTTATTTGCTCCTAATTCTGGAAAACATATCAATACCACTGTGGACATAGTCATTTTCTTTTCTTTTATTAAATCCGATCTTAGGTGCTCGGAAGTTGAGTGTCTCTGTCTCTCCAGGGGGCATTTAAGTGCTGCTCAGGAAAGGACTGCATGGAAGTGGAAGCCTGGCTCCACTCCTCACTTCAGCACTGTTGCCTGCCATTGTAGGTGCTGCACTGCTCCTAGGACTCAAGAACTTCCATGGGAGCAATAGCGGTAATGCTCCTTAATTGACTGTGTTGCTCCCAGGACATTTCCCTCCCCTTGGGGATATTTATGAATGGGAAGTGGTGATGCCACACCCTCCCCATGCCTGCTTTGTCTAATGGGGAAACTACACAGCCAAGGGCTCTCAGAAGGATTTTAAAGAAACCATCTGATGCAATTAGTTTTTTACTGCCCTATGGCCTTGGGGGACCAGCCAGGCAGCTTTCTCCAAGAGGGATAGATATAGCGATTGTTTTCATGGGCTTCATTGGGTTGATTTGAACAGGGGTAGTTGCATTTTGGTCCTGGTAGTGTGCTCTAGCCACCAGGGGCATTGGATTCAGGCTCATGGCCTAAACGTTTTTTAGATGCCTTTGAGCTCATTTTTAACTTGCTCTCCCTCCAATGATGAAGCGCACAAGGGGCTATCCTCCTGCCCTTCAGTTTCTAGCAGCTTGCTTGGTCCAGGGTCTCTCACCATAATCACCACGGTTATCTAAAGGTCAGGCACACTCTCTGTGTGCACTCGTCAGGTCCCACAGCCTCTTAGCCACTTGAAGGACACTCCTTCAGGGCCCCTGTGTACCTGGCAGCAGCCTAGGGTACCCCTTCTAGGGCAATTCTGTAAGGTTCACAGTAGTTCATGGTACTCCTCTACTCAAGAGCCCACACCACTAACTGTCACTGTCAAACTGGTTATTTCCAATCAAAACATCCTAGAGAGACTGAGCCAGATGTCTTGCTGCTACCCTATTGTTTCTGTGGGGAATGTAAGCCTAGGCACGTCAGGCAGTGTGAGTGTAATTAAGTTATGCTGATTCTGCCCCTACTATCTTCCTTTCCCAGGAAAAGTCTTACACCCCTCCAAATGGACATATTGAGTGGGAGAGGTTTCTGATTTAATTACTAGGCAGCAGAGTGTTTAACTTGGCCCAGCAGGATCGTTCAAAGACCAAATCACATCAAGGGATGACTCATAGAGATATGACCAAAAACAAACCAGTTATGGGGAGGAGAGAAAATGTGGCCAATTTAGCATTACATTTGCACTCAGGAATTGGTTTACCTATAGAAAATGCATTAAACCTTTTTCACGGTTGATACAACATCAAAATGTTTTTGGTGCAGCTGTCAACTGCATTGTGAGCATTGTAAAGCACTACAGACTTACAGTGAGGCAATAAAAACCCTCAATTTAGTTGATTTCCCAACTAAATTAAACATTCTGCACAGGCCATAATCAGTTTGCAAAAGGCTATCTGTGTGCATATACCAGTAAGATGGTAGTCCCACTATTAGATTCAGGTCAGGGTAGGCAGTTGATTGCAGAGCCGAAGTTGTTATCCTTGCAGAGGCAGTATGTACCTAAATCCTCTTGATCGGCCTCCACTTCCTTTTATTCTCGAATTTCACAATAGGAGATGAGGCGAGAATGGAGAAAGGGTGATAATTGGGAGACTAGCTTTCAATAGGATGGGATCTAGATGACCCATCCCAAGAGAACACTTTCAGCACCACTTTCAGAGGGTCATGTGTCTAGCAGGAACTACAGGACCCACACGTGGTAGTTGACCCCTTTTATTTATGATGTCCCAGGGCTCTGCCTACTATAGTCTCTGGTCAACTGGACCAAGTACTCCTTCCACACTTGACTCTCAATGGTAATGCGAGTCAAACAGTCCAAGGCCTCTCAAGGAGGAGGTAGGTGTTAGGAAAACACAGGCTCCCAACTCAATATACATTCAGCAACCCCAATTAATGACTCAAATGCTTACTTTTATAAACATTTGTACTTATACACACTCACAAAGTGAGTACAGTCACACTAAAAACACATTCTTCATAAAGCCTCTATTCTAGTTCCGGTTGTGTGCATACCAACGTCCCACTCTCTTAACTACAGACTGAGGTTTTTCCCAATTTGCCTGATGTAAAATCCAAGAAAGGCCCCACTAGAGAAACCGTGAGTTAACAGTCCACAATAGGTACTCAAAGTCAAAAGTGTCCCACCACCTTTGGTGCTTCAGTCAAAGCAGATTTCCTACAAAGATTCTGAGACTCGAGGTGCAGTCATACCCACCCCAGGTTGACATGAGACGGAAGTCACTGGAGTATTCAGCTTGAGCCTGCAAAGGGTGGTAGTCTCATCACAGTTTGCATGGTATCTAGACCTCCATGACACTCCTATGTTGTCACTGTAAGTATTGTCTGTCTCTGATGTCAGACCTGGGGTTACTACTCGAGTTTGAATGACAAAGTAGTAGCTCTGAGTTCACAGCTGTATACTGCACATGGGCAATGGCCCTGATCTTCCTCCGCAGCCCCTACACGGAATACAGGATTCGTGTACCATGCATAGAAAGCTTTGTCCCTGTTTGGGTGAAATACTACTCAAGGCAATGGCCCTATCTTCATCACAGGGCTGCACCTAGGTGACACCCTATAATATTCACCACGGCCCACACCTGTGATACAGGGATCATGAGCCACGCACTTAAGGAGGCATCCCTCTTCAGGTCCTAACACTCCACAGAGTGATGGCCTACCTTCACCAGATTGTGCACCGGAGTAACCGCCCTTAAGATTCACTATAGCCTCCATCTGGCCTCCAGGGTTAAGAGTCATGCACAATTGCAGGCAGCCCAATCAGTGTGTTGTTCCTGGCAACCCAAAACATTACACTCAGCTACTGGGATCCTCTCAACATGATTCCCACTGGTTCTCTCCTCTTCTAGGCAGTCTCCTTCTCCTCATAAGGCCCTATGGTGTAGCGTCTTGCAGAAGTTGGTGCTCAAGGTGAATATTTCTTTCTGGTGATGTCCCCTCACTTAGCATGGGAGACTGACAGATCATCATACTTGGTCACAACCAGCAGAACTTGTACTAAGCTTCTCCGCACTGTTGTACAGCTTCAGTTTGACAGTTTGGTAACTTCAAGTTCCACTTTTTATAATCCTTTTTCAGGCACAAATATTATCTAGGGGGTCATTACAACATTGGCGGTAAATGCCGCTTAGCGCCGTGCAGAAGACCGCCAACACACCGCTGCGCCAGCGGAATTCCGCCACAGCTATTACGAATCTGCCAAAATCCAGACAGCCACACAAGTCCGCCACACCAAAGGTCAGTGATAAACTGGCGATAACAAAACCGACACCGTCACGCCAACAGGAATACGCCCACACTATCACGACCCACGACTCCACGCAGCGGTCTTTCAACCACAGCATTCCATTGGTGATACACACCGCCGCGCTCAAAATACACACACATTTACAAAACACTACCACATTGGACAATTCAAAATACACACACCTGATACACATACACACACCACTCCCATACACTCAATACAATATAAAACACACACCCACATCACCCACAAACCCTTACAACCAGAAATTTAGACGAAGGCCAGAGAGACAGCACAGCAAAGACAACCCCACCATACAGAGGCACACAAAACCATCACACATCCATGCACTAAACACCACACACCCCTAAATATCACCCCACACATCACAACACACACCACCTCACACATCACCCACACCACCCCATGGCACCGCAAAGACACCCCATGTTTTCTGAGAAGGAGCTCAGGGTCATGGTGGAGGAAATCATCCAGGTAGAGCCACAGCTATACGGATCCCAGGTGCAGGACACCACCATAACTAGGAAGATGGAGCTATGGCGCAGAATCGTGGACAGGGTCAACGCAGTGTGACAGCACCCAAGAACTAGGGATGACATCAGGAAGAGGTGGAACAACCTACTGGGGAAGGTACGTTCTGTGGTCTCAAGACACCACATCGCGGTTCAGAGGACTGGCGGTGGACCCCCACTTCCTCCCCCACAACTAAAAACATGGGAGGAGCAGGTCTTGGCTATACTGCATCCTGAGGGCCTCGCAGGAGTAGCTGGAGGAATTGACTCTGGTAAGTCAAAGCTTTCACTACTTCATCCCCCACCCTACCTGCATGCTATCACATACCCCCACCCTCGCCCTCACCCCATCACTCCAACTCCTCACATATGTCTCACTATCACAACCCACCCATCCCAACACCAAGCCCTGCATGCAACAGCAACGCATGGACACCCATCGGCAATGCATGGCCACTGCACATACTCAAAAAACACCCCTAAACAATTATCACACAAGGTCCTACAGAAGAATGCAAGCACTGGGGTACAGGGTGACCCACCCATTGCACACCATGGCACACACAGATGCAATAATTATGCCTTTACACCCCTGCAGGACCCCTAACCAACGTCACTGGACAGGAGGTTCCAGACATGTCCACTCCCCCCACAGAAGAGGCCCACAGTGATGACAGCAGCTCTGTCCAACTGGATCAAGATGACCAGCCCGGCCCATCTGGGACCTCGGGACAGTCGGTTCCCCTCACACTGGCACAAGCGACAACAGAGCCTCCCCTCTCTGGAAACACCAGCACAGCACCCACCCAGCGGGCCCATACCTCTGACCCCGCAAGCGGTCCCTGAGATCCGGGAAAAAGACAGAGAACAATGCCAAGACCCCACCAAGAAATGAGACCACCCTGATTGTTATCCTTTTGTCCCACTTTGTCACCCTGTCCATCCATCAACTGCCCCAGCTCCACTTCCTATGCCCCTTTGGACAATGCACTTGTGAGACTAATAACTGGACTCTGCCATGGACATTCCTCCACTATCACCCCTGACCATTTTACAACCCCCTCCACTATTTAGAACTTAAATAAACACCCTTAAATCACAAAACTATCTGGAGTCAGTCTGTGCTTTCGAAAATGTGTATTTGCAATAACTGATTTAAAATGATATATCTATTGTATTGTCAACATACCTATGTCACACAGCTGTGGTCTGTAGGAGGCTGGCCTGGCTTATAGTGGGTACCCTGTGGTACTTACACCCTGTGCCAGGTCCAGTTATCCCTTATTAGTAGAATAGAAGTGTTTCTAGCAGCTTGGGCTGAACTAGGAGACATGCAAAGCTCCTTCTATACCACTTATATCATATGCACAATATCATAAGAAAACACAATACACAGAGTTACTAAAAATAAAGGTTCTTTATTTTTATGACAATATGCCACAAGTATCTCAGTGAGTACCCTCAGTAAGAAGGTAAGTAATATACACAAGTTATATGTACACAAACCCAAAGCAGGTAAGTAAGAGTCAGAAAAGTAATGCAAACTGTGTAGAATTACAATAGGTTTGCAATAGGTGGACATAGGTCTAGGGGCAACACAAACCATATACTCCAAAAGTGGAATGCGAATCACGAATGGACCCCAGACCTATGGGAGCTTGTAGAGGGTCACTGGGACTGTAAGAAAACAGTCAGGGTGTCCAAGATACCCCACCCCAAGACCCTGAAAAGTAGGTGTAAAGTACACCTAGTACCCCAATAGAGCACAATAGTCGTGATAGGGGGATTCTGCAAGAACAACAAACACCAGCAAGGCACTGAAGGTGGATTCCTGGACCTGAGGACCTGCAAAGCAAGGAGACCAAGTCCAAGAGTCGCGATAGTGTCCGGGGGGGCAGGAGCCCAGAAAACCCCAGATGAAGGTGCAAGGAAGCTGCCTCCGGGTGGAAGAAGCTTGGAGTTCTGCAACAACGAAGAGGACTAGGAACTTCTCCTTTGGAAGAAAAATGTCCCACTTCGAGATGAAGGTTATAAAAGTGTTCCCATGTACAAAATACCGCAAACAAGCCTTGCTAGCTGCAAGGGTCGCAGTAGAGGTTTTTGGGTGCTGCTGGGGACCAGGAAGGACCAGGATGTCGCCCCTAGGAGGAGGAGACAGAGAGGGCAGTCAGCAACTCAGAGAGCCCCCACAGAAGCACCCACAGAAGCACCTGAACAGGCACTTTGAAGATTTGTGAACTGGAGTCCACGCAGAGTTACAAAGGAGGGTCCCACAACATCGGAGGCCAATTCAGAGGGTTGAGCACTGCAAGACGGAGTGCTGGAGACCCAAGCTAGGCTGTACATGAAGGAAATCCTGGAAGAGTGCACAGGAGCCGGAGCAGCTGCAATTCACACAGTACACAGGTGTGCAGTCTAGCGTGGGGAGGCAAGGACTTACCTCCACCAAACTGGGACTGAAGGACACTGGACTGTGGGAGTCACTTGGATAGAGTTCCTGTGTTCCAGGGACCACACTCGTCAGGATGAGAGGGGACCCAGAGGACCGGTGATGCAGTCTTTTGGTGCCTGTGTTAGCAGGGGGAAGATTCCGTCAACCCATGGGAGATTTCTTCTTGGCTTCCCATGCAGGGTGAAGGCAGATGACCCCCAGAGCAGGCACCACCAGGAAACAGTCAAGAAAGCCAGCAGGATGAGGCGCTACAATGTTGCTGGTAGTCGTCTTGCTACTTTGTTGCGGTTTTGCAGGCGTCGTGGAGCAGTCAGCGTTCGATCCTTGGCAGAAGACGAAGAGGGAAATGCAGAGGAACTCTGGGGAGCTCTTGCATTCGTTATCTGCAGAATTCCCTACAGGAGAGACCCTAAATAGCCAGAAAAGGAGGTTTGGCTACCAAGAAAGGAGGATTGGCTACCAAAAGAAGTAAGAGCCTATCAGAGGGGGTCTCTGACATCACCTGCTGGCACTGGCCAATCAGAGCAGTCCAGTGTGCCCCCAACACCTCTGTTTCCAAGATGGCAGAGGTCTGGGACACACTGGAGGAGCTCTGGGCACCTCCCCTGGGAGGTACTGGTCAGGGGAGTGGTCACTCCCCTTTCCTTTGTCCAGTTTCGCACCAGAGCAGGGCTGTGGGATCGCTGAACCGGTGTAGACTGGCTTATGCAGAGATGGGCACCATCTGTGCCCATCAAAGCATTTCCAGAGGCTTAGGGAGGCTACTCCTCCCCAGCCCTTCACACCTATTTCCAAAGGGAGAGGGTGTAACACCCTCTCTCAGAGGAAATTCTTTGTTCTGCCTTCCTGGGCCAGGGCTGCCTGGACCCCAGGAGGGCAGAAACCTGTCTGAGGGGTTGGCAGCAGCAGCAGCTGCAGTGGAAATCCCGGAAAGGCAGTTTGGCAGTACCCGGGTTCTGTGCTAGAGACCCGGGGGATCATGGAATTGTCCGGAGTTACCATTGTGATGCTATACATAGTTAGTGACCTATGTATAGTGCACGCGTGTAATGGTGTCCCCGCACTCACAAAGTCTGTGGAATTTGCCCTGAATGATATGGGGGCACCTTGGTTAGTGCCAGGGTGCCCACACACTAAGTAACTTGGCACACAACCTTCATCAGGTGAAGGTTAGACATATAGGTGACTTATAAGTTACTTATGTGCAGTATAAAATGGCTGTGAAATAACGTGGACGTTATTTCACTCAGGCTGCAGTGGCAGGCCTGTGTAAGATTGGCTGAGCTCCCTCTGGATGGCAAAAGAAATGCTGCAGCCCATAGGGATCTCCTGGAACCCTAATACCCTGGGTACCTAAGTACCATATACAAGGGAATTATATGGGTGTACCAGTGTGCCAATGAGAATTGGTAAATTTAGTCACTAGCCTGCAGTGACAAATTTAAAAAGCAGAGAGAACATAAACACTGAGGTTCTGGTTATCAGAGCCTCAGTGATACAGTTAGGCACCTCACAGGGAACACATACAGGGCACATACTATGAGCACTGGGGTCCTGCCTAGCAGGATCCCAGTTACACAGTGGCTAAACCATACATACATGCAGTGAAAATGGGGGTAACATGCCAGGCAAGATGGTACTTTCCTACATAGTCCATGAGGAAACAAAGCAGATGTCACACAGTGGGACCCACATCTGTGAATTCGAAAGGGAAAGTGAAAACTCAGGGTCCATACAATGGGTGGAAGTGACAGACAGATGAGAGGTAGAACAAGTGTATCAGATGTAGCAGGCAGTGATGTCTTCTTACCTGTGTCTCACTTGAAGTATTGATAAATCATTGTTTTTCTGCGGTCGATATCCTCTTCTCCTGCATCCTCGTCTTCACTGTCCACAGGCTCCAAAGCTGCCACAAGACCTCCATCTGGACCATCCTCCTGCAGAAAAGGCACCTGTCGTCGCAAAGCCAAGTTGTGAAGCATACAGCAGGCCACGATGATCTGGCACACCTTCTTTGGTGAGTAGAATAGGGAACCACCTGTCATTTGGAGGCACCTGAACCTGGCCTTCAGGAGGCCGATGGTCCTCTCTATAACCCTCCTAGTTCACCCATGGGCCTCATTGGAGAGTTCCTCTGACCTTGTCCTGTGATTTCTCACTGGGGTCAGTAGCCATGACATGTTGGCGTACCCAGAGTCACCTGCAAATGTCGATGGACAACTGTTAGACACACACTAACCCTTAGGGACAAACCCAGACAACTATTCACACTGTATAGAGTCCATGTCCTCTCCTAATAGCCACACACGGTGCCTCTGTATTGGCCCATCACATAAGGGATGCTGCTATTCCTCAGAATGTAAACGTCATGCACTGAGCCAGGAATTTTGGCGTTCACATGGGAGATGTACTGGTCAGCCAAGCACACCATCTGCACATTCATAGAATGGTAACTCTTCCGGTTTCTTTACATGTGTTCACTCCTGCGGGGGAGGAGGACCAAGGCCATATGTGTCCCATCAATGGCACCAATTATGTTGGGGATATGTCCCAGGGCATAGAAGTCACCTTTGACTGTTGGCAAATCCTCCACCTGAGGGAAAACGATGTAGCCGTGCATGTGTTTCAGCAGGGTAGACAACACTCTGGACAACACGTTGGAAAACATAGGCTGGGACATCCCTAATGCTATGGCCACTGTCGTCTGAAAAGACCCACTTGCCAGGAAATTGAGTACTGACAGCACCTGCACTAGAGGGGGGATACCTGTGGGATGGCGGATAGCTGACATCAGGTCCGGCTCCAACTGGGCGCACAGTTCCTGGATTGTGGCACGGTCCAGTCTGTAGGTGATAATTACATGTCGCTCTTCCATTGTCGTCAGGTCCACCAGCGGTCTGTACACCGGAGGATGCCGCCATCTACTCGCCTGCCGCAGCGGATGTGCTCTATGGAGGAGAACAGTGAGCAGAGGGTCAGGCAACACTGAGGTACGAAAACACTACTTTATTACACACATTTTTCAATCCACTATGCCCCAGTCTTAATGTGTATGCAAAGCCTAGATATGTGTGACGCATTTAAAATTAATGCCATGTGGCCCCCTGAAATAGCGGCTGCCTGACCTGTAATGTGGGACAAGGGGATATGAGGTAACTGCACTGGCGTTGTACACCGTCGCGGTAGGCGGTCGAAGACAGGAGTGCAATCCTGCATTGGTTAACATTGCACCCTATGGGTCCCAGGAGCCAATGACGATGTACGCCGGCGGTGACATTACGCACCGCCACGGACGTGACCACCATTTTTTATCTGTTCACTCACTTGATACCGGATCTTCGACAGGAGAGGACCTACACTGCAAGTGCTGCTGTGACCTCAGTCTGGAAGAGACAATGGCTCATGTGTCTGGGGAAAGGGCCCCTGCCTTCACCACGGAGGAGTTGGAGAAACTAGTGGATGGGGTCCTCCCCTAGTACACGCTACTCTACGGTCCTCCAGATAAACAGGTGAGTACACTGTGAGCATGCTGTATGGGCAAAGCCTGTGTGGAGTGGTGTGGAGGGAAGATGGGGGGGGGGGAGAATGAGGCGTGCATGAAACGAAGGAGAGTGCATATGCGTCATGGCAAGGGTAGGAACACGGGCCAATGACTGTGACGGTCCGGACGGTTATATCTTCTCCTTTTCCCCTGTACTATTCCTGTAGGTCAGTGCCCACCAGAAGAAGGATATTTGGCGTGCCATCTCTAAGGACGTCCGGAGCACCCACTGCCGGAAAAGATGGGAGGACATTCGCCGCTGGAGCAAGAAGATGGCGGAGGCCCAGCTGGGGATGGCCTCCCAATGTGGTAGGGGTGCCCATCGCACCATGACCCCTCTGATGTTCCGGATCCTGGCGGTGGCGTATCCATAGTTGCATGGGTGCGTGAGAGCATCACAGCAGCCACAAGGGGGTGAGTACACTCTCATTCAGCTGATTCAGCACGCATTACGAGGTGTCTGGGTGGGGAGGTGGGCTGCTGGTTCCCCTAGGCCAGGGCGAGTTTAGTAGGCAAGGTCCCTTCGTAAGGCAGGCCATGTGGCACCCCACCCCACCAGTGTTCAGAGGCAACTACACCTAGTCAGGCTTGTGTGACTTCCATGTGTGCATCAATCAGGCATAGGCCTTGTACCCCATGTCCCTGTGATTAATTAGGGAACTCTAAGTGCAGGGCGTCGTGCAGAGGTCTTCTGTGTCTGTAGTGTCCGCCAACGGTAGCGATATTGCATGCACTCAACATGTCTTTCTTCTGTCATTCCCCCCCCTTTTTCTGGTGTCCCTGTTCTTGTGTGCAATAGCATCATCAGGCGTAGGAGCAGTGGCACCGGAGCAGGAGGGAGCTGCATCCCACATGGCCCTGGAGGGTGAGACAACAGAGTCTGAAGCCACCAGTGGGACGGAGGGCAAGGGGAGCTCCACGGCGGGGACAGGAGCAGAGACCAGCGACACAGACTCCTCCTCTGATGGGAGCTCCCTTGTGGTGGCGGGCCCCTCTGTGGCCCCTGCATCTACAGGTACAGCTGCCACCTCCCCACCAGCACCGCCCTCCCAGCAGCCCCTCAGTGTGTGCCCCGTGGCCACTCACCCAGGAGGGTGGGCATCTCCTTCGCCCCAGGCACCTCAGCCCCTGCCCCAGTCAGCCCTGCTTTCCTCAGTGAGGAGGCCATTGACCTCCTCAGATCCCTCACTGTTGGGCAGTCTACCATTCTGAATGCTATCCAGGGTGTAGAGAGGCAGTTGCAATGGACCAATGCATACGTGGAGGGCATTCATTCTAGCCAGGCAGCCCAACAGGAAGCTTTTCAGACTCTGGCCTCAGCACTGATGGCAGCCATTGTCCCTGTGTCCAGCCTACCCCCTCCAACTTCCTCCACCCATACCCATGCCCCTGTACCTCAGCCTATCCCAAGCACACCATCAGACCAGCATGAACACACCTCAACACATAAGGGAAGCTCAGGTAAACATAAGCACCACACATCCCACAGGCACTCACACAAGCATCATATGAAGCAGACATACCAACAGCCACTGCCTCCTCTGTGTCCCCCTCCTCCTCATCTCCCCCCTCCCTCCCTGGCACGTCTCCACTCACACCTGCATACATCTTCATCCCCTACGTCCATCACCAGCACACCCATCACCAAACACCGCTCACGTGCAGTCACCACCCCCTCTACCATTCACACATCCCCTGTGTCCTCTTCCAGTGTGTCTGTGAGCCCACATCCCAAGGTACACAAACGCAGTCACACACCCACCCAACAGCCATCCACCTCACGACAGCCTCCAGCCCATGCACCTTCACCCAAAGTCAGCAAATGTACACCTCCTACAACCACTACCTCTTCCTCCACTCCCAAACCCCATCTACCCGTCCCAGTGTGTCTAAAAAACTTTTCCTGTCCAACCATGACCTCTTCCCCTCACCTCCCCCACCCCTTCAGTCCCCTAGGGCACACCTTTCCAGGTCCCAACCCAGCACCTCAGCCACCACATCAGCGGGAACAGTGGTGCCAGCAGTGAGCGGCTTCTGGAGTGCGCCAAACTGCAGGGCAGCCAGTGTGCCAAGGAGCCAGACCACGGACAGTCCCCCACCTCAGAAGCATAAAAAGCTGGCCACTGCCCTGAGGGAGAAGGGTAAAACACCTGCCACCAAGGGCCCTCCCAGGACTACAGTTGGGAGTGGTAAGAAAGCTGCTTCACCATCCAAGGTGGGGAAGGGGCACAGAAAGAAAGGGAAGTCACCGCCAACCTGCACGGTGGACAAGACCGCTACCAGCACCGCTGCCCAGGACACCGCCGCCACCAGCACCGCTGCCAAGGACACCGCCGCCACCAGCCCCGCTGGAAAGGACACCGGCTGCTACCAGCACTGATGCCAAAAACACCACCGCCACCAACACCACTGCCAAGGACACTGCTGCCACCAGCACCGTTGCCCAGGACACCGCCGCCACCAGCACCGCTGCCAAGGACACCGCCGCCACCAGCACCGCTGCCAAGGACACCGCCTCCACAAGCACCGCTGCCCAGGACACCGCCGCCACCAGCCCTGCTGCCAAGGACACAGCCGCCACCAGCACCACTGCCCAGGACACCACCGCCACCAGCATGCTCACCGAGCTACCCACCAGCACCGCAGGCCAATGAGCGCCGCAAGCACCACCTCTACGGAGGCCGCCAAGAGCAGGATGAAGCACTCTGGGCACAAAGCCCCCTCGAGAACCAGTGGAGATTCACATCCACTACCTCAGTCCTTGGCAGGATGAAGCATTCTGGGCACAAAGCCCCCTCCAGAACCAGTGGAGAAAGGCATCCACTACCTCAGTCCTTGGCAGGATGAAGCACTCTGGGCACAAAGCCCCCTCCAGAACCAGTGGAGACTGTTATCCACTTGAGAGACTGTGGCTTTGCACTCCCCAGGATAAAGCAGTGGACAAACCACCCACTGGAGAGACTTGAGAGACTTTGGCTTTGCACTCCCCAGGATAAAGCAGTGGGCAAACCACCCACTGGAGAGACTTGAGAGACTGTGGCTTTGCACTCCCCAGGATACAGCAGTGGGCATTAAGCTCCCTCGTGGATCTGGCATTGTGCACTCATCCGGCTGATGTGCCCCCTCTTCCCTTCCCCCTGAGGTGCCTGTTGTATTTCTGACTGATGCCCCTGCAGTGTTCTCTCCGTTTTGATAGGGTATCGAGTGTGGGCCTCGCCCATGCATTTTGGGCCCAGTGGTCCACGGACTTTAATAGTGCAATACCTGGACTTGTATTATTGGTGTATATATTTGTTTGTAGTTTACATAAATTTTTGAGTACTGGATTTTAATAGATTACAATCGTTACAATAATTTCCTTTTGTCTTTGCATTCTTCCGGGGGGTTTGGGGGGAGTAGCTGTAATGTATGAACATGTATTAGTGTGTGTGTTGTAGTGGGGGTGTTTCATGTGGCGTGTGTGTGTCACTCTCTTTCCCCCCGTGTCGTAGGTGCAGTACTCACCGTGGTCTTCGCCACCGGCGTTCGTGCTCCTGGTAGAGGAGCAGGAAGACAAAGGCAGGTAGAATATGGAGTTCCGGCTCCATGGCATCCTGGTTCCTCGTGGGTCGTGTAGAGGTGAGCGTTTTCCCTTCCAAGTCCTGTTTCCGCCGTGTTTTTGTTCACGGTGAAACCGCCCCGGAAAAGGTGGCGGATTGGCCTGTTGTAATACTGTGGGCAGTACATTGTCTTCCACCTGTTTGTTGGCGGTTACCGCTGCGGTGTTTGTTTGTACCGGCGTGGTGGTCGGAGTGTTAAAGTGGCTGTCTTTGTTGGCGGTTTCCGCCATGATCGTGATTCCATTTTTTTTCCGCCAGCCTGTTGGCGGTTTTACCGCCGCTTTAACACCGACCGCCAGGGTTGTAATGATGGCCTTAGTGTCTCTGCTTTTGTAGTTTGTGTTCTAGGGGTTGCTTGCTTTAAAGTACCCATTCCTCGTACTCTTTGTTAGACCTGGCATCCTTACTCAAGACTTTAGCCTTTCACCTCCTGTTTTTTGCTGTATCTTTTTGTTGGCCTTAGGGCTCTATGCACTTTACCACTGCTAAACATTGCTAAAGTGCTTGTGTTTCTCCCCTAAACATGGCAACATTGGTGTATCCCTAGTTGACATATTTCATTTAATGTAAGTTCCTTGTAAGGTGTTATAGCATATACTCAGGGTTTGTAAATGAAATTCTACTAGTGGGCCTGCAGCATTGATTGTGCCACCCACTTAAGTAGCCCTGTAACATGTCTCAGGCCTTCCACTGCAGACCCTGTGTGTGAAGTTGCTCTGCCACTTCGACTTGGCATCTTAACCTCTTGCCAAGCCTTGAACACCCCTTTTTAATTACATGTAAGTCATCCCCAAGGTAGGTAACTTGGTAGTCCATAGGACAGGGTGCTATGTAAGTAAAAGCCAGGATATGTACTTTTAAGTTTTATGTGTCCTGGTAATGAAAAACTCCCGAAGTCATTTTTCAGGAATGTGAGGCCTACTTCTCTTACAGGCCAGCATTGGGAATTCCTTAATATACTATTAAGCTGTAATTCCTGATTACAAAGGAGTAACTACAGCATGTTTCATATCATTGGAATGGTAATGATAAATCCACTTAAATGGTAAAGTTAGATTTAACATTACTATTTTAGAAATGAAACTTTTAGAAAGAGGGCATTTCTCTGTTCTTATAGCTCTGTGTGTCTTGCAACCTGACCCTAATATATGTCTGGGCTAGGTGACAGCTACACTTTGTGCATTCCCTCCAGACAGCCACAAACACAGGAAGAGTGGGTGTGACAAAAGACTGATCGGCATTCATTTGCATTCTGATGGGCCTTCCTGGGCCTTCCTGGACTGGAAAGTGGTGGAGAGTACACTCTTACAATTCAATAGAGAAGTTGCTGTCCCCATACAAAGGATTGATTAACCCCTATTGAGAGTCTGGAGCCAGTGCTCAGATGAAAGGGGGACCTGTGTAATTCAAGGAACTGCTTTTAAGTCACCCCACTTCAAAGGCACTTTTTTGATATAAGTATTGGGGCTGACTCCCTGAAATCAGATCACTGCCGGACTCGGGAAGAACTCTGCTGGAGTAAAGACTGCTGTGCTGTAAGGATTGTCACTCTGCCTGGACTGACTTTTCCAAATAACTGGTTCTTTTAATTGCTTCTGCAGTCTCATGGACATCACAGACTGCTTGCAACTCTTCCGGTGCTGCTAGACTCTGCCATTTGTGATTCTAACCCATGGTTTGCCTGAGGTGCCCCTCTCCAGTCCTGGGCCTCAGAAGTGGGTTCTGCTGCTGAGTCCCGCAAATACCAACACCGGCTTGAGTGCACATAAAGTTTTGCAGCATAGCTCCTTTGACGCCTGTGTAGAGGCTGCTCGACAATATTGGATCCACAGCCTGTGAGCCTTGACGATGATACTTTGCATGGCTTAGATCGTAGTATCTCCTTCAGTTCAATGGAGTTTGACGTTGATGCTCAATCTGAATCCAAGGATTGGAATTGACACATTGTGGTCTCAACATAGGTACTTTGCTCCATCAAAGGTACTGTTTCATAAGACCCTGTGTGGGTTCTGTAGCCAGCCTACTCTACATCGCAGTTGACCTGAATTTTGGATTTGCCATTGTCCCGCTTGGCCTCAGGTAACATTTTGATCGCTAGTGACTTCAAAGCACTGCTATTGATTTAATCTTTAAAACTTCATATCACAATTTCTACTTATTGGAGTTTTGCTATTTTGGTCTTGTTTTACTGTGATTAATATTCTTTATTATCCTAAACTAGTATGGAGTCCTTTTTGTGGTGTTTTCTTTGTGTAACTTTGTGAATGTTGCACGCATACTTTACACATTGCCACATTTACACATTACAAGTTAAGCCTGTCTGCTCTGTGCAAAGCTACCAGAGGGTGAGCACAGGTTAGTTTAAGGTGTGTTTCTAAGTTGCCCTGACTAGGATTGTAGTCCCTAATTTGACAGGGTGTATACCTCTCCTGTTAAGTCTAGAAGTCAGGTTACCCCCTGTCCAAGCAAGGACCCTCACTCTAGTCAGGGTAAGTCACACACAATCCAAATTATTCTGTGCCCACCCTCTGGTAATTTGGCTCTGAGCAGTCCGGCTTAACTTAGAAGGCAATGTGTAAAGTATGTGTGCAATAAATCATGCAATAACACAGTAGAACACCACAAAAATACACCATACCGTGTTTAGAAAAGTATATAATACTTATCTGATAATGTGCAGGTCAAAACGATTAAGATGCAATAAGAAAATTTTGAAATATCACTGTAAAAAATGACATTAAAAGCAACAAATCTCTCTTGCAAGCACAAAGTACCTGGTTTGTGTGGATAATCTCTGCAAGGAACCACAGAGGAGGAGATGTGTGGAAAACATGGAATTGTGCGCTGATTTCTCAGGCTGCACACAACAATGCGTCATTTATTTTTCACACAGAGAAGGGTTTGCGTGGATTTCTTGCACTCGGTCTTGGATACTCTTTGGGTTGTGGGGTTTTTCGGATGCCCTGGGGACGATGCATCAAAATTTGGTGCTGACAGGATGATGTCACAGGGGCTGCATCAATGCGTTGAATTTCTGGTCTCTACGCTGGCGCTGCATCGATCTTCTCCTTCTGAAGTCAGGCTGTGTCATTCCGGTGCGGTGAATTTTTCACCGTGATGCAGGCTGTGCATCGTTTCTGGCAGGCAGTGCGTCGATTTTCATAGCACAAGGAGTTCTTTTTGTAGAGATGAAGGGGGTTATTCCAACTTTGGAGGAAGTAGTAATCCGTCCCAAACGTGACGGTAAAGTGACGGATATACCACCAGCCGTATTACGAGTCCATTATATCCTATGGAACTCGTAATACGGCTGGTGGTAAATCCGTCACATTTGGGACGGATTACCACCTCCTCCAAAGTTGGAATAACCCCCGAAGTCTTTTTGGTCCTGAGACTTCAGGGAACAGGAGGCAAGCTCTATCCAAGCCTTTGGAGAGCCCTTTTCAGCACAGCCAGAGAGCAGCAAGGCAGCAGGGCAACAGCAAGGCAGCAGTCCTTCACACAAAGCAGTTAGTTGAGTCCTTTGGGCAGCCAGGCAGTTCTTCTTGGCAGGTTGCAGGTTCTGGTTCAGGTTCTCTTCTCCAGGAAGTGTCTGTGACAAGAGTGTCTTGTCAAGAAGTGTCTGAGTTGGTAGGGTTAGAGGCCCTGCTTCAATACCCAAATGTGCCTTTGAAGTGGGGAAGACTTCAAAGCGTGGCTTAGAAGTGCACAAGGTCTAATTTCAGTTCAATCCAGTCTGCCAGGGTCCCAGTAGGGAGTATGGCAGTCCTTTCTGTGAGGGCAGGCCACTGTCCTTTGACATGTAAGTGTCAGCCCTCCACCCTCCCAGCCCAGGATGACCCATTAAAAATGCAGATGTATGCAAGTGAGGCTGAGCATCCTGTGTTTGAGGTTTGTCTGAGTGAATGCACTAGGGATCTGTCAAGTGAACCTAGCCAGACATGGATTGTAAGGTACAGAAGGATTTAAGTGCAGAGAAATGCTCACTTTCTAAAAGTGGCATTTCTAAAATAGTAATATTAAATCCAAATTCACCAGTCAGCATGATTTTGTATTACCATGCTGGCCATGCTAAATATGACCTTCCTGGTCCTTTCAGATCAGCAGCTACCACTCAAACAGTATATAAGGGTAGTCCTAATGTTAGCCTATGAAAGGAGCTGGCCTCACAGCAGTGCGAACATTAATTTAGGAGTTTTACTCTACAAGTACATGTAAACTACACAGGTACATGTCCTGCCTTTTGTCTACACAGCCCTATGGGTTACCTAGGGCCTACCTTAGGGGTGACTTATATGTAGATAAGGGGGAGTTTAAGGCTTGGCAAGTATGTTTTAAATGTCAAGTCGAAATGGCAGTGAAACTTCACACACAGACCCTGCAATGGCAGGCCTGAGACATGGTTAGGGGGCTACTTATATGGGTGGCACAACCAGTGCTGCAGCACACTAGTAGCATTTAATTTACAGGCCTTGGGCACATGTAATCAATCAATCAATCAATCAATCACAATATTTATAAAGCGCGCTATGTACCCGTCAGGGTTTCGAGACGCTGGGGGGAAGGGGGGGTGGAGGTGTGCTGCAGTTAGCGGTCGAAGAGCCAGGTTTTGAGGAGTCTCCTGAAGGTGAGGAGGTCCTGGGTCTGGCGTAGAGATGTGGGGAGAGAGTTCCAGGACTTGGCGGCGAGGAAGGAGAAGGATCTGCCGCCGCAGGTCTTGCGCTGGATTCGGGGGAAGACGGCGAGGGCGAGGTTGGCGGATCGAAGTTGACGTGTGGGAGCGTAGAAATTGAGTCTGGAGTTGAGGTAGGAGGGTCCGGCGTTGTGAAGTGCCTTGTGAGCGTGGGTGAGGAGTTTAAAGGTGATCCTCTTCTCCACCGGGAGCCAGTGGACTTGCCTAGGGACTTACAAGTAAATTAAATAATCCAATTGGGTATGAGCCAATGTCACTATGTTTTAAGGAGGGAGCATATGCACTTTAGCACTGATTAGCAGTGGCAAAGTGTGCAGAGTCCTAAAGCCAGCAAAAGTGAGATCAGAAAAAAGAGAAGGAGCAAGGCAAAAAGTTTAGGGGTGACCCTGCAGAAAGGCCATTTCCAACATCTACCAACTGGAGACCCAATTTAGAACACCCTTTGTTAGACCTGGTATCCTTGGTGTGGTTTCTCCTGTCTTTTTGCCTATGCTTCCTTTATTTTTACCTGTTTGTTGGACTTTGTTTTTGCTGGGTTTTGGTACTCTGGACACTTTACCTCTGCTGACCAGTGCTGAAGTGCAAGTGCTCCCTGTATAAATTGTAGGGGTGAGTGGTGCTGATGGAGTTCCACTCAGCGGAATTCCACATAGTTAGTTAATAACTACGAGGAATTCCATTGGGGCGGAGTTCTGTGAGCTGCAGAGTGGACCTGAATGCGCCCAATCTCTGAAGAGCTAAGCAGGAACAGCCCCGGTGAGGCCTGACCCTGCTTAGTGCTTCCTTGATCAAAAAAAATGAGAACTTTCCATGGTTCTTGTTCTCAGGGAGTCCTCATTGCCAAAGGCCTGACTAGCTCTCTGCCTCCTGGTCCTGGATCTGGAGGTGCTGGTCCACCAGTGAGCAACTCCACCCTGCATTTGGTGAGTATGCACTGCAACCCAGTTATGGGCTACACAGCACAAGTGCAGACAGTGAGCTCAGCTCTTTTTTTTACAAGTCCTGATAGTGAAATCCTGCCAAACTTGTTTTTCACTATTGCAATGCCTAGCCCTCTAATAGGTTAACATTGGTTCTACCTTTGAATATCTTTTAAGTGCAGTTTCCAGTTGGGAGCAGATTGAGGTCTCTGAACTCACAATTTAAAAATACATCTTTTGGGAGAGTTGGTTTTTAGGTTGTCTGTTTGAACATGCCACTTTTAGAAAGTGGGCATTTTCTTGCTTAACCATTCTGTGCCTTTGCCTGTGGAATCTACATCAGGGTCATACTGAAAAGTATTCTAAAACTTCTAAAAGTTTCTAAAAAAGTTAGAAAAAGTTTTTTCTCTCTTCTTTAAAAAGTTCTGAAACTTTTTCTTCCTTCTCACTATTTCTAAACCTTTTACTGTCATGCCTGTAGAAGACTCTACTCTTAAAATGGTCAGTACTACTTATGACCATTTGAATTACAAGAGCAGGAGGAGTCTCTGCTTAGATAGAGGTTTAGTGATAGGAAAGAACCCTGCAAAAGAGTTTCTATTTAACATGCTTATTGTGAATGATGAGTCCCAAGCAGGTACTTCAAATGAGAGGTTAATAGAAGGTTCCCATTCTGACTCAGGGGAGCTCCTTGAGAGAGGTGGGGAGGGTTCTGAACCAGATCTGCCCCCCTAGCAGGACACCTAGTAATGTTGGTAGTAATGGAGGTTCCCATCATAGTAGGGGAGTCTTTATTCCTGGAGGCCAAGTTGCTAGGGTTCAGTCAGTTAGGGACAGATCACCCTCTGTTGTTTCCAATTTATCTTCTGTGTTCAAGCATTCCCAACCCACCCACCCTGAAGACAACATGTTAGAAAGGGAACTCAAAAATTTGCGAGTTGAAGAGACCAGACTGAAGCTTAAACAGCAACAGCTGGCTTTAGATAGGGAATCCTTAGACCTGGAGAAGGAGAGACAGAGATTGGGGTTAGGGCCCCATGGTGGCAGCAGCAGTATTCCTGATAGTAATCCTGTTAGAGAGCATGATTCCAGGAATCTGCACAAGATAGGCCCCCCTTACAAGGAGGGGGATGACAATAACGAAAGTGGTTTGCAGCACTTGAGAGGACCTGTATGGTGCAGGGGTCCCTCAAAGGCAGTGGGCTGCTTTATGGTGGCTATCTTTCACTGGAAAGGGTAGGGATAGGCTCCTTACTGTTAGTGAAAGTGATTCTAACAATTTTGCAGTTTTGAAGGATGCATTTTGGATGGATTTGGCTTAACCACTGAACAATACAGGATTAAGTTCAGAGATACCAGAAAGGAGTCCTCACAAGACTGGATAGACTTTGTTGACTGTTCAGTGAAGGCCTTGGAAGGGTGGTTACATGGCAGTAAAGTTTCTGACTATGAAAGCCTGTACAATCTTATTCTGAGAAAGCACATTCTGAATAACTGTGTGTCTGACTTGTTACACCAATATCTAGTGGACTCAGATCTGACCTCTCCCCAAGAATTGGGAAAGAAGGCCGACAAATGGGTCAGAACAAGAGTGAACAGAACAGTTCATACAGGGGGTGACAAGGATGGCAATAAGAAGGCTGGTAAGTCTTCTGACAAGGGTGGGGACAAAAGTAAAACTGAGTATTCATCAGGCCAACAAAGATCCTCTGGTGGGGGTGGTGGGTCCACATCCTCTTCCAATAATCAACCTAAAAAGCCTTGGTGGTATTTGTGTAAAGGCAAAGGCCATTGGACAACTGATGCCAGTTGTCCAAAGAAAAACATCAAACCTCCCACTACCACAACCCCTACTGCAAATTCTAGTGCCCCTAGTAATAGCAGTGGTGGTGGGAGCAAACCTGCTAATAGCCAATCCAAGGGAGTAGCTGGGCTCACTTTTGGTAATTTAGTTAGGGTTGGTCTTGTTAGGGAGACCACAGAGGCTGTGCTAGTCTCTGAAGGTGCCATTGATGTAGCAACCTTGGTTGCTTGTCCCCTTAATATGGATAAGTACAAGCAACTTCCCCTAATAAATTGTGTTGAGGTTCAGGCCTACAGGGACACAGGTGCCAGTGTTACCATGTTGATAGAGAAACAGGTGCACCCTGAACAACTCCTACTTGGTCAGCAGTACCAAGTGACAGACGCTCATAACAACACTCTTAGCCACCCGATGGCTGTTGTGAATCTCAACTGGGGGGGGGTTACTGGTTCAAAGAAAGTTGTGGTTGCTTCAGATTTACCGGTAGACTGTCTACTAGGAAATGAGTTAGAGAGATCAGCTTTGGCAGAAGTGGAGTTGGAGGCTCATGCAGCAATGCTGGGCATTCCTGAACATATTTTTGCTTTGACAAGGGCTCAGGCCAAAAAGCAAAAAGGACAGGGTAACTTGGATCCTGGAACAATGGACCAAGTGCTCCCTAAAGCTAAGGGTAGCAAGGGTAAATCCCTACCCACTATCCCTCCCTCTACAGATGATTCTCCTTCTGAGGAAGAAGAATTTCCTCCCTGTACAGAACCTTCACCAGATGAGCTGGCAGCAGACACTGCTGAGCTTTTGGGTGGAGGGGGGCCTGCCAGGGAAGAGCTGAGTGTGGCACAGCAAACCTGTCCCACATTAGAGGGTCTCAGACTGCAAGCTGTCAAGCAGCAAAATGGGGCTGTCAGTGACTCTTATAGAGTTTACTGGGAGGGCAACCTCTTGTACACAGAGGCAAGGGACCCAAAACCTGGAGCAGCCAGGAGATTGGTCATTTCCCTGCAGTACAGACAGTTCCTCCTAACTCTTGCACATACCATTCCTTTGGCTGGGCATTTGGGCCAGATCAAAACATGGGAAAGGCTTGTCCCCCTGTTTCACTGGCCTAGGATGTCAGAGGACACTAAAGATTTTTGCAAGTCTTGTGTGACCTGCCAAGCCAGTAGCAAGACTGGTGGCACACCAAAGGCTCCCCTTATTCCACTTCCTGTGGTTGGGGTCCCCTTTGAAAGGGTAGGGTTTGACATAGTTGGCCCCCTTGACCCTCCTACTGCTTCAGGCAATAGGTTTATCTTGGTGGTTGTGGACCATGCTGTTCTGCTTTCCTACATATCTCCTATCGGAGCTTACAGAACCTCTCTGGAATGCACTTCTGAGTTCAAAGAAGACCTTTATTGTTGTTAATTCTTCCCCACTCACAAGTTCTTGAGAGACAAAATTAGTAGATTTCAAGCACACGTTTAAAAGAGTAGTCGCAGCAATGAAAGCAAAATATATCACAGTACTCCTCAGTTGCAATGTACACAGCAAATATATATATGATTATATTATCAAAGCAAAGCATAAAAGTCAAAATTCATCACTGTATGGGCAAGTAGGGCCTATCTTCAGCTTCATCTTTCTGGGGTCTGCAAGTTGATGACTCCGGTCAACTGCGAGAAAGAGATTATCTACCCAAACGGGAGACTGGCAACTGACGTCTAGCTCCAGCCTGAAGTCAAGCAGATTCGAATCCAACTCACTGTAGCCCAGAGTCAACCTTAAAAGCAAACTCAGTGTGAGATCTGAACAACCTTGGAGAATGGCCAGTTCTCTTGAGCCATTCCGCTCTCAGACTGGATTGCGAGGTAAACACAAAATCTACGTGTTCTTATCAGCTAAGGTCTGGTGTAAAGAAAACAGCTTGGTTCATCTTGTGGAAAAACATAGCTTGGAAAAACACAGACATCTAATGTCTCAACTGCAATGTCTAACTCCAAGTTAAAGCCAATAGGCAGCTAACCTAAATATCAAATGTAATGTCTAATGTCATGTCAAAGCCAATAGACAGCTAACCTAAATATCAAATGTAATGTCTAATATCATGTCAAAGCCAATAGGCAGCTAAACTGAATACAGAATGTAATGTCTAATGTCATGTCAAAGCCAATAGGCAGCTGAGCTGAATACAAAATGTAATGTCTAATATCATGTCAAAGCCAATAGGCAGCTGAACTGAATACAAAATGTAATGGCTAATGTCATGTTAAAGCCAATAGGCAGCTGAGCTGAATACAAAATGTAATAGCTAATGCCATGCCAAAGCCAAAAGGCGGCTAAACTGAATACAGAATGTAATGGCTAACTCCATGTTAAAGCCAATAGGCAGCTAAACTGAACAAAACATACAATGTGCTACTGGTGAACATTGAGCAACTAATATACGCAGTGGTGAAACACAAAGTCATTGGTCAAACACAATTAATACCATCACACAGGCCACCAGATATCCTGAAGCAATTTCTCTAAGGACCACTACAGCACCTGCAGTGGCAAAAGCCCTCCTGGGAATCTTTTCCAGGGTGGGTTTTCCAAAAGAGGTTGTATCAGACAGGGGTAGCAACTTTATGTCTGCATACTTAAAAGCTATATGGAAGGAATGTGGTGTAACCTACAAATTCACCACTCCTTATCATCCACAGACTAATGGACTGGTAGAGAGGTTTAATAAAACTCTCAATGGTTTGATAATGGGACTCCCTGAAAAACTCAGGAGGAGATGGGATGTCCTGTTCCCTTCCCTCCTTTTTGCTTACAGGGAGGTACCCCAGAAAGGACTGGGCTTCAGCCCCTTTGAACTCCTCTTTGGACACCCTGTAAGAGGTCCACTAATACTTGTGAAGGAGGGTTGGGAACAACCTTTAAAAGCTCCCAAACAGGAAATAGTGGACTATGTACTTGGCCTAAGATCCAGAATGGCCGAGTACATGAAAAAGGCCAGTAAAAACCTTCAGGCCAGCCAAGAGCTCCAGAAGCAATGGCATGACCAGAAGGCTGTTCTGATTCAGTACCAACCAGGACAGAAGGTGTGGGTATTGGAGCCTGTGGCCCCAAGAGCACTCCAAGACAAATGGAGTGGACCCCATCTAATTGTTGAGAAAAAGGGTGAGGTTACCTATCTGGTAGACCTGGGCACGGCCAGGAGTCCCCTTCGGGTGATTTATGTCAAGCACCTAAAACCCTACTATGACAGGGCTGATCTCACCCTGCTCATGGCAACAGATGAGGGACAGGAAGAAGAGAGTGTCCCTCTCCCTGATCTCTTCTCCTCCACTGAAGAATATGCTTTAGTGGAGAGAGTATTTTAGCAGACTGACTGACTGCAGAACAGAAAGACAACTGCATAAATCTCCTTGGACAATTTTCTAAACTCTTTTCAACTGTGCCAGGCACCACATCTTGGTGTGAACACACAATTGATACTGGAGACAGCATGCCTGTCAAAAGTAAAATCTATAGGCAGCCTGACCATGTCAGGGACTGCATAAAACAAGAGTTTCAGAAAATGCTTGATCTAGGAGTGGTTGAACCTTCTGAAAGCCCATGGGCGAGTCCTGTGGTGCTGGTACCAAAGCCTCTCTCAAAAGATGGAAAAAGGGAGATGAGGTTTTGTGTAGACTATAGAGGTCTCAATCAGGTAACAAAAACTGATGCTCACCCTATACCCAGGGCAGATGAGCTCATAGATACACTGGCATCTGCCAAGTATCTAAGCACCTTTGATTTGACTGCAGGGTATTGGCAGATCAAATTGGCTGAGGATGCTAAACCTAAAACTGCATTTTCAACTAAAGGAGGGCACTACCAATTTACAGTGATGACCTTTGGTTTGAAAAATGCACCTGCCACTTTTCAGAGGTTGGTGAACACAGTCCTTCAAGGGTTGGGGGCTTTTAGTGCAGCATATCTAGATGATATAGCTGTCTTTAGCTCCACCTGGGATGAGCACCTGGTCCACCTTTGGAAAGTTTTGGAGGCCCTGCAAAAGGCAGGCCTCACTATCAAGGCCTCAAAGTGCCAGATAGGGCAGGCAAAGGTGGTTTATCTGGGACACCTGGTAAGTGGAGAACCAATTGCACCACTGCTGGGGAAAATCCAGACAATCATGGATTGGATTGCCCCTACAACACAGACCCAGGTGAGAGCCTTCTTAGGCCTCACTGGGTATTACAGGAGATTCATTAAAAACTATGGCTCCATAGCAGCCCCTCTTAATGGCTGAGCTCCCTCTGGGTGGCAACAGAAATGCTGCAGCCCATAGGGATCTCCTGGAACCCCAATACCCTGGGTACCTAAGTACCATATACAAGGGAATTATATGGGTGTACCAGTGTGCCGATGAAAATTGGTAAATTTAGTCATTAGCCTACAGTAACAAATTTAGAAAGCAGAGAGAACATAAACACTGAGGTTCTGGTTAGCAGAGCCTCAGTGATACAGTTAGGCACCACACAGGGAACACATACAGGGCACATACTATGAGCACTGGGGTCCTGCCTAGCAGGATCCCAGACACACAGGGGCTAAACCATACATACATACAGTGAAAATGGGGGTAACATGCCAGGCAAGATGGTACTTTCCTACATAGTCCATGAGGAAACAAAGCGGATGTCACACAGTGGGACCCACATCTGTGAAATCGAAAGGGAAAGTGACAACTCAGGGTCCATACACTGGGTGAACACTCTGGACAACACGTTGGAAAACATAGCCTGGGACATCCCTGATACTACGGCCACTGTCGTCTGAAAAGACCCACTTGCCAGGAAATGGAGTACTGACAGCACCTGCACTAGAGGGGGGCTACCTGTGGGATGGCGGATAGCTGACATCAGGTCCGGCTCCAACTGGGCACACAGTTCCTGGATTGTGGCACGGTCCAGTCTGTAGGTGACAATTACATGTCGCTCTTCCATTGTCGACAGGTCCACCAGCGGTCTGTACACCGGAGGATGCCACCATCTCCTCACCTGCCCCAGCGGATGTGCTCTATGGAGGAGAACAGCGAGCAGAGGGTCGCGCAACACTGAGGTACGAAAACACTACTTTATTGCACACATTTTTCAATCCGCTATGTCCCAGTCTTAATGTGTATGCAAGGCCTAGATATGTGTGACGTATTTAAAATTAATGCCATGTGGCCCCCTGAAATGGCGGCTGCCTGACCTGTAATGTGGGACAAGGGGATATGAGGTAACTGCACTGGCGTGTACACCGTCGCGGTAGGCGGTCGAAGACAGGAGTGCAATCCTGCATTGGTTAACATTGCACCCTATGGGTCCCAGGAGCCGATGACGATGTACGCCGGCAGTGACATTACGCACCGCCGTGGACGTGACCACCATTTTCTATCTGTTCACTCACTTGATACCTGATCTTCGACAGGAGAGGAACTACACTGCAAGTGCTGCTGTGACCTCAGTCTGGAAGAGACAATGGCTTATGTGTCTGGGGAAAGGGCCCCTGCCTTCACCATGGAGGAGTTGGAGAAACTAGTGGATGGGGTCCTCCCCAGTACACGCTACTCTACGGTCCTCCAGATAAACAGGTGAGTACACTGTGAGTATGCTGTATGGGCAAAGCCTGTGCGGAGTGGTGTGGATGGAAGAGGGGGGGGGAGAATGAGGCGTGTATGAAGCGACGGTGAGTGCATGTGCGTCATGGCAAGGGTAGGAACGCGGGCCAATGACTGTGACGGTCCGGGCGGTTATATCTTCTCCTTTTCCCCTGTACTATTCCTGTAGGTCAGTGCCCACCAGAAGAAGGATATTTGGCGTGCCATCTCCAAGGACGTCCGGAGCACCCACTGCCGGAAAAGATGGGAGGACATTCGCCGCTGGAGCAAGAAGATGGCGGTGGCCCAGCTGGGGATGGCCTCCCAACGTGGTAGGGGTGCCCATCGCAGTATGATCCCCCTGATGTTCCGGATCCTGGCGGTGGCGTATCCGTAGTTGCATGGGTGCTTGAGAGCATCACAGCAGCCACAAGGGGGTGAGTACACTCTGATTCAACTGCATGCATTACGAGGTGTCTGGGTGGGGGAGATGGGCTGTGGGTTCCCCTAGGCCAGGGCGAGTTTAGTAGGCAAGGTCCCTTCGTAAGGCAGGCCATGTGGCACCCCACCCCACCAGTGTTCAGAGGCAACTACACCTAGTCAGGCTTGTGTGACTTCCATGTGTGCATCAATCAGGCATAGGCCTTGTTCCCCATATCCCTGTGATTAATTAGGGAACTCTAAGTGCACGGCGTCGTGCAGAGGTCTTCTGTGTCTGTAGTGTCCGCCAACGGTAGCGGTATTGCATGCACTCAACATGTCTTTCTTCTGTCATTCCCCCCCCTTTTTTTGGTCTCCCTGTTCTTGTGTGCAATAGCACCATCAGGCGGAGGAGCAGTGGCACCGGAGCAGGAGGGTGCTGCACCCCACATGGCCCTGGAGGGCGAGGCAATGGAGTCTGAAGCCACCAGTGGGAAAGAGGGCAAGGGGAGCTCCACGGCGGGGACAGGAGCCGAGACCAGCGACACAGACTCCTCCTCTGATGGGAGCTCCCTTGTGGTGGCGGGCCCCCCTGTGCCCCCTGCATCTACAGGTACAGCTGCCACCCCCCCTACCAGCATCGCCCTCCGGGCAGCCCCTCAGTGTGTGCCCCGTGGTCACTCATCCAGGAGGGTGGGCATCTCCTTCAACCCAGGCACCTCAGCCCCTGCCCCAGTCAGCCCTGCTTCCCTCAGTGAGGAGGCCATTGACCTCCTCAGATCCCTCACTGTTGGGCAGTCTACCATTCTGAATGCCATCCAGGGTGTAGAGAGGCAGTTGCAACAGACCAATGCATACGTGGAGGGCATTCATTCTAGCCAGGCAGCCCAACAGCAAGCTTTTCAGACTCTGGCCTCAGCACTGATGGCAGCCATTGTCCCTGTGTCCAGCCTCCCCTCTCCAACTTCCTCCACCCAGACCCACGCCCATGTACCTCATCCTATCCCAAGCACACCATCAGACCAGCATGCACACACCTCAACACACAAGGGAAGCTCAGGCAAACATAAGCACCACACATCCCACAGGCACTCACACAAGCATCATACCCATGCAGACATACCAACAGACACTGCCTCCACTGTGTCCCCCTCCTCCTCATCTCCGTCCTCCCTCCCTGTCACATCTCCACTCACAACTGCATGCACTACATCTTCATCCACTACGTCCATCACCAGCACACCCATCACCACACACCGCTCACGTGCAGTCAACACCCCCACTACCATTCACACATCCCCTGTGTCCTCTCCCAGTGTGTCTGTGAGCCCACCTCCCAAGGTACACAAACGCAGTCACACACCCACCCAACAGCCATCCACCTCACGACAGCCTCCAGCCCATGCACCTTCACCCAAAGTCAGCAAATGTACACCTCCTACAACCACTACCTCTTCCTCCACTCCCAAACCCCCTCCATCTACCCGTCCCAGTGTGTCTAAAAAACTTTTCCTGTCCAACCTTGACCTCTTCCCCTCACCTCCCCCACCCCTTCAGTCCCCTAGGGCACGCCTTTCCAGGTCGCAACCCAGCAGCACCTCAGCCACCACATCAGAGGGAACAGTGGTGCCAGCAGTACCCGGCTTCTGGAGTCTGCCAAGCTGCAGGGCAGCCAGTGTGCCAAGGAGCCAGACCACGGACAGTCCCCGACCTCAGAAGCATAAGAAGTTGCCCACTGCCCGGAGGGAGAAGGGTAAAACACCTGCCACCAAGGGCCCTCCAAGGATTACAGTTGGGAGTGGGAAGAAAGCTGCTCCACCATCCAAGGTGGGGAAGGGGCACAGAAAGAAAGGGAAGTCACCGCCAACCTGCACGGTGGACAAGACCGCTACCAGCACCGCTGCCCAGGACACCGCCGCCACCAGCCCCGCTGCCAAGGACACCTCTGCCACCAGCCCCGCTGCCAAGGACACCGCTGCCACCAGCACTGATGCCAAAAACACAGCCACCACCAGCACCACTGCCAAGGACACTGCCGCCACCAGCACCGCTGCCCAGGACACCACCACCACCAGCACCGCTGCCAAGGACACCGCCGCCACCAGCACTGCTGCCAAGGACACCGCCGCCACCAGCACCGCTGCCAAGGACACCGCTTCCACCAGCACCGCTGCCCAGGACTCCACCACCACCAGCCCTTCTGCCAAGGACACAGCCGCCACCAGCACCGCTGCCCAGGACACCACCGCCACCAGCACCACTGCCCAGGACACCACCGCCACCAGCACCGCTTCCCAGGACACCGCCGCCACCAGCACGCTCAATGAGCCACCCACCAGCACCGCAGGCCAATGAGCGCCGCAAGCACCGCCGCTACGGAGGCCGCCAAGAGCAGGATGATGCACTCTGGGCACAAAGCCCCCTCTAGAACCAGTGGAGATTCACATCCACTACCTCAGTCCTTGGCAGGATGAAGCACTCTGGGCACAAAGCCCCCTCCAGAACCAGTGGAGAAAGGCATCCACTACCTCAGTCCTTGACAGGATGTAGCACTCTGGGCACAAAGCCCCCTCCAGAACCAGTGGAGACTGTTATCCACTTGAGAGACTGTGGCTTTGCACTCCCCGGGATAAAGCAGTGGACAAACCACCCACTGGAGAGACTTGAGAGACTGTGGCTTTGCACTCCCCAGGATAAAGCAGTGGGCAATCCATCCACTTGAGAGACTTGAGAGCCTGTGGCTTTTCACTCCCGAGGATAAAGCAGTGGGCAAACCACCCACTGGAGAGACTTGAGAGACTGTGGCTTTGCACTCCCCAGGATAAAGCAGTGGGCAAACCACCCACTGGAGAGACTTGAGAGACTGTGGCTTTGCACTCCCCAGGATACAGCAGTGTGCATTGAGCCCCCTCGTGGATCTGGCGTTGTGCACTCATCCGGCTGAGGTGCCCCCTCTTCCCTTCCCCCTGAGGTGCCTGTTGTATTTCTGTCTGATGCCCCTGCTGTGTTCTCTCCGTTTTGATCGAGTATCGAGTGTGGGCCTCGCCCATGCATTGTGGGCCCAGTGATCCACGGACTTTAATGGTGCAATACCTGGACTTGTATTATTGGTGTATATATTTGTTTATAGTTTATATAAATTTTTGAGTACTGGATTTTAATAGATTACAATTGTTACAATCATTTCCTTTTGTCTTTGCATTCTTCCGGGGGGTTTGGGGGGTGTAGCTGTAGTGTATCAACATGTATTAGTGTGTGTTGTAGTGGGTTCAGGTGGGGGTGTTTCATGTCGCGTGTGTGTGTCACTCTTTTTTCCTCCCCCCCCCTGTGTCGTAGGTGCAGTTCTCACCGAGGTCTTCGCCGCCGGCGTTCGTACTCCTGGTAGAGGAGCAGGAAGACAAAGGCAGGTAGAATATGGAGTTCCGGCTCCATGGCGTCCTGGTTCCTCGTGGGATGTGTAGAGGTGAGCGTTTTCCCTTCCAAGTCCTGTTTCCGCCGTGTTTTTGTTCACGGTGAAACTGCCCCGGAAAAGGTGGCGGATTGGCCTGTTGTAATACTGTGGGCAGTACAGTGTCTTCCGCCTGTTTGCTGGTGGTTACCGCTGAGGTGTTTGTTTGCACCGCCGTGGCGGTCGGAGTGTTAAAGTGGCTGTCTTTGTTGGCGGTTTCCGCCATGATCGTGATTCAATTTTTTCCGTCGGCCTGTTTGCGGTTTTACCGCTGCTTTAACACCGACCACCAGAGTTGACCGCCAGGGTTGTAATGAGGGCCTTAGTGTCTCTCCTTTTGTAGTTTGTGTTCTAGGGGTTGCTTGCTTTGAAGTACCCATTTCTCGTACTCTTTGTTAGACCTGGCATCCTTACTCAAGAATTTTGCCTTTCACCTCCTCTTTTTCGCTGTATCTTTTTGTTGGCCTTAGGGCTCTATGCACTTTACCACTGCTAAACATTGCTAAAATGCTTGTGTTTCTCCCCTAAACATGGCAACATTGGTGTATCCCTAGTTGACATATTTAATTTAATGTAAGTTCCTTGTAAGGTGTTATAGCATATACTCAGGGTCTGTAAATGAAATTCTACTAGTGGGCCTGCAGCATTGATTGTGCCACCCACTTAAGTAGCCCTGTAACATGTCTCAGGCCTTCCAATGTAGACCCTGTGTGTGAAGTTGCTCTGCCACTTCGACTTGGCATCTTAACCTCTTGCCAAGCCTTGAACTCCCCTTTTTAATTACATGTAAGTCATCCCCAAGGTAGGTAACTCGGTAGTCTATAGGACAGGGTGTTATGTAAGTAAAAGCCAGGATATGTACTTTTAAGTTCTATGCATCCTGGTAATGAAAATCTCCTGAAGTCATTTTTCATGAATGTGAGGCCTACTTCTCTCACAGGCCAGCATTGGGAATTCCTTAATATACTACTAAGATGTAATTCCTGATTACAAAGGAGTAACTACAGCATGTTTCATATCAATGGAATGGTAATGATAAATCCACTTAAATGGTAAAGTTAGATTTAACATTACTATTTTAGAAATGAAACTTTTAGAAAGTGGGCATTTCTCTGTTCTTATAGCTCTGTGTGTCTTGCAGCCTGATCCTAATATATGTCTGGGCTAGGTGACAGCTACACTTTGTGCATTCCCTCCAGACAGCCACAAACACAGGAAGAGTGGGTGTGACAAAAGACTCATCTGCATTCATTTGCATTCTGATGGGCCTTCCTGGGCCTTCCTGGACTGGAAAGTGGTGGAGAGTACACTCTTACAATAGAGAAGTTGCTGTCCCCATACAAAGGATTGATTAACCCCTATTGAGAGTCTGGAGCCAGGGCTCAGATGAAAGGGGGACCTGTGTAATTCAAGGAGCTTCTTTTAAGTCACCCCACTTCAAAGGTACTTTTTTGATATAAGTATTGGGGCTCTGACTCCCTGAAATCAGATCACTACCGGACTTGGGAAGAACTCTGCTGGAGTAAAGACTGCTGTGCTGTAAGGATTGTCACTCTAGCTGGACTGACTTTTCCAAATAACTGGTTCTTTTAATTGCTTCTGCAGTCTCAGGGACATCACAGACTGCTTGCAATTCTTCCGGTGCTGCTAGACTCTGCCATCTGTGATTCTAACCCATGGTTTGCCTGAGGTGACCCTCTCCAGTCCTGGGCCTCAGAAGTGGGTTCTGCTGCTAAGTCCCGCAAATACCAACACCCGCTTGAGTGCACATAAAGTTTTGCAGTATAGCTCCTTTGACGCCTGTATAGAGGCTTCTCGACAATATTGGATCCACAGCCTGTGAGCCTTGACGATGATACTTTGCATGGCTTAGATCGTTGTATCTCCTTCACTTCAATGGAGTTTGACGTTGATGCTCAACCTGACTCCAAGGATTGGCATTGACACATTGTGGTCTCAACATAGGTACTTTGCTCCATCAAAGGTACTGTTTCATTAGACTCTGTGTGGGTTCTGTAGCCAGCCTACTCTACATCACAGTTGACCTGAATTTTGGATTTGCCATGGTCCCGCTTGGCCTCAGGTAACATTTTGATCGCTAGTGACATCAAAGCACTGCTATTGATTTAATCTTTAAAACTTCATATTGCAATTTCTACTCATTTGAATTTTGCTATTTTGGTCTTGTTTTACCATGATTAATATTCTTTATTATCCTAAAGTAGTATGGAGTCCTTTTTGTGGTGTTTTCTTTGTGTAACTTTGTGAATGTTGCACGCATACTTTACACATTGCCTCTTAAGTTAAGCCTGTCTGCTCTGTGCAAAGCTACCAGAGGGTGAGCATAGGTTAGTTTAAGGTGTGTTGCTAAGTTGCCCTGACTAGGGTTGTAGTCCCTAATTTGACAGGGTGCATACCTCAGCTGTTAAGTCTAGAAGTCAGGTTACCCCCTGTCCAAGCAAGAACCCTCACTCTAGTCAGGGTAAGTCACACACAATCCAAATTATTCTGTGCCCACCTTCTGGTAGCTTGGCACTGAGCAGTCCGGCTTAACTTAGAAGGCAATGTGTCATAACACAGTAGAACACCACAAAAATACACCACACAGTGTTTAGAAAAGTATATAATACTTAACTGATAAGGTGCAGGTCAAAATGATTAAGATGCAATAAGAATATTTTGAAATACCACTGTAAAAAATGACATTAAAAGCAACAAATCTCTCTTGCAAGCACAAAGTACCTGGTTTCTGTGGATAATCTCTGCAAGGAACCGCAGAGGAGGAGATGTGTGGAAAACAGGGAATTGTGCTCTGATTTCTCAGGCTGCACACAACAATGCGTCATTTCTTTTTCACACAGGGAAGGCTTTGCGTGGATTTCTTGCACTCGGTCTTGGATACTCCTTGGGTTGTGGGGTTTTTCGGATGCCCTGGGGACGATGCGTCAAAATCTGGTGCTGACAGGATGACGTCACAGGGGCTGCATCAATCTGGTGGGCGTTGTATGGAAATTTCTTGCGCACAGCAGGTGCTGCGTCGATTTCTCTCAGGAAGTCGGGCTGCGTTGTTCCGGCACAGCTGTGCGTTGATCCAGTGGGCCATGCGTTGAATTTCCGGTCTCTACGCTGGCGCTGCATCGATCTTCTCCTTGTGAAGTCAGGCTGTGTAATTCCGGTGCTGTGAATTTTTCACCGTGATGCAGGCTGTGCATCATTTCTGGCAGGCAGTGCGTCGATTTTCGCAGCACAAAGAGTTCTTCTTGTAGATATGAAATCTTTTTGGTCCTGAGACTTCAGGGAACAGGAGGCAAGCTCTATCCAAGCCTTTGGAGAGCACTTCTCAGCACAGCCAGAGAGCAGCAAGGCAGCAGGGCAACAGCAAGGCAGCAGTCCTTCACACAAAGCAGTTAGTTGAGTCCTTTGGGCAGCCAGGCAGTTTTTCTTGGCAGGTTGCAGGTTCTGGTTCAGGTTCTCTTCTCCAGGAAGTGTCTGTGACAAGAGTGTCTTGTCAAGAAGTGTCTGAGTTGGTAGGGTTAGAGACCATGCTTCAATACCCAAATGTGCCTTTGAAGTGGGGAAGACTTCAAAGCGTGGCTTAGAAGTGCACAAGGTCCTCTTTCAGTTCAATCCAGTCTGCCAGGGTCCCAGTAGGGGGTATGGCAGTCCTTTCTGTGAGGGCAGGCCACTGTCCTTTGACATGTAAGTGTCAGGCACTCCACCCTCCCAGCCCAGGATGACCCATTCAAAATGCAGATGTATGCAAGTGAGGCTGAGCATCCTGTGTTTGAGGTTTGTCTGAGTGAATGCACAAGGGATCTGTCAGCTGAACCTAGCCAGACATGGATTGTAAGGCACAGAAGGATTTAAGTGCAGAGACATGCTCACTTTCTAAAAGTGGCATTTCTAAAATAGTAATATTAAATCCAAATTCACCAGTCAGCATGATTTTGTATTACCATGCTGGCCATGCTAAATATGACTTTCCTACTCCTTTCAGATCAGCAGCTACCACTCAAACAGTATATAAGGGTAGTCCTAATGTTAGCCTATGAAAGGAGCAGGCCTCACAGCAGTGCAAACACGAATTTAGGAGTTTTACTCTACCAGGACATATAAACTACACAGGTACATGTCCTGCCTTTTGTCTACATAGCCCTATGGGTTACCTAGGGCCCACCTTAGGGGTGACTTATATGTAGAAAAGGGGGAGTTTAAGGCTTGGCAAGTATGGTTTAAATGTCAAGTCGAAGTGGCAGTGAAACTTCAAACACAGACACTGCAATGGCAGGCCTGAGACATGGTTAGGGGGCTACTTATATGGGTGGCACAACCAGTGCTGCAGCACACTAGTAGCATTTAATTTACAGGCCTTGGGCACATGTATTGCACTTGCCTGGGGACTTACAAGTAAATTAAATAAGTCAATTGGGTATGAGCCAATGTCACTATGTTTTAAGGAGGAAGTGTAGGAGGCTGGCCTGGCTTGTAGTGGGTACCAAGGGGTACTTACACCTTGCACCCGGTCCAGGTATCCCTTATTAGTGTAGAGGGGTGTCTAGCAGCTTAGGCTGATAGAAAAGGTAGCTTAGCAGAGCAGCTTAGGCTGAACTAGGAGACGAGTGAAGCTCCTACAGTACCACTAGTGTCATATGCACAATATCATAAGAAAACACAATACACAGATATACTAAAAATAAAGGTACTTTTTTTTTATGACAATATGCCAAAAGTATCTCAGTGAGTACCCTCAGTATGAGGATAGCAAATATACACAAGATATATGTACACAATACCAAAATATGCAGTAATAGCAATAGAAAACAGTGCAAGCAATGTATAGTCACAATAGAATGCAATGGGAACACATAGGGATAGGGGCAACACAAACCATATACTCTAGAAGTGGAATGCGAACCACAAATGGACCCCAAACCGATGTGAGCTCGTAGAGGGTCGCTGCGACTGTAAGAAAACAGTGAGGGTTAGAAAAATAGCCCACCCCAAGACCCTGAAAAGTGGGTGCAAAGTTCACCTAAGTTCCCCAGAGAGCACAGAAGTCGTGATAGGGGAATTCTGCCAGGAAGACAAACACCAGCAATGCAACAATGATGGATTTCCAGACGAGAGTACCTGTGGAACAAGGGGACCAAGTCCAAGAGTCACGATCAAGTCGGGAGTGGGCAGATGCACAGGAAATGCCAGCTGTTGGTGCAAAGAAGCTGCCACCGAATGGTAGAAGCTGTGGATTCTGCAAGAACGAAGAGGGCTAGAAACTTCCCCTTTGGAGGATGGATGTCCCACGTCGTGAAGAAGCTTGCAGAGGTGTTTCCGTGCAGAACGACCGCAAACAAGCCTTGCTAGCTGCAAGGGCCACGGTTAGGGTTTTGGATGCTGCTGTGGCCCAGGAGGGACCAGGATGTCGCCAATTACGTGAGGAGACAGAGGGGGCGTCCAGCAAGACAAAGAGCTCACTCAGAAGCAAGCAGCTCCCGCAGAAGTGCCAGAACAGGCACTACAAAGTGAAGTGAACCGGAGCTCATCCAAAGTCACAAAAGAAGGTCCCACGATGCCGGAGGACAACTCAGGAGGTCATGCACTGCAGGTTAGATAGCCGGGGACCTAGGCTTGGCTGTGCACAAAGGAAATCCTGGAAGAGTGCACAGGAGCCGGAGCAGCTGCAAATCACGCGGTACCCAGCAATGCAGTCTAGCGTGGGGAGGCAAGGACTTACCTCCACCAAACTTGGACTGAAGAGTCACTGGACTGTGGGAGTCACTTGGACAGAGTTGCTGAGTTCAAGGGACCTCGCTCATCGTGCTGAGAGGAGACCCAGAGGACCGGTGATGCAGTCTTTTGGTGCCTGCGGTTGCAGGGGGAAGATTCCATTGACCCACAGGAGATTTCTTTGGAGCTTCTAGTGCAGAGAGGAGGCAGACTCCCCCACAGCATGCACCACCAGGAAAACAGTCGAGAAGGCGGCCGGATGAGCATTACAAGGTCGCAGTAGTCGTTTTTGCTACTTTGTTGCAGTTTTGCAGGCTTCCAGAGCAGTCAGCGGTCGATTCTGTGGCAGAAGGTGAAGAGAGAGATGCAGAGGAACTCTGATGAGCTCTTGAATTCGTTATCTAAAGAATTCCCCAAAGCAGAGACCCTAAATAGCCAGAAAAGGAGGTTTGGCTACTTAGGAGAGAGGATAGGCTAGCAACACCTGGAGGAGCCTATCAGAAGGAGTCTCTGGCGTCACCTGCTGGCACTGGCCACTCAGAGCTGTCCAGTGTGCCAGCAGCACCTCTGTTTCCAAGATGGCAGAGGTCTGGAGCACACTGGAGGAGCCCTGGGCACCTCCCAGGGGAGGTGCAGGTCAGGGGAGTGGTCACTCCCCTTTCCTTTGTCCAGTTTTGCGCCAGAGCAGGGCTGGGGGATCCCTGAACAGGTGTAGACTGGCTTATGCAGAGACGGGCACCATCTGTGCCCATCAAAGCATTTCCAGAGGCTGGGGGAGGCTACTCCTCCCCAGCCCTGACACCTTTTTCCAAAGGGAGACGGTGTAACACCCTCTCTCTGAGGAAGTCCTTTGTTCTGCTTTCCTGGGCCAAGCCTGGCTGGACCCCAGGAGGGCAGAAAGCTGTCTGAGGGGTTGGCAGCAGCAGCAGCTGCAGTGAAACCCCGGGAAAGGTAGTTTGGCAGTACCCGGGTCTGTGCTAGAGACTCAGGGATCATGGAATTGTCTCCCCAATGCCAGAATGGCATTGGTGTGACAATTCCATGATCTTAGACATGTTACATGGCCATGTTCGGAGTTACCATTGTGACGCTATACATATGTTGTGACATATGTGTAGTGCACGTGTGTAATGGTGTCCCCGCACTCACAAGGTCCGGGGAATTTGCCCTGAACAATGTGGGAGCACCTTGGCTAGTGCCAGGGTGCCCACACACTAAGGGGGTGATTCTAAGTCTGGCGGGCGGCGGAGGCCGCCCGCCAGACTTCCCCCTACAAAATACCGCTCCACGGTCGGAAGACCGCTGAGGGTATTCTGGGTTTTGCACTGGGCTGGCGGGCGACCGCCAAAAGGCCGCCCGCCAGCCCAGTGCAAAACTACCTTCCCACGAGGACGCCGGCTCCATTCGGAGTGGGAAGGTGCGACGGGTGCAGTGGCACCCTTCGCGAATTTCACTGTCTGCAATGCAGACAGTGAAATTCTTTGTGGGGCCCTCTTACGGGGGCCCCTGCAGTGCCCATGCCATTGGCATGGGCACTGCAGGGGCCCCCAGGGGCCCCACGACAACCCATACCGCCATCCTGTTCCTGGAACAGGATGGCGGTATGGGCTGTCAGAATCCCCATGGTGGCGCAGCGAGGTGCGCCGCCATGGAGGATTCAAATGGGCAGCGGAAAACCGGCGGGAGACCGCCAGTTTTCCACTTCTGACCACGGTCAAACCGCCGCGGTCAGAATGCCCAGCGGGGCACCGCCAGCCTGTTGGCGGTGCCCCCGTCATTTTAGCCCTGGCGGTCTTGGACCGCCAGGGTTAGAATGACCCCCTAAGTAACTTAGCACCCAACCTTTACCAGGTAAAGGTTAGACATATAGGTGACTTATAAGTTACTTAAGTGCAGTGGTAAATGGCTGTGAAATAACGTGGACGTTATTTCACTCAGGCTGCAGTGGCAGGCCTGTGTAAGAATTGTCAGAGCTCCCTATGGGTGGCACAAAAAATGCTGCAGCCCATAGGGATCTCCTGGAACCCCAATACCCTGGGTACCTCAGTACCACATACTAGGGAATTATAAGGGTGTTCCAGTATGCCAATGTAAATTGGTGAAATTGGTCACTAGCCTGTTAGTGACAATTTGGAAAGAAATGAGAGAGCATAACCACTGAGGTTCTGGATAGCAGAGCCTCAGGGAGACAGTTAGTCATAAAACGGGTAACACATACAGGGCACACTTATGAGCACTGGGGCCCTGGCTGGCAGGGTCCCAGTGACACATACAACTAAAACAACATATATACAGTGAAATATGGGGGTAACATGCCAGGCAAGATGGTACTTTCCTACAGGAAGCATTTGCACTTTAGCACTGATTAGCAGTGGCAAAGTGTGCAGAGTCCTAAAGCCAGCAAAAGTGAGATCAGAAAAAAGAGAAGGAGTAAGGCAAAAAGTTTAGGGGTTACCCTGCAGAAAGGCCATTTCCAACATCTACCAACTAGAGACCCAATTTAGAACACCCTTTGTTAGACCTGGCATCCTTGGTGTGGTTTCTCCTGTCTTTTTGCCTATGCTTCCTTTATTTTTACTTGTTTGTTGGACTTTGTTTTTGCTGGGTTTTGGTACTCTGGACACTTTACCTCTGCTGACCAGTGCTGAAGTGCAAGTGCTCCCTGTATAAATTGTAGGGGTGAGTGGATCTGATGGAGTTCCACTTGGCGGAATTCCACATAGTTGGTTAATAACTACAAGGAATTCCATTGGGGCGGAGTTCTGTGAGCTGCAGAGTGGACCTGAATGCGCCCAATCTCTGAAGCGCTAAGCAGGAACAGCCCTGGTGAGGCCTGACCCTGCTTAGTGCTTCCTTGATCAAAAAAAAATGAGAACTTTCCATGGTTCTCGTTCCCAGGGGGTCCTCATTGCCAGAGGCCTGACTAGCTCTCTGCCTCCTGGTCCTGGATCTGGAGGTGCTGGGCCACCAGTGAGCAGATCCACCCTGCATTTGGTGAGTGTGCACTGCAACCCAGTTAAGGGCTACACAGCGCAAGTGCAGACTGTTTGCACTTACGCTGTGTGGACCATAAGTCCTGATAGTGAAATCCTGCCAAACTTGGTTTTCACTATTGCAATGCCTATCTCTCTAATAGGTTAACATGGGTTCTACCTTTGAATACCTTTTAAGTGCAGTTTCCCGTTGGGAGCAGATTGAGACTGAGATTGGGGTCTCTGAACTCACAATTTAAAAATACATCTTTTGGGAGAGTTGGTTTTTAGGTTGTCTGTTTGAACATGCCACTTTTAGAAAGTGGGCATTTTCTTGCTTAACCATTCTGTGCCCCTGCCTGTGGAATCTACGTCAGGGTCATACTGAAAAGTTTTCTAAAACTTCTAAAAGTTTCTAAAAAAGTTAGAAAAAGTTTTTTCTCTGTTCTTTAAAAAGTTCTGAAACGTTTTCTTCCTTCTCACTATTTCTAAACCTTTTACTATCATGTCTGTAGAAGACTCTACTCTAAAAATGGTCAGTACTACTTATGACAATTTGAATTACAAGAGCCTAAGGAGTCTCTGCTTAGATAGAGGTTTAGTGATAGGAAAGAACCCTACAAAAGAGTTTCTATTTAACATGCTTATTGTGAATGATGAGTCCCAAGCAGGCACTTGAAATGAGAGGTTAATAGAAGGTTCCCATCCTGACTCAGGGGATCTCCTTGAGGGAGGTGGGGGGGGGTTCTGAACCAGATCTGCCCCCTAGCAGGACACCTAGTAATGTTGGTAGTAATGGAGGTTCCCATCATAGTAGGGGAGTCTTTATTCCTGGAGGCCAAGTTGTTAGGGTTCAGTCAGTTAGGGACAGATCACCCTCTGTTGTTTCCAATTTATCTTCTGTGTCCAAGCATTCCCAACCCACCCACCCTGAAGACAACATGTTAGAAAGGGAACTCAAAAAGTTGAGAGTTGAAGAGACCAGGCTGAAGCTTAAACAGCAACAGCTGGCCTTAGATAGGGAATCCTTAGACCTGGAGAACGAGAGACAGAGATTGGGGTTAGGACCCCATGGTGGCAGCAGCAGTATTCCTGATAATAATCCTGTTAGAGACTATGATTCCAGGAATCTGCACAAGATAGTCCCCCCTTACAAGGAGGGGGATGACAATAACGAAAGTGGTTTGCTGCACTTGAGAGGGCCTGTATGGTACAGGGGTCCCTCAAAGGCAGTGGGCTGCTATATTGTGGCTATCTTTCACTGGAAAGGGTAGGGATAGGCTCCTTACTGTTAGAGAAAGTGATGCTAACAATTTTGCAGTTTTGAAGGATGCACTCTTGGATGGATTTGGCTTAACCACTGAACAATACAGGATTAAGTTCAGAGATACTAGAAAAGAGTCCTCACAAGACTGGAAAGACTTTGTTGACTGTTCAGTGAAGGCCTTGGAAGGGTGGTTACATGGCACTAAAGTTTCTGACTATGAAAGCCTGTACAATCTTATTCTGAGAAAGCACATTCTGAATAACTGTGTGTCTGACTTGTTACACCAATATCTAGTGGACTCAGATCTGACCTCTCCCCAAGAATTGGGAAAGAAGGCCGACAAATGGGTCAGAACAACAGTGAACAGAAAAGTTCATACAGGGGGTGACAAGGATGGCAAGAAGAAGGATGGTAAGTCTTCTGACAAGGGTGGGGACAAAAGTAAAACTGAGTCTTCATCAGGCCCACAAAAATCCTCTGGTGGGCGTGGTGGGTCCAAATCCTCTTCCAATAATCACCCTAAAAAGCCTTGGTGTTATTTGTGTAAAGTCAAAGGCCATTGGACAACTGATGCCAGTTGTCCAAAGAAAAACACCAAACCTCCCACTACCACAACCCCTACTGCAAATTCTAGTGCCCCTAGTAATAGCAGTGGTGGTGGGAGCAAACCTACTAATAGCCAATCCAAGGGAGACGCTGGGCTCACTTTTGGTAATTTAGTTGGGGTTGGTCTTGTTAGGGAGACCACAGAGGCTGTGCTAGTCTCTGAAGGTTCCATTGATTTGGCCACCTTGGTTGCTTGTCTCCTTAATATGGATAAGTACAAGCAACTTCCCTTAGTAAATAGTGTTGAGGTTCAGGCCTACAGAGACACAGGTGCCAGTGTTACCATGGTGATAGAGAAACTGGTGCACCCTGAACAACACCTACTTGGTCAGCAGTACCAAGTGACAGACGCTCATAACAACACTCTTAGCCACCCGATGGCTGTTGTGAAACTCAACTGTGGGGGGGGGTTACTGGTCCAAAGAAAGTTGTGGTTGCTTCAGATTTACCGGTAGACTGTCTACTAGGAAATGATTTAGAGACATCAGCTTGGGCAGAAGTGGAGTTAGAAGCTCATGCAGCAATGCTGGGCATTCCTGGACGTAATTTTGCTTTGACAAGGGCTCAGGCCAAAAAGCAAAAAGGACAGGGTAATTTGGATCCTGGAACAATGGACCAAGTGCTCCCTAAAGCTAGGGGTAGCAAGGGTAAATCCCCACCCACTATCCCTCCCTCTACAGATGATTCTCCTTCTGATGAAGAACAATTTCCTCCCTGTGCAGAACCTTCACCAGATGAGCTGGCAGCAGAAACTGCTGAGCTTTTGGGTGGAGGGGGACCAGCCAGGGAAGAGCTGAGTGTGGCACAGCAAACCTGTCCCACATTAGAGGGTCTCAGACTGCAAGCTGTCAATCAGCAAAATGGGGCTGTCAGTGACTCACATAGAGTTTACTGGGAGGACTACCTCTTGTACACAGAGGCAAGGGACCCAAAACCTGGTGCAGCCAGGAGATTGGTCATTCCCCTGCAGTACAGACAGTTCCTCCTAACTCTTGCACATGACATTCCTTTGGCTTGGTATTTGGGCCAGATCAAAACATGGGAAAGGCTTGTCCCCCTGTTTCACTGGCCTAGGATGTCAGAGGACACTAAAGATTTTTGCAAGTCTTGTGTGACCTGCCAAGCCAGTGGCAAGACTGGTGGCACACCAAAGGGTCCCCTTATTCCACTTCCTGTGGTTGGGGTCCCCTTTGAAAGGGTAGGGGTTGACATAGTTGGCCCCCTTGACCCTCCTACTGCTTCAGGCAATAGGTTTATCTTGGTGGTTGTGGACCATGCCACCAGATATCCTGAAGCAATTCCTCTAAGGACCACTACAGCACCTGCAGTGGCAAAAGCCCTCCTGGGAATCTTTTCCAGGGTGGGTTTTCCAAAAGAGGTTGTATCAGACAGGGGTAGCAACTTTATGTCTGCATACTTGAAAGCTATATGGAAGGAATGTGGTGTAACCTACAAATTCACCACTCCTTATCATCCACAGACTAATGGACTGGTAGAGAGGTTTAATAAAACTCTCAAAGGTATGATAATGGGACTCCCTGAAAAACTCAGGAGGAGATGGGATGTCCTGTTACCTTCCCTCCTTTTTGCTTACAGGGAGGTACCCCAGAAAGGAGTGGGCTTCAGCCCCTTTGAACTCCTCTTTGGACACCCTGTAAGAGGTCCACTAACACTTGTGAAGGAGGGTTGGGAACAACCTTTAAAAGCTCCCAAACAGGACATAGTGGACTATGTACTTGGCCTAAGATCCAGAATGGCCGAGTACATGAAAAAGCCCAGTAAAAACCTTCAGGCCAGCCAAGAGCTCCAGAAACAATGGCATGACCAGAAGGCTGTTCTGATTCAGTACCAACCAGGACAGAAGGTGTGGGTATTGGAGCCTGTGGCACCAAGAGCACTCCAGGACAAATGGAGTGGACCCCATCTAATTGTTAAGAAAAAGGGTGAGGTTACCTATCTGGTAGACCTGGGCACGGCCAGGAGTCCCCTTCGGGTGATTCATGTCAACCGCCTAAAACCATACTATGACAGGGCTGATCTCAACCTGCTCATGGCAACAGATGAGGGACAGGAAGAAGAGAGTGACCCTCTCCCTGATCTCTTCTCCTCCACTGAAGAAGATGCTTTAGTGGAGGGAGTAGTTTTAGCAGACTGTCTGACTGCAGAACAGAAAGAAAATGGCATAAATCTCCTTGGACAATTTTCTGAACTCTTTTCAACTGTGCCAGGCACCACATCTTGATATGAACACACAATTGATACTGGAGACAGCATGCTTGTCAAAAGTAAAATCTATAGGCAGCCTGACCATGTCAGGGACTGCATAAAACAAGAGGTTCAGAAAATGCTTGATCTAGGAGTGGTTGAACCTTCTGAAAGCCCATGGGCGAGTCCTGTGGTGTTGGTACCAAAGCCTCACTCAAAAGATGGAAAAAGGGAGATGAGGTTTTGTGTAGACTACAGATGTCTCAATCAGGTAACAAAAACTGATGCTCACCCTATACCCAGGGCAGATGAGCTCATAGATACACTGGCATCTGCCAAGTATCTAAGCACCTTTGATTTGACTGCAGGGTATTGGCAGATCAAATTGGCTGAAGATGCTAAACCTAAAACTGCATTTTCAACTATAGGAGGGCATTACCAATTTACAGTGATGCCCTTTGGTTTGCAAAATGCACCTGCCACTTTTCAGAGGTTGGTGAACACAGTCCTGCAAGGGTTGGGGGCTTTTAGTGCAGCATATCTAGATGATATAGCTGTCTTTAGCTCCACCTGGGATGAGCACCTGGTCCACCTTTGGAAAGTTTTGGAGGCCCTGCAAAAGGCAGGTCTCACTATCAAGGCCTCAAAGTGCCAGATAGGGCATGGAATGGTGGTTTATCTGGGACACCTGGTAGGTGGAGAACATATTGCACCACTGCAGGGGAAAATCCAGACAATCATGGATTGGGTTCCCCCTACAACACAGACCCAGGTGAGAGCCTTCTTAGGCCTCACTGGGTATTACAGGAGAATCATTAAAAACTATGGCTCTATAGCAGCCCCTCTTAATGATCTCACAAGTAAGAAGATGCCTAAAAAGGTAGTATGGACAGCTAGCTGTCAGAAAGCTTTTGAGGAGCTCAAACAGGTCATGTGCTCTGCATCTGTCCTAAAAGTCCCATGTTACTCCAAGAAATTAATTGTTCAAACTGATGCATCTGAATTAGGGGTAGGGGCAGTCTTATCACAACTGAATTCTGAGGGCCAGGATCAACCAGTTGCTTTTATCAGCAGAAGGTTGACCCCTAGAGAAAAGCATTGGTCTGCCATAGAGAGGGAGGCCTTTGCTGTGGTCTGGGCACTGAAAAAGTTGAGGCCACACCTGTTTGGCACTCACTTTATTGTTCAGACAGACCACAAACCTCTACTTTGGCTAAAACAAATGAAAGGTGAAAACCCTAAATTGTTGAGGTGGTCCATATCTCTACAGGGAATGGACTATACAGTGGAACATAGACCTGGGAGTACCCACTCCAATGCAGATGGACTCTCCAGATATTTCCACTTAGACAATGAAGACTCATCAGGTCATGGCTAGTCTTATTGTCCTTCGTTTGGGGGGGGGGGTTGTGTAGGAAAGTACCATCTTATCTGGCATGTTACCCCCATATTTCACTGTATATATGTTGTTTTAGTCTATGTGTCACAGGGCCCCAGTGCTCTTAAGTATGTGCCCTATATGTGTTGCCTGTGTGATGCCTAACTGTCTCACTGAGGTTCTGCTAACCAGAATCTCAGTGGTGATGCTCTCTCTGCATTCCAAATTTGTCACTAACAGGCTAGTGACTAAATTTACCAATTCACATTGACATACTGGTACACCCATATAATTCCCTAGTATAAGGTACTGAGGTACCCAGGGTATTAGGGTTCCAGGAGATCCCTATGGGCTGAAGCATTTCTTTTGCCACCCATAGGGAGCTCTGACAATTCTTACACCATCCTGCCACTGCAGCCTGAGTGAAATAACGTCCACGTTATTTCACAGCCCTTTACCACTGCACTTAAGTAACTTATAATTCACCTATATGTCTAACCTTCACCTGGTGAACGTTAGATGCAAAGTTACTTAGTGTGTGGGCACCCTGGCACTAGCCAAGGTGCCCCCACATCGTTCAGGGCTAATTCACCGGACTTTGTGAGTGCGGGGACACCATTACACGCGTGCACTGTACATAGGTCACTACCTATGTACAGCGTCACAATGGTAACTGGCATTGGGGTGACAATTCCATGATCCCCCGGGTCTCTAGCATAGTACCCGAGTACTGCCAAACTGCCGTTCCGGGGTCTCCACTGCAGCTGCTGCTGCCGCCAACCCCTCAGACAGGTTTCTGCCCTCCTGGGGTCCAGGCAGCCCTTGTCCAGGAAGGCAGAACAAAGGATTTCCTCTGAAAGAGGGTGTGACACCCTCTCCCTTTGGAAATAGGTGTGAAGGCTGGGGAGGAGTAGCCTCCCCCAGCCTCTGGAAATGCTTTGATGGGCACAGATGGTGCCCATCTCTGCATAAGCCAGTCTACACCGGTTCAGGGATCCCCCAGCCCTACTCTGGCACGAAACTGGACAAAGGAAAGGGGAGTGACCACTCCCCTGACCTGCACCTGCCAGGGGAGGTGCCCAGAGCTCCTCCAGTGTGTCCCAGACCTCTGCCATCTTGGAAACAGACGTGTCTGTGGCACACTGGACTGCTCTGAGTGGCCAGTGCCAGCAGGTGACATCAGAGGCTCCTTCTGATAGGCTCTTACCTCTCTTGGTAGCCTATCCTCCTTCCTAGGTAGCCAAACCTCCTTTTCTGGCTATTTAGGGTCTCTGCTTTGGGGATCTCTCCAGATAACAAATGCAAGAGCTCATCAGAGTTCCTCTGTATCTCCCTCTTAACCTTCTACCAAAGGATCAAACGCTGACTGCTCAGGGTGCCTGCAAAACCGCAACAAAGTAGCAAGACGACTACTAGCAACATTGTATTGCTTCATCATGCCGGCTTTCTCGACTGTTTCCAGGTGGTGCATGCTCTGGGGGTAGCCTGCCTCCTCTTTGTACCAGGAGCTCTGAAGAAATCTCGCGTGGGTCGACGGAATCTTCCCCCTGCAACCGCAGGCACCAAAAGACTGCATCACTGGTCCCCTGGGTCCCCTCTCAGCACAACGGGCGTGGTTCGTGGAGCTCAGCAACTCTGTCCAAGTGACTCCCACAGTCCAGTGACTCTTCAGTCCAAGTTTGGTGGAGGTAAGTCCTTGCCTCCCCACGCTAGACTGCATTGCTGGGTACCGCATGATTTGCAGCTGCTCCGGATCCTGTGCACTCTTCCAGGATTTCCTTCGTGCACAGCCAAGCCTAGGTCCCCAACACTCTAACCTGCAGTGCACAACCTTCTGAGTTGTCGTCCGGCGTCGTGGGACTCCCTTTTGTGAATTCTCATGGACTTCAGTTCACTCTTCTTCCAAGTGGCTGTTCAGGTACTTCTGCAGGTGCTGCTTGCTTCTGTCAGGGCTCCCCGAGTTGCTGGGCACCCCCTATGTCTCCTCCTCCAAGTGGCGACATCCTGGTCCCTCCTGGGCCACAGCAGCACCCAAAAACCTCTACCACAACCCTTGCACCTCTGCAAGCTTCATCGCGACGTGGGACATCCATCCTCCAAAGGGGAAGTTCCTAGTCCTCTTCTTTCTTGCAGAACTCCAGGCTTCTTCCATCCAGTGGTAGCTTCCTTGCACACTCAGCTGGCATTTCCTGGGCTCCTGCCCACTCTCGACACTGTCGCGACTATTGGACTTGGTCCCCTTGTCTTACAGGTACTCAGGTCCGGAAATCCACTGTTGCTGCATTGCTGGTGTTTGTTCTTCCTGCAGAATTCCCCTATCACGACTTCTGTGCTCTCTGGGGCTAGTAGGTGCACTTTAGACCTACCTTTCAGGGTCTTGGGGTGGGCTATTTTTCTAACCCTCACTGTTTTCTTACAGTCCCAGCGACCCTCTACAAGCTCACGTAGGTTTGGGGTCCATTCGTGGTTCTCATTTCACTTTTGTAGTATATGGTTTTTGTTGCCCCTATACCTATGTGCTCCTATTGCAATCTATTGTAACTTTACACTGCTTGCATTACTTTTCTTGCTATTACCTGCATAATTTTGGTATGTGTACATATATCTTGTGTATATATATTATCCTCATACTGAGGGTACTCAGTACCTTTATTTTTAGTATTTCTGTGTATTGTGTTTTCTTATGATATTGTGCATATGACACCAGTGGTATAGTAGGAGCTTTACGTGTCTCCTAGTTCAGCCTAAGCTGCTTTGCCATAGCTACCTTCTATCAGCCTAAGCTGCTAGAAACACCTCTTCTACACTAATAAGGGATAACTGGACCTGGCACAAGGTGTAAGTACCTCTGGTACCCACTACAAGCCAGGCCAGCCTCCTACAGGCTGTTTGTGAATTTCCACTAGACAGTGACACAAAGGGAGCTGAGGAGTGTCCTGCATATCCTGATGAGCCTCCTGGGCTAGAGTGGGGAGGGGGGGAAATGGCACTTGTACTTGAAAGGGCTGTGCCTGTCCTTACACAATGCACTTTCCAACCCCCTAGAGTGTGTCTGGGGCCAGGCCTGGGCAAGGCAGGATCTTGTGAACAACAGAGACTTTCCTTTGAAGTTTGCCTACTTCAAAGGCAGAAATGAGTATAAGTAGTGAACCCCAAATGCCAGATTTTTCAAACATTTCTAGATCAAGAGTAACCTCTGCTAAGGAGGAGAGATGAAGAGGTGGAGTAGGAGTACTGCCTCTTTCCTGTGTGTGCTTTGCTGGGTTGGCCTGCAGTTGCTGCTTCTGCCTTAATGAGGACATAGACTGGACTTTGCTGTTTATCCTGCTTGTGAAGTTTCTCCCTGGGCTTGGACTGAGCTTGCTTCCTGCTAAGCAGTCTCAGGGACATCAAAGACGTCCTCTGCCAGCACATCAAAGACGTCCTCTGCCAGCACCTGGGCCCTCTTGCTGAGGCACTTTGTGCTGCATTCAGTCCCTGGGCCCCTGGAAGGAGTAGCTGAAAGAATCAGGATGAAACTCCACACAACAGAACCAAGCAGCGGAAAAATCGATGCAGTTCTAGTGAAATCAATGCATCAGCAGCTCAGCGTGAATTCATCACTGCTGTGTGTCTGATTTTTCCACACATACCTTACCTACGTGGGAAGAATAAATGCATCACTTACCTGGCAGAGGAAGAATCAATGCACGGCCTCACTTGTGAGTAAAAAATCGATGGATCCCTTGCTTTTCTCATGCTTGCTAGCCAGTGCATCTTTAATTTTGACTGATACCATTTACTTTGTGCTAAAACAACACATCCATTGATTTCTATGGATTAAGACTCTTTTTATTTTAAAAATTCATATCTTTGCTTGTGTATGTTAGATTTTTGTTGTTTTGGTCTTGTTTGCCTTTGGGCAATATTGACTATTTTTTCTAAATCACTGTGGAGTCCTTTTGTTGTGTTTTCACTGTCTTACTGTGTGTGGTTGTACACATACTTTACACATTGGCTCTGAGAATAGCCTGACTGCTTGTGTCAAGCTACTAAGGGGGTGAGCAGGAGTTATCTGAGCTGTTTACCGGCCTTACACTGACTTGAGTAAGGGTTCCTACTTGGACAGAGTGTAATCTGACTGCCAACTGGAGAGCCCATTTCTAACACCCTTCCTCTATAGAGCAGACTATTACAACAGGAACATTTCATAGGCCATTGGAGTGACTAGAGAATCACACCTGGACATCAGCCTTAGTGATATGGGTATCAAAGGATTACAAATGTCTACCAGCTCTAACCTTTATGAGTCCCTTATTAGTCCCATCTCCTTCCAGAGATATCCCCAGGCCCCTTGTACCAGTGATCTTTCTGTACAGTGAAAGAGCCCCTTTTGAAGTGTATTGAAGGGCCTGGCTCTTCCTTCCTCCAGTGTGTGTCTCACATACAGCCCTCAGGATTGCACCAATCTACAAATCTGTCTGGGGGGGAGCTCCTCTACCTTCACATACTCCTCTAGCAAGATCTGCATCACCCAAATGGAAACTAGAGACCTCCATGTATTGTGCCCTTCACAAGCACACCTGCAGTCTAGATTGCCACAGAATCATAAGCTGACTTTCATGCACGGTGTTACACAAGTGCTAATTCTCCTGTATTGCACCACTTCACAGGCACACATACATCCCAGCACACACATCCAATCATGCGCTCTGCTCATCTATACATACAATCCAATGTGGGCCACAGTTGAGTAAAGGCCTTAGCAGCTGAACTTAATACGTGTGGGACAGGAGGCACCACCACAAAGACACAGGTAAGAAATTCTTCTGATTACTATCACTTGAAAATATGGTATGCAGTCACCACTGCGCTTGTGCTGCATTATTGTTTGTGACAGCACTAGCCTTCTACCATCCTAGGGTAATGCTTTGGGTGCCCTTTTGATCTTTAGCAAGATCACATCTGTGAGATCGGTCTAGATCACGGTGTACATGCATGATCCATGTTTGCCCATGACCAATAAATTGTCACCCAGAATCCAGATATTACTGCAGCTGGGGCACTCGGGCAGTGTTAAAGGTCTATTAGTATGAGAGGGACCTTTCCATCCCAACAGTCACAGAAGGGGGTAAAAAAGTTATGTGCCTTCTGTTCTTAACTATATTGCTATTGATGCCTAACTGTAACTATAATGCACAATCTCCTGTAAGCACTTTCCCTACCTGCATTTGTTTGCTTCCTGTACATCTCAGGTTTTCAAGATTTGTGCCAAACAATAACCTCTGTCTCTTTGGGTTCAGCCTTATTCAATCTGCCAATATTCTGTTAAGTCTTATATTCTACAACACATATATAAGCAATAGTTTTTAGCCATCAAATATGTTTTCTGCCTACAAGACATATCATAATTGGTTAAATTAAATTCTTGTTTCTACCTTGTTATAATCTCCTAGCCATAGCCATAATCTTGTGAACGGCTGTGCCACAGATGAAGTTAATTGTGCCACATATCATCAGTTTTGTAAATGGTTCTCTTTTGCTTCATTTGGAAAGTTGTTTCATCCATAAAACTATTCAATTATTGCAACTTGAAACATGTTTAGTTCAGGTTTCTGTTTTGATGCATCATTTGAAACACTCTGAAGTGTTCCACGATATGTTCTACAAGTCTGTTTTCAGTTTAGAAATTAACTAGCGATTAACCTTTTATACTAAAGTACATAGGTGGTCATTACAACCCTGGCGGTCGGTGTTAAAGCGGCAGTAAGACCGCCAACAGGCCGGCGGTAAAAGAACTTGAATTACGACCGTGGCGGAAACCGCCAACATAGGCAGCCACTTTAACACTCCGACCGCCACGGCGGTTCAAACAAACACAGTGGTGGTCACTGCCAACAGACAGGCGGAGGACAATGTACCGCCCACAGAATTACAACCTACCAATCCGCCACCTTTTCCGGGGCTTCATCCTGCCAAGGACTGAGGTAGTGGATAACAGTCTCCACTGGTTCTGGAGGGGGCTTTGTGCCCAGAGTGCTTCATCCTGCCAAGGACTGAGGTAGTGGATGTCAATCTCCACTGGTTCTGGAGGGGGCTTTGTGCCCAGAGTGCTTCATCCTGCCAAGGACAGAGGCAGTGGATGTATCTCTCCACTGGTTCTGGAGGGGGCTTTGTGCCCAGAGTGCTTCATCCTGCTCGTGGCGGCCTCAGTAGCGTCAGAGCTTTTGGCGCTCATGGGCTTGCGGTGCTTGTGGCGGCGGTGTCCTTGGCAGTGGTGCTTGTGGCGGCAGTGTCTTTGGCAGCGGTGCTTGTGGGGCGGGGTCCTTGGCAGCGGTGCTTGTGGTGGCGGTGTCCTTGGCAGTGGTGCTTGTGGCGGCGGTGTCCTTGGCAGCGGTTCAGCTGCTGGCGGTCCTGTCTGTGGCACTGGGGCTGCTGGCGGTCTCCTCCTGGGCAACGGGGCTGCTGCTGGCAGTCCTGTCTGGGGCAGTGGGGCTGCTGGCAGTCACCTCCTGGGCAGCTGGGCTGCTGCTGGTGGTCCTGTCAGGGGCAGTGGGGCTGCTGGTGGTCGCCTCCTGGACAGCGGAGGTGATGGCGGTCTTCTCCGCCGTGCTGAACTTCCCAGACTTGCCGGTTTTCTTGTGCCCCTTCCCACCTTGGAAGGTGTCGCAGCTGACTCCACAATCCCAACTGTACCCCTGGGAGCGGCTTTGGTGGCTGGTGTCTTCCCCCTCTCCCGCCAGGCACTGGCCAACTTTTGATGCTTGACAGGTGGTGGACTGTCCGTGCTGTGGCTCCTTGCCACACTGCCTGCCCTGCTGTCTGGTGCACTCCATAATCCGGTGACTACTGGCACCACTGGTCCCGCCAATGTTGTGGCTGAGGTGCTAGGTTGGGACCTGGAGTGTCGGGCCCTAGGAGACTGACGGGGTGGGCGAGGTGAGGGAAAGAGGTCAAGGGTGGCCAGGAAATGTTTCTTAGGAACACTGGGATGGTTAGATGGAGGGGGTTTGGGAGTGGAGGAAGAGGTAGTGGTCGTAGGAGGTGTACGTTTGCTGACTTTGGGTGAAGGTGCATGGGCTGGAGGCTGTCGTGAGGTGGATGGCTATTGGGTGGGTGTGTGGCTGCATTTGTGTACCTTGGGAGGTGGCCTCACAGACACACTGGGAGAGGACACAGGGGATGTGTGAATGGTAGTGGGGGTGGTGACTGCACGTGAGCAGGGTGTGGTGGTGGGTGTGCTGGTGATGGACGTAGTGGCCGAAGATGTAGTGCATGCAGGTGTGAGTGGAGACAAGACAGGGAGGGATGAGGGAGACGAGGAGGAGGGGGCCACAGTGGAGGCACTGGATGTTGGAATCTCTGCATGTGCCTGATGCGTGCGTGATTGCCTATGGGATGTGTGGTGCGTATGTTTGCCTGAGCTTCCTTTGTGTGTTGAGGTGTGTGCATGCTTTTCTGATGGTGTGCGCTGGATAGGCTGAGGTACAGGGGTGTGGGTCTGGGTGGAGGAAGTTGGAGGGGGGAGGCTAGAGACAGGGACAATGGCTGCCATCAGTGCTGAGGCCAGAGTCTGAAAAGCTCGCTGAAGGGCTGCCTGACCAGAATGAATGCCCTCCAGGAATGCATTGGTTTGTTGCAACTGCGTCTCTACACCCTGGATGGCATTCAAAATGGTAGACTGCCCAACAATGAGGGACCTGAGGAAGTCAATGGTCTCCTCACTGAGGGCAACAGGGGTGACAGGGGCAGGGGCGGAGGTGCCTGGGGCAAAGGTGAAGCCCACCCTCCTGGGTGAGCGGGCACGGGGCAAACGCTGAGGGGCTGCTGGGAGGGCAGTGCTGGAGGGGTTGTTGCGGCTGTACCTGTAGATGCGGGGGCACAGATGGGGCCGCCACCGCAAGGGAGCTCCCATCAGAGGAGGAGTCAGTATCGCTAGTGTCAGCTCCTGTCCCCGCCGTGGAGCTCCCCTGTTAATGCCATATTCCCTGGCTCAGTGCATGACGCTTACATCCTGCGGAATAGCAGCATCCCTTATGTGATGGGGCAACTCCAGAGGCACCGTGTGTGGCTAATAGGTGAGCACCTGGAACCAAATCAGTGGGAACAGTTGTCTGGGTCTGGGAATATCCCTATGAGTTAGTGTGTGTCTAACAGTTGTCCCTCCCCATTTGCAGGTGACTCTGGTTACCCCAACCTGTCATGGCTACTGACCCCAGTAAGGAATCCCAGGACAAGGGCAGAGGAACGCTACAATGAGGCCCATGGGTGAACTAGAAGGATTATAGAGCAGACCTTCGGCCTCCTGAAGTCCAGGTTCCGGTGCCTACATATGACAGGTGGTTCCCTATTCTACTCTCCAAAGAAGGTGTGCCAGATCATTGTGGCCTGCTGTATGCTTCACAACTTGGCTTTGCGACGACAGGTGCCTTTTCTGCAGGAGGATGGTCCAGATGTAGGTGTTGTGGCAGCTGTGGAGCCTGTGGACAGTGAAGACGAGGAAGCAGAAGAAGAGGACATCGACAACAGGAACTCGGTGATCCTGCAATACTTCCAGTGAGACACAGGTAAGAAGACAAACCTGCCTGCTACATGTACTTTAACACTACTACCTCTCTACTGTCTGTCCTTTTCACCCAGTGTATGGTCACTGAGTTTTCACTTTCCCTTACGATTTCACAGATTTGGGTCCCACTGTGTGACATCTGCTTTGGTTCCTCATGGACTAGAGCTGTGTGACATAGGTATGTTGACATTACATTTGAAGGAGCATTTTGTCACTGTAATTGCTAATACACTTATTCGAAATCACAGACAGACTCCAGATTGTTTTGTGCATTAAGGGTGTTTATTTAAGTGCTCAATATTGGAGGGGGTTATAAAATAGTGATGGGTGATGGTGGAGGAATGTCCATGGCAGATTCCAAGCTATTAGTCTCACAGGTGCATTGCCCAAAGGGGCATAGGAAGTGGAGCTGGGGCAGTTTGAGGATGGACAGGGTGACAAGGTGGGACAAAAGGATGACAATCAGGGTGGTCTCATTTCTTGGTGGGGGTCTTGACATCGTTCTCTGTCTTTGTCCTGGATCTCAGGGAACGTTTGCGGGGTGGTTCTCCATCTGCAGGGGGTGGGTGCTGGTGTTGTGGTCCTGTGGCGGTGCCTCCTGTCCACTGGCACTGACGGAGGTGGTGGGCAGTTCATGGTCCAGACTAGTGTCAGGGGGCCCTTGTTGTGCCACAGTGTCCCTCCTGGTGTTGAGGACTTCCTTGAGCACCCCTGCAATGGTGCCAAGGGTGGAATTGATGGATTTGAGTTCCTCCCTGAAGCCCAAATACTGTTCCTCCTGCAGCCGCTGGGTCTCCTGAAACTTGGCTAATACTGTTGCCATCGTCTCCTGGGAATGATGGTAGGCTCCCATGATGTTGGAGAGGGCCTCGTGGAGAGTGGGTTCCCTGGGCCTGTCCTCCCCCTGTCGCACAGCAGCCCTCCCAGTTCCCCTGTTTCCCTGGGTGACTGTCCCCTGAACTGTGTGCCCACTGCCCCCAGATCCCTGTTGTTGTTGGGGTGGTGGGTTAGCCTGGGTTCCCTGTAGTGGTGGACACACTGCTGATTGACGTGTCCTGGGGACAGAGGTATGGGCCCACTGGGTGGGTGCTGTGCTGGTGTTTCCAGAGGGGGGAAGCTCTGTGGTGGCCTGTGACTGTGTCAGGGGAACCGACTGTCCTGAGGTCCCAGATGGGCCGGGCTGGTCCTATAGATCCAGTTGGACAGAGCTGCTGTCATCACTGTGGGCCTCTTCTGTTGGTGGTGTGGACATGTGTGGACCCTCCTGTCTGGTGACGTTGGGTAGGGGTCCTGCAGGGTTGTAAAAGCATGGTTATTGCATCTGTGTGTGCCATGGTGTGCAATGGGTGGGTGATCGTGTACCTCAGTGCTTGCATTCCTGTGTGGGACCTTGTGTGATGATGGTTTAGGGGGGTGTATGGGTATGTGCAGTGGCCATGCTTTGGTGATGGGTGTCCATGCTTTGTTGTTGCATGCAGGGCTTGGTGTTGGGATGTGTGGTTTATGATATTGGGACATTTGTGAGGAGTTGGAGTGATGGGGTGAGGGTGAGGGTGAGGGTGGGGGTATGTGATGGCATGCAGGTAGGGTGGGGGATATAGTATTAAAGATTTGACTTACCAGAGTCCATTCCTCCAGCTACTCCTGTAAGGCCCACAGGATGCAGAATAGCCAAGACTTGCTCCTCCTATGTTGTTAGTTGTGGGGGAGGAGGTGGGGGTCCGCCGCTAGTCCTCTGAACCGCAAGGTGGTGTCTTGAGACCACGGAACGCACCTTCCCCCGTAGGTCATTACACCTCTTCCTGATGTCATCCCTATTTCTTGAGTACTGTCCCACTGCGTTGACCCTGTCCACTATTCTTCGCCATAGCTCCATCTTCCTAGCTATGGAGGTGTGCTGCACCTGTGCTCCGAATAGCTGTGGCTCTACCCGGATGATTTCCTCCACCATGATCCTGAGCTCCTCCTCAGAAAACCTGGAGTGTCTTTGCCGTGCCATGGGTTGGTGTAGGTGATGTGTGGGTTGGTGTGTGTTGTGATGTGTGGGGTGATATTTAGTGGTGTGTTGTGTGAGGTGCGTGGATGTTATGTGGGTGATGGTGTTGAGTGCATGTGGATGCTTGTTTGTAGATTGTGGTGTCTTCCTCTGGCCTTCTTTCTGAATTTTTGGTAGTAGGGGTTTGTGGGTAATGTGGGCGTGTGTTTTATATTGTATTGGGTGTGTGGGAGTGGTGTGTGTATGGGTATCAGGTGTGTGTATTTCGAATCGTCCAATGTGGTAGTGTTTTGTAAATGTGTATGTATTTTGAGCGTGGCAGTGTGCAACGCCAATGGAATACCGCTGTTGAAAGACCTCTGCTGGGATTCGTGGGTTGTGATAGCGTGGGCGTATTCCTGTTGGCGTGACTGGGAAGGTTTTGTTTTTGCCAGTTTATCACTGACCTTTGGTGTGGCGGACTTGTGTGGGTGTCTAAATTTTGGCGGATTCCGAGCTGTGGGTCATAATGACCGTGGCGGAATTCCGCTGCCGCGGCGGTGTGTTGGCAGTCTTCTGCACGCCAGTAAGCGGCTTCTACTGCCAATGTTGTAATGACCCCCATAATGTTCTTTCTTGTATTGTGTCACTTATTGCTTTAACTTTATTGACAATAATCTTGTTACTTTTCTTTCAATGTGAACTCTTCAGGACAAGGTATTAGAAGTGTCTTGAAGGCTCTCTTAGGACTGACCAGCTGATAGATAAGCACTGCAAGCTTGGGAAGAGTGTGATCTGTAGAAACATTTTGAGCCAAGGCACGTTTTTCTAGATGGGCGGGTTTAAATATCAGTTGTTGCTTTCCCCATTTGTCCTCACCTTATTGCAAATTTCCAAGTACTCATCAAATAGTCAATCCAAGGACGTGCTGTGTACTACTCATGAAGTCATGCATCCATGCACTTTGGATTCTCTGGGCCTCATTATGAATTTGGTGGTCAGACCGCTGTACTGCCATAGTGGCGGTCTTTTGAACGACGCCAGGCTGACGGTCCTAAGACTTCCGAATTATGAGTTCCCCATGGGGCTGGCGTAAGTAGCGGGGGGAAGCAGGGGGCAGTGTAATGGAGCTACTGCTGGCCATGCTGCCCTACCTATCTGCACAACGGGTGGACTGTGCCCATGTGCCATGTCTTGCACAGGACACACTAAGCCCCTGACCCCAAAATGTTTTAGGGGACCCACATGGGCTTCCCCTCCCCTTCATGGGTTCATGCCCCTTGGGGCCCCAGTTTTAGGCCCCTTACCTGCCAATCCTCCAAGCGTTCCATGCCAGTGGGATCACCGTTGAAAGCTTGGCAGTCCTGCAGGTCGTAGTGGCCATGGTGGTCCCAATGCAGGGATCTCCAACATGCCGCAATGACTATTGTAGTGCTGGCAGTCCGCCGATGGTCTTCTGATGGTCCAACTGCCAAACTCGTAATCGGCGGTCTAACCCGCAAAGTTGCGGGGGTCAGACCACCACCGCAACCATGGAGGTCCACGAACCACCAGACCAGTAATGAAGCCCTCTGTTTGGAACACCTACTGAAGAACCCTGGCCCCCTACACTGAAAAGCTTTGTTGTCCCTGAAAAGAGACAGATATTGAAGCAGAAGAGACATTGTTAGGGAATCATTTAGTCCTTGGCAGAGAAAGCAAAGCAGGGGAACAACCATTAAATGATGGCTCACCTGCCCCATCAAGTTTGATGTTACTAAATCTCATTTAGAGAGGGTAAGGAGAACCACTAGATTTAAGCTGGGAGACAAGGCTGTAGGAGCCTCAGCAAATCTTTAATCTGAAGGCCTTTTTATTAAAAGACTACCAGGCATTGGGGCAAGCTTCCATCAATAGATTTCCCTGTCCTTGGAAAGAAAATCAATCAATGGCCTTTACTTGCAGCAAAAAAACCGCCTCCACATCAGGGTTATTGAGTTTGTTATAACTCTAACCACCTCAACCTTTAGAGATCTTTGTTACTCAGAAAGCAGAAGTGTCAAGCGGAGCCCACTTGCCATTTCTCTGAGTACTGTGGAGTTGCAGGTGCAATGGTTCCATCGTAAGTTTAGAGTTCCCCGTCATGTATGTGGAGGTCCATAATTAGGGAAGGCAGTCTGCCATAAGAGAATAGGATGTCATACTCTCTGCTAACCTGGAGGCCCAGTGGTACGCCAGACCTATTGTTGATGGAGGTTCTATTCTATCTGTCTACGATGGCATCCTGCAAACCTGCCCTGAAGGAAGTTCAGACGTCCATTTGCAGCATCTCAAGACCCCCCCACTGGTGATTTGCTGCGCTGTATAAATGTATGATTGATTGATTTTGAATATGGGTAAAATCTATGACTTTAGCACCCAATTAAAAAGTGTTAAGTTGCATCGAAATGCAAAGCAGTGGGTGAACTAGTGCGCAGTATTACCATTCTATACGGTTTTAGATACCACGGTTTTCCTGTGGGTCTCACTTGTAAGTGAACGCCTCATATCACTTTAAAGGAGTTTTTCAAAATTTCATTAACTCAGTACACATCAAATGAATAGTGTAAATTGAGAAAAAGTGATGTCACAGTTCAAATACTGATTTTCTGCCAATAATCTGTATTATTAAATACATAAATGTATATTTCACTTGTAGTTACACATGAAAGGGTGAACCAAGCGCAGGCGATGCAGTGCTCTAATGTAAAAATGCAAACAATATTTTAAAAGCAATTCTTTACACAAAGACACTGAACAACACCCTGGTCGTACTTATTATTAGGCCATAATAGCATAATAAATCCCATTTTTTTCTGTGAATTAATTTATCATAACAGCAGCCAAGGGGGAATGTTTGTCTATATTTCGACCACTTTTTATTTATAGGGTCCCATTGGGACTAAGTCATCTGACTTTTCAACCTGCAGGTGATAAACGAGAGAAACCAGATGCCATCCTTAGTCTCAATAATGTCCCCAACCTACAATCTCCTCATGCGTGTAACATGTTTAGAAGGATTCACCACCTAGTAGGTTGGAGACATTATTTAGTCTAAGGATGGCATCTGGTTTTTGTCATTTGTCACCTGCAGATTGAAAGGTCAGATGATTTAGGGTCTGATTTAGAGTTTAGCGGAAGAGATTACTCAGCACCAAATGTGACGGATATCCCGTCCGCCATGATATGATCCCATAGTAGCCTATGGAGATTGTAATACGGCGGACGGGATATGTGTCACATTTCTGACTAGTAACCCATCTGCCAAACTCTAAATCAGGCCCTTAATCCTGAAGAGACCGTATAAATAAAGCAGGCTTAAAACGTCGACAAAAATTCCCCCCTTGGCTGGGGTTGTTATGGATTTATAACAAGAGAAACTGCAATTTATTACATAGCCCTGTTAGATGTATATGGACTAATGATATGCACAACCCGGAGGTTGTTCAGTGTCTGTGTTTGTGTAAAGAATTGCTTTCAAAATATTGATTATATTTTCACACTGCACTTAGTTCACCCTTTCATATGTAATTGCAATTGAAATTGAATTATATGTAGTTAATAACAGATTATTGACAGAAAATCTGTATTTTGGACTGTGACTTCACTTTGTCTCAATCAACACTATTCATTTGATATGTACTGAAATAATGAAATGTAAAAGGGACTCCTTTAAAGTGAAAGAAGACATCCACTTACAAATAAGTCCCAAAGAACTGTGCATATTTTATAGTGTTACCCTAGATCCTGTGGGCGTACAGGGTTGTCCTTGTTTGTGAGGATACATGCACTGCAGACAACACCGTTCTTTGAAGCGACAGTCAAACTTAATTTTAAAAAACCCTGCTTCAGTTTTGCAGGTAACTGTTTTAATAAAATGACCTTGCTTTTCGTGGCTGCTGTAAGAGGAGAAAAATCTCTAGTAGTCTAAAAAAATTAATTGTAGCAAATTCATTCATACATTCTATGAATGCCTGTTAATTTTCTTTCCACTAGCGCACACACTTGTTTTCTGTTGTTCAAGGGTTTTGCTATGATTGTGTGGAATTTTATTTGTGAGTCAGTTTGTACATATAACCATTTTCTAGTGACTGTCTATGTCACACCATATTTGGCACAAGGACCAATCGATTTATGATTACAAAGATCTAAAGGGAAACAAAAAACGCAAATTAATTATTGAAAGAACATTTTTCAAATTTGAAACAGTTGACGTTGAAGATAATCGTTTTATGGAATTAACTTAAGATGGCTTTTCGCTGAGGTGCGGGTTATTTGGTTTTACAAGCAAACGTCAGTACAGAAAGAGACAGACATTGCTTCCATTCTAGTTTTATGGAGGTGCCGCATTCATGGAGGCTTTATTACTGCTAAGTGATGAAAATGCATTGCACTTTGTGCTTAAAAATGAAATACTCCTTCATTAACTCCTGAAGCTTTGACCCAGAGCATCTTTAGATTTTAGACATGAGCTGGAATGTGAAGAGGATTGTGTCATGGCCATGATCCCAAGATAAAACTAAGGGGCTTGTTTATGTTGACTTAACATAGGGCAGCTTTAAGTCTTCATGCTGCCCTGCCCTACGGCAATGTGAATGGGGCAGGAATGAACTGCATAGAAATCAGCTGCCATACATGGACGGAGCAGCGGCAGTGCAATACTAGGTGGGGCACAAACTTTAGGAGTGCCAGAAAACAAAGGGAGAAGAATTCAAGTCCTGTATTTGGAATACAGAGAAAATTGAGACATGAGAAATGTGAAGCTATGAAGTAAGAGGGCAGAAATTGTATAGAGGTAAGTGTTGATAAATGAGTAGGGGATAAAACACAAGACTGTGGGGGAGCATTGCCTCACAAATGAATGAAGCAACAGAGCTCGGCTGTACCTGAGTTGTGGATGACAAATCCCTGCAATCATGGACCCATTTAAAATAGCAATAACGGCACCTAACAGAAGTCAGTAAAGCATCACCAGAAACACGGCATAGGCGGGACGAAGCAGAAGAAACTTGAAAATGTAGCATAAATAGGCTGATCAGGATGGACAGAATCCAAAAAGAGGGAGGCAGCCAGAAAAGGCCAGGAACCACTAGTCTCACACAGGTGGGGCACAGTCTTGGTCCCTGTATAACACAGCAGGGAAGGAAGATGGAGCTCTCACAGAGTGCCAGAAAACAAAGGCAGAAAAGTTCAAAGACTGAATTTAAGGAAAAATGCCCCATAACCATTACAGAAGAGTAACCCAGGTCCCTCCACACATCTCCCTATAATGAAACTAGTGATAGAGGACGCATCAATTATTGTCTGTAGACTGTGGAGATGAGGGGTTCACCAGGGAAGGACACTTCTGAAATGGAGATATGTATCTGACAGCCTTGATGTAGCTTTAAAGCTGAAAACCCTGACAACAGACAGAGGTCACGCCACCGAAGGCCAAAATGCATATTATGATGATCAATTACAATGGCAAGAGGGTGAAATGATAAAGGGAGAGTTCCTCAGACTAATTCAACTGTGACACTCCCTCGGTTGTCAACAAATGCAATCAGTAGCACAGTCACTAACCCACCAAAGCAAACCCAAACAATATTGATCCAAAGACCTGCACCCAAGTTACTCTAATGCTGGGAGAGAGTAAAGGAGGTCGAAGGGAAGCAGAGGCGTTTCCTGGCCTGTAGGCAGTATCCCTGTTCTACAGCTGAGTTTTCGTAAATTGTAATAGTATGTTTTAAGTGTATCAAAGTACTTCCTTTTAAAAAGATAAGCTTAGGGCTGAAAAAACAACTTATTTCTTGTGGTATGTCTGTTGGTGAGCCCAAACCGTAAGAAAAAGTTACTGGTCTTGGCAGAAGGTCACTGTTGCAGGTAAGGTCGGATCTGGAAGTACGGTGCTGATCTATGCTCATGGAGATATGTACAGAACATACTTCTAAGTGTCAGACTAATTCTGTGGACAGCAGTCAGCTTTGTGAAGGTCTGCAGACCAGGTGAGCAGTCTGAATTACACATTTATCGGAATGTCCCTTGTTGATGACTCATCAGTCGGTCCTGGGTTTCTGCAGTAGTGTATGTATTTGATCATAACCCATTCATACCTCTCAACAGAAGTCACTATTTTAGACTGGCATAGTTGTATATGCCTCTACTACAATGGCTTATTAAATATGCATTGCAGTACACAGTAAAACAAGGTAGCAAATACATTTAAGCATTGAAGCTACGCGGGCCGCGCTCACTGCCTACAGAGCTTTTGCACTGTTTTAATGGTGTGCTTTGCTTCCTGAGGACACCTGCTGACCTTCAGGGGTGCCATGTTGCCCACCCTGGCAGAGCCTCTGAAGCATTCCACCCACCATGTACAGTCAATTGTAACATTTCAACTTATCTGTGTGTGCTGCTGGTTGAAACCAACCCTTCTTTTCATGTCACAACTTTCCAACAAGACGGTATGTATTTCATTTAGAAAAAGACAGATTTTTGCAGGATATTGTGTATTGAAAATTGTAGCTTTTTTCCTCAATCAGGAATACAGCAGTGAATGGATCTCTGAAAGGTCAAGGACCGTCATTGCATCGAAGCCAAACATAAAGCTGATTTTGTACCATCGAGTGGGCAGTGATTAGTTTCTTCAGTAAGGAGAACCACTTCAGCGTAGCAGTCATAATTTAGTTAAGTGGCATTTTACAAATCTTTCCATTTTTATGCTGTATATAGTGTATAAATTGACTGCATGAGATCCATGCTGCCTACGAGGCTGAATGGCAAGTGACATAAATTGTGAGCGCTGACTTGTCAAATAACAATAGTATAGTCTGTCGCTGCAAGACAAGTGGTGTGAATGGGCCTAGAAGGGCTCCTTTATCTTTTCATGTAACAGATACGCAATATTTTTTAATTCGCCAAAAGGGAAGAAAATCTTTGCTATCTATATCTGTAGCTGGACTTTGCCTTAAAACAGTGATTCCCAACCTGTGGTCCGGGGACCCCTGAGGGTCCACGAAGTGTCCTCAGAGGGTCCGCGACTACTTAGAAAATCTAATAATTTTAACAGAATAGGTCCCTCAGCTTCCAGTAATGACTCAGTAGATGGTCTCCAGATTCCAATAATGATTCAGTGGAGGTCCCCGGGTTTCAGTATTGATAAAATGGAGGTCCACAAAAGTCAAAAGGGTGGGAACCACTTCCTTAAAACATATTTTTAGATTTGGATCTTACTTTGAGTCAAATTCTTCACCTGACTGCTTGCTCACTGCTAGCTCTGCAGCAGACTGTTTAACACAAAAACTATTTTTGAGACACGAGCCTCATGGTCGAGCAATATTGTAGCTCATTCAGTTTTAACCACAATGACAAGTGATATAATATACGATAAACACTGATCAACTAAAAAAAAACAATTTAAAATGTTAATTACAAATAAGCTTGAGCTTAGGTATTTTACCTATGCATAATGCTCAATGAACAAGACAGTTGCTCCATTTTTGTTAAATCAACTCTTCTCTGCCACCGATAGCTCCCAATTGCAGGTTGTTGTAGGTTTATTTATTAAGGTAATGGGTTAACTTACTAAGGCAGCCAGCGACGATATGACTGAAGCTGACTGCCAGTCAGATTAGCCAATGAGCACCAGGAACATACAATATCTGGTGCTGAACCTTTGGGGTTCATTTTACATCTGGACTCCATAGTCCAGGTAAATGAGGCTGAATGCTATTAGGCCAGCCCACTGTTGCTCAGGCATACAACTGTTCATGGAAATAATGGGGCACTGTCACTTTCATCACAGGGTCCTGTCATAAGGACTCCAGATATATTGGAATTAACCCTCTTTTGGCTCCTACATGTGGTTGCTTTCTGCACTAAAGTTCTTTGGAGTTCCCTGTAACTTTGCAAGCAATACAGAACATCAATAAAGGTAAGCAATAGGGTGGGTTTTACTTGACAAGATCACCCAAAGAGGATGAAACAGGGTGTTAAGACATATAAAGAAGCACAGCCCTGCCATGGAAGTGGTGTAGCCGGAGGGGCCGGGTTAGCCTGCCTTGCCAGGAGCAAGCCCTGTGTCAAAGTGCCATGGGCTGGACAAAGCAGGGTGAGAAGCATGCATCCAAGCATGAAAATGCTGCACTAAGCTGCTACCTTTCTAAAATGTCACCCTCTGTGCAACGCAGACGACCACCTTGTTTGCAGAAAAGGATTCTTTATATCTTTTACATTGCTGTTATGCATTATATTGCCACACATTCACACACATGCACACACATACACACAGGCATATATGTACACAGTGGAATTCACCATAGTTATAGTTATATCTTACTTTCCACTGATAGAGCATATTTTTATGTTGCCAATAACTTTTGCACCATTTGACAAATCTTCATTAAACTATCCAGCTTCTTCCTCAGCTCCTTCCTGGGAAGTTATGAGGTGATCCGTTAATCAGTGGCTGAGAAAAATGGGAGTCCTAAAATGTGTTTTCTCCATAGAATTTCCCATAGTAACTTTAATCAACGCTGCAGTCAAAATGGCTGCAAATTTGCCTGGTGTTGCTGAAGAAAGGTGCTGGCACCAGCAAGAAAGTTTAATTTGTTCTCCAGGGCTGTCAGGATATGGGTGGCTCCTCACTTAGAACTGTCTGTTGGTTGTGCGATAAGCCTTCTGAAGACATGACCCGGGGCAGTGGGAGGTGGTTTCTCACTGACTCAATCATTCCTGGAGCTTTTTTTTCAGTTCTCTGGCTCTGAGGTGCGTAGACATTTGTGTGCAAGTCAAATGGTTGTGTGTGCATCAAATTTCAAAGAAAAATAATTTTGTACACTGAACAGTATTAAACATTTAAATCATTTTTAAAAATAATGGGGAACTTCTGCAAGAGATTGGTGAATATCACTGAAAAATGATACCACGCTGGAATATGCTGGTAATGATTATATTGTGTTCTGACTGTATCTTTCTAGTTTTAACTGTTGTATTGATACCCTGACAAATTTAGAATGCCTGACATTTATTATCTGCACCCAGGATGTTGTTAAGGATCAGGACAGTGTAGTAGTGGTTTTAGGCTTCAGGGTTTGTTGTTGTGCAGACTGTTGGAAATGCCTTCTGTGCAGGAGGTACAGTGTACATTTAGGGATTTATCAGATATTTAGGACTTTGAATTGATGAGGCAGGTTAGCAGGCATCACCATAGGCATTTCCAACAGCCATTTTGGTTTATATCTGTACATTTGTGTGCAGTGTTTAGTAGTGTGTGTCATAAACTACTTGTCAATTTTATAGGAAAAAGCACTTACTGTATAACATATTACTAATTGGTGTTTGTTGCATTTATGAGTGCTGACTCTCCAGCACACAGCACTGCTCCTGAGTTAGCCTTGGACTGCTCTGCTTCACTACCTTGAAAATCATGTTCTAAAGAAGGTCTTCTTGCTTTACTGTTAAATGTTCTGTAGTATAGAGACCTTAGGACAACAGTATCAAAAGCCTCCAGTTGTTACAACTGGGGGCAAGTACTCCTGGTTCCCCTCAGATTCTTCTACACAGATTCCTGACACTTGCCATGATATTTCTTCTTAGATGTGGCAAGTCAGTAATGTGCTATTTCAAGCAAACGTCCTTCAAATGAGGCAGCCATTCTTGCCATCACTATGCAAATAGGATTTCATTGTCATTTGGGATAAATTCAAGGATTGGCTGGGTATGGTGACATTCTCCTTTGTTATAACACAGCTGTGCAGCAGATTACTTGTTTATAGTCTCTTACACTTATACCCATTATTAGTTGGTATGCATTTTCGATTTGCTTACTGTAATGTTTTGACTTTTGTTTGTTACTGTTTGAGTTTAAACGTTTTTGTGTCTTTAGTTTTAAAGGTAGACACCAGTTATAATGTTATTTTATTTTAAAAGTAAATTTTTATGACATTTGTCAAAAAATGAAGTTAATTATGCTGTTTATATTTGTTAATGTATGGTTTATATATTTTTTTTAATTACATTCACTATTTAGTTAATCAATAATATTGTTGTCATAATTTTGGGTATTTAAAAAAGTTTACCCTTGCCTGATATTTAAAAAAAACATATTTTTAGACAATTTAAGGGTGAAGCCTTTTTGTTGAAGATGTTACTAATGCTGTGGGACTGGCTAGTTAGCAGGATCAGTTTTATTAAAGGTGTTCAAATCATCTTCAGCAATATCATTGCACATCTACTGACAGTGGTCTGTCAGTCTCTTCTACTGTTTATGTTATGTTACATATACTTGCTATAGGGCAGAACTCACTCCTGAAAGAGTATCTTAGCATTATGCTGTTTATGCATAGGTAACACTGTCTACAACAACCATGTTTTTAATATATTCTTGAAATTCATGAAGTTGGGGCAGGTACAGATGTGAAAAGGGAGATTGTTCTGATGATACAGGGCCAAATATGAGAAGGATCTGCCACCAAATCTGGTGGTAAAAATGCATGGGGTCTGAGGAAAAGCTTTATTAGAAGACCTTAACTGCCTGAAAGGCAGGTAGTAGCTATCTTTTGAATGCTGGAATACAGACTGGATCTGGTACACGGCCTTGTGTGTCAGGCAGCTAAGCTTGAACATTCCCCTCTTTTTGAAGGGCAGCTAATGCAACTTTTTCAAAATGGGAGCCCAGGGCAACCAAGCTGGTAAATTACAAGTCAGCTGATCAGCAGTGTTCTGAACGACTTGCAGTTAATGGCAGCAAAATGTGTTTGCTGCTATGAGTAGCACATTCCCGTAATCCAGGCGGCTAGTTATGAGAGCCTGGACCATGGTTTTCCTAGAGGTGGCCTCATTGTGGCAAAGCAGGCGCCACATGTAGCATTAAACTGGTGACGCAGAGATAGTATCTGATCTATTTTTACTCTTACATTTCTCACCACTTGCCTGGAAGAAGGGGCTGGGCCCAGGTCAGAGGACCACCAGTCAGCCAACCAAAGCTCCTGAGCTTTGCCAAATAGCACAATCTCAGCTTTCTCACTGTTCAGTTGTACGCTGTTGTTAACAAACCAGTTCGCAATATCCCTCATGCAGTGTCGAAATTGGTTTTCATCATATCTGGATTAGGACCAAAAGAAATGAGAAGTTAAGTGTTGTCTGCATATGACACGATCTCCATGCTGCAAGATCTCACAATTTGTGCCAAAGGTGCTACATAGTTGTTAAATAGTGTTGGGCTCAGGCACAAACCCTTAGGGATCCCTTTGTTGGTAATTATATTTCTTAATTTAAACAGACCGAGACAATTAATTGTGTTGGAGGTGGTTATGAAGAAAGACCTTTAGCCAAAGTAGTGCTCTGCTATGGACCCCTGCTTCGTGTACTCTCAGAATAAGGAAGGAGTGGGAGACAGTGGCAAATGCTACAGACAGATCCAGTAAAACCACCATCACCGGAGTTCTTGCATCTATGGAGAGTCAGATATTGTTGGTAACTGCTAACAGTGGCATATCAGTGCTATGTAGCACTTTAAAACCCAATTGTGAGGGGTCTATGGACCTCATTACAAGTTTGGTGGTCCATCGACCACCATGGCAGAGGTGGCAGTCCGACAGCCGTCGAGATGGCGGTCAGACCACCGTGTTACGAGTCATGCGGTCCAATGGAGAAAAGACTGCTGCATTCTGGCCGGCCCCGCCAGGCAGCAAAGACCCCCGTGGTCATGAGGCCTCACTAACAGACAAGTGAAACATATGTTGCCACCGTACACATTACGAGATTGCAAAACCACCACATTTCAGAAGGTGGAAACAGGGACTAAAAAGGGAAGCCCTCACCTGCAGGCAGTTTTACATGCCTGCAGCTGCCATAGAACCCATTGCACGCATCCTACCACTGTTGTTGATCATTGATGGAGCACAAAGTCCACACTACCATGGGTGCAACTGACCATAAGTACACACACCTACCTGTGTCATTCACCATAACACCAGCCTGTTTCATCGTCATTCGCAGCATATTGGGATCACGCTAGAGGAACCAAGTACGTGTCTCATTTTGTTCTGAGTCAGAATCAGACATATATATGGACACATGCACAGCCGCAATATGCCCCCTTTGGGCAGGTCACTGAAGCTGCACTGCAACCCCACACAAAAACACACAGCCACACATCTCAGGAACAGGGATAGGGAAGGTTATACAACATTGTCTCACACATCACCAACATCACATCCAGCATCACATATACAAATACAACTCATATACTCACATTCCTCACAGGCCATGGACTGTCATCACATACAACACACATATGTATGGATGTGGCATTGGGGCGTGGCCTGGCACTGAGGGTGGAAGAAGCCTCTCCGTGAGGCTCCCGCATACGATCGCTTACCCCGGCCCATCCTGAGTCACAGAGGACCCCCATACCAGCTGGAAGGGCGACGGAAGGTGCGGAGTGGCTCTGGTTCCGTTGCGGAGACGATAGGTCCAGGTGGAGAACGAGAAACAAAGTTGGAACGCCGCATGGCCGAACACGGCGCAGAGATCAAGATGGCGGCTGAGACAGGCGAAACGGAGTCAGCGGTCCACTGAAATCGGAAGGGACCACCGGGGCTTGCCTTGCCCTCGGGGGCGTCACTGGAGGTGGAGGAGAGGGGACAGTGGAGGGGCCCGGGGATCCACACACCTGGAGACGGAGACCCGGTGAGGAGAGAGATTCGAGGCGAGCCAAGGCGAGGGGGAAGACGACAGTGAGAGGGACCGGGAGCAGAGATCCCCAGCCATTGCAGTGGCCGCCCGGTTTGAACTGAGAGCTCCGAAGTAGAGAACCAGAGGGGGGAAGCTCCCAGTCCCTGTCTGGGTCGCCTCGGCCCCTGCCTCTGCCACCGGCGGGACCATTAGGCAGAAACGCAGCAGGGGCGTAGTGGGGAAGGAGAGGCCCCTGCAGCTATGAGTGAAAGACCCGGAGTGCAGGGGAGAACCCTGAAGAATTGAGCGACAGGGCAACTGTTAAGACGGACAATGAAGAAGACTGGTTAGAAGAGGAAAGAAGCCTCTGGAGACCTCAAACATCCCAGAAAAGAAGTCCTGCTGCTCGGGTCAGGAGGAGGGCCTAGAAGAAGCCCCAGGCTTGAACAGGAGAGCACACGAGACACGAGCTGCTACAACTGATGACGGGAGATGGCCTCCACGACGGTATAAAAGACTGGGATAGCACATCCCATTCATCAGCACTGACCAAACTTGGTGCACAGAAACCCATAACGAACTGAGCGAAGAGACAGCCAGACCCCTAATGGCGAGAGGAAATAGGAAAGTGCCCCAGAAGATGGGTCGCACTGGGCGGAAGAGAGACAGGGAACAAAGAAGTGAGAATTGCACGGAAGAGATGACGGACCGACCAGGATCAAAGAACACCTCTTCTGAAGAACAGAGCGGTAACCCCATGCTTCAAGACGTGCTGCGGGCTATAACAGCCTCTTGAGTAGCCCTGGAAGGAAAAATCGATGCCCTGGCCACAGACCTCACAGTACTCAGGGACGACCACCGCCACTTAGCTGAAAAGGTCACCACTACAGATAGGCAACTAAAAGAACTGCTGTCAGAGGTTAAAGATACCACTGCAAAGACACAACAGATTTAGAAGCAAATTCATGACCTGGAACTACGAGCGGAGGATGCAGTATAAAAAAAAAGGTGAAATAACATTTGTGTGATAGGCATGCCTGAATGTTTAGGTAGGACTGGACTGGTGGAGCTCCTAGTGACTTGGCTAAAAGAAAAAGTGGCAGATGAAGGACTCTCTCCTTTCTTCGCAATTGAAAGAGCGCGCAGGGTCCCGGCACACCCTCCGCCTCCTGGGGCCCGCCCGAGACCAATAGTAGCCAGACTTCTTCACTACAAAGACAGGGACTACTTGTTGAGCCAAAGCAGGAAAAACAGAGACTGCAAGTTGGATAATCACACGATTCGCATCTTCCCTGACTTCTCTCGGGAAGTGCAGAGACTGAGGGCCTCTTTCCGAGAGGCCAAACAAAAATTGTGCCAACTAGGGCTCCAATAGAGGATGCTGTTTCCCGCAAAACTCAGAGTAGTGACTAAAGAGGGCTCACAGTTTTTCACTATGTCCGAAGGGGTGTGGCAATAGTTGGATCAGCAAACACCAATAGAGGGCGAGTTCCAGGCAAGGGGCCCGCTCACGTAACAGCAAAGGGGAAGGCAGCAGACTAAACCCCGGAAAGTAAGTAGCCCGTCCCATACTGAGATCCAAAGGGAAAGACAAAAAGCAATGGAGGCGGCTGCCTCGCTGAATGACTAAGAATTTGGAACCCCAGCACGGATATCTGAAGAGCTAGACCAGTCAGGTTAAGATCAGGAATCAGTAACATTGCGCATGTCGGACAGGTCCGGCCCAGATGTGACACTGGTCACATCGGACTGTATCATCTGAGGGGCACTCCTCAGAGCTTCAATAGCACAAGCTGGAGGGGGCCCCAAAAATCTTCTGCACCATTACAAATATGACTGTCGGCGCTGGAAGGCACGATACTTCGACGTTGCAAAGACTCCCCAAACTGGAAGAAGCTGGGTCCACAATTCCATGTGAAGACTGACAGTCCGAGGGTGGAGATTGGTATTCTGGCATTCTCTTTTAACGTACTAAGAGTACCCCCGCTTCGAAAGACTAGTTGAAATATTAACTGAGTTTGGATGAGAGACGTTCACACTTTTGTACTGGGGAAGGGGAGTTGGGATGTTATTTGTTGGGGCCAATCTAAAGGGTTAGGTGAGTCACGGAAAGTAATAACAATGGAGCTGCAGAGACAACCTGTAAGAGCATAGATCTTAATCTCAGAAGAGCACACAATGGGGATCTTAGCCAGGGAGGAAAGGGAGATATTGAAATGGCAGCGTTAGACACATACAAACTCCTCTCGTGGAACATAAGGGGTATGCACACGATGTCCAAGAGATACAAGGTTTTCTCATACTTACAGTGGTGGGTTATTCAGATTTCAATGCTCCAAGAAACGCATTTAACTCACACAGAAGGGAAGGCCTTATAAAAGCGTTGGAGAGGACAGCCATATTACACTACATACTCAGCATTTGTGAGAGGAACACTAATCTGGATAAGGGCCGGGGTCCCGTTTCAGTTGCTGGACAGTCTTATAGACCCGGAAGGCCGCTTTGTAGCTATTAGGGGTCGGTTAGAGGATAGAGAGTTAGCACTGATTAATGTATACGCGCCAAATTCAGACCAGGGCGAGTTCTTCACTCGCATATCAGGCCTCCTGGCTACTTATTTAAAATGCCCCTTGGTGCTGGGAGGTGATTTTAACTGCGTGGCAAATCCCACTATGGACCGCTCGCACCCCCCGCTGCACGACTCCCCTATGATGAGGGTGGCACGACAATTCTCGTCCTGGAACACAAATTGGGGACTGATAGATGTATGGCGATGGCTGCACCCCTTAGTTAGGGACTACTCATACTTCTCCCACTTACACAAACTCCATATCAGATTGGATGTGTTTTTTTTGCACCCTAAAGACCTTTCTGCTTATATCTAATGCTGAGTACCTAGCCCGTACTGCGTCCGAGCATAATCCTCTTCTACTCTCTATGAGATGGGGCTCGCCCCCACCTTGCATCCCCACTTGGAGACTGAAGCCAGAATCATTAGTAGATGCACACATTCAGGGGGAGTTGAGACAACATATCAGCCAATTCTTCAAGGATAATGAGTGCTCGACCAGTGATCCCCTGATTGAATGGGATGCATTTAAAGTGGTGATAAGGGGGAGGTGCATAGCAGGAGCAGTGGGGGTGCATAGGACCCTTCTTAGAGACACTGAGCTGGCAGAGGCTAGGCTGAGAGAGGTGGAAAAAGTTAGATCTGAAAACCCACTTATGCAACACTCCTTACTAGAGCTTAGAGTAACAGTTGCAGAATGTGTAGAGTGGCTACGATGCTTTGACTGCAGAATTTATCTCACCAGAGCACACAGGGAGAAAGACAGGGTGGGGCGGATGTTAGCATGGGTAGTATCACATACTCATAGGAACTCAACCATACTTGACATGATTTCAGAGCAAGGGGAGCATATATATATGACCAGGAACAAATTAATGCACACTTTATGACCTACTACGAACTACTATATACAAGTAAACTCCAATATGATAGAGAGGCTACTGAGCGGTATTTACCCCAGATGCAACTCAAGCCACTGTTGCCAGATGTTGCAGAGCAGCTGGGTGGGGCTATTACACAGACCGAACTCAAGAAGGCCATTGGGGATCTAGCGAGTGGGAAAACAGCAGGGACGGATGGCCTCCGTGTCGAATTCTATTTCACATACAAAGACTTGTTAGTGCAGCGTTGGAAATCCTGTATAGGACAGTGAAGGAGCAAGGAGTATTACCAGCATCTGTGTGGGAAGCAATAATAATACCCTTGCTAAAAGCTGGGAAAAATCATACGGAGACGGGGGCGTATAGGCCTCTTTCTATGTTGAACCTGGACTATTAGATCCTCAGTAAAATCTTAGCCAGTAGACTGCTCTCATACATGCCAAGCTTAATACACCCAGATCAGACGGGATTTGTGCCCGGGCGAAATACGGTGGATAACATATGCAGATTGGTAGCAATCATGAGGGATCAGAAGGTAGACGGTACAACAGCCGGGGTCCTGGCAAGAGACATAGTGAAGGCCTTTGACAGTCTAGAATGGGACTTTCTTTATGCAGTGATGGCCCGGCTCAGACTGGGGCCAGAGTACATTGCTTGGGTAAGACTGTTGTATACCAAACCCACTGCCAGGGTACGTACTGGCCGGACAATATCCCTAAACTATATGGTTGGAGGGGCACAAGACAGGGGTGCCCTCTATCTCCATTGCTGCTTGTGATGGCAGTGGAACCACTGGCGGCTATGGCAAGAAAAGGTGGAGGAGGTCCTGGAATACTAGCGGGACAAAGAGACGCCAAATAGCCTTATATGCAGATGATCTATTGATATTTCTGGAAGATGTACAAAGGGATCTGCCACGGGCACAGCAGATGCTTGCTCAGTTCGGTAGACTCTCCGGATTAGGGGTGAACTGGGAATAAACTGGATTAATCCCTTTGAGAGTATCAGTGGAGCCTCCGCTGGGACTGGGAACTGTCAAGTGGGTGCCGAGCTGTCTTCCTTATTTGGGAGTTAAGATCTTTTATGACCCGCAGGATATACTAGAGAGTAATGTGGGGGGGTTCACTGAGGTCACTAAGGGCCAGTATGGCCTTTTGGCAAACCTTGCCCTTATCTGTTGCAGGAAGAGTAGCGATCCTCTAAATGATAGCGCTGCCATGACTACTATACCACTTTACTCTCCTCCCAGTATGGATACCAAAGACTATATTTAAAGAGCTTGAATCAATGGGTGTTGCTTTCCTGTGGGGCGGTGGACGGAGAAGAGTGGCCTTGGTTAAATTGCAGAGGTATTCCACAGACGGAGGGCTGGCGGTCCCGGATTTTGAAGCTTACTACTTGGCTGCGCAGCTCCAATGGTTGGCACAACGGATTACAGGTAGAACGTAACCGGAGGAGAGAGTACATCTGTCCACCCCTACAGGGGCTAGGATATTTGAGGTATTGCTGGGACGCCCGGGTGATGGGAGACAAGATTCCCCAGAACTTAAAATTCTGATGCATTGCTGGAAAGGTTTCCTCCGCAAAATCAAGATTAAAACCCCATATTCCCCAGAACTCCCTCTACTGTCATTGCGGGCTCTGCTGCATCGCGGGGATTGGGGGGACCTCAGGCTTGGGTGGAGGCAGGAATTCAGACAGTAGGAACATTGTTTAAAGAGGGGAAATTAATACCCTTTGATGCCCTCAGAGCAGAATTTGAGTTGCCAGGAGGTCACTTTTTATTGTATGGTGCCATTACGGCCAGTATTCGTAAGCATTGGCAAGGAGGAATGGGTGAGCCACCGGCTCAAGCAACATGTACATATTTGGCGACATCCTCTGGCAAATATAAAGCAGTGTCAAATCTATACAGTAGGATTCAAGCTGACAGGACCCTACCCTCGACCCAACTTAAATTGACATGGAAAGAGGATCTGGGGACTGACATTACTGATGGACTGGGGACTGGGGACGCATACTAGAGGGGATTCCCAGATCAACCCGAAATGCCAGGTTTAAGCTTATTAACTTTTATGTATTACATCGAGCATACCTTACTCCCGGCCGGATCACTAGGTGTTTTGGAACCGCAGGAATAGGATGCCCGAGATGTGGATTGACGGGAGTGGAATTTAAACATATGTTCTGGGACTGCCCTCAGGTGGTGATATTCTGGACGACGGTGTGCAGGATCGTGGCCACATCCATGGAAAGGGTCATCCCCTGTACAATGGGCCATTACCTGCTTGGTTGGTTGACACATTCTGCCAAGTACAAGGTCAGCAACAACTTCCAAGACCTGGCCTATACGTTGGCAAAATGGGAAATTGCGATGTCCTGGAAGAACCCAGTAGGTCTAAGAATACCCCAATGGACAGGAGAATTGACCAGGTAGGCTGATTGTGAGGGGAGAATTCTTCATGGGGAGGCCAGGAGAGGGCTGAGACCACCAGAAGTGGCGCAGGGCTGGGAAATAGTGTTGGATGCCCTTAGGGAGGAAACCCGAGCGGATCCCAACCCTGACGAAGGGGCAGACGGATAGGTAACTGAACCACTCCTATGTTCCACTACTAGGGGACTTCACCCACGACTATAGGCTCAGGAGATATGAATGTATAGAGGGAGGTCTCCATCCTCAGATATAGGAAGTGGAAGCTCAAATCCCGGAGAATACACAGCTAGGTGCACTGTAGCTATGACACGGCACAGATGGCTCACCTAAAGGGGGGAAGGGAGGGAGGATGTGGGGGACCGAATTACTAGGATTTAAATTGGCATTAGGCACTGGATAACAGGATCATTCTGTATTGTATGATACTGTATTATGTTTACTTGAATGAAACTACAATAAAATATGTTTAAAAAAAAGAAAATGTATGGATGTGGCATGAATCAGAAACACCACGACCAGGAACCAGCCCTGCAATGGACACACACATCACCCACGCCACAGCACAATAGAAGGGCAACGGCATGCACAATAGACAGAGAGACAAACAGACAAAGAGCACTATCCTAACAACACCTGCACAATAGGGGTGGGGCATCAGGAGCACTCAGGGAAGGAGGCTGTACTAGGACACATATCACTTTGGACACACCCCTAAACAACATCTGCACAGGAAATGGCCCTGCATGTGAAGAAATCTCTGTGGCACCATACACATTGCTCGCATTACTCTCAAGTGAATCATACAACATGAATGCTCAGCTCATGCTATCATGCACATACATATTGTCTGACACATACATCAATCATGAGATGTAAGTTGATGGCAGTAATCTCTCCTCACCTAGATATGTACACCCAACACAAGGAGGGTCTAGGAACCCAAACAACCTACACGACAATATGTAAATGTACTCAACATATAGCACTGGCCACCAATACCTGCACGTTGACCCTCCCATTGCTGCCACACAGACTGTACCTACAGGCACATAAGTAGTCAAACTGGCAGATACGGCCACAATCTAGCCTGTGAGGAGGAAAAGGATGGTGAGCTACAGAGAAAACTGTGACCATGTGGTACTTGCCTGCTCCTCTGGGGCACCATAGAGCTATCCATACAAGTGTAGGACCTCATCCACTAGCCTCTCCAGCTCCTCTGGAGAAAAGACAGGGGCCCTATTACCTGCTAGACATGGCGTGATTGCTCCCAGAGGTGGCACACAACAACTCGGTAGCAAAGGTCTTGCTGGCAGCAGTGTCAGGAGTCAAGTGAGTGATTCTGCAGAACATGGTGGTCTTGTCCGCCACGTACGTGGTCATCACCACCGACTAACACAGCCATTGGCCCATGACCACCACTGGCAACAATGTTAGCCTATGGCTGTGTCCACCGCGGTTGGAACAATCTACCACCATGACGACGTCCAACGACAGTCGCAGGTTGTTTCTAATGTCCAGTGGAGGATGTCAGGCATCTGCCATTTTAGAGCCTGAAATACCATATTGGGCTTCACTAATTGAATCATATCTCCGAACATGTTGTTTGGAGCTCATAAACTTGCTTATCCTGTCTTGTCATGTTGGTCCTACTATTAAAAAACCATTGTAGTATTTTGTAGGACACAGATGGCGTTTTACAGTGGGGCACAGTCCAAGCCCGTCAAAGGTAATTTCTGTGGTTAGGGTATCTAATCACATTTCGAGGGGCATTTGTGATGCACATAGTTGAGTTTGGTCCAGATACACTTTGTGGACAAATGGATGGCAAACCATGCGGGTCACAAGTGACCCTTGTGTTATTAGTAGCTGTGATGTGTACTGGTTGCCATGTCTATCCATTCTTAGATGCCTTCTCACATGATATCATTGACATGCATTATGTATGTTGTTGTGGACACGACGACTAATGTTAGAAATCATGTTGTCACATATAGGTACCCAGGGAGAGGGAGGATGCGTCAACCACCTGTCTACCGTCCACTGCCAGACCTTCAGACCATGGAAGAACATCATGTAATAATGGTCTACCATTTGAATCGGCAAACAATAGTGGACTTATGTTGTCAGTTGGATCCAGATCTGATGCCAGCTATTAGTTATCCAACTAGCATACCACCCATTGTACAAGTCATGTCAATATTGCACTTCTTAGCCACATGGTCCTTCCAACATCCAGTGGCCCTGTCAGCTGACATGTCCCAACCTATCCTCAGTCTGGTTTTGAAGGATGTCCTCTCAGTAATGTTGAAACGCATTGACATACAGGTTCCCTGACGTGATGATTTAGCCCAAGTGAAGGCTGACCTTTATGGTTTTGAATGCATCCCACATGTGGTGGGGGCTACTGATGGCACAAATGTTGGCCTGGTCTCAACACAAGCCAATGAACAAGTATACCCCAACAGAAAGAACTTCCATTCCAGCAACGTTCAAGTTGTGTATTTGGCTGATATGGACATTTCACATGTCTGTGCCCGTTATTCAGGTTCAGTCCATAATTCATTGATTATGCAGAACAGCACTATCCCCCAGGTGATGGCACAACACTAGCCACAGAGGGCCTTGCTGGTTGGTAAGTCACATCTGTCCTGTTTGTGCAATGTCTGGTGCCACAATCCTGATGAGATGGACTCATTGTTGCACACATGTCCCATTTCTTTACAGGAGACTCTGTATATCCAAGCCGTCCTTTGTTGTTGACGCCAATAAGGAATCCAACTAGGCCACGGGAAGTCCGCTTCAATGAGGGCCATGTAAGAACACCACAGGTTGTGGAGCGTGCTTTTTGGCTCCAGAAGGGCAGATTAAGGTCTCTGGACCAAGCAGGGGTAGGTCTCTTAGGCTCACCTGGAATAGTGTGTCAAATCACTGTGGCATGCTGCGTGATTCACAACGTTCCCCTGTGGAGGAATATCCAGTACATCCCAGAGGAGAAGCGGCCTGCAGCCCCACTGGGTGAGACTCCTGAAATGCCAAGTGAGGATGACAGTGGTGAAGAGGAAGGAGCTGACTTGTGGGATGATCTCATCAATAGCTACTTTTCTTGAGTACAAGTATGTCATGTGACATTGTGACTGTGACTGTGACTGTAACTGTGACTGTGTTCTGTCATTGTTAGAATGTGTGGAGTGGAGTGTTCTCAGAAAAACTGGGGAGCAAATACTCTACAATATTCAGCCAAAAGGCACTTGAAGGTTTAGCCTTTGACATATCCCCACCTTCCTGTAGCTACATTGTTTGTGTCAGTCTCATTGTAATGTCATTTACTTTCCAGGTGCTTGCCATAGGAATTGTGTACTAGGACTTTTTTCAAGTCTATACTCCTCATTTTGTCTATGTATAGGTATCTCAACCTGACATCCTCAAGTGAGCATTTCAGAGTTGTAACATTGACAGGTATCTGATCCTTTTCTGATATAGGAAGTGGACATGGATTGTTCCAGGTATTGTAGGTCATGGATTTGGGGTGTATGAGACCTGTGGCAAGACAGCTTAAAAAGTGTTTGGATAGAAGTCAGAAGTGCACATTGCACTTGTTTATTGTGCTGTGATGGGCAGATTGCATCATTTGTGAGATCATGTGGGCATGAAAAATATTGTCATCAAGTGCAAGCATGGCATTCACCCTTCACATAGGCTAAACACTATCACAACGCTGACATATGTTTGTGTTATACCACCGGATGCAAGGTCATTAAATCATGATGGACCTGTGATCAGGGACTGTTGTACTGCCCTCTGTCTGTACCCTGGTTTATGTGATGTTGGATTACTTGGTTTTGATATGTGATAACGCTCAAGCTGGTGACACCACTCACTTTTCTGTTTAACTGTTCTACAGGACAATGTCTGACAAGGCCCTTCCTTCCATGGTCTGCTGGCTGCACCCTGGTATATGTACCTTGACACAATATGAGTCAGCCATTCTTGGCTTTGACAGTCCAGGCATATGTACAGCCTACGTGCTACACAGTGTAATAAAATATTTTGTGTGACCCAACACTTGTAGAAATGTGTGTGCATTGTTAGTAATCCTCAGCAGGGCAGTGAACGTGTAACATATCCTTCCTTGCATTAGTATCTTGTGTCTCCCTCATTTGCTTCACATAGTCTTACATCTCTACATAGCAAAATGTGGAACAGAAACAAGCAGACAATGACTTTGGGATAGGTGAATTTATTGAAAACGTGCGCTCTAAAATTGAATTGGGCATGGTTAAAAGGAACAGTGAAGTGTTCAGTCATAGTGAATTAAATAATTGGAGTAGATGCCACACAATTGTAGGTCTAAAGTCCAGTGTACTACTCCCAAGATAAATGGAAGGTGGTTGAAGAACAGTCAACAAAGTGAATATGTGTCACATAAAGGAGGTTCTTTAAGGAGAGGTCATTAGCTAACAGTGGTGGGGGTCTTGCCATCCTCACCTCCTGGAGACTTTGCTGGACGTCCCCGCTTGTGTGGGTGGAGATTCTGCTACTACAGAGGCAGAGGCAGGGGTGTCTGGGGCGAGTACTTCCCCTGACAGGGACTCCCTTCCAGTGGCTGGCACTGATGAAGGGCCTGGTGTTGCGGTGTCAAAGGAAGGGGTAGATTGTTGTTGATGATCTCTAATTAGGGTACTGTTAATGTCCCGCAACATCCCTGTTAAGGAGGCCATGTTGTTATTGTGGGCCTCCCACTGTTCATGCATATTCCTATGGATGTCCCTCTGCATCTGCTTGACCTCTCGGAGTTCTGCAAGGACTAGGTCCATCACACTTTGGGACTCCTGATAGATCCCAAAACCTGGCTGGTGGGGTCCTGGCCAGGAGCATCCCCAGTAGGCTCACCCCGCTTGCCGACAGCTTCCCTCCCATGCTCCCTTCCCCCCGCCTGGCCTGCGCCCTTGTAACAGGATGCCCCCTCCCACTGGTTCCAGAACTATCATTGTCCAAAGTGTGGTGCTGTGACTCAGGATGCTGGACTGGGGGCACAAGATATTAGACAATGCCCGAAGGGCACATATTTGGGGTGAATGGCTGCCTCTGATGTCGACGCAACCAGGGAGGTGATAATGTTACCACAGTGAGACTCACTGTTGGGGTGTGACCAGGTAGTCTGGATGGGCCTGAACCATCCTTTATGTCCAGCCATCCGTGAGTATATTCTTCTCTGAGGGTTTTATTCAGGGAGGTAGTGGCTGTCTCTTCAGTGGCCTCTGTGAGCCCAGTGGCAGCTTGACCTGTTGACGTCAAAATACAATGTTACTGGTAGTATTGTGATATCTACCTCCTACCATTTATAGTGACATTTTGCAAAGCCCTTGTATATAGGTGATTTGCAGGTCATCCTATTACGACACATACCCATGCTATTGGTTGTATTGACCTGAGATTTGTGAAACACGCCACTTCTATTAAAGTCAGGCAGCTGCTAAATTTTGCAGGTCATTAGTACTTGGGAGGATGGGCTGAAAATTACATTTTGCCACCAGTGCAGGCAGAACAGTGGCAGGATGTGGATTTGAGCTTATTGGGGCCTAGTTGATAGTCATGTAAGATGACCCCGGACTTTGTTGTATATGTCATTGGACTCATCATGTGGTAAGTGCAGTGTGAATGTGTCTGCTGTCAATACAATTCTGGTGATGCATATTGAGGCCTTTGGGATAATTTTTTGTCACACTGGGTAAGCTGTCCTTCCTGTTCTCCATAGTTTCATCTTGGCTTAGCTGTTCAAAACTCTGAGTTGATCATGATCTGTATCTTGGTCCCTTCCAGGTGAGTAAACTTCAATTAAGAGTTAGCAGGTAAGGCTTATTGAACAAGTTACCACTATTCTGCTGTTTGGAGTCACTTGAACAGTGCCTCCTGTGAGTTGCAGTCATGCCACTCCCTCTACTTCCCAAAACTTGACAATCGGTATTCTCCCAGGTGAGTAAACTTAATTTGAGAGTCCACTGACAGATGCACTGTGACAAGTAAACACTGGGCTGGTGATTGTAGTTAGCGAAACAGTGTTAATTGGGCTTTGCAGTCATGTAACTCCCTCTACTTCCCAACACTTGACAATTGGTAACCTCCCAGGTGAGTAAACGTCATTTGATAGTTCACTGACCGATGCTCTGTGACAAGTAGACGCTCGGCTGGAGATTGTAGTTAGCAAAACAGAGCCCATTGGGCTTTACAGTCATGTCACTTCTCTACCTCCCAACACTTGACAATTGGTAACCTCCTAGGGAAGTAAACTTCATTGGAGAGTTTACTGACAGATGCACTGTGGTAAGCGGACACTGGGCTGGTAATTGTAGTTAGCGAAACAGGGCCCATTGGGCTTTACAGTTATGTCACTTTCTCTACTTCTCAACACTTGACAGTTGGTAACCTCCCAGGTAAGTAAACTTAATTTGAGAGTTTACTGGGGTAAGTGCACAATGGGCCGGTGTTTGGAGTTACAGGAACAGGCCCACCTGGGAGTAGAAGTCATGTTACTCCCTGATTACACACAGTATACAAATATTATCCTTCAGGTGAGCACATTTCTATCGAGAGTTGGCGAACAAGGGCATTTGGACAAGTAAACACTCGGCTTGTGTTTGGAGTAGGTCAGACAGAGCTTCCCGGCCTTGGCAATCATGTCACTCCCTGCACTTCATACACCTGAGAAATGTCTTCTGCCCAGGTGAGTACACTTCATGTGTGAGTTCCAAAACATGTATGTTTGAGAAGATAATCCTGGACTGGTGCTAAGAAAGCCTCCTAGGATTTGAAGTCATATACCTCCCTGTACTACACACACTATACACATGGTATCCTCCAAGGTGAGAACATGTCAATAGAGAATTGGGACACAGAGGCTTTTGGACTAGAGAAAACTGTGCTGGTGGTTAAAGTTACAGAACCTGTGCCTGCTGGGAGTTGCAGTCATGTCACTTGATATAGTACACACACTATTCACATGTTATCCTCCCAGGTGAGTACACAACAATTGTGAGTTAACAAACAAGGGTATTGGTGAAGAGGACACAGGGCTGGCTAAGTGGAGTAACAGTAACAGTGAATCCTGGCCTTGGCAGTTATGCCAATCCCTGTACTACACACACTTGACAAATGTTATCCTTCCAGGTGGGTACACTGCAATTGGGAATTCACCAACAAGGGTATTTGGCGAAGGGTACACTGGTCCGGTGTTTGGAGTTGTAGAACAGTACCTGTTGGGAACTGTAATCATGTACCTCCCTGTAATACACACACTATACACAGATGTTATCCCCCCATGTGAGTACACTTCAATTGTGAGATGCCAGATAGGCGTCTTTGGGCACGTGGACACTGGGTTGGCAAGTGGAGTGTTAATGAAGGTGGCAGAAAGTGAGCAGTAAGCATGCATGACATAGCATTTTGGTGACATTTTTAGTGTTGTGACTTACCGGACTCCACTCTCCCAAGTATTCCTGTCAAGCCACCGGGGTGCAGGATGGACAAAACCTTCTCCTTCCAGGGATAGGGTTGTAATGGGGAACTGGGAGGGCTACCACCAGCCTTCGTGGCCTGCAGCTGGTGCCTGGAGACGAGGGAACATGCTTTTTCCCCTGAGGTCGTTCAACCTCCCTACTGTCCTTAGTTGTGCGCAGGGTGGTGACTACAGCATTCACTCTTTCGACAGTCCTGTCCCACATTTCCATGTTCCTACTGAGAGGAGAGTGCAGGACTAGTGCTCCAAGCAAATGTTCTACTACTCTAATGATTTCACCCACCACGACTCTTAACTCTTCATCTGTGAAACTGGGATTTTTGGAATGTGACATGGTGGGACAAAAAAAACAAATTGAAATTCAGAAGAGTGACAGTGACTCACTAAATGGTTGGTAAATGGTTAGTAATGCAATAGGGTGTAACTGGACAAACGTGTGTGCAGGGTATTGTATGGGATAGTGAATAAAATGGTGTCTAGTTTCAGTGCAGTGTGGGGAAAGAGTTGTTCTGTCTTGCTGGGTCTTGTGTGTAAATGTGAAAGATTGTGGTGTGTGAAGGGGTGTGTTTTATAGTGTCCTTTGTAGGTGTGTCTAGTGTGGCAATATGTGTCAGCTGTGTTGTTTTCACATTCATCCAATGTGCAGTTGTGAATTACTTTGGTGACCACGAACTGCTGTGGTTCGGACTGCCATTGCCTGACCACAGCATTGAGGAAATAATACGGTCAGTCGTTGGTCTCTATGCTGTTGGGGCTGGAGTTCGGACTACCTATTGCGGGGCCTCAGTGCCACTGTCGATCTGGCACTTTATTATGGCAGTCAGCAGAACTGCTTATGTAACACCCAATATGGCAGTCTGTAAGACCGCTAACATGGCAGTCTTTTCAGGACCACCAACATGACGGTCTGGCAGTCTGACAGCCAAACTCAAAATGAGGCCCTAAGATCTTATGTTCATCTAGAGAGGATGTTAGTTGCTTGTTAATAATACTTTCTAGAATTTTCAAAAGCAAAGGAATTAAGGAGATGAGTCTGTCATTAGCGAGGACTTGACTTCAGGACTGGCAAAAGGCTTATTAAAAAGTGGAGATACTTGTGCATACTTTCAATCAGATGTCATTCTAGCAGATGTTAAAGAAAGATTAAACAAACATTTTACCAATGGAGTCAGGTAGATAGGTAGGTTAGTCATTATCCTAGTAGGGCAAGGATCTAAAGGAGTGCCTGATTTAGCCAGGGTTAGCATCTTCTGCATCTGATCCACAGAGCAGAGTTCAAAAGCCTGCAAAGCAGCTTTGGCATCATGATGATGTTGTCTCAGATCAAGTGTCACATCTGGTTGTTTTAAACTAGCGGAAAGTAAAAGCTCTTGTAAAATGAATTGATTTTATTTTCAAAGAAATTGGCTAGGATATCACAGAGTTCCTGAGATGCCGGGGTAGTAGCGACACAGACATGAAGATTCAGAAAGCTATTTAATACTTTGTGGAGTTCCTTTGTGGAATATGCATTTTCCGAGCTATACTGATCTTATTGTCTCAGAGTATGGCCTGTTACGCAGTGTTGTCCCCAGTAGATGTATTGGAACTCCAACGTCATTCGAGGCTTTTGCATTTTGTTTTTTCCTGACACAGGTTGTTAGAGTACCAGGGTGTCTGGTTTCTTGGGGAGGAAGAGAAGCAAGAAGGTTCCTTAAGTGGGCTTTTTCATTAAACAGCTGTTAGAGAGTCATGCTAGGCAGCCAAATCCATTGATGTCCATATAGGATGCCAGAGTGGTACCCTTAAAAGATTCTGAAGAAAAGGCAGGAGTGACCACCTTTCATGAAAATTGTGCTCTACCAACCTCTTTCTCAAGTGTTACTGCAATGTTCTTACATGGAAAAAAAACGTAGTCCCTGATTTATACTGTTTGATGCAAAACTGCTCTAATGCAGTTTTGCGCCAAAACGTTTAGCACTGACTAGCACCATTTTCTAACGCCACCCGGGCGTCATATTTATACTATGACGCTGGGTGGTGCTAAAAAATGTTTAGAGTAATTTTTCGATATTAACCATTGCGCCTTGTCATAAGCAAAATGACGTTTATGCCAGAAAAATGACTTTAACCCGTTTTACGACATGTAAGCATATTGCAAAATGGAAATGCATCATTTTTGCCCGCAATATCGTCGAATACAGATGCTAATGGAGAAAACAGTGCAAAGGAGAAGCAAAATGTACCCAGAAAGCCAGGAGAGACCCCAGGTAGACCCCAATCAACTAGGAACCTGCCAGGAGAGCACAGACAAGCCCTGGGAAGGGAGAAGCAAAAGAGAAAGTGTTGTTTCAGTGCGGCCTCTCACCAGTATAAAATACTGGTGAGAGAGGCGACGGAGCATCAAAATCAACTCTTCGGCACCTCAAAATTGCCAATTGGAAGGAGAGAGGCAATTTGGCAGCAGATAGTAGACAAGATTATTAGTGTGGCAGAGGTGAGCATAAATGTAACAGAATGCACGAAACGCTAGCATGACTAGAAGTGAAGGACAAAGGAAAAAATGGCAGTGAACAGGTAGGTAGCATTGCAAACTGGAGGTAAGAGTCCAGCACCACAAGAGGACTTGGACGAGATGGAGGAGATGGTTGCAGCAGTCATCACGGAGGAACTCATCACAGGAATCGCAGGACAGAACAGCGTAGACTACCAAGAACACAGAAATGCCGGGTAAGTTGCATGGGAGAAATTTATGCTAAAATGTCAAGAGCAAGAAGGGGGAGGCACATAGGACTCACACTAAGCATGTCAAAGGGGCACAGAGGGACACATTGTACATTAAGCAAGTCGCACCATGCTGACGTAAACTACACATGTACCTATGCCTTGGTAGTGTCATGCACCATAACACATATACAACCTGGACATATATCGATCACCAGGACTAAATACCTACATGTACATATGTAGCACATGGGATGGATGGCATGTATAATCACTGTGACTCTGGTTGTGTCATCACAACACCCCTTGTATATAGTCATATCAACCCGACCAACATTACCAAGACTTCAGAGATTAGGTAGTCAGCCAATACAATTCCTGGGCTAATGTCAGGATGCTGACCCTTGCAGTAACACCTTGCAACTGCTTTGCCACATTGTCCAAGCACATGTGTGCTGCATCTCACAGCACACAAGTCATTGCAACTGTCCCAACAGTACCCAGACATTTGCCGGTAGCACCACCACCCCGCACATTGACAACACATCCACATAAGGCAGCCACCACTCCATCATGCAGTCCGGATGCCCCGTGGGTGAATGGAACAATGAACTGAACAGGCACTCGGGGAATAGCAGGCTGGTCCTGTGTCATTGGTAACATGCCACTACCCAGACCAACTAAACTGCTGTAGTGTTTAACCACACATCTTGATGCTGAAATGTGCCACTGCAGAAAATATGTACCACATATAGCAAACAGTAGGTCACAACAGTCACAGGCTGAGCCCACAACTACTCTAACACAACCATGCGTGACACATATGAATGGGGAAATACACACACACAACACATGGGTATGACTGTCAACATAATGGCATATAATTCCAAATCGACAGGTGGGGGATGGTGTATGGGCAAGTCCGGTGTTGGCCAGGGCAGTGTATCCTTAGCGGTTGGCAGTAAGTGACACGTTGGGATGGCGGGTGGAAATCTGTCTGCTCATGGTAGCTCTGCATGTCACTTACTACAACATTGTTGATTGATCAAATAGAGTCAGTGCCTGTTTTGGGGTGCATTGGGTGTGACACGACACACTGAACTTAGCCCTGCAAATCAGGCAGTGGAAAGGGCAAAGGGCCAGGGCCTGGGACTCCCTGCACTGCCCATGATAGGTGCATGGGCTGTGCAGGGGCACCCAGGGGCACACCACACCACATCACCACCAACCTTTGCATGGGGGTTTCACCGTCATGCAAGGCTGGTGGAAATGCTGAAACAGACCTGGAGGGTAGCGTTGAACAGAGTACTGGTCTGGTGTCACAGGACAGCTGGCATTGCCAGTCTGTAAGCTGCTGGAAACCTGCCAGTGCCAAGCCATTGGCCCATGGGGTATTCCACATTGACAACAGTTGCCACCACTACCTGTGCTGTTGGGGGTGATCAAATAGACAATGGCAGTCAGGTGCCTATAGGACTGATGCATTAGAAATGAGGGACCAGTATGACTTCCTGCAGAATCACCATCAAACTAGCTTCAGGCCCTGACCTAAGACTACTCCTATTAAATTGCTATGTCCATTGACTCATCTACCATCAGGCACCACAACATGCATAATGATGTACACAGCAGAAATTTCATACCCATGAAGGGAACTTCCTCCTGTCCTCCAGTCGCTAGGAGGAGTATTAATGTAGCAGCCATCCCGAATGCCCCACCTAACACCACAATAGTACGACCTGCCAGCACCAACACAGCTGAGGACTCCGTGGACCCAGGGACCAGCTTTGAATGGACAGTAGTAGGGGTCCAGTGGGAGCTGGTACAGGTTGGTATGCAAAGTATGGCAGCCAGCCTAGAGGGTATGCACAGGTGCATCATTATGCATACCGAACAGACTGCAGCCAACTGAGGCACACACTCCCCAGTGCTTGGAGTCCAGCAGTGTCTGAGGGACATAGCCAGTCCCATGAGGGAGAGTCCACAACACCTGCCCTCCCAAACTGGCATCAATATGCTTGAGAACAAGATGGACTCCATGCACTGGGAACTGGCCTCCCTCAGGGCAGACATGGCTGCCTACCATAGGGATGTTGCTGCTATTCTAAAAAATCAGCAGTGATGCCATAAGTTGCTCCACAGATGGCAGCTACCTGGAAATGGGAGTCCACATCTCCAATCACTGAAGTGTGTGTGCCCCCCTCTACCTCCCCACTCCACCATCAAGGGCAGGGGAGACACGAAACACATTGTAGGATGAAGATGTGGAACAGATCATCTTCACCAGTAGGCGTTTCCGGGAGCACCAGCTCATGCTACATGGGCAGTGCTTTCCTTTGTCCTGTGCTTGACATCATGCCGGTGTTAGCACAGTTGGAGATATGCACTCTTCACCGACACACTGTTGACCTTTCTGCTATGGACTGCAATTGTCTCTCACTTTTCAATTGACAATTCATGTTCCCCTGACACTTTACCCAAGCATGTCCCATGGAATGTCCGTCAACTTCGGACTTGTGTTGTGTCACAATTGTATGGATTTCACTAATTCGGTCACAGACCCGGACATTGTAAATATTGCACTACGACATTTGTAAATAAACACTGCCTACACAACCAGCATGTCTTTATGTATTGTGACACATCTATTATGCTTAGGAATTGTGATGTGTGTAACATGTCTTTAGTCAAAGAGTGTCAGTACAAGAGTGCAGGAATATGATGGCACATATCTACGCACAAGGTACCTACATGATCAACGTTGATGCTGGTCTCATCCCCTACAAACAATTCACTGAGTATGTCTAAAATCTTGAACAGATGTATGCTTCACCCACTACATATGGCAGCAATGGCTGTGAAAAAGTTCTCAGGGAATGTTGTCAGCTGGGAGTACCAGTAGAGAACATTGGTGTGAAAATGAGGTACTTAACCTAATCTGTAATTGACACTGGTTAGTTTAGCATGATAGATCAAATGTAAGCTGTTCTCAGATGTCCCACAGTGCCTAACATTCCTATACAGGACCCAAACAATGACAGCTGAATTACCACACCTACCTGTCCAATACAAAGTTAACATAGTCGCCTTGAGTGGGCGGCACACTGGATGGCAGATGCATATACAAGTAGATGTGCTGTAGCTGCCAGTGTGACAGCTCAGTTGTAAACAGGTGCTGAACATGTCAAGAAAGGCATTTGGAGGCAGGGCAGAATCCCTAGGCCAGCACACAATTTTCACTGTCGACTCATGGGAAAACCCTGAGACCCAAGCATATGACACATGAAGTTAGGGAGTACCCAAAGATTTTTAAGAAGAATGAAACTAAACTATTAAGAATGAAGAACACCTATCCTAATCTCACCTATCCTAACTATACTTAACCAACAACTGACCCTAACTACCCTATGCTAAACTTACCTAACACATTTAACAACACACTCTAGACATTGATCCCCCTTATATTATGAGACAAATGCTGGACAACATATACTAAACTACACATATAGTACCTATATCTAAACAAATACACACACATATATATATATATATATTTTAAAGACATAAATGCCTCCAAATTACCCCATCCACCTACCCACAAAGTAACATGTAAAAAGTAGAAAACCCGCCCCCAAACCCACTTATCCTAACTAAACAACTAAGCTAATCTAACCTGACACTAACCCCATTAAAACAAATGAGGAGGGAGGGGACAGAACTGGGACTGACAGCTACAAAGCCATTTATTGCTTTGCCCATTTGAGTTTGTTTTTTTTATTAACTTAAGTCTTTTTGTGTTTGCTGCCACCTCCTTCTCCAAACTGTCCCACCTTTTCAAGACCAGTGTCACATCCCTCTGTAGATCTTTGATGAGTTTCTGGTCAATACCATCAGGTGGTGTGGGCTGTGATACAGACATGGACAGTATTGCAGCTGGGGCTGTGGTGGTGGTGGCAGCTGTGCCCACCTGGACAGCTGGGGAGCTTGGTCTTGTCTGTATGGCCGCAGCCACTGTGCGACCCCCAATGGTGAATGCCTGTTATTTCCCGGTGGCTCTCTCCCTGCAATAGTGGCGTGCCATCCTCCTGAACCCAGATTCCACTGTCAGGATGTGTCTATGGCAGACTGCCCTCTTCTGGAATGCCCACAGTTCCTCATTGTTCACGTTCACAGCTGTTAAATTGAGAAGGGCAACCATCAGTGTCAGCATTGTGTGGAGTATGTACGGATTATTAGCTTACACTCTACATCTAATTGCACATGCACTCCAACTCACATTCCGGAAAAGACAATGGCCCCGATAAACGCAAAGACAACGCTGCCTCAGCATCATTTAATTTACACCAAAGCGACGTACAACAAGATTAGGAAACAAACCAAATTAGGTGTGCATTGAATTTGTGCCATGTGTAATAATGCAAAGGCAGCGTCAACTTCACATAGATCGGGCCCAAAATTCCTCATCCTCTGTGTCAATTTTCAACCAGACATCACCAGTAACTTGAATATGTTATTGGGAGTATGGGATGTAGTTGGTAACCATTAGGGGTCAGTGTTGATTGGTACACATGCAAGCCTATCAATATGACTGTCGCCTACACTGTGAGCATGACATCTACCTACAAATTTGTTGTTCCTCTCCTCCCATGCCTAAGGGGGGATGGCCATGCAATAAATCATCTCAACTGTCCTGGTAATCCACCAAGGCATGCCCACTCATACAAGGAGTCAGGGAGTGGACCATATGTTAGGAGGGCTGGCAACTAGGAAGCTGGTATCTTTAGGTCTATAACATATACATTCATGTGTCCAGGTGTAGACACCCATCAATACCTTATCTGCCAATATTATTCCTCACACACCCATATCCATGCCAGCACACGAATGGACTTGACCTGCATGCACACCTGTTACTTTCCACATAAGTGTTATGTAAATGGAATGCAAAATATGTAGCGCCAGGCTGGGGGACAATTGCCCACGCTGTCCTACATATACATTGCAATACAGGGATGCACCAAATTGGGTGCAAAATGGTGCATCACTGTGTTGTAAGAATGACGGAGTGTCCCAGTGCCAATATTCTACAGCGTTCCAATTATTAGTCACATATGGCCCTACATGTGGCTTCTCATCGCCTTGTTTGCATGATCCTGCCCGTTGAGCACCACAAGCATCTCTGCTCATGCATGGGGAACCTTTAAAAGGGACACAATGTCACCATCCAGCCTACTTTTAAATCTGATCGTTTGATAGCTTATCACGTCTAGCATTGTGTGCAACACACATGACTCACTCACACCAAACCCTGATCTTGCCACTTTGCCAATGGTGTAGGGGCAGATCCACCTGCAAGATATGGATGAAAAACCATGCTTAGTGTCATATCACTGACACTACTAGTGGACAACATATTACAGGGTGTACTATTTTATAGGAATGAGCAAGTTATCCTGGTGTAAAACAGTGCAACAGACACATCACTGAAAACTCTTAATGACACTGACACTGAGGTGAGTAAGAGCCACACATCTACACACTTACACTGGGCCTGAGGCTCATGTAGTGCTACACCCTACAACAACTATATGTGGCCAATCTATAGAAGATGGAACTCCATGGTATATGGTGGAGTTGTGTGACAGATACACGACATTACCTTGGTGCTTTGCAAGTCCATTGACTCAGGTATCCTGGCTTGTCGTGCAGGGCACCCAGAGGCACTTTGTGATGGACATGCGGCTCAATTATTAGTCTGCAATGATCAGGCGTTGAGTAACCCATGACTGATGTGGTAAAGATGTCTGATGGTATCAAATGCCCCATTTACATTGCCCCCTAAGGCGGGTAAGCCCCCGTTGCTAACATGATGGCAGGGATGATGCAGGTGAAATTATGACAATGTAACACTATACATGCATTGCCTTACTTTGTTGACACATTCTAGTTAAATATGGTAGGCTGCCGCTGTCTTGGCGTATCATACATGACACTATGCCTGGGCACAGGTATCACCATGGCCTCTGAAATGTGTGACTTAGTGATGGTTGTGCATGACTCACCAGACATTTGACCTGCATTGGTATAATGGTAGGACATGTGAACTCCAAGTCTAGACTGGCGCAGTTACATGTCATTCTGGTTGCATGCAACCTGTCCACAAGCATTGCATGCAGCACTCCAACACATCTGCTAATGTCATTCAAGAGCTGTGAACAGTAAATAGTATACCAATGTGAGACTCACCAACAGGGTCACCGATCATTACACTAAGATGATCAAGAAGATCATGCTCCCTGGCCACCAGATCTGACCAGCGATGCTTCAGCTGGTGCCCATTCCTGGTGCTCCGAAAATACCTCTTCAGGTTGTGGAGCACCTTGCTCCACCACATCCACCTCGCCTCTGTCCTGTAAGCTTGAATTACAAGGCCCCCCATCTCCAACATCAAGTGCAAGTCGTGAGCTACCAGCCACACAAAGCCGCCCAACTCCTCCTCTCCCATCCTAGTCAACCTTCCCTACCAGACATATTAACGAAGTACAGGTTGATCAAAAGTAATAAAGTGATAAAATAAAAAGAAATAAAGGAAACTTAAGGCCCGATAACTAAACCCGACTAACCCAACTTAACAACTATCCCGGACAGACACCCCACAGTACGAGTGCAATTATGCACAAAACACAAACAAATTTACAGACACTGGGATAAAGTACAGACAAAAATAGAAAAAACATGACAGGAGGGACACCACAAGATACAAAACGCAGGAAAATCACACCACCAACTCCAGAACATGACCACACAGTCGAAAGAGATTATAAAGAGAAAGTGAAATTACACCCATTGTACCATGCTTGTAATAAGGATTTCCTATTACATTACTTCCTGTCACTGTGCGTCACATTTTCTGTTACGCATGTATTTACTTGACGCATGTGAAATTCGCGTGAGTATTTTGGACACATGACCTACGTGCGTCATTTTTATTGACTCATCATCTTTATGCGTCAAATTCGCTGAAAATCAGCATTGAGAAGAGTGCAATTGTGGAATTCACGCTAAGGGCCCATGCGTCATATACTTTGCATTTGTGGATGTTTAAGACAAATTTGCGTCAAATTTTTGTGACTCAATTCCTGGTTGCGTGACTCACTCTGCCTACATTCCACTAGATTATGTTTTGTCCACAAATGTTTGATTAAACTCATTACGTTTAGCAATGATTCTTGCTTTTGTGTGGTGGATCTGCAGCCCTAGCTGCATTTGTTCACATCCATTCTGTTGTGCATTCCACAGACGTGTCCGTGCAAAGTGTGAGGTCATGTGTACCCTGTGTCAGGATTGGGCCCCATGGCAGTGGCAGGACTGATTACCATGGATGTACGGCACAGGCCCAAATTCTTCAATTGCTTGTCATACCTGGGCTAATCTTGATGACCATTGTAGCCAATGATGTCCCCCCTTTGTCACACATGCTCCATGCAGCCATTGCAACTCTCACACTGAGTTGTGACAGTGGTCTGTTCCAACATTACTGTCTTTCAAAATGTTGACGTCCACTGCCTCATGTGTAGGCCCCTTGTTTACCTCATATTTTGGACATGTTGTAGTTGTGTGTGATGAGCTATTGATGAACAAGTTGCCACTGTGGATGAAATTCATATGTTGTGGTCCATAGATTGTGTCCTTCAGTTGTCACATTCAATTGATGTGGCTATTTGTGATGTGTGTGATGGTAGCAGTACAATCTTATGCTTCGCATATGATGTTGCAACAGTACTTTTCAGATTAGTATTTGTAACATGCTGGGGCGGAGCCAAGATGGCGACCGGGAAGGACGCTTGATTAAGCGCTCCTCTCGGGCTCGCCACACAAATATCTGCGGGGCGCTCCTGGGGCGCCGCTGTAACATCCCTGTGCCGGGATCCGCTTCTGGGGCTGCTTTCCCCTCGCTGGCGGCTCCGGGCGTGATCAGGCGGCTGAGCGGGGGGGCTGCCGTGGAGCGGAATGGAGCTGAGAGCTGCGGCCGCCATTTTGCCGGCCGTGTCGGGCTGGACGCCGCACTGAAGACTGGAAGAGAGGTGGGTGCGCGGAAGCGGGAGCGGCCCACCTCGTGAGGGCGATAAGCCCATATTTTGCCTCGGTTCCACCCTGGGTGGCCCCCCCCTCCTCGCCCGCCTATCGGCTGCTGGAGTTTCCCCCCCCACCAGGCGTGGGGGGCTCCGTGGAGTAGCGGCGAGCTAACGGCGGGGACTGCGGGGGCCCCGGACGGGCGCCCCCGCCGCGGCTTGAGACGAGCAGAGAGACGCACCTCCCCCTCCGCGAAAGGCCCTGTGGGACCACAACAACAGGCCAGGGGTGAAATCGTTTCACGAGTGGGTCGGGACCCGCTCCCTGGACCCCCTAGATGCTACACATGGCTACGAGGCCTGTTGGGCGGCTGTGAGCTCGGCCGCGGCGGGCGCGCCCTCTTCGGGATACCGCTGGCGCCGTCTCCCCCTGAGCTGGGATTCCGCGCCAGACTTGGAGGCCCTGACGGTGTGACGGGTGTACGGCGCCTGCGGAGACCACCGCGAGGGGAACTGGGAGCCATTGCCTTCACCTTGCACCGACTACCCCCTCCCGCCCACGAGGAGGGATAAAGGACGGGAGACGAATCCTGACGTGGGCCACTGGAGGTGCCTCCCTATCTCGTGCCTGATGGCGTGGGGCACCCGTCCCGGGAGTCGTCTCTGGACCTGCAGCTGGATATCGAAGCCACCACAGACGTGGTTCGCGCAGGGTCGGTCCGGATCAAGCTAAGCCATATCCTCTGTTAAATGGTGCCGTCCTGCTCCACAGGGTGGAACAGTGCTTAAAGAACTGTGCGAACCCGCAACACACTAAGCGAATACACTTGGGAACGCCACTCCTCTACTCCATACCGAAAGAGGACCTAGAGCCTGGAGCTGGCTGCCGACCGGGGGCCCGAGGCACGCGTGTGGACCTAGCGACGGGAGATACCAGACCACCTGAATAAGATCTCACTTAGAGGACCACCAGCAGGGCCGAAACTTCAAAAACTGTGGTCTGCACCGACGTGGCCCCGCGGGGATATATATGCCCTCCTCGCTTGCAGGGCCCAGAGAAAGTAGGTGAGCGCGTGATTCTAGGAGGAATCAGGCCGCAACAGATAAGTCAAAATGGCTGGAAGGCCCAAATCAGCTAAAAACCAGGATCGGAACACGCAAGGCCAGGCACCCGGAGATCAGCAGCATATGCCCTCGCTGCAGTCGTTGGAGTCCACGCTCATGTCCCATTTCTCGCAATTCGAGAAAGTACTGCAAGCAATCATGGACACTAAAACCTCACTGGAGACCAGGATAGACACGGTATCGCAAGATCTAAACATCCTCAGAGTAGACCATAGCAAACTATCCGATAAAGTGAAGACAACGGAGGCGGCGCTAAGTGAACTGGCCCCCACGGTAGCGGATAACCCAAAACAAATTCTCCACCTAGATGCAGAAGTAAAGTCACTGCTGAGAAGAGCAGAGAAGGCGGAGGGCAGATCCCGCCGCAACAACATACGGTTTCTTGGTTTTCCTGAAAAATCACTGGATCAAAGCTCAGAGCTCCTGCTGGAACACTGGTTAATTAAAGAGGTCCTGAATGGAACCCCATCCAAATTCTTCTCAGTGGAAAGAGCATACAGGATCCCCGGACGCCCCCCGACACCGGGCCAACCACCAAGACCGTTGATAGCTAGGTTTCTAAACTTCAGGGACCGGGATACGATACTCCAACAGTTCTGCAGCAAAGGCCCATACAGGTATGAGGACTCAACTGTTCACGCTTATCCAGACTTCACTCAGGAAGTGCAAAGGCAACGTAACTCTTTCACCCATGTTAAACAACGCCTCTGGGAACACGACATAAAATACGCATTAATGTTCCCCGCTAAATTACGTGTAATAACAGATGATCGCACCCATGTGTTCACCTCACCGGAAGATGCCTGGACGTGGATGCATGCCAAAGGAATCGCCCAACCCCGCGAGGCAGCAGGTACCGATGAGAACTGGTCAATGACGAAACCTAGGGAACGGTCCAAGAGGCATGCTAGGGGTCAACCCACGGTGGAACAGGCTGCAGAGGAGAGAGCCAGGGCCCTTAAAGAAACCCCCCTACTAACACAGAATTCCTTTGAGACGCTCAGGACCCAACCAGTGGAAGGCTCGGAATCTGACTCGATCCGTTCGGACTCTACATTGACGGAGGCATTGAGGGGCCCGGAGTTCACCCCCAGGTCCGCAGACACACTCTGAATAAACACTACTGATCTATCCCCCCAAGGGGGACCAACCGCCACAGCCGGAGTACAGAACTGAACTTTGCGACTTCCTCCTGAAGTGGGTGGTCACATCACCTGAACTTATGTATCCTTGCACGTTAACTCCTGGAGATGACTCCTTTATTCATATTGTGCGCGGCTGGAGGGGCGGGGCGGGGGGTGGGGCGGGCGGATGGCCGTGCCCTGGGAGTGCCCCAAGCTAATTGTGGACCGTGTCTGCAGAAGGATGCGAGCCCCTAAAATGAGCCGCATCCGGATAGTATTATTGCTCCCCGCAGACATTCATACGGATACACCTTAGCCCGCACCTAAAATGGGTGTGTAGCCTGTTGCAAGTTCACAGTTGGGGTTGGGATCCAGTTGGGGAGGGAAAGAGGGTAACTATTAGTTTGTATTTGTAACATGCTCTCTGAGGTTAGACTCACAATCCTAAGGTGTATGTTGTGGAGATTGAAGAGACCAAAGAAGGATTGTTTGAATAAGTGAGGTGTTTATTGAGTACAAAATGTACAAAGTGAGTTAACTGATTTTTAAGTGAAGAAGTTATCAAGTGTGTGCAGTCTGCAGCGTATCCCAGCAGCTGTGTTGTGCTGTTCCTCCTCATTTCCTTCACCACCATCCTCCTCCTCAGGCAGGTCATCAACCTGCTCATACAAGGGGATGTTCATCCGCACACATATGTTGTGCAGGATAGCACATGTCATTATGATCTTGCAGATGATGTGTGGGGCATATAGGAGGCTGCCTCATATGATATCCAGGCACCTGGATATGCTTCAGGATGCCAAATGTCCTCTCTACAATATTCTGTGGCCTTCGATGTCCCTCATTATATGCACGCTCTGCTGCTGTGCTTGGGTTGGGAAATGGGGTCATTATCCATGGCTGTATGCCATAACCTTGATCGGCTGTAAAAGATTAAAGGAGTAAGTTGGTTTGCAACAGGTTTGTCATGTAGCATGGCAGTTGATATTTTGAGTTGGGTGTAACTCATATGTGTTTGTGGTATGGCGTGAGTTCCTGACCTTGTGTAAGGTCTTCTCAGCACTGGGTTGTTCGACATGACAATCTTGAGTTTTGCTCAAGGACCTGGGACATATGATTTGGATTCTTAACTGATGGTCAGTATGTATGTACTATGCGTTGTGTAGTGCACCTTTGTAACAGTGTGCTATCACTAGAGGGGACATTACACATCCTCACAACTCAATGGGGTCAGATGTGATGGCAACAAGGTAGCACTGCAGGGCCTGGATATCCCATCAATTATGACATGTCATTGCAGATAATGTGCGACACTTAGGCCCATTGAAATGGTTAAGTGACAATGCACAACACGTCTCCAACATTGGCAGCACTGCCTTGCAACATTTTGACTATGCAAGAATGCCTCATGTGTGACATGTGAGTAGGCAACCCTTTGATGTCTCTTGCCCCAGTAGCTCATATGCAGCCGTGCACCTATACTACCAACCTTGCACCAGGGTGCTTGGCTAGCTGCCCTGTGGAGGTGGAAGTATCTGTACAGGGAGGGACACCGCCCTAAACCTATGCTATTTTGATGGACAATTGACTCTTTCTGTGTATGCAGCAGCATATTATTTCAAAGCACAGTCTACTTTCTTATTGCAACCTGCATACAACACCCCTGGGGTGGTATTTGATATTGGAACTGACTCACGTTTTAGGGGATACTTACATCTGAGTCAGCAACATCATGCTATGTATCTTTTTTTTTTTTTTTTGTCCTCATACATCTCTGGCCATCAGAACTACTCTATATCGCCCCAGTGGTGTTCATCCTTCCTGGAGAGGTCTGGTGCCAGGGAGAATAGAGCTCTCTCATTCAGCCTTAGACCGCAGTATTTGTCAAAGGCACAGGAGTAGATAAGTTTGTAATCATAGAACAGATATCTAACTATACAGATAGTACATTATACTAAAGTGCTAGTCCACTCCCACAACCATGACCACATCTTAATTTCTTCCTCCTTATTCGATTTACTCGCTCCCACATCCAATTTTTAAATTCCCATCAAGGCATTAAGCCAATCTATATAAGAGGGGGCCGAGGGAGCCATCCATTTTCTACAGATCTCCCTCCTAGCCAAAAGTATTGCATAGAAAAGTATTGATCTTGTTTCTTTATTCACTACTGCATCCTCTTCTAGTACCATAAAAATGACTAAAGATAAGGTTGGATCGATATTTTGCCGAATGATACTTGAGAGAGATATACATACTTTTCGCCAAAAGGCTAACACCAATGGACAGCCCAAAAACATGTGCGTTTCAGAAGCACTTGACAAACCACATTTTGCACAAATCACTTCTTCTCCTCCCCTAATCTTAGAAAGCCTCTTAGGGAAAAGAAAGCCCTATGAAATGTATAAAGATGGTTCCTTCTCAGTGATGCAGGTTTGACTATTTACTATTTATTATTTACTATTTTACTATTTTAAACACCCTTTGCATTGATGACTCCCACCATTTTTGCACCTGAACCTACCTTAAAGGGAACTCCTCCACCCAAAGGGCAACCGGTAATCCAAAATCACCCTCTAGAACATCCAAGATGCCCCAATACCATTTTGAGACTTTTTGTAAACATGCATAATGCATTATCAAAGTGTCCTCTGATAGATTCGCAGACCCAAACGTAATTGCAGGCTCACATGTCCAATTGTCTCAATTGAACATACTTTAATCTTGAGAGGGATCCCTCTGTTTTTTCCAAAAGCTCATCCCAAGATAACAAAGTACCTCCCCCAATCAGATCCCCCCAAACTTCAACTCCTACCCTCTTAGGAGGCTACGCCAATACATCTGTTAAACATTCAGGGGTACCTGGAGAATCCCAAACAGGAGCCCTCAAACTACAGTATTCTATTTTAGCCACTCTGTGGACCTCAAACCATACCTCAGTGGCATCTTGTAGTGTTTTAAATTTCACTTTGTTAAAAAACTTGGGATCACCAAACTTATAAAAAAAAATCTTTGTTACACCCTTTTCAATGGCCACCATAGAATTAAACATTGTACCCACTACTGACAAATCCGGTGGGGAGAACAACATCCTAACGTTCTTAAGATGGAACGCCCACGCATAATATTGAATAGCAGGAAGCATCAGACCATCCTTCTCCCTTCTTCTATGTAATTTCTTCCAAGCTATCCTGGGACCCTTGTGCGCCCAAATAAAGGTATTGATTTTCTGTTGGAACATTACCAATAATTTATTATCAATATATAGAGGGATAGAATTACAAAGAAAATTCAATTTAGGTAGCATTATCATTTGTACCAAATTGACCCTCCCGATAAGTGTGAGAAGCAGATGGAGCCAACCTAGCATTAGCTTACTACACTCTGTTATAACAGACCTAATGTTTACCATGGGGATTCGTTTCAAATCATGAACAATTGTTAAACCTAAATACATCATACAGTTAGTAGTACGCCAGTTTGCACTCTTCAAATTCCAGACCATAATTTCGATCTTAGCCGTATTAATGCAATAGCCTGAAATCTTGCCAAAGCCTTCTGTAATATCTAACAGAGTAGGCATTGCTGTCAACAAATCAGCGGTATAAATCAAAAGACCATCAGCAAACAGGGCTAATTTCATCACCCAACCCTTACCCCTGAAAGGGAGGATTCTCAAATCTTGCCTAATTCTCCTGGCCAAAGGTTCTATGTACAAGATGAACAACAAAGGGGAAAGGGGACAGCCCTGTCGAGTACCCCTGGTGATCCAAAATGGGTCCGTTAACCTACCACTAACCAACAACCTAGCCTTGGGTGCCTGGTAGATAGATCGTATTACATGGCAGAATTTCTGCCCCAAATTACTACGATCGCGAATCCTATACAAATATTTCCAGTTCACTCTGTCAAAGGCTTTCATTGCATCTACAGCTATAAACAGCCAAAGGATCTTGAAACTTGGCTGCTAAGTCAATGGCCCCTATTAAGGTAAATGTCTGCTCATGTAAAAATCTATTCCTAATAAATCCTCCCTGGTCAGAATGAACCACAATACTTAACCTGTTTGCCAATATCTTAGCGAACAGCTTATAGTCGTTATTAAGCAAAGAAATTGGTCAATAAGACTCACACTTCAAAGGGGATTTTCCGGGTTTTTAAATGAGCGAGCTAGTAGCATCCTGCCATGAAACTGGCAAAGAAACTCTTCCCTCAAAAATCTCTGAAAACAATTGCAGAAAAATAGGAATTATAGCATCCCCCAATGCCTTATAAAACTCAACCGAAATTCTATCCGGCCCAGGGGCCTTACCCCTTTTACTTTCTTTTAACACCGCTCTTATTTCCCCCTCCGTAATAGGTCTGGATAAATAATTCTGTTTACTCTCCAACAGGTGGGGGGGGTCATCCCTTTCCAACCAATCATCGATCATCACCCTCGCTCACCTCTCTCTCCTCCATATAAAGTTCAGAGAAAAACTTATGGAAGGTCTCTCCTATAGCCTCAAAAGAAGTTACCCTCGCCCCTTAATGCGTGTCCACCAATTCCTTAATGATGTTGCGTGTCCGATCTTTTTTGGACTTCCAATCCAATAACTTTACCATGCTTTCTCCGTGTTCAAATTGAATTTGCTCCCTTGCCTCCCATCGCTTCGTAATCCTGACTTGTAAAATGGATTCCAACTGTAATTTTATCTGAGAAATCCTATTCCTCAAATACACCTCATCTCCGCCCATATCATAAAAAGTATTAAATAACGCAATTTGCTGTTCCAGATATTTCACTTCTTCCCTGTATATCTTGTTCCGATAACTCACTAGGATTATGATTTTACCCTTCATTACTGCTTTAAAGGTGTCCCACACTTTCCTTGTTGATGCTGACCCTTGGTTCAATCTAAAAAAATCCTCAGACTCCTTATGAATAACACAAATCACCTTCTCCTCCAATAAAAGAGTCCTATCAAAGGTCTATCTCACCCGCCTACCTCATGGGGACAATTCAATCTTAACATCACTGCTGCGTGGTCTGATAAGTGAGCAGGTGAATAAGCTATGGTCTCCACCAAATCACAGATAGTGTAATCTATTAAGAAGTAATCAATTTGCGACACATGACCATACTTTCGATTAAGAAATGGGAATTCCTTCTTTTGCCCTGCTCTCTGCCTCCACAAAACACACAACCTGAAATCTTTCATCATTAACTTTAAATATTGTTGGTACTTTAGAGTGCCAACCGACCTAGATTTCGCTGACCTATCGAGCCTATCATCTAAAATCACATTGAAATCACCCACATAATAACTGGATCTGAAAAACTCAAAAGCTGGGAAAAAACCTCTCTAAGAGGCTCTAAATCATCACAATTAGGACCGTAATATCCCACCGAAGTAAAAGCCCCACCTACAATCCATCTCCCTAGTTTGTCTGTTATCACCTTAGATAGAGTTACATTCAATTGACGCTTCACCAAAATTGCCACTCCCTTTGTGTTAAAATTATGCTTGGTGGTAACGAAGTCTCCTATATAGTATTGTGATCTGAACAAAGTTACACTTTGATCTTTAGTTAAGTGCGTTTCGTGTAAGAATATAATATGGGCTGATGAATCCCTGAGAAACTGCAAGATTCTTCTTGCTCTAGCTTTCACATGTAACCCATTAACATTCCAGGACATCAATTGCACTGAGCTTTTCCTATCTCCCTGGGCCCCTTGATTATTATCCAGGTAGAAATAAACGTGAGGTGTATAAGGTGTATGAGGTGTATGAGGTTATTTTTACTTTTTTCCCCACATGCTTCCCCCTTGGTGCGCCCCTAAACCCTCCTATCGTGCCCCTTCCCCCCCCCCTGGGAGAACCCACACCTTTATTATTTGACCCATTGGCCCAATTTAGAACGCCATGAGCTCCCCGGCTTCCTTAAATCATATTCCTCTTCCTTACTGCATCTAAAAGATCATCCGCTGCAGCAGGATCCCTGATGTTATACATTTTGCTATTAGACATCACAGGCAAATTTGCTGGAAAATTCAGTCGAGCTACTGCTCCCAAATTTTTCAATTCCTCCAGGCGTTTTCCTAGCTCCCATTGCCTATTAAATGTTATCCTAGATTGGTCAGACCTAATTTCAAATTTCATTTCACCACTGCCCAGGGATCCAAGGTCTAAAGCCTGTGTAAGAATTTTTTCTTTCAAAAGATAAGTCTGAAAGTTCACCAAAATCCTCTGTGGCTTCTTAATATTTGGATTCCTCCTAAAGGGATCCCGGTAAATTCTCTGAATATCATTAGCGATCTCAACCTCTGTTTCATCAGTAGGGATTAACTTTTTAATAAGGGTAACTATATACTTTTTTAGATCAGAGCCTTCTACGCCTTCTGGGATATTCAAAATTCTGAGGTTATTCCTTCTAGAGTTTTTTTCTAAATGTTCCAATTTCTCCTGCAACTCCTATTCCGACCCTTTTAACAATTGAATCTCTTCCTTGTTTCTCCTCAGATCCTCTTTCAAAATCTAGACCGACTCCTCGGGAGCCTGAGTCCTAAGTGCCAACAAATCTATTTTTTTCCTCATGTGACTCACAAGCTGACCTTATTTTTGCTTGATTCGCCTCTGAGATTGAAAACCCCTTTTTTATACTCTCCATCAGCGAAACAAGCATACTTTCCAATGCATTGGGCTCTGAAGTTATAATTTGAGTATCGGGCAAATGTAAAAGCTCTACAGGTTCTGCTTCTGCTAGCAATACAAAGCTTCCTTTGTCCCATTCCCCACAATTTCTTTTGGCGGGGGGTTTGAGGCAAATGTACCAGCCTCAGAGACCGACTTCCTTACCCCTCTCACTGGCCTCTGTAAAGTTGGAGGCCCCTGGGACCCTCCTCCTCAAGTACGCGTAGTCACCTCGTAGCTAGTGCTGCCTCTGCCAGCATTCCCCCGGAGGGGAACACGTGACGCTGCCCGACGACTCCTTTGAAGTTCCAGGGTGGCCTGAATCCAAGTTGCTGCCCGAGACTCCTCTGCCAACAGCGAGCGTCTCCCTGTGCTCATACACTCTCCCTAGACACCGCTACGAGGATCCGGGGGGAGGATCCAAAAAAGCAAAGAAAGAAACCCGAAGCTCTCAGCCGGGGAGCTCAGGTAGGTGCTTCAGCGCGCGGCCATACTGCCACCCATCATGTTCCCCCCTCTCTCTCTCATCATGCTGTGTATCCTGTGGTGACAGACCTGCAGCAACACACACATTGTGCCCCCTTCCACGCTACATACTGCTTGGGAGCGCAGCCAATTTACAATGTGGCTTCAAGTCATTAAAAAATAATAATCGGCTGAGTTGTACATACAGTGCAGGCCATGAGAAGGGCGCTCTGGGCTTTTATATAGATCCCTTGGTGATCTCGAGTGGCAGCTAATGTTTCTGACAGCCATCCGGTGTCCATGGGTGTGCATCCCATTGTTTCAGGATGATCAACCTAACTACCAGTGTCTCTCCTATCTTCCAACACATAATTCAGCATTTATACTGTCAACACATGCACAGTGCAGGCTATGGGATGGAGCTCAGCTACTTAGCAAATGTGATGTCCTGTATTCTCCTATAGGATCCCACTATGGCATCCATGATCTGCACTGTCTGACAGTGACTCTGGCCCATGGTGGGCCATTTATTGTTTATGGTCCAAACATGTGGTGTTGTGGGTCAATAGGTGGTGCATGTGAGGTGGCACTACAGTAGGTTTGGTGCCACTCATCAGACATCTGGCACATGGTACGTGATGGGCATTGATCTTGTAGTCCTATATGTGTGAGCCAATGCATCAGGCAGATGTCTATGCACATTACAGGTAAGTCAGGTATGTGGTGATGGGATGTAGTTGGTATAGGCATCAGTTGTGTGGCATTTGATTTTTGTTCTGCCAGTGACTTGCATGGCATGATTTGAGGGATCTGTGCCTATATGAGACTTAAGTAACATGCGCATGGTGTGTGCCATTGACATGGCTGTGCTATGCTTTGCTTGGTGTACTGTGTGTGAATTGTATGTAGTAGGCAACCTGTGGGCACTTGTAGTGGTCTGTGTAGTTCTTCTTCTGGCAAAGGTTACATATCTGCACCTGTCCTTCATGTGGTGTTCCTGTTAAGTAGTAGGTGTGTTACGCACGTGTGGGTGTATCTATTTGTTGTGTGCACTGAATGTGCTATACTACAGCATGGTGCATATGTGTTGTTACCTACACATCTGTGTTACCCTGGCCATGTGTTGATGTAGTGGTGTATGTCTTGTGTGACCTACAGGGTTGGTGTGTTGTGTATATATTGCTAGGTTTGTTGACTTACCCACAAGTAGGCCATTTCCATATTGTCCATCCTGGAATTGTTCATTGATGATGCTGTGCCGGAATATGAAGGCATCATGGACACTCCAAGGATTCTTGGCCAAAATATTTATGAATAGTCCCTGGTGGCCCACTATGCCCTGCACATTAATAGAATGTGATTGCAATTCCGGTATAAGTGCTCGGTTGCTGCAGGTAGTACGAGCCGGACATGTGTGCAATCAATTTCACTGAGCAATGTGGGAAGCCATGGATTTGGTAGAACCCGTGTTGGGGAAGCTGATGTAGCGGGCATCAGGGAGATTATAGCGTCTAACACCTTTGGCAGAAATTCAGAGAATGACGGCTGTGAGACACCAGTTAATAGGGCACTCGTTGTTTAGAATCAGCCACTTGCCTGCATGTGCAGGACAGCTAGCAGCTTTGTCACAGGGGTTGAGTCATTTTTTGGGGTGGGAACACCTACCTTGCATCTCATTGATGCAAGGAGGTTTCATGCATCCCAAAAATTATGTTAACACCAATATTTTGTCTCTAGAGGGGTCTAGTGTCAAAATATAAATATGGTGTTGAATTTGCGCTGAATTAGCATTAAAAAAATGACGCTAAATCTGCGCAAACAGAGTGTAAATATGCCCCTTAATCAGGTAGTGGTCTGACCATGTAAAAGAAGGAGGGGATTCACGTGTTACTTCAGCTGCATTTGTAAAAATAAGATCAAGGGTGTGCCCTGCCCTATACATTGGGCGGGTGACTATTTTTTCATGCCCTGTGTCTCCAAGACAGCTAGGAGCTGAGACACTCCTTGGTAATCGAAGTTCTTACAATCATAGTTAAAATCACCCAGAAGGAGTAACATCAGAAGCTAAGATATTGGGGACAATATAATCAATGACTGGTAAATGATTAAAGGATGATCTATCCTGTTTCAGAAAGAGCACATAAATATTGAGTGATTCAATTATATCTGTGGTTGTGATTTCAATGATGAATGTAGACTTCAGTTCAACAATGAGACGAGTAAAGGGTGTGAGTCCTCTGTCAATTTTGTTGAAATCTAGTGCATAAAATGTGTCAGGTGAAGCTGGTTTGAGGTTAGTTTGATCAACTCAGAGGCTGTTAACACTAATTAAGGGAATTGTCTGGTTCTGGACTGCAAAGTTAGACTAGGTCAAGGATTTAATTTTAGAAGGTGGGACTCATAAACTGAGTAATAAAGAAGGAGATAGGACTAATCATACAACATACTGTCACATACTCAAACAATGTATATGGCATGTCAAGAGGAGGGATACCAGTTATGAGCCATTATACAGGGTCTAGGAAACGTGATTTGAAATATAGGTATGCTATTGAAGCTGTAACACATCTGGGATGCCCTGCAGGACTTCAGCAAGGTGTCATACTTACACAGGCAATCGGCTGGGTTAAGGATGTCATGGAGAAGGTGGTTGGAGAAACTACTGTGGTCCAAAATGTCATGTCAAGAGTATCAGGATGTCAAAAATATTGGCAATAGAAATATCGCAGGTGAGAGTATCATTGTTCGTGTTGTTTTTAATATTCATGTAGAAAACATTGCATGTAATATTTTTTGTAAGTGTCATTTTGTATATATTTTATGGTAGTGTTTAACTTTATAGGTTTAATGATTTATCATGTGTTTATTAAGATAACTTATTAATTATGCAGTTTTTCAAATTTATATTTTTAGTTTAATTAGTTTGTAAAAATAATGTCTATTTATATTTTGTTTAGTAGCCTATTGAGATTTGAGGTGTAGGGAGGCTTTAAAAAATTGAATATTTTAATTTAAATGTGATGTTAATTATTTTAATGCTATGCACTGGACTGCTGACTGGGGGGCGGAAGAGCCCTTTAAATCTTTTATTGCACTCCCGCCTCGCGGGACGTGCCGGACTGCTGCCTGGGGCGGAAGAGCCCTTTAAATCTTTTATCGCGCTCCCGCCTCGCGGATGCACACGGGCCAAGGGCGGGCCCATCCTTCTTCCGTCATAAACAGGAAGAGGCTGGTCTGCCCCTCCCCCTTTAATTCTGTTTTTGGGGCCCCGGCGAATGAGATAGGACTGCGAAAAAGCACCGACTGAAGGAGGAGACTGCCATTTTGGGTATTTGAGAGACTTTGTTTCTTTATTTTTTCTTTTTTTTTTTTAGACACTTTGGTGGTCATTACAACCCTGGCGGACGTTGTTAAAGCGGCAGTAAGACCGCCAACAGGCCGGCGGTAAAAAAATTGGAATTACGACTGTGGTGGAAACTGCCAACAGAGACAGCCACTTTAACACTCCGACCGCCACGGCGGTACAAACAAACAGCTTGGCGGTCACCGCCAACAGACAGGCAGAGGACAAAGTACCGCCCACAGTATCAAAAACTACCAATCCGCCACCTTTTCCAGGGTGGATTCACCGCGGACAAAAACACGGCGGAAACAGGACCTCAAAGGGAAAACGCTCTCCTCTACTCACCCCACGAGGAACCAGGATGCCATGGAACCAGAGCTGCAGATCCTGCAAGCCCTTATCTTGTTGTTCCTCTACCAGGAGCACGAATGCCGGCGGTGAAGACCACAGTGGGTACTGCACCTACGACACAGGGGAGGGGGGAGGGAAAAAACAGGGACACACACATGCAACACTCAACACCCCCACCGCCACCCTCACCCACGACAACACACACACTAATACATCATGATACATTATAGTTACACCCCACAACCCCCCTAGAAGAATGCAAAGACCAAAGAAAATGAGTGTAACCATTGTAATATATTAAAATGCAGTACGCAAAAAATATACATATATACACTATTAACAAAATATACACCAAGAATAGTAGTCCAGGTAGTGCTCCATTGAAGTCCATGGAACACTGGGCCCACACGGTACGGGCGAGGCCCACACAAGATCCCCGACCGTGATGGAGAAAACACTGCAGGAGCATCAGATAGCAATAAAACATGCCCCTCAGGGAGAGGGAAAGGGGGGGCACCTCAGCCGGTTGAGTGCACAACGCCAAATCCACGAGGGGGCCACATGCCCACTGTTCAATCCTGGGGAGTGCAAAGCCACAGTCTCTCAAGTCTCTACAGTGGGTGGTTTACCCACTGCTTTATCCTGGGGAGTGCAAAGCCACAGTCTCTCAAATCTCTACAGTGGGTGGATTGTCAATCTCTACTGGTTCTGGAGGGGGCTTGGTGCCCAGAGTGCTTCATCCTGCCAAGGACTGAGGAAGTGGATGTATCTCTCCACTGGTTCTGGAGGCAGCCTTGTGCCCAGAGTGCTTCATCCTGCCAAGGACTGAGGCTGGTGATGGTGGTCCTGTCTGGGACAGCAGGGCTGGTGCTGGCGATCCTGTCTGGCCCAGCAGGGCTGGTGCTGGCGGTCCTGTCTGGACCAGAGGGGCTGGTACTGGCGGTCCTGTCCTGGGCAGCAGGGCTGGTGGCGGTGGCCTCTTGGGCAGCAAGGCAGGTGCTGCAGCTGGCCTCCTGGGCAGCGGTGATGATGAGGGGATGATGTCAGTGGCCTCCTGGGCAGTGGGGATGATGGCAGTGGTTCTCCGCCGTGCTGCTCTTCCCAGACCTGCTGACTTTCTTGTGGCCCTTCCCCACCTTGGAAGGTGTTGCAGCTAATTCCACACTCCCAGCTGTACCCCTGGGAGGGGATTTGGAGGCTGGAGTCTTCCCCCTCTCCCGCCTGGCACTGGACAACTTTTGATGCTTCACAGGTGGGGGACTGTCCGTGCTGTGGCTCCGTGCCACACTTGATGCCCTGGTGGCTGGTGCACTCCAGATTCCGGTGACTACAGGCACCACTGGTCCCGGAGATGTTGTGGCTTAGGTGCTAGGTTGGGACCTGGAGAGTCAGGCCTTAGGAGACGGACGGGGTGGGGGAGGTGTGGAAAAGAGGTCAAGGTTGGACACGAAAAGTTTTTGGGAAACACTGGGACGGGTAGCTGGAGGGGGTTTGGGAGTGGAGGAAGAGGTTGTGGTTGTAGGAGGTGTTCGTTTGGTGACTTTGGGTGAAGGTGCATGCGCTGGAGGCTGTCGTGAGGTGGATGGCTGTTGGGTGGGTGTGTGCCTGCGTTTGTGTATCTTGGGAGGTGGCATCACAGACACACTGGGAGAGGACACAGGGCACGTGTGAATGGCAGTGGGGGTGGTGACTGCATGTGAGCGGGGTGCAGTGGTGTGTGTTCTGGTGATGGCAGTAGTGGCTGTAGATGCAGTGCATGCAGGTGTGAGTGTAGACGAGACTGGGAGGGAGGAGGGAGACGAGGAGGAGGGGGACATAGTGGAGGCAGTGGATGTTGGTGTGTCTGCATGTGTGTGATGCTTGCGTGAGTGCCTGTGCGATGTGTGGTGCCTATGTTTGCCTGAGCTTCCCTTATGTGCTGATGTGTGTGCATGCTGGTCTGAAGGTGTGCTTGGGATAGGCTGAGGAAGAGGGGATTGGGTCTGGGTGGAGGAAGTTGGAGGGGGGAGGCTAGACACAGGAACAATGGCTGCTTCAGTGCTGAGGCCAGAGTCTGAAAATCTCCCTGAAGGGCCGCCTGACCAGAATGAATGCTTTCCAGGAATGCATTTGTTTGTTGCAACTGCCTTTCTACACCCTGGATGGCATTCAAAATGGTAGACTGGCCAACAGTGAGGGACCTGAGGAGGTCAATGGCCTCCTCACTGAGGGCAGCAGGGGTGACTGGGGCAGGTGCGGAGGTGCCTGGGGCGAAGGTGATGCCCACCCTCCTGGGTGAGTGGGCATGTGCACGTGACAAAGTCTGAGGGGCTGCTGGGAGGGCGGTGCTGGTAGGGGGGTGGCGGCTGTACCTGTAGATGCGGGGGCACATATGTTGCCGCCACTACAAGGGACCTCCCATCAGAGGACGAGTCCGTGTCACTGGTGTCAGCTCCTGTCCCCGCCGTGGAGCTCCCCTCACCCCTGTCCCACTGGTGAACTCCGAGTCCGTTGTCTCGCCCTCCAGGGCCATGTGGGATGCAGCTCCCTCCTGCTCCTGTGCACTGCTCCTCCGCCTGATGATGCTAATGCCCACAAGAACAGGGAGACCACAAAAAGGGGGGGGACGACAGAAGAAAGACATGTTGAGTGCATGCATTACAGCTACCGTTGGCGGACTCGACAGACACAGAAGTCCCCTGCACTACGCCGCGCACTTGGGCTCCACTGTTCAATCCATGGGAAATGGCCTACAAGGTTACGGGTGACATCTGCACACATGGATGACACAGGAGCCTGACTAGGTGTACTTGGCACTGTACACAGGTGGGTTGGGGTGCCACAGGGTCCGCCAGAACAAGGGGACCTTGCCTACTAAACTCGCCCTGGCCTAGGGAAACTCACAGCCCACCTCTCCCACTCAGACACCTCCACTGCACGCAAAAGCAGCAGAATGAGAGTGTACTCACCCCCTTGTGGCTGCTGTGATGCCCCCAAGCGCCCATCCAACTCCGGGTATGCCACCGCCAGGATCCTGAGCATCAGGGGTTCAGGGTGCGACGGGCACCCATCCCACGTTGGGAGGCCATCCCCAGCTGGGCCTCGGCCATCTTCTTGCTCCAGTGGTGAATGTCCTCCCATCTCTTACGGCAGTGGGTGCTCCGTCTGTGTAGACCCCCAGGGTCCGGACGCCCTTGGTGATGGCACGCCAAATATATTTTTTCTGGTGGGCGCTGACCTACATGAATTGTACAGGGGGAAAAGAAAAGTTATTACCAAATGCACAGTCACAGTCATTGGCCCCCATCCCTACCCTTGCCATGATGCACATGCACTCACTGTCGTTTCATGCATGCCTCAATCCCCCCATCTTTCATCCACCCCACTCCACACATGCATAGCCCATACAGCATGGTCCCAGTGTATTTACCTGTTTGTCTGGAGGACCGTAGAGTAGCGTGTACTGGGGAAGGACCCCATCCACGAGTTTCTCCAACTCCTCCGATGTGAAGGCAGGGGCCTTTTCCCCAGACGCACGAGCCATTGTCTCTTCCAGGCCAAGGTCACAGCAGCACTTGCAGTGTAGGTCCTCTCCTGTCGAAGATCAGGTATCGAGTGATTGAACAGACAGAAAATGGTGGTCACGTCCGCGGCGGTGCGTACCGTCACCACCGGCATACATTGTTATTGGCTCCTGGGACCCATAGAGTCCAATGTTAACCAATGCAGCATTGCGCCGCTGTCTTCGAACGCCTACTGTGACAGTGTACAACTTCAGCGCAGTTACCTCACATCCCATTGTCCCACTTTACAGGTCAGGCAGCCGCCTTTCAGGGGCCCAAATGGCTTAATTTTTAACTGCGTCACACATACCTAGGCCTAGCCTCAACACACATACAAGCCAATTTTCAGATTATGGTTTGTGTTCTGTGTAAGCTGTGGGTACGTACCTCTGAGTTGTTTGACTCTGTGCTCGCTGTTGTCCTTCATAGGCACCATCCGCTGGGACATGTGAGGAGATGGCAGCATCCTCCGGTGTACAGACCGTGGGTGGTCCTGTCGACAATGGAGGAAAGACATGTGATCATCATCTACAGGCTTGACCGTGCCACATTCCAGGAACTGTGTGCCCAGCTGGAGCCAGATCTGATGTCAGCTATCCGCCATCCCACAGGAATCCCCCCTCAAGTGCAGGTGCTGTCAGTACTTAATTTCCTTGCAAGTGGGTCATTTCAAACAACAGTGGCCATAGCATCAGGTATGTCCTAGCCTATGTTTTCCAACATGCTGTCCAAAGTGTTGTCTGCCCTGCTAAAACACATGCGGAGATACATCATTTTACCTCAGGTGGAGGATTTGCCTACAGTGAAAGGAGACTTCTTTGCCCTGGGACATATCCCCAGCATCATAGGTGCCATTGATGGGACCCATGTGGCTTTGGTACCCCCGCAGGAGTGAACAGATGTACAGAAACCGGAAGAGTTATCATTCCATGAATGTGCAGATGGTGCGTTTGGCAGACCAGTACATCTCCCATGTGAATGCCAAGTTCCCTGGCTCAGTGTATGATGCCTACATCCTGCGGAATAGCAGCATCCTTTATGATGGGTCAACTCCAGAGGCACCGTTTGTGGCTATTAGGTGAGCACCTGGAAGCAAGTCAGTGGGAATGGGTGTCTGGGTCTGGGGATGTCCCTACAGGTTAGTGTGTGTCTAACAGTTGTCCCTCGCCACTTGCAGGTGACTCTGGTTACGCCAACCTGTCATGGCTACTGACCCCAGTGAGGAATCCCAGGACAAGGTCAGAGTTACGCTACAATGAGGCCCATGGGCGAACTCGGAGAATAATAGAGCGGACCTTCAGCCTCCTGAAGGCCAGGTTCAGGTGCCTCCATATGACAAGTGGATCCCTATTCTACTCACCAAAGAAGGTGTGCCAGATCATCGTGGCCTGCTGTATGCTTCATAACTTGACTTAGCGACAACAGGTGCCTTTTCTGCAGGAGGATGGTCCAGATGGCGGTGTTGTTGCAGCTGTGGAGCCTGTGGACTGTGAAGACGAGGAAGCAGAAGAAGAGGACATGGACAACAGGAACTCGGTGATCCTGCAATATTTCCAGTGAGACACAGGTAAGAATACAAACCTGTCTACTACATGTACTTTAGCACTACTACCTCTCTACTGTCTGTCTTTTTCACCCAGTGTATGGTCACTGAGTTGTCACTTTCCCTTACGATTTCACAGATGTGTGTCCCATAGTGTGACACCTGCTTTGTTTCCTCATGGACTAGAGCTGTGTGACATAGGTATGTTGACATTACAATTGAAAGAGCATTTTGCCACTGTAATTGCTAATACACTATTTTGAAATCACAGATTGACTCCAGATTGTTTTGTGCTTCATGGGTATTTATTTAAGTGCTCAATATTGGAGGGGGTCGTAAAATGGTGAGGGGTGATAGTGGAGGAATGTCCATGGCAGAGTACAGTCTATTAGTCTCACAGGTGCATTGCCCAAATGGGCATAGGAAATGGAGCTGGGACAGTTTGAGGATGGACAGGGTGACAAGGTGGGACAGAAGGATGACAATCAGGGTGGTCTCATTTCTTGGTGGGGGTCTTGGCATCGTTCTCTGCCTTTGTCCTGGATCTCAGGGACCGTTTGTGGGGTGGTTCTCCCTCTGCAGGGGGTGGGGTGCTGGTGTGGTGGTCCTGTGGTGGTGCCTCCTGTCCACTAGCGCCGGGGGGAGGGGTGGGCAGTTCATCATCCATGCTAGTGTCAGGGGCCCCTTGCTGTGCCACAGTGTCCCTTCTGGTGTTGAGTACTTCCTTCAGCACCCCTACGATGGTGCCCAGGGTGGAATTGATGGCTCTGACTTCCTCCCTGAAGCCCAAATACTGTTCCTCCTGCAGGCGCTGGGTCTACTGAAACTTGGCCAGTACCGTTGCCATTGTCTCCTGGGAGTGATGGTAGGCTCCCATGATGGAGGAGAGGGCCTCGTGGAGAGTCAGCAGCCCTCCCAGTTTCCCTGTGTTCCTGGGCCTCTGTCCCCTGGGGAAGGTCTGTAGTGGCCTGTGACTCTGTGAGGGGAACCGAGTGTCCAGAGGTCCCCCTATGGGCCGGGCTAGTCATCTAGATCCAGTTGGACAGAGCTGCTGTCATCACTGTGGGCCTCTTCTGTTGGTGGTGTGGACATGTGTAGACCCTCCTGTCCCGTGACGTTGGGTAGGGGTCCTGCAGGGGTACAAAAGGTTATTTATTACATCTGTGTGTGGCATGGTGTGCAATAGGTGGGTGTCCGTGTACCCCAGTGATTGCATTCCTGTGTGGGACCTTGTGTGATGGTAGTTTAGGGGGGTGTATGGGTATGTGCAGTGGCCATGCTTTGGTGATGGGTGCCCATGCTTTGTTGTTGCATGCAGGGCCTTGTGTTGGGATGGGTGGGTTTTGATAGTGGGACATTTGTGAGGAGTAGGACTGATGGGGGTGAGGGTGAGGGTGGGGGTATGTGATGGCATGTAGGTAGGGTGGGGGATGTAATAGTAAAGCGTTGACTTACCAGAGTCCATCCCTCCATCTACTCCTGCGAGGCCCTCAGGATGCAGAATCGCTAAGACCTGCTCCTCCCATGTTGTTAGTTGTGGGGGAGGAGGTGGGGGTCCGCCGCCTGTCCGCTGAACCGCAAGGTGGTGTCTTGAGACCACGGAACGCACCTTCCTCCGTAGGTCGTTCCACCTCTTCCTGATGTCATCCTATTTCTTGGGTGCTGTCCCACTGCATTGACCCTGACCACTATTCTTCGCCATAGCTCCATCTTCCTAGCAATGGGGGTGTGCTGCACCTGTGATCCAAATAGCTGTGGCTCTACCTGGACGATTTCCTCCAGCATGACCCTGAGCTCCTCCTCAGAGAACCTGGGGTGTCTTTGCCGTGCCATGTGGTGGTGTGGGTGATGTGTGGGGTGGTGTGTGTAGTGATAAGTGGGGTGCTATTTAGTGGTGTGTTGTGTGAAGTGCGTGGAAGTAATGTGGTTGATGGTATTGTGTGCCTGTGAATGCTTGGTAGTTGTTTGTAGTGTCTCTCTCTGGCCTTCTCTCTGTACTTGTGTTTGTAGGGGTTTGTGGGTGATGTGGGTGTGTGTTTTATATTGTATTGGGTGTGTGGGAGTGGTGTGTGTATGTGTATCAGGTGTGTGTATTTTGAATTGTCCTATGTGGTTGTGTTTTGTAAATGTGTGTGTGGATTCGTGTGTCATGATAGTGTGGGCGTATTTCTGTTGGCGTGACGGTGGAGGTTTTGTTTTCAGCAGTTTATCACTGACCTTTGGTGTGGTGGACTTGTGTGGGTGTCTGAATTTTGGCAGATTCCGTGCTGTGGGTCATAATAGCTGTGGCGGAATTCCGCGGCCGCGGCGGTGTGTTGGCGGTCTTCTGCGCGGCGGTAAGCGGCATTTACCGCCAATGTTGTAATGAGGGCCTTTGTGTCTTGTTGATTCATATGTGCACCAGGTGATGATGAGGACTATAGGATCAGAACTTTTGGGCTTTTGTGGCAGGAAGCTGTGACTAGTCCTCCCCCTCAAGATAGGAGTTGTAAAAAAACTCTCAGTCCTACCCCAGGTTAGCACTGGGCACTGGACTCTGTAAGGAAGGGAAAAAACATGAGGCGTTCAGTTTTTTCTTTTCTTTCTTTAATTAAGGTATAGCTAGCCCTAATGGGGAATCGAAAAGGAGACTGTGGAAGGAGGGGCTCCATTCAGAAGGCCCCCCCAGGTTGATAACTAGCTGTCTTACCTCGTGATTGGTGTCATTGAGTCGGAGATAGGGAGAGTGGAAGCTACTTTAGAGTCATCCCTTGAGAAAATAGGGTAAGGTGAGGGGGAAGAAAGGACTCCCCATGTAAAATCTCCACTAATTAAGATAAGGATAGGGAATCCTTCGGTAATAATGGATAAGGACCCCGAGTAGATTTAATTACTTCCATGACTCCTGAGAGTCCACCCCCAAAAAAGAGAAGGCAAGTGATCCCTCCCCATGCTATAGTCCCCTCTTTAGATCCAGCCTTGTCTCCTGCAAAATCTTATGAGCCTGAAAAGGAATCAGTAGGAATGGAGAATAGAATGGGGAAACGACAACCCAACCCATTAAAAAGAACTACGGGAAAACAGATAAGAGCCAGTAAGACCTAGGAGCCCTCTAATGACTGTCTTAGTCAGATTGAGAATCAACTCAGGGATATAAAAAAGCTATGTTCTTTGGTTTTGGAGAAAGTAGTGGTCCTCGAGGAGAAGGTTGATCTTATATCAGCGACAACGAACTCTTCACCACTGAGGGTCGAATCTCAGATTAACTATACTGACTCTGTGTGCCCACCATCCCCGGCTACTCAGTCATACCAAAATCAGGCCAAATCCTGTCCAGAATTCAGCTTCCAAGCCCTTAAATCTAGTGGTAACACAAAATTCTATAAATGTACAGTCTTGGTGGGGTACAGATAAGCGGGAGGATTCTGAGGGCCAGGTGACTATAAGAACTCAAACAGCTTATCCAAGGATCCCGCCGGCATGTGCTCCCTATATTCTAATTTTGGAAAATGTTCCTACACTAGGAAACTCGCATTATGAGTTTCATGCATCATTGTTACACAAAGTGACGCACTATGTAGGAAAGCATTCGGGGAGGAGGGTAGATTATTGTAAGGACATTTTAACTGTAAGGAGGGTCCCTTGGGTTGGCTTATCCCCCAAATCCTCACAAGGGGATTGCATAATTATAAACTTTAGGAGTCCCTGGATGGTTAATGCCTTGCACCATCACTTTGCAACTATAATGCTACCTGCAGGGTCTATCAGAGCACAACGATTATCCAAGTTTATTCTCTCTTCACCCAAGTCCTGTCTATCTGATCTAATTTACCCTGGAAATTAGAATCTTAGCCATCTTGGTGTCTCTAAACCACTTGATACCACCCTGACGCTGTCTAATAGATTTGAGCCCCTGGCCTCTTTAGAACAATTAGACTGACCATTAGCGACTGGGTCACCCTTACAGGGGACTCCGGAGTTAAATACACTGCATCAGTCCTTTCTTCAATCTAAGGGAGCCCCCAATATACACGACATACACAATAAAACAGTTTCAGGGATTATTTCTTGAAATGTGGCAGGATTAAAATAAAAAATGGGAAACCCTTATTGGCTAAAATTAGTGACAGAGAATCTTTTTATTTGTTGCCAAGAGACCTGGCTTATAGAGCCTCCATATATTAATGTTTATTCCACATATAGCGTCTCTGCAATTAAGACCTCCGCAGGAAAGGCTAAGGGAGGTCTGGCCACTTTTGTATCAGTAATGGTAAGGGGGTGGATGTGCGTGTTGTGGGCACATCCCCTTTTTTCTTGGACCTATTTCTGAAATTATTAGAGACATTTGACATATTGCTGATTAATTATTATAACAATACTTTCGACAATTTGGACACTAGTGTGGTTGGCAATTTGGAGATGACAATACACAAGGCAACAAATATTAGTAAGAAGGACCTAAGAATAATATGGGTTGGTAATTTCAATGCTCATCTATGTGAACCAGAATATTTAGATTGCTGTTGGCTCCTCGATGAAAATGATTGTCCTGTTCAGCACTTTAAACACTCTCCCTATGGGAATGCTCTCAACTGTGTGATAACAGCTAATTCTCTGCTGTTTCCTATATCTGTCTCAGAGGGGGTACTTACGTTTATAAGAGGAGATGCTTATTCCACCACTGACTTAATTATTAATTCCAGAGAACTAACCCCCTTTGTCTGGCCGTTTAGGGTGACACAGCCTGTATTAGTGATCACAACTCTCTAACTATTGAAATAAGCTTGGGTTTAAAAAGTGACCTGAGATTAGAGAAACAACACCCAGACATGAAGTTCTCAGTCCGGAAAGGCCTTACAATTAAATGGGGAAAAATAGAAAGTAACAGCTTCTTTAGAGACCTAATGCAGAACAAATGGACAGATGTCACAACAACTTTGAGCGAAGATATGCCCCTTCACAAAATTGTCCATGCATTCTCCTCTTTAACAAAGTACATGGCTGAAAAGCTACAGTGCCCTGGCACTAACAAAGTACGAGGCCTTCGATGGTTCAATCATGCATGTACTCTATCCCTAAAGTATTTAAAGAAAATAACCAATGCAACTCCTCAGGATAGACAAGCAATTAAAATTGCAAGATAGAGGTACAAGGAAGCACTTGCTAAGAGGAAGGCTGAATTAAGTGAGTCTGCCTGGGAGGAACTGATCGAAGCAAGTTAAAACAAAGATACAACTGCATTCTGGTGAGTGGTTAATTCTCCATTGTTGAATGATAAGCACAAGATGACTATGGATACTGTCATTCCAGCTCAAACCTGGGTGGATTATTTTTCAAAAACTTTTGCAATGGAGAACAATATCCAACAAGATGATACAAATTGCTTTATGATAATAGGGAATGCCTCGATCAGTGCGGCCTTCAGTAATATTATAAGTGTAGCCGATATAAAATGGGCTATTCAAGATTGTCCTTCTGAGAAAGCCCCTGGCCCAGACAAAGGGGGTCATTCTGACCCTGGCGGTAAAATCCGCCTGGGCCGGGGACCGCGGATGCACCGCCAACAGGCTGGCGGTGCATCCCTGGGCATTCTGACCGCGGCGGTACAGCCGCGGTCAGAAACAGGAAACCGGCGGTGTACTGCCGGTTTCCCGCTGCCCTGGGGAATCCTCCACGGCGGCGCAGCTTGCTGCGCCGCCATGGGGATTCCGACCCCCTTACCGCCATCCTGTTCCTGGCGGTTTTGGACTCGCACAAGGACACCCAGCACCACAAGCCGCTCACCTGCACTCACCACCTCCACTGCCATATACACGTCCCCTGTGTCCTCTCCCAGTGTGTCTGTGACGCCCCCTCCCAAAGTACACAAACGCCGGCAATCACTCACCCAACATCCATCCACCTCACGACAGCCTCCAGTACCTGCACCTGCACCCAAAACAGCTAAAGTGACACCTCCTACAACCACCTTCTCTTCCTCCACTCCCAGAGCCCCTCCAGCTACCCATCCTAGTGTACGTCAGAAACTGTCCCTATGTCAAATTGACCTTTTTGCCCCCACCCCCCCTCCAATTCATCAGTCCTGTCGTAGCGCCTCAGCCAAAAAGCCTCCAGTACCAGTGGTGCGTGTCCCAGGTTTTTGGAGTGCCCCGTCCACCAGGGCAGGCAATAGGACCCGGAGCCAAGGCACTGTCAGCCCAACCCCTGTAAAGGCCCCGAAATTGGAGAGTGGACGACGGGACCGTGTCAAGACTCCTGGTGGGACAAACAGTGAAATGGGATCCAAGGCGATTGGTGAGTCATCTGTAACTCAAAAGAAGGTGGGGAAGGTCCCGAGGAAGTCTCCCCAACCTGTTGTGAGTGTCACAGCGGAGAAGTGCGCGATCATTTCCGGCGGTCCAGACACAACCGCCAGCACCGTCGTCACTGGTCCAGAGACCACCGCCAGAGTCATAGCCCAGGAGGGCCCAAGTATTGTTACTGGTCAGGAGACCACCGCCAGAGTCATAGCCCAGGAGGGCCCAAGTATCGTTACTGGTCAGGAGACCACCGCCACCACCGGAGTCACAGCCCAGGAGGGCCCAAGTATCGTTACTGGTCAGGAGACCACCGCCACTGCCGGAGTCACAGCCCAGGAGGGCTCAAGTATCGTAACTGGTCAGAAGACCACCGCCAGAGTCATAGCCCAGGAGGGCCCAAGTATCGTTACTGGTCAGGAGACCACCGTCACCGCTGGAGTCACAGCCCAGGAGGGCTCAAGTATCGTAACTGGTCAGGAGACCACCGCCAGAGTCACAGCCCAGGAGGGCCCAAGTATTGTTACTGGTCAGGAGACCACCGCCGGAGTCACAGCCCAGGAGGGCTCTAGTATCGTAACTGGTCAGGAGACCACCGCCAGAGTCATAGCCCAGGAGGGCCCACGTATCGTTACTGGTCAGGAGACCACCGCCACCGCCGGAGTCACAGCCCATGAGGGTCCAGAATCCCACAGCCCCGCTGGGCAATGATGGAACTTCAAGCCACACACCAACGTCCAGTTTGGAGTTCGTCATGCCACACACCAACGTCCAGTGTGGAGTTCGTCATGCCACACACCAACGTCCAGTGTGGAGTTCGTCATGCCACACACCAATGTCCAGTGTGGAGATCGTCATGCCACACACCAATGTCCAGTGTGGACATCGTCATGCCACACACCAATGTCCATTGTGGAGATCGTAATCCCACACACCAATATCCGTACCAGAACTGCCATGGCAAAGCACCGCTGAACAAGGCCAAGACCGCCATGGTGAAGTCCGCTGAACAGGGCAAAGACTGCTATGGCAAAGCACCGCTGAACAGTCCATAGCCAGCCATGGCAAAGCACCGCTGAACAGTCCATAGCCAGCCATGGCAAAGCACCGCTGAACAAGGCCAAGACCGCCATGGTGAAGTCCGCTGAACAGGGCAAAGACTGCTATGGCAAAGCACCGCTGAACAGTCCATAGCCAGCCATGGCAAAGCACCGCTGAACAAGGCCAAGACCGCCATGGTGAAGACCGCTGAACAGGGCAAAGACTGCCATGGCAAAGCACAGCTGAACAGTCCATAGCCAGCCATGGCAAAGCACCGCTGAAGAAGGCCAAGACCGCCATGGTGAAGACCGCTGAACAGGGCAAAGACCGCCATGGTGAAGACCGCTGAACAGGGCAAAGACTGCCATGGCAAAGCACCGCTGAACAATGCAAAGACCGTGTGGCTATGAATAGTCCGGCACATCAGGCATTGTTCTCCCATGTGCAGCTGGGACTGTGACCGGACATGTACTTTCACGGGGAGACTCATCCAGTCTGGGCACCAGTCCCACCCAGTACCAGTAGAGAACTGCATCTACTTGCGAAGATGTGTCTTTGCACTCCCCAGGATGGCACAGTGGGCAACCCACCCACTGTAGAGACTTGAGAGACTGTGGCTTTGCACTCCCCAGGATGTAACAGTGGGCAAGCCACCCACTGTAGAGACTTGAGAGACTGTGGCTTTGCACTCCCCAGGATGGCACAGTGGGCAACCCACCCACTGAAGTGACTTGAGAGACTGTGGCTTTGCACTCCCCAGGATGTAACAGTGGGCAAGCCACCCACTTGTTAGACTTGAGAGACTGTGGCTTAGCACTCCCCAGGATGTAACAGTGGGCAAGCCACCCACTGTAGAGACTTGAGAGACTGTGGCTTTGCACTCCCCAGGATGGCACAGTAAGCAACCCACCCACTGAAGTGACTTGAGAGACTGTGGCTTTGCACTCCCCAGGATACATCAATGGGCATGGAGCCCCGTCGTGGATCTGGCTTCGCGTTCATCTGGCTGAGGTGCCCCGATTCCCTTCCCCCTGAGGTGCCTGTAGTGTTTCTATCTGATGCCCTGGCAGTGTTCTCTCGGATTTTGGTCAGGTATCTATTGTGGGCGTCGCCCATGCATTTTTGGACTGTTGGTGCACGGACATTGTTGTGTACATATCTGCACTACTTCTTGTATTGTACATTTATTTTTGACAGATTTCGTGATATATATATCCGTATATTTTTTAATGAGTAGTATATTGGCACAATACAAAGTTTGACTGCTATTCGCTTTGTCTTTGCATTCTTCCGGGGGGATTGTGGGTTGTTACTGTGATGTTTGTGAATGCATTAGTGTGTATGTTGTAATATGCGAGGGTGGGGGTGGGGGTGTTTGGTAGGTGTCCCCGTAACTTTTGCCTCCCCCCTCCCTGTGTCGTAGGTGCTGTACTCACCGGTATGTTCTGCGCCTACGTTGCTGTTGGTCGTAGATGAGCAGGAATGCAAGGGCAGGGAGTATTTGTAGTTCCGGATCCATGGTGTCCTCGTTCCTCGCGTGATGTGTTGAGGTGAGCGTTTTCCCATAGCAAAAGCTGTTTCTGCTGTGTTTTTATCCACGGTGAATCCGCCCCGGAAAAGGTGGCGGATTGGTGTGTTGTGATAGTGTGGGTGGTACATTGTCTTCCGCCTGTGTGTTGGCGGTGACCACCGCACTGTTTGTCTGTACCGCCGTGGCGGGGGGTGTGTTAAAGTGGCTCTTAGTTGGCGGTTTCCGCCAGGGTCGTAATTCCCTTTTTTTGTCCACCAGCCTGTTTGTGGTATTACCGCAGCTTTAACACCATCCGCCAGGGTTGTAATGACCACCCATATGTCTTCACAAATATAAGAGACTCTAACAAGAAAGAACAATTTGTGATTTCTGTTACAAAAACTAAAGCAGATTTATGTATACGTAGCATTGGGCGAATTCCAGTGGGGATAAGCGATTGTACCTTGATTTTAACTATTGAGGGTGTGAATAATAGTAGTTTTACAGCTTCACATAATACATATTTTGTTTGTGGTAACTATGGATATTACCAACTACCTGTTGGGTGGTTAGGTGTGTGCAATAATTGCAATATGTTTCACGTGCTATATCTGTATTCAGTGTGGTCCAATGTTCTGCTCCATGTGTATTACTGCTTGTATGCCTACCAAAAGAAATATTACAGAAATGAAAGCACAACACATGTTAGATAAGGAAACAGCTGAAATTATGAGCATAAATATACAAGATGAATATTTAGATTATCCCAGAAAGACTACTGTCTTCAGCTAATGCTGAAAGGATCGTCTGTTGTAGTTTAGCAGTGATTAGATTAAGCATTAGCAGAAGACATCTTGTATTTAGTAACTATTGTGAACATTTTGCGGACTCCATTTTGTATTCATAGCAGCCACTTTCTCTGCCACATGCTACCATGTGCTCACCATGTGCTCTGTCCTACCTTTCTGTTGATTACTCTTGAAAATCTGCCTAGTGACAAGTTATATTTAGCACCTCCCACTTTCGCACATGCCCAGTAAGGTCTGCAGCTGTAAGTCCTTGAAAACTGTTAGCCCCTCCTACCTGTCGACTGTGCATTTCCACATGACCTTACATGTATGCAAGTCTTGCTTCTATAATTGTACCACCTCCTTTTAGCCCCTGCGTGGGTATAAAAGGACCATGCTCTCTCAGTTCAGTGTGCTATTTCAAACATTACCGAAGGGTGCTGTTTGAACTGTAGTACCACCTCATGAGGTTTAATAAACTTGGTCTTTTATTTCAGTTTCTGTGCCAACTTCTTCCTAAGGACTTTGTGCAGAGAAGGGTGAACCCCTTGCACTAGTAGGCCGTGCTGAGGCTTACTTCAACAGCAGGGTCAAAGAGCAGCAGGCCGCAGTGCAAGAAGCAGAAAAGCAGTACTTCCAGAAAAACAGTTCAGTTGAGTCCTCTGAGCAGCACAGCAGTCCTTCTGACAGAGGTTCAGTTCCAGATTCAAAAGTGTCTGATTTTAGGGAGTGAGAGACCCAGTACTTACACCCAAATGTGCCTTTGAAGTAGGGGAGACTTCAAGGAGTGGTTTCGACGTGTACCAGTTTCCTTTCAGCCTAGTCCTGTCTGCCAGGCTATCTATGAGGAATAATCAGTCATTTGTGTGGGGTCCGCCCACTATCCTTTAAAGTGTAAGTGTGAGCCCCTTCTACTCTTCCTGCTCAGAAAGACCCATCAGTATGTAGATGAATACAGATGATGGTGAGAGTCCTGTGTTTGTGGCTATCTGGTTTCAATGCACAAATGTAGCTGTCACCCATCTCAGTCCAGCTGTGTACTGGAGACAGGCTGTAAGGCACACAGCACAATAAGAACTGAGAAATGTCCATTTTCTAAAAGCAGCATTTCCAAAATAGTAATTTATATCCGACCTTACCAGTAAAGAGGATTTATCACTATCATCCCAAAGATATGAAACATGATGTAGCTTCTATTTTCTGATCATGAATTGTAGCTTAAAAGAATATTGATTAATTCCCATTGCTGGCCTGTGAGAGGTGTAGGCATCATAGTACTGAAAAACAACTTTGGGAGTTTTTCACTTCCAGGACATGTAGTACATGTCCTGCATTCTAGTTACATTGCACCCTGCCATATGGGCTACCTAAGGTCTAACTCGGGGTAAAGTATATGTAACAAAAGGTAGATTTAAGGCTTGGCAAGGGGTTTTAAATGCCAAGTTGAGGTGGCAGTCAGCTGCACATACAGACTTTGCAATGGCAGCCTGAGATATGGTTAAGGGGCTGCTTAGGTGGTGGTATAATCTGTGATGCATGTCTACTGGTAGCTTTTAATTTACAGGCCCTAGGCACATGTAGTGCACTTTACTAGGGATATGTAAGTAAAATAAATATGCTAATTGGGTAGGAGACAATATTATCATGTTTAGGGGAGAGAGCACACGCACTTTAGCAGTAGCCAGCAGTGGTAAAGTGTGCAGAGTCCTAAAACCAGAAAAATTGGATCCGAAAAATTGAGGAAGGCAGGCAACAAGTTTGGGGAAGACCACCCTAAGGCTGTTAGGTCTTACAACATACATTATGTGTTTGATATTACTTTACAATTTTATACCATTTATGTAACATTTTAACTTATTTTCCCTACTTTTCAATGGGAAAGATAGGGCCTAATTACGAATTTGGTGGTTGGAAAACCCGACCGCCAGACCCATGGTAAGGAGACCCCCCTAACCTGGTGATCTCCTCACCTGCCCTAATATGAGTTTCCACTGGGCTGACTGGTAGAAACCAAGGTTTCTGCCTGTCAGCCCAGTGGAAAATGTTCAATGGAGCCTAGTACAATGCCATCACACAGAGGGGCTGACCAGCCACCACAGAATGCACACTGCCTGCTATGCAATGCATTCTGAAGGTGCTGTGGAAGGGGGTCCCTGCACTGTCCACGACAATGTCATGAAAAGTGCAGGGCCCCCGCAGCACTTGTTCTCCACCACCCTTCTGATGGTGGTTGAACCACCATGAAACACTTGCTGGGAACATGGTTGTAATCAGCAGGGTGGCGCTGACTTCAGAGCCGCCTTGGCTGATTACAACCAAGACTAGCATTAGCCCGTCTGGATCAGATATCCTGATGGAGACAATGGTTATCCGATCTCCATCGCAAGTCTGGCTGTCTTGAGACCAACAGATTCATAATCAAGCCCATAGTCTTTTTTTTCAGTTTCATTGAGCAACCATTTACTTAGGTTACCTTCTGTTTTGTAGTCTATAACTCTCATTTTTAGTCTATTTTCTGGAATACAGGTCATGCTAAGGTGCTACTGTTTGTCAGAACAGGTAAGTCCTTTTTAAAGTTTTTTGTTAGGGTTGTAAGGTGGGGGTAGAGGTCTCCAGGTTAACTATAGTGTTTGTGGGTTTTTGTACATTCATTTGTATTCATTGTAGTGTTTTTCACTAGTTTGTTGGCTTACATTTTGTTTCAAAACGTTCTCTGTGATTGTGGCATTTTACTTGCTTTTTGATAATTAAGTGTAATGTACATGCACTTTTGGGAATGTAATATTTTTGGCGGTGGGCTTTCTGTTTTAAATTTCAGGTGTTTTTCTACGAACATATGCAATGGCATTTCGATTTGTTGTTTTATGAAAGGAAATCTGTTTTGGATTATAATAAGCAATTATTTATTTTACAATGATTTCTTTTTTGGGGGTTTCTAGGAGCTTTTGTTCTTTTTAAAACACTCTTTAGGGAAATTTGGGTTCCTTGATATTTTGGATTGCTCTGATGGAGCTCTATTGGATTGGTTTTATTTTTGCATTTTTTTCTGCTTTTGGAAAATATCTTGTCTGCTTTTGATGGATTATACTTTCTGACTACACAGATAAGATAATGATCTGCAGCTACAGAACAGTAAGTCATATTTAGACAGGAAGGGTGTGAGAGCACACTGTCCCATATCTCAGCACTCATTTTGTCCCAATGCATCATGGTAAATGTGGTCGATGACAAACCAACAAGGGTGAAAAACAAGAGACTGCCAATGGGGTAAGCTTGAACTTGTACTACATTTACTATAATCCACTTGGGCAAACTGAATGCTGGGACGTGAGACAGTTTGCTCCCACCCTACGTCTGTTTGAAAAGGCTCCCTTGAGTGAAACAGCCAGGAAAATGCTAGCGGAGGACCTCGTTGTAACTCAGCACCAGCCTGGCTGATTCCAACCTCCGCCACCATCAGCTGGAAGGTCGAAGATCCCAGCGGAGAAGGCAGTAGGTTGGCGAGGCTACTCGGCAACCTCATAATGTGGCAGTCGAATCACCACAACTGCAGCGGTCTGACAGCCACCGCACGTGTGGCGGTCCAAGGACTGTCACACTTGTAATCAGGCCATAGATCTATAAACACATGTTTAGAGCTATACAGCATTAGCTGCACCAACAGGGGTGAAATACTACAAACCACCACTGAAGTAAGCGTGAACTAATACAGTATTTACCATAATGCATTGGGACAAACTGAATGCTGGAATGTAAGGCAGTGTGCTCTTACCCTCCTTCTGTTTAAAAAGGCTCCCTGGAGCCAATGAGCTGACAAACTCTGGTTGATGTGCCTGTGTGCCAGTGAGTGGTACTGAGACCTGAGAAGACTTTAGAAGCATTTCAGGCTACCCAAGAGAAAAGTCTGCTGCTCTCTACTGATGAAGGTCTAACTCCAGGCACGTGTAACTAGATATATACAGAACTATCCGCACTAACAAGGGTGAAAAACTACAGGCTACCACTGAAGTAAGAGTGAACATGTACTGCATTACTCATAATGCAGTGGAGCAAACTGAATGCTGGGATGTGAGGCTCTGTGCTCCTACCCTCCTTCAGCAAGTCATATTTAATTCATTTGGTTTGGGTAGGAAATGCTATATTGTATTATTTATACAAATGTAAGTGGTTGTTATCTGGAATTGTGTATTTTATGTGTTGTAATTATGTAACGTGAAGGATTGAGTTTATTCTTTGAGCTTTTTGGATGGTGAGGTTTAGATCGTGTATATAAATATATTATATATTAAGCAAAGTACAAACTCACTTTCAAAATTACACACAAATGGAACCACACGGTTTGCATGGTCGTGGCCATCTTGTTTTTCACTCTTTTTATAGTGCTGGGCCTGTTTTTGCATCCCACATCAAACTTTTCAATCCTCCACCCTTATACCTAATCTACTAATATTTTTTTATTTATTGTATTAGTGTGTCTTTTCGTGTCTGATTATTTTTATGTTTTTAATTTTTTTGAATTTTTCCATTATTTCATCCTTCCTTCCTTCTCCTCCTTTTTCTTTTCTTCTCTTCTTCACCCTACCCCACCTAGCATGATGGCAGAGCAGGAGAAGAGTGTCCGCCTACCTTGCAGGTGGTGGCTCCGTCAAGGGGTGCAGCCTCTGCCCATCTTTAGTGAGAAGGAGGTGGCAGCATTTTTTATGTAAAGCGCTACCTCCACTCCATTATGGCAGCAGGCGGCAGGCCTGGGAGCTGTTACCCATGTGGGACCTTCAGCAGTGTTGGGATAGGGTACGCCAGTTAGTCAGGGACACTACCCAGGTCCAGAGCACTACCCAGCAGCTGACGCACCACTGGGCAGATATAATACACCCCAACCGAGAACAGGACCTGCTCGACCTGCTAGGCATTGAGATTCTGGGGCTTGGTGAGTATTATATTTTTTTGTGTTTGAGTTCTCCAATGCTAACTTTTTTATTTTAATAACATCCGGCTTGCATTCAGAGAAAAGTTACATTTAGTTTACGTAAATAATACAATTTATTATGTAATCCGGTTAGAACTTGGCAGGTGCTCAGCACTATATCATCGCACTCGTAGGCACCTGCTTTGGCTGATTATTTAAGAATCCATTGCCCCTGTCTCCGTAGTGAATTAGTGATATCAGTGAGTTAGCATTCTCTTTGACTTTATATAGCTCGTACAGTTCCAAGCAGTTTCACAGTGTTTCAAGGATGCATCTATGCATTGCAAAAAAGGGAGACTTGGTTGGTCCGTCAAGGGAGTTGAGAAATAAGAATAGAATGGAAGATTATTCACTGCAGTGCATTAGTTCAAAATGTAGTTTTTGTTGAGGAACTTTGAAATAGGTAACTCAACAATAGTAGATCATACTAGTACCATAGGCAATCTGATTTGAGTACAATGTTATTGCATTTGAGAACAACTTTGTGGCGGTTAACGGTACCACTAATGTATTTTTTTTATCGTCTTTGTTTCTTACATCAGCACCCAAGGGCAAGAAGAGGTCTTTACACCAGTAGGTTCAGAAGGAGCTGGGGAGGCACCAATCACCAGCATGATGCTGATCGCTCTGTTCATCCCAGTAAGCCCTATTATTATTATTATTATTATTATTATTATTATTATTATTATTATTGTTGTTGTTATTATTATTATTATTATTATTATTATTTCCCCAACTTTTACCTCTTCCCTCTACTTTAAATTGTGCCTTGTTTACATGTTTTATACTGTCTCCCTTTTTTCCAACTCCCTCATCCAAGTTTTGTTTCATTCCTATTATCCCTGCATTATATTATTTCTGCCTTTCATTGACCATTGTGTATTCCACCCCTTCATTGTGCTTCAATGATTCAAAGTCATCATCAATCAGAGGCTATAGCTCTGCACCTCCATTATGCAAAGCCCTTGGTTTGTTTAACTACCTGACCTTTCTAACATCCCAGAGTGATATTTTCTATAGAAGATACTGCAGTGCTAACCAAACTGTAACAACGTATTGCGATTGCATTTGTTTGATTAAAAAAAAATAAGGGCAGGTGTACCTGCCTTCTAAAATCTGTATACTGTTCTTTTCTAGCCACACCAACTAGTGTGACCAGTGGAGCCAGCTCAAGTTCCACCACTGCAGGATTAGATGAAGCAGGGAGAGACGTGGCAGCAGGGACGGGTAATGGTAAGTCACATTGCTTGCTTATTAACAATTACTATTACTCACTAGCTACAAGGGTGTTCTTGTGATCAGATTTGTGACCTCCACCCCCGCATTATAGCTACAGCAGTGGTTCGGTTACTTAAGGCGTCCTCTATCTGTAACTCAGCAAAACCACACACAATGTATGATCAAAATGATGACTTGATGGAATTGTGAAAGAATGAACATTTAAATGAAATGATGGGTGAAAAGAGTGAAAGGAAAGGATGCATGGCTGGATGAAATAGGATCTGTGGGTGAGTATTGAGTGAAGAGATGGATTAGGGTGGATAGTTGGTACTGAAGAGATGGATAAAGGACTGTAAATTTGGGTGAAAGACTGGATGAGAGAAAGTAATGCTTAAATCATGGTGGCTATGAGTGAATATAGGAGAAAGAATGAAATGATTGAATAATTGCTTGGATGATTAAAGAAGGGAACTGTTCTGTAGAAGCGCATGCTTAGTTCTCACCTACGTTGCTTACTTTTTGTGTTTTTTAATTTATGGTTATCAAAGCTATGGTTAAAAGTGGGGGATATATCTTAATTTGTGTTCAAATTCCTTGGCTCACTGCATTTGTTAAATGAGGCAGATATGTGTCCCATCATCATTCATTAACCCCCTCCTTGCCCATTGCATTTTGCCACCCATGATCGATTTATATTACGCCTTTTCAGATTTTTCCCTTTAGATTTTCGCTATACAGTGACTGAATAATCCAAAGTTTAGGCACATGATGAATCAATGATCAGTGATGCCCCTCTATTCTCCCTGCCTGAATCCCTCCGTCTAACTCTGCAGTAGAGTGAGTCAAGTTTCTTTCCTTTCCTTACTGCCCGGAAAATTAGTTTGTTGGAAAGAATATGTGATGGTGGGCCAGGCCAGTGATTAAAGTGGGACTAGTAATTGTCCGATTTGATTTCAAGTTTGTCGTATGGGGTTCCCTGTGACGAATTAGCCAAATACAATCTATGTAACCCTATGTATTCATTTCCCTGTAGTGTAGTGCATTGTTTTCCCCACTTTCTAAAAATATCTGTATTTCTTACATGACATTTGTAACATATCTTATTTATTCACCTGCCTCTTTGGAGTTAGGGTAGAAACTAAGTGAAAGGCATTTGGAGGAGAGCAGACCCATTGGAATTAAAGATAGCTAATTGTCAGCTACAGCTGCAGACAGTAAGCAAGTATAAAAGCGCTGGCTAGCATGCCTCCAATTATTTGGGACAATGACTTGTACTCCATAGTGCATAATGCCTTGCTCATCATAAATGAGAGATAGTTCATTTTTAATTTCCCACTAAAGTTGTCTGTTTACTTATTAGAAAAGCCTTTAACCCCTTAGCTGCTGGGCCGTTCCCCCCCCCCCCCCAGTGCTGAGCCCTTTTTTGGCTATTTGTTGTAGTTCGCGCTTAGGCCTTCATAACTTTTTGTCCACATAAGCTATCCACGCCACATTTGCGTCCTTTTTTTCCAACATCCTAGGGATTCTAATGGTACCCAGAGTTTGTGTTTTCCCCTGGAGGAGACCAAGAAAATAGCCAAAATACAGTGAAAATTTCGTTTTTTCCAAAAAATGGGAAAAAAGGGCTGCCGAAGAAGGCTTGTGGTTTTTTCCCTGAAAATGCCATCAACAAAGGGTTTCTGGTGCTGAAATCACTATCTTCCCACCTTTCAGGAACGGGCAGACTTGAATCAGAAAACCACATTTTCCAACACAAATTTGGCATTTTACTGGGACATACCCCATTTTTACTATTTTTGGTGCTTTCAACCTCCTTCCAGTTAGTGACAGGAATGGGTGTGAAACCAATGCTGGATCCCGGAAAGCTAAACATTTCTGAACACTAGACAAAATTCTGAATTCAGCAAGGGGTCATTTGTGTAGATCCTACAAGGTTTTCCTACAGAAAATAACAGCTGAAATAAAAAAATATTGAAATTGAGCTGAAAACAACAGCCATTTTTCTTTATGGTTTACTCTGTAACTTTTTCCTGCGATGTCAGATTTCTGAAAGCAATATACCGTTTTGTCTGCTGGACTCTTCTAGTTGCGGGGATGTAAAGGGCTTGTAGGTTCATCAAGAACCCTAGGTACCCAGAGCCAATAAATGAGCTGCACCCTGAGGTTGGTTTTCATTCTATACTGGGTATACAGCAATTCATTTGCTGTAATATGAAGAGTGAAAAAGAGGTATCAAGAAAACCTTTGCATTTCCAAAATGGGATCAAGATAAGGTTTTGAGGAGCAGTGGTTATTTGCACATCTCTGAATTCTGAGGTGCCCATACTAGCATGTGAATTGCAGGGCATTTCTCAAATAGACGTCTTGTTTACACACTCTCTTATATTTGGAAGGAAAAAATGTAGAGAAAGATAAGGGGCAATAACACTTGTTTTGCTATTCTATGTTCCCCCAAGTCTCCCGATAAAAATGATACCTCACTTGTGTGGGTAGGCCTAGTGCCCGCAACAGGAAATGCCCCAAAACACAACATGGACAAATCCCATTTTTTGACAAAATACAGAGCTGTTTTTCCAAAGTGCCTACCTGTAGATTTTAGCCTCTAGCTCAGCCGGCACATAGGGAAACCTACCAAACCTGTGTATTTGTGAAAACTAGAGACCTAGGGGAATCCAAGATGGGGTGACTCGTGGGGCTCTGACCAGGTTCTGTTACACAGAATCCTTTGCAAACCTCAAAAAGTGGCTAAAAAAACAAGTTTTCCTCACATTTTGGTGACAGAAAGTTCTGGAATCTGAGTGGAGCCACAAATTTCCTTCCACCCAGCATTTCCCCAAGTCTCCCGATATAAATGATACCTCACTTGTGTGGGTAGGCCTAGCGCCCGCAACAGGAAATGCCCCAAAACACAACGTCGACACATCCCATTTTTTGACAAAATACAGAGCTGTTTTTTGCAAAGTGCCTACCTGTAGATTTTGGCCTCTAGCTCAGCCGGCACATAGGGAAACCTACCAAACCTGTGCATTTGTGAAAACTAGAGACCTAGGGGAATCCAAGATGGGGTGACTCGTGGGGCTCTGACCAGGTTCTGTTACCCAGAATCCTTTGCAAACCTCAAAAAGTGGCTAAAAAAACAAGTTTTCCTCACATTTCGGTGACAGAAAGTTCTGGAATCTGAGAGGAGCCACAAATTTCCTTCCACCCAGCGTTCCCCCAAGTCTCCAGATAAAAATGATACCTCACTTGTGTGGGTAGGCCTAGCGCCCGCAACAGGAAATGCCCCAAAACACAACGTGGACACATCCCATTTTTTGACAAAATACAGAGCTGTTTTTTCCAAAGTGCCTACCTGTAGATTTTGGCCTCTAGCTCAGCCGGCACATAGGGAAACCTACCAAACCTGTGCATTTTTGAAAACTAGAGACCTAGGGGAATCCAAGATGGGGTGACTCGTGGGGCTCTGACCAGGTTCTGTTACCCAGAATCCTTTGCAAACCTCAAAAAGTGGCAAAAAAAACAAGTTTTCCTCACATTTCGGTGACAGAAAGTTATGGAATCTGGGAGGAGCCACAAATTTCCTTCCACCCAGCGTTCCCCCAAGTCTCCCGATAAAAATGATACCTCACTTGTGTGGGTAGGCCTAGCGCCTGCGACAGGAAATGCCTCAAAACACAACGTGGACACATCCCATTTTTTGACAAAATACAGAGCTGTTTTTTGCAAAGTGCCTACCTGTAGATTTTGGCCTCTAGCTCAGCCGGCACCGAGGGAAACCTACCAAATCTGTGCATTGTTGAAAACTAGAGACCAAGGGGAATCCAAGATGGGGTGACTCGTGGGGCTCTGACCAGGTTCTGTTACCCAGAATCCTTTGCAAACCTCAAAATTTGGCTAAAAAAACACATGTTCCTGTGGCAGAAAGTTCTGGAATCAGAGAGGAGCCACAAATTTCCTTCCACCCAGCGTTCCCCCCAGTCTCCCGATAAAAATGATACCTAGGGAGAGTCAACCACAGAGATCTGCTGGCTTGGTGTGTAGACGACAACACCCAATGCAGTCAGCGCGTAGGGAGTATGTCACTGATGAGCAATTGTTGTGACTGGAGTCATCTTCACTGCAGAGTCACCGGCTGCAAAATAGACAAATGCGGTTGATGAATTGTAACCTTACCAGACTGCAGAACACACTCGAGCAGGGGTTTGCAAATGTGGACAACCAGTTCACTACAATGAACACTCACATGGCAAACCTGACCTCTGCCATAGACAACTTGGTCAGGGAAATGGTGGCCGAAAGGGCACATGCACGGTGCAGGGAGCGCAACACTGCTGCCCGTTTAAACAGACTAAGGGGGTCATTCCAACCTTGGCGGTAAAAGACGCTTACCGCTGTCAGAAGACCGCCAACATACCGCCGCAGCCGCGGTAAACCGCCACGGTCATTCTGACCCACAACAGGCAAACCGCCAAAATACAGACATCCACAAAGGTCCGCCACACCAAAGGGCAGCGAGAAACTGGCGATGACCAAACCTCCACCGTCATGCCAACAGAAATACGCCCACACTATCACGACCCACGAATCCATGCAGCGGTCTTTCAACCGCGGTATTCCATTGGCAGTACACACCGCCGTGCTCAATATACACACACACATACAAAACACAGCCACATTGGACAATTCAAAATACACACACCTGATACACATACAAACACCACTCCCACACACCCAACACAATATACAACACACAACCACATCACCCACAAATCCCCACTGCTACAGAATCGGGACCACGCACTGAGAAAAAGAGAATTGAGCACCCAGACGCGCATTTTACTTTCACCCAGCAATATTTTCACGCACTTCACACAACACACCAATACACATCACCATACAATCCACCCCACACATCATCCACACCACCCCATGGCACCGCAAAGATACCCCAGGTTCTCCGAGGATGAACTCAGGGTCATGGTGGAGGAAATTGTACGGGTAGAGCCACAGCTCTTCGGGACACAGGTGCAGCACACCACCATTGCCAGGAAGATGGAGCTATGGAGCAGAATAGTCGATAGGGTCAACGCTGTGGGACAGCACCCAAGAAATAGGGACGACATCAGGAAGAGGTGGAACGACCTACGGGGGAAGGTGCGTTCAATGGTATCCAGGCACAACATCGCGGTGCAGCGGACTGGCGGCGGACCCCCACCTCCTCCCCCAGAATTTACAACATGGGAGGAACAAGTCATGGCGATCCTGCATCCTGAGGGCCTCGCAGGAGTATCTGGAGGAATGGACTCTGGTAAGTCAAATCATCACTACTTCATCCCCCCCACCCCACCAGCATACCAACTCATACCCCCACCCTCACCCTCACCCCCATCACATCCTGCTCCTTGCAAATGTCTCACCATCACAGCCCACCCATCCCAACACCAATCCCTGCATGCGACCACAAAGCATGGACACCCATCACCAAAGCATGCCCACTGCACATACCCATCCCCCACCAAATCACCGTCACAAAAGCCCCCACACGGGAATGCCAGCACTGGGGTACAAGGGCACCCACCCATTACACGCTATGGCACACACAAATGCAATAACCATACTTTTATACCCCTGCAGGACCCGAACGCCACGTCACCGCGCAGGAGGGTCCACAAATGTCCACTCCACCCCTAGAAGAGGCCCTCAGTGAGGACAGCACCTCTGTCGACCTGGATCTAGATGACCAGCCCGGCACATCGGGGACCTCGGGACAGTCGGTTCCCCTCACACAGCCACAGCCCATAGCAGACCTTCCCCCCTCTGGGAACACCAGCACAGCACCCACCCAGCGGGCCCATCCCTCTGTCCCCAGGACACGTCAATCAGCGGTGTGCCCACCACTACAGGGCACCCAGGTTAACCCACCACCCCAACAACAACAGGGACCTGGGGGCAGTGGTAGTGGGCCCACGGTCCAGGGGACAGAGGCCCAGGGAAACAGGGGAACTGGGAGGGCTGCTGTGCGACGGGGGGGACAGGCCCAGGGAACCCACTCTCCACGAGACCCTCTCCTCCGTCATGGGAGCCTACCACCACTCCCAGGAGACGATGGAGACGGTCCTGGCCAGGTTTCAGGAGATCCAGCTTCTGCAGGAGGAACAGTATTTGGGGTTCAGGGAGGAACTACGAAACATCAGTTCCGCCCTGGCCACCATTGTAGGGGCTCTGAATCAGGTAGTCACCACATTGCGGGACACTGTGGCAGGACAAAGGGCCCCTGACACTAGCATGGACCAAGAACTGCCTACCACCTCTGCCGGCACTAGTGGACAGGAGGCCCGACACAGGACCAACAGGCCTCCAGCACCCCACCCCCTGCAGAAGAAGAACCACCCCGGAAGCAGGCCCTGAGATCCAGGAAGAAGACAGAGTAAGATGCCAAGACCCCCGCCAGCAAAGGATACCTCCATGATTTTCATCCCACTCTCCCACATTGTCACCCTGTCCATTCTTATACTGCCCATGCTCCACTTTCCACAGGCATTTGGACAATGCACCTGTGATACCCATAGTCTGGACTCTGCCATGGACAATCCTCCACCATCACCCCTCACCGATTTTCAATCACCCACCAATATAGAGAACTGAAATAAACACAGTTATTGCACAAAACAATCAGGAGTCTGGCTGTGAGTTTGTACTAATGTATTAGACATTACCGTCCCAAAAAGCATATTTACATTGTGATGCCAACATACCACTGTCACACAGCTGTAGTCCATGGGGAAATAAAGCAGATGTCACGCAGTATGGCCCACATCTCTGAAATTGGAAGGGAAAGTCACAACTCAGTTACCATACACTGGGGGAAAAGGTCAGATAGTAGAGAGGTAGTAGGGGTTAAGTATATGTAATATGCAGGGTTGGAATCTTACCTGTGTGTCATTGAAAATACTGCTGTATTACTGTGTTCCTGTTGTCTATGTCGTCCTCTTCGGCTTCCTCGTCTTCACTCTCCACAGGCTCCACAGCTGCTGCAACACCACCATCTGGACCATCCTCCTGCAGAAAAGGCACCTGGCGTCACAAAGCCAGGTTGTGAAGCATACCGCAGGCCACGATGATCTGGCACACCTTCTTTGGGGAGTACAATAGGGATCCACCTGTCATATGGAGGCACCTGAACCTGGCCTTCAGGAGGCCGAAGGTCCGCTCGATCACCCTCCTAGTTCGCCCATGGGCCTCATTGTACCATTCCTCTGCCCTTGTCCGGGGATTCCTCACTGGGGTCAGTAGCCATGACAGGTTGGGGTAACCAGAGTCACCAATTAGCCACACACGGTGCCTCTGGAGTTGAGTCATCACGTAAGGGATGCTGCTATTCCGCATGATGTACGCGTCATGCACTGAGCCAGGGAACTTGGCATTAACATGGGAGATGTACTGGTCTGCCAAACACACCATCTGTACATTCATTGAATGATAACTCTTTCTGTTTCTGTACACTTTTTCACCCCCGGTTGGGGGGGTACTAAAGCCACATGGGTCCCATCAATGGCACCTATGATGTTGGGGATATGTCCAAGGGCATAGAAATCACCCTTCACTGTAGGCAAATTCCCCACCTCAGGGAAAACAATGTAGCTCTGCATGTGTTTCAGCAGGGCAGACAACACTCTGGACACCTTCGAAAACATAGGCTGGGACATCCCTGATGATATGGCCACTGTTGTTTGAAATGACCCACTTGCAAAGAAATGGAGTACTGACAGCACCTGCACTAGAGGTGGGATCCCTGTGGGTTGGTGGATGGGTGACATCAGGTCTGGCTCCAGCTGGGCACACAGTTCATGAATAGTGGCTCGGTCAAGCCTGTATGTCAGTATGACATGTCTTTCCTCCATTGTCGATAGGTCTACCAGCGGTCTGTACACAGGAAGATTCCTCCATCTCCTCGCATGTCCCAGCGGACGGTGCCTATGAAGGACAACAGCGAGCACAGAGTCAATCAACCCACAGGTACGTAACCACAGCTTGCACATAACACGATTCCCAATGCATTGAATGGTTTGTAGGAGTGTTGCTGCAAGGCCTAGGTATGTGTGACGCAGTTAAAAGTAAGCCATGTGGGCCCTTGAAATGGCGGCTGCCTGACCTCTGAAGTGTGACAATGGGATGTGAGGTAAATGCGCTGGCGTGGAACACCGTGGCGGTAGGCGGTTGAAGACCGCGGCGCAAAACAGCATTGGTTAACATTGAACCCTATGGGTCTCAGGAGCCAATGACGATGTGCGCCGGCGGTCGCGGTACGCACCGCCACGGGCGTGACCGCCATTCTCTATCAGCTTAATCACTCGATACCTGATCTTCGACAGGAGAGGACCTACACTGCAAGTGCTGCTGTGACCTCGGTCTGGAAGAGACAATGGCTCATGCAACTGGGGAAAGGGCCCCTGCCTTCACTGCTCAGGAATTGGAGAAACTCGTGGATGGGGTCCTCCCCCAGTATGCGCTACTCTACGGTCCTCCAGACCAACAGGTAAGTACACTGGGACCATGCTTTGGGGGCAATGCCTGTGTTGAGTCGGGTGGATGAAAGATGGTGGGGAGGGGAGCGAATGAGACATGCATCAAACGACGGATGACAGGATGTGCCACATTGCAAGGTTAGGGATGGGGGGCCACTCACATCGAGGGTGCAGAAGGTGATGACTATTTTTCTCCCCCTGTACATTTCACATAGGTCAGCACCCACCAGAAGATAGACATTTGGCGTGCCATCGCCAAGGATGTCCGGGCCCTGGGGGTCCACCACAGACGGGGCACCCACTGCCGGAAGAGATGGGAGGACATCCAATGCTGGAGCAGGAAGACGGCGGAGGCTCAGCTGGGGATGGCCTCCCAACGTGGGAGGGGTGCCAGTCGGACCTTGACCCCCCTGATGTCCCGGATCCTGGCGGTGGCCTACCCCGATTTGGATGGGCGCGTGGGGACATCACAGCAGACACAAGGGGGTGAGTAAACTATCATTCTGGTGACTTTGCGCGCAGTGGAGGTGTCCGGGTGGTGGAGGAGGGCTGTGGGACTCCCTAGGCCAGGGCGATTTCTGTAGGCTAGGCCCCTCCGTAAGGCATGGCCCTGTGCCCCCGCCCCCCACCTCTGTAGGGTGCCAAGTACAGCTATTCATGGCCCTGTGTCATCTATGTGTGCAGATGTCGTCCATAGGCTTGTAGGCCATGTCACACGGATTGAGTAGTGGACCCCAAGTGTGCGGCGTAGTGCAGGGGGCTTCTGTGTCTGTCCTCTCCACCAACGGTGTCGCCAATGCATGCACTCAACATGTCTTTATTCCCCCCCTTTTTTGTGGTCTTCCTGTTCATGTGTGCATTAGCATCATCAGGCGGAGGAGAAGTGGCATCGGAGCACGAGGGAGCTGCATCCCACATGGCCCTGGAGGGCCATGCAACGGATTCCGAATACACCAGTGGGACAGAGGGCGAGGGGAGCTCCACAGCGGGGACTCGTGCAGACATAAGTGACACGGACTCGTCCTCTGAAGGGAGCTCCCTTGTGGTGGCGGCAACATCCGTGCCCCCCGCAACAACAGGTACAGCCGCCACCCAGCGCACCAGCACCGCCCTCCCAGCAGCCCCTCAGCGTTTGCCCTGTGCCCGCTCACCCAGGAAGGTTGGCATCTCCTGCGCCACAGGCACCTCAGGCCCTGCCCCAGTCACCCCTGCTGCCCTCAGTGAGGAGATCATTGACCTCCTGAGGACGCTCACTGTTGGGCAGTCTACCATTTTGAATGCCATCCAGGGTGTCGAAAGAGAGGTGCCCCCCCATTCATTCTGGTCAGGCTGCCCTTCAGCGATCGTTCAACACTCTGGCCTCAGCACTGATGGCAGCAATTGTCCCTGTCTCTAGCCTCCCCCTCCAACTTCCTCCACCCAGACCCTATCACCTGTACCTCTGCCTGTCCCAGACACACCATCAGACCAGCCTGCACACACCTCAACACCCAAGGGAAGCTCAGGCAAACATAAGCACCACACATCACACAAGCATTCACACAAGCAACATCCCCATACAGACATACCAACACCCACTGCCTCCACTGTGTCCCCCTCCTCCTCGTCTCCCTCCTCCCTCCCTGTCACATCTCCACTCACACCTGCATGCACAACATCTTCAGCCACTACGTCCATCACCAGCATACACACCAGAACCCCCACACACGTGCATGCACCACCCCCACTACCATTTACAAGTCCCCTGTGTCCTCTCCCAGTGTGTCTGTCACCCCCTCTTCCAAGATACACAAACGCAGGCAGCCACCCACCCAACAGCCATCCACCTCACGACAGCCTCCAGCCCAAGCACCTGCACCCAAAGACACCAGACTTAAGACTCCTACAACCACAACCTCTTCCTCCACTCCCATACCCACTACACCTACCCGTCCCACTGGTCCAAAATTGATATTCCTGTCCAAACCTAACCTCTTTCCTACAACACCCCCACCCCGTCCATCTCATAGGACTCCAGTCAGCACCTCAGCCACCACAAAACCGGGCCCTGTGATGACAGTCTGCCATGGACTGTGGAGTCCCCCACCCTCAAGGGCAGCCAGTTCAGTACGGAGCCAAGGCACGGGCAGCCCACCCCCGGAGAAACACCCGAAAATAGTCAGCAGCCGGCGCGAGAGGGTGAAGACACCAGGCACTAAAATACCTACCATGGCTTCGGCACGAAGTGTGGAGACAGGTGGCACACCGCCCAAGGTGGGGAAGGGCCACAGACGAACAGGAAAGGCTGGGAAGGTCAGCACACCCGAGGAGAGCGCCATCAGCCCAGCTGGCCAGGAGGGCCCGCCAGCCCCATCCCAGGTGGGCAGGAGGACACCAACAGGCCCGGTACTGCAGACCAGGAAGGCCCCGCCAGCCACCTGACAGATGGGCAGGAAGGCCCTGCCAGCCACAGGACAGGTGGCAAATGACCTGCACGCCATGGCCTGATCCGCTGAACTGGGCACCGCTGTCTCAAGCCCCGGTGAACTGGGCACCGCCGTCTCAAGCATCGCTGAACTGGGCACCGCCGTCTCAAGCACCGCTGAACTGGGCACCGCCGTCTCAAGCACCGCTGAAATGGGCACCGCCGTCTCAAGCACCGCTGAACTGGGCCCTTCATTTCAAGCACCGCTGAACTGGGCCCTTCATCTCAAGCACCGCTGCACTGGGCAGCGCCGTCTCAAGCACCGCTGAACTGGGCCCTTCATCTCAAGCACCGCTGCACTGGGCACCACCGTCTTAAGCACCGCTGAACTGGGCCCTTCATCTCAAGCCCCGATGAACTGGGCCCTTCATCTCAAGCACCGCTGCACTGGGTACCGCCGTCTCAAGCACCGCTGAACTGACACCGCCGTCTCAAGCACTGCTTAACTGGGCCCTTCATCTCAAGCACCGCTGCACTGGGCCCTTCATCTCAAGCACCGCTGCACTGGGCCCTTCATCTCAAGCACCGCTGAACTGGGCACCGCCGTCTCAAGCACCGCTGAACTGGGCACCGCCGTCTCATACACCGCTGAACTGGGCACCGCCATCTCAAGCACCGCTGAACTGGGCACTGCCGTCTCAAGCACCGCTGAACTGGGCACCGCCGTCTCAAGCACCGCTGAACTGGGCCCTTCATCTCAAGCACCGCTGAACTGAGCACCGCCGTCTCAAGCACCGCTGAACTGGGCCCTTCACCTCAAGCACAGCTGAACTGGGCACCGCCGTCTCAAGCACCGCTGAACTGGGCACCGCCGTCTCAAGCACCGCTGGCCCATTAGTGGCAGGGGCAGGCCCACATCTGTGTCGGGCAGGGCTGCACGAGCACTCTGGGCACCAGTCCCCCTCCAGAACCAGTGGAGACTGTTATCAACTTGAGAGACTGTGGCTTTGCACTCCCCTGGATTGAACAGTGGGCAAACCACCCACTGTTATCAACTTGAGAGACTGTGGCTTTGCACTCCCCAGGATGGCACAGTGGGCAAGCCACCCACTGTATAGACTTGAGAGACTGTGGCTTTGCACTCCCCAGGATGGCACAGTGGGCAAGCCACCCACTGTATAGACTTGAGAGACTGTGGCTTTGCACTCCCCAGGATGGCACAGTGGGCAACCCACCCACTGTAGAGACTTGAGAGACTGTGGCTTTGCACTCCCCAGGATTGAACAGTGGCCAGGGAGGCCCCTCGTGGATCTGGCGTTGTGCACTCATCTGACTGAGGTGCCCCCCCTTCCCTTCCCCCTGAGGTGCCTGTAGTTTTCCTATCTGATGTCCCTGCAGTGTTCTCTCCGTTGGAGTCAGGTATCCTGTGTGGGCTTTGCCCATGTGATTTGGGCCCAGTGGTCCACGGACAATGCCTGCTACAATACTCGGACTTGTACATATATGTGTTTTTTCGATGTGTAGATATATATATATATAATTCAGCCAGTAATACAATATATTCCAATTTTTATAATCATTTCCTTTTGTCTTTGCATTCTTCCAGGGGGTTTGGGGGGGTAACTGTGATGTATTACTGTGCATTGATGTGTGTGTTTTAGTGGGTGTGGGGGTGGGTGTGTTGCGTATGTGTGTCCCCGTAATATTTTCTCCTCCCCCCTCCCCTGTGTCATAGGTGCAGTACTCACTGTTGTCTTCTGCGCCGGCGTTCGTGCTCCTGGTAGAGGAGCAGGAAGACAATCGCTGGGAGGATGTGGAGTTCGGGTTCCATGCTGTCCAGATTCCTCGTGGGGTGTATGGAGGTGAGCGTTTTCCGTTTGAAATGGCTGTTTCTGCCATGTTTTTATCGGCGGGGCTACCGCCCCGGAAAAGGTGGCGGATTGGTGTGTTGTGATAGGGTGGGCGGTACATTGACTCCCGCCTGTCTGTTGGCGGTGACCGCTGCGCTGTTTTTTTGTGCCGCCGTGGCGGGCGGTGTGGTAATGTGGCGGTCTCTGTTGGCGGTTTCCGCCAGGGTCGGAATTCCATTTTTTTACCCGCCAGCCTGTTTGCGGTTTGGCTGCTGGTTTAACACCGACCGCCAGGGTTGGAATGACCCCCTAAGTGTATCAATAGGGTGCCTGGCTACCACAGTGAGCAAGTCGAACTAGGCCATTTTGCAGGTGATGTGGCTACAGGACGTGGCCGCATCAGCCATGCAGTGGACCTGCTGGAGACCAGACAGGCAGCAAGGGGCATTGGGGTACCCCGCAGGATAGTGAGGAAATCTCCAGTGCCAGTAGTGTGTCTGCCACTGATGCACAAGTCTTGCGGAGTAGCAGTGCCCGCCAGGGATCAGGGGACCAACCTGGAGTGAGCCATGGTGGCCGCAGTCGCAGGAGGCTGTGAGCTACTAATATGTGGTGTGACAGAGGCACATGAACTTAATGTGTCAGACTACACTTTTGGTTTTCATTATGCAGTTTAGTTGACTATTGTTTCCCCATTATAGTCCTGAAATAAAAGAGTTAATTTGTTGAACTACACAACTGGGCCCTATGTGTCTTACATTAGTGAGTGTTGTCATGGTTGCCAAGTACCTGCCAAAGTAGTGGGCTGCAATGTGGTTCTGCCTCTGTCTGCCCTCCATTGCGATGCTTCCATCCCCAGGCTGTCGATGTGGTAGCTCTTGTTCCTCATCCTCCGAATCTGTGTTGTCAGGAATGAGATATAGCCCAAGTCTGGTGGCAATGTTGTATAGGATGGCACAAGTAGCAACAATCTTGCATGCTGTTCTGGCGAATACTGAAGTGCTCCTCCACTTTTGTGCAGGCATCTGAATCGTGACTTCAACAAGCCGAACGTCCTCTCTGTGACAGCTCTGATCTGCCGATGTCCAATGTTGTGTCGCCTCTCATTCTGTTTTCCAGGTGTTAGGTATTGGGTGAGTATCCATGGTCTCAGGGCATATGCACTGTCACCTGTTTGACAAAAGAGGCAAACTTAGCAGGGCATCACAGGGTTATGCAGTAACATGTATTTAAAGCATCAGAGTGTACTCGCCATTACTTAATAAATATCCTTCTCCAAACTACCCACGTTCTAGGTGTTGGTGTATCTCACTGTGCCTGAATATGTATGCATCATGTGTACTCCCTAGATATTTAGCCACAATGTCAGTAATGACATTATTGGCGTCATATACCTCCTGGATGACTGGGTGCATTTCCTATTGCGGAACACATATTCCAGATTTGTAGGTGGGCAAATTGGTATATGTGTCCCATCCACACACCCTATTACCTGGGGGAAGTTGGCAATTCTGTAGAAGTCCAACTTGGTGCTGTTAATTTATGCATCATTCCTGGGAAAGGTATATATATCTGGACATGTGTGCGAGTATGGCATCTAGAAAACATCTGAAGAATCTTGAGAGGGCACTTTGGGATACCCCACCTGCCACTGCAATTACCCCCTGATAGCTCCTTGAGGCCAAGAGTGGCAGTGAGCATAGCACTTGCACATGTGTGGGGATGGCACTGCCGCGCATTGTCTGGCGTTCTAGCTGAGGTTTCAGCAGTTCAATGATTCCTAGGATAACAGCTCTGCTCAGTCTGTATTTATCATAAATCTCGTCCTCAGTTTGTTGGAATAGTGTCTGCCTGGTTCGGTTTATCCTCTCCTGTCTCTGCCTCCTCCTCCACTGCTGGGCAGCCTGGACTCTCTTCCTCCATGCAATCAAGTATAGTGCAGCTATTTTGAGTAACCCAGATGCCTTCTGGGTCTCCTTTTATACTTTGGTTCTGGTCACCACCTGTTCGGAATCAGTGGTAATCTGCCTTCTGGGTCTCATTTTATACTTTGGTTCTGGTTACCACCTGTTCGGAATCAGTGGTAATCTGGATGTGCAAAACGGGCTTTTTGCGACTAGTCACAATTTGTGACTGGCTTGTGCATTCGGTTTGCGACTCCCAATTTGCGACTTCATAATTGCGAGTCGCAAAATCTGGTCGCAATTTATGCGAGTCGGTAATGGGTCGCATCGCTGTTTGGTACTCCGAAATGGGATTTTTACATCCCATTTCGCTTTTTGCGAGGTCGCAAATAGCGCTGCGACCCATTTGCGACTCACAAACGTTTCCTACATCTGGCCCTATATGTTCCCACTCTGCTAAAATGGTCCAGCCATTCAGCCTAGTGAGAACAGTGTAATAGGGTGGGGGGACACCACTGGTATGACAGTGGCATTCTCACGACGGATATGGCAGTTGGCTGGTCTGACTGCCAATGTTGTAATGAAGCCCTTAGTTTGCACTGCTGTCTGTACTGCCAGTTTTTTTTATTAATCTGCTAAAAAAAAGTCTATGTCATTTACTTATACCCTTCCTTTATTGCCCTGTGCAACTATTTATTGACCACTACAGGATGATTGCCATTGCCTATTTTGCCTACAAAAAGCCTAGCTACACAAAAGGCTTCATTATGAGTTTGGTGGTTGGGCGAGCCAATCACCAAACACAAGGGGAGAACACTACTGCCATGGCAGTGGCACCCCCCTCAAGTGTATCACAATGTTCTCACCAGGCTGACCAGCGAGAACATTGTATTACACCATTTCTGCTGGGCTGACCGGTGGAGAAAGTGCTATGGTATTGGTCTCAGTGCCCTTAAGGGAGCAGAGGACAATACCGTACCACACCAGGACCATAGGAATGCAAAGCAGACAGTGTGCATTCAGATGGTGCTGGACAGGGGGCCCTGCACTGGCTTTTCACCAGCTTTTCCATGGTGGTGTGACCACTATGGAAAGGCTGGCAAAAAGCTGAGTTGTAATCAGCACAGTGACATTGACTTCAGCTCCACTGTTGCTTAGTACAACTCAGACCATCTGGAATGATGTTCTTTACAGTGACGGCGGTCCCCTGGTAGGTCCGTCCACCAGGAATATAGGGGGTGATTCTGACCGCGGCAGACGGCGGTCGCCGCCCGCCAAGCGGTTCCCGCCGAAAGACCGCGGCGGTCATTCTGGCTTTCCCACTGGGCTGGCGGGCGACCGCCCGCCAGCCCAGCGGGAAACACCCTTCCCACGAGGAAGCCGGCTCAGAATGGAGCCGGCGGAGTGGGAAGGTGCGACGGGTGCAGTTGCACCCGTCGCGAATTTCAGTGTCTGCAAAGCAGACACTGAAATTCTTTGTGGGGCCCTCTTACGGGGGCCCCACGACACCCCATACCGCCATCCTGTTCATGGCGGGCGAACCGCCAGGAACAGGATGGCGGTATGGGCTGTCAGAATCCCCATAGCGGCGCAGCCATGGCGGATTCCCATGGGCAGCGGAAAGTCGGCGGTACACAGCCGGCTTTCCGCTTCTGCCCGCAGCTGTACCGCCGCGGTCAGAATGCCCGGCGGAGCACCGCCAGCCTGTTGGCGGTGCTACCGCCAACCTCCGCCATGGCGGTAATTACCGCCAGGGTCAGAATGACCCCCATAATGTGGTAGTCGGACCACCTGGAGTGTGACGGTCCGACTGTCACTGTGAGTGTGGCGGTCCTTGGGCCACCAGACTCGTAATGAGGCCCACAGGCCAGTAATACAATATCTGCTTTAATAGGAGTACATTTTTAACTGAACAAGTTAACTTTAATCCATAGTTCTTCGCTTACTTGAATAGATAAAGCAAGGGAGTCTCGGTCTTCTTACTGTAGAGTTTTTCCCAAAATGGCATCTTAAGGGGGTGATGGTCAGTAGTAGTAGCAGGCTAGCGCACTAACAGGGAAAAAAGAAGGTGCCACTCCCACCTATGCGAACAGGATTAAACAAAGGGTCATCCATCACTGTCAACTCGATTGAAAGAAAACAGAGAGTTAGTAGGTAATTATATCATCATAACTTTAGCAAGACTAATAGCAGAGCACCACAACAACAATATTTGGCACACAGCAAAGAAGACCTGATATGATAATAAAATCTAGCAATATTTCTTCTGAGTAATGGTGGGGAGCTATAAAACTAAACTTAAGAAATGAAGTCATGGAGTCAGGAGAAGTGGGCTCCGACTTGTGTGGTTGGATCAGGGTAAGCGTTCATGGAACACAAATATAAGGCATGAATGATGTTGATGAGGTGAGTATGGAATATTGCTCAAGTAATACAAGGTAAGAAGGTAATGAAGTGAGTTGGTGTTGCTTTCACCCCTTCTGCCCCAGCAAGCGTGTGGTTCCATTACGTTGTAAAATTAAGTCACACCTCAACAAATAACACTGACAGGGGGAGAGGGTTAGGGGCTTGATGAGTGTGTGTGAAAGGGGATTTGGAAAAAGGTGTGATAAAGACAAACACTACACAAGAAACCACAACAATATTCTTTGGGGCACTGAGCAGCACACCATCATCAATCTGTCATGGAAGGAAAGGAAGGAATAAATATGACCCAATTCAGTTAAATGCATTGCAACAGTCCTTCTGCCCCAGAGAGACCTCAGATCGTATATCCTAAATGTTATGTCTTCTAGCTTTGAAAAATGCAAATTATGGAAGATTGAAGTTATCGCACCCAGTTCTAAAGATTATGACGGTTAAAAGGAAAATGATACTGTATTGCCAAATTGGATGATGCATCTCCAGTCTTCTTGGAATGTCTGTCACTCTTAGGTGTCTGTCTGAATCTGTCCTTAGGTAATTTAGAGTCTTGAGCTTTCCTCAAGTTTTGCTCTTGCAGGAGGGACAAGCAGAAGGACTGCATATTGAAAAAAACAGCTGTTGTATTATAGAGTAAATGAGGAGGACCAAAGAAAGCAAGGTAAGCATCATGAGGAGTAAAGAGTGTACCAAGATGATTCAGAGGCAGAGCAAGAACATAGGAGGAGTTTCATATTTGAGCCAGCAATTCAGCAAACATGTACTCAGCAACATTTCCAAATCAATACATGTCTCTCCAGTTCACAGAGCTGAGTGAGTGAGTACTAGGCCTCAGAGTCTTCTCTATCATCATGGTTTCTCTTTCAAGTTGATAACATTCTCCTTATAGCTGTTGATGTAGTCCCATCCTGAGTCATTCCATCCTCTTGCTCCAGATTCCGAGTGATTCTGTCCCAGTACCAAACCGATCAAGGTAGACCTGTGAAGTGTATTGTAGGTGAAAAGCACATAGAGAAACAGAACTGGAGTATTTTGTGTAGATTTGTGTTTCGTAACTAAAGTGGCTGGTCTGTTCTGAGGAACCAGTAAAAAGGAGTGGACCATGCAGGTACTTAGGGCCGTATTTATAGGCCCCTAGTGCCTGAGGGGTGTCACTTTTAGTGACGCTCCTGTGGCACTAAGCACAGCGCTGTATATACAAGGTGGCGTTCAGCCACTTTGTGTGGCTTAACGCCACCTTGTAAAGACGGCCTCTTCCCACACAGCACTGTGTGTGAAAGGGGCATGCAATGGGTGTTGCTGTGGGTGTACCACAGCAACACCATAGCATTTTGATGCTGCCTCAGATTTATGAAATCTCTAAACCTGAGGCAGCACCAAAATATAACTCCGCCCCAGGGGTGATGTTAGCAGGGCGCAAAAAGGAGGAATATTTTTATTCATCTTCGTTTTTTTTGCTTTTTTTATGAGTGCAGCATTCTGCCTCACACATAGAAAAAGCAAAATACCAGACATTATTGTTTATGTGCGGGCAGGTGTCCCTTCCTACACATAAACAGTCAAATGAAAATGATGCTTTGGAACTTCTGTGGGTGCTGCACTGTGCAGCACACACAGAAGTGCCAAAGCGCCATTAGTGATTGTTTATGTGCTGGAAGTGACACCTTCCCACACATAAACAATCACACCCCTCAACACAGACATCCTTGCACTATGGTGCAAGAATGCCTGCGTTGGCTCTGACAGCCTAATTTAGCACCAGCGCAAATCAAATCAAATCATTAACATTTATAAAGAGCGCTACTCACCCGTGCGGGTCTCAAGGCGCTAGGGGGGAGGGGGGTTACTGCTGCTCGAAAAGCCAGGTTTTGAGGAGTCTCCGGAATGCGGAGTGGTCCTGGGTGGTCCTGAGGCTGGTGGGGAGGGTGTTCAAGGTCTTGGCTGCCAGGAAGGAGAAGGACCTCCCACCCGCTGTGGAGCGGCGGATGCGAGGGGCGGCAGCGAGCGCGAGGCCAGAGGAACGGAGGAGACGGGTTGGGGCGTAGAAGCTGAGGCGATGGTTGAGGTATTCCGGTCCCTTGTTGTGGAGGGCTTTGTGTGCGTGGGTGAGAAGTCGGAAGGTGATCCTTCGCAGGGGGAAATGCAGGGGTGCACCGTATTCTCTCAAATATGGCGCATCCCTTCGTTTCTAAAGTGACGAAGCACAGCACTGCAAATTTGGGCACAGCGCAGCTCTATGCCACTTTTCCTTAAATCTGGCCCTAAGTTTGAAAGACCAATCACTTTCAGGAAAATAAATGATCACCCATCAGCCCCCAAACATTGCACATCATTGGAAACAATTTACAAATCAGTTGTATCCCTCCCTCTCTTTTGGCAGCCAGCACATACATCAGTCATCACTCACAAATCCACATTCGCTCAAAATGTCACCATTCATTGATGCAATAGTTACTGCAGGCCTGATTACGAGTCTGGCAGTTTTGAGACTGCCAGACTCGTGGTGACGGTCAGACCTCCAAGGCTGTTGTGGTCTGACCTTCACATTATGACCCTGCAGTCGGACCACCAGGAGACCGCTGTCACTGCCAGGATCTCTGATGCCAGTGGGATGACGTTGGTCTTGATTGTAAGAAGCAGGGCAGAGTTGACTTCAGTTCCACCGTGCTGATTACAACCTTGTTCTGCTCCAGCCTTTTCATGGTGGTCTGACCACCATGAAAAGGTTGGCAGAAAACCAGCGCAGGGGGCCACAGTGGGCCCCTGTACTGCCCTTGCTATTGGCATGACCAGTGCAGGTGCCCCCTGACCAGTACCTTTGAAATGTGACAGCACATTCAGGCAGCAGACAGTGCATATTTCAATGGTGCTGGTGCACTCTGTGTGCAGCAGCATTGCCTCTGTTATTGAGCCTACAACAATGCTGCAACACTTTTCTCACTGAGCTGATGTGCTGGAACTTTGATTCCCTCCTGTCAGCCCAGTGAGAAAGTTGTAATGGGGCCGGTGGGGAGTCCACCAGCACTTTGTCAGTCTCCCAATCTGGAGTTTGGCGGTCGAATGTTTCTGACCGCCAAACTTGTAATGCACACAAATTCACATACTGCACAAATTACCCCAGTAGTAGTTATCTCTTCCAATCCAAGCATATGGGTTGAAAATGTCTTCTCTTTGATGGTATCAACACATTGGAATTTGGCATTGGCACTGGTAGTCTTTTAATGAATGATTTTCTAGGGCCGCCCTGCTAGATGTTGTGAAATAAATAGGATAGGCAATGGCATGTGATCGAGACAGGCAGTGTCTCCAATGTCCTGAAGAGTATGTGGGGTTTCTTCACTGCACACAGGTCTAACCCAATCTGGTCTTATATGTGACTATAAAATAGTGAGGCAGCATTAATCTGACAGAAACATAATGCTGAATTTGCGTTATTTATTTTTTGTTTTGCAAAAAAAGAATGAAAAAAAGAAGCTCAGCTGGAATTAATGAAAAAGTTCTATGGTGGCACTGGCATACTCATTCTGAGAAGTAGAGTTCATCCTCAAGCTTTAGTGGTTCACCCAGAGGTTGGTCAGCTAACACACTTGATTCTGACCAATCAACCTCTTCTTCAACCAGTGGGGTTTTAGGAACAGTATAGTCAGGTGGTATAAAATGCTGTTTCATTTTGATCATGATTAATCTCTCTACGTTTTGAAACAAGAGAATGGTACTTCTGACTGTAACAACTGCACCAGCTGCACTGAACACGTTCAGCAGACGCTCACGTTCAGGAGAAGCCAGAAACATTTTTTCCAGCCTGCGGAGCTCTGACTATTGTCATATCTTTCTGTACCAATATACAAATGGATTTTAATCCACATGCACCTCTTTTAGGTCATCCAGATACTCCTGCAACATCCTCCGAATGATCATTGGTGCTTCCCCTTGCTTGACCACTTTTGCCTTCACCTCTGCACTGGACTTAAGACCTCCCACTTGAAACCAAGCCAATGTAGAGGTTGGGTCTGATTCTTTTGTTGGTGTTATCACCAGTTTTCTTGTTGGTGGCGTTAGCGGATGTGAGACAAGACTGCCCTTCCCGGAAGTTGAAGGTGGCACCCCAAAACTGCAAGGGGGACTCTAAGCTCCAGCTGTTCTTCTTCCAGTTCTCCTGCTTCATCAACAATCCACCTCTTGTATTGTGAAATATCCCCTTCAGGATCATTTTTGTAGTGTGGATCAAATAGAGTGGAGGAGATAATGCCATTTTGCAGCCTTGCATTACTAGTCAAGCAATTCCTTAGGCTCTCAACCAAGTCATTTGCTTATGGGTTTTAATTCGTAGCCCCTAATGCGAACCTTTCAGACCCCTTCTTTAGCTGCTCCAGTAGCAGATGCACTAACAGGATACCTTAGCCCCTTCTACTGTCGTCCTTGCTAATTTCCCACATGAAAACCCCCAAAGGGAGCAGCATCTGTGAGATGCATTTGACTAGGCCCCATCTCTCCATATCCATGGTCAAAGCTTTCCCAATTGCATGCCATCCTCTTTGAACGACATAGTCATTGATCTGTTTGTACTGCTCAAACAGACATTGCAACATATAATAGGTTGAGTTCCAACGTGTAGGCACCTAATGTATCAGGGCTTTCAATGGCACTCTGTTATCATGCTGAATAATCCACAACTGTTTCTGGGCTTTAAAAGAATGGCTGTAAGGAGTGTAGATGCATCTGCAGGTGTCAGTAGGTGGCTGACTATGGGGCTGATTATGAGTTTGGCAGTCCAAGGAGTGCCATGTTGGTGGTGGCGGTCCGACTGCTAACGGGCTGGTGGAGAGAACTCCTGTATTACAAGTCTGGTGGTCAAACAAATGGAATACCACCAGTGGTCTGCCACCACCGTCAGTTAGCACAGACTGCCACGGTCATCCAGGACACCATATTTCCACCAAATCTATTACGAGGTTGCACACTGCCAATGTGACAATGGCGGTCCTACCACCACCTACAACCTGAAAGGAACAGACAGTATAAAGGGTGACACTCACCTGCAGGCAGCCATACATGTCCGGAGCAGCCATGGATTCCTTTGCAAAGTCTTGCCGCTGATCTTGCTCACCAAAAGACAACAAAATCAACGCCGATGTGGAGAACAACAATCATAAGAACACAAACCTATCTGTGACATCATCACTTTAAAAACAGAACACCGCGCCGCAAACACGTCTTAGGGGGGACCCTGCGGGCAGCAGCTATACCTATCATTCAACACACACTTACTAACATAATGCGACACAGACACCCACACATTCACAACATGCACACTTCTGCCACCACACATACACACATACACACACTGCATGGCAACACCAAACATTTACACACAGCAACAAAGCACATATTCAGGGACACTGAGGCCACACAACAGTCACACACACAGCAACAACAACACAACTACTAACATACACAGCAACAACACAACTACTACACATACACACAGACATTCCACACACTCACACCCAACCCTGGCCAGGGACTGTCCACACATACAAAACACACATACATCCATGTACCATGACACACACAAAACACCACCATCAAACAACCCTGCAATGGACACACATATAGCACAATCGACGCACAATGCCATTCACAATACACAGAGAGACAAATAGACAAGAGACAAAACACACCACAACATTAATACATTCACAGTTAGGATGGGAGCATGAGCACCATACATGGAAGGAGACTGCACTGGGACACATATTATGTTGAAAACGGCCTCAAACAACATGTGCATAAGAATTGGCCTTAAATTGATCTCAGGGACAAGCAATACCAAATCCAGTTGCCATGCACAGCCACACAATGGGGAAGGGAATGTTAACAAAGCACACACAACTCACACTTCAAGAAACATACCCATACACCAACCAGCTACAAGGAACCCACACCTTAATGGACACATGCACACTCAAACGCAAAGCAAACTATCACAACTCAACACACTCCATGTCTGCACTGAAAAAACTCAAAAACACACCCACCACATGTAGACAATAGCCGTATCACGGGGACAGGTCCTACACCATACATGCCCACATCACAAAAGGAACACATACCACATAAAACACAAAATATTTCCATGACACCAACATTGCATCTACACACAAATACCCATCGCACAACAGACATGCTTTCCCTTGGGGGACAACAGCACTGCACACAAACTCACATACTGCACAAATCACCACATGGATCTGCAAGCAGGTCAAACACCCACAACTACAGGCAGAAAACCAATGTCAGCCTGGAACAACTGAAAGCTAGGTAAGAAAATTCAGGACAAAGGTGTCCCCAACAAAGCAACAACTCGTTGGGTTCATTGAAATGCATTTTCAGAAATAAAGTACAAGGCCTTTTGGCCAGCCCAAGTATGTTGCCCAAAGGGCACAGTGTTGGGTTCCTACTTGACTCCTGACTGCCATGTAATCTCCACAGGTAGGGGCACCAAGGGGGCAGGCAGGCACAACAGGGATTATCTGGGTGGGGGAGTGGGCGATTGGGGGGGTTTGGGTTTTGAGTTGGGAGGGGAGGGGAGATCCTTCTTGGGAGGGGAGGGGCATGGGTGCTTACAGGTTGGCAAGGGAGGACCTAGAGGTGGAAGGGATGGCATAGGAGAGGTTGTGCTTTTGGTTGTGGTATGGGGAAAAGAGGGGTAAAGTCAAGCTCACACAGGAAAATTTTCTTAGTCACAGGGGGACAGTCACCAGAAGAACATTTGGATTTGGAGGTTGAGGGAGTGGTTGTCTGACATGTAGAAGTGGATGTCTTAAGTGTGTGCTTGTGGGAGGTATTCTTGTATATGGTGGGTGTCTGTTGGGTGGGTGAGTGAGGGCGTTTAATTGTCTTGGGTGTTGTGTGGGTGTCTGTTAGGGCTGTGACTGCAGGTTTGTTGGATGTTCTGCATGTAGGTGTATCTGTGGTTGTTGTGTCTGCGGGTGTAGTGCCTGGGATGGATGTCTGAGGGTCTGATGGGGTGGTGTCTGGAGGTAGGATGGGTGTGGCGGCTGTATCAGTGTCTGTTGTGGTGGTATCTGTAGGTATGCCAGATGTCGTGTATGTGATGCTGGCTGTGGGGGTGGGGTGTCAGGGCAAGTCATGAGTGTTGCTGTGTCTGCAGGTGGATGTTGTTTGCGTGTGTGCTGGTGTGTTTCATGGGGCTTATGTTTGTGTTCGCTACCCTTGTCTGTTGAGACGGATGCAGGAGGGATTTGTACTGGCTGTCATTAGTGTGGAGGCCAGACCCTGACAAGATCTCTTTAGGCTAGCCACTGCACGGTGAATGTCCTCCAGGAACGAGTTGCTCTGCTGGACTTGGGCTGCCAGTCCCTGGATGGCATTTGCGATGGCGGACTGACCCACAGAGATCAACCTCCGGAGGTCAAAAGCCTCCTCACCGAGGGCAGCAGGGTAGCAGGGGCTGGGAAGAGGTGCCTGCAGAAAAGTAGATGCCTACCCTCTTGAGTGAGCGGGCACGGCCAACTGGGTGGGGTGCAACAGGGAGGACGGTAATAGAACCGGAGGTGGCAGACAAGGATGAAACTGGTGGGTCCCTCTGTGTCAATGGTGTCTTGACCCAAGGTCCTGTGACCAAATGCTTCCCATCTAAGCTCTGACTCCTTTCCTTTGCCTTACAGTGCTGATGCTGCCAAATGAAAGTGAAGCAGGGTCATAACATGGACATGAAGACATTTAAATTGCAACTCTGAGAGACAAAACATACCATCATGTCAAGTGCCCCCCCCCCTCAGGAAATGCCAGCAAAGTGGCACCATCATGTGCCAATACAAAACCATGCATGCAATCTGGAATTACAAAAGTAACAAATGAGACAGTCTTGGTCTCAGACAAATACAACAGTATGGATGAAGTCAAGCTACCACACTAACAATACCACAACTAGGTGACCACTCCAACCCAAACCTGTGGCACATGCAGTACACCCCAGTGAACCAGTAGCCAACAACTTGATCCCATTGTAAGGTACCTTACCAATTACACAGACACAAGCCTATGCACACATGTCAAATGCACTGACGTAATGTACCATCAAAAACAGATGTTGCTAAGAAAATGCAGACAACACTGGTACAAATGTGCCATACCTGGATTAGATTACTTGGAAACATCCAGGTCACTATGGACATATCCCAACAATGTACAGCTCCACAAGTGACACCTGCTCAAGATGAGTCAAGGAGCTAGTAGCAAGGTCACTCAGACATTGTAGTGTAGCCATTTTTAGTGCCATTTTAGTGAAGCTTGATGCACATTAGGGTTACATATTATGCCTCTGTGCACTTTACCCTAGACACGTTGCATTTTGGCTTGCCCTGCATTTTATAATAACCAGTTTTACAGTCTTGTTTTATTCTTTCTATCACACTGTTTAGCCTAGTTCAGCTCTGTGTTCGCTAACACTGCATTCTTTCTCACCATGTGCTTCAGTCAAGGCTACAGTCTGGTACATTGTCGGTACACGTGGTAGAAGTTTAGTCTCTGGTGTTTGTAGACGATACACACCCTTAGGTAGGGACCTCTTCTTAGAACGTCTGCGTGTTAGTTATAAAATCACTTTCTAGTCCTAGTACAGGCAGAGGGAGATTCCGACCAGGAACCTACAACTAGACGCTGACTGACCGTTGCAGATGCTGATTTAGCTTACAGGCCTTTGCTCAGGTATGAGGGTTGATGTCCTCCCCGGGAAACCTGAAAGGCAGGCTTAGAGCTTCCCAGGCTGTGCTCATAATAAAACTTAGAGACAACTTAATATAGTTGCACTATGATAGCCTTATTCTTGTGCTTCATTTTCACTGTTACTATTTTAATCTTACTGTGTTGTTTCGTTCTGGTTATCGCAGCTCATGCCTTACTATATAAAATGCAGTCGTTTTTCTTAAACCGATCTTTAAAACTTAAACTGCCTTTGTCATTTTTATATGAGACCGTACTATGTATGAGAGCACTGGTTGTGACCTGAGTGACCACGACTTCCCTGGGAAGTAATAAGATGTCATGAGCTCAGCTGCCCAATTGTCCCTTCCCTTCGGGAGAGATAAGGCACTGCTAGTTAGCCGGAGCATAACCCGGATTTGGGGTGACAAGGGTCCTTCACCGTGGGTCAGACTTAGTCCCTCACACTGTGAAACGATCTTGCCACCCAAAAATCCAGTAGTCTCATTAGGATAATGAGAGCCTACTCGACATGGCGCCGCCAACGATTGGTCAGGCTCAAATTTTCGGGTCCACCGGTATATCTCGGTCTCATATAATATAATGATCCCTCAGTTCCGTATATGGAGACGTCCGTGGTACTGAGGACTTCCTCCACCGTTGCATAGGCAACCCTATTTTCAGCAGATGGTTGTTCAAGCTTGAACCATAGAAAGGAAATAAACTATTCCCCTTTTGGTGTGCCTTCTCTGCGTTCATGGTGCTTTTCTGATGGCGAATCCCCAGGTGATACAAATTGTTCTTAACATGAGACAACCGCTCACAGCACATTTGCTAGCACACGGCCTTATGGCCCAGGGTGGTCAAGTCACATTTGTGGTGGACGCCCACGCAGCCTATAGAACAGAACTTTTCTACTCTTGGGTCACATTTCCAGCAGTTGATGGGAACACACATGCATTCCATACATATACAGTAGCGAACGCGCCTGGACAATACAGGGCGTACGCATATTTAGAGATACCTCTCTCTTATCAAGACCATAATAATTGGTTTGATGGCGCCCTACCCCATACAATGTTACCAGTAAGGTTAGGTCCCCTGAGCAATGACGGTCCGACCTGGCCTTTATTGGCCACCTATACACCGCATCCTGCGGCTGCGAATATGGCGGTGGTTGAGGTTCGACGCTTATATATTGACTTAACGGCAATATATAGACGCTTAGTACAATTTGTGATGCAGACACTTAATACATACCCAGCGCGTGCTGCTCCAGCGCAACCACATGCAGTAACACCAGGTATTAATCCGGTGACTGTACATCCCATTATGGGTAAGGTTCAAGCCAAACGAGAGGAGATTCAGTTTTGGCTGGCACAGAAAATTAATACGCTGGAGGTGGTATTTCCCCATACGGGACCTCAGGACAAACATAGGATATTAACTATGTGTTTACCCTTTGGGATGGTTCCCACAGTGGAACTTTGCAATACATGGGGCACGGTGTTTGCCGCTCTCTATACCACGGCACACGGTACACCTATACTGGCTAACCTACCGGAAGTGCTTAAACAAATTCAGGATGAATACGGGGCTGCCCCGGCCTTAGATTTAGGAATGCAAGTGATAGGCAATTTTGCCACAGTTTCTTCAATGATCCTAAGCAATCTTAAAGGGGAAGCAGTTGCGCTTGCAGTGTGCATTCGTCTTCGTGACGTTCCGCAACAAGATCAGGAGCGGGAACTGCCTAAAATAATAGCGAAAACATATTCCAGTATTGGTCGAGATAGCCTTTGGGCTAGACCACAAAAACCTCAGATTCGGGGGAAAATTACTAAAGATAGTACGAAACAGCCACCTGAGGGTACTAAGAAGCGCTGGGAGAAGAAACACCTAAAAAGGAAAGGTGAGAATCTCCGCGTACGGAGACCCCACAGAGTAGATATAATCTCAGAAATAGGGATAATATTAAGACGCCTGATAGATATCAATATACTGATACACGCCAATCTCGTTCCTTTCAGGACTCATCGGTAAAGAGGAATGAGAGAGGTGTGTGGTCAGAGCGTAGACAAGAGTACGTGAAACCAAGACAGGACTCACAACACTCTTCTGAGGTTTCTGTCAAGAAGGAGGAGAAACCAGTACAACAAAAACAACAGTTTAAAAAGAAAAAGGTGGCAGCTATCTCAGTTATACATGCCACTCAGGAAGAGGGTTCTCTTGAAGAACAAGACATGGGCTCTAGCTCTGCTAAACAGCGCAGCAGAGGTCACAATAGTTCGCCGGAATCTTCTAGAGCATCTGGAGGTGAAAGCAACTGATGACTTCATCCAAGTAGAAACAGCGGACATGCGTGTCTCCGAACCCGATAGGGTGTATACAGTGACTTTACAGTTGGAAGGAGACATTGAATGCAATATACATGCAATCTTTTGGGATTGTGTAGTTAAGATATATGACATTTTGCTGGCTGAACAGGATTGCCTGCCAGATTTTGTCCGCACCTGCCCAGCTGGGGAGGGGGTTATTAGACCTTCCTTCTCGCCCCTTGTTCCGGAGGTACTCGCTGAGTCCTCTTCTATGAAATATCAATATCATGTAATTCCTATTAAAGGTGAGCCTCAACCACAACCGCAGTATCCCATAAAACATGCAGCAATAACACCGGTGAGAGAAATACTTACACAATTAGAATACCAGGGGCTAATTGAACCATGTGTCTCACATATGAATAATCCTTTATTCCCTGTAGCTAAACCAGACCATTCATATAGAATAGTCTTAGACTACAGATTTATCTGAATGGACATACATGCACATATGCTATACAAAATTCACATAGCACTGCACTAATGAGCAACATTGTGCGGAAGAAATATAAAACAACATTGGATATCTCAAATGGATTGTTCTGCCAGAATATAGCCCCTGAAAGCAGGGATTTAACCAGCTTCCGCGCACTAGGCTCCCAGAAAAATTCTGTCATTTGCCTCAGGGGTATAAGAATAGCCCAGGACTGTTTACAACTCGTGTGACTGAAATTTTGCACGACCTCGACCCTGAAGCATTGTCATATGTCGATGATATATATGTCACAGATGACGAGTTGCTACAACATTTAAGACGGGTAGCCCGCATTGTTGTAGGATTTGCCAAAATCGGCTACAAATTTAACTTCAAAAAATCGAAAATTGCCTTCCTCAGCGTCATATTCCTGGGATATGAGCTGTCAAGTGAGGGTAAGAGCCTAGCGCCACATTTTTTAGAAAAATGTGCACAATTGCAACCACCAAATATGATTAAGAAACTCCAATCATTGTTGGGCTTTCTAAATTTTGGCAGAACATACATTCCTGATTATGATACACGCATAAAACCTTTATATGAATTAATATGTCCTGATTTTTCGAGTACATTCTGAACAATTGAATATACACATACTCTTCGGGAGTTACAAGCAGATATGCTGGCAGCGAAACATCTACACACATGGGACAATAGGACACATTTGGTCATCAGGGTGATAGCTGGGGCCATTGTGTTTACTTATGTCACATTTAATGACGGTGAGACAGTCCCCATAGCATACAAGTCACACTTGTATTCCGCTGCCAAGAAACAATTTGCACCCACAGAGAAAATTCTCACTGATGTACAGATGGCTGTTCTTAAAGAAAGGCCTCTGGCCCAGGGAAAACACATTATTGTCATTTCTCCTATTCCGGTCCTTGAGGCTGTTACAAAAGCTAGCGTCCCAATCGCTAAAGTACTCCACCCAAGATGGATACAATGGGCCACGTCCTTGACAGCCTCTGATGCAGAATATATTTTTGACCCAAAGTTACAAACTCAGGAATTTCTACAATATGAAGTTGAATATCCAGTTCCCGCTGACACATTGCCAATTGTCCAATATCAGGTAGTCATGTACACCAATGGCTCTGCGCAACCAGCGATAGGAAAAAAACATCAATATTCTGCTGCATGTGCAGTTGTGAGTGGCTATATGGAGGGTGAGAAATTTCGTCCCCAACATACTTATACCAAGACCTTAGGGGATTGTACTGCACAATTGGCTTAGCTAAAAGCTCTACTAATGGCACTGGAACATACGGATCCAATGCAGTACACACTGATTGTTTGTGATTTGTATTATTGCGTCCAGTCTTTTAACGAATACTCACATTACTGGCGCTTGAATGGGTTCAGAGATTCAAAAGGCAACACCATTAAACACAGAGTACTGTGGGGTAAGGTGGCAGATCTGAAAGAGACGCTACCCAAGGTCCATGTTGTGCATACACTTGGACACCAGGGCGTTGGAATACACGTTGCTGGTAATACCTTGGCTGATGAAGCCGCAAAGTCAGCAGTGGCAGTTGCACTGTAGCTGCAGGGACTCGTTTGAGTACCAGACCAAACACGGAGATTTTGGCTGACATAAGAGCTACGGTTGATGGTAAGCCTTATCCAAAAGGATTTCCTAATAAATATCAATATTTTATGGGAATTATGCTGAACGCTGAAGTTAAAATTTCTGGCGTAGGCATACGTGACATCCCCAATAAAAATGTAAGACCACGATTGATTAAAGCAGCGCATGAGGGGGTAGCATCTGCACATGCAGGCGTGGCAGCTACAATTTCACTATTACAGACCCGCTACTGGTGGCCTGGTCTCTATAAAGAGGCTAAGCAGTATGTCCTTTGTTGTGACATCTGTCAACAAATTAAAGTTTCAACAGCTAAGCGCCCGTCGCAGACACCCCTCTTAATCTCAAACAGACCATTACAATGTGTGTACTTGGATCATTGTGGTCCATTAACACCAGATAGTGCATACAAATATATCCTAGTCACTGTTGATTCTTGCTCCATATTTGTGTGGGTGTGGCCACAACGCTCGGCTGACGCTCGGACTGTTATTAAAGATTTGCGGGCTTTTGTCGGTAAATATGCAGTTGCGGCATTCCATTCGGACCAGGGCCCTGCTTTCGCCTCAAGGGCATTGAGGGACACCATGGCTTTGTTGGGGGTCCAGCTCCAGTACTCGTCTCCATTTCATCCATAGGGAAATTCTGTTGTGGAGCGAATAAACTGTGATTTAAAGCAATCCTTAACAGCCAGAGTCTTAGGTACAGGTCGTAGTTGGCTAGCCCACCTGTATGGAGTTCAGAGAGCACTAAATAACCTGCCTAGAAGGTCCCCGGGAGGTCGTACTTCATATGAGTGCCAGTTCGGAACACAAAAGGTTTGTTCCGGATCTTTATGGTCCTGGTGTGGAGGCGGCAGAGACACCTATTGACATAAATGATCGTGTCACTGTTTTACAGGAATTACAGCAGTTCCGTGATGATAACTCTTCTGAAAGTGCTGCCTCCATGGGAATTAAGGATGTGCCAGTAACACCTACCGGCTGGATTCCCAGGGTTGGGGGTCTTGTGCGTGAAAAGGTCACAGTAAAAAAATAATTTGGCTCTTCTTATCGTGCACCCGTCCCTGTGTTGGGGATACATGGTACGAGAACTATGATTCTGCCACTGTTGCCAGGTGCCAAAGAAAATCGATTTGTTTCCTTTGACAATGTCAAGTTACAACATGTGGCCGATTCCACACAGCCGACCAAGAGGAACTTCCAGTAGTTCCTGAATCCCTCTCACTATTGGAGAAGACGTTCCGCTTCAAGTTGTTTATACCAACACTGTTGCCTCTCCGAGCTTGGGGAGGGTGGATGATGATCTCGCATTAATTCCATTAACAACGACCAATTTAGAAACATTTGATCGAGTCACCATGAATACAGACGTGACGGATGGTGCTGTCTACACTATACCAACGCGAGAAACACCAACTCTTCCGTTGACTGTGGCAGCGCCTTTTGCACGAAATGCCTCTGGTTATTGTGCCGCCAACAACGATGGTCTATCAGACTCGTTTGCCTCGTCAACTACTGACCTGTCGGGTCAACGTAAGCTGATGTGTTGGCTTAAAGATACGTATTTTGTTTTTCCATGGAACTATTTATGGCTTTTATTGACTGTGTTGCCGTTTTTTCTTTAGATTGGGTTTGTCATTACCTTTTTTCTGTTGATACATGGTCATTTTCTTCCTGAGAGATCGGCTGTTGAACAGGTGGAGGAGGTGTTGAAACCACATTTTTCATCACATAAGGTTTGAAGAGACTTGTCCTTTGTGAACATTTCTGCAGTACCAATTCCTGATGGGATTGTGTGGAATAAGGTAATGTTTGGTCCCATTGAGATAATTCAAATACCGTATGTACTAAAATTGTCTATGAATGATATAGCAATACCAGGCATTGTATCTGATGATTAGAATGTGAAAACAGTTGACTCAATTATGACAGAATTGCAATATTACACTGTCTATGAAAAGGAAGATGTTTACCAGTTCAGAGACAATTATGGTGACATGTTTTGCTATAATTATTATGGGCACCATTTCATACATAGGGCGAGTATTTCCAAGACGATATTTGACTATACACAATGGGAACATTGCCCAACTCCCCCGTATGGGAGTTCCAAAACTTACTTTGATAAATTTACGTATTTTTCTGGACACCATCAAAAGAATGCTGAGACGTATTACTTTAAATTAACTCCGACTAAAGATAAACCAATTTTAATGATCAACATGAAATGTATATATTCGGATTCCTTTGTTTCCCGGTTGTCAATTGAAGGTTATGAATATTGGTCAGAAAATGTTGATTTGAAAAGTGTTTGGGGAACAACGAATTGGCAAACTAAGGGTAGAGAAACACTGTTTAGAGCATGTCTCATTCCCGTTCAAATGATTTAAAAAAATGAAACTGTACAGCAGACCAGCAGCTTGGGTTTAGCTACAATCAGAGAATTAAACATGCCCAGTATACCTGTCCCTGCAAAATTTAGTAACTGGCAAAAGTACGCCAATGCAACTTTTAGTGAGCTTAGTGAATGGGTCCGAAAAGTTACATTAAACACTTCACTGGCACGTCTAGGTGGGTGGTTATTGTTGCCAATAGATACCAACGGGTGTCATCAACATTTTGTCACTTCCTCAGGGGGTTTCCGAATGAGTAGGTCAGACCCTCGCTATATATCACCTGAACATGCTGAAATAGTTACGACATATAGGTGGTCATTCCGACCTCGGCGGTCTTTTCAATAGACCGCCGAGGGACCGCTGTACGGAAGACCGCCAGTGCTGGCGGTCTTCCGCACGGGCCATTATGACCGTTGGCAGCGCTCCGCCCGTTTCCGGACGAAGAGCCGCCAGAAAGGCCATACTGGCGGCAGGCCGGGAACTGGAGGTAGCTCCACCTCCACCGCCACGCCAACAGAACACCGCCCAGCGAATCACGACCTGTGATTCGCTGTGGCGGTGTTCTGTTGGCGTGGCGGTGTCGGCGGAGCTGCCCCCATGGGTCCCGTTCCCTTCCGCAGGATCACCGGAACAGGTAAGGTGATCGTCCGTTAGGGAAGGTGTTGTGAGTTGTGTGCGTGCATGGGGGTGTGCGTGTGTGTATGTTGAGGGGGCGTGTGAGTGCGTGCATGAATGCGGGGGGGTGTGTGTATGTGCATGAGTGCGTGCATGAATGTGGGGGGGTGTGTATGTGCATGAGTGCGTGCATGAATGCGGGGGGTGTGTGTATGAGCATGAGTGCGTGCATGAATGCGTGCGTGTATGTATGTGTATATGTTGGGGATCGGGTTGGGGAGGGGGGTCCTGCAACCTTTTGGGGGTGGCAGGGGTGGTGGGGGGGGTAGGGGAGGGAGTCAGGGTGGGGTTGGGGTTGGGGGTGAGGGAGACCCCTATCAGTGCCAGGCAAGGTATTCCCTGGCACTGATAGTGCTTTCCGCCATGGATTTCATGGCGGTCCCAAACCGCATGAAATCCATGGCGGTAAGCCGGGGTCAGGCGGGTTGGAATACCGCCGGCAGTCGTTACCGCCGTGGCGGTCGGAACGGTGAAGCAGCAGCTGGCCATGGCGGTAACCGCCATGGTCAGAATTCATGAAAAAAGACCGCCAGCCTGTTGGCGGTCTTACCGCCGCTTCACCGCCGACCGCCACGGTCGGAATGACCGCCATAGTGTCGGAAAATTATGTCACTATGAAATCATCCTCGCTAGACGCAGTTAAGACACATCTCACTCTCTTATCTAATGACACTGACTTACAAGATTTTTTGTCAGGCCGAAGCCGCCACGTAGGAAGCGTTTCTTGTATGAAGTTTACAATGAAATTTTGAAACTTTCACAACAAGAAGTTGCAGCCCGGTTACGGCAGATAGATCAGCATAATTTAAAAATAGCATTAGCTGTTGTGGATAATGGTATGCACACCTTTTCCGACCGGATTTATACAATTAACAACATTGTTTCTTCTGCTATAGACATTATACAATCTGATATGTCTTCTTTATATCATGGACAGAGTCAGACCAGGTCCATTATGGAGTTGGGTTGGATGCTTCAGACATTGAAGGCGGGTCGCGTTCCGTGGCAGCACATCAGTGCCAGGGAAATATTTTTTTCCTTTAATTTGACGCGACAACAACAGCTAATGGCTAAGAAGGAGGAGACTTATGTCATGCTTCACATTGAAAAGTTAGAAAGATTGCCTTTTACCGTGGCCGAGATTCCCTCTGCTGAGTGGTTGATACACGGGGTTATTAATCTGCCTATTTCTACATTACAATTCACTTCTTGTTTGAAACATGTTCTGATAGGCAGATATGAGAAGCTAGGAGATAGTTACATCCACGAGGTGTGGGAGCCTCCCTTCTTGTACAAATGCCTCAGTGGCATGAAAGAGGTCTTTCTTAGCGGTAGTGAATGTGAGACTTCAGTCAGCCATTCGATGATTTGTAAGCAGCTGTCCTTGCATGGGGCGTGTAATGCCTCGGTTGCGAATTTGGCTTGCTATCTGAAGGGAGTTCCGGTCCCCTTGTTTAAACCACGTTCCAGGTGCTTTCAAATGGCAGCTACGTTCTCCTCAATAGTGAAGACTGTTGTGGTATGCGAGCTGGAATAGTTTACGTTGTTTCGGTCACTAAGGTCGTTACTTGCTGCAGGAACGTGTTGTTTCCCCCACTAGAATTAGGGAGGTAGCAGATATTTGGCCTCATATTGCTACTTCCAAGGTGAATTTTGACAAGTTAAGCAGACTGAAAGCATTGTTGTTTCAGAAGCATGTGGCCCTTACATCTGCATGCAAGACCTACGCACCTCAAGTGGCAAGGTCATCGGCGGAAATACAGTTCCTGTTAAATACCAACTTTCCGAGCCACTTTGGTGAACTTGTGGGACGTATATTTAATGCGTCGAGCACGGCAGGACTAGCACATTTTTTCAAAGCCGATGGTGTTGGTTTCATTCATACCTTTTCTTCCATATTCGGCTTAATACCTTCGGCTATTCATTCAATTTTCAGAAGCATTTTTGGAGGATTTCCAATAACTTTGGCTATATTGGCCGGCATTTTACTGGTGCTGTCGTTTTTACGCAATGGCTGTCCCGCCGCTTCGAGGACGAATGTGGGCGCTCCCATCAGTGCAGCTGTGTCGTGAACGCATGATACAGTCTTTTGGAGCAACACTCCTGGAACATTTGGGGTGTGACTGGTCTCTGTCATTCAGACTGGTTTTGGATTGTGTGCAGCCCGTATTTCGGTGCCGTTGGTGCTCTTTTGAACATGCCCTAGACGTCTGTCTCTCACGGCACTGCCCCCCAGCGGTTGATGCTGATCTGTTGGTGTTCTCGATGAGGGCTCATTACCAGACATGCGCGCTGCGGCTGCGTTTGCTTAGAGAAGCTCAATACGAGATACCCTTCCTGGAGGAAGTTGATGTTCACTCGTTTATAGGCACTACACGGGATGGCGCCTCGGTGGATACTGAAGCTTTGGAACACACCTGCTCCCTGCTAGTCTTCGGTGTGGATTTTCCAGTTTTGTCATCTGCCAAAGTGGAGAATCTCCTGCTTTCCGTGACTACTGCTTAAATTGGACTTATTCTAAATAGACGATATCCCTTGAATTCGGCCTTTAGCCGCATGCTCCTTTTTAAAATTGCTTAATTCTATGCTTATGTGTCCTCTTAACTTGTTGAAATTGGATAGAGTTTAACTTTTATTTATGCATAAGGGCATTTTTTGGCTTTTGCTTAAAACACTTTTTACCGACAAGGGGAGGGTGTAGTGTAGCCATTTTTAGTGCCATTTTAGTGAAGCGTTATGCATGTTAGGTTTACATATTAGGCCTCTGTGCACTTTACCCTAGACACGTTTTATTTCGTCCCGCACTGTTATTTTATAATAACCAGTTTTACGGTCTGGTTTTATTCTTTCTATCACACTGTTTAGCCTAGGTCAGCTCTGTGTTCGCTAACACTGCATTCTTTCTCACCCTGTGCTTCAGTCAAGGCTACAGTCTGGTACATTGCTGGTACACGTGGTAGAAGTTTAGTCTCTGGTGTTCGTAGAAGATACACACCCTTACTTAGGGACCTCTTCTTAGAACGTCTGCATGTTAGTTATAAAATCACTTTCTAGTCCTAGTACAGGCAGAGGGAGATTCCGACCAGGAACCTACAACTAGATGCTGACTGCACCGTTGCTGATGCAGGTTATAGGCCTTTGCTCAGGTATGAGGGTTGATGTCCTCCCGGGGAAACCTGAAAGGCAGGCTTAGAGCTTCCCATGCTGTGCTCATAATATAACTTAGAGAGAACTTAATATAGTTGCACTATGATAGCCTCATTTTTGTGCTTCACTCTCACCATTACTATTTTAATCCTACTGTGTTGTTTCATTCTGGTTATCGCAGCTCATGCCTTACTATATAAAATGCAGTCGTTTTATTAAACCAATCTTTAAAACTTAAACTGCCTTTGTCATTTTTATATGAGATCGTACTATGTATGAGAGCACCGGTTGTGACCTGAGTGACCACGACTTCCCTGGGAAGTAATAAGATGTCATGCACTCGGCTGCCACATTGTCCCTTCCCTTAGGGAGAGATAAGGCACTGCTAGTTAGCCGGAGCATAACCTGGATTTGGGGTGACAAGGGTCCTTCACCATGGGTCAGACTTAGGGGGTCATTTTGACTCCCGCCGGACGCGGTAACCGCAGGGCCGGCGGGAGACGCCAGAATACCGCTGCGCGGTCAAAAGACCGCCGCGGGTATTCTGGGTTTCCCGCTGGGCTGGGGGTGACCGCCAGAAGGCCGCCCGCCAGCCCAGCGGGAAACACCTTTCCATGAGGATGCCGGCTCCGAATAGAGCCGGCGGAGTGGAAGAGGTGCGACGGGTGCAGTTGCACCCGTCGCGATTTTCAGTGTCTGCCTGGCAGACACTGAAAATTATGGTGGGGCCCTGTTACGGGGCCCCTGCAGTGCCCATGCCATTGGCGGTCGTTGGCCTGGTGGTCAATGACCGCCAGGGTCAGAATGACCCCCTTAGTCCCTGACACTGTGAAACGATCTTGCCGCCCATAATTCCAGTAGTCTCATTAGGATAATGAGAGCCTATGCGACAACATGCCCCACATGTTGTGTTGCAAGGAACAACAATGAAGTTAGGTCCTAAACCTCATGGAGCGATATCTCCAGAATACACACTGGAATGACCCTGTAAGTCCCATGATAGCCCCCACCAATGTCTCACACCCATTTCCATGTCAACATCTCAGTGTGGTTGTAGTAGACAACTGTACCATGCATGAAAGAGTGACACAGACCTTGCAATCACTGACAGAAGGACCCCAACTTGTTGTCCAATGAGAAGCAGTACACTAACCACATCTCAGATATTGCAAGCATGGCATCTGTCTGTGGATGAATCCCTGAACCCAAACACATGTAATCCAAACATCACTGCAAGTCAATCCATGATGCATACCAATAGTAAGGACACAGGGCCAGATGTACCAAAGGATTTTACCCATTCTGGGGGTCATTCCGACCCTGGCAGTCCTTGACCGCCAGGGCCGGGGACCGCGGGAGCACCGCCAACAGGCTGGTGGTGCTCCCTTGGGCATTCTGACCGCGGCGGTACCGTTTTCCGCTGCCCATGGGAATCCTCCATGGCGGCGCAGCTTGCTGCGCCGCCATGGGGATTCCGACCCCCATACCGCCATCCTGTTCCTGGTGGTTTTGGCCGCGAGGAACAGGATGGCGGTATGGGGTGTCGTGGGGCCCCCGTAACAGGGCCCCACTGAGAATTTCAGTGTCTGCATAGCAGACACTGAAATTCGCGACGGGTGCAACTGCACCCGTCGCACCCTTTCCACTCCGCCGGCTCCATTCGGAGCCGGCATCCTCGTGGAAAGGGGTTTCCCGCTGGGCGGGCGGGCGGCCTTCTGGCGGTCGCCCGCCCGCCCAGTGGGAAACACAGAATAACCGCGGCGGTCTTCTGACCGCGCAGCGGTATTCTGGCGGCTCCCGCCGGCCCTGCGGTTACCGCGGCCGGCGGGAGTCAGAATGACCCCCTCTGTGTCTATGGGAAAAAGCTTTCGTACATATGGCCCACAATCCCCAATCATCACACAGGTGTTATGCACCTACAACCATCATTCCACATCAGGGGTTCAAATGATCATGAAATTTATCCACACCCTGGCCCTACCTGGCCCTCATAGCTACTACAGTTACACATCACTAATGACATACTATGAGGCATGAATGTATCTGTCGGATGATATATTATGGTGGCACAGTCCTGTCTGGGGAATCACAGTAAATGGACAACCATTACAGATGTACGATTATGACAACAGGACCCCATGCACATATATGTGAGAGATTCCAAACACATCACCTATGACAATGCACATTTCCCACTTACCAAGGGAAAGCAGTTTTCTACAGCTGCCAAGATTTAGCCATGTAAGTCATGTCACAAGTATGTTGGACACCCATGCATCGAAGTCTGCTGTGAGACACCATCACCCAACATACAATGGAGTACACCTGCCCCTGAGTGGCAGATGTCCGCCTACACATATCCCCAGACACATGACAGAGGACAGTGAGCCACATCCTGCCTACCTTTGTACTGTGACATTTGGGAGGAGTGATTTGTTGGTGAAAGCTAGCACTATTAGAGTAGGTAAAGCAGAATATTTGTACACTAAACACAACTATATATACCCCCTGCTGTGTAATTGAACTGAGGGTTCCAACAGTTTAGTCCTAGGCCCCAGCTCCAATACAATGAGCACACTAGTTTGAAACATATGTCCCGTCTACACCATTTTTATCCCAGATGATCTGTGACACATGACACATCCCACATTGTCAGAGGGAGCATTCAATCCCTCACTCAATCACCTGGCAAAGGGTGAACCATTAAGTTGCCTTATACTTATACCCTTGTTACTGTTTTGCTGCCCTAAAATGCCCATTCAAGGCCATGTAAGCCACAACCAAAATGTAGGCAATTGGGGAGGAGGTCATTGTCCAATGGACACCCCATCCTTGTTAGGAAGACAGCCCTAGCTGGGCCTCTACGATCATCCAGACTCAGCGTCTCAGGACTCCCAGGGTCCACATGTTCTTGGCAATTGCTCTCCAGATCAGATCCCCTTCTGATGGGTGTTGACATGTATGGATGCAAAAGACAGGACAGGATATCATGTCCACAAGTCCAATACTAAATGGCTGAGTCAATTACATGTCAGTGCACCAAGCTAATAACATCCTGTCTTGACCATCCTGTTCACCTGTGACACATATCAGTCATTGGACATAGGAACGTGACTACAAACACTCCCCAATAGGGTATCCTACCTACCCCCGCAGATCAGGCCCTGCACTGACTAGGTAGACCAACTATGACGTTAGTGGGACATGAGCTAGAAACATGACATTGACCAGGAACACTATGGGAAACATCACAAAAAATTGGCAGTGACAGGTACACCACCCAGCAATCAATGCACACAAATATCCACTACCTCTGAATGTCACCTGCTGCATACAGTCCCTTCAGGTCACAGCCAGCCTACAGTCTGACCCATCGCACTTGGACCACAATGAAGGGACTGACACGTGGGCACACAAAGAGTGAAGCCTGTCAATATGTGGACATGTGCAGATACAGATTCGGGCACCTGCTACTTCAGAGAGTGGGGCTCTGTGTGTCACATCAACATTACAACACACACATCCACACATGTCTCCACTAAACCTAGAATACCTTTAGAGAAACCTGGCCATGCATTGTGCATGTCCCACTATATGCCCAAACAACAGAGTCTGATATCATGGCACTTCAGTTCACAACGCACTGTTTGCAGATGTGCAATGACCAAAATGCAAGGACCCTGCACAGAACATTAGAGCTTGATGAAAGAGACAACAGGGCTGTGGGATCAAGGGACCTGTCAAGGCTATGTAACACACATTGTCAAATATTATAAGAGCAAATCAGTCACAAATCACCACCCTGCCCCCAAAGCAATTCCCTTACCAATCAGTAGACAGAGGCTCAGGAAGCTGCATATTGGCACTGAGCCATGATTAGGCACCATCACATGCTGTGCAGGGATACAGGGTGTGAGCACTGTGTAACACTTTCAATGCAAATGGAAATCAATACCAGCCCAGATTTCAACTGATACTGTGAGTAACAATAAACAGGCCACAGTCTCTGCAGACAGACCTACACAAAACATCATATCTGACATTTGCATGCATAGTAGTACATCATTTAGCCTACAGACAATTGCCACTGGGTGTCTAGGTACAGCGCTGAGGGGCATAGTGAGTCATTACCTGGCTTCCAAACAACAGTGCAACAAGGCCAGATGTGGCCTGAGATTACTGGGCCAACATAGACAGAGCTCAAATAGCAATCAACCGACACATACAACATACATTCACCCCTCCTGCTGTCATGCAGTCACATGTGGCCACGCATTGATAAAATCTTCTGGCAGGAGTTGCCTGGGGATGGCTGTCTTGACACCTCACCTAGTCATGTGCATCCAACACAAGTTGGGTCAGGGAATATTAAATACACACTCACCACATTGTCTAAGGACTCCAAACATGTCACTTGACATAGAAAGATGTCCATTGACTCACCCATTAAGGCACACTGACCGCACCTATAGGGCTTTCACTCCACAATTTGACAAACTGGGACTAAGCATATGCTAAATTAAAGCTAAGATAATTAGAAGTACTGAGAAAGGTGTGCACATGAGGTACTTACCTGCTCCTCTGGTATACCATAAAGCTGCCCCTGTATGACCTACCCCTGTATGACCTCATCCACCAGCTTCTCTAGCTCTTTGGGCAAGATGGCAAGGGCCCTATCACCTGTAAGACATGGCATGATTGCTCCCAGAGGCGGTGCACAGAAGCTCAGGTAGCAGAGGTCTTGCTGGCAACAGTGTCAGTAGCCAAGCGAGGTATTCAGCAGTAGATGGCAGCCACTTCTGCCTCATACATGATGGTCACCACTGGTGGACACTGCCATTGTCCTAAGGTCACCACAGTCAACAATTTTATCCTATGGCAGTGTCTGCCACAGTAGCATCCTCCTACTGCCATGATGACTTCCGCTGGGGGTTGTGGGTGGTTCCTAAAGTCCAGTGGAGTAGGTCAGGCAGCCGCCATTTTAGACTATGCAATTAAGCACTATTTTTAATGCATCACAATTTGGAAAATGTTGTCCTGACGATTCTTGAGTCCTGACCTTGCCCTGTCATGTAGGTCAATTGTTTCAGTGCTCATATTGGTATGTGGTCGGGAACAGATGAGAACATAATTAGGAGCACAACCACCACCCCTTCCACAACGGGCAATCCAGGATTTGGGGCATTGAATCAGTGTCTGAGTGGCAAGTTACATGCACATATTGTTGCTGGTCAGATGGATGATGTGTACAAATATGTGGAAAAGCAAGGGGGTAACCTATGACTAATGTGTAATTATTTGTGGTGATGTGTGCTGTGCATCATGTCCTCAGCGAATCACATGACATCTCACAGTTCGTGTATGACATGTATTATGTGCATCGCAAGGGACACAATGAATGGCGGCTATATTCTCATTTTTGTCCAACATAGTTACCCTGGGAGAAGGATGACAGAACCTCCTGTATACCATCCACTGGCAGAACTACAGGCCATGGAGGACAGACATGTAATCCAGATATACCACCTGGACAGGCAATCGTGGGCCTTTTTCATCAGTTGGAGCCAGATCTGATGCCATCCATCCATCATCCAAATAGCATAGCACCCATTTTACAAGTATTGTCAGTGTTACACTTCCTGGCCACAGGGTCCTTCCAAAATACAGCAGCCCTAACTGCTGGGATGTCCCATCTTATGTTCATTCTGGTCATGAAGGTAACCCTCTCAGCAATGTTGAAGTACCTGGACAGCTATATCCGGTTTCCTCAACATGAGGATTTTGCCCATGTGAAGGCTGAGGTCAATGCTTTGTCACACATCCCACATGTGGTAGGAACCATTGATGCTACCAACTTGTTTCTACTGCATGGCAATGAACAGGTCTATCGGACTAGGAAGAACTACCATTCTATCAATGTCCAAGTAGTTTGTTTGGTGGACCTCTACATATCCCAAGTATGTGCCCTTTACCTGGGCTTTCATCATGGGTAAAAGCGCTATTCCACAGCTGATGACATGACTGAACCCAGAGAGGGTCTGGCTGGTTGGTAAGTAACATATGTCATGTGTGTTTGTATGCTATGTCTGCTGCTAGAGAGATGATACTTGGGAGTCATGGTTGTACATATTTTGCTTTCCTTACAGGGGACTGTGCACACCAAACCATCCACGGTTGCTGACATGGATGAGGAAACCAACCATATCAGGGGAAGTCTGCTTCAACAAGGCACATGGAAGGACATGGCGTGTCATGGAGCAGGCTTTTGGCCTCCTGAAAGTCAGATTTCATGGAACTGACAAGTCTGGTGGGGCCCTCATCTACTCACTATTGCATGCTCCACAACCTTGCCCTGAGGAGAAACATCCCATACATCCCAGATGAGGGGGAGCTGGCAGTGCCACCGGGTCAGCCTCCTGAAATTCCAAGTGAGAAATGACAGTGATGAGGATGAAGGTGGAATCATGCGGACTGATCTCATCAATCAGTACTTCACTTGCGTATAAGTATGTGATGTTCTGTGATTACTGTGACTGTATCGGGTACTGTAGGAGTCCGTTTTTTTAGAAGGGTATCCCAGTCACCATGAGACTGGGCATCTCATGCTGTACATCTCATACAGCCAAGGTTTGATGACTGCATCAGACTTGAAGATGTGACTCTTGATGATCTCCTTTGTTTGGGGTAGTCATGTTGCACTGTCAGTGAAAAAACAGTTTGAAATGTGGTTTGTGTCTTATGTATGCCTTTGTCTGCCTAAACCCCTTGTATGTCACTTTTCCCTTCCAGGTGTCTTCACCATGCCATCCTCATTTGGGCATTTCAGAGTTGTGTCATTGGCAGGTGGCTGTTGCTGGTCTGACATGTGAAGTGGATCAGGGTAATGTTGGTCATAGATTTGGGTTGTATAAGTCTGATGCTGCCTGGACAGTGGGATGCAGGAATCTGAGCTACACAATAGACCTGTTTGCCTTGATGTGTTCATCCAGTGGTCTCCTGTGTGTGATCATGTAGCCTTGCAACATGTCGTCCAGTGCAATATATGCATTCTACCTTCACGTTGTGTTGGCATTGATCTGGTATGACCTGTTAGTGGCTGTCAATGTGTTTCCTCAATGTGCCACAACACTGAAAAAGGTTTGTGACATTCCACCAGATGCTTGCTCATTGTTATGGGAAGAGTCTGGGCTCAGGGTCCGCTGTACTGTCTGTACCATGGCGTACGTTAAGTTGGTAGACCTAGATTTGGTATGTGATGAGGGTCAAACTGGAGACAACATCTCATACTCTTTTGGCCTAATCTGTGGCACAAGGTCTTATAAACCCTTTCTGGTTTGTTCTGAGGCACAGCATTAATAGGATATCTGGCCTGACTTCATATGGCTAAGATGTTCTCGGCTGTTGCTGTGCAAACATTCTTAACACCTTATGTGCAATACAGTACAATAAAACATTAGGTGTGACCAGACACTTGTGACAATATGTTGCTAGTCATCCTCAGCATGTCACTACCTGAGACATCTCCCTCCATCCATTACCTTCCTATGTCCTAATCATGTACATCACATGTGATGAGCATTCTACATTCCAGACAGTGTTTAAACAGTGGTAGTAGGCAGTGTTTTAGTGACGGTGTGTTTACATTACAACAGAACTCAATAGTGATAATGGAAATAAACAAACATTGATAAGGTGAAGGGATCAGTCATGGTGGATGCAATCAATAGAGTGGAGAACACAACATTTGAGATCCAGAGATTAGCATCCTATTAGCATGGAAAATGGAAAGTGGTTAAGGAGAAGTCAATGGAGTGAGTCTGTGGCACACAAAGGAATGACATCAGGAAGTGGTCACTTGCTGGCAGTGGTTGGTGTCTTGCCATCCGCAACTCCTGGATACTTGGCTGGAAGTCCCCGCTTGTGGGGAGCGGGTCAGAAACCACAGAAGCAGGGGTGCCTGAGGGGATGCTTCCCCTGGCAGGGCTTCCCTTCCAGTGGCTGACACCAATGAAGGGGTGAAGGGGCTGGTATGGATCCGCCAAAGGAAAAGGTGAGATGTTGTTGTCCATCCCTCTCTGAGCCGTTAATGTTCCTCAGCACCCCTATTAGGGAGGCCATATTGGAATTGTGGGCATCCCACTGTTACCACATCTTATGATGGAGTTCTCTCTGAATTTCCCTGGGTTTGGTCAGTACCTGGCCCATCACACCTTGGCATTGTTGGTAGGCTCTGGCTGATGGTAGCCTGGCCAGGGACATCACTAGCAGTCTCTTGTGCAGGGCCATCCCATCCCTCCTGTGCACCATACCCCCACAAGCCAGCGTTCTTGGTGCAGCCTGTCCCATTTCACTGGTTCCAGATACATCATTGTCAGGGTTGGCAGGTTGTGACTCTAGAACCTGGACTGAGGGCAGAAGATGTTGATGACTGTTGTAGGGACTCAGGTCTAAAGGTTACTGGCTGCCTGTGATGAGGTGGCCGCAAGGCTGGGAGGAGTCGATGTGGTTAGGCTGGCCCTGACTGGTGTTGTCTGTCCAGGTTACCTGGACGGCCCAGAACCGTCCTCAATGCCCGGCAGTCCAGGAGTGTTCCCCTCACTGAAGGCTTCATCCATGAAGGTAGTGGCAGTCTCCTCTGTGGTGTTGGCTGTGATACTGGCTAAGGCCATGTTCACATTGTATTTGCTGATTTCCATTATGTGACAGGTACATATATTTTCATTTGGAGTGAGCTGACATTGTTGACACATACCAATTCCTTTTCAGTGACCTAGCCTCAGAGTGTCTGGAATCATTAGCTGTTGGAGGAATGGTAATAGACTCATATCTTACCAGTAGTGCAGGCAGGACATTGGCTAGGCAGGATGTTGTTTGAGTTATCTTGAAAGCTATTTGTCATGCAGGCATTGTCAGAACCTTGGGCGATATGTGATAGTTGTCATCATGTGGTCAGTGCATTATGGATGTGAGTGCTGCCAGTGCCATACAGCAGAAACAATTTGTGACCTTTGATCTTTGTAGGACATACTTTCCAGGCATTTTGAGCTGTCCTTCCTGTCTACAATATTTTCATCTTGACACAGCAGCTCTAGATAGATCTGGGTGTGTTGCTACACCATAGAGTGTACCATGATCTCTATCCTTGTCCCTCCCATGTGTGTCACATTCATTAGTGGGTTAAACTACTGTGGCACAATGTTGTATGGACTTTGGCCTGGTGTTTGGAATCGCATGGCTTGGTCCTCCTTGAATTTATTCAGATATTACTGTTATCACAACTCACAGTTCACATTGTTTGTCCTTTGAAGTGAGTGGACTTTTATAGCAAGTATTCCAACAGGGATATTTGACCATATGCAGAGTGGCTGGGAAATTGGATTGGGTAGGCAGAGCGTCAGAGCCTCAGCAGTCATGTGACTCCCTGTACTACATTTATGTTTTCAAATTGACTCTCCCAGGTGTATGCACATGATGTGTGTGTTCCCAGGTAAAAAGTATTTTGGCAGGTGTACAGTATACGGTTGCTTGGAGTGTGAGTAAGGGATCCTCATATGAGTATAAACCATTTGACTCCCTGTGCCCTACATACTGTAGAGCTGGTCTCCTGTCAGGTGAGTACAGTTAAATGGGCGGGTAGGGGGGAAGCGTGTTTTGTATAGGGGTATTCTGTATTGGCTGGGAGTGGGTATCACTACTGTTAGAATTGGGGTCTTTGTTTGGCAGTCAGGTTACCCCCTGTTCATACAAGGACCCTCACTCTAGTCATGGTAAGTCACACACAATCCAAATTATCGTGTGCCCACTCTCTGGTAGCTTGGCACTGAGCAGTCAGGCTTAACTTAGAAGACAATGTGTAAAGTATTTATGAAATAAATCATGCAGTAACACAGTAGAACACCAAAGATACACCACACAGTGTTTAGAAAAAAAATATAATATTTATCTGGTGAGATACAGGACAAAACGATTAAAATGCAATAATTATATTTTGAAATATCACTTTAAAAATTATATTAAGTGTCTTTATTCTCTTAAAAACAACAAATGTCTCTTGCAAGCACAAAGTATGTGGTTTGCGATCAAAATCTCTGCAAGGAACTGCTAAGGAGGAGATGTGTGGAAAAGAAGGAGGTGTGCGTCGGTTTCTCGGGCCGCACCCGGTGATGCGTCATTTATTTTTCAGACTTAGATCCTCTTCAGGTTCTGGGGTTTTCGGACGCCCCGGGGATGATGCGTTGAAATCCAGCACTGGCAGGACGTAGTCACACGTTTTTTTTTCGAACCAGTGGGCATTGCGTGGAAATTTCTACCTCTTGGCAGGTGGCGTTGATTACTCTCAGGAAGTTGGGCTGCGTCGTTCCGGCTCAGCTTTGCATCGATTCAGAGGGCTGTGCGTCAAATTTCCGGTTGCTCTGCTGGCGCTGCATCGATCTTCTCCTCGCGAAGTCGGGCTGCGTCATTCCGGTTCGGCATGCAGTGATTTTCTCACTGTGATGCAGGCTGTGCGTCACTTCTCGCAGGCTGTGCATCAATTTTCTCCACCTAGGAAGTTCCTCCTGCAGGAATGAAGTCTTTTTGGTCCTGGGACTTCAGGGAACAGGAGGGAAGCTATATCCAAGCCCTTGGATAGCACTTCTCAGCACAGCCAGAGAGCAGCAAGGCAGCAGGGCAACAGCAAGGCAGCACTCCTTCTCAGAAAGCAGTCAAGTGTATCCTTTGGGCAACCAGACAATTCTTCTTGGCAGGATTTCTTCTCCAGAAAGTATCTGTGACAAGAGTGTCTTCTCAAGAAGGGTCTGAGTTGGTATTTGCAGTGGCCCTGTTTAAATACCCAAATGTGCCTTTGAAGAGGGGGAGACTTCAAAGAGTGGCTTAGAAGTGTACAATGTCCCCTTTGAGTTCCATCCTGTCTGCCAGGGTCCCAGTAAGGGGTGTGGCAGTCCTTTGTGTAAGGGCAGGCTACTGTCCTTTGACATGTAAGTATCAGGCCCTCCACCCCCCCAGCCCAGGAAGACCCATTCAAAATGCAGATGTATGCAAGTGTGACTGAGCATCCTGTTTTTGGGGTTTGTCTGAGTGAATACACAAGAGAGCTGTCAACTAAACCTAGCCAGACGTGGATTGTAAGGCACAGAAGGATTTAAGTGCAGAGAAATGCTCCCTTTCTAAAAGTGGCATTTCTAAAATAGTAATATTAAATCCAACTTCACCAGTCAGCAGGATTTTGTATTGCCATTCTGGGCATACTAAATATGACCTTGTTACTCCTTTCAGATCAGAAGCTACCACTCAAACAGTATATGAGGGTAGCCCTAATGTTAGCCTATGAAAGCAGCAGGCCTCACAGCCGTGCAAAACTAATTTAGGAGTTTTACACTGCCAGGACATGTAAACTACACAGGTACATATTCTGCCTTTTGTCTACACAGCACCCTGCTCTAGGGGTTACCTAGGGCCTACCTTAGGGGTAACTTATATGTAGAAAAATGGGTGTTTTAGGCTTGGCAAGTACTTTTAAATGGCAAGTCGAATTGGCAGTGAAACTGCACACAAAGGCCTTACAATGGCAGGCCTGAAACATGGTTGAGGGGCTACTTAAGTGGGTGGAACAAGCAGTGCTACAGGCCCACTAGTCGCGTTTAATCTATAGACCCTGGGCACATATAGTGCACTTTACTAGGAAGTTATAGTTAAATTAAATAAGACAACTGGGTATGATCCAATGTAATCGGGTTTTAAGGGAGAGAGCATATGCACTTTAGCACTAGTTAGCAGTGGTAAAGTGCACATAGTCCTAAAACCAGCAAAAACAGTGTCCAAAAAGTGGAGGGAGGCAGGTAAAAAGTTAGGGGTGACCACCCTAAGGCTGTCAGGTCTAACAACTAAATTTGCCCCCTGGCCTTGACATTTCTGTCACTTCCTGTAGTACTCCCACACACTGTACAGTTGTCCTCCTCTCATGGGATTAAAGTCCCATGGGTGCGTAAAGGGAGAAAGGTGTTTTGTATCTGGATGCACTGTCTTGGCTGTGGGTGGGTAACACTACTGCTGCCCCCTGGCCTTGGCATTCTTGTCAGTGCCTGCCCTACACCCACACACTATAGAGTTGCTTTCCTTTCCGGTGAGTAGCGCTCACTGGGGTGTTGCAGGACATACCAATCTTAAGTGTGTTACACAGTTCTGGTCTTACTAATGGAAGTCCAGTGCCTGCTGGGAATTGTGGTGCTGTCATTTCCATGTGCTACACCCAGTATAAGGAGACACAGTTTGCCCAGGTGGGTCTAGTTCCCATGTGAGGTGGCAGACAGCGGTCTTTAGATAGGTGGTGGTTGGTTTGCGGGTGGGTTGACAGTGAATGTGGCCAAAGATGACCAGTGAGTATGCATGCTAATACATTTTGGTGCCATTTTTATAGTGGTGGCTTACCTGAGGCCACTCCTCCAGGTATTCCTGTCAAGACCTCAGGGTGCAGAACGGCCAAGACCTTCTTCTCCCATGATGTGAGCTGTAGAGGAGGAGTTGGGGGACCACTGCTAGGCTTCAGGACCGGAAGCTGGTGCCTGGATGCCATTGAACAGACCTTGCCCCTGAGGTTGTTCCACCTCTTCCTGATGTCATCCGTTTTGTGTGGGAACCTGCCTACAGAGTTAACTCTGTTAACTATACTTTGCCATATTTCCATTTTCCTAGAGATAATAGTTTGCTGGACTCTAAGTAGTTGTGGCTCTATTCTCACAATTTCATCCACCATGACTCTTAACTCATCATCTGTGATACGGGGATTTTTCTACGGTGACATGCTGGTGACTGTAAAAAAATCAGGTGAGGGCTGGGTGCTAGGTGTGGTGGAGATGTGCAAATGTGTGTGATTTGAGTGTGTTGAGTGAGTGGGATGTGTACTAAGTGAGAGGTGGACGGGGTGCCTATTTAATTGGAAAGTTTGTATTGGTGAGCACTCTGGATGGTGTATTTTGCGTGAGAGTTGGAAAGGATTGTGTTGTGTGGAGGGTGTGTTTTAGAGTGTGCTTTGCAGGTGTGTTGAGTGTTTGAACTGGCATTGCATGACAGCAATGGTAAGATCACCATTGCGACTTTCAACTTGTAATAGGTTTGGTAGTTGGTTGACGGGCCAGCGGTGACAGTGGACAGACTGCCTATTTCCTGCCCTCCAGAGTTCTGGTGGGGTTTGGTTTTTGGCTGGCTTTTATCTGTCCTGCCTGTGTAACTTGTAATACGGCGGTCTGTAAGACCGCCAACATGATGGTCTTTTGGCAGCTGTCACTATGGGGGCCTGATAATCTGACTGCCAAACTTGTAATGAGGCCCTATGTCTTCTTTTTTTTAAAGAAAGTTTTGCACAACCAGGTTGATGCAGAGCATCAAACACAGGTCCCTGAAGTAGCCTCTGTCTGCCATGGCCTTGACTTTGTCATTGCCATTGTCTGTGGCAACAAATCCAGTTCGAAGACCTCTGTGTTGCAGCCATTCAGACACCTTGCTATTAAATTCGTCCAAGATGTTTGTAGCCATGTGTGATTTCCCCACGGCGAACATGGCTACTGTTGCATGCTACAGAACACTCTTAAAACTTTCTTTAGGGCCAAGGTCTGTAGCTAGCTTTTGTTTTACCCCCATTAAGGAGATCCAGTGTGCAATGATGCACATGTAATCAGTCACCTGATAATGTTTTTTATCAGGTGGATAGTATGGACGACACTTCCTTGCAAAGCTTGTCCAACAAACCGCAGCACATCGTGATACAGCTCTGGAACAGCAACTCTTGCAAAATAGGTCAAACGTGGAACCTTCCTTTTTATGACTGTCACAAACTGTAAGAATAACACTCCTTACCCAAAAGAAAAAAGGGAGGAGATTCAGTGATAAAATGTTTCCCCACTTCCAATTCTACAAATGTGTAAATGGGTAGTTGTAATCGTAGGGCCCCTCCTGCTAAAAATGCCTGTAATACTAGTCTGGATTTTCTTCTTTTTTGGGGCCACTAATGCAGGTGACTTTCGAGATGAAGCATGTGGTGGCAGGATCAATGTGAGTCGTCGGGCAGTTTCTACATGCCGTGGTGTCTCAGTCTGACTCTGAATCTTCTTGTGCCATTGTGAGGTCACTGAAGCAGGTGATTCTGGGGCAGTGCTTGGGAATGTGCTGCTTTGCGTGAGGATGATGTGACTCTTCTTCCTCATCTTCCACTGTGATTTGACCAGTTGTAGCTGATGTTTCCTGGCTCTCTTCACCGTCATCACTGTAATCACACTCAGCCATTTTTTAAGGTGCTCCTCCCACTGCATTGCATGATGTTTTTTCTTATGAGTCGTCTGGCCTCCAGTACTATAGTTTGAACCAGGCTTACCACAATGAACACTAGTGTGGCAAATGGAACACATCGCAATGTTCTCTCCCTTTTGGCTAATTGTAAAAAAATTGGGGAGAAGTACTTTTGTTTTGGGCCACTGCCAATGTCTGAAGAACTGAAATTAGGTGGCTGTGTTGATTGCCTTTCTGTAGTGTATACTTTTACAGAGAGACGGGTTGGCCCAGGACTCAGCTGGGGCCTTACAAATATGGGAGCTGGCAGTGCTGCCTGTGCCACAGCCTTATGAGTAGGTTGGATAATGTCAGACTCCTCTGTGGCTGTGCCAGATTCCACAATGACTGTCTCTTCATCATCATCATCCTCACCATCATTCCCTTCCATAATTCTAAAGCTTTCTGAAACTTTTCTTTTCTCTTACCTCTCCTGGTATCTCCTGTTGCTTTCTGCGGCTGCTGTCCACTTTGTTCTGTTTCCTGAAATGATTGGGTACTACTTTACAAAAGGGACAAATCCAATTCAACATCACTACTCGCCAACTTTGCCATGATTGCAGTGACTGTCTCACTGACAGACATGGTCATGGGCTTCAGTTGCGGTAGTGCTGTTGATGTGGGAGTTCTGCTCCCAGGTTCCTATCCGGAGGCCAGTGTGGCAGGCATACATCTCCAGAAAAAAGTTGGAGTTGGCACACCAATGGCAGAAAGCAGCTTCTTCTTCCCACTGGCCACTTTCTTGGGAGCAATTTTCTTTGGGGTCATTTTAAACTCTAGTTTAGCAGTGGTACTAAGATGCACAAGCAAAAGAATTTGGAGTACCAAAGTAATTGTAAGGCCTTCTCTTTGGCACTACTGCAGGTGATGTGAGGTATCTTCTCCTGTGAACAAAAAAACAACCAAGCAAGAAAAAAATTTATTTAGGGAAGCATGGCATTGTTGCACATTGAAATAGTACAGACAAATGCAATCTTAGTGCAGTTGGTTACTTATTTAATAAATAATAATTTAATCAAACATTGTAGAGGCAAACCACACCACTACATCATAAAAAAATTACATTTCAACTCAGAGAGCACAACTGGCAGATATAGCTCTTCGCTTTATCTCCATTTATTTTGATGGAGACACCTAGGTTAGTCAGAGATAGGTGCATGGATAAATGGATTAATCCTTTAAATAACCTATTGCAGCAAGATGGTACAGGTGAAATGGACTAATCAGTAACAAAATGAATTATGCTGTTGATTTGTCTGCCGTGCTCAGCAGCTGGGCTGTCCTGGAGGAAAGGGAATTACACCTAAAGAAACTGAGGTGGTTATTACAACTTTGGAGGAGGTGTTAATCTGTCCCAAAAGTGACGGTAAAGTGACAGATATACCACCAGCCGTATTACGAGTTCCATAGGATATAATGGACTTGTAATACGGCTGGTGGTATATCCGTCACTTTACCGTCACTTTTGGGATGGATTAACACCTCCTCCAAAGTTGTAATAACCCCCTGAACGCTGTAGGCTCAGCAGTGCATCTCCGTGGGTGGATGGATGGATGAATGGATGGATGTGGATGGATTGATGAATCAAGGCATATTGCAGGATTAAATAAAACTGCAAATTAAAAAAAAGATATTAAAAAACTAAAAAAATAAATTATACAAAGTAAAAGGAAAAAGAAATAAAAATAAACAAAAAATCTGAATTAAAAATTAAAATAAAAAAACAAAAAACATTACAAAAACTAAAATATAAAAATGTAAACAAAAAAGAAATTTAATTAAATTAAAATTTAAAAAAGAAGTAAAAAATGAAATGGTAAATTAAAATATAAAATGAAAATATAAAGTAAAAAATCAAAATTGAAAAAGTATAAAAAACATAAATAGAACCGCAAAAAACAAATGAACAATAATTAATGATGTTTGATGTAAGACTATGTCAAAAACACACTTACTTCAAAATAAAAAATGAAAAAAAAAAAGTAAAAAAAAAAATATGAAAAAAATCTAAAAATATAAAAATAAAACATAAAATATAAAAATACAAATACATTTTTTATAAAAAAAACAAAAATAATAATTGAAATAGAAAATAACATTTTTAACTTATACTACATTTTAAAAAAAAAGAGAAACTTAAAAAAAAAAAAATCAATAATTAACAATGTTTGTTTGTAAACCTATGTCAAGGAAACACTGGCTACATGCACAGAATGGCTGCCAGCCAGCCACATGGTCAAAAAGCAACAACAAGGAGCAAGGAGGCATAGCAAACAAAGGGCATATGCAAGCCTATAGCAAGGGACACAGCTGGATTGACAAAATGGCCACCAGCCACATGGTCAGAGAACAACTGCAAACAAGAAGGCATGGAGAACAAAGAACACATGCAATTCTATGGACAGAAAATGGCTCCTGGGCTAGCCACGCTGCATGGAAACAAATGGGGGACGATTATAAACACACATACTGGCCATAAGGAGGCATGGTGGGGGTAACACTGAAGAAAAGTGGCAAACATTAATTTAGCAATACAAAACATGAAAATTAAGTGAGCTATAAAAATTTGACAACAACACATGTCTTCCCATACCATCAAATATTACCCCAGAACTTATAAACTCTTTTCAAAAAATAAATCATGAAATGCAAATAGTAGCTAACATTCAATGCCATCCCTGCCCTAAATCTAGTTTTAACAACATATACCACTAAAATATTAATTTAGTGCACTGATGACTTCTTGTATTGGGCTTACTGGCTAGATAGCCCCTTGAAAATCTAGGCCACATAGTGAAATAATGTAACAGGGGCACGCTATCCCTGTCTCCAAAGGACATGACGGGCCAGTTTTGTCAACAATGCCCTAAATGTCAGCTTGTTAATCACGATTCAACAGGAAAGCAACTCTTTTCCCTTTGCCTATCATAGATGTTCCCTTCTCCCGGGTAGGCATGGATTTGGTGGGACCCCTAACACCGTCTTCAAGAGGCAACATGTATATCCTAGTTCTAGTAGACTATGCTACAGGATATCCAGAAGCCATCCCATTGAGCAGTATGACCACTAAAAATGTAGCACAAGCTATGATTCTTTTTTTTCTCTAGGGTTGGATTCCTCCGAGAACTACTCACAGATGAAGGAACTCCATTTATGTCCCAATTGATGTCAGAGATCTGTCAAATACTCGGAGTAACCCACATCCGCACCTCAGTCTATCACACCAAGACAGACTGTCTCGTAGAGAGATATAACCGTACCCTCAAAACTCTCTTAAAAAAAAAAAAACATAGCCGACTCGGGTAAAATTGGTATAAAAAAATACCACTGGTACTTTATGCTATAAGGACACATGTCCAATCATCCACAGGACTATGGGCCAGATGTAGGAAGGCTTTTGCGCCTCGCAAACGGCAAAAAATGCCATTTGCGAGGCGCAAAAGCCCTTACGCGATGCAGAAGCACAAATGTGCTTCCGACTTGCAAATAGGAAGGGGTGTTCCCTTCCTATTTGCGATTCGCACCGCGATGTAGAGTTGATTTGTGACCGCGAAAGCGGTCGCAAATCAACTCGCAGTTACCATCCACTTGAAGTGGATGGTAATTCATTCGTAAATGGGAAGGGGTCCCCATGGGGACCCCTTCCCCTTTGTGAATGCTCACAAAATTATTTTTTCAGAGCAGGCAGTGGTCCTATGGACCACTGCCTACTCTGAAAAAAAACGAAACAAAAAGTTTTCGGTATTTTTTTCTATTTGCAGCTCGTTTTCCTTTAAGGAAAACGGGCTGCAAAGAGAAAAAAAAACTGCTTCATTCAGAAAGCAGTCACGGACATGGTGGTCTGGTGTCTCCAGCAGGCCACCATCCCCGTGAGTGCCTAGACTCGCTATGGGGTCGCAAACTGCGACCCACCTCATAAATATTTATGAGGTGGGTCTTTGCCACCCCATAGCGAGTCGCAGAAGGTGTCTGAGACACCTTTCAGCATCGGGAATTGCGAGTTGCAATTTGCGAGTCGCTATGACTCGCAAATTGCAAGTCGCAATTTGTCACTTACGTACATCTGGCCCATAGTCCGTTAGAGCTGGTTTTTGGAAGACAGCCGAACATTATTAGATATGGCTGCAGAGCAGTAGGAGGGAAGTGAAAACGAGGATAAAGACATTTTAGAATATGCTCAATATTTAAAAGATCAGATTCATAATGTATGGGAGCATGCAACAACACACCTAGAACAGGACCAAACAAGACAAAAAAAATATTATGATAGGAACACGTCTCTGCAAAGATTTCAACCCAGAGATAGAGTGTTGATATTGCTTCCCAGCTCAGAGAATAAACTCTTAGCAAGATGGCAAGGTCCCTACAAAATCACAAGGGTAATAAGTCCTGTCACCTACGAGGTAGAGCTATCCAACAACCCGAAACGAACTCAAATATATCATGCTAATCTCTTAAAGAAATGGGAGGAGGCAGATGACTTACCAGAAAATATCCAGACAGGATTCTTTGTAAACAGTGTGAAACTTCTCAAAATAAATTTATGTCCACAGACAGGGTAAAACCCTGAGGTTTTTCCAAAAACTTACTTCTGATCTCTCCCAAGAAAAACAAAATCAATTAAGAACTTTCCTTTTCAACTATCAGACCCTATTCTCCCTCAAACCAGGAAAAACCTCCTTCATTCATCATACCATCAAAACCCAGGAAGGTAAAATTATCTGTCTCCGACCTTATTGAATACCAGAAGCACGGAGACAAGTACTAGAACAGCAAATCCAGAGTATGTTACAGTTGGTTATTTTCAAACCAACTATAAGTCCCTGGTGCTCACCAGTGGTGCTAGTTCCGAAACCCAATGGTTCTATCCGCTTTTGTATCGACTTCAGACAATTAAATAGTATTTCACAGTTCGATACATATCCTATACCTCGAGTGGACGAACTATTGGAACAATTAGGTAAAGCACAGTATATGTCGATGTTAGATCTAACCAAGCGTTACTGGCAGATTCCCTTACATCCCCCAGACAAAGAAAAGACAGCGTTCTCTGCTCCATCGGGCTCAGCTCAATTTACGGTCCTTTCTTTTGGACTGCATGGAGCTCCTGCCACCTTTCAAAGATTAATGGACAGACTCTTAAGGGGACACACAGGATATGCAGCAGCATATCTTGATGATATCTTGGTCTATAGATACACTTGGGACGACCATTTACAACATCTAAGCAAGGCACTCCAAATGTTGCTAGAGGCAGGGTTAACTACTAATCCTGAAAAATGTAACCACACCTGGGATTCCAAAGCATATTTAGGTTCTAAAAGAGAGGTACGTTCCTTCCTAGGGATGGTGGGATACTATCAATGGTTTATGCCCCAATACTCTACTCTTGTTGCCCCCTAGACAGATCTCCTGAAAAAGGGCAATCTCGCCAGAATCAAGGAATTAGCTCCTCAACAACTTCATAGTTTTGAGACATTAAAAAGTGTTTTGAGAACTGAAACAGTCTTACAATGCCCTGACTTCTCACAATTGTTTTATCTGCAAGCAGATGCTTCTGACGTTGGTATTGGAGCCGTCCTATCCTAAAAAAAGCGAACAAGACACCTTTCTCCCAATCATATATATAAGCAGAAAATTGTTAACCAGAGAACAGAATTACCCAATATTAGAAAGGGAATGTCTGGCAATCAAGTGGCGATTGAGAGCCTCCAATACTATTGTTAGGACATTTGTTTCTCCTTTATACCGACCATGCCCCTCTCACTTGATTGGCCAGACATAAAAACACAAATTCTAGAATATTGAGATGGTTTATGGAGCTCCAACCATTTGTATTCCAGGTTCACCACCTCCCAGGTTGCCAGATGTCAACAGTAGATTATCTCTCCAGGCACCCTGTGGAACAAGATCTCAAACACCCCTTCTCATCGGGGAGGGTGTGTGACAGGGTCGCGGTATCCCTGTCTCCAAAGGACACGACGGGCCGCTGTTGTCGTACCCCGGGGGTCCCACGGAGATAGTGATAGACCAGCACAATAACCCGGATATACGAATTACAGCATCTCAAAGACAAGCCAGAAGATGCTACACGGATGAGGAGGAAGAGAGGAAAACACCCGCAGTGGAGAACATGAGAGGAGAGGAGACAGAAGAATTGGAAACAACTGTGGAGGAGTTGGACACTATGACTCCAAGAAATGAAGCCGGAGATGTACCACTACAGGCCTGTTGAGACGTCAGGGAGAAGAGAGGATCAGAGCTGCACGTCCAACCAAGATCAACTGGAGAACCCAGCCACTTCCCTAGAGGGACGTGGCTTATGCAGGTGCGTGCTTGCTTCCCCAGTACTCAGGGGCTTTGGTGGAAGTAGGGAGGTAGGAGAAGGGATGAGGGACGACAGGTGGGGAGGTCACAAGAGACAACGGGGGAGTAGAGAGGAAAAAGGGAAGATCGAAAACACAGAGGAGGGGGCGGGCACTATAAAGGATCGGTTTTATATCCAGTCCTCTCCCTAATAAAACAGGACATAGTTTTCCTTTTCAACACCTTCCTATTCCCCTCTGATGCCCTCCTCCAATCAACCCTCCCTGCTCCTTATAGTATCACTAAAAGATCTCCAATATAAAACAGACCACATACCTTTTTTTTCCCACAATTGTTTTCTTTTTCCCTCCACACGACCACGAGCCACTGGGGACGAGACCTCTAAGATGGGATATCTAAACAAGAAAGGAAGAAAATATAATTTAAGAAAAGGCATACCTAGGAAAACATAACGGACAGAAGAAGATAACAGGGACTAAAATCAGACTTACTAAGAATAAAAAAAAATGAAAAACGGGAAAACAGAAAAGAAGGAAATACAACGAAGAATAGTTAAGAGAAACAGAAAAGGAAGAGGGGAGGACATACATTTATTTATTTTTTCTTCTTCTTTTGTTCGACAATAAAATTTAAAGAAAAAGAGTTGTTAACCTACTCTATGTCTTCCATTTAAAGAAACATCCCCCCTGTTCCCCAAGGAACCTACCCCAAATAATATTGCAAGTGTTACAAACGTGTAGAAAAGGACAGTTACTACAGAGCTGTGCCACTATTGTCCTTTATAAAAGATGAAAAATCTATTAAATGCAAATAAATAACTAGGCCAATACTTAAACACTGGGCCACCCACCACTATACATTTTTTAAAACAAATCAAAGTACAAATAAATATTGGTTCATGTCCAAGCATTGCAGTGCATGATGTTTTTTTCTTATGGGTCATCTGGCCTTCAGTACTATAATTTGAACCAGGCTTACCTCAACGAGCACTCGTGTGGCAAATGGAACACATGGCAATGTTCTCTCTCTTTTGGCTAATTGTAAAAAAGTTCTAAACTGGGGAGGAGTACTTTTGTTTTCGGCCACTGCCAATGCCTAAAGAATTGAAATTAGGTGGGTTTGTTGATTGCCTTTCTGCAGCGTATACTTCTACCGAGAGACAGGTTGGTGCAGGACTCAGAAGGGGTCTTACAAATATGGGAGCTGGCAGTGCTGCCTGTGCCACATCCATATGAGTAGGTTGGATAATGCCAGACTCCTCTGTGGCTTAAACTTCGGGCCACCCATCATTATACATTCTTTTAAACAAATCACAGTACAAAGAAATATTGGTGCATGCCCAAGCACTGCATTACATGATGTTTTTTTTTATGGGTTGTCTAGCCTTCAGTACTATATTTTGAACCAGGCTTACCTCACCCCTTATTCAGTAGCTTTTAAACTTGTGTGATTTCACAAAAATAAAGGCCTTAAACCCAAGGTTTATCCAGGAGACAAAAGGCCTCATTAAGAATTTGGAAGTCCATTCTCATAGAGGACGCCACCACAATGGCAGTGTCGTTCCCCCACCCTATTACAATGATCCTGCCAGTTTTACTTGTGGGGACATTGTAATAGAATGTTTACCATGTGGCTGGCTGGCAGTTTCCTCGTCTTGCAGCTTTAGATATTTTTGCAACAAGAATTTGGTAACACTGTGTGTACATTTTACATTACATTCCACTTGCTTTTGTGGTTTTATTGGTTAAGTTTGTTTATTGCTTTTTTTATTGGTTATTACTGTAAAATAAGTATTGATGGTGAATTCTAATTTACGTTTTATTTGTAATGTTTAATATGTAGTTCAATACTTTTGAATAATATTTTATTTACATATTCATTAATATGTATATTGAAGTAAAATGCTCCGATTGTTATGTACTTTTTAGGGGTTAAGTATAATTATGTTGATGACTTTTTTCTAAACATGTGTATTCATTCTTTATTGTAATTATTTGTTTAGTGTAAAAAGTCATTTTTTATGTTTATTAATGATAATGTTATTGAACTGCTGATATGTTTGTAGGTGATAAAGTGTGAGGACATATTTTGGACAAATCATATATATATATATATATATATATATATATATATATATATATATATATATATAAAGGTAACAATATGTTTGCTTCCAATATTAGTTAGAATGTGTTGACTCTTTATTGCAGGTCACTGAATGGTTTGGTGAAGGGTAGTAAGGTAACTACTTATGAGGGACTTTACAACTTAATTGAGTGGGAGCACTAGTACAGTCTTTGTTTTCAAGAGCTGTGCCAGCATCTGATAGACAGCAAGCTGACTGACCCCAGGAAGCTTGTGCATGAAGCAGACCATTGGAAGAGCACCAGGATGCAAAAGAGGTATGGGGAGACCACGCCAAGGGCGGGCAGGGTCCCCATCAGTAAGAGTAGGGAGTAAAGGTAAACAGGGGGAGTTCTCCAAAGAGCCCCAACTTAGTTCCTAGAGTAAGGATTCCCAGTCCCCCATTGAAAAGAAGCCATGGGTCTCTACAGGGAAACCTGCAGAGAGGGGTCCCCATAAATGTTATGCATGTGATCCGGTAGGACATATGAGGGGGGATCAAAAATGTCCCGAGTGGACAGCAGCACCAACTGGTGCTCTGTCACATGGTTTGGCCAGTGTAGCACTTGGGGAGGAGTTGGTTCCAGGTGGGTGGGAGCAACCTGAGATGACCCTTGTCTCACTAGGAGACAGTGAGATGTTCCAGAGAACCTTTGTGCCTGAGAGCACTGAAAAGTACAGGCAGTGGGTGACTATCAATGGACAGAGGGTGGAGACTCTGAGAGATGCAGGAGCCATTGTGACTACGTTGAGAAGTCACCAGGTGTTAGAGGAGCAGGTAGTTCCCCATGCACTTCACCAAACACTCGTAGTAGACAGCTCAGAGCACCTGTGCAGAGTGGCACAGGATCCCTATGAATGGGGGGGCTCAGGTGCCTTGAGAGTAGCTGTGAGTCCAACCATGCCTGTAGATTGTTTGCTTGGCAATGACCTGGAGGATACCCCTTGGAAGGAGGTGGAACACAGGCCTCACTTGGAAATGATGGGTTTGCCTAGGAAGGTGTGTTTGTTCACTTGGTCAAACGCAGCCCGTCAGGGTGATCAGGAGGCCCTGGAGCATGAAAGAGTAGCCCAGGTGCCTGCCAGAATGGGGAAGGGCAGGGGTATGGGAAACCCACCCAGAAGTTCCCACGCTCTGAGAAGAGGCTGAACTTGAGGGGGATGCAATCGGGGGAGGTGCCCGGACTGACTCAGTGGCAACAGGAAGGGGGACTCATCAGGAAAGGATTCTGTGAGGCAGAGAAAACATGCCTATTCTAGAGGGTTTTCAGCAGCAGGCCGCAGACCAGGTGTCTGGGAAGGATTCTGGTTCACATTTGATTTATTGGGAGGATGGCCTCCTATATAGCAAGTCTAAGGTTGCTGAGCCTGGGGCAGCCTATTTGCTGGTGGTACCCCAGTGCTTCAGAGCCTTCTTACTGGGTTTGGCTCATGATATGCCTATAGCTGAACATTTGGGGCAGAACAAGGCCTTTGAGAGTCTTGTCACCCACTTTTACTGGCCCCAAATGTGCAGGCACTCAGACACGCACTGTAGGTCTTGCCAAACTTGTCAGGCAAGTGGCAAGAGTGGGGGAGAATGTAAGGCTCCCATCCAACCTTTCTTTTCTGTTATCAGCACCCCCTTTGAAAGGGTTGGTATTGACATTGTGGGGCCTCTGAATCCCAGGACCGCCATAGGCAACAGTTTTATCCTGGTCTTGGTGGACCATCCACCAGGTACCCAGAAGCCATTCCTTTGAGATCAATCACTGCCACTGTGGTGGGACGTGCATTGATGTTTTTTTCCGCACATAGGGTTCCTCTAGGAGGTGGTATCTGAAAGGAGTACCAACTTCATATCTAGACATATGAAGTCCCTATAGAAGGAGAGTGGGGTAACCTACAAGTCTACCACTCCTTACCATCCCCAAGGAAATGGTCTGGTTGAGACATTCAACCGCACCTTGAAGGGTTTGATAATGGACCTGTCAGAGCCCTTGAGAGATAAGTGGGCCATCCTCTTGCCATACCTACTGTTTGCATACAGGGAGGTGCCACAAAACGGTCTTGGATTTAGCCCTTTTGAGTTGCTGTATGGCGACTCAGGCAGGGGACCTGTGAGTCTGGTTAGGGAAGGCTTGGAGAAACCCTCCAGGAAGCCCCCCCAGAATGTATTCAGTTACATGCTGGCTTTTAGAAACCAGACTGCCTGCTTCAGGAAGCTCACTCAAGAGAACCTGGGAGCTGGCCAGGAAGATATGAAATGGTGGTATGACCAGAATGCCACTCTGGTTGCGTTTCATCCTGGCCAAAAAGTGTGGGAGGTGGCCCCAGTGGAGACTTGTGCTCGCCAGAACAAGTAAACTGGACCTTTTGAGGTGCTGAAGCGCAAAAGTGATGTCACCTATCTGGTAAACTTGCAGACTCATAGGAACCCTTTGAGGGTCTTACATGTGAACCGCATCAAACCTCACTTTGAGAGGACAGAGGTGGTTATGCTCTTGGTAACAGATGATCGGGGGAGGATCGGGGGAGGAAGAGAGCCTTTTCCTGACCTTCTGTCTGCTATAGAGAAAGATGGTTCAGTGGAGGGTGTGAACCTCTCCCCCTCACTGACTCTAGAACAACAGAGGGACTGTCCCCAATTGTTGGGACAGTTTGCCTCTCTCTTTTCCTTGATCCCAGGGGCCACACACATGTGCACACATGATGTGGACACTGGGGACAGACCACTAGTGAAAAGCAAAGTTTACAGGTTGATTAACAAGGTTAGATCCAGCATTAAGGATAATGTATCCAAACTGTTAGCTCTTGGGGTTATTGAGTTTTCCAGTAGCCCCTGGACCAGTCCTTTGGTGTTGGTCCTAAAGGCTCCTGGTACCACTCCAGAATTCAGGTTCTGCGTGGGTTATCAGGGACCCAATGCGGTCACGAAGACTGACACACACCCCATCCCCCGAGCTGATGAACATTTGATTGGTTAGGGGCTGCCAATTATCTAAGTACATTTGACCTCCGGATATTGGCAGATAGCTCCGACTGAGGGGGCTAAGGAGAGGTCTGCATTTTCTACCTCAGATGGGCACTACCAATGTGGAGTGCAAAGTGTTAGCGGCCCTGCAGAAGGCAGGCCTCACTATTAACGCAAGTAAGTGCTAAATAGAGTAGGGTTCTGTGGTGTACTTGGGACACCAGGTGAGGAGTGGCCAGGTGGCACCTCTACAACCAACGATTGACACCATTCTGGCTTGGGAGCCTCCCAAGACCCAGACTGAGGTGAGAGCCTTTTTAGGTCTCACAGGTTACTATAGGAGGTTTGTTAAGAGGTATGGCACTATTAGTGCTCCCTTAACAGAGTTAACTTATAAGAAACAACCAAAGAAAGTGATCTGGACAGGGGCTTGCCACGACAGCTTTTGATGCCCTGATTCAGTCATGTGCATGGCACCTGTGCTGAGGGCACCTGAGTTCTCTAAATAATTTGTCGTGCAGACTGATGCTTCAGAGCATGGTGTGGGAGCAGTGTTTTCACAGCTAAATGAAGAGGTCCTAGACCAACCTGCAACCTTCATTAGCAGGAGGTTACTTCCCTGGGAACGTAGGTGGAGTGTAATTGAGGCCCCTTTTCTCTATATTACTGTGCATGTTGGTACAAATACTTTACAAATTGCCTTTGAGATGAGCCTGACTGCTTGTGCCAAGCTACCAAGGGGGTGAGCAGGGGTTATCAAATTGTGTTTCTCCATTGCTCTGACTAGAGTGAGGGCCCATGCTTGAACAGAGAGCAAACTGACTGCAAACTAGAGACCCCAATTCTAATTTCAAATCAAATCAAATCCTAAACATTTATAAAGCGCGCTACTCACCCGTGCGGGTCTCAAGGCGCTAGGGAGAAGGGGTTACTGCTGCTCGAAGAGCCAGGTCTTGAGTTGTCTCCGGAATGCAGAGTGGTCCTGGGTGGTCCTGAGGTTGGTGGGGAGGGAGTTCCATGTCTTGGCCGCCAGGTAGGAGAAGGACCTCCCACCCGCCGTGGTGAGGCGGATGCGGGGGACGGCGGCGAGAGCGAGGTTGGCGGAGCGAAGATGGCGGGTGGGTGTGTAGAAACTGAGGCGGCGGTTGAGGTATTCGGGTCCCTTGTTGTGGAGGGCTTTGTGTGCGTGGTGAGGAGACGGAAGGTGATCCTTTTGTTGACGGGAAGCCAGTGCAGGTGTCTCAGGTGGGCGGAGATGTGGCTGTTGCGGGGTATGTCGAGGATGAGGCGGGCGGAGGCGTTTTGAATTTGCTGCAGACGTTTCTGGAGTTTAGCGGTGGTTCCTGCGTATAAGGTGTTACCGTAGTCCAGGCGGCTCGTGACGAGGGCTTGGGTCACGGTCTTTCTGGTGTCGGCAGGGATCCAACGGAAGATCTTTCGGAGCATGCGGAGGGTGAGGTAGCAGGAGGATGATACGGCGTTGACTTGTTTGGTCATGGTGAGAAGAGGGTCCAGGATGAATCCGAGGTTGCGTGCGTGGTCTGAGGGGGTTGGTGCGGTGCCAAGGGCCGCGGGCCACCAGGAGTCGTCCCAGGCGGTGGGAGTGTTTCCGAGGATGAGGACTTCCGTTTTGTCTGAGTTCAGTTTCAGACGGCTGAGTTTCATCCAATCTGCGACGTCTTTCATTCCATCTTGCATATGATGACATATGTATAGTGTGTGGGTAGGACAGGCACTGACAGGAATGCTGAGTCCAGGAGCCACTGCTACTGTCACTACACCGAGACATAACAGTGTCCTCTGCTCCAATGACCCTTCTCCCTCTACTCAGCCTTTGAACTGTACTCACCTGTGAGGAGGACATCTGTATAGTGTGCGGGTAGGATGGGTGCTGACAGGAATGCTAAAGCCAGGAGCCACTGCTACTGCCACTACACTCAGGCACAACAGTGTCCTCAGCTCTAATGACCCTTCTCCCTCTAAACAGCATTTGAACTGTATTCACCTATGAGGGTGACCTAAGTATACTGTGTGTAGTACTTGGAGTAACATGACTGTAGATCCCAGGATAGCTAGTATCTGTAACTTTAGTAACCAGGCCAGTGTCCAGATGACATTGTGCATCTGCCCGTGAACTCACAAATGAAGTTAAACCACGTGGGAGGGACCAAGTGACAGATCATGGTACTCTATGTAATGTGGTTACCACCTAGATCTAGCTTGAGCAGCTATGCTAAGATGAAAATATTGTGGACAGGAAGGACAGCTCAACCTGTGTGCCAAAAGAACTTTGAGACAATTCAAAGGCCCCAAGATGCATCATATGAATGGTATTGGCAGCAGACATATTCACAATGCACTGACCATATCATGACAACTAGCACATATACAACAAGGTTCTGGGTCTGTCTGCATAAAAGCCAACTAGGTATTAAAATGACCTGAACCACATCCTGCCAAGCTACTGTTTAGCCTGCACTGTCGGCATTTAATGGCCCTATGACCATCCTTCCAAGTGCTAATAAATTCCGACATTCTGAAGCTAGTTGACTGTAATGGAATTGCCATGTTACTCAAATGTCAGGTCAATACCACTCATGGCATGTGTACCTATCACACAAGGGAAATCTGCAAATACAATGTGTACATGGCCTTAGCCAAATTTAACTGTTTACTATTGAAGGTAGATGTTGCAATACAACCTTTAACATTTTATCTCTCACACCATCAGGTCTAGCTGCCACTGTAAATACTGACTCTACTGAAGAGACTGCCACTACCCCCATGAATGAATCCCTCAGTGAGGACACCAGTCCTGGATGGGATGTTTGGATGTTGAGGACATTTCTGACTCATCCTGGCAACCTTTTCAGAGGACTCCAGTGAGCCTCACTGTGACCACTTTGACTCCTCACAGCCCCGTTGCTTCAACATCTCAGACAGCCAGTTATCCCCAAACCTGTGTCCAGATGACTGTGACAACCATTTTGTGCCCCCAGTCCAGGATCCTGAGTCACAGCAAAATTCCTCCAACAATGATGGTCCTGGAACCAGTGGTAGGGGGCAAGCTGTGCCAAGGGTGCAGGCACGTGGGAGTAAGGTGCGTGGGAGGGATGGTGTGGGCCTTCGGCATGAGACTACTGGGGATGGTCCTGTCCAGGACACCATCAGCCAAGTCTTGGGAGCCTATCAACATTTCCAAGGCATAATGGGGCATGTACTTTGCAAACTCAGGGAAATTAATCAGCTGTAGCGGGACTTCCATTGTGAGTCTATGGAAAAGTGTGAGGCCTCCAACACCAACTTGGCCTCCCTAACAGGGGTGTTCAGGGAGACCAGTAGTACCCTGATCAGGGAACTACTGATCTCACCCCTTCCTTTGGCTAAGCTACACCAGCCCCTTCAACATCTGCAGCAGCCACTAGAAGGAAGGCCATGTCAAGGGAAGTACCCACCTCAGACACCCCTGCCTCTGTAGCAGCAGATCCCCCTTCAAATGAGGACATCCACCCAAAACTCCAGGAAGTGCAGATAGAAAGACATCAACCACTGCCAGCAAATGTCCTCTTTCTGAAGGAACTCTTTTGTATGCCACAGATCCCCTCTGTTGACTGTTCTTTAACCACTTTCAATTTTCCATAGGAGTAGGGCACTGAACTTTTGTCTTCAAATGTTATGGCATCCACCAATTTGATTTCATCCACCATGACTGATATCTTCAGTTTAATTTTTTGTTGAGTCTTACAATTATTTCCTGTGCATATGTAAATCATAAAAACACTGCCTACTACTATTTTCAACATTTGAAAGGTTGAATTGTAAACCCATGTGATGCACATGAGGAAGACATAAGATGGTAATGGAAGCAGGGGTATGTCTCAGGTAGTGTCATGCTGAGGAGAATAAAAACAAAAAAACACAAGTGTCTGGACACACCAAACATTTATTTGTGCAGTACAGCACATAGGCTGTCAAAATGTCTGGACTGCCATAGCCAAGAATAGCAGAACCATCTTGGTTCAGGATAAATCTCCCAAGGATATCGTCCTCCAGACCACAGAAGCAAGGGCTTTGGCAGACCATGTCTTGTAGAACAGGCTAACAGATTAGTGTATATTGTCACTATAATAATTAGTAAGCATCTGGTGGAATAGGACAAACCTATGTCAGTGTTGTGGCACAGGCGCTGTAGCCTGCAATGAGGAAACATATCAACAGCTGCGTAAAGTTCATACAGGATCATTGTCACAACAATGTGAAGGGAGAATACATGGATTGTACTGGATGACATGTTTCAATGCCACATGATCACACATGTGAGACAATTGGACCAACGCACCACATCAAGCAAGAGTATTGTGCACTTCAGAATTCCATCCACTGACTATCCAAGCTGCTTTGGAACAAGGCTCATACACCCCATATCTGTGACCATTACCTGGATCAATCCATGTCCACTTAATATGTCCAAACAGTAACAACTACCTGCTAATGTCACAACTCTGAAATGCCCACATGAGGATGGCATGGTGAAGAGACCTGGATCAAATACAATACAAGGAGTTTTGGCTGGAAAAATTATACATGTGATCCAAACCTCACATCAAACTTCAGTAGATCCTCTCATATTGCAATGAGACTTATGCAAATGAAGCAGATCATCATGGCAGTAACATTTCCAAGCCTGACTTAGCAAGCAAACATTTGTTGTATGCTGCATAGCATAGGATTCCCTGTCGACAGGAATAAAATACTCTACTCAACAAATCCTGACCCATACAGTTCCCCATACAGTCACAGTAATCGCATAACATTACACACTTATACTCAAGTTAATTAGTGGTTAGTAAGATCTGCCTGCAGGTCTTCACCTTCCTTTTCACTATCATCCTCACTGTCATCCTCACGTGGCATTTCAGGATTCTCACCCAGTGGTACTGCTAGCTCCCCCCTCATCTGGAATATATGGGATCTCTTTTCTTAGGGCAATGTTGTGGAGCATGCAGCAGATCACAATGATCTTATATACTTTTTCAGGTGAGTAGAGGAGGGCTCCACTTGTCCTATCTTGACACCTAAATCTGACTTTCAGGAGCCCAAAAGCCTGCTCCACGACATACTGTGTTCTTCCATGGCTATCGTTGAAGCAGACTTCCCCTGACACTGTTGGTTTCCTTACAGGTGTCAACTACCATGACACCGGTATGCAGAGTCCCCTATAATGGAATGGGACATATGTGCAACTACTTCATCTGAATTTTTGCAGCACCCATTGCATACAAACAAACATGACATATGTGACTTACCAACCAGCCGGGCACTCTTTGGGTACAGTCGTGACATCAGCTATGAAATTTGCCCTGTTCTGCATGATGAAGACATCATGGACTGAACCTCGATAATGGGCACAGACCTGTGAAATGTAGAGGTCAACCAAAAAATCAACATGGACATTGATTGAATGGAAGTTTTTCCTGTTCCGATAGACTTGTTCATTGTCATGCTGGTGGAACCAAAGTAACATGTGTACCATCAATGGCTCCCACAACATGTGCGATGTGTGACATAGAAGTCAACCTTCACAAGGGTGAAATCCTCAAGCTGAGGAAGCTGGATGTAGCAGTCTAGGTGTTTTAACATTGCTGGGAGTACATTCTTCAATAAAAGACTGAGCATAGGCTAGGACATCCCAGCAGATAGGGCCACTTTATTTTGGAAGGACCCTTTGGCCAGGAAGTGCAAAACTGCCATGACTTGTGTATTGGGTGGCATGCTATTTGAATGAAGAATGGCAGGCATCAGATCTGGCTCCAACTGACAACAGAGATCCACAATTGTTTGCCTATTCAGATGGTAGATCTGGATAATGTGTCATTCTTCCATGGCCTGAAGGTCTGGCAGGTGATGGTAAACAAGAGGATGTCTGATCCTTTCCCTCCCTGGGTACCTATGTAGGACAAGTAATGGGTTTATCCATCATTTAATTTGTCCCTTGCAACATACAATATGCATGTCATTGACAAACTGTGACATGGGATGTCCTAAATTGAGGCCATGATACACAATCCACATCACCACTGTTAATGAATCAGAATTAACATGTTCCACCTTTGTTTTGCCACAAATGTCTACACATCACGTATCTGAACAGTAAGAATGTGTGCATAAAACTTGGTACTCAGACTGTGACTTGATGTCTCAAGATTTAAACTACCTTAGATGGGGAAGGGGGAACTGTGCCACAAAACAAGTTGCCATACATGACTAGCAATGTAGAAAAATGGGGTCCAAGTCAAAGGACCCACATGACAGGACACAACAAGTACCTATCATTGGTATAAAAAACATTTTCGGAGTGTGACACATTTTTCTTAGCCATATACTGCATATTATGCCTCTAAAATGGCACATGCCTGACATACTCCATGCGACATTAAGAACCGCCTGTGACCGCTGACGAAAGTCAACATGGTGGTAAGCGGTTGCTACTGCGGCGGACACAGTGTTAGGCTATCATTGTTGCCAGTGCCAGTAGCAGGCCAATGGCTGTGTCTGCCGGCAGTGACAGCCATGTACGTGGCAGAGGTGACAGACGTGACTGCCATGTTCTGAAAAATATGTCACTTGACTCCTGACACTGCTGCCAGCAAGACTTTTACAACCTGAGCTGCTGTGTACCACCTCTTTGAGAAACAGGTGATAGAGCCCCTGCCTTCTCCCCAGAGGAGCTGGAGAGGCTAGTGGAAGAGGTCCTACCCCTGTATAAACAACTATATCATGCACCAGAAGAGCAGGTAAGTACCTAATGTCTACTTTTTCACTGTATTTCACCATATGTTCCCTCTTCTCAGGCTAGATTATGACCATGTCTACCAGAATGTAAAGTCAAGGCCATGGAGGTGGAGTCGGTGTGGCATCAACGGGAGAGTCAATGTGCATGTAACTATGTTCTGTGCCCGATGTTGAGTGTTTAGACTTTGGTGTGTGTGTCTGTTTTGAGTGGTTCGTTACGATGGATGCACAAAACTAGGAGAGGTGACATCACAGCCATCCCCATACATCACTTGACACATGGATGGTCTCAAAGTGAGACCACATGTATTTGCATGACACCATGAGCTGGGTATGCAGGTTGTATGTGTCAGGTGTGTGTAAAGTAAGCTATGTGTATTCTGTCAGTGAGATTTGAAACTGCCTCTGTATTTACTAAACTGTCATTCTGAAGGCATATCCTGACTCACTTTGCCCTTCAGGTTGCTGCATACACATCCTATGCCAAATTGATGTTGGCTACATGATGTACTGTCATGCATGGAAGTGATGGGAAGGGAGTTTCATGTATGTTTTGTCTACTCAGCCTGCAGAGACCAGGGCCTGTGGAATGTATCTCCCAGTATGGGTGCAAGTCTAGGCTTGTGTTGATTCATCATGACTTCTCAGCTGTGACACAGTGCCCACTCCCTGTGTCCCAGTATATTCTGTTATGTGAACCAATCTAGGATGTGTGATAAAATGCAACTTATTGAGGTTGTTTCCCCGATGTGTATATAAATGGTTTTAGTAGAAAGTCAATAATCTGTGATTAATGTGCACTCTGCATCACTGCCAATGTGCGTCTCTGACCCCTGGCAGGTCCCTTACTCCCACAGCCCTGTTGACATCATCACACAGATCATAATTGTCTTATGCAGGCTTATTGAATAAATGATAGTCCCACAGTGAAGACAGTGTGATTAATCCTGGGAACCCATAATGTGTGTCACATAGCAGAAAATGGATGATTCATGTCTTTGTTTGTTGAATGCCACATATGTCCAGAAGCATGGTCTGTGGCACAGGTACATGATACAGAACCTCACCTCCTGAGGTGGCATGAGTATGTATTTGTTAGACCACATGTCCACACATAGACAGGTTAGACACCTTTAAAACCCACCATGCCAGTCCCTTCATCATTACCCATGTGTAATATTTGAGTTTGCACTCTGGCAGAAGCCTGTTGGAACTGTATGTAGGGAAACATTCTCACAGAGTGTGAGTGTTTTAATGCATTCATGCCTAAGGTGTCTACCATTCAGAAGCCACAGAGGTGTGATGTGTCCGTTTATTCCCAAGCTCTCAGTCCGATCGCTAAATCATGTTCCACAAGATGCCAGTTTCCCTACCTAGTCAGTGGAGGGCCTGAGCAGGGTGGTAGGTTAGTCTGCAGATTGGGAAGTGTTTGTAATCATATCCCTGTACTCAGTGGCTGGTGTGTGACATACCTGGGCAGTTTGGGAACTCAGCCATTTTGGATGAGACTTGTGGACATCATTTCTTGTCTTGTCTTTTGCATCCATGCAGGTCAACGCCCATCAGAAGAAAGAGATTTGGAGAGCCATTGCATAGAAGATGAGGACCCGGGGGGTCCACAGCCTGCAGATCACCCACTGCAGAAAGGGGTGGGAGAACCTGAGATGCCGGGCCAAGAACATCATGGAGGCCCAGCTGAGACTGTTCTCCCAATGTGGATAGGGTGTCCATTGGACATAACTCTCTTAACGGCCCACATTCTGACAGTTCTACCCAGAGCTGGATGGGCATTTGAGGGCAGCACAGCAGCCACAAAGGGGTAAGTAGATAGTAATGTCCTGCCTGTCCTATTGTCAGGTGATTGAGTGTGGTACTGACAATTAGCTATGAGCCATGTGTCATGGGAGATTGCTTGAGTTGACATATCATAGGCATCAAACTGGTATACCTTGCTTTCTGAACCTGGGATTTGGTACAAACCTGGGGGGAATCCTCAAACAACTTTTTCTGCAGGGAACACAGATGGCTGTGTACAGTGATCTTTCATTGACTTTTTGTTTTTGTAGTGGGTGCAATTTCTGACCCACAGATCACTTCCTGTGAAAGTCACAGACAAGACGTAAGTGGGTTATCAATCACTGCCCTCTGTCATGTACCTGGGCATATGGGTTTGTAGACATCTGCCACCCAGAAGCAAGTTATCTTCAGTGAATTATGTGTGTTGGTGCCTCACTACAGTCTGTGATGTGTTTGTGCCCAGCATGGACGTGACATAGCTTACATAGCTAATGATTTATAGATGTAGCAAACTCATTTTCCTTGGTTGGTGTGGCATGTCCATAGAGTTGAATAATGTCTCATGACTGCAGCCAACATTCCATGTGCCTACATGTCAACATGTGTCCTTTTCTCTTTAGCAGACCCCTTATTCTGCAATTTCATGCATGTTCTACCTATGTCGATGGGATGATGTCTGCATTCCCTCACATATACATGCATGTAAAACATGTTAGTGGAATAGTGCATTTATAATGCTGGATGCTGGTCCATTTCATGTTGTGCCACAGACAGGAGTATGTCAGCATTGTTTATTGGCTGACTGATACCTTCATGCGTCATAGTATGTCTTTTGGCATGTAAGACTGCAGTAGCAATGAGGAACGTGACAAGTGAGTCCAGATTGTGGAACCACTCTGTGTTTATCTATGTCCTTCATGTGGCAAACACACTCAGATGATGTCATTGTAATGGGACCTCAGGTCAAGATACCACTGACACAAAGGGACCCAGTGCCATAGAGTGTGAGGGGAGTGACACAGGGGAGATGAGATCTCCATCCTCATTGTCAGATTCCTTCTCCAGTGGTAACTCCCTCATAGTGGCAGACCCATTGGGGAGCCCCCCAGTACCATCCTTGTCCGCTATCTGCTGTTCTATCACCACCCTCCCTGTTGCTCCCCACCTAGTTGGCAGTTCCCGCTCACCCAAGAAGGTGGGCGTCTCCTTTGCTGCAGACACTTCTACCCCAGCCCCTGTTACCCCTGTAGCCGACAGTGAGGAGGCTATTGACCTCCTGAGATGTACCTCTGTGGGTCAGACTGCCATTGTGAATACCATCTAAGGATTGGAAAATCAATTCCAAAAAACAAATACATACCTTGAAGGCCTTCATTGTGCAATGTCTGACCTACAGAGATCTTTCCAGGCTCTGGCCTCCACACTGACAGCAGCCAGTCACCCCCAACTTCTGTCCCCCCTTCACCTCCCTCTCCCCAATCCAAATCCCCTATTCCCCTACCCACACAAAGCACAGAAAACAGATCCTCATGCATCCACTTCAACAGACAAATATAGCACAGACAAAAACAAGCACCACAAGACACACTGGCACACACACAAACAACATCTGCCCACAGACACAGCAACATTCCCAACTTCCCCTGACACCCACACCGCCCCAGCATCATACACACAACATCAGGCATACCTACAGACACCACTGCAACAGTCACTGACACAGCCACTACACCCATCCTACCCCAAACACCACCCCCAGCAAACCCTCAGACATCCACCACAAGCACCACACCTGCAGACACCAGAAATACAGATACACCTACATCCACCATACTTGCAGTCACCACCCCAACAGATATTGATCCACCCACCACGGTATCCCCAGTACCTCCAACCTCCAAAGCCCAAGACATATAAACACCCTCACTTACCCACCCAACGGACACCTCCCACACACAAGCAGCTCTCATAAGCTCACACCCACGACATCCACACCCATACAGCCTACAACCACTCTCTCAACTTCCAAATCTCATCCCCCTCCTGATGACTGTCCCAGTGGATCTCAAAAACTTCTTTTATTTGACCTTAACCTTTGCCCGGGTCCTCCCAAACTCAGATGCAGAAAGGACCCCATCCAGCTCCCAGTCTGTCCCTTCCACCTCCCAGGCCTCCCCTGTCCTCCCTGCAAGTAGCCATTCCTCCACCCCTCCCAAAAAGAAGCCCACCCATCCCAAGAAAAAGGCTATCCCTCCCCAGCCCTACTGCTCCCTCCCAAATCTGAAACCCACCCCACAGAAACTCCGTGAGGTGCCTGCCTGCCCCCTTGAAGCCCCTTTCTGTGGGGGTACATGACAGTTAGGAGTTAAGATTGGGTACAACAGTGTTCCATTATTGGCATTTTCCATGGACTGTCCAATGGCCTTTGGACAATCAGAAGTGTTCAAGTTAATAAACCCAACAGTTGTTTTATTTTAGGTACACCTTTGTCCTGCATTTCCTTTTCCAGCTTTCTGTTGTCCCTGCATGACTTTGGTTGTGTGTATGCAGTTGTGTGAATGTGAGCCTGCTTACTGTTCCAGTTGCTGTTGTGAGCACTATGTGAGTTTGTGTGCAGTGCTGTTGTGCCCCAATAGACGGGTATATGTTTTTTGTATAGGTATTTGTGTGGGTAAATGCAATGCTTATATCAAGTCCCTGTTCTCTGTTTGGTGTGGCAAGTATTACTTTTTGTGATGTCCAATGTGAGCATGTATGGTGTTAGATGTGTCCCCCTGATCTGGCTTATGTAAACATGTGATGTGTGTCATCTTGAGCTTTGTATGTGCAAACATGGAGTGTGTTGAATTGTGCTACCTTTGTTTGCATTTGCCTTTGCATGTGCCCAATTAGGTGTGTGTCCATTGCGGATAGTTCCTGTAGAGGTATGTCCCATGCAGAAGGAGTTATATGTTTTTTGTTTCCTTTCCTTTCCCCGTTGTTTAGCTGTGCATGACAATTGGTTTTGGTATTGTTTGCCCTGAGACCCATGGAGGGCTATTTCCTGTGGACATGTTGTTTGAGGGTCCTGTTCAAAGTGTCATATGTCCGAGTGCAGTCTCCTTCCCTGTGTGTCCCAGATAACCCCATCCAAATTGTATAGGTAAAGTTGTTATGATATTCTTGATGTATTTGTCTGTCTGTGTTGTGCTGTGATGTATGTGATGTGTGTGTTCATTCCAGGTATTTTTTCTGGTAGTGTTTCTTGTGTTCCATGCCACATTGATAGATATGTGTGGACAGTCCCTTGCCAGTGTGGAATGTGAGTGTGTGAGATGTATTTGTATATGTTCTGTAGGTGTGTTGTTGTTGCTTTGTGTGACAGTGTTGTGTAGTCTTCAGTCTCCCTGTTCCTGAGCTGTGTGGCCATGTGTATTTGTGTAGTGTTGCAGTGCAGTGTAAGTATGCTGGCCAAAGTGTGTGTATTGTGTGGGTGTACTTATCCGTGTTTATGTATGCCAGTGAGTGCGTGATGTATGAGACATGTGCCTGCTGCCTTTGGTGCACCCCCCATGATGTGTTTGCCAGCGCTAATTGCTGTTTTTGAAGGTTAATGATACAGCTATGTGTGTGTTCTTATGGTTGATGGTGTCCTCATTAACGTGATTTCATTGTCTTTTGAGGAGCAGCAGCAGCGTCATGATGTTTGTTAATGGCTCCATGTCGGCCCCAGACATGCAAAGCTGCCTGCAGGTCAGTGTCTTCTTTTATACTGCCCATTTCCGTCAGCTTGTACATGATGGTTGCACCACCATGGTCACATAGGCTGTGTGCAACCTCATAATGGGCCTGGCAGAAACACTATTTTTGCTGGCCAGTCTGTGCTAACTGGCGGTGCCAGCAGAATGCAGGTAGTCTTCTGTTTGTATGACTGCCAAACTCTAAATGCGGTGGTCCGTTCAGCCAGACTGTCCATGGTTGGACTGCCACCACCAACATGGCAGTCACGGGACCACCACACGTGATCAGGTCCTGAGTGTCTTCAGGATGTGTGTAAATCAAAGAGCATATATACGAAGGCCCATATTTACAAGGAGCTTGCGCAATCGCTTCGTTGGGTTCTTTTATGCAGTAATCACACATTCAGTGCTCCATATTTACAAAGTGACACATTTGGGGAAATGCGTCACTTTTCCCTCTCCTGCTCCAACTTTTACTTTCACATTTACGGGCTCCATTAGGTAACAATAATCACATGCAAGGTCGACGTTCCCACTTAAAAAACGACTCAGAAACAATGCATCCATATTTACAAGGTTTCAGAAAAGTGGCGCTCCACTGGCAAATGACGTGTGATTCCAAAATGCATCAAAATTCCTGTGCATCTGAAACCCAGGTGTAAAAATGATGCATTGGCAATACTACATAAGCAGAATATACACTAAACACTCTGGCAAGCTCAACTATGCCATGGAGCTACTACTACTCCAGCAACGAGCACCAATAAGAAGACAGACACCACCGCCATAACCTTCAACACCATCGCCTCCACCACCACTACAGAGGCAGCACAGGAGAATGGAGCTGATATATGGCCAGAGGACTACCCTCATTCACCTTAGGGAGGAGGAGGTCATCACCTCAGGAGGTAGTCATTGTCCAATTCCTACACCAAGGCTGCAGACAATATCACAGAGGTCCACCAACATCACTCTGCAAGCTAATCTGATGGCTGTATTTCACAAGTTAGTGTCTAACTCATTCCAAACTACCGGTGCCAGAGTGGCAGGAATTTCCCAGCCATTATTTTCTGTATTCCTCCCTTTTATCCTTGATGCCTCACACCCCAGTAACTTATGTTCCCCAGCACACATCAGAAACAACTGGAACACAGACAGGGCTTCTATGCCATTGCTGATTTTCCATATGTGTTGGGGCAATGGACTGCACCCATGTGCAACTGCTGCCTCCTGATGCTACATTCCACCTGTTTAGGAACCAGAAGCATGCATATTAAAAAGATGTGCAGGGAATAGTGGACCATCCGGGGCTGTTCATAAATGTGCTGAAAAATATACCCTGGAAGTGCTTATGATTCATACATCTCCTGACTTTCCATCATCAACAAGGGCTTCCAGAACAACAGATATGGGAATGGCCTACTGGTTTATAAGTACATCTCAAGTACATGAATCCCCTCATTACAATCAATCATACTCCTTAACTTTAGAAATAATTTGGTTGTGTAAGACAGTCCATATGTAGCAGGTGTGTGCCTCATACTTGCAAACTGACAAATGACACATCAACAGTATAACCCTATAATTCACGCATGTCAAGACCTGTGAAACCACTGTGTCCTTCATGTGTAAGAAACCAGGTCTGCTGGGATGTCCATTTCCATGATGTTCTGGTGAACCACGGTATTTCAATCATACAGAAGCGGCTATGCAATGTCACCCTGTGCGCCTTGGCATGGCCTCATACATATGGAAAAAGGCAAGGTATTGAAAAGTTTGCATTACCTTAGTCTGCATCAAGGATGTGTCACATGGGCCTCATGTTGATTTTATCCATGGAACACCTAATGCATGTGATACATTTCCAGATGTGCAAGGACATCGTGATCTGCACAATATCCCGATATGTATGCCTCCACATGGAAGGAGTAACAAGGACAACATAATTTCATTTAAATTGTTAGCTACTCTTTATATGAGTGCTGCAGAAGGTCCTCAATTACAAAAGTCTGACACATCACCATCAATGCAGCATATTTCTTGTGCTTCCCACACATCCCCTAACAACATCTTGGATGAGTTGTATTTAAAATACATAGCTCCATGGTGCATGTTTTTGCAGATGCACCGGAAATTCTGACACATCTGTTGGCATTAAATTCACACATTGGTGGAGTAGCCTTGTTAAACTGATGCAACTGCAAGAAGTTTCCAATAGGAAAAAGCCCTTTGTCACTTTTACGCCAGCTCTGAGCAGGGGGTACTATTTTGATGCAGTGAAGTTGCAGAATGATGCAATGAAATGTTGGAAATTCCACTGCATCAGTTCTGTGTGGCTTTTTCCGTGGGAATGCCTACCGTGCTTACATCATACCTGGTACAGGTATAATGTGACACATGGCTTTACAAACTGATGCATTGGGCCTAAATCATCAGTTTGTAAATATGGAGAAGTGCGGTGCAGTGCCAGCACCACGGCTGCATTAAGATAAAAATGATGCAGCAGTGGTGCAAAGGCTTGTAAATGAGGCCTAAAGTGTTCCTTGTTTTTCCATATGCATGAAGGTTCCCCTATGGCATAAAAACAAGTGATTCCAAAATGCAGATACACCTGCACCATGATACAGGGGGGCATGTGTTCCCACCATTGACCAATCTGTGATATTGTGCTTGCAGAAGAAACACAAATGTGCTGTATGTCATTCTAAAGACACAGTCATGTTCTTTTCATTTAATGCAGGGCAGTGTAGCTAAGTGACTCCCTGTGCTACCCTGTGGCAAAAACCAGGAAATGAGTCCCAGTATGCACCTCAAAATGGTGGAAAGATACTCAGCAATGGAACAACATCCAAAATGATGTGTTACAATAAATGTTCAAGGAAGGGCCCTCTTTTTTGACGTCTGTGTGTCCACAACTAACTCCCATGGTCATGAGGCATTTCATGTATCCATTATCTGGTAAACTTAATGAGGAACAAGTAACTGATCATACCCAGCGTTTGTGCAAGTTGGAAAGTTACCTCACTTGTCATATTAACTCAACTGCCATCCTGTGTCTTCTCCGTTTTGTGACACAAAAACAGAAATAAACATAAAATCTACTGAAGTGTGATAGAAGTTTCAGCTCAATTGCTAAATGACAATCCATAAGATTGCAGACTTGCCCTCTGCATGGCATTGGCACTCACAAGTTAGAGAACTAATAAGTGTAAGACCAAGCCCAGCATACTTGAGTGTGTAGTACAGTGTCAGTCATACCAAAAAATTAAGTGCATATATCTCAATCAATGTCAGTCCACCTCTGATACTGTGTGAAAAGTTAATGAGTCCATCAGGACGTAAAACAGTATGTAATTGATTGCAGGCATAGCAAACATCATGAGCATTCTCTTATTGTTCCCCTCCTCTCTTTACGGCTGACCAAGGATATGGTCTGTAGCCATGGGTCATGACCCCTTATGCACACCCACAGACGGGGGAGAAGTGCACCTACAATATTGCCCTCAGCAGGGCCCAGTCCATTCTCGAGACAACTTTTGGGATTCTCAAATCTCACTTCCAGTGGCTAGATTTATCCAGAGGAAGATTGCTCTACTCTCCCCTATGGTCTATAAAATCATGCTGATCTGCTTCATTCTGCACAAAATATGTCTGCGGACCAATGTGCCCTGGGAAGTGGAAAATGTGGAGCAGGAAGGTTCTGATGAGGAAGAAGAAGAGGGCACACATCCAAATGTGGTCTCAAGTGCCAGGACACGGAGCAGAGAGCAAATTGTTAGACATTTTTTCACAGAGGCCTGAGACAAATCAAGCCACTAATAAATGCATTGCGTACCTCATTGAAAGATAATAAACAAAATATGTGTTTGGTACCACTTGCAATATGTAAGCATCCTTTCTTCCAAGTTACTGTAAAGCACAAAAAATATCAAACCTAATCTACTAGTTATTGGTACGCAATAAAGGTACGTAGCAATGTTTAACATACAGGGTTGGACTACATCACGTAATCCAAAAGGACTGAGCTATAGTCAATGCAGCTCTGTTGGAAATACAGACCGCAAACAACTATTGTAATGTGCCAAAGTCTGGACAGCTCAATATAATGTGTTATGTAGCATTGTGAATACCGTCAGACAATACAACTTTCTCAAAAGAATGTGTAACAGTAAATACTCTCCTAATACTATGTGTATGTTGTTCAGCTACCCATTTTTGTACTGCCACATACTTGTGAAGGATAGTAGAGTGAACTCATAGCCAATGGATGTCCGTTGAGGCACTTAGGGGGTCATTCTGACTTTGGCGGGCGGCAGAGGCCGCCCGCCAAAGTCCCGCCGTCAGAATACCGCTGCGCGGTCAAAAGACTGCCGCGGTAATTCTGAGTTTCCCGCTGGGCTGACGGGCGACCGCCAGAAGGCCGCCCGCCAGCCCAGCGGGAAACCCCCTTCCATGAGGATGCCGGCTCCGAATGGAGCTGGCGGAGTGGAAGGCGGTGCGACGGGTGCAGTTGCACCCGTCGCTATTTTCAGTGTCTGCTTGGCAGACACTGAAAATCTTGGTGGGGCCCTGTTAGGGGGCCCCTGCAGTGCCCATGCCATTGGCATGGGCACTGCAGGGGCCCCCAGGGGCCCCACGACACCCGTTACTGCCAGCCAGGTTCTGGCGGTCAAAACCGCCAGAACCAGGCTGGCGGTAAGGGGGTCGGAATCCCCATGGCGGCGCTGCCTGCAGCGCGGCCATGGAGGATTCCCTAGGGCAGCGGGAAACCGGCGGGACACTACCGGTTTCCCGTTTCTGACCGCGGCTGTACCGCCGCGGTCAGAATGCCCATGGATGCACCGCCAGCCTGTTGGCAGTGCATCCGCGGTCCCTGGCCCTGGCGGTAGTCAACCGCCAGGGTCAGAATGACCCCCTTAGTATGTGCATGGGAACACAGTCCAAGCCGTGCACTCCACATATGCTTCGACAATGTGTCCTTGCAATTTTAAAATACATTGTGACATATCACAACACACATATCATTTGTAAACAGACAACCGTGGCAGTACAAGATTATCCATCTACTGTCAATGCTGCTATGTCATCGCCACTAGGCAATTATGGTGATGGACCAATCATGGATGTCACATACCATGCTCCTGTGTTGCACACAGATACAAGCAATCAGTTAACTCCTCTGATAACATGTCATGTGTGAATGTGAAAACACAACACAGTGAGCCTTATCATGTATCCTTCACACAGAAGCAAGGACTAAATGCAAGCTGAATCTAGCAAAGGAAGCATGCCCAGATGCCTTCCATGACAGAGGGGCAGAATGTGGCAAGATATGTACATGCATACCCACATCCGAAGTACAAGTTTCCCCTTAATGTTTCAACAAATGGTGACGGCAGTCAAAAACAGATCACTCCTTGGAAAAACTCAGACCCCTTTATTGCTAGCCAAGCTGGCCTCATTAACACATAAATTATGCTAAAGATATGTAATCAAAACAATTTGCAGTATGGCAATATGCCCATGAAACACATATCTTTCCAGACTCAAGTTCATACAGCAGGTGTGTGTACCATGGCATGATAGGGTGGGTTATCCATGTGACTCACTGGTAGCTGTTGGTATGCACATTTCAAACTGGACCGCAGGTGACACATGTATCTCAAACATAGCCATGAGGGCATGCCAAGTCTTCCTGTATGGCTCATCCTGGGCTCATAGCTATCCTGTAAATCAAGGCACATCAATAGGCTGCATTGAGCAACTCTGTGTCATGTATGTGTTCTTTGAGACTTGTAGTGTGATTGACAGCCAAGACAAATGTATATCCAGGATGGTTGAAGTAAATGTAAGTAGAAAAACATGGAGTAGCGAAAAGACTCATGCCGTCATTTCAATGTGATGTCAACTTCCATTTAAGTCACCTATGCAGATTCATGTACACAAAACACACATGGTTCTGTTTGGCATGTACCAAGTGTGCTGCATGTTGCAGCACACATGGAAGTTTTCTAGGGCAAGCATGTTACCTAAATACTCACCTGGTTAGACCTATTCTGGGGATCTGTAAAGGTTAGGCCCTGCAGTGGGTGCATGTGAGCCTTGAACATGGATCAGTGTTGAACTGCATGGGTCTTCATTGTGGACACCTACTGCAACACACATGCTACATCTCCTGGATACTGACTCAAGTATGCTGTACTTCACACTTCCTTGCCTTACCCAGTGATCATGCTTTGCATTGCAAACCAGCATGAGTGAGAGTCCTGTGCACCACAACATTCAAGAAAGGAAGTTTCCTGTGAGGCTGAATTTGTCTACATGAACAACATAATGCCAAGAAATGTAGGATATTACAGCCTCAATCACCCATCAGTTTGTCAACATTTCACCACTGTTGTAACACATTCACTAGCCAAAAAATCTAAATTCAATACAAATGCCAGGGAAGGGGCATTCTGACACCCCTTGTGTTTGTCTCAAATAAACGTATACTGTGTTCAGTGCTGCAATGCATTACATCTCTTTCACAAGTGCATTCCATTTGGGGAACATAGCCATTATCATGCATCCACCCATGTATTTCAGGCAATAACTGATCAGACAACGCCTATAACCCAGGTATTGCAACTTTACCAACGCATCACAGAGGATGGTGTGACCATGAGAGCAATATGTCTGAGACATTGTCATTGACTGTTCTCATGTGTTCGGTATTATGCAGCACACAAAGGTAAAATAAAACAAATATCATTTGTTATCTTTTGTGCAAGAAGGGGTACTTGTTCCACATAAACAATTGTGCAAACAACACATTCACCCTTCTAGCATGCTACAGGGGTGCCTCTGTTCATGCTAGTATGCCTGCACTTCATCAGCTCAAGGAGACCTAGCCAAACTGCTATTTCTTCATGTTCATGGTGGATTCATGACCTCTCCATCCCACAAAATGTACTGCATGAACTTGCCTTGCTTCACTGCATAGCAGCAGTGATTAACCTGCAAGTGGATCTGTGATAGACCATCAAATGGCAGCTCTGTGCTGCATGCACTGTGCAAAATGCAGTTGTTCTGAAAAAATGGTCTGTGTAACACTTCACTGTGCAGTCACCAGAGGAATGGAACTGTGCCCTGACCCTCCCCTTAATACAAAGTTCAAAATGTGTACATTTTCAGAGTTAGTGCAGAATGCACCTCTTGTAAACTGTGTGGTTACTCAAGTTGAAGAAATGTGGAATATAGCTAGGGGTTTATTTACAAGCCCCTGCTTGGCCGGTGCATCACAATTTCTGATGCACCAGTGGTGCATTGTTCAGGCCCATATCTATGAGGCCAGGCAAAGCCACATTGTGTGGCATTTAATGGCCTTTTCCATATGGTGTAAGGCAACGCAGCACAAGTCACTGTGTTACCTTACTGTGCGTTAAAGAGGCATTCCATAGCTGTTGCAGTGGTTGTTCCCATGCCACACCCATGGAATTTGACCCATTCACAGAATTACAAGGATTTGTAAACCTGAGAATGGATCAAAAGCCTACTTCTCTCCAGGAAAGGCAAAAGGGAGGCACAACAAGGAGAAATACCTTCATTTCTCATCACTTTTTATGTCTCCTGCATTCTGCAACACAATTAGAAAGAGGAATATGCCTCACATGATTGTTTTTGTGCAGGAGGGTGTCCCTTCGTACACCAAAGCAATCATCCCCCGATGCAGACACCCTTGCACCATGGTGTTAGGGTGCCTGTGCTGGTGCATGGCAGTGCATTGTGTAGCAGAACTGGGGAACAGGGAAGGAATGTGTCATATCTTGTAGATACAGCACATTCTGGCCCTTTTCTTTTGATGAAGAGAAGCACAGCAACTGTGCTGCCCTGCTTTAAAAGATTGTCAATACGCCCCCAAACATGTCCCCTTCAATAATCCTGTGCAATAAACTGATCTATGTCCTTAGCTATAAACATGATGCATCCACCCAGGAAATTATGCAATGGCTCTGGCATGCTGCTAACCAGGAAGTGAGAAGTGAGTTTCACTTTGCCTTACAGTCTTTCTGTCTCTCCTTGCTTTAGGTTGTGTTTTGGAAGTACTGGAGAGTGTCTTTGGCCCTCATTACAACCGTGGCGGCCAGTGGAGGTATTACCGCCAACAGGCTGGCGGTGTCTACCTCCAGTATTATGACAATGGTGGTTTGGTTTATCACACTGACCGCCACAGCGGTAACAACCGCTGGGCTGGAGACTTCAGTCTCCAGCTCGGCGGCCGTCACTAGACCGCCCGTGGCATTATGACCCCTTCCACTGCCATGGTTTCAGTTGTTTCGGTACTGCCACTGAAACCATGGCAGTAGGCACTATCAGTGCCAAGGAATTCCTACCCTGACACTGATAGGGGTCTCCCCTTTCCCCTCCCCAGAGTCCTCCTCCACCCTCCCCTCCCTCTCCCGACCCCCCACATTTACACACATACACGTACATACATACACACCCATACACACACGCATACACACATTCACCTACGCATTCATACATTCATACACACTCACAGCAACACTCAGAAAACATACATCCAGGCACAAACGCAATCTCATGACACAACATGCACGTACACTCACACCCACTCATGCACACACGCATTACACACGCATGCATGCATTCACACACAGTCACACACACCCCCACTCATGCACACAACACACCACAACCCCTCTACTGTCAGTGAACCCGACTTACCTGCTTCCAGGGGGTCCTCAGCAGGAGATGGAATGCAGCGTTGCTGCCAGCAGCAGCGTCCAGCAGTAAAACACCGCCAGGCTGTATCATGTTACATGATATGGTAGGCGGTGTTTTGCTGGTGTGGCGCTGCTGCTGGCAGCAGCGCCACCTTACTGCCATCCGCCGCCATGACTGTTGACAGAATTCTGCGGGCCTTCTGGTGGTATTACGTATACGGTCATAATGGCATGGACCGTCTGTAGTCACGGCAATGGTATGTTGGCGGCCGTCACCGTGGCGGAATGTGGCATTTGCCGCCAATGTCAGATGAGGCCCTTTGAGTGGTATTGATGTTGTTGTAGTGTGTGCTGTCTTTGAACTGTCCCTAAAGGTATCTTTGTCTTGTATTTGCTTGTTGTTTTGTTTTGTTTTGTGCTGTGTATTGTCGGCTGTCTGTCTTCTGGAGTTTGTGTGTGCTACTTGTGGGTGTGTTGGGGGTATTTACGAATTGTTGGGGGTGATATTGTTTCTGGGGAGGGCCACATCTGAAAAAAGGAAAGGCATGGAATATGAATGTGTCCAGGAGTTTTGAGGCTTCCTGTGGCTCGTAACACACTATGGGGGTCATTCTGACCTCGGCGGTAAAAGGCCCTTACCGCCGGTCAGAAGTCCGCCATTCTACCGCAGCGGCCGCGGTAAACCGCCACGGTCATTCTGACCCACAACGGCGGAACCGCCAAAATCCCGACATCCAAGGAAGGCCGCCACATCAGCGGGCCGCGGAAAACTGGAGATGACCAAACCTCCACCGTCACGCCAACACAAACACTCCCATGCCATTCTGACCCACGAATCCACGCGGCGGTCTTTCAACCGCGGTATTCCATTGGCGGGACACACCGCCGCGGTCAAAATACACACACAGCTCCAAAACCCAGCCACATTGGACAATTTGAAATACACACACCTGACACACATACAAACAACACTCCCACACATCCAACCAACTATAAAACACACACCCACATCACCCACAAACCCCTACGACCGAAGATCATAGACGAAGGAGAGAGAGACACATCACAGAATAGAGAGCTACATCACACAGAGGCACACTACACCATCACACACACCACATAGAAGCACAAAGCACCACACACCAACACACTCTTCACCATATACACCACCCCACACCTCATCCACACCACCCCATGGCACCCCAAAGGCACCCACGCTTTTCGGACCAAGAACTCCTGGTCATGGTGGAGGAGATCATAAGAGTCGAACCCCAGCTCTTCGGCTCTCAGGTGCAGCACACCACTATAGCCAGGAAGGCGGAGCTATGGCAGCGGATCGTGGACAGGGTAAACGCGGTGGGACAGCATCCCTGAAATCGAGAGGACATCCGCAAACGTTGGAACGACTTACGGGGAAAGGTGCGCTCGATGGTCTCGCGACACAACATCGCAGTGCAGAAGACTGGCGGGGGACCCCCACCCACACCACCCGAATTCACAGCATGGGAGCAAGAGGTACTAAACATCCTGCATCCTGATGGCCTCGCTGGAGTACACGAAGGAATGGACTCTGGTAAGTACAATCTCAACTACTTCACCACCCCCCAGCATGCCAACCCCCACCACCACCCTCACCCCCAACCCCCCATCACACATCCTCCCTGAGAATGTCTCCCCAGCACAACCCACCCAACACCAACCCCTGCATGCCACCACAAACTATGGACACCCATCACCTAAGCATGACTACTGCACATACCCCCCCCAACACCCCCACAACACCTCCCCAAAGGGAATGACAGCACTGGGGGACAAGGGCACCCCTAAATCGCACACAATAGCACACACAGAAACAATAACCATACTCTCTTACCCCATGCAGGACCCGAACGCCAACACACCGGCCAGGAGGGTCCAGAAATGTCCATCCCCCCCCCGGAAGAGGCACCCAGTGATGACAGCAGCTCTGTCGACCTGGAACCTGACGACCAGCCCGGACCATCGGGGACCTCTGGACAGTCGGTTCCCCACACACAGGCCACAGCAGACCCAACCCCCTCTGGGAACAACAGCACAGCTCCCACCCAGCGGGCCCATGGCTCTGTCTCTAGGACAGGTCAATCAGCGGTGTGTCTGCCACTATAGGGCCCCCAGGCTAACCCACCACCCCAACAACAACAGGGACCTGGGGGCAGTGGTAGTGGGCACACCGTCCAGGGGACAGAGTCCGGGGGAAACAGGGCAACTTGGAGGGCTGCTGTGCGACAGGGGGGGGAGGAGAGGCCCAGGGAACCGACTCTCCAAGAGGCCCTCACCACCATCATGGCAGCCTACCACCGCTCACAAGAGACGATGCCGACGGTACTGGCCAGGTTCCAGGAGATCCAGGCACAGCAGGAGGAACGCTACATGGGGTTCAACAATCATCTCACCAACATCTCTACCGCCATGGGGAGCCTAGTCCAGGCCCTCCACCGGATAGAAGACACGTTGCGGGACCATGTGGCACCACACAGGGCCCCTGTCACTAGCCCGGACCAGGAACAGCCTACCACCTCTGCCGGCGCTAGTGGACAGGAGGCCCCACCACAACGACAGGCCACCAGAACCCCACCTCCTGCTGAAGAACAACCACCCCGCAAGAGGAGCCTGAGATCCAAAAAAAAGACAGAGTAGGATGTCAAGACCCCCGCCAGCATGAGATACCCCCTGAAGTCATCCCACTGTCCCACATTGCCACCCTGTCCAACCTTGAACTGCCCCTGCTCCATCCTTCCACAGGCATATGGACAATGCACCTGTGAGACTGAGAACTGGACTCTGCCATGGACATTACTCCACCCCCACCCATCACCGTGTGAATATCATGTACCATTATCCAGCACCAAAAATAAATCACTCAATGCACTGAAATCATGCTGGAGTCAGGCTGTATTATTTACAAATGTAAAACACATTACCGATCAATTATGTTCTGTAAACTTTGTGCTGAACACATACCGAGATCAATAAGCATTAGTCCATGGGCTAACCAAGCAGAAGTCACGCAGTGGGTCATACAGCACTGAAAAGGGAAGGGAGAATCAAACATCAGTTTCAAATAACTGGGGGGTCATAGACAAAGTTGAGAAAAACGAGGCAGTCAGGAAAATTAAAATGGCGTGTGTGATTCTTACCTGTGTGCTACTGAAAATACTGTTGGATAACTCTGTCCCTGTTGTCTGGGTCGTCCTCTGAGTCTTCCTCCTCTTCACTCTCCACAGGCTCTACAGCTGCTTCAACACCACCATCTGGACCATCCTCCTGCAGGAAAGGCACCTGACGTCGCAATGCCAGATTGTGAAGCATACAGCAGGCCACGATGATCTGGCACACCTTCTTTGGTGAGTACATCAGGGATCCCCCTGTCATATGCAGACACCTAAACCTGGCCTTCAGAACCCCAAAGGTCCTTTCTATGATCCTCCTAGTTCGCCCATGGGCCTCATTGTACCGTTCCTCAGCCCTGGTCCGGGGATTCCTCACTGGGGTCAATAGCCAAGGCAGGTTGGGGTAACCAGAGTCACCTATTAGCCACACACGTTGTCTCTGTAGCTGTTCCATCACAAAAGGGATGCTGCTATTACGCATCACATACGCGTCATGCACTGAACCAGGGAACATTGCATTCACATGGGAGATGTACTGGTCAGCCAAACAGACCACCTGGACGTTCATAGAATGGTAACTCTTCCTGTTTCTGTACACCTGCTCATCGTCTTTTGGGGGGACTAAGGCTACATGGGTCCCATCAATGGCACCAATTATGTTGGGAATATGTCCAAGGGCATAAAAATCACCCTTCACAGTGGGCAAATCAACCTCCTCTGGGAATATAATGTAACTCCGCATGTGTTTCGTCAGGGCAGACAACACTCTAGACAAAACCTTAGAAAACATTGGCTGAGACATTCCAGATGACATGGCCACTGTTGTCTGGAATGAGCCACTTGCAAGAAAATGGAACACTGACAGCACCTGCACCAGAGGGGGAATTCCTGTGGGTTGGCGGATGGGGGACATCAGGGCTGGCTCCAGCTGGGCACACAGTTCATGGATGGTGGCACGGTCAAGTCGGTATCGTAGTATGATGTGGCGTTCTTCCATTGTCGACAGGTCCACCAGCGGTCGGTACACGCGAGGATTCATCCTTCTCCTCGCAAATCCCAGCGGACGGTGCCTAGGAAGGACAACATGGAGCACAGAGTCAAGATAATCACTGGTACGTTCACCACTGCTTGCATGGCACACAGTTATCTAGGTATTGAAAGGCGTGTATGTGTGGCAATGCCAGGCCTAGGCCTGTGTGTCGCAGTAGAGATTATGCCATGTGGGCCCTTGAAATGGCGGCTGCCTGACCTGTGAAGTGGGACAATGGGATGTGAGGTCACTGCACTGGTGGAGCACACCGTGGCGGTAGGCGGTCGAAGACAGCTATACGGAGCCGCATTGGATAACATTGAAGCCTATGGGTTTCAGGAGCCGATGACGATGTGCGCCGGCGGTCGCGGTACGCACCGCCGCGGTACGCACCGCCGCGGGCGTGACCGCCATTTTCTATCTGCTTAATCACTCGACACCTGATCATCCACAGGAGAGGACCTATACTGCAAGTGCTGCTGTGAACTCGGTCTGGAAGTGACAATGGCTGCTGCGACTGGGGAAAGGGCCCCTGCCTTCACGTCTGAAGAGTTGGAGAAGCTCGTGGATGGGGTCCTCCCCCAGTATGCGTTACTCTACGGTCCTCCAGACCAACAGGTGAGTACACCGGGTGCACATGGAATGGGCGATGCCTGTGTGGAGTGGGGTGGATGTAAGTTGGTGGGGTGGGGGGCGAATGAGGAGTGCAACGCACGACAGATGAGAGCATGTGCTATATTGCAAGGTTGGGGAGGGGGGGCCAATCACATCTAACATGCAGTAAGTTGATGATTGTTTCCTTCCCACCCTGTATATGTCACATAGGTCAGCACCCATCAGAAAGTCGGGATTTGGCGTGCCATCGCCAAGGAAGTCCGGGCCCTGGGGGTCCACGTCAGACGGGGCACCCACTGCCGCAAGAGGTGGGAGGACATCCGCCGCAGAACCAGGAAGACCGCCGAGTCACTGCTGGGGATGGCCTCCCAACCTAGGAGGGGTGCCAGTCGTACCCTGACCCCCCTGATGTCCTGGATCCTGACGGTGGCCTACCCTGATTTGGATGGGCGCTTGAGAGCATCACAGCAGACACAAGGGGGTGAGTATCAGCACATTCAGCTATATTTCTGCGCAGTGGAGGCGTCTGGGTGGGGGAGGAGGGTTGGGGGTGACATTAGGCCAGGTCGCTTTCTGTAGTGTAGTCCTCTCCCTTAGGCATGGCCCTGTGCTCCCGGCCCCCACCTCCGTAGGGTGACAAGTCCAGCTATTGATGGTCCAGCCTCACACATGTGCGCGCTTGTCGTCTCCTGACCTGTTGTCCGAGTCAGAAGTACTGAGTAGTGTGCCCCGAATGCGCGGCTTAGTGCATGCGGCTCCTGTGTCTGTCCTCTCCGCCAACGGTGTTGACATTGCATGCACTCAACCAGGTCTTCTCTTTCTCTCCCCACCCTTCTTCTTCATCTTCTTGTGCATGTGTGCTTTAGCATCATCAGGCGGAGGAGATTTGGCATCGGAGCACGAGGGAGCTGCAAGCCACAAGGCCCCGGTTGGCACATGAACAGACACTGAGGGCCCAAGTGAGCCGGAGGGCGAGGGGAGCACCACGACGGGACCGCTGGTGAGAGCAGCGACAGCGACACGTCCTCGGATGGGAGCTCCCTAGCGGTGGCGGCAACATCCGGGCCCCCCGCCTCTACAGGTACAGCCGCCACCCAGCGCACCAGCCCCGCCCTCCCAGCAGCCCCTCAGCCTACGCTCCGTGCCCGCTCACCCAGGAAGGCGGGCGTCTCCTTCGCCCCAGGCACCTCAGCCCCTGCCCCTGTTACCCCTGCTGCCCTCAGTGAGGAGGTCAATGATCTCCTCAGGACACTCATTGTTGGGCAGACTACCCTTTTGAATGCCATCCAGGGGGTAGAAAGGGAGGTGCATCGGAGCAATGCCTACCTGGAGGGCATTCATTCGGGTCAGGCTGCCCATCAACGATCGTTCAATGCTCTGGCCTCAGCACTGACGGCAGCCATTGTCCCTGTTTCCAGCCTCCCTCTTCTGACTGCCTCCACCCTGTCTCTGTCTCCTGTTCCTCAGCCTATCCCATCCACACCATCTGACCAGCCTGCACACACCTCAACACCCAAGGGCAGCTCATCCAGACACAAGCACCACAGATCCCACAAACACTCACCCAAGCAACACACAGATGCAGACATCCCAACAGTCACTACCACCCCTGTGTCCCCCTCCTCCTCATCTCCCTCCTCCCTCCCTGTGACGTCTCCACTCACACCTGCATGCACACCAACATCAGCCAGTGCTTCCATCACCACCACACCCTCCTGTACAGTCCGCACGCGTGCAGTCACCACCCCCACTGCCATTTACACGTCCCCTGTGTCCTCTCCCACTGTGTCTGTCACCACCCCTTCCAAGACACACAAATGCAGGCAGACACCCACCCAACAGACATCCACCTCACAACAGCCTACAGCACCTGCACCTTCACCCAATGACAGCACACCTGACTCTCCTACAACCACATCCTCTTCCTCCACTTCGATCTCCACTTCTCCTACCTTTTACCTTGGCCCTAAAAAAGTTTTCCTGGCTAATCTTGACCTCTTCCCCTCCGATGACCTACCCCCTCCATCTGCAAAGAGTCCCAAGAGCACCACAGCCACCACCGGCCAACTTCGGGTGTCACTGTTGTGCATGGGTTCTGGAGCCCACCCTTTGCCAGCAGTGACACCTCCATCAGGAGCAAGGACACATCCAGCCCCCCCCCGGCAAGAGGACCAGGAAACACAAGGGCCGCCGTGCGAAGACTGACACGGCTGCCCCCAAGGAGCAGAGTTCGCCCACTTCACCAGCCACAACGTCTAGGGGAGGCAAGGGCCCGAGAGCCCCATCTAAGGAGCGTAAGGGCAGCAGGGCGGAGACGTCAGCCAGCAGGAGCGCGGAGCAGGTGGGCCCCACATGCCACATCCCAGCTGTAAAGGAGGACACCAAAGGGCCCAGGACTCCGTCACCGAAGGGCCACGGAACATCACAGCCGGAGGGCGTCTGAGCACGGAGTCCAGGCCAGGTCTGGCTCCCTTGAACCTACTGGATGTGCACCGCTGAACAGGGCCCGCCGTGCAGAAGAGCACCGCTGAACAGGGCCCGCCGTGCAGAAGAGCACCGCTGAACAGGGCCCGCCGTGAAGATAGGCACCGCTGAACAGGGCCCGCTGTGAAGATAGGCACCGCTGAACAGGGCCCGCCGTGCAGAAGAGCACCGCTGAACAGGGCCCGCCGTGAAGATAGGCACCGCTGAACAGGGCCCGCCGTGCAGAAGAGCACCGCTGGACAGGGCCCGCAGTGCAGAAGAACACCGCTGAACAGGGCCCGCCGTGCAGAAGAGCACCGCTGAACAGGGCCCGCCGTGAAGATAGGCACCGCTGAACAGGGCCCGCCGTGCAGAAGAGCACCGCTGAACAGGGCCCGCCGTGCAGAATAGCACCGCTGAACAGGGCCCGCCGTGCAGAAGAGCACCGCTGAACAGGGCCCGCCGTGAAGATAGGCACCGCTGAACAGGGCCCGCCGTGCAGAAGAGCACCGCTGAACAGGGCCCGCCGTGAAGATAGGCACCGCTGAACAGGGCCCGCCGTGCAGAAGAGCACCGCTGAACAGGGCCCGCCGTGCAGAAGAGCACCGCTGAACAGGGCCCGCCGTGCAGAAGAGCACCGCTGAACAGGGCCCACCGTGCAGAAGAGCACCGCTCCGCTGGGCCCCTTCATCTCAAGCACCGCTCCGCTGGGCCCCGCCGGCTCCAGCACCGCTCCGCTGGGCCCCTTCATCTCAAGCACCGCTCCGCTGGGCCCCTTCATCTCAAGCACCGCTCCGCTGGGCCCCGCCGTCTTCAGCACCGCTCCGCTGGGCCCGCCGTCTCAAGCACCGCTCCGCTGGGCCCCTTCATCTAAAGCACCGCTCCGCTGGGCCCCGCCGGCTCCAGCACCGCTCCGCTGGGCCCCTTCTTCTCAAGCACTGCTCTGCTGGGCCCCGCCGGCTCCAGCACCGCTCCGCTGGGCCCCTTCATCTCAAGCACCGCTCCGCTGGGCCCCGCCGGCTCCAGCACCGCTCCGCTGGGCCCCTTCTTCTCAAGCACCGCTCCGCTGGGCCCCGCCGGCTCCAGCACCGCTCCGCTGGGCCCCTTCATCTCAAGCACCGCTCCGCTGGGCCCCTTCATCTCAAGCACCGCTCCGCTGGGCCCCGCCGTCTCCAGCACCGCTCCGCTGGGCCCCTTCATCTCAAGCACCACTCCGCTGGGCCCCGCCGACTCCAGCACCGCTCCGCTGGGCCCCTTCTTCTCAAGCACTGCTCCGCTTGGCCCCGCCGGCTCCAGCACCGCTCCGCTGGGCCCCTTCATCTCAAGCACCGCTCCGCTGGGCCCCTTCATCTCAAGCAACGCTCCGCTGGGCCCCGCTGTCTCAAGCACCGCTCCGCTGGTCCCCTTCTTCTCAAGCACCGCTCCGCTGGGCCCCGCCGGCTCCAGCACCGCTCTGCTGGGCCCCTTCATCTCAAGCACCGCTCCGCTGGGCCCCTTCATCTCAAGCACCGCTCCGCTGGGCCCCGCCGTCTCCAGCACCGCTCCGCTGGGCCCCGCCGTCTCAAGCACTGCTCCGCTGGGCCCCTTCATCTCAAGCACCACTCCGCTGGGCCCCTTCATCTCAAGCACCGCTCCGCTGGGCCCCTTCATCTCAAGCACTGCTCCGCTGGGCCCCGCCGTCTCAAGCACCGCTCCGCTGGGCCCCTTCTTCTCAAGCACCGCTCCGCTGGGCCCCGCCGGCTCCAGCACCACTCCACTTGGCCCCTTCATCTCAAGCACCGCTCCGCTGGGCCCCGCCGTCTCAAGCACCGCTCCGCTGGGCCCCTTCTTCTCAAGCACCGCTCCGCTGGGCCCCGCCGGCTCCAGCACCGCTCCGCTGGGCCCCTTCATCTCAAGCACCGCTCCGCTGGGCCCCTTCATCTCAAGCACCGCTCCGCTGGGCCCCGCCGTCTCAAGCACCGCTCCGCTGGGCCCCGCCGGCTCCAGCACCGCTCCACTGGGCCCCTTCATCTCAAGCACCGCTCCGCTGGGCCCCGCCGTCTCCAGCACCGCTCCGCTGGGCCCCGACGTCTCAAGCACCGCTCCGCTGGGCCCCTTCATCTCAAGCACCGCTCCGCTGGGCCCCGCCGGCTCCAGCACCGCTCCGCTGGGCCCCTTCATCTCAAGCACCGCTCCGCTGGGCCCCGCCGGCTCCAGCACCGCTCCGCTGGGCCCCGCCGTCTCAAGCACCGCTCCGCTGGGCCCCGCCGTCTCAAGCACCGCTCCGCTGGGCCCTTCCTGTCAAGCACCGCTCCGCTGGGCCCCTTCATCTCAAGCACTGTTTATGGTTCACTGTGCCCACCATGCCTCCTCCTTGACCAGTGGAGACTGTTATCCACTTGAGAGACTGTGGCTTTGCACTCCCCAGGATGGCAGAGTGGGCAACCCACCCACTGTAGAGACTTGAGAGACTGTGGCTTTGCACTCCCCAGGATGGTACAGTGGGCAAGCCACCCACTGTAGAGACTTGAGAGACTGTGGCTTTGCACTCCCCAGGATGGTACAGTGGGCAACCCACCCACTGTAGAGACTTGAGAGACTGTGGCTTTGCACTCCCCAGGATGGCACAGTGGGCATGGTGGCCCCTTCGTGGATCTTGCGTCGTGGACTCATGTGGCTGTGGTGCCCCCCCCTTCCCTTCCCCCTGAGGTGCCTGTAGTATTTTCATCAGATGCCCCTGCAGTGTTCTCTCCAAAGGACTCAGGTCTCTTGTGTGGGCTTTGCCCTTGTGTCGCTACACTGTAGCCCACGGACTGTTCCATTTGACTTGGATGTAGCGGACTAATTGCCTCGGTTCGCCATGGCAGTGTGTATAGTATTATTTTGTTATGGATATTTTGCATAGTTGCCGATACGTCTCAGAGTCTATTTTTTATATAAAAATTTGGTTCACAATTTAATTATGTCTTTGCATTTTTCAGGGGGGTTTGGGTGGTGTCACTGTGCATTGTTGCTCTGCATTGGTGTGTACATAGTTTGGGGGGGGGGGGTCGCATATGTGTGTGCCCGTAACCTTTCCTCCTCCCCCCTCCCGTGTGTCGTAGGTGCAGTACTCACCGTTGTCGTCTGCGCCGGAGTTCGTACTCGTGGTAGATGAGCAGGTAGACGAGTGCAGGTAGGATGTTTAATTCGGGTTCCATGCTGTCCTCCGTACTCGTGGAGTGTGTTTTGGTGAGCATTTTCCCGTCCGTAGTCTGTTTCCGCCGTGTTTTTATCGGCGGGGCTCCCGCCCCGGAAAAGGTGGCGGATTGGTGAGTTGTGATACTGTGGGCGGTACATTGTCTGCCGCCTGCCTGTTGGCAGTGACCGCCGCGCTGTTTGTCTGTACCGCGGTGGCGGTCGGAGTGTTAATGTGGCGGGCTGTGTTGGCGGTTCCCGCCAGGGTCAGAATTCCATTTTTTGGACCGCCGGCCTGTTGGCGGGTTGGCCGCCGCTTTATCACCGACCGCCAGGGTTAGAATCACCCCCTATCTGTCAAACATGATAGCCAGTGGTAGATGAGTTAGTAAAGGCTACCCCACACAGGAGTGGAAGGCCAGATGTGAGAAGGTGAGCCAACATATGGTTTGCACATTCAGCACTGAACGGACTGTCCACCAACGAACAAATAGCTGAGTGGACGTTGTCAGTCAGGAGCTGACTTGCTGAGCTACGTTGTCATTGAAATTGGTGAAGAAGTTGGTGAGTACACATAGGTGGTCATTACAACCCTGGCGGTCGGTGTTAAAGCGGCAGTAAGACCGCCAACAGGCCTGCGGTAAAGAAATTGCAATTACTACCGTGGCGGAAACTGCCAACAAAGACAGCCACTTTAGTGCTCAGACCGCCACGGCGGTACAAACAAACAGTGCGGTGGTAACCACCAACAGACAGGCGGGAGACAATGTACTGCCCACACTATTATGACAGGCCAATCCGCCACCTTTTCCGGGGCGGATTCACCACGGATAAAAACACGGCGGAAACAGGAATTTCGAAGGGAAAACGCTCACCTCTACACACTCCATGAGGAACGAGGACACCATGGAACTGGAACTCCAAATTCTCCCTGCAATAGTCTTCCTGCTCCTCTACCAGGAGCACGAACGCCGGCGGCGAAGACCACGGTGAATACAGCACCTATGACACAGGGGAGGGTGGAGGGAAAAAACAGGGACACACACACGCAACACCCCCACCCTCACCCACCACAACACATACACTAATGCATATCAATACATCACAGTTACACCCCCCAAACCCCCTGGAAGAATGCAAAGACCAAAGAAAATGAGTGCAACCATCGGAATATATTAATAACAAGTAGGCAGAAATATATATATACACAATGTACAAAATAAATACCAGGCACAGTAGTCCAGGTACTGCACAAAGAAAGTCAGTGGAACACTGGGACCACACAGTGTGGGCGTGGCCCACACAAGATCCCCGACCATGACGGAGAGAACACTGCAGGGGCATCAGACAGCAAGAAAACATGCACCTCAGGGGGAGGGAAAGGGGGGGCACCTCAGCCGCTTGAGTGCACGACGCCACATCCACGAGGGGGCTACATGCCCACTGTTCCATCCTGGAGAGTGCAAAGCCACAGTCTCTCAAGTCTATACAGTGGGTGGGTTGCCCACTGTTCAATCCTGGGGAGTGCAAAGCCACAGTCTCTCAATTCTCTACATTAGGTGGCTTCCCCACTGTTCCATCCTGGGGAGTGCAAAGCCACAGTCTCTCAAGTCTATATAGTGGGTGGGTTGCCCACTGTTCAATCCTGGGGAGTGCAAAGCCACAGTCTCTCAAGTCTCTACTGTGGGTGTCTTGCCCACTGTTCAATCCTGGGGAGTGCACAGCCACAGTCTCTCAAGTGGATAACAGTCTCCACTGGTTCTGGAGGGGGACTGGTGCCCAGAGTGCTTCATCCTGTGAAGGACAGAGGTAGTGGATGGATCTCTCCACTGGTTCTGGAGGGGGACTGGTGCCCAGAGTGCATAACTCACCCGTGATGGACCCAGTTGCGTCAGTGCCCCTGCCGCTCATGGGCTAGCGGTGCTTCAGATGGCGGTGCCCTGTTCAGCTGTGCTTGTGATGGCGGTGCCTTGTTCAGCCGGTGTACCGACCGTTGGTGGACCTGTCGACAATGGAGGAGCGACATTTGATTATCACCAACAGGCTTGACCGTGCCACAATCCAGGAACTGTGTACCCAGTTGGAGCCAGACCTGATGTCAGCAATCCGCCATCCCACAGGAATCCCCCCTCAAGTGCAGGTGCTGTCAGTTCTCCATTTCTTTGCAAGTGGCTCTTTTCAAACAACTGTGGGCATGGCATCAGGGATGTCCCAGACATTGTTTTCCAATGCATTGTCCAGAGTGTTGTCTGCCCTTCTGAAACACATGCAGAGCTACATCGTTTTCCCTCAGGTGGAGGATTTGCTTACAGTGAAAGGTCATTTCTATGTTCAGGGACATATCCCCAGCATCATAGGTGCCATTGATGGGACCCATGTGGCTTTGGTCCCCCCCACAGGAGTGAACAGGTGTACAGAAACCGGAAGAGTTATCATTCTATGAATGTACAGATGGTATGTTTGGCAGACCAGTACATCTCCCATGTGAATGCCATGTTCCCTGTCTCAGCGCATGACGCCTACATCCTGCGGAATAGCAGCATCCCTTATGTGATGGATCAACTCCAGAGGTACCGTGTGTGGCTATTAGGTGAGCACCTGGAAGCAAGTCATTGGGAATGGTTGTCTGGGTCTGGGATTATCCCTACAAGTTAGTGTGTGTCTAACAGTTGTCCCTTGCCATTTGCAGGTGACTCTGGTTACCCCAACCTGTCATGGCTACTGACCCCAGTGAGGAATCCCAGGACAAGGGCAGAGGAACGTTACAATGAGGCCCATGGGCGAACTAGGAGGGTGATCGAGCGGACCTTCGGCCTCCTGAAGGCCAGGTTCCGGTGCCTCCATATGACAGGTGGATCCCTATTCTACTCACCAAAGAAGGTGTGCCAGATCATCGTGGCCTGCTGTATGCTTCATAACTTGGCTTTGCGACGCCAGGTGCCTTTTCTGCAGGAGGATGGTCCAGATGGCGGTGTTGTGGCAGCTGTGGAGCCTGTGGACAGTGATGAGGAGGAAGCAGAGGAAGAAGACATGCACAACAGGGACCCAGTGATCCTGCAATATTTCCAGTGAGACACAGGTAGGAATCCAAACCTGCCTACTACATGTACTTTGACACTACTACCTCTCTCCTATCTGTCGTTTTCACCCAGTGTATGGTCACTGAGTTGTCACTTTCCCTTACGATTTCACAGATGTGGGTCCCACTGTGTCACATCTGCTTAGATTCCTCATGGCCTAGAGGTGTGTGACATAGGTATGTTAACATTACTAATTAAAAAACATTTTAGCACTATAATTGCTAATACACTATTTCGAAATCACAGACAGAATCCAGATCGTTTTGTGCTTTAGGTGTGTTTATTTAAATGCTTAATATTGGAGGGGGTAGTGAAATGGTGAGGGGTGATGGCGGAGGAGTGTCCATGGCAGAGATCAGTCTATTAGTCTCACAGGTGCATTGCCCATATGGGCATAGGAAGTGGAGCTGGGGCAGTTTAATTATGGACAGGGTGACAAAGTGGGACAGTAGTATGACAATCAGGGTGGTCTCATTTCTTGGCGGGGGTCTTGGCATCGTGCTCTGTCTTTGTCCTGGATCTCAGGGACCGTTTGCGGGGTGGTTCTCCCTCTGCAGGGGGCGGGGTGCTGGTGTGGTGGTCCTGTGGCGGGGCTTCCTGTCCACTAGCGCCGGCGGAGGTGGTGGGCAGTTCATCGTCCATGCTAGTGGCAGGGGCCCCTTGAGGTGCCATAGTGTCCCTCCTGGTGTTGTTCACTTCCTTCAGCACTCCTATGATGGTGCCCAGGGTGGAGCTGATGGTTCTGAGTTCATCCCTGAAGCCCATATACTGTTCCTCCTGCATGCGCTGGGTCTCCTGAAACTTGTCCAGTACCGTTGCCATCCTCTCCTTGGAGTGGTGGTAGGCTCCCATGATGGAGGAGAGGGCCTTGTGGAGAATGGGTTCCCTTGGCCTGTCCGCCCCTGTCGCACAGCAGCCCTCCCAGTTCCTCTGTGTTCCTAGGCCTCCGTCCCCTGGACTGTGTGCCCACTACCACTGCCCCAGGTCCCTGTTGTTGTTGTGGTGGTGGGTTATCCTGGGTTCCCTGTAGAGGTGGACACACTGCTGATTGACGTGTCCTGGGGACAGAGGTATGTGCCCGCTGGGTGGGTGCTGTGCTGGTGTTTCCAGAGGGGGGAAGGTCTGTGGTGGCCTGTGCCTCTGTGAGGGGAACCGACTGTCCAGAGGTCCCCGATGCTCCGGGCTGGTCATCTAGATCCAGTTGGACAGAGCTGCCGTCATCACTGTGGGCCTCTTCCGTTGGTGGTGTGGACATGTGTGGACCCACCTTTCCGGTGACGTTGGGTAGGGGTCCTGCAGGGGTATAAAAGGATTTTTATTAAATCCGTGTGTGTAATGGTGTGCAATGGGTGGGTGACCGTGTACCCCAGTGCTAGCATTCCTGTGTGGGAGCTTGTGTGATGATGGTTTAGGGGGTGTATGGGTATGTGCAATGGGCATACTTTGGTGATGGGCGTCCATGCTTTGTTGTTGCATGCAGGGCTTGGTGTTGGGATGTGTGGTTTGTGATGTTGGGACATATGGGAGGAGTTGGGGTGCTGGAGGTGAGGGTGAGGGTGGGGGTATGTGATAGCATGCAGGTACGGTGGGGGATGTAATAGTAAAGTTTTGACTTACCAGAGTCCATTCCTCCACCTACTCCTGTGAGGCTCTCAGGATGCAGAATCGCCAAGGCCTGCTCCTCCCATGTTGATAGTTGTAGGTGAGGAGGTGGGGGTCCGCCGCCAGTCCCCTGAACCGCCAGGTGGTGTCTTGAGACCACGGAATGCACCTTCCCCCGTAGATCATTCCACCTCTTCCTGATGTCCTCCCGATTTCTTGGGTGCTGTCCCACTGCGTTGACCCTGTCCACTATTCTTCGCCATAGCTCCATCTTCCTAGCTATGGAGGTGTGCTGCACCTGTGATCCGAATAGCTGAGGCTCTACCCAGACGATTTCCTCCACCATGATCCTGAGCTCCTCCTCCGAGAACCTGGGGTGTCTTTGCCGTGCCATGGGGTGGTGTAGGTGATGTGTGGGGTGGAGTGTGTGGTGATAAGTGTGGTGATATTTAGTGGTGTGTTGTGTGAGGTGCGTGGAAGTTGTGTGGGTGATGGTGTTGTGTGCCTGTGGATGCTTAGTAGTTGGTTGTGGTGTCTCTCTCTGGCCTTCTCTCGGTAATTGTGGTCGTAGGGGTTTGTGGGCGATGTGGGTGGGTGTTTTATATTGTATTGGGTATGTGGGAGTGGTGTGTGTATCAGGTGTGTGTATTTGGAATTGTCCAATGTGGCTGTGTTTTGTAAGAGTGTGTGTATTTTGAGCGCAGCGGTGTGTACCGCCAATGGAATACCGCAGTTGAAAAACCGCCGCGTGGATCTGTGTGTCGTGATAGTGTGGGCGTATTTCTGTTGGCGTGACGGTGGAGGTTTTGTTTTCGCCAGTTTATCACTGACCTTTGGTGTGGCGGACTTGTGTGGGTGTCTGACTTTTGGCGGATTCTGAGATGTGGGTCATAATAGCTATGGCGGATTTCTGCAGCCGCGGCGGTGTGTTGGCGGTCTTCTGCACGGTGGTAAGCGGCTTTTACCGCCAATGTTGTAAGACCGCCATAGTCTGTGGTAACTTCCCTGTGTCTCATTTGCATATATATGAGTTGGGCTCATAGTTTAAGTAGCCCACATGTGTGTATCCATGCAAAGTTATACCCCCACTAAACTATAGGGCACATTTTTTTTTTTTGTGCACGGCAGTGCTGCAAGCCTTCTTGCTGTGCTGCTCTGTATGAAAGGAGTGGGCAGGAATTTGTCATATCTATGGCATTCCTGTCCTTTTCACCTTCTATGGTACACAATGGGCTGCCATACGCAAACCCAGTCATACTTGCACTATGGTGCTAGTATGTCTGCATTGTTGACATGATTCTATTTGGACAGGAAGGGACACCTTCCTACACAAAGACATTCAATGGAGGTGTTTGCCTTTTGCAATGTGTGCATTGCAATGCAGCACACATACAACACTTAAACAACAAAGATAAATGTTGATGATACTCCTCCTTATCCCTCTCCTGGGTAAGCACCCAGTGATGAGGCTTTACATTCTTCGTATAGTTTGGGAATTCTGAAAAGGTGTTGAAACACATTTCTGTTGTTTGGGACAGTAATTGCAATGATAAAGGAATGACTCCTTAATGGAAAGCATGGCTACACTGTGGTTTACACTGCCATGCCTCACTCCATACCTCTGATTTTATGCCAAGCTATACAGGGTGGCTTGGCATTGCCTCATAGACATGACTGGGAGAGCTGAGCCACTGGAGTGCTTCTCATCATTGACACTCGAGTTGTTCACCTTCTTGTAAAGGTGGCCCGATGTATGTTATGGGGAACCCCACTCACGTAGAACTTTCTCCCAATGTATGACAGGCTGAATTAGATACATCTGAACCCAGATTATAAATGTTGGTGTTCAGTTTCCCAATTTTAATCTTTGGTGCTCCACAGGACATATATGGGAAATGGATGGCACTATGCAGCACTGACAAGTTCTGATCTCAGCTAAGTTAAGGAACAAGGATGGCCATTGTGTGCTGTGCATAGCAGAGTCATGTACATGTAAAGATTCATGAAAGGCACAGAGATTGCCATACCTTGCAGAGTGTCGTAAGTGCGTTCTTTAGGTGCACAGAGCCATTAAAGTTAGCTACCCTTGGGATATTAGAGTAGTGAGGTATTTTAACTGCTACCACAATCTGGCCACCAGATGCATGTTGTGGCTCATCAAATGTGTGTCCACTTCAACCTGCCTTACCAAAGTGTGTCATTAAGGCATGTCAACTGTGCATTTCTATTATTTACTACCTGAAGACTTGCATAGCCAATTGTTATTCACATGTACTGTGCTTCACTTACCCAGTGTATGTGTTTGACAGTTAAAGTGCAATGTATCATGTTATGTCTTGTAGGTAGACCCGAGCATAAACAGGTGGTCGGATCGAGAGCTTTAAGAACCCAGGTACTACCAGTGTGCCATTCTGAATGTTTCTAGTGTAGTACAAGGATGGTGTGTGATGTAGGATGCTATGTGCACTACCATTTTCAATGTGCATCCCTAACACAAAGTAAACATGTCATATAAAGGTTGGTTCTGAAAGCAAATATTTGAATACTTGATTTGTAGCATTTACAGTCACATCTGACTAATGTCAGAGTGGATATATTGACAATACTGTATTTGATGAACCACATGATAGGTGGGCTGACAGAGGAGCCATGATCACAATTCTATACTCAGTGAAAATAAGTGGTAGTGGATTCTTATGTGAACATGGCTGGGGATGGTAACCCTTACAAATGCATGTCAGGTGCACAATTCTAACATAGTTGCTAACATTGCATTCACTCTCCAACTTGTATGGCTAGTCCATAAAGGAGAGGAGGAATCACACAAAGGAAGGACAGGTAGAAATGGGCTATCTTTGAGGGATTTATGATAAGAATTAAATTGATACCAAACTTCTGGTATCTGTTACTTAAGGGGATTTTTAAAATTAAAATAGCGTCTCCCCATTTTTGCCTATGGTGGCCATTCACTACAATGAGGTAATAACAAATTTGGCTGTTTTACCTCACCAGGACCTATACAACTATTTTTATAATTTCCCTGCTTATAGTTACATGGCAACCAGCCCTAGGGGCACATAGAGCACACCTTAGGGGTGACTTATATGTAAAAATAAGGTAGTTTAAGACTTTGGAACTACTTTTAATTCTAAAGTCGAATTTGCATGTAACTTTAATTTAAAAACAGTCAGCAAGGCAGGCCTGCCTTTCAAATGCCACTGGGCACCTCAGCAGTGCACCTACGGGGGCACTACCTATGCTGGGGTCCCTAAACCTACATGCCCTACCATATACTAGGGACTTATAGGTAGGTTAATTTTGCCAATTATAGTTAGCCTAATTTGCATATCCACTTTACACAGAGCACTGGCCCTGGGACTGGTAAGCAGTACCCAGGGCACAGCCAAAAGTCAGTAACCACCAGTACCTGTCCAAAACGTTTGAGGTTGACCAGGTCAAAAAGGAGGTCTTTCCTACAATGTTGCACTGTAATTTTCTTTCAACTTTCAGTATATCTGCATTATCATTAAAATCACTCTATGACCAGACAGGCTTTTGGACTTATGGCACATATTGCATCATTGTTACACAGGGCACTGGGTCTACCAAGTATTCATCCCACTGCTCCTGTGCATGTGATGTGGGTCTGCTCATGATGTCATTATGATCCAGCCACCTAGCCTCCACACTGCACACTATGAGACTCTGTCTTGTTATGCTGTCTACCATGCACATCAGGTATTCATGTGTCAAAGGGCTGGATTTGATACACAACCTCCACACCCCTAAACCCATGAGAAAAGTGATAGACTGCAGAAATATGTGTGAACCTGTATTTCCTATGTAGTACCTATTTCTGTCTCCTCATTTGTAATGCTTGCATATACTTTTGGGGCCATCATTGTGGATAGTGGGTAGTATCTACCAAATCATAGGATATAGTGAATGATACACTAGGTAGTTTGCTAGCACTGACAGTCACCTGAGTTTATACTTGGTAGATTTGGGCAGATTTGGTTATCAGCATAGGGTTACACATCCCTTGACTGAGGTCTATTCACTTGTACATGTACATGCCTCCTCTACAACTCCTCATTTTGGTCCAGGGACACAACTTACTGCCACATAGTGATGTCACCAGGGTCATACATTGACTCTCGTGTGCCTATAACACCAACAATATGCGTCACCATGTTCAATATACTGATCTGTCTGTCTTTTATTATGGGCCATGGTACAAGCTGTACCCCCACATAGTAATAGTGCTGGAAATGGTGACGTATCTAACTGGTTTCGAACAGGACTGATAGCATCCACCTCAGTATCCAAACATCACTGACTCATGCCCTTTTTGTTGGCAGACTATTTTGACATGTCCCTTGAAAGATCCATGTTTTACATGTTCCAACAGGGAAATATGTGCTAAAGTGACACAGTCTCCCTCTTGCCTGATGCTGCTTCTTTACTTAGGACCATGTGACATATAGGCTGTTGTACCTCAATGGCCTATTCTCTTTCATCCGTTACCAGCTGCAGCACAAGTGGAACACTCTCAGACACAGCAGTGTATTTGTATTATTTATGTAACCTTTCAGGACACATATCCGTTCTGTTATACTTGCACTGCAATGTATCCCCATTCAGACATCGTAGCAGTTCCGACTACACAGACATCACTTACAAGATTTTTGGACTCTGATATTGCCAATAAGTGCAACACCTCCCCAGGTCACCCTATAGCAAAGCGTTGTATAACTTAATATCCTAGTTTTACTTTTTTTTCTAAGTGTGCTGCATTCTGCCACACATGTAGGAAGTACATAGAACCTGAATGGATTGAATTTGTGCAGGAAGGTATCTCTTCCTGCACAAAAGTAATCACCTTTGCAATACAGACACCCTTGCTCCATGGTACAAGGGTGCCCTCCAGTGTTGGCACATGGCAGCCCATTGTGTGCCATAGATAAGGCACATTCCTGCCATTTTCTTTTACCACAGGGCAGCACAGCAATAGGTCTTGCAACACTGCCCTAAAAAATAGTAAATATGCCACCCATGTTTTTGATTTTGTATTGTGAGAGGCATAAATACACTCTTTTAATGCAAGGCCATGCATCAAAGAAAAGTGCAGGAATGCACCATATCTAGCACACTATGGGCTGCCATGCGCCAACACAGGCATCCTTGCCCACGGTGCTTGGCCGTCTGCATTGTGAGGATGAAGGATCACCTTCCAGCACAAAAACAATAATGAGAGGTGTTTTCCTCTTTCTTTGTGTGCTGCAGAATGCAGCACACATATAAAAAGGAAACAAACAAGGAAAAATGAAGGTATTCTCTTTGTTTGCGCATGCCTTACACCACCCCTGGGGAGGCATAGGCTTTTGTTGCATTCCCAGTCTTACAAATACTTGTAAATCCAGGAATGTGTCAAAATCCATGGGTGTAGGTTGAGAACACCCTCAGCAACACCCATGGAACGCCTCTCTGGTGCAGAGTCAGACAATGCAGTGACTTGGGATGTATTGCCTTACTTCATACCTACAAGGGCATGAAAAGCCACATAAAGTGGGTCTGCATGGCATTCAAGATATAGGCCTGCAGCCTGTGCCATTGGTGCATCAAAAAAAGTGATGCACAGGTGGCACTAGCCACTTGTAAATATGGCCCGTAGTTTTGTAGAATAATTTTGTGCTTTGCACTAAGTGGCCAGAATTCATAGGCTGGGATGGACTGGTGCTGCACTTTCCAAATGTTATGAATACATGTGACAGAGCCTGTCCAAACTGTTCAACATTTTACTGGGCAGTGCAAGTGACCTTTCAGTGGCATTTGACAGGATATGATCAGAATTCCTGCCCTATGCCCTGCAGACAGCACCATGGAGCACTAGGAAATAGCTAGCAGACTGCAAACCTTAACATTAGTTGCACCCATTGCCCCTTAGTAATACTTACCCTCTGCTGGTGGTAGTGTGTTGTGTGCTGCACTGTCTTGCCGGAGGACTCCAGCCACCAACTTGCCTGGGATGACAGCTCCAACCTACTCCTCAAAGGCATCCAGCTCCTCTTGGGTTGCAAGGCTCCCTCCTCTAGCCTGCATTGCTATCTTCAAGTTGTTTGCCAGTTTCTCCTTTGTCCGGTGCTTATAGTCATGCCAGTGCTTTTTTCAATCAGGAATGATCCGTTTCACTTGTCCTGCACTGTTGACTTTATCCACGATGGTCTGCCAAATGGCCTTTTTCTCCCAGGTGGCAATTTTGAGATGACAAGTAGCTGATGTTGGTGGTCTGTCACCTCAGTGATCAAGATGTAATTCTCCTCATCACTGAAGTTACACTTCCACTTCCCTTGTGAGCCTGCCTGCCTGTGCTGGTGCTGGGATTGCTGTCTCTCCTGTTACTGCCTGCTTCCTGGTCCATGGCTGTCCTCTATAAGGTGTGACATTTTTTTCTACAAACCATCATTTTTGGTATATTTTTGGTGCATTCCACACTCAAAGGTGGTGCATGGCTGGTTAGCATAATTTTACATTTTGCAAGTCAGCCCTCCTTCACTTCTGCAGCAGTAGCAGCAGATTTCGCTAGGACATGGCACACACCGATTTGTCAGTTTTTCTGACGCTACCAGGTTTCTTACATCATGATGCGCCATATTGTAAATATGACTTATCCATGGCGTATGATTATGTCGTAACCGGGTGCAAGTTTTTTTGACACATTGCTGCCGCACTGAAGCACTGCGTAATTTCTTGTAAATATGGGCTCAAAGATCTACTTCAGAGTGTGTGAACATCCTCCCCACACACATTGAAGTCCAATATTTGGCACAAATCTGAGCATAAGCTGTACTGCTATCCCAACCCCTTTCCTAGCGCTGTCCTCCAGCCACAGGCAGCTTGTGATTGCTTTCTTTCTGTATGCTTATTTTATCATGGTAGTCTTTGCTCCAGCTGATTGACATTGTCAACCTACCTAAAAGTGTTGACTATGGCCCTCATTACGACCCTGGCGGTCGGCGGTAATTTGGCGAAAGGTACTGCCAACAGGCCGGTGGTACCTTTTCCAAAACTATTACATTGGTGGTTTGGCTCATGCCAAACTGCCAATGTACCACTCCATCCACCAGGGTGGTAACGGCTGCTGGGCTGGAGTCTCCGGTCTCCAGCCAGACGGCCGTCACTATCCCACCCTTGGGATTATGACCCCGCCTACCACCATGGTTTTCGTGGCAATCTTACCGCCACAAAAACCATGGCGTTAGGCACTACCAGTGCCAGGGAATTCCTGTTGTTGATCCAGAATCCAAGACACTTGACTGTAGAGGAGGGTGAGAGAAGTTGTGTCTCATCTGCATAGGAGACCAGTGCAAGACCGTGTGGTTGCCACCAGTGGATGTATGTAGAGATTGAAGAGAGTGGGGCTTAGGAAAAATCTCTGTGGCACTTCACACTTCAAAGAGTAGGTTGCCGAGAGTGACAAACCTTCCTGAATCTGAAAACCCCTATGCTCGGGAAATTATGCAAGCCGTTTAAGAGTACCTCTGGAACTTCCAGCCTCTTCTAGCCTTTGAGTTGGGCCAGGGTGTGGCACGATGTCAAAGGCTGTGCTCAAGTTCAGCAAAATCATAGCTGCTGGGCCACCTTGGTGGAAAATAACTCTTAGTTCTTCTATTGCTGGTAGTAGAGCAACTTCTATGCTTCTAGCTGGCCCGAACTCCATTTGAGTTGAGTGTAGGACGGTGTATGCCTCCAGAAAGGTTGCCAGATGCTTATTCACATACTTCTCAAGAGTCTTGTTGAACCCTGGCAGTAGTGAGATGGGTAGATAGCAGTCTGCACAAAGGTGATCTGCTGAGGGCTTTTTCAGGAGAGGTCTAACTACGGCATGTTTCAACGCAGGGGGAACTGCACCACTTTGTAGTGAGTGGTTAAATACATATGTCAATATGGTCAGGATTGTGTATATCAGGGCGGGGTGAGTTGAGCAGTGGTCTCAATGTTAATTGACCTGAAAGCCGACAATTTGATTCTAGCTGAGATTGCTTTGATTGGTGGTAAATTCAGGGCAGCGCCTTTGGATAGGGATAGAAGAATACCTTTCACTTTTCCACGTGAAGCCGGCAGGAGTGGGCCCTATTTGACTCTTAGCTGGGTCATTAAGCTGTTTTCTAGTTGGAATAACACTTTTGATGAGTTGGGGGGCATTTTCTATCTTAGCACTGAAATAAGAGACACTTGCTTCTCTTATTGTGTATTGGTAGCTTTTCACGGCTTTCTTCTATAATGCCTTGCTGGGCTCATCATATGTTTTCCTCCAAACTCTTCTCGATTTTTATCTTCTTTTTTTAGTTCTGTGAAAGTTGCTGAAAACCAAAGGGTGTGTCCTGCCAGACAACTGGCCCATGGCGGTTTCATGGGGAGGAGGCCATCCAAGGAACCTCAGAGCCAGGCCTCAAACTTATTATATCTTACTCCAATTTCCCCTTCCATTCTGGGCATGGCTTTGGCAAGGGAGCTTTTCCTCCTTGTGACATCTAGTTTAGACCAGCATCGATTTAAGTTGGTAGGAAGAGGTGATTTAGATTTATGCATAATTATAGGCAAGGAGAAGGACACTTTATGGTGGTCTGACCAATATATTGGGATGGCAAGGCAATTCATTAATATTAGAACAAAATAGGATCCAGAAGATGGCCTAGTTTGTGGGAGGGCTGATAAATCAATTGAATCTACTGGATGGTGGCCAGAAACTGAATAAGATCTTTGCACTTTCACTGCTGACATTCTCAAAGAATAGATTATGCTCCCCCATATTGTGAAATTAGCCTTCTCTAGGCTAAATGCAGCAAATTACTCAGGGAGTGCTTGGTAAATTCTGAAGCCGGGTTTGGGGGCAACATATCAATATACCTGAAAAGGTAAAAGTGACAGAAAGCTAGAGTGACAAGAGCATGCATTCACTTCCCGAAACCTTTATGGGTGGTGATTGTCCTTTAGTTTGTCTTTTTTCATCAATGGATGTCAGTGGTATTTCTATAGACTGATTGTTTTATTGATGAGGCCAACTTTGTTTACAAATTCATTGGAGGGAGATGCTGGGTCAATTGTGAGTGTAAGCCAGGCAGTTTGTATAATGACATTATACATAGATTTGTGGTCTCATATGATCTTTAATGTGTACTCTTGGTCTCTGTAAGGTGTGCAATGTAGGTTTGAGTGAAGTTGCTAACTTGTTCCTTTGTCAAAATTGTGTTATTGAAATACAAGAGAAATAAACACAAAAAATGAGCTTCTGTGTGTGTGACACCTGCAATATATTCCACAGATCAACCAGAAACTACGATCAAAGCAACTAAACATTATGTGATATAAAGAAATCATCATGGCTTTCCTCCTCCCATCCTTTTTTCCACTTGGATTTGAGGTGGCTAATAGTTCAAAGAAGGAACCTGCAACTCAGAGTCTCACATGTTCATCGATATTAAAGCCTCACTGTCCAGAGTGCCTCCACAGGATGCAGACCACAATGGTAGAAATCAAGATAACTGCCAGTTTGAGCTCTTATTTCCATTTCATGAAATACTGATCAGACTCTCTGAAAAAATAATTAGTCAATCACTAAGTATTTCCCATTTCTCTATTTTCTTGGACAGATGGAAACACACAGGGGTCAAACCCCTCATAAAGAAATGGTTTATCGACAACAGTGACCTAAAAAATTACCAACCGATTTCAATGTTACCCTACCCAGCAAAGTACTCAAGAAAGCCATTGACCAACAGCTCACCAAATACCTTGAACAAAACCACCTACTCAATGCCTCACAATCAGGATTCTGTGCCAGCCACAGCACCGATACCTCACTGATTGTTGCCACAGACGAAATCAGAACTCTCCTCGACTACTGAGAAACTGTAGCCCTGATCCTTCTCAACCGCTGTGCTCCATTTGACACTTTCTCCCACCACACCCTCATCGATAGACTCTGCAATGTCGGCGTACAGCAAAACATCCTCATGTGGTTCTCCTCTTTCCTTACAGAATGTACACAGACCATCCAACAACCTCCTTTCATCTCTGCACCCAGGGACTTCATATGCAGCGTACCCCCAAGGATCATCCCTTAGCTCCACTCTGTTCAACATCTACATGACCCCCCCACACATGTCATCAGATGCATTGGACTCAACTTAATCTTCTACACAGACGACACTCAACTAATCCTCTCGCTCACCGAGGACCTCTCCAATGCCAAAACCAACTTCTGCAATGCCATGACCAACATAGCTGGATGGATAAGAGACAACTGCCTCAAACTCAACTCCAACAAAACAAAAGCATGGAATTTCAGAAAGAACACCTCCATATGGGACCACAGCTGGGGAACAGAAGAATTCGGGCCAATACCCACACCGACAGACCTTGTGCGCAGCCTTGGCATCATCCTTGACAGCCAAATGACCACGAAATGACAAGTCAATGCAGTCTCCTCCTCCTGCCTTCACATACTCTGCATGCTCCATAGAATCTTCAGATGGATCTCAATCAACACCAGAAAGACTGTCATGCAGGTCCTCTTCACAAGCCACCTTAACTACGTCAATGCTCTCTATGCTGGAATCTCCTCCCAGCTCCTCAGAAGACTCGAGACCATACAGAACACTACAGCCAGACATCCTAGACTGCCCCAAAAGGACATACATCACCCCCCCACCCCAGAGACTTCCACTGGCTCCCCATCCAGAAGAGAAGCCATTTCAATATCCTCATGCTCACCTAAAAAGCTCTACATAATCAAGGACCACCCTACATCAATCATCAACTGAAATTCCATCTGCCCAGAAGACACCTTCGCTCTACCTCACCCACCCTTGTGCACATCTCTTCCATCCGTCACAGGCACAGCAGGGACCGCTCCTTCTCCTACAACCTGCCTTTCCATCTCTGAACAGCACCCTCCCTAGCAGACTCAAGACCTGGCTTTCCGATGGAGATATGGCATCCTCAGTGCCCAGATACCTTTAGGAGTGACAGTATTTTTATTTAGAAAATACAACCTGTCCCAGGAGGTCCCAGGATAGTTGTGGCTGGAGTGCCCTCTGCCACCTTTGGGCCAGTGCACCATTTACATAATACACCATACTGTACAATGCTGTGTCTAGGTGTTAGAAGCTGTCTACTAAATGGGTAACACAACCAGCGTATCATATACAGGGTTATTTACCCTTGGACAGAAAGTACTTATTATATAGTGTGCAAAGGCTACCTAAACAAGCAGCCTGTGCCTTGTTTTCCTCAAATAAAATCAAGCTGATAAAATATGTAAAACTCACTGCTAAAAAGCAGCCTTACTAAAATTAAGAAAATATTAACTGTAAAACAGATCTAAAACAGGGGTGACCACCCCAGGTTCTAGAGGTCCTCACAAAACCCTCCCTTTGCCAGTTAGAGAAGACAGATTCTAATAACCCGTCTAAAATGCTAAAGACAATAACATTTCTAAAATCCTAAAAGCAATAAAATGGTCACACCAAGAAGCAGAGCAAACAAGTAAATGAGCGAATTGAAAATATTAAATTTGCGGAAAACAAAGACCAAATTTAAAAGTCATTAGAGGCAGCCATGATTTCATCCAAAACATCTGCAGGAAGGGAGTCTAAGGAGGATTTCACATATGCAGACTACAGAGTCACCAAAGCCACAGTGAGCAAATTCAAAGGAACATACATGATCCAAAGTCTCAGCCTCCATCTAGAAAGTAGCATCCTGTGAAAAGGCCGCAGTGGTTGAGCCAGAAGAAAACATACTTGTGGCCATAGAGTCCTTATCCACATATGATGCTCATAAAAAGCATGTTGAAGCAACCATCATCTCATAGGATAACGCCCAAAATGAACCCGAACATCACAAGAGCCATGCATATAGAGAGTACCAATTGCTGTGTAAGACACACATCCAGTGTGAACTCAAAAAGGCACCAAAGACAGCAGAACACATGCAGCATGCACTAGAACCATACTGGTCGAATAGACAAAAACGAATTGCTGTTTCATTCCTCCAACAAAGACACTCCAAAGTGCGGTATCATGCGTTCACGACACAGATGGCTGTGCAGTATTTCCACCACCATTTGGCTCTGAAATGGAACATCCATTGCAAAGTAAAAATAATAATATTAAAATACCGCCAATTAATGGCCAACACGCACTGTATGCTTCCTAAAACACTTGAAAACAGGGATTGTATAAAGGATGGAATTACTCTGAAGACAGTCTAGAAGGCGCTGACAAAACCAGACTAAGTTGGCTCAAAAAGCGTACAACACCTGCGGTGTTGGAAGCATTAAAAATGTGGCTCACAAGTTCACCAAAGTGTCTTGGAAAGCTGGTATTTAAAAGTGAATGCATCTCAGTGGAGGATCTCGCTACTTGAAATTCAAAAGGTTCATGTGTTTGAACCAATAGTGCTTTTAGACAGCTCAGCTTGTTAAAATTAACATTAACGGTAGGAAATGAAGGCCACAAACCTGATAACCTAATCTCATGCATGGGGGGAAATAACACATAACACAGCAGGTCACTGCTTGAGAAACAAATATCACATTTTGGACACCTGCTCTCATCCCACAACAGCCTCACTGTTAAGTAACTTCTGTTCAACAGTAAATGAAACACTGGGCAAATCAAGGGGACGGTGTAGGAAAGCAGAGTATTATGTGGTGTGAGGGTTAGACCTCACCATGTAATACTATCAAAATACCTCAGAGACGGTCCTTGGATTCATACTAGTAAACCCTCAGCTCAATCCTAGTAGTATGGAAAGAGCAGTCTGGATTTACTTAGAGGACCATGTGTTAAGCACTTCACAGTACAAACATGGACAATTAGTAATTGACATGAATCAAAAGTCAAAATCTGACACCAACTTTTTAAATTAGAGCTTATTTTCATATGATTTTAGGCACCAAAACAAACAGTTTAGGTAAACAGTAAACAGTATAAGTGCAGTAGAACCAGAGATATCAATTTAAGAAGCAATAGAAAATCACTGCAGAAATGGCATTTAAACGTCACATTGAAGTCAATGGGAAAATGTCATATGTTTGCTAAAATGCACTTAGGAAGTGAGTTAAGTGGAACCCTTTGGGAGTTAAGCTAGTGTAGTCCTTGGAACCAGATCACGACAGTCAGAGAAGTTTTACCTGCTGTGTGGAGTCCGGGTGCAAAGTTGTCCTGGATATCCGTGGTGCTGAACAGGATTCACATTTAAGTCAATGACACAGATTCCACTGGTGAAATTTGACCACTTGGAGGTTGAGCTGCAGGGAATCTTTACTGGGGTAAGGTGGTTCGGGCCTTGGGACCAGGCCACAATGGTCAGTTGGCTCCTACCAGGTCATGGACCACGGGTGCAGAGTTGTCCTGGATATCTGTGGTGCTGAACAGGGCTCGCTCTGGTGCTGTATTTACTGCTGGCACGACGATACTAACAAACAGATCTCAGCTGGGGATGGGTTGCAGATGTTGGATGCAGGTTGCAAGCTGTGCCCAACGTCTGCAGTGTTGAGTAAAGGGGTCTGTTAATGGACTGGCAACCAACAAGCATGGGCAGTGGTAAGGAAACAGAAATACTTTAGGAAGTTACTGGGATCAGAGGAAGTGAGGTAGTGAGCTGAAACTTGGAGGCAGGCTAGACTATAACTCCCAGAAGACACCAGGCCATCTGATTTCCATTGATCGCATGGTGGGCCCGATGGCCACTTTTCTAAGGAAGACTGGAGGTGCTTCTGGCGTCCACAAATGCCCCACCGGTCAGGAGTGACAAGTTTTGACCAAAGACAAAGGTTGATCATGCAGTTCCCATCAAGTTGCCTTCCACGACAGAGGTTTCCTACTTTGAAGGATGGGGCAGTGTCTGGTTGTCGTTGATGCAGAGCTTCTTTAGGTCCTCCTTCAAAGTTGGTTGATCAAATCTGAAGTCTGGTGTCACGAGTGTCCCTTAACTCCTGGATTTAGGGGAGTTAGGGGTGTGGAGGCTAGTGATCAATGGGCAACTTACTCCACCAGCTAATCCGCCCCTGAGGTGACCACCTTTAGGTACCCAGAACCACCTATTCTGCCTCTCCTAAGATGGCGGAAATCAAAATGTAGTGCACAGACTGGGATGCTCATCCTTGAGAGGAGGTCAGGCTGCTCGGGGTGTGCACAATCCTGCATACCTAATTTCCAACCTGACCACAAGCAAAAGTGCATGGAGGCAGGGGGAGGGCTATTTCTTCACTGGGAGACAGCGCTGATGACTATCGGGGCAGTGAAGCCTTAAAAGCGCACCTCCCTGATGGCTCTATTTACTAACCCAGCCAGTGGGAGGGAGGTGTGACCTCATTCTTGCCTCAGCCCTTTCTTCTGACTCCTGGGAGTACCCAGGCTACCCGACAGGAGGTGAGAAACCTGTCTTGGTGGCAACAAGCGCTGGAAGAAGCACAGGCTGCTCGGTCAGAACACAAAGAAGGGTGGCAAACAGGTGGCTCAGCCCTAGTGTGCCACCTGGGTGCATGCCAGCCATCCCTCAACACAAGAATCATGTTGGGAGAGAGAAAGCATGTTGTTTGACACACAATTTGACAAATATAATTAGCACCATCATTACGCTAGCAGCCCTGGTAAACTGGGGCTTAGGTCCCATGTTATCCTCTGGACCAGCCTGTACTTACAGTGTACCTTAATGGCAAGGATGAAATAGGGACATGGAATCTCAGGTTACAACTCTACACCTTAAATATAATGCACCTTGCCTTCTGGGTTGCAGAGGTCTACTTTTAGGGGTCTGACATACATATAATGCATTGCAACGGACTGTCCCTTGGTGAAGGCACAGTCAAACCTGAGCAGTTTGCACCATTCTGGAAGTCTGAAATGGCAGGCCTGCCACTAGTTCTTTGAGAGGGTCACTCAGGGTAATTTTGTGCTGCAGCCCTGAGAACCTCTTTACCACCTATGCCCTGGGTACCTTGTATACCACCTACTTGGGCCTTACAGGAGGGTAAAGTCTGGCAATCAGCTCATTGTCAAGTTGACATAACAAATGTAGGGAGAGAGCACAGGGACTGGAGACTGTTTAGCAGGCCTCCAGTGCACTAACAGAGTCATACACATTAGCATTGGGGCAAAAAGTGGGAGGTGACCATTCCTACAGTCAGGGACTCCCTTGAAGTAACAAGCTAATTTAGCCATCAACACATTACATATGTCATGCAATGCCACATGTTTCCAAATCATTGACTAGCTTACAGAAGTTTCACAATCACTACCATTGAGAGATATTTCCTTTTCTCAGATTATACATTAGTAATGGAAATGCAATTCCTATACCTTATGTATAACACTCTCCCCTAGTGCTTCAAATATGCCTACTGAGAAGGTTTTCAATCATGATGTGAATAGAAATGTGGTGATTGGCAGGGAGATAGCTGGCCATACTAACCACACTGCTATGGCTTCTCAACTACTATGAAAGGCAACTTTTCGGCAGTGAGCATCATGTAAGTTGCATTCTTCTTTAAAATTATTTGTTCTTTGCATGGTAGATTGAAAGGCAAAAATAACTCTTTTGGATTCACATGCTTCCAGGGCACACATTATCATTTAAGAACCTGTAATGACCAACTCAGCAACATTATTGATCTAAGCTGACTCTGTCCATGTTGTAAAAATAACGTAATTTGGTATAATATCAATTGCGGATGGCACAATGTTGTGTGTTATATGCAAGTGAACAATTTGTTTTATCCCATTTTGTGTGATTAAAAATTGTATGTGGAGAACTAGCATTATGTAAGTAATGGTGAGCATAATGATGATAACAATACATTTCTCCATAATTTGCAGAGTTCATATACATGACTTCGCTTTCAAATATAGCATAATATTCAAGCTCAGGCACCTTTGATGAAACTGTTTTCACATCCCCATCATCAGAAACAACCATAGGAATTATGATATAGTCAATAGAAATTTTCACATAAGGAATCTGAATTCTCTGCGTAGGACCAAATGTATCATATGAAACCTTCTCCCAAATAATTCCATCTGGCCATGGAACAGCAGAAATGTTCACTAAGTCTCTTCACACTTTCTCAGAGGACAAATAAGTCTTCATTACCTCATCTACCAGTTCAACAGCTGAGCGTTCAGGGACATAATGCACACTCATAAACAAGAAGAAAACAATCACAAATCCAATCCACTCAAAGAGAACCAGCAAGGTGAGTATAATTCATGGATAGGACTATGAACAGTTCTGGTTTAAGCCAGTGAAATATCTTATGTATACCATGAGGAGGTCCTCAATAGAGTATGAAGATAACTCATCAATGTCAAAAAAGTACCCAGGAAGCAGTCTGTGTGAAGACAGAAGTCACTGCAGGTGAAAGGAAACTGGTAACTGTCTCTAAAGGTGGTTCATCATAAACATCTCTATTGGTTTGAGGAGTATTTGAAGACTGTAGATTTGGGGACATATTTATAAGCCCTTAGCACCACTTTGCACCACATTAGCATCTTTTCTTTTACAGTAATGTGGCCCAACGAGGCCAAAATCCTCGTGCCACATTTACAATGCATGCATTGTGCCACGTTGTAACCCTTTGCCCTACATTATGCCTGCAATAGGCATAATGTATGAAAAGGGGGCGCTCCCCGTTAGGGAGGGGCAAAAAAATGGTGGCAGGAAATATAACAGATTTTGTTGTCTATTTTTTACAGCACTTTTAATGCCTGCTCAAAGCAGGCGTTAAAATGAGGCTTCCATTATTTATAATTAGCCCCTATGTACTCTGCAGGATTAGCGCCAATATTTTGGTGCTACTCCTACAGAGTACCTCAATAGAGTCATGAAAAATGAGGCTATTGTTCCATACCCTGCCTATTTTATATGCGGTGCACACATGGTAACGGTAAGGGGCGGTAAAGGGTGTAAGAAAAGTGGCACTGCACAAATTGCGACCACTTTTCTTAAATATGCCCCTATGTCTGGTGCATTTCTGGTTCTTGTAGCAGTAAAAGGAATCAACAAAGGTTCATTATCTGCCCTCCACAGCCTAGGAGAAATAATGTCATTATTGTTTAATGCTTGGAGAGGTATTTCCTGTATCGTAGTGAGAGGGGATAGGGAACTACCCAGGAATCTTCGAGGGCTACTGTGTAGGAACGGCCTCATGATGTAATTTGATTGATCAATAGAGACAAAGAGTTTTTCTTTACAACCAACAAGCAGTGGCAAGATGACAGTTCTGGTGCCTTGAATTCCAAGCGCTAACACTGGTGCACAGTGCGATGACCCAAATTAATTTCTCACTGCAATCTTTTCTCAGACTAGATCATTAGCTTTTGGAATCCTACCTCTAGATGCTGGAGTATCTGTCATTCCCAGAGCAGCGTTATGTGTAGTAGAGCACTCGTCTTGGATGTCTTGGAATTCCTGTAAGACAGTGAGATGTTCCTTTACGTCAAAAGGAGTTTCTGTCTCCAATGTGCAAGGTCCATCAAAATTTGAAACATACATCAGGATGCCAAACAGGATTTCATATGGGGTACAGCCTACCAAAGATCTTCCAGGCAGATTAGTTAATGGTTTCTGGACCCCATAAAGGTGAAGTATCTAACTACGAACTTCATCTAATAATCTAGCAGTTAATGATTGCTTTAAGTCTCAGTTCTTTCTCTCGACTATTGAATTTCCCTTGAGATGAAAGAGGGAATTGAAATGCACAGCTATATCCAGAGTTCCCATGGTATTCCTGTATGCTTTGGAGGCAAAGGCACGGCCCTACCCGAATGCAATATAGCTACTGCATATGTGCCTATAAAGACTTGCAAATCTATATTAACGGTGTGAGTGTTAGCCAATAATATGGCCAAAGGAATCTGGAGCAAGAACCTGCAGTAAGTAGAATGCATTTGAGTGCACAATCAGAACTTACAAACCACAATGGTCCAGTTACGCACACTGCATAGGCTTGTTAGACACTAATAAGGGTGTCTGTTGTGGGTGCTTAGCAGTGGAGCCCTTAATTTATTGGCATATGTCATAGCTAAGGACATTCGATTTTGTCTCTTCCACCAACATTTTTGTAACAAAGAAATTGTAGCTGCCACACCAGCATGAGCAGAAGCATCACTCTCATGCACTTTTTGAATTAATTCTATCCTACCATCTTGGTGGGGGATCACACAATCCCCCACCTGTGGAATAGTTACATGAGGAATGTTTTGGACACTTAAATGGGAGGAATATTTTGTTGGATATGCTTATGGTATTGGGGTGCCTTTACTGAGGTATTTCTTTATCCACCCTTATATGGGAATGAGTAATCTCAGCTATAGTTGCAGTAACGACTAGATTTGGGTGTGTTGTCAGCCAATTCCAACACATTGATGGCCTAATGTATGTATTACAGAAGCCTGTAGCAGTTTGTCTTTCATTCATGCCACCTTTCCTCAAAGTGCTTTATGCTTGACAGTGTTTACTTTAGAGTCTCTGAATCCATTAAGGTGCCAGTAATGCAGATGTTGATTTAAAAATTGGACACAATAGTACAAATTACTTAATATAAGTTTCGGGGATTCAAGATTCATATGTTCCAGTGCCCAAATCAATACTTTTAACTCAGCTATTTCAGCTAGTTGTGCAGTACAATCCCCAAGGGACTGTGTAAAGATTTCTTGATGATGGAACGCTCCAGCCATCATCTCTCCATAAATGGCTAAATAAGCTGCAGAGTATTGATGTTTGGTAACCACAGCAGGTTGAGCTGAGCCATCAGTGTGAATAATATATTTGTACTGATCAAGAGACATCATACTAGTGGGCATGGGGTTCTCCAGATCGTATTGGAGAAGCTCTTGAGTTTTCAATTTAGGGTCAAATACAAAGGGGCATATTTATACTCTGCTTGCGCCGGATTTGCGTCATTTTTTTACGCAAATTTGGAGCAACACTAAGACCATATTTATACTTTGACACCTGACCCCGCGAACGTCAAAATTTGTCAGTGTACGTCATTTTCTGGATGTGTGAACCGGTCTTGTGTTAATGACATGCAAGGTAGGCGTTCCCGTCCAAAAAATTACTTAAACACCCGTGAGCCATATTTATCCAACCAGGCAAAAATGGCGCAAGGCTGGGAGGCGGAGCCAGAAAATGACGTAAATCCCGATGTGCATAAAAAAGTAACGCCTGGGTCAGGGCAGGCGTTAAGGGACCTGTGGGCTCTTTTCCATAGTGGAAGACCATGGAAACAGTCCACAGGCGCCCTTCCCTGCACCCAGGGAGACCCCTTGCCACCCTAGCCCACCCCTGGAGGACACCCATGGATGGGGGGACCCATCTATGGTGAGTGCATGTAAGTATTTTTTTAAATGTATTTTAAGTGGCATAATGGGCCCCCTTACATGCCACTGTGCCCAATGGCCATGCCCAGGGGACAATGGTCCCCTGGGCATGGCCATTGGGCAGGGGGGCATGACTCCTGTCTTTGCTAAGACAGGAGCCATTTCCATGGGGGTTGTGCGTCAAAAAATGGTGCAACTCAGGTTAGAGTCAATATTTTTTACTTTAACCTGACTTGCACCATTCTTTGATGCACAACCCTCATTCTTCCCTACGCCTCTGCTGCCCAGTTTGAGTAATTTATTTTGCTGCAAACCAGGTGGCAGCACCGGCTAACGTCATTCCATAAATAAGGTGCCCGGCTGGGGCGTTGGAATGGCGTTAGCCCGCGGTAATCTTTTTGACTCAAATCTGCCCCAGCGCTGATTTGCATCAAAAAGTATAAATATGGGCAATAGGGTCTTATTTAGAGTTTGGTGGATGGTTTACTCCATCACAAACGTGATAGATGTCCAGTCCGCCATATTACAATATCCATAGGACATAATGGAATAGTAATACGGAGGACGAGATATTTGTCACCTTTGTGGCGGAGTAACCCCATTCGCCAAATTCTATATCAGGCTCATAGTCTACATCAAAGGCAGTCAAAAAAGTAGCCCATTGTATCCATTATGGATGTAAGGCCTTTGCACTTGGAACACTAACCTTTGTGACAGCCTCTAAGGGTGGTGCAGGGGTTACAACGATGATGCATTTTCCCTGAGATAGTGGTCTTTCCTTAAGGACAGCCATTTGAACTGCAGTCAGGATTTTTTCAGTGGATGCAAAATGCATTTCTCATTAAAATGTAAATGCAATCGACACTGTGTCACCTTCATTGAATGTGACAGAAGTAAAGCCATTAGCATATGGAATTATCCGGATAACCAAATTTGTTATGTTTTCACATGTCTTTAGATGTTTTGCTTTAAGCATTTCAGTCTGTGGTGATCTGAGTATTTATGTGTGTTCTGGTGTCCAATGTTTGTTACAAAAGATCTGGACAAATTAAATTGTATGGTGGCTTTATGAATTGTGCATAATCAGGTAAGGATATTCTGCCAACATTAAAGAAGCTAGCAAGGATTGTAGTTTTTTGATGGTTTTTGGAGGTTGTACTTTCACATAATATTCTATGAGGTGTGGTGCCAGACTCTTAACCCCACACAAAAGCTCATATCCCAAAAATAGTACACTGAGAAAAGCAATTTTTGTTCTCCTAAAGTTTAATATGTTCAGCAAATCCCAACACAATGCGATCTACCCTGGATAAATGTGTGTAAGCCATCATCCATCAGTTAAATGTCATCGACATAGGACAAGGATTCTGGATCAATATCATGCAATATTGATATTACACGGGCAGAGAACAGCCCTGGACTGCTCTCATACCCTTGGGGAAGTTGGCAAGATAAGTGCTGGGATTCCAGTGTGGAAAAAGCTGTTTTCAGATGCTATATTTTGACAGAAAGAAATGTTAGAAATATTCAAGGTTATTTTGTATTTTTTGCAGCCAATGTTGTTCATGAGTGCAATATTGTGTGAATTTTGTATTGCAAACGTGTGTGTTTGCGACTATTTAAATGCCTATAATCTAAAACTATTCTACATGAATGATCCAAATTAGCAACTGGGAACAAAGGATTGTTCATAGGAGATACATAGCTATCAATTACTCCCTGATGCTTATGCTGAGACAAAATCTCCCTCACAGAAGCTTTTGCTTTATGTTTTATTAGGTATTGTGGTTGCACTTGTGGGCTGGGCATTTTGGGAATTACATGATAAGGAGAGTCCCTAGTACAACCTACATGGGTGCTGTACAGCGCTGGGACTTGTGAAAGAGCACAATCTACAGCATATGCTTGCTTTACTTGTTCTGCAACAAGGACTGAAAAAGACTGTAAGATAACATTTTCTACTTGTGGGGGGGTTCTAACAAACTCTAGTAGCCAATTTTTTTCAGACAAGAGAATTTCATAACTGAGTGTTAATCTTTCCCAGAACATGATTTTAGTTGTTTGTATTATCTCACCCTCATTTTGTATGCTTAATTTATAGACTCTGCTTGGAGGGGAGACTCACCTAGCTTGACTTCTATGGAGTTGTTAGTTGATTTCACATCTGGAAACCTTTGAAGATTGTGGCAAACTATCATGACCTCTGCCACAGAGTGCAGCAGGCTCCTGTTCTGCCGTAAAGTTCTCAATATGTGTGGTTTATTTTGCTGAAATTCCAGCACCCTTCTTCTTTTTGAATTGGGGTTTTTGTTGACAAACTTTCTCTTCTTTATTTATGATGATGTTAGATGAGCGTTGAGAGTCCTTTTTTGTTTTCACGTATTCCTCTGCTCTGCATTCTGACCACTCCTCTCTTTCAAACTGAGTCTTATAAGTCCTGAAAGGAATGAGAAGGGCTTGTATCAGCATACTAATACCTGTCAGGGTTTTCAAATGATCACTGTTACATAAATTATAATGTTTCTCAGACCTCTTCAGCTGCGGAGATTATCACTTGTCCCAGCATTTTTTAGAAGACTCCTGCACTTGTTTGGCATTATCCTTCTCAGGATTACCTTTAGGCTGTGGCTTATTTGATCTGCCCCCCAAATGTTTGCCACCTATACACGTATAAGTCTCTGTAATTATTTTTGGTAACTTACGCTCCTGATCTTTTAAAGGGATTTGCATAAGGAATTGGTGAACCGACAATCTTGCTGCTTCCCCTTTTATGTTTCCTAAAATAATAGAGGATACAGTGGCAAAATTGCCAATTAATTTCATCCCCCAAGTGCAGGGCAGAGGCAGCCCCATATTCACTTAATATTTGTTTTAACACCTACAGTAGAACCACAAGAGATGGTGTACCATGGGTTCTGATATATATTGCAGCAAAAACTGTGCCCCAAGTAGCGCAATCATCATTAAAGGGTTCCATCCCAAGAGGCAAACATATTGTGAGAATGCTATGTTTAGCTTGGAGGCCGATACTGGGAAACACTACTTCAAGCTGATCTGTTTCTTGAGCAATCAAAAATAGAATTTTCTTCCACAATGGCTTTAATAGTCACTGGGTTAATCTGAGGTGTAGCCAATTGTTGTTGGTCAGCTGATGCAGCCCTTGCTGGGGCAGTGTTCAATGTTTGCATTACAAATTGTGTTAAGCATCTATAAAGTCTTACTAGATTATTGTATAATTGACACATATCGCTTGCTGCTATAGTTTGTATATTTGGATAAGGGGTGTAGGCATCGAGAACACGCCATTACTGAAGGGACCCAATCTAACAATGTCATTAACATGTGGTAGGGCCTTGGAACCCATTTTGATGTTCCTGATATGTCAGAGGTATTTCTAAATAATTCTGTATTGCTGTGGAATATTGACTACTGTGTATGTATGAAATGTATTTGCATTAGCATTGACTACAGGAAAATTAACCCATGAGCAAAATGTTTCAGTTTTGCATCCTTTGTGTGCCGTAGCCATGAACATAACATCTCCACCCCCATTGACAAGCCCGTTTTGAAGTCAATGTTGTGTCCCAGCATGTCTACAATTTACTGGGACAACTACTGTATTAGCCATTTAAAATGTAAATTCAGAAAAGAAAACACCAAGTGGGGCATCCTCTTAAATCTTTAAGCTTGAACAACCTGGTGCTACCTATACAGCTGAGGAGGATACTTCCCTAAGACCACATATGTCTCCAAATAAAGGTGAATAGGGCACCTTAGGCATACAAGAAAAAACTTCTTAGGAGAACAATTAAATAAGTACCTGACCTTGATACGTTGGTGGCACCATCTCATGCGATTCCTATGATAGTAATAGGACTGCGTATTTAGGACAGCAGAATGGCAGAGTGTAGGAGACCATACCATTAATGACTGTCGGCCTAGCTCCTAGCTATCTCACAGTGCCTTACCCAATACCCAAACCAACTGGGTAGACGGAGATTTTGGCAATCAATCTATCAATTTTTAAAACATGTGGCTACTCACCAGTAAGGGTCTTAAGGCGCTGTAGGGGCGGGAGGGGCCTCATCTGAAGAGCCACATCTTGAGGTTCTTCCTGAAGATGGTGAGCAATGGGCTTTGTCTGAAGTGCAGGGGGAGGTTGTTCCAGCTCTTTGCTCAGATGTAGGTGAAGGATCGTCCTCCGGCGGTAGTTTTACAAATGTGGGGGATTGTGGTCAGGGCAAACAGCAAACTGATTAAAAAGAATTGTAAAACTCATCGCTAAGAAACAGCCCTACTAAAATTAATAAACAAAGACAAAACAGGTGTGACCAACTTAGGATGTGGAGATCCTCACAACAATTCCTTGTGTTACTTTGGGAAGAGAGAGAATAGAGGCTAGTGGTGAGGGTTGTTGGGACTTGCTGATACTAATGATTGATTCTATGTTACAAAGACTGTTCTAATTACCATACAGTGGATAAGGCTAGAGAGCCTATCTTGCTTTGCTATCCCCGAGATAACCAATAAATCACAGCCAGGTATGGTCTCATTGATGTGAACACAATGAATTCCGGATTCACAACTGGTCACCCCAATAATTTCAATTGAGCTGCACACAGTATTGTACTATGTTGGTGGTCCGTAAAACTACATCTTGTGGATGCACTATCAAAGTATTCCTAATTATGGTTCAGCCCTTCTCTTTGCATGTATATTTAATTAATTTGGCTCACAAATTCCCCTATTTTTGGCTTGCTATGGTATTAGGAACCAGCTTAAGAAGCTAACTTTAGAAAAAGAACACATTCATTCTAACATAAATCTTGCCTGCCCAGGAGATGGACTCCACTTTCAATTTTCCCAGATTAGTTGTGAGTTTCTCTTGTAGGATTGGGCAGCTAAACACAAGAGAATGACTGGTTATTTGTTTAGGTAGATCACCAAATAACTCAATGGCCTCTGTGCTATTTTCAGTTAGAGACAATCTCAGGTCAAAGCAATAAATTAAGGATCTCTGATTTGCTTTTATGAGGACCAAGTAGCATATTGTGCCACCGGAGCATAATTTGTTTTAGTATTGTATACACATACATGAGTATTACTTCCCTGAGCGTGGATCACACTAAGCAGTAAACAATAACTTAATTCATATTTACTCACACCGGTCCCATCCTCAAGATAACCTTGTCTAAAAAGTCTAACTGATCCTGTCAAACACTTTTTCAACATCTGATACCAGGAGGACTTTAAGGCAATGCCTACACTGAAACATTCTTAATGTAAAGGTATTTTCTTAGATTATCATTGGTTTGGCCACACATGATGGGACCTGATTTGTCTGCTACTGTCAAATGAAGTAATAACTTATTTATCAAGTTCCATAAAACTATTTTCACCAGTGTTATTGGGGGGAATTGGATATATTAGCCACTTCAGTAAAAATCTTTGCATGAGTGATGAAGCGATACTGACCAAAGTTTAGAGGATCCTCTTGTGGTTTAGGGACAAAGGCTATGCCCTCTCAATCATTGATACCATAATGCTTTCTTGTGCAATTTATTAAAGAAAGGTGCTACAGCTTGGTCATCATCAAGGGATGTTTTATAAAAACTAAAAGTGTGTCTAGACGAGGCACTTTACTTGCTTCATTTCATTGACCACAGCTTGGGCTTCCACTAAGGCAACAGGCCAATCAAGTTCATCGTGCTGCACTACCATTAAAATAGATGTTACTAGGGACTATAAGTATTGTTTAATACACCTTGCTTTTCTGGCCCGCATCTAAAATTGTTTGTCAAAGGGTCCATCCAAACCAACTTGCCTCTCTGTTCTCTGATCACTTTCACATATTTTCTGTTCATTTTCTTGCAAGCCTCTTAGCTACAATTTTCTACATTGAGAACCTTTCACCTTCCAGGCGCACCTGGAAGAGAAGGCAGGCACTAAAGCTTAACAAATATTGCACTTGGCTTAGTAGTCAGTCAATAGAAGAAGACATCTAGCCCGGGGAGCACATCATAATCATACAGGGATTCACATAAAAAAAGTTTGGACAATTTGTATTACTCCATCTGTGAATAACGGATGATCCTTCGTCTACTATTGTTCATGCTTGTAGAAGGACATTGGGTACATCAATGCATTATATAGAAGGTAGAATTGGATGTCATTGCATTGGAGGTCACTCACATTCAACTTTCTGCTGCACATAATGAGTCTCATGCCCCTCCACTACAATACAATGTGGCCAATAAGAACTTACCATTAGTAGAAACATTAGCAGCAATCTCTTTCTGCACATTGCTCTCACCCAATCAATTTCAGAAGGATTCTGCATTTTCTAGGAGAAAAACAGGCAATGTGTTTGCCACAGTCATTGAAGGGAAACTCTAGAAGGCTCCTCAGTGGTCATTTTGAGAACTATGCATGGACAATTCACTTCTTTCCATTTCCTGTAAGAGATCAAAAGCATCTTCGTCTTAATGTTCCCGATCAAGACTGAATAATATTAAAGGTAGTAAGGTCTAAATACCCCAGATAAGCTCATCTGCATTCATTAATTAGATTTCTGTCTCACTTCTCGGTGTTATTTAGCATAAACTACTCAGTGGTTGGATCATTCTATAAAATATTGCGTACTCTTAATATACATACTAATAGAGATAATCATTTTTTGTCAGTTTGGGAATTGTATCCCTAAATTGCTTCTGGAATTCACCTTAATAGCTGCCACAAACTAATATGTAATAACAGCAGCTATTGAGCTAGTAGATTATCTGCAGCCTTTTGACAAGTCTATAACAGCCTATTTGTCAGAGACAAAGCTTGAAATGGCAGCAAATACTCACCGGAAAGAAAGACCCCAAAGGTACAATAGTATGTATTCTGAGGAACAGTCCTGTAAGTGGTGTAAAATTTTACAATCACCAGCTGAGGCCAATCATTATAGATCAAATCAAAGTAAGCACAGGTCTCTGGTGCAACTAAAATATCCTGCTATCTAGCAGGATCCCCCCCCCCTTCATGTTCAGTGCTTCAATAAATAACATCAGACTTTATTTTGATTGAGACACTTTACTTCAAGTCAGTGCAACTACCAGAGGAGCCAATTACCAATTGAATACTCAAAGGAAAATCAAACCCTTCTTTCCTCCAGATAACTTTCAGCCGTCCATTTGCTAGTCCATCTCTCGCCTAAACTACGGGAGTGCTTCTTTTGCAGGATTACACAAAGCTAAGCTGGCTCTGTTAAGGGCCACTCTAAACTCAGCTGCAAGACTCATAATGAGATCCAGTAAATGTGACCACACCAGACCTAAAACATCTCAAATGGCTCCCGTTTGAAGCAAGAATTCAGTTGAAGACAGCCTACACAGGGCTCTAAAAATCAACCGGACCACTCACTTTGCTGTGGCAAGTTTTATTTCATGAGATGAAGCTATTTCTAGCTACCACTCAACCCTTCTGGCCAGTGGACAAAGAACAGATGGTCTGTTCAGTCAGAAACTGAATTAGCAATTAAGATGTCTTTAAATCTTATTCTTGTCACATTTGCTCTGTGTTCAGAGACAGAGGTCAAATGTCTGTTTGTCTTCTTGCAATGCAAATACTTTTCCTTGTGACTGCAGAGTTCCAGTATTTTGTAAGGTGAACTGTCTGACCTATGTGAAATGAAAGCCTTTTGGTATCAGTTTTTGCTAACATACAAAATTTATACTGTATAACTAAGTCAACCTTACTAACATTTCAAAATATATGTCAGTAGCTGTGAAAGACCATTTATTGTACTTCTTATGTGATAAAAAAAATGTTTTAGTAGGATTGGAAAAAAGTCAGAACATGTTACTCGGTGGTGTGCAAATAATAAATGTTAGCTGAAACCCAGTTTTCACAGATTATTGTTAATACGCTATATAGTTTTATCAGTAAAGCTGCAAGTTAGTGGGAAGGTTTTTGGACATTTCTTGGAAATGTACTGCCTTTAAATGACAGTGTGCTACCACATCATGCTTTAGTAATATATTAATTAAAAATGAGTGTTTAAACCTAAGCTGAGAAACACTCCTGCCCTGATGGCAAAGCTATTAGAAAACTAAGATGCAAGTCATGCATGGATCATGTGTACCCAATATGTGGGCTAGATTTATTATACATAGAGCAAATGTTTAGTGTATTTAATAAAACAAAAGAGCATTTTGTTACAGCAGAAATGCTGAACTCACATATTTGAAGGTGCATTCATATGTGAGAATGAAGAAAAAGGTGACTGTAAAATACAACATTTGCCTAGGATCACACAATTTGAGACCCGTTTCCGGGTCAAGTACATTACAGTTAGGTCAAGTCGATTATTCAAGCTACTCGACCTGCATGTCTAGTAACATTTTTATGATTTTTCGAGGCCTGCTACATGATGTATAATGCTCTTCATCATAACACTCCTGTCTACCTGTCAAAAAATCTTGAAGTATCTGGTGGGAGTCATTCCCTAAGAGGTACTAACTCTCTATTGTTGAAGTCCCTAGAATATGAAATACAATTCCTCCTGAAAACAGATCTAGTCCCCGACTACCTCCTTCCAAAAAGAAGTCAAATTGATGTGGCTGAATAGATACCTTCCGCGTAAATCCTGAATTCACTGAGCTTGTCTATTTTTCCTGTATATATTTCTAGATTCAGAATCTGAAAAAATAAGTTGTTTGCTTGCATTGCATATACTTTGTTGCTTGCTTTGTTCCTTTTGCTTTTTGATGCTTCAACCTGTTTGCTTTTTGTACAAGATATTGCTATATGTATTTGTATCTGTTAAGTGCCTTTTTTGCGCATTTGTTGTGTTTAACTTGTTCTGCTATTTGTACAGCACTCTTCTACCCAGACGGGTCATGTTCGCGCTATATAAAACTCCATACATAAATACTTCATGTATAACTTGATAGAAAGTAAACCTTTCTTTTTCTCAACTAAAAACAAGGTCTGCTGCTACTTCCCGACATGGATACTAAAGAATAAGGCCTTGGAGATCCACACGTAGTAGCAAGTAAAAAATAACCATGTTTATAAAAAATGAGTAAACAATAAATATAAGCTAACTCATGTGATGTGATGCAGTTTAGTGAACTGAGAGAGAGTGAGAAGCATAACAATGAAGGACATTTTCAACCTGCATGGCTCCACTGTGTCAAATATGATGTCAGAATGAAGAATACGCTAACTCCACAGGACATATTCAGCTTCAGAGCATTCATAAATAAAACACACTCACAATATGAATAGAACGGTAAACAGCCCAGGAAGTAAGGTTGATCCACTACGCAGTCTTCTCTAAGAGATGTAGAAATAGCAGCTCATCTAAATGTCAAGATGATTGAGGGTTTACTCCATCGAAGCACTGATCAGCGAATAGCTTTCAGAAATGAGTAATATCATGACAAAGTTATATCTTGTGGACAGGGCTAAAATGCAGGTACCTGCCTCAGCCAACATGTCACAAGATCACTGTTCACCTTCAACAAGCAGAGAAGATAATTTTCATTTAATGCACAAGGTCCCCATTAAACTGAGCGTTACCATGTGCCATCTTAAAGTTTATTTGATACTCAAATGTCAATGTGGCCAGAATTCTTCATATATTAATGCCCTTTGCTCTGTGTTTCAGAACACACATGTAAATTCTGATGTGGACACACTGGAATGCATTCCAGCATGCTTCAGTTTCAATGTGCACACACAGACCATGTTCTAGCATGGTCAAATCAAACTTTGCTCTATTCACCAACAGGAATAGTTTCATATTTCACTTGCTGTAGGTTTGTGAGTAAATATTGCATGGCACATAATTGTCCATGGCCAAATAGCACATGTGACATTTTTCATGGAGAAATACACTCCAACCTAGAATTCTGTTTTGGATGCAAATCAGAGTTCATACATGGATTGCAATTAGTCCCGTAGTTGTAATGAGGGCGAGGGTGTTTACTATACCCAAGCAGATTTCTCGAATGTTACCAGTGCTCTGAAATCTATACATGACACCCTGCCAAAAAGTGGGTTAACTTTTTGGGAAGAAGCTAACCCTCACCATCTTAATAAAGACAATCCGGTGAGCTTAAAACACAGTTCGTAGACAAATGCTCCGACCTGGATATCTGTGTCACAATAAGCAGGCAGTGACCCACAGGCATGTGTTTTGTTCAAGCCAATAAAGCAACACAATAAAATGTAAAAACCAAATTACAAATCCCCAGAGGAAATAATGAGCAAAAAGAGATCAAAACAATCTAGATCAGTGAGGAGTGCCAGAGATGAAAATGTTAAGTCAAAACATGTCTGGAAAAAATGAAGAGCCGATGTAAAATATAAAATGACCGTTGACCAAGACCTAGCCCAATTTCAGGCTCTATTGATAGAGTGGTGGTCAGATTCACCATTCAGGTTGCACAGGTCAATGTTTTAGGGAGGAGTGTGCACTGCATGCACTAGTGCTCGAGAGAGACTATTGTGCACAGTAAAGGGCGTGGAGCCTGTCTGTCGCTCACCCGTTGTTGGTTTGCCTGGCACTCTTCTTTACATCTTTGTAATTAGTTGCTGCACGTCTGGTATCATTTCCATTCCTCTCTGTGGAGCAGGGATCAAGCACTGATTGATTTATTATAACCCCTGCCCGCCCGCCGCTCCAGACGTGATTGCGGTGCTATTTTGTTCTTTTTAACTTCTAGTGCCCTGCCTCACAGCATGCAGCAGGAGCCCTAGTTTGTCATTCTTGCCTGGCATTGGCGCTTTATGGAGTCACCCCCAGGGGACAGAACAACATGTTTTTTTGTACTACATGGCCCTTCCTTCTAATCGCATGCATGGGGTGACAGATTTCCAGTGTGGCACTGGAGGAGAAGTGTGCATGTGTTTGAGTTGGCAGCTTTTTTCACTGTCACAACCAATGCCCATCTTTACCTGCGACTTTCAGCTCAAACATTTTTCAAACCCCAGGCAAAAGGCTATATTTTTTTTTCTTCAGTTAAGTGCAGTGAGCAAAGAGTACTGCATGCTGCTTTCAGTCGACAGCAGTATAAATGACAGTTTCTTGTTTCAGTTCCTTTTTGAATTTTATTATTTAAAAATCTAACTCATTGGAATATCGTTCTTTCAAAGACATTGGGGGTCATTATGACCCTGGCGGAAGGCGGAGAAGCGGCGGTAAGACCGCCAACAGGCTGGGGTCTTTTTTTTTGTATTATGACCATGGCGGTTACCGCCATGGTCATCCGCCGGTTCTCCGTTCCGCCCGCCGGGCTGGAGACCAGGGTCTCCAGGCCGGCTGCCGGCACTATACCGCCTGCGGTATTTGGACCCGGCTGACCGCCATGGATTTCATGCGGTTTGAAACCGCCATGAAATCCATGGCGGTAAGCACTATCAGTGCCAGGGAATTCCTTCCCTGGCACTGATAGGGGTCTCCCCCACACCCCACCCCCACCATGACTCCGTCCCCTACCCCCCACCACCCCTGCCACCCTCCAAAGGTGGCAGGACCCCCCTCCCCACCCCGACCCCCAACATTACATCACTCATACACACACGACACGCACGCAGGCACCACCAACACACATACACGCACACACACCGACATACATGCCAACATCCACACACACAGTCAGACACGCACACCCACATTCAAACATACACGCACACATCCATACAGACATACCTACAGTCATACACGCACTCATTCCCAAACGCACAACACCCCCGCAAGCATACACGCACTCACACACCCCCTCTACATACACACACGCACACCCTCATGCACGCACACAACACACAACATCCCCCCACCCACCTCCCCTCACGGACGATCGACTTACTTGGTCCGACGATCCTCCGGGAGGGGACGGGAGCCATAGGGGCTGCTCTGCCAAAACCACACCGCCAACAGAACACCGCCACGCCGAATCACAGGATGTGATTCACTGGGCGGTGTTCTGTTGGCGTGGCGGTGGAGCAACCTCCACTTCCCCGCCGCCCGCCAGTATGGCTGTTGGCGGCTCTCCATCCGTAAAAGGACGGAGTGCTGCCAACGGTCATAATAGGCCGAGCGGCAAACTGCCACCACTGGCGATCTTCCGTACGGCGGTCCCTCGGCGGTCTTGGAAAAAGACCGCTGAGGTCAAAATGACCCCCATTATTATCTAGTGTTTATTTTTATGAAACCTCTGATTTACAGTGCTTTGAAGCACTTGTATGATAACTGCATGAGCACGACCTTGTTAGAAGTAAAAAAATATAGCGCACAACTGCAGACTCTGTTTATCAAGCAGCATTTATCATTCAGTGAATTTTACCACCGTTTTGTACAGATCATAACCAAAAAGATTTAAAGAATCTATTTTATATTAAATTGAAATTAATTATTTCAACATCATGTATAATGAAGTGTTCTTTTACATTGCAGACTGTATCAATATTAAATGTGTCATTTTTATTTTCTTCGTGAGTGTTTTGTAGAAAAAGTGGCTATTTACTCAGCAAGCTTCTGTGAATTTGAAGTTCGCTAGTGATCTCAGTGTGTAGTCTGCAAGACACAGATTTGGATCATAATAGGACCACCTCAACCGTTCTTCTTTCCAAGGTAGATACATTCATTGCCATCAAGGTTGGTGGTAAAAAAGAAATCACGAACAATCGTAAAAACAGCAGCGAACACCAAAACAACTTGTGTATTAACTGTAAGTATTATGGCATTTCTAAAAATAATTCCTGTTCTGAGTGCGAACATTTTCCAGTGCAAACATACTTTTTGAAATGGATGTTCGAACGTGACACAGTTAATGAAGTTTCAATGATTTTCTATGATAAAATGACTTTATAGCCACCTTTGTTTTATGTTTAAGGTGTTTTTTATAAGGTGTACAATTTAAGGAAACCTGAATCTTAGAAATGTACTGTTTGACTACATGTTGTTTGTGTGTTCCTAGTGAGAAAAAATACTGAGGTGTCTTCCTGCCTTAAGTGAAAAGTAAGTAATAGTTTGCCCAAACAGAGCAGTTGAATGAGAGGGTCATAGCTTCCACTAAGGGACAGAAAAAAACAGAACTGCTTCACCTGTTCACAGTGAGATTGGTGAGCTGGACAACCAGGGATTTCCCTCCGAGGCAGGGAACTGCCCTTTGCCCTCACAGCTTTTTAAGAGTTCCCCTCCTGAAGAAGACCACCTTGTAGGTTTAGGTGCACTGTCCTCTGGGTCAGATGTCAGCATCTCTCTGCTCACTGGGTAGTACAGCTTTCCATTTCACAGCAGCATTGTGTACTCCAGAGACCTAGGCATATTGTCAGCTGTGCACATAAAAAAAAAGTCAAAATCAAGAGTTGTGTTCCTGGTGCAGAAGAGGTACTCCAGGAGTCTAGACAAATAGAGCTTTTCAGCTTGAGACAGTATTCATCTTAATGTGGGGTCATAGCCCAAAAATCAGGGCAATCATTAAAATATCAGTAATTACATGATCAAAAATATCTGGCAGTGCTCAAAAAGCAGCTCCCAAATCAGATGTCTGATGTTTGATGGGCGGGTGGCCCATTTTTTACTTTTGATTTCTTTGATACTGCTACAAACATAGGCCTTCATTGTGAACATGGCGGGTTGTCCCACCATGCCGGCATTGGCGGCTGAAACCGCCAGCCGGCATGGTGGGACAACCCGCCGCATAATGGACCGGGTGAGGGCTGCCATCTGCAGCCCTCACTCACTGCCAGGCTTCTGCCGTCAGGCAGCCTGGCGGTGAATGGAAACACTATCCAACAGGGTAGCTGTGCTACCCTTCGGATAATGTTCCCATTTCCACCAGTCTTTTCCTGGCGGATTCACCCGCCAGGGAAAGGCTGCCGGAGGGGGTGCCCCTGCACTGTCCATGCACTTTGCATAGGCAGTGCAGGGTCCCCCGGTGCAATGCCCCGTCGCCCAGGTCACTGCCCGATTTTCAGGCAGAGATCTGCACGACGGGTGCAGCAGCACCTGCCGCACAGAGTTATTGTGGTCAATGTCCCAGCTGGGCCTTTCTGTGAGCCAGCGGGCGGAAACAATGTTTCTGCCCGTAAGAGGGCCCCGCAAAGTATTTCAGTGTCTGCCTTGCAGACACTGAAATACGCGACGGGTGCCACTGCACCCGTCGCACCTTCCCACTCCGCCGGCTCGATTACGAGCCGGCATCCTCGTGGGAAGGGAGTTTTTCCCTGGGCTGGCGGGCGGTCTTTTGGAGACCGCCCGCCAGCCCAGGGAAAAACTCATAATACCCTCGCGGTCTTCTGACCGCGGAGCGGTATAATGGGGGCGGAATTCTGGTGGGCGGCCTCCGCCGCCCGCCAGAATCAGAATCACCCCCTTCATCTTTTACAAAAAAATCTGAAATATAAATGAAGAGTAATATGAGATGAGGCCTTTTATAAGTCACTGGGTTGGAACAAGATGTAAGTGTGAATGATAACGTTTATATTTCTGGTATTCCGTTTCATTTATTGCTGCATGCATTTGTGCACTCCTTGAAACTAAAATATGGAAACAGGAAAATGTATCTATGTGTTGAAAAGTAGCCTTGAACATAAGCTTCCCAAAGACATGAGCTTTGCATCCACACTGTATGGTAGTGTCATTTTTGCTGAGGCCAACGGGTTCCATCATAGTGGCCTATTGGCAATGCCAAGAAAACAATCCTAAAGGATATTACAGCAATGTGATCCTCATTTAGTGAAGATCATGCCATTTGTGGTATTCAGATGCATATTTAGCTGAAAGCACTCCCACATTTAATGGTGCAAGGTTAACCACTTTACTTGCTGATGTTAACAGGCGCACAGTTGCCAGACTAGTTCCATGAGTTATCATATTTCTTCTATCACTTTGCCAAGTCATGAAGATCTACTTTCTGCTCATATAGTATGATTTTTTTTACACTTCCCAACCTTTTGTAAATGATAGCCTATGTATCAGTTTAATAGTAACAAAGCATATTAGCCCTCATTATGACATCAGTGGTACTGTTAGAATACCGCTGATGCCAAGAGTGCCAGAAGACTGCCAGTGCTGGGGTCTTCTGCCCGCCATAGTATGGACACTGCAGGATTTCTACCACAGTAAGGACAGAAATCCTGCAGTAGCCATGCTGGAGGACGGTGACGCCCTGGTGCTCCTACCACTAGTACCGCCAGCCAGTCAGAAGCTATCAGCCATATTAAGGCCATTAGTATGGCCTGGCAGTGTCCTGCTAGTGGGGGTGTTTTGTGTGTGTGGTGTCTGCCTGTGTGTATGCATGTGTGTGTGTGTGAATGTGAGTGTTGTGGTGTATGCATGGTTGTATACCTGTGAGCGAATGCGTGTTGTAAAGTTGAAGTGAGTGTGTGTATGCATGCCTGAATGGGTGTTTGGATATTTGTGTGAATGCATGTGAGTATGTCTGTATTAATGCATGCTTGAATGCGTGTTGTTATGTATGAGTGAACGCGTGCATGGAAATGTAGGTGAATGGGTGTATGTGTGCTGCATGTCAGTTTCTGTGCGTATATATGGGGAGGGGGGCTGAGGGTGCTGTGACTGTAGGCGTTGGCGGAGGGGGGTGTTGTGAGTGTGTGTGGCTGTGTGCATGTATGGCTGTGAGGGGTGGGGGCAGTTGTGTGGTGGGTGCGTGTCTGCATGTGCATACATGGGTGTCGTGTCTGTGGGTGGTGTGTGTGTATGGGGGTGTTTGTGAATGAATCGGGGGTGGAGGATGTGTGTTTGAATCAGGGGTGGAGGGTGTGTGGAATGTGTGTTTGAATATAGGGGTAAGTTTGGATGGGGTGGGTGCCGGGGTTAGTGCTTGCTGGGTGGGTGGGGGAACCGCCTATCAGTGACAGGGACAGAATTCCCTGTCACGGGCAGGTCCTCCCTCCATGGTTTTTGTGGCGTTTCCAATGCCATGGAAACCATGGTGGTAGGCTGGCTTATAATGCCGCCAGAAGTACTCTGTGGGCCTCCGGGTCGGAGATGAATATCTCCGGCCTGGCGGTTCATACCACCATGGCGGTATGAGTGGTGATGTGGTGGGTTCACAACTGCCAACCCGCCACACTCATAATATGGTAGCATACACCACCAGCCTGATGACGGTGATAACGCTACATTAACCCAGTTGGTCAAAAGCCACAAGGGTCATAATGACCCCATTGTATCTAGCACTCCTCTACACCTGCTATGATCTTCAGCAGAAGAGTATTTCAAAGTTGGGTCACTTTACAGAAAAGGGTTGTTAGTATTATGTGATTTCTGAACCTGACATGTTAAGCTTACATGAACTGATGGAACATAGTGCTCTTACCAGCCATAAGTGCCAATACTTAATATTTTTTACATTGTCTCTTGCCTCCGCCTCACCCCCAGCCTTAAGTAATTGTTAATCTTGCCCTTAAAGGAGCAGGCATTGATCTCTTTGTGTGCACGCTTCGTCGGTCTTAATAACTAGAAGTGTTGAGGGAAATGCTGAGCTGCCAGCTTGAAGCACTTTAAAGAAATAAGCCATGTTATATCACTGTAAAACCCCTACCAGGCTTGGTTTGGTCCAAGTTTCTTTGATCCAGCCTGATCAGCTCACTCCAGCTTCTCATGACAGGCGAGAGGGATCCTGGTGTTGGGTGCCAGCTGTGTCCACTAGTATTCACTCCCTTGCTCAGTCTAAGCCCTCAGAGATTGTACTGCCTTAAACCACACACTCTGCAGACAGGTGTGTGAAGCAAACTTTTTCACAAGGTTGCCCTAAATAATTACATATTTCTTTAATTGGTTAGTTATTGGTGGGATATTCACAACAATATTTTGAATGTTTCACAATGTTGGCTTCTATGAGCTGCTACATTCCTGTATCTTCACAGGCTATGCACTGGTCCTCCTCTATCCTCCCTCGGGCCTCCTCCCACTCTTTCCTCTCTCTCATGCTATCTCTTACCCTTCTCTTTTACTCTTTCACACACTCTTCCTGCCTCTCTCATGTGGTTCACTTAGGGTCTTCGAGCACAGTTTATTTCACGTACCTTTTTTGCAAGGTTTCCCTCTTTCAAAACCCACCATCTCCTCTTATTCATGTGCCCCCTCATTATGCATCTATGGCCTGCTCTCCCCTTCTTTCTCTTTTTCTCACACTTTCTGCTCTGCTATCTGGAGTTCATTCACCACTTCATGCACAAACTACCTATCCCTCTCTATATTCCTTTCTAATTATTCTGTGCAGCTTTTGCCCCATCTATTCACCATGCCACATAATTGCACTAGACAAATACACTACACACCACACAATTTCACCACACACAATTTCACATCTAACAATTCCAATCCAACATACATAATTCCCATCCACACCACAGCTATCCATTCCAAACCAACAAAACATAGGTAAAAGACATTGGCATTTACAATGCCAATATCTCTAACTCTCAAAATGCTTGTTTTATCTTGGGGACTTAGGGGGTCATTACAGCATCGGCGGTAAAAGCCGCTTACCGCCGTGCAGAAGACCGCCAATACACCGCCGTGGCTGCGGAATTCCGCCACAGCTATTATGACCCACATCTCGGAATCTGCTGAAATTCAGACACCCACACAACTCCGCCACACCAAAGGTCAGTGATAAACTGGCGAAAACAAATCCTCCACCGTCACGCCAACAGAAACACGCCCATGCTATTACGACCCACGAATCCACACGTCTTTCAACCGCAGTATTCCATTGGCGGTACACACCGCGGCGCTCAAAATACACACACATCTCCAAAACAGCGCCACATTGTACAATTAAAAATACACACACCTGATACACATACAAGCACCACTCCCACACACCCAACACAATATAAAACACACACCCACATCACCCTCAAACCCCTACGACCAAAAAATAGAGACAAAGGCGACAGAGAGAGCACAGCAGTAGACAACCCCACCACACAGAGGCACACAACACCATCACCCACACAACATCCACGCACAAAACACCACACACCACTACACATCACCACACTCATCACCACATACACCACCCCACATATCACCTACCCACCCCATGGCACGCCAAAGACACCCCAGGTTTTTGGAGGAGGAGCTCAGGGTTATGGTGGAGGAAATCGTACGGGTAGAGCCACAGCTATTTGGCTCACAGGTGCAGCACACCTCTATAGCTAGGAAGATGGAGTTATGGCGAAGAATCGTCAACAGGGTCAACGCAGTGGGACAGCACCCAAGAAATCGGGAGGACATCAGGAAGAGGTGGAATGACCTACGGGGGAAAAGGTGCGTTCTGTGGTCTCCAGGCACAACATCGCGATTCAGAGGACTGGCGGTGGTCCCCCACCTCCTCCCCCACAACTAACAACATGGGAGGAGCAGGTCTTGACCATTATGCATCCAAAGGGCCTCGGAGGAGTCGGTGGAGGAATGGACACTGGTAAGTGAAATCTTAACTATCATATCCCCCACCCTACCTGCATGCTATCACACACCCCCACCCTCACCCTCTCCCCTATCACTCAAACTCCTCACTAATGTACTAATAACACAAACCACCCATCCCAACACCAAGCCCTGCATGACACAACAAAGCATGGACACCCATCACTAAAGCATGGCCACTGCACATACCCATAACAACCCATAACCATCATCACACAAGCCCCCACACAGGAAAGCTAGCACTGGGGTACACTCTCACCCACCCATTGCACACCATGACACACACAGATGCAATAATCATGGTTTTATACACCTGCAGGACCACTACTTAACGTCACCGGACAGGAGGGTCCAGATATCTCTACCCCATCCACAGAAGAGGCCCACAGTGATGACAGCAGCTCTGGCCAACTGGATCAAGATGACCAGCCCGGACCATCGTGAGACTCAGGACAGTCGGTTCCCCTCGCACAGGCACAGCCCAACACTGACCTTCCACCCTCTGGTAACACCAGCACAGCACTCACCCAGCGGGCCCATACCTCCGTCCCCAGGACACGTCAATCAGCTGTGTGTCCACCACTACAGGGAACCCAGGATAACCCACCACCCCAACAACAAAAGGGACCTGGGGGCAGTGGTAGAGGGCACACGGTCCATGGGACGGAGGCCCAGGAACACAGGGGAACTGGGAGGGCTGCTGTGCGACACGGGGCGAACAGGCCCATGGAACCCACTCTCCACGAGGCCCTCTCCTCCATCATGGGAGCATACCACCACTCCCAGGAGACGATGGCAACGGTCCTGGCCAAGTTTCAGGAGACCCAGCGCATGCAGGACGAACTGTATTTGGGGTTCAGGGAGGAGCTTAGAACCATCAGCTCCGCCCTGGGCACCATAGTAGGGGTGCTGAAGGATATACGGAAGACCACGAGGGACACCGTGGCACTCCAAGGGGCCCCTGACACTAGCCTGGACGATGAACTGCCCACAACCTCCGCCGGCGCTAGTGGACAGGACGCCCCGCCACAGGACCAACACACCAGCACCCCACCCCCTGCAGACAGAGAACCACCCCGCAAGCGGTCCATGAGATCCAGGAACAGGACAGAGCAAGATGGCAAGACCCCCGCCAGGAAATGAGACCACCCTGATTGTCATCTCACTGTCCCACTTTGTGACCCTGTCCAGATTGGAATTGTTCCAGCTCCACTTCCTATTCCCATATGGGCAGTGCACCTGTGAGAATAATAGACTGGACTCTGCCATGGACATTCCTCCACCATCACCCACCACCATTTTGCCACCACCTCCAATAATTAGCATTTCAATAAACACCCTTGAACCACAAAACAATCTGGAGTCAGTCTGTGATTATGAAAATGTGTATTATCTATTACAATGGCAAAATCCGTTCGTAAATGTAATGTCAACATACCTATGTCACACATCACAAGCCCATGAAGGATGCAAGCAGATGACACACGTTGGTAACCACACCTGTGAAACCGTAATGGAAATGTACCACTCAGTTAGCATATACTGCATCAAATTGACAGACAGGATAGAGGTAGAAGTGTGAAAGTAAATGTAATAGGAACAAAATTTGTTCTCACCTGTGTGTCACTGGAAATATTGCTGTATGACAGAGTCCCTGTTATCAATGTCTTCTTCCTCTGCTTCCTCCTCATCACTGTCCACAAGCTCCACAGCTGCCACAACACAGTCATCTGGACCATCCTCCTGCAGAAAAGGCACCTGGCGTCGCAAAGCAAGATTGTGAAGCATAGAGCAGGCGATGATGATCTGGTGCACCTTCTTTGGTGAGTAGACTAGGGTACCACCTGTCATATGGAGGCATCTGAACCTGGCCTTCAGGAGGCCGAAGGTGCGTTCGATCACCCTCCTAGTCCGCCCATGGGCCTCATTGTAGCGTTCCTCTGCCCTGGTCCTGGGATTCCTCACTGGGGTCAATAGCCATGACAGGTTGGGGTAACCAGAGTACCCTAATAGCCACACATGGTGCCTCTGGAGTTGACCCATCACATACGGGATGCTGCTATTCCGCAGGATGTAGGCATTATGCACTGATCCAGGGAACATAGCATTTACCTGGGAGATGTACTGGTCTGCCAAGCATACCATCTGTACATTCATCGAATGATAACTCTTCCGGTTCTTGTACACCTGTTCACTCCTGCGGCGGGGGACCAAAGCCACATGGGTCACATCAATGGCACCTATGATGTTAGGGATATGTCCCAGGGCATAGAAGTCACCTTTAACTGTAGCCAAATCCTCCACCTGAGGGAAAACGATGTAGCTCCTCACGTTTTTCAGCAGGGCAGACAACACTCTGGACAAAACGTTGGAAAACATAGGCTGGGATATCCCTGATGCCATGGCCACTGTTGTTTGAAATTACCCACTTGCAAGGAAATGGAGTACTGACAACACCTGCACTTGAGGGGGGATTCCTGTGGGATGGCGGATTGGTGATATCAGATCTGGCTCCAACTGGGTACACAGTTCCTGGATTGTGGCACGGTCAATCCTGTAGGTGATGATTAAATGTCGCTCCTCCATTGTCAACAGGTCCACCAGCGGTCGGTGCACTGGAGGATTCCGCCATCTCCTCACATGTCCCAGCTGACGGTGCCTAGGAAGGACAACAGCGACCACAGAGTCAAGCAACTCAGAGGTATGTACCTACAGCTACACAGTACACGAAACATAATCCAAAAAGTTGTCTGTAAGTGTGTTGAGTCCAGGCCTAGGTATGTGTGACGCAGTTGTAAATGAAGCCATATGGGCCCCTGAAATGGCGGCTGCCTGACCTCTAAACTGGGACAATTGGATGTGAGGTAACTGCACTGGCGTTGTACACCGTCGCGGTAGGTGGTCGAAGACCGCAGCACAATGCTGCATTGGTTAACATTGGACCCTATGGGTCCCAGGAGCCAATGACGAAGTGCGCCGGCGGTGATGATACGCACTGCCGCGGACGTGACCGCCATTTTCTATCTGTTCAATCACTCGATACCTGATCTTCGACAGGAGAGGACCTACACTGCAAGTGCTGCTGTGACCTCGGTCTGGAAGAGACAATGGCATGTGTGTCTGGGGAAAGGGCCCCTGCCTTCACTGCACAGGAGTTGGAGAAGCTTGTGGACGGGGTCCTCCCCCAGTACAGGCTACTCTACGGTCCTCCAGACCAACAGGTGAGTACATAGGGTGCAAGTTGTATGGTCTATGCCTGGGTGGAGAGGGCTGGATGTAAGTAGGAAGGGGGCAGAGTTATGCGAGCATGAAGGAGTGTGAATGCATGCGCCACATGGCAAGGGCAGGGATGTGGGCCACTCACTTCGACGGTGCTGTTGCTAATGACTTCTCTTCTTCCCCTGTACATGTCATGTAGGTCAGCGCCCAACAGAAGAAGGATATTTGGCGTGCCATCGCTAAGGAAGTCCGGACCCTGGGGGTCCACCAGAGACCGAGCACCCACTGCCGTAAAAGATGGGAGGACATTCACCGCTGGAGCAAGAAGACGGCGGAGGCTCAGCTGGGGATGGCCTCCCAATGTGGGAGGGGTGCCCGTCGCACCATGACCCCCCTGATGTTCCGGATCCTGGCGGTGGCCTACCCTGAGTTGGATGGGCGCATGAGGGCATCACAGCAGACACAAGGGGGTGAGTACACTCACATTCTGATGACTTTGCGTGCAGTGGAGGGGTCTGGGTGGGGGAGGAGGGCTGTGGGTTTCCCTAGGCCAGGGCGAGTTCCGTAGGCTAGGCCCCTCCAGAATGCAGGCCATGTGCCACTCCACCCCACCTCTGTAGATTGCCAAGTACAGGTATACATGCCCCTGTGTCATCTATGTTGACAGATGACACTCATAGCCATGTAGGCCATATCCCAGGAGCTGCATCTGTAGAGGCCAAGAGCACAGCGTAGTGCAGGGGGCTGCTGTGTCTGTATTGTCCACCAACGGTAGCTGTGAGCCATGCACTCAACCTGTCTTTCTTCTGTGTCCCCACCCCTTTTTGTGCTCTCCCTGTTCTTTTGTGCATCAGCATCATCAGGCGGAGGTACAGTGGCACCAGAGCACGAGGGAGCTGCATCCCACATGGCCATGGAGGGCCACACCACAGACTCCGAGTACACCAGTGGGACGGAGGGCGAGGGGAGCTTCACGTCGGTCACCGGATCAGCAGACAGCGACATGGACTCATCCTCCGATGGGAGCTCCCTTGTGGTGGCTTCCCATCTGTGCCCCCCACTTCTACAGGTACAGCCGCCACCCCCCCACCAGCACCGCCCTCCCAGCAGCCCCTCAGCCTTCGCTCTGTGCCCGCTCACCCAGGAGGGTGGGCATGACCTTCGCCCCAGGCACCTCAGCCCCTGCCCCTGTCACCCCTGCTGCCCTCAGTGAGGAGGCCACTGACCTCCTCAGGTCACTCACTGTTGGGCAGTCTACCATTGTGAATGCCATCCAGGGTGTAGAAAGGGAGTAGCAACACAGTAATCCATTCCTGGAGGGCATTCATTCTGGTCAGGCTGCCCTTCATCGAACCCTGCAATCTCTGGCCTCAGCACTGATGGCAGCCATTGTCCCTGTGTCTAGCCTCCCCCCTCCAACTTCCTCCACCCAGATCCAATCCCCTGTACCCCAGCCTATCCCAACCACACCATCAGACCAGCATGCACACACCTCAACACACAAAAGTGGCTCTGGTAAACATAGGCACCACACATCCCACAGGCACTCACACAAGCATCACCCACATACAAACAGTCTCCCTCCTCCCTCCCAGTGTTGTCTACACTCTCACCTGCATGCACTACATCTACAGCCACTAGGACTCGCACCAGAACACCCAGCACCACACCCCGCTCACCTGCACTCACCACCCCCACTACCATTCACACGTCCCCTGTGTCCTCTCCCAAGTGTGTCTGTGACGCCCCCTCCCAAAGAACACAAACGCGGCCACACACACACCCAACATCCATCCACCTCACAACAGCCTCCAGAACATGCACCTGCACCCAAATCATCTAAAGTTACACCTCCTACAACCACCTCCTCTTCCTCCACTCCCAGACCCCTTCCAGCTACCCACCCCAGTATTTGTCAGAAACTTTTCCTGACCAACGTTGACCTCTTTCCCACCACCCCCCCTCCAATTCATAGGTCCCGTACTAGCACCTCAGCCAAAAAACGTCGGGTTCCAGTGGTGCGTGTTAGAGGTATATGGAGTGCACCGGGCACCAGGGCAGCCAGTGTGACACAGAGCCAAAGCACTGCCAGTCCACCCCCTGTAAAGCAACAGAAGTTGGACAGTGCCCGACGGGAGATGGTGAAGACTCCTGCCGGCAAAGCCGCTCACAAGGGTCCCGGGGGGAGTGCCGAGTCAGCTGTGACTCCTCACAAGGTGGTGAAGGGGCAGAAGAAGTCTCCAAAGTCTGGGAAGAGCAGCACAGCGGAGAAGGCCGCCTTCCTCCCCGCTGGCCAGGACGCCAACGCCAGCACAATCGTCACTGGTCAGGAGACCACCGCCAGAGTCAGTGCCCAGGAGGGCAGCACAATCGTCACTGGTCAGGAGACCACCGCCAGAGTCAGTGCCCAGGAGGGCAGCACAATCGTCACTGGTCCGGAGACCACCGCCAGAGTCAGTGCCCAGGAGGGCAGCACAATTGTCACTGGTCCGGAGACCACCGCCAGAGTCAGTGCCCAGGAGGGCAGCACAATCATCACTGGTAAGGAGACCACCGCCAGAGTCAGTGCCCAGGAGGGCAGCACAATCGTCACTGGTCCGGAGACCACCGCCAGCGTCAGTGCCCTGGAGGGCCCTGGCAGCCACAGCCCCGCTGGGCACTGAGGGACCGTCAAGCCACACACCGCTGCACAGGTCAGAGACAGCAGAGTCAAGCACCACTGAACAAGGCAAAGACCGCCATGGCAAAGCACCGCTGAACAGGGCAAAGACCGCCATGGCAAAGCACCGCTGAACAGGGCAAAGACCGACATGGCAAGCACTGCTGAACAGGGCAAAGACTGCCATGGCAAAGCACCGCTGAACAGGGCAAAGACCGCCATGGCAAGCACCGCTGAACAGGTCAGAAACTGCAAAGTCAAGCACCGCTGAACAGGTCAGAGACAGCAAAGTCAAGCACCACTGAACAGGGCAAAGACCGCCATGGCAAGCACCGCTGAACAGGTCAGAAACTGCAAAGTCAAGCACCGCTGAACAGGGCAAAGACCACCATGGCAAAGCACCACTGAACAGGTCAGAAAGTGCAAAGTCAAGCACCGCTGAACAGAGCAAAGACCGCCAACTCAAGCATCGTTAGCCCATGTGCAGCTGGGACAGTGACGGAACTGGGAACGTCACGGGGAGTGTGATGCACTCTGGGCACCAGTCCCCCTCCAGAACCAGTGGAGAACTGCATCCACTACCTAAATCCTTCACAGGATGAAGCACTCTGGGCACCAGTCCCCCACCAGAACCAGTGGAGACATCCATCCACTACCTCTGTCCTTCACCGGCTGAAGCACTCTGGGCACCAGTCCCCCTCCAGAACCAGTGGAGACTGTTATCCACTTGAGAGACTGTGGCTTTGCACTCCCCAGGATGGTACAGTGGACCAACCACCCACTTGAGAGACTTGAGAGACTGTGGCTTTGCACTCCCCAGGATGGTACAGTGGGCAAACCAACCACTGTAGAGACTTGAGAGACTGTGGCTTTGCACTCCCAAGGATAAAGCAGTGGGCAAACCACCCACTTGAGAGACTTGAGAGACTGTGGCTTTGCACTCCCCTGGATGGTACAGTGGGCAACCCACCCACTGTAGAGACTTGAGAGACTGTGGCTTTGCAATCCCCAGGATACATCAATGGGCATGGAGCCCCATCGTGGATCTGCTGTGGTGCACTCATCCGGCTGAGGTGCCCCCCTTCCATTCCCCCTGAGGTGCCTGTTGTATTTCTATTGGATGCCCCTGCAGTGTTCTCTCCATTTGTGGACAGGTATCTAGTGTGGGCCCAGTGGTCCACGGACATTGAAATGTGCATACCTGCACTACTAATCGTGATGTATATTTTTGGAATGTGTATATATTTCTGTATATATGAGCTTACTGTATTTGGATACATTACAATGGTTCAAATAATTTGGTTTTGTCTTTGCATTCTTCCGGGGGGGTTGTGGGTTGTTACTGTGATATTTGGAAATGCATTGGTGTGTGTGTTGCAGTGTGTAAGGGTCGGGTAGAGGGTGGGTGTGTTGCGTGTGTGTGTCCCTGACTTTTGCCTCCCCCCTCCCCTATGTCGTAGGTGCAGTACTCACCGTTGTCTTCGGCGCTGCCATTGCTGGTGTTCGTAGAGGAGCAGGAAGACAAGCGCAGGGAGTATTTGGAGTTCGGGCTCCATGGTGGCCTCCTTCCTCATGGAGTGTGTTCAGGTGAGCGTTTTCTCATTACAAAAGCTGTTTCCGCCATGTTTTTATCCACGGTGAATCTGCCCCGGAAAAGGTGGCGGACTGGTGTGTTGTAATACTGTGGGCAGTATTTTGTCTTCCGCCTGTCTGTTGGCGGTGACCGCCGCGCTGCTTGTCTGTACCGCCGTGGCGGTCGGTGTGTTAAAGTGTCTGTCTATGTTGGCGGTTTCCGCCACGGTCATAATTCCCTTTTTTTTTCGCCGGCCTGTTTGCGGTATTACCGCAGCTTTAACACGTCCCACAGGGTTCTAATGACCCCATTAGTCTACATTTCAGAAGTCAAAGTCTTCAGCGGGGCATGTTCCAAGGCTGCAGCCAGAGAGGGTCCCACAAAGGTGAATATATCATGCATCTCTCCTGAAACTGAGGGCCTCAGTTACAAGAAAACTGATGCATCGTCATCGATGCATCATGGTTTTTGCACCTGCCACACATCCCCTAACGATGCCAAGGATGTGCTGTAGGAAACCCTGCCTCAATTTTACGTCTGGTCTGAGCAGGTGGTAAATTGTTGACGCAGTGAGGTCATAGAGTGACGCAGTGTAAAGTTGTAAATTTCACTGAATCAGTTCTACCGGGCTCTTTCTGTGGGAGCACCTACCCTGCATACAATATACCTTGCGCAGGGGTAATGTGATGCAGGCTTTTGCAAACTGATGCAATGGGCCCAATGCATCAGTTTGCAAATATAGAGCAGTGTTTTGCACTGCTAGCCCTGCTGCTGCATAAAATGAAATGACGCCTCAGTGGTGCAATGGGTTTGCATATGAGGCCCTCATAGCGTTGGGAAGCTTCGGACAGGACAAAGCTGGACTTTTTATCACTGTTATCGCTCTGTCGATGGAATAGATTTACTGCCACTCCCTGCACCAAGGTTCTACCTCAGGCTCATTTATGGTTTTGGGACACAAGATCTATGAGTGGCAAAATGATTTAAACTGGAGCCGGACAGGGTTCCAAAAAATTAGATACCTTTTCCACAAGGTCCTCCTAAATCAGTTTCCAGTCATGAAACTTATCTAGGTCGCATGAACATGGTTTCTTACCCGCAGAAAATTTGCCCAGCCTAGGCAAGCTGCAGTATCCACTTTTCCCCCCACTGCTGGAAGGTCCCTCCTGGTCACTCACTTAGCCCTCAGGTCTCCAGGGAAGCATGTCTATAACCAGGCAGGGTTTCTGCAAGGTCGAGTTCTCAGTGGTAAACTGGGTATTTGTTGGAATTAAGTCTTTCTGTTTTACATGTGTCTGGAGGAGGCAAACTAGAGACAAACACCTTGACAGTTGAAGAGTGTAGGAGGCTGGCCTGGTTTTTGGTGGGTACTTTGGGTACTTACACCTTACACCAGGTCCAGTTATCCCTTGTTAGTGAATGTAGTAGTGTTCTGGCAGCTTAGGCTGATAGATGCAGCTATAGCAGACCAGCTTAGGCTGAACTAGGAGACATGCAAAGCTCATGCAATACCACTTATAGTTACACAGTACTTATACACAAGTAAAGACGATACTCAGTGTTACAAAAAATAAATGTATTTATTTGGGTGACACAGTACCAAAAATATCTTAGAGACAATACTCCCTCTGGAGGTAAGTATTATACACAATATATATATATATTAGACACTAAAATTAGATGAGTAAATAGTCATAGAACAATGCAAACAGTAGGAAATCCTATAGAATGCAGTGGGAGAAAATAGGTCTAGGGGCAACACAAACCATATACTAAAAAAGTGGAATCTGAGTCACGAATTCCCCCCTAGACAAGTTTAGTGTGTGCAGAATTGCTTGGAGAGTAAGAATACAGTAAATGTAAGTAAATTACCCCACCCCAGAGCCCAGAAAAACAGGCGTAAAGTACTGCAAGTTTCCTTAGGACACACTACACTTCGTTTTTGGGGTTTAGCAGCAGCCAACCAAGTCTGCAAAGAACAACTGCTGGATTATTGGATCTGAAGATCTGCAAAGGAAGGGAACCAAGTCCAGAAGTCGAAAGAAGTTCCAGGAAAGACAGGAGCCCCTGCCAACCAGAAAAGGGTGCAAGAGAAGAGTCCCTGGTTAGTTAAGACTGTAGAAAGGCACCCTAGGAAGATGCCAGTGGGTTCCTGCATGAAGATCGTTGCAGATAAGATTTTGTGTTGGAAGGCACCAACAAACCTTGGCTATGGCAAAAGTTCATTTTTCATCAAAATGGCACTGGATGGACCCAGGAGGGACCTGGGGGCCTCAAATCTGTGTGAGGAGGAAGAGGGGTCTCTCAGCACTTTAGAGAGCCCTCAGGATGCCAGCCACAGAATCTGGGTTAAAAGGAAGTGCAAAATGTGGTTGATGCAGCACAACAAAAGAAGGTCCCACCCTGCCAGAGAACAACTCAGCGAGATGAGCGTCACAGGGTGGAGTGCTGGGGACCTGGGCCAGGATGTGCATGAAGGAATTTTGCAAAGAATGCACAGAGACCTCAGGAGGCTAAGGAGACACAAAACACAAGGGTACCGTTGTTCTCAGGGAAGGCAAGGTCTTACCTCCTCTGAATTGTGTCAGCAGGACCTCAGGACAGTCTATGTCATTGATGTCTACCTTCTGTGTCCTTGGGAGCATGCTCGTTGCCGTGAGAGGAGTCCCAGGGTACCAGTCGACGCCTTGAAAGGTGTCTGTTGGAGCAGGGGAGTGATTCTGTCACTCCACAGGAGGTTTCTTTGGTCCTTCTGGTGCAGGATGAAGACAGGAAGTCCCCCGAGCATGCACACCATGGAAACTGTTGCAGTTGCTGACTTGGAGCTGAGATTGCTGAAGAAAAGTGTCTCTTGTAGGCACAGGGGGTCATTCTAACCCTGGCAGTAAAAACCGCCAGGGCGAATGACCGCGGTAGCACCGCCAACAGGCTGGCGGTGCACCGCTGGGCATTCTGACCGCGGCGGTTCAGCCGCGGCCAGAAACGGAAAGTCGGCGGTCTCCCGCCGACTTTCCGCTGCCCTTGAGAATCCTCCATGGCGGCGGAGCGCGCTCCGCCGCCATGGGGATTCTGACACCCCCTACCGCCATCCTGTTCCATGGCGGTAGGGGGTGCCCAATGGCATGGGCACTGCAGGGGCCCCCGTAAGAGGGCCCCACTATGTATTTCAGTGTCTGCTATGCAGACACTGAAATACGCGACGGGTGCCACTGCACCCGTCGCACCTTCCCACTCCGCCGGCTCCATTCGGAGCCGGCGTCCTCGTGGGAAGGCTGTTTCCCACTGGGCTGGCAGGCGGCCTTTTGGCGGTCGCCCGCCAGCCCAGTGGGAAACCCAGAATGACCGCCGCGGTCTTTCGACCGCGGTACGGTCTTCTGGCGGTTCCCGCTTGGCGGGCGGCTCCCGCCGCCCGCCAGCATTAGAATCAGGGCCACAGTGTTTCTTGGAGCAGGCTGCGGTTGATCCGAGGTCAGAGGATGCTGAAGTTGTTGCAGAGGATTCCTAAATAGCCCTGAGAGAGGGATTGGGTACCTTATCAGGTATGGACCTTTCAGGAGGGTTCTCTGACATCACCTGCTGGCACTGGCCACTCAGAGCCCTCCAGAGTGCCCCCACACCTTGCAAAGCAAGATGGCTGAAGTCTGGGACACACTGGAGGAGCTCCGGGCACCACCCCTGGGGTTGTGATGTGCAGGGGAGTGGTCACTTCCCCATCCTTTGTCCAGTTTCTCGCCAGAGCAGGGGAGAAAGGGTCCCTGAACCAGTGTAGACTGGTTTATGCAAGGAGGGCACCATCTGTGTACTTCAAAGCATTTCCAGCCTGTAACACATATTTTCAAAGGGAGAGGGTGTAACACCCTGCTCTCAGAGGAAATGCTTTGTTCTGCCTTCCTGGGACAGGGCTGCCCAGACCCCAGGAGGGTAGAACCCTGTCTGTGAGGTGGCATCAGCTTTAGCTGCAGTGCAAGCCTCAGAGAGCTGGTTTGGCAGTACTGGGAGTCCATAGTGGAGCCCCCAGGATGCATGGAATTGGCTACCCAATACCAGATTTCAAATGGGGAGACAATTCCATGATCTTAGACATGTCACAAGGCCATTTTCGGAGTTATCATTGTGAAGCTACATATTGGTATTGACCTATATGTAGTGCACACGTGTAATGGCGTCCCCGCACTCACAAAGTCCGGGGAAATGGCCCTGAACTATGTGGGGGCACCTTTGCTAGTGAAAGGGTGCCCTCACACTTAGTAACTTTGCACCTAACCTTCAGTAAGTGAAGTTTAGACATATAGGCCCTGATTATGACCTTGGCGGACGGCGGAGGCCGTCCGCCAAGGTACCGCCGCCAAATGACCGCACCGCGGTCAGAAGACCGCCGCGGCCATTCAGACATTTCCTCTGGGCCGGCGGGTGCTCTCCAAAAGAGCGCCCGCCGGCCCAGAGGAAATGCCCCTGCAACGAGGACGCCGGCTCAGAATTGAGCCGGCGTAGTTGCAGCGGTGCGACGGGTGCAGTTGCACCCGTCGCGTATTTCAGTGTCTGCAAAGCAGACACTGAAATACTTTGCGGGGCCCTCTTACGGGGGCCCCGCGGCACCCCCTACCGCCATCCTGTTCATGGCGGGTTTTTCGCCATGAACAGGATGGCGGTAGGGGGTGTCAGAATCCCCATGGCGGCGGAGCGCGCTCCGCCGCCATGGAGGATTCCCCCGAGCAGCGGAAAGTCGGCGGGAGACCGCCGACTTTCCGCTTCTGACCGCGGCTGAACCGCCGCGGTCAGAATGCTCGTGGGAGCACCGCCAGCCTGTTTGCGGTGCTCCCGTGGTCGATGGCCCTGGCGGCCACCGGCCGCCTGGGTCAGAATGACCCCCATAGTTTAGACATATAGGTGACTTATAAGTTACTTAAGTGCAGTGAAAATGGCTGTGAAATAGTGTGTGCACTATTTCACACAGGCTGCAGTGACAGTCCTGTGTAAGGGTTTGTCTAAGCTCCCTATGGGTGGCAAAAGAAATGCTGCAGCACATATGGATCTCCTGGAACCCCAATACACTGGGTACCTAGGTGCCATATACTAGGGACTTCTAAGGGGGGGTCCAGTATGCCAATTGAAATTGGTAAATGAAGTCACTGGCCTACAGAGAGAGCATAAACACTGAGGTTCTCGTTAGCAGAGCCTCGGTGATACAGTTAGGCACTACACAGGCATACACATTAGGCCACAAACTATGAGCACTGGGGTCCTGACCAGCAGGATCTCAGTGAGACAGGCAAAAACATAGTGACATACATGTGGAAAATGGGGGTAACATGCCAAGGAAGATGGTACCTTCCTACAAAGAGCAGTTTCAGTCCCTGAGAATGAGCTGGATCAGGTTCCCTTGGTCTTATTTCTTTCATCTTTTAGGCAAAGACTTTTTATTTTCATATTTGGTTTCCGCACTTCTAGGAATGTTCTAAATAGGTTGTGGTGAGGTGAGTTTTATTCTATGTGCTACCCAATGATTGGTAAATTCACTCAATCCAGTTCTATCTAATTCCTCATACGTTTTCATACTGCTGCTAAAATACTGTCTCTCTTGCACTGCAAAAATGACCAGAAGCCATACATTTAAAATAGCTCTCACCATCCTTCATGTGGAAGAGTAATCTTCCTTCCCTAGCCAATCCTCTATTACGATTAGGTGCCTTCCCCTCTGCCACGGCCCAAACAGTTATCTCCCTCTGCTGGGACTGAAGTCCAAAACTGTAGAATAGCCTTGAGAATGAATGGCAAAAGATCTGCCTGCTTCATTTGGCATCAGCAAGTCAAGAGAAGAAGTATTAAGAGTGTCCTTTGTTATGCCAAATGTTCCTCCTTTGTTCCGGAATATCTAATATCGGCTTAGTGACCAGTTGTTTCCTCTGCTATTTTGGGCCTTGAGGCCAAGCCATTGTCCTTTTTAGGCAGCAAGTTTAACACCCAGAAGGGTATATGCACCCCATCTCTGGAGTAGAGTTAACAGACAAACTTGTTGTAAAGTAGTTTTCGCTCAGGCAGCAGAAAGTATACTTTCATAAAAGTACTTTTCACTAATGTTATCACAAATGTACTTTCACCACTGAATAACATTTTAAAAGTAAATAATAAGTTTGAATCACATCTCCAGAGCATTCCCAGCGAAGATATAAAATAGTGATTTTATTTATAGCTAGGAATGTTCATGAAAGATATAGCTTTGCCTGCAATGTGAAAATAGCATTTGTGTAATTGATCATTATTCCCAATATGCAGTATGCTACATTTGTTTCATATTATACACTCAGTGCGGTGGGCTTACAATTTACACTTTGACATTGACATCTAATGTGTAAAAATATGCTTTCCTACAACATTAAGCCACTTTTCCATGCCATTTGACATTTCTGTGATTTTAGACTGAAGTCCAGCCATAGCACAATGGTGGTGCTTGAAACCAAACATTTTTTGTCATAGATGCTAGTGGTATCAATGCACATTGAAGAAAACATATTTTTTAAATGTCATACCATTGGTGCACTTGCTGTACCAACTTACAGTGGTCTTACTGGAGGGCTAAATATGCCTATTTAGTGAAATACTGTAGTACTTGAAAACATAGTCACTTCACACAGAGTCCTAATATCAGCAAACGTTTCACCCAGAAAATGGCGAAAAACCTGGGGTGACCACATAGAAAAATTGACTTTGCAACACATCCCAATTAGTGTATTATATAGATTGTTTATTTAATATTGTTGCAGGTAGCATATTTTGCTTTCATGGGCTGTCCTGATTTTTGGAATAACTCTACATATGTTCAACAAATTTCTTCATTTTGATTTACTAATCATATGATTGTTTTGAAATTGTTATTGATTCTTATTACATTCTCAGAGCCGCCTTCTGCTCTGGATGCTACCACAAGCCAGATTAGCATGCTAAACTAAAGGGATGGGTTCAGCCGTTTTGTTAACTCCCTGTGAATTCTCACACCTAATGTTTGTGCTCATGTGACACACTCCACTAGGGGGCAGATTAACTAATAAGTCAAACAACAAAATTCAAAAAGATAACTTGCTTCACTTTGTTGTGTGACAGGGACATAGCATGAGTGTGCCATATCTCCTAAGATATGATGCATTCCTACTCTCTCCTTGTTCTGGCTCACTGAGTGCAGCCTAGTGCTAATGCAGGCACCCCTGCACCATGGTACAAGGGTGTCTGTGGTACAGACAGGATTGTTTTAGTGCAGGCAAGGGCCCCTTCCTGTGTAAAATAAGAATCTGAGGCTTTTTCCTCTTTCTGTGGGAGCTGGAGAATGCAGCACAAGTGGAATGAGGAAACAATTAAATCATTACACCTCACCTAGGAAGGTGTAGCATTTTGGCACATTCCCAGGTTTACTAGTGTTAGTAAATCTGGGAATGTGCCAAAAACCAAGGGTGGATGTGTAGGAACACCCAAGCTGCACCCACAGAATGCCCCCTTCCCAGAGCAGATTAACACAAGGCAGCGATTTGCACTGCTTTGTGTTACTCCAGATTTGCTAAGCCACACCGAGTCACGCAGGGTGACTTTGAGTGGCTTAGTAATTCTCACTGAAGACCTTCTGTTGCCTTGTGCCACCTTGTATGATGCAATGGCAATGCAAGGGCTTCAAAAATCTGGGCCTTAATGTCGGGAAGAAAGAATATATGACTCAAACATGGATAATCAATTCATGGCACATCTCACTTGCAAATACCCAGTTTACCAGTATGAAACTGCACTACTACTAATGTAAATGACAAACAAGACCTAAAATCAGGCCTCTTTATGCATATGGCTCTAGAGGCCTATATTCACAAAGTTTAAAAACTATGCCACTACTCATCTGGTAAGGTAGACACCAGAATTAAAATCTCTTGGTAAGCAAGTGACAATTGAATCACCCAAAATAAATCCTAAATATCTTGGAACAATGAAGCATTTGGAAAAAATGTCCAGTAATCATTTCAGTGGACATTTCACAGCTCAGCATCCTTATGAAAACTTTTATCAAGATGGGAAATAGCAATACTACATGTTTTGAAGTATTACTGTTTCACCTTCTAGTAATTTCAGTCTTGTCTCCATTACCATTCAGCTGCGGTGGAAACTGTGTGGTAAAAGTCTGTGAAAACAATACTTCCTTTGGTGAGTATCCAAATCGCTTGCCCATATTCTAAATACTGTATAGCTTCTAATGGTTTTACTCGATCAATACTTTCTTCTATATTCATTGTCTCTGGTCGTTATCAGCACCAAAATCATTCATTGCCTCCATTGGAAGTCTTATGCATAAATATACCTAATTGAGACAGAGGTGTCCAATCCTGATCCTCTCCAACAATTCCCCAAACCTGAGTGCGAATCAAAGACGTTAAAAAACACCTGGCCCCATTGTTATCTTTGTACAAAGGGGTAATAATCTCTATAGTAACATTGATGATTGCTTTGGTGATATCAAATGCGATTTCCTTGGAGACATCATCAAAGATGCCACTTGAGGTGTTATCGGTAATGTCATCGATGATTTCCAATGTCATCAGTCATGTTATGGGTGAAGTGATGAGTAATTCATGGTGGAGGCTTGAAATGTGGTTTGCAAAGCTTTCAGTGGCTTCTAAATGTAATTGCTTTTTAATGTTTTGTAAGTGATGCAACTATGGGGCTCATTTAGAGTTTTGCAGACTCGTACCATGTCCCATCACCCTGTATGAGAAATGCATTGTAGTCTATTGCAATTGTATTGTGGCAGATGCGATGTCTGTAACGTTTTGACCAGCATCCCATCCGCCAAACTGCAAATAAGGCCCTAAGCGGCATATTTATACTTTCTTTGTGCTGAATTAGCATCATTTTTTTTTTACACTAATTGAGTGCAAACTGAACTCCATATTTATATTTTGGCACTAGACCCGTTTAGTGCCAAAATCTAGATCGTGTCACTTTTTGGATCCACCAAAACACCTTGCATCCGATTGCGACAATGATATGCAAGGTAGGCGTTCCCGTCCAAAAAATAACGCTAACCCCTTAGCGCCATATTTAGTCCCGGCGCAAAAAACGATGTGCAACTAAGAAGCCAAGCAAAAAAAATATGTAAATCCTGATTAATGTCAAATTTTAATGCCTAGGTCAGACCAGGCGTTAAAATGAGGCCCACACCACTACTGAAGGAAAACTCCCAGAAGCAACATTGGCAACCCACAGGACAAGATGAAAGTGTTACTGCTCCAGCTTGGGACACGACACAGAGGACAGCAACCAAACAGCCATTACATACCATGTGCCAGATTCGTGAGAAGTGGCACCACACCTACTGTAGGGCCACCTCATATGCTCCACTAACTGACCCCCAACACCATCATGTCTGTACCGTAGACAATAAATGGCCCACCATGGGGCAGAGTCACTGTTAGACAGTGCTGATCATGGATTCCATATTGGACCCTGTAGGAGTATAGAGGACATCACTGACCTTACATGCACTGAGCTAAGGGACACAATTGTAAAGTAGCTGTGCCCTGTTCCATAGCCTGCACTGTGTATGTTTTTGATAGTATAAATGCTGATTCATATATTGGAAGATAGGAGAAACACCGGTAGTAATTTTGATCACCCTGAAACAATGGGATACACACCCTTGTACACCTGATGGCTGACATAAACATCAGCTGCCGCTCAAAATCACTAAGGGCCATATGTAAGAGCTCCTAGTGCCATCATCATGCCCTGCACTGTATCTAATCAATCAATCAATCAATCATAGCATTTATAAAGCGCGCTATGTACCCGTCAGGGTTTCGAGGCGCTGAGGGGGGGGGGGGAGCGCTGCTGATTTAGCGGTCGAAGAGCCAGGTCTTGAGGAGCCTTCTGAATGCGAGGAGGTCCTGGGTCTGGCGAAGAGATGTGGGGAGAGAGTTCCAGGTCTTGGCGGCGAGGAAGGAGAAGGATCTGCCGCCGGATGTCTTGCGCTGGATTCGGGGTACGATGGCGAGGGCGAGGTTGGCGGATCGGAGTTGACGTGTTGGAGTGTAGAAGTTAACTCTGGTGTTGAGGTAGGAGGGTCCGGTGTTGTGAAGTGCCTTGTGAGCGTGGGTCAGGAGTTTAAAGGTGATCCTCTTGTCTACCGGGAGCCAGTGGAGTTCCTTTAGGTGAGGAGAGATGTGACTTCGGCGGGGTATGTCGAGGATCAGTCGGGCGGAGGCATTTTGGATACGTTGGAGTCGTTTGATGTCTTTGGTTGGGATGCCTGTGTAGAGTGCGTTGCCGTAGTCAAGTCTGCTGCTGACGAGGGCTTGGGTCACCGTCTTTCTGGTTTCTGTTGGAATCCACTTGAAGATTCTGCAGAGCATTCGAAGGGTGTTGAAACAGGAGGAGGAGACGGCGCTGACCTGTTTGGACATGGTGAGGTCGGAGTCCAGGATGAAGCCGAGGTTTCTTGCGTGGCTGGCAGGGGTGGGTGGGGGTCCGAGGACGGAGGGCCACCATGAGTCGTTCCAGGCCGAGGGAGTGCGCCCGAGGATGAGGACTTCCGTCTTGTCGGAGTTGAGTTTCAGGCGACTGTTGTTCATCCAATCGGCGATGGATTTTAGTCCCTCGTGGAGGTTTGTTTTGGCGGTGAGCGGGTCTTTGGTCAGGGAGAGGACGAGCTGGGTGTCGTCGGCGTAGGAGATGATGCTGAGATGATGTTGGCGGGCCAGTTGAGCGAGGGGGGCCATGTAGACGTTGAACAACGTAGGGCTGAGGGAGGATCCTTGGGGGACGCCGCAGATGAGGTTGGTGGCTTTGGAGCGGAAAGGGGAGAGACGGACTCTCTGCGTTCTGTCGGAGAGGAAGGATGAGATCCAGTGGAGGGCTTTATCTTGGATGCCGGCTTCCTGGAGGCGGGTCAGTAGGGTGCGGTGGCAGACGGTGTCAAAGGCGGCTGATAGGTCGAGGAGGATGAGGGCTGAGGTTTCGCCGTTGTCCATTTGATGTCTGATGTCATCTGTGGCGGCGAGGAGAGCAGTCTCAGTGCTGTGGTTTCGTCTGAATCCGGATTGTGAGGGGTCCAGGATGGAATTGTCTTCGAGGAAGTGGGTGAGCTGAGTGTTGACGATCTTCTCGATGACTTTCGCTGGAAAAGGGAGGAGAGAGATCGGACGGAAGTTTTTGAGATCGTTGGGGTCGGCCTTGGGTTTTTTGAGGAGGGGTTGGATATCTGCGTGTTTCCAGCTGTCCGGGAAGGTGGCCGAAGTGAAGGAGAGGTTGATGATCTTGCGGAGTTCGGGGGCGATGGTGGCGTTGGCTGAGTTGAAAACATGATGTGGGCAGGTGTCCGTGGGGGAGCCTGAGTGGATGGTGTTCATGGTTGTTATGGTTTCTGCCTCGTCCACGTGGGTCCAGGCGGTGAGGCGGCAGTTGCGGGCGGAGACGTCGGGGGTGGGGTCTGGCGGTGGATCGGTGTTGAAGCTGTCGTGGATGGTAGCGATTTTCTGGTGGAAGAAGGTGGAGAGGTCGTCGCAGAGTTTCTGGGAGGGCGGGATGTCGTTGGAGTTGGCTTTTGGATTGGAGAGTTCCTTCACGATGCCGAAGAGTTCTTTGCAGTCGTGGGCGTTGTTGTTGATGCGTTCGGTGAAGTGGGTGCGCTTGGCGATGCGGATCCGTTGGTGGTGTTCGCGGTTGGCGTTTTTGAGGGCGGCGAGGTTGTCGGGTGTGCGTTCTTGGATCCATTTCTTTTTGAGCTTCTGGCAGATGCTTTTGGAGGTGGTTAGATCGTCTGTGAACCAGGCTGTTTTTTTTTTTCCTTGGATGGCGGTGGGTTTCTTGAGAGGGGCAAGGGTGTTGGCGCAGTCGAGGATCCATTGATGGAGGTTGATGGCGGCTGTGCTCGGGTCGGTTGCGTCGGGTGGAAGGTTGTTGATGAGGGTGCTGGTCAGTTGGTCTTGGGTGACTTTGCCCCAGCGGCGGTGGGGAGGTAGCTGGATGCAGTGTTGCTCTGTGGTTTTCTTATAGGTGAAATGGACGCAGTGATGGTCGGTCCAGTGGAGTTCGGAGGTGTGGCTGAAGGAAATGTGGTTGCTTGAGGTGAAGAGGGGGTCAAGGGTGTGTCCGGCGATGTGGGTGGGCGTGTTGACTAGCTGGCGGAGTCCGAGGTTGAGGAGGATGGAGGTCAGTGATGCGGTGTTGACGTCGTTGGCATTTTCCAGATGGTAGTTCAGATCTCCCAGGAGGATGTAATCCGGGGAAGCGAGGGCGTGGGTGCTTGCAAGGTCGGCGATGGTGTCGCTGAAGGGGGCTCTTGGTCCTGGAGGGCGGTAAATGAGGGTTCCTCTGAGGGTCGTGTTGGGGTCCGTGTGGATCTGGAAGTGGAGGTGTTCGGCTGTCCTGAGGGTGTCGTCCGAGTGGGTGTGGATTTTGAGGGTAGCTTTGTGAGCGATGGCTATTCCGCCGCCGATTCCGTTGGTTCGATCTCTTCTGGTGATTTTGTAGCCGTTCGGTATGGCGATGGCGATGTCCGGAGACGAGGAGTCGTTCCACCAGGTTTCGGTCAGGAAAGCCACGTCAGGAGCAGTGGTGTCGAGCAAATCCCAGAGCTCGATGGCGTGTTTTCGTGCGGAGCGGGTGTTGATGAGGATGCAGTTCAGGTGGTTGGGGTTGAATGTTTCAGTAGTTGGATTGGTCGTTCTGATGCAGGAGAAGTTGCAGGTACGGCAGGAAAAAGGTCCTTTAGTGTGCTTCGGGGATGCCCGGCAGCATTCAGTGGAGGGGCCGGGGTTGAAGGCGCGGAGTTCGTCGATTGAGTAGCGGATGCGGGGGGCGCGAGGGCCAGGGGGTGTGGCGCTGGGCGCGGTCCAGGCGCGGACGGGCGCAGACGGGCTTGCCTCTGGCGCGCCTCCGGCGCGGACGCGCAGCGCCAGCCATTAAGAAGGGAGGGGGGAGGGAGGAGCAGCTGGGAGGCGGGAGGCGGGAGGGAGCGGCAAATGGGGGCGCGAGGGGGGCGGGGCCGCAGGGAGGCAGCGGCAGGGAACGGGGAGCGCACAAGGGGCAAAAAACACTGAAAACGAGCAAAACTACAAGCAGTTACAAAGAGAAAATACAATCAGAAATACAATCAGAAATACAATAATGGCACAATACACGATCGGGGAGACAGCAATCAGGGGGGCACAAAGGGGGCAGAAGCGCCGGCGGCGAGGCGCGGAAAAAACGAAAAAGCCAAAAAAAACACTTACAGGACGGCGGAAGCGGCACACGGGTCAAGTGAGCCCACTAGCCACCAGGGATGAGGCGCAGGAGGATGCCTGCGGGTGGAGGAGGGCCTCGAACACGCAAACGGCAGCGTGCTCGTGGGACAGAGGCAGAGGGCAGCAGGTTGGTGCTGCCGTCGTGGGGGGCGAGCTCAGGACCTGAAACAGGTCAGAGTTTGCTCACTCGCGACGCGCAGCGCCAGCCATTAAGAAGGGAGGGGGGAGGGAGGAGCAGCTGGGAGGCGGGAGGCGGGAGGGAGCGGCAAATGGGGGCGCGAGGGGCGCGGGGCCGCAGGGAGGCAGCGGCAGGGAACGGGGAGCGCACAAGGGGCAAAAAACACTGAAAACGAGCAAAACTACAAGCAGTTACAAAGAGAAAATACAATCAGAAATAAAATCAGAAATACAATAATGGCACAATACACGATCGGGGAGACAGCAATCAGGGGGGCACAAAGGGGGCAGAAGCGCCGGCGGCGAGGCGCGGAAAAAACAAAAAAGCCAAAAAAAACACTTACAGGACGGCGGAAGCGGCACACGGGTCAAGTGAGCCCACTAGCCACCAGGGATGAGGCGCAGGAGGATGCCTGCGGGTGGAGGAGGGCCTCGAACACGCAAACGGCAGCGTGCTCGTGGGACAGAGGCAGAGGGCAGCAGGTTGGTGCTGCGGTCGTGGGGGGCGAGCTCAGGACCTGAAAACCTATCTACAAGTTGGCGGATGACCACTCTTCTGTGACTTTATGTCACCTTATAAATAAGGCCCCCTCCCACGCAGCACTTTGTGTAGAAGGGGCATGCAATGTGTCTTGCCGTTAGGTGAGTCACCGCAAGACACATAGCATGATGACGCTGATACAGATATAGGAGTTTCCTAAAACCTGAGGCAGTGCCAACATCAAACACCACCTGAGCGGTGGCGTTTGCAGGTTGCAATAAGGAAACCTACTGTGATTTGACCTCATATGAATATGCCACCTATGCGTGCTGCATACTGCTGCACACATAGAAAGAGCATATTGCCTATGAAGATAGTATATGTATAGGAAGGTGTCCCTTCATGCACAGATTTATCCCCCCCACAGGGCAGACATCCAAGCACCCTGGTGCAAGGTTGGCAGTGTTGGTGCACGACAGCCTATTTGGCACCCGCACGAGGGACAACAAAGGGTTGCCTTGTAAAATATAACACAGGGTACATTCCTACATAGTGAAAATGATGCAGCTTGGCACTGCCAATTTTGGAGCTGTGTGGCGCTCTGTCATTTACTCTTTAAAATGGGCCTAAGTGTTGCGCTGCATCTGTACTGCCACATGTTAAAATGGCTGGGATGTCCAGGCTTTTGTAGGGCTACCATGTTGTCACTACATCTTACCCCATTGTGGTACAAGGATTTGTCTTGTCCCCTCTAGTAATAGCACACTGCTGCAAAGATGCACTACACAACACATGGTACATACATACTGAGCATCAATTAGGAATCCAAGTTATATCTCCCAGGTCCTTGAGCCAATACCCAAGATTGTAATGTCCACTAACACAGTGCTAGTTAAACTTAGCACAAGGCCAGGAACTCACACCATACCACAAACACATCTGAGTCACAACCAACTCCAACTAACAACTGTCATGCTACGCACAAAACCGGTTGCAAGCTTTGACAGCAACTTTCATCTCTTACCTTTGCAGTGGATCAGGGTTACGGTATACAGCCGAGTGTGATGACTCCGTTTGCAAACCCTAACACAGCAGCAGAGAGTGCCAACAATGAGGCACACCGTCAGACATGCAATGTAGTGGAAAGGACAGCCTCCTTTATGCCCCACTCATTATGTGTAAAGTAATCCTCACATGTGCCATCCTGCACAACATATGCGTGCAAATGAACATGCCATTGTACAACAAGGTTGCCTGGAGAGGAGGATGGTGCTGATGATTTGTAGGGGGAACAGTACAACACAGCTGCTGGGGTACATCAGAGACAATATATTGTTGACAACTTTTATACATGAGAACCACAGAAATCACCATGTAAAATTTGTAAACAAACAGTTCACATTTTTCCATCAATCCTGCCTTGGTCTATTCAATCTCCACTACATATGCCATAGGCATGTGACTCTAAGCTCAGGGAGCATGTTGCAAACACTAAACTGACAAGTATTGTAGTGACATCATATGTGATGTTATAGATAATACTGCCACCATCACACATATCACTTACAGCCTTATACCTGGTATGTGACAACTGAAGGACACAATCCATGGACCAATACATATTTTGTGCATTCACGTTGCCAACTTGCTATTTAATTGCCCAGCACACCCAACTACATCATGGCCTAATAGGATGTATGCAAGGAGCCCACACATAAGGTAGGGTATGTGAAAAATCTGAACTTAAGTAATGTTGAACTGAACACTGTCACAACTCAGTGTGATAGTTGCAATAGCTGCATGGAACGTGTGACAAGGGGAAGGCTTAATTGGTAAGTATGGTCATCATAATTTGCCCAGGGATAGTAATCAATGGAAGAAGTCGATCCTGCAGAGTCTCTCTATGGGATACTGTCTTGCCACTGCCATGGGGCACAACCTTGACACATGGTCAACTTGACCTCCCTTATTGTACACGTCTGTGGAATGCACATTGGTCTGGATGATGATTTATGCAGCTAGGGCTGCAGTTTCACTATACAAATACAACAACTATTGCCAAAAGCAATAAGTTAAATTAAAAATATTTGATCAAAGCATATTCTGGGTGGAATGTAGGCAGAGTGTGTTACACACACTATGCACCAAAGATGTACAAATGTCAGACAAATATGCTGTCTTCACACATGTCTCCATAATATACATACCTGAATACGGAGACAGATGTGTGGTTGTATTTCCTAGGTAGCAACAGTTCACACATTATCAACAATGCCTGACCTGTGTTTGCACCTTTAAATAGCATGCTCTGTATGACAACATCACACATCACATACCAAAACAAAACACACAATCCCACTCACAATACAGAACCATTGCATTGTACTAACTGTAAAAATGTGCCCCAGGCATGTTTTGGACTCCAAAAGCACAATCTGGATTGGGTGCGCTACTATGTGTTACAATGTCCAATACGATCAGATATTCAACATTACATTGAGTCGGAGTGCACATAGCCATGTAGGTAGGTTGTTCCAAGAGATGAATACAGACCTGAGGTGATTTCAGTCATGGTTAGAGTCAGCTAGGTTATGGGATGCTGGAAGAGTTGCATGACCATCTTTCATGGAGGATGTGGATGGGCAGCTCAGAGATACCCGCTGATAGTTCCAACTAGTACACACCATGTCACCTGGAGACTACACAAGTGCTGTGCCATAAGTTATGATATGTGTGCATGGCGCTCTTTACATCTAACAAATACCACTAATCGAACTAAGAAGTTGCCAGTAGTAGGAGGCAAGATCCCAACATCACCCAAGTTAAATTCTGGATTCTATCCCCACATCACCACACAATGTAGTTGTAGAAGATGCGTACAAAGCAGTAGCTCCCAAATATCTGTGATTGATGGAGGACTTAAAACATAACTTAACAGTAATGCCAGAAAATGATAGGGAAATGAACACAGATACTCCAAAACAGACAGTGCAACACATCAATGATTGCAGGTCTATCCTTCACACATGTATATTGAGGCTGGCCAGGTTCGTACATGACCCAGATATCTTTGGCAGTACCATGACATGATAACTGACCTTCACCTGCCACCATGACATGAGCCTCTTACGTACAACATCATCATGCCATTAGTTGATCGTTGAGATCACTACACTCATGAAACCCCTACACATGCTGCACATGGAAACAGATAATGAGTCCCATGAATGAGACATGTCCTACATGTGCAAGCATCCGAGCACTGTACCTTAGATGGGGAAGACCAAGTGCCGCATATCAAAGCAGCACATCCTGGTCTGCATGAACACATTTGTGCATGTGTAGACCCACTGGGGACTCAGCATTGGCTGCTCAGTTCCAACCAATAATGTCCGATATCCCAGCTTTGTCAAGCCACAGACCACTGTCCTGACTACATCAACGTATGACATAGTCAGGGCCTGATGTATCTGTACAGGGACAAGAACAAAGTGGAGCACCAGGAACCTGTACAGCAGAGTAATGACAAACATGAATGAGACAAATCTGAGAGTCCATTTGGAGGCTAGCACACATATACAACATATCTCTGCACACTTACAACCATAATGGCCCTGGCATTGTAATGTGTCAGGATTCCAACTACATCATGGCCTAATAGGATGTATGCAAGGAGCCCACACATAAGGTAGGGTATGTGAAAAATCTGAACTTAAGTAATGTTGAACTGAACACTGTCACAACTCAGTGTGATAGTTGCAATAGCTGCATGGAACGTGTGACAAGGGGAAGACTTAATTGGTAAGTATGGTCATCATAATTTGCCCAGGGATAGTAATCAATGGAAGAAGTCGATCCTGCAAAGTCTCTCTATGGGATACTGTCTTGCCACTGCCATGGGGCACAACCTTGACACATGGTCAACTTGACCTCCCTTATTGTACACGTCTGTGGAATGCACATTGGTCTGGATGATAATTTATGCAGCTAGGGCTGCAGTTTCACTATACAAATACAACAACTATTGCCAAAAGCAATAAGTTAAATTAAAAATATTTGATCAAAGCATATTCTGGGTGGAATGTAGGCAGAGTGTGTTACACACACTATGCACCAAAGGTGTACAAATGTCAGACAAATATGCTGTCTTCACACATGTCTCCATAATATACATACCTGAATACGGAGACAGATGTGTGGTTGTATTTCCTAGGTAGCAACAGTTCACACATTATCAACAATGCCTGACCTGTGTTTGCACCTTTAAATAGCATGCTCTGTATGACAACATCACACATCACATACCAAAACAAAACACACAATCCCACTCACAATACAGAACCATTGCATTGTACTAACTGTAAAAATGTGCCCCAGGCATGTTTTGGACTCCAAAAGCACAATCTGGATTGGGTGCGCTACTATGTGTTGCAATGTCCAATACGATCAGATATCCAACATTACATTGAGTCGGAGTGCACATAGCCATGTAGGTAGGTTGTTCCAAGAGATGAATACAGACCTGAGGTGATTTCAGTCATGGTTAGAGTCAGCTAGGTTATGGGATGCTGGAAGAGTTGCATGACCATCTTTCATGGAGGATGTGGATGGGCAGCTCAGAGATACCCGCTGATAGTTCCAACTAGTACACACCATGTCACCTGGAGACTACACAAGTGCTGTGCCATAAGTTATGATATGTGTGCATGGCGCTCTTTACATCTAACAAATACCACTAATCGAACTAAGAAGTTGCCAGTAGTAGGAGGCAAGATCCCAACATCACCCAAGTTAAATTCTGGATTCTATCCCCACATCACCACACAATGTAGTTGTAGAAGATGCGTACAAAGCAGTAGCTCCCAAATATCTGTGATCGATGGAGGACTTAAAACATAACTTAACAGTAATGCCAGAAAATGATACGGAAATGAACAGAGATACTCCAAAACAGACAGTGCAACACATCAATGATTGCAGGTCTATCCTTCACACATGTATATTGAGGCTGGCCAGGTTCGTACATGACCCAGATATCTTTGGCAGTACCATGACATGATAACTGACCTTCACCTGCCACCATGACATGAGCCTCTTACGTACAACATCATCATGCCATTAGTTGATCGTTGAGATCACTACACTCATGAAACCCCTACACATGCTGCACATGGAAACAGATAATGAGTCCCATGAATGAGACATGTCCTACATGTGCAAGCATCCGAGCACTGTACCTTAGATGGGGAAGACCAAGTGCCGCATATCAAAGCACCACATCCTGGTCTGCATGAACACATTTGTGCATGTGTAGACCCACTGGGGACTCAGCATTGGCTGCTCAGTTCCAACCAATAATGTCCGATATCCCAGCTTTGTCAAGCCACAGACCACTGTCCTGACTACATCAACGTATGACATAGTCAGGGCCTGATGTATCTGTACAGGGACAAGAACAAAGTGGAGCACCAGGAACCTGTACAGCAGAGTAATGACAAACATGAATGAGACAAATCTGAGAGTCCATTTGGAGGCTAGCACACATATACAACATATCTCTGCACACTTACAACCATAATGGCCCTGGCATTGTAATGTGTCAGGATTCAGGACAGAAAAAACCTAGCAGTACAATGATGACATAGGTAGCAAAACACCTGTGACATTCATATGTTATCTCCACATGTGTTCTCACATACAAATTGTATAGGTGCCAGTGATGTGACTGCATATGCAATAGTCAAATTCCAATATCTGCCCATGATGCAAGATTACAATGTGACCTTGAACAAGCCCTTCAAACACCAATCTCATAATGTGATAACAAACTGCACTTCATGGAACACACATGACATATAACATATATCACTAACACAGGTGTACACGACTTCACCAACAACTGAGATGCATGGGTAAGCACATGGCACACGTCAACACATGTAACTCATCAGTGGAAATGTGATGTTAGAGCAGTTCACGTACACTGCATACTCTGAGTCCAAATTGTAATGGGTGACACATGACTGAGCATGTGTTGGAGTCAGGCCATCTCATATCATCAGTTATGGGTATGTCTAAACACTATTGTCATAGAGTTTACTATGTGGTACACCCACACATTCAGATATCTACATATACCTGCACATACAGCACACATGTGCCAAATATATTTGGACACACTGTAGGTACACATGCATATAATTGCACGGCGTGAGAATGATTGCATGCTGTCAAATCCGGAACACACTTATTGGTGGAACAGACTAATCACATTCTTACCATATTGCTGCATGGACTTCCACCTGTGGCCATCCCCCATATGCCACATTGCAGCACAGCCCATGTCATATGTTTGGGGAATGAGGGTGTACTCAAGGAAAATAGAAAAAAAACATGCAAACAAGAAATTAGACAAAAAATATGACACAAATGCATAAAAACCATCCACCAACGTGAACAAAATGACATATGGGCCCTCAGCAGGAATTCTACTTTCACACTCCTCTTAATGCAGCCTTGTGTGAATTTGACGCAAAACCATAATGCATCCTTATTTTTCACACGCGTGTACAATACAAGTCCTATCACCAGAATGACACCTAGCCCCAGAAACTAATTCAGACATCCACAGGCTTTTTGAAGCCTGGACCAAATGGAATCGCCGCATTACCTTCATGCGTCAATATAAATGACGCACCTGCGTCATGCTTCTAATAAAATGACACATAAACCTAATACATCAAATAAAAACATGCATAACTGAAAAACGTGACGCACACGCCCAAGAAGTGATGTTACAAGAAATCCTGTCTACAAGCATGGTACACTGTTGGAGTTTCACTTTCTCTCTACAGTCTGTTGCTTTGTGACTGTGTGTGGTTGTGTATTGGAGCTGGTGGTTGATTGATGAGTTAATTGCAAGTTTGTGGTGTCCCTTGTGCTGTGTCCTATGTATTTTGGGTGGATTTAGTCAGACAGGTTTAAGTTTTATGTAGTTATTGTCCAATTTTGTAACTGTATTGTGGGGTGTCTGTCTGGGGTATTTAATTAGTTGGAATAGTTGGCTTAAATTAGTGGGGTTAAGTTTCCTTTTATTTTTCATCATAATAAAAGGAGGATGAGCAGAATGTCTGCAGGTGAGTTGGGAGGTTTTATATGGCTAGTCACACACTACCTGCCAATGATGCTGCAAATGGGTGGCCATTTGATCCTCAGCTACCAGACAAGGGTCAGACGGCTGCGGTGGGGCAAGATGCTCCACCACCTGAGCCGTGTCTACAATACAGGCCGGAATGACCACCTGGTGACCAGGGAGCAGGATCTGCTGGATCACCTGGGGATCGAGATCAGCGGAACTGTTGGTAAGTCTCCCATGGGCATACTATTGACTGTTTATTGCTTTTGAATGACAGTAGCAGATAAGTTGGGGTGCTGCAAGCAATGTTTGTGAACAGGTTGTATGCAACCAGTATGAAGAGTTTCTGTGCCCGTTCCGGCCTGGAGTTCACTAGTCCAACAATGAAACCAATGCAGGTCAGATGTCTGATGAGTCCTGCACAAACATCATGAAGGCATACATTTCAGAGCCCATAGCGCCACCTGTGCACCGGCATTGTGTCATGTATGAAATGCTAAGGCACCTCCACCCTACCATTTTTCCCAGGATTGTGTCAACAAAGTGCCGCAATGCATGCATAGCGCAACATTGTCAACATTTCCTGCACATGAGCCCTGCCTCATCCATTGTTTGCAAATGGGGTTTACAAGGGGGCAAGGGGGCAATGAATATGGTGCATTTGATTCAATGAGACAACTTTGCTACATCAGTTACAAAATACTAAACGCATGATCATTGCAGACATTCAAAAGAGCCGCACTTCAATTACAAAGTGCCTCTGGGTGCCTTGCAGGACTAGCTTAAGTACGTGAGATGCAACTCTTGCAAACGCCAGGGTAGTGTCATTTATTTTCAACACAACTCCCCATTACACCATGTTGCACCGTTTTGTATAGACAGTAGGAGGCTGCACTGCATCAGCTCCATCTCTGCCACATCACTCACTAACCTGCAACACCAGATGCTTCCTCTGAACACAGAGCAAGTGTGTCTGCGTTGAGCGCTATTTCTATGCCTGTGTACTTCTCCTTCACTGGATTAACAATAGTATACAATGGCAACAATGGCAGGCCACCCACTATTTGCAATATATACATGTCACAATTCAGTCAATGTGCAGGTGGGTAAAACAACTGCACATGAGTCCACAACAATAGCAATTCCTTAAGTGTGTTTGCCTTGTAATGGCACACACATTTAACTTAGTTCAGTGCAGAGTGTATAATGCAAATCCCCAACACCTTCCAATGCCCACATAATCCCAGGTCAGTAGCATGTCTGTGAGCTATGGTGATGACGTAAATGTTTCCTACATCTGTTTTAGGCAGAAATGCTGTGGTGTGACAATGGTCCTACCACTGCATCAAACATAGCATGGCCCTCAGATGGAAAATACATGATCAAAAAGCCCCATTTGGTAATGGAGGTGTCGTTCCCACAGACAGCTTCATGACAATGCCACATATAAATGTTGCAGGGTGTGGCACCACCGGAGTCTCTGGCCCAGTGCTACTGTTCAGATGTGTGGCTCTACTTCATCTGAGTGTATGTGTCATTGAGTGATCGTAGTGGTGTGTCTGTTGCACTGATCTTCCACTTGGATGACTAGCACACTAATCTTAACTAGTTTACACTGAAATGTGTTGTCCACTTGCAGAGATTTTGATTAGACACTAAACATGGTTTACCATTCATGTCTTACAAGTGGACTAGCCCCCTAAACAGTTGGTGAAGTGATGCAGTTTGAAGACCCTGGTGCATCCATTAAGTGTGAGAATGTGTGTCCTGTGAAGTTATCCAGGGTTTGGTGTGAGTGAGTCATGTGTGTGGAATACAATACCAGATGTTATAAACTGTCCAATGATCAGATATCATAGTTGGGTGGATGGTGATAATATGGCCCATTTTTAAGAGCACCAAGCACCACCCGAGGGTCACGTCTTCTGAGGCTCATGGTGCGCAATGGCCAGCATTGTGTATAAAAGGTGGGGATAAGCCACATTTAAGGCCATAGGTAACTAAGAATGACAGAGTGCAACGCTGTGGTAAAATTGGCAGTGGCGCACTACGTCATTTTCACAAAACAGGGATGCACCCTATTTAATCGTATACAGTGCACCCTTGTGTCATCCCCTGCGTAGTTGCTAATTTTGCAGCCAAGCCTCACCGCAGCCACTCTTGTGCCATGGTGCACGGATGGCTGCGTTGAGAGGGGGGATAGTTGTTGTGCAGGAGGGACACCCTCCTGCACAAAAACTATCTCCATATGCGATTTGCTATTACTCTACATGATGCAGAGTGCAGCACGCATGGAAAGAGCAACAAACAAGGAGATATGGCAACTTTTCTCCTCAATGCACTCAGCTAATGCCACCCCTGGCATGGGGTTAGCCAAATTTGCTCTGACTCAGGTATAAGTAGACTCAAATATATGGGGCACCGTGATAAACTGTAATGGTTGTTGCTGTGGCACACCCACAGCAACACCCATTGCATTTAGACGTAGTCCCAGATTAACTGATTTGCTTACACCAGTGTCAGTGCCTAATTCAACACACACCCCAAGGGGGGGCTTAGTAATGCGCAATAAGGATGAATACTGTTATGTATCCTCAGTTTCGGATCTTTCAATGTCTTGTGTATTAGGCAGCACCCATCTAAATTGTATATCCTCTTTGCAAGTTACTTTATTGTGTTGGAAGGTGTCCCTTCCGGCACATCAACAAACTCCCCCACAACACAGCCAACTATGCACCATGAGGCAAGGCTCCCTGGACTGAGGTATGTAAGCAATCTGTGCCCAGGCATAGGTGACAACACAGGTGTGCACCATATTGAATTTATATTGGTGCATCCCTGTATTGTTATGAGGGTGGAGGGATGGGGTGCCAATTCTTTTGTAATCCATGAATGTTTCACTTTTGTGGAATGTCATTGGCTTGCATGCAGGTCAAGGTCCACGTGTGCTAGCCTGGAACTGTGTGTATCAGGAATGGTTATGGCAGATCACGTACTGATGGGTGTCTATAACTGGACACGTCAATGTAGATGTGATTGACCTATGGATACCAGCTTCCTAGTTGGCAGCCCTCCTATCATATGGTCCACTCCTTGACTCCATGAATGAGTGGTCAGGCCTTGGTGGATGACCAGGACTGTTGAGATGATGGATAGCATGGCCATTCTCCCTTAGGCTCTGGGGAGAAGAATCCCAAATTTGTAGGAAGACATGATGCTCACAGTGTATGTTACAGTTATGTTGATCAGGCTGGCATGTGTACCTATCAGCTCTGAACCCTTATGGTTACCAACAGCATCCACTTCTCACACTGACAGGTGATGTATGGTTGGAAATAGACACAGATGAGGAGGAAATTAGTGCCTAATTTATGAAACTTTAGCACCGCCTTTGTGTTATTTTTTTACACAAAAGAGGCACAAACTTACAAACTATAAATATGTTTTGTAAGTTTGCACCGCTATTGTGTCAAAATATATGATGCAAAGGCTGCGCTGACTTTTAATCAATCAGGCTATTTGTCTTCTCTGGAAAGTGTGTTGGAGTGCATGTGTTTTTAGATGTAGCAGTGTTAACTAGTAGTCTGTACAGACTGCACCCAGTGCTGACACTGATGGTTGCTTGTCTTCATATTAAAGCTGCCAACATGACAAATAAGAGGAGACGTGACTTCCAGAAGAGGGCAGTACGGTACCACCACATCCTGGAAGTGGAGTCAGGGTACCAACACTTCTGGGCAGAGAAAGCTATGGGGGAATGGCGGGCATTCCCACATGGGGCCCCCACATAGCCTTAAAAGGTCCACCAAGCTTCAGGCTCCTCAGCAGTGCAGGGGGACACAGCTATCACTCCAACCACATTGGCTGAAGCAGTCGCCACACCAGCACAACAGCTCACATCACCTGCTAGCATTTCAACGC